>NC_061862.1:18283063-19655269 GCF_907164915.1 Impatiens glandulifera | reverse complement strand
GGTTATTAAACCCTAGATCGATAAGAGGGGTTGACTAAGTCATGCACATGAAAAAAGATATATAGTATTAGCCCTATTAATTTAGGGTCAATATCTATTCCATTGTAATCTGATTTCTTAGCCAAATTTGATTGGATCTTCAAGATTTATCTCATATTATATGGTCAATTAGTTGTTTTTATTTACTCGATGAAATTTGACTTGTTCTAGTTTACATGTTTACAAGTATATCCGTCATACAACCGAACCTTGAGCAGTTCTACTTCTCTATCCTTGACAAGAAGTATCCGGAAGAATCTCCAAGTGCGACAACTACTCAATCTGGTTATTGGAAAGCTTCGGGAAAAGAATGCAATGTAACGTATGCCTCAGAAATTATTGGTAAAAAGAGGACTTGTTTTTCTACATCGGTCAGGCACTTAGGGGGAGAAAACTGGCTGGTTCATGTATGAACTTTCTTGCATTGACATACAGGTCAGGTTTACATTGATAATTTTGAGTACTGTGATCCAGTTTTTGTCAAAATTCTTTTTTTCTTAATTTGTAAATTAACCTCAAACCAATTACAGAAGCTCTTTGTTATTTGTCGCCTGCGAAGGATCAACGGGGAGATGATAGATACAAGACTGTCACAGTTTTGGGAAGAATGGCAAATTATTGAGCAGAGTGGTGAACCGGAGGAACAATCAGTATGAGAAAGAGACGGGAGGGGATCATTTGTTCTTAGACAACAAATATTAAAAATGAAAGTAATGAATACTTGGGTCGGATAATTAATTCCGTTTATATAATTTTATTATTATTAATAATATATATATATATATATAATATATATATATATATATAATACTTAATTTTTAAAGTGTTAGGATTACTGAATGAATCTGTGGTTAATTTGAATATATATGTGAAAGTAAATGAATACTTGGGTTGGATTGTGGATTGACCTGTCAATAAACTTAAAATTAACTTAAAATGGTTAAAAATAAAATTATAAATGTTTTAGGTATGTTTCGAATTTGCAACATAACAAAATAATTACAACTTTTTAACCAAGTGTGATTGGGATGTGGTTTGTCGATGGATAATTGGCCGATATCAACTGAAAGTGGTTAAAAAAATATGAATTAAATATTTGATTGATCAAATTGAAAGTGTAAGGTCACGAGAATAGATGTTCATTCTGAAAAAAAATATGTGATGAGATATGTGAGAAAATAAGTTGTTTTACTAAAGTGATTAATATGTGGAATGAGAGCGTTTTATTTTTTATTTTAATATATTATTCGTGATTTATTAAAAATTTTAAACATTGAATACATATTATTTTTATTTAATTTATATTTTTATTTGTATGAATCACACGAGAATCTTCCTAGTATTGTATAAATAATGTCACGCGGATATTCTCTTAAACCGAATGGGACGACCAAATGGGACGAAAATGATAAATGCATTTTCCGCCCGGTATTAACTTCTTGTCTACCCCTCTTTTCTTATATCTATGTCTATTGCCAAATGAGATCAGAACTCACTTTGTTTATGCACCTAGGTAAACAAAATAAATTCGAAAAATTAATAAATTTTTGATTTTTTTTTTCACTTTTAATAAATTAGCACAACTTTATTTTTTTTTAGAGATTAACTAGACTATTAATCATGTTCTTATTTTCATTTAAGATATTTTTTTGTTAGTAAGTATGAAACTTACAAATTTGTTCTAAAATATTTTAGGTAAGATTTTTGACCCTTGAATAATTAATAATTTTTTTTTTTACATAATCTAATAAGTTATGATTGTGGATTAGAAAAATTTTGAATTATGAAAAATTAACTATTTAAATTAAAGTCTTAAATGTAAATGTAACAGGTTAATGGTTACTAAGTTTTCTCTAATATTTTTATCTGAAAATACAATATGTTATATAGAGAAGCTATTTTGTAAGGTTATATATTTTTTAAATTATGTAAAAAAAATTAATATTATTTTTCATACAAAATTATTTTATAATTAAAATTTTAATTTATGAAAATTTTATATTATAGTATTTACCAAATAAATAATAGCAGTTTTAGATTAACTGTGATTTGAACAATAAGTTCATGAACTTGTTCTAAATCTCAATTATTTAAATAAATAATAATATTATTATTATTATTATTTTTAATTTAAATTTAAATACACTATGACAGTTATTTTATTTATTAAACAAAAGACAAAGTACATTGAAAAAAATAATTTTAAATGATCATTAAAGATCAAATTTTCTATAACCCTAAGAAGTTTACTATCGGGAATCGTGCAGTAGTGGTAAGGTTAAATGCATTTTAACATTGATTTGCGTATCAGTTATCTTATCTTTTTTTAAATAAAACATTATTTTAAAATATTTTAAAAATACTTGAGAGTTTTTGAAATTGATCATGTAAAATTAATTAATTTTATTTAAATTTTAATAATTCAGAGATTTGTTATAATTAAATGATAACTTGATTTGAAATCCACTTTAAATTAATTAAACATACTTAATCTAAGAAAAAATATTTATTTGAAAATAGAGCCGTCAAATATTTTTTTAAAAATCAGTAAAACATACGTATATAAGCGTACTTTATACTAGAGTTTCCAAAAGGGGTTCGTTATTTGGTTACGCTCGGGAAAGAGATTTCGCGCTAAATCCTACGCGCCCAATCAAAGACGGTTTATTTATAAAGCATAATTATGTGGCTAGCATAAGTTTAATTTATAACATTTATTTCCTTTAATTAGTAATTTGGGCTCCTAAACAATGATACGTTTAGATTGCGTAAAAAATTGTAAAAAATTATTTAGAAGGGCGTACCTCTAATTGCGTTGATATAAGATTAAGTATAATACATGAAAATATCAGAAAAGTGTTAGAATTAAAATAAATTCTAAACGGGGCCTTAGTCAAAATATTTGTTCAGGAAATATCCCAAAAATATATTAAAATAAATTTCTGACCTTTCAGAATTATTTGAAAATGGATTGGGGTTCCAAAATTACAAAAATAATTTTGGATTTTGAAAAGTGGAACGAAACAGGCCTTATGACCTGAGTCTTAGGGCTTGGGTCTATTTTTCCCGATCTAGGTTCGGATGGGCTAGGTCTAGACCGAGAGTGGTCTAGATCGGGGCTCATGCCACTCGGTCAAGGGACTAGAGGGTTCGGCCCTGGAGTTCGGGAGGCTCAATCCTGAACTCGAATTGTTCGGTCCTAGGTCTAGGAGGCTCGGTCCCAAATCTAACTTCCTCGGTCGTGATTGCAGGTTTGTATGTTTTAATACAGATCATGAAAACATGATATGTAAGTTGTAAACAACTCATATGGATATAGGGATCATAATCCCTAACCCTAAACACGATCAATCGAGCTCTAGGTCGATCAATTTCTTAACCCGATTTCTAGAGCAAGAATTTGAGAAGTTTTGATTTAGGTTATCTAATGGCCTAATTCTTGTTCCAATAGCATTGAAATGATGTTTATAGTGGAACACAACTAAAACAAGAACATCAATCAAGCTCTGTAACAATTTTAAAATTGAAATTCAAACTTATTTTTTAGAAAAATTCAATTGGAACAAACACGATCGGGATGTTGATTTTATAATTTGGAAAACATCCTAACATGTTTACAAATATGTTAGGCAACTAATTGAATCAAAATTTTCAAGATTAAAAGCTTAAGAACACCAAATTCAAAATTTTCATATTTTCAAATCAAATTTGGGTTTTTTTTGATTAATGTGAATTGATGAATTCTCTTTCGACATAAAGCTTAGAAATCATTTAGGCCTTGTTCTCTTTGGGTATTTTACAAAATTCATCCAAAATCAATTTTCCAATCAATCACTTCTTCACAATCAAATCACTCATTTCATTAACCAAAATATTAAAATACCCTCAAATTTAAATTATCATTTTTTATTTTATTCACATATATCAATACACCCTTTAGGTCTTTTTATCAAAAATAATCATCAACTCCTCAAAATCATCAGCAATCATTACTTTTTTCTCTTTAAAAACCCCAATCCGAACAAGCCCTTAGGGATTGATTTTGACTATAGAAAAACAAAATCTAGCCCTAAAAATGATCAACCCGATCGAACATGAAAAAATCCAATTTTGAATCACAATTTGAATTTCAGATGAACTAGAAGCTTACTAGTGATTGGAGAACACTCCAATGATGTGTAGGGAAGCTTTCCCAAGTCCTAGATTGAAGATTAGATCGCTAGAGCAGTTCTTCAAAAAACTAGTCGCCGAAGTTCTTTATAGATCTCTTCAACCAGGCTATAAATTATGATGTTTGTTTTATGGATTGGAAGATTCACCTAGAGACTATTTATACCCGATCTAAGTCGGTTCCATGGACAAATTCAACTTCAATTTCTTTTCTGAAATTATTCTTAAATGTTCTTGTTTTGTCCTTACCAACCTAGGTTAGAGTAGCTTTTGAATTCCAACCTTAGGGGTAATGATGACGAGGGAGAGATGTGCTTATGGGTGGATTCTCGAAGGATAAGGACAAAAGATGGCGGATATAAGATTTCTAGAAGGTCGTCGGCGTTGATCGCAGGCTTCCGACGTTCGCGAAGAAGAACAAAACGACGCCGTTTTGTTTTAAATGAACGCTCTATTATGTTCCATTGACGGCTCGTCAACGATCGGGTGATCATGCTAACGGGGTTAGCGTCCCATTAGTTGATCCTATGTGGACCCGAGCGCGCACGTGTTTGGCTACAACCGGCATGCATGGCTCCTTCCTGGGCGCTGACTAGAATTTCTGCTGCAACATTTAAACAAAATTTCTACCACACATTATTATTATATTTTATTTTTAATACAAGGGTTATTTAAAATCGAATTTTTAACCCTTTTTCGTTTTCTTCACCAAATTAATACACAAAAATATTTTTTGACAACATAATAAAAATTATGTTAATTTATTTTATTTTTGGGTATATTGGGGTATTTATTTAATTGTTTTAAGCCATAAATTACCAAAATTAAATAATTTCAACCTCTTTTTGAGTTTATTTTGGGTAAAATAAATACAATATTTTAACCTCAAATTAATTTTAATTATTTAATTTAATTTTTCTAATTAGGATTTAATTATTACAATAATTAACCTCAATTTGATCTTAATTATCTTCTCTTTGGATTATTTTAAATTAAAAAATTCAAAATATTATTTTAATATTATTATTATAAATTGGGGTAGGTTAAATTTTCATGTTTATAATTTTGCTTATTTACGTATTATTAATTTGTTTTATACAAAATTTTGGATAATTTTAACCATCAAATTAATATTTTTATAAACAAATATATAATTTAATAAAATCCCTCAAAGAAGAAACATACCTCCGGTTAGCTTAAGCCACAAGGAAAATTTAATAAAATAAGTTTAAATCAATTCCTATTTTTTTAAAATTTTAATTTACTGTTCAATATTTATTTAATTTTTTTCTTTTATTTTTCAACCCTATTCTAAATATTTTTAAGCCCACTCTAACTCCAAATTATGATTCAGGTCCATATTTAGTCCATCCAAGCATTCTCTCCATATTTTGTATCCATGTCAACAAATTCTCCCATGTTTCAACTCTAAAATTCAACAAAAACTTGGAATAAAAATTAAAAAGTTAATGAACAAGGATAGCCTTTCAATCTCATCATTCTTCTTCTCTTTGCATTGCTTTGCACTTGTAATATTCGTTTATATTTTTATATTATTAATTATCTAATGAAGAAAAAACTTAACTCAATACTATTTAATTTGTGTAAGTTTATCTTATTACAATAAATTAAATTACTTAAAATGAAAATTACACTAGTGGAAATGTATCATTAGCGACGACATAAACCGTCGCTAAAAGTCATAATGTCGTCACTAATAAATATTGTCGGCGAACAAAATCGTCGCCATTCGTCATTAAAAGACAATGGCGATAGGCCGACGTTGATAATTAATATATCAGTGACGGCGAATGGTGAATTTCGTCAATGATAATTTTAAAATATAGCGATGACATTATGCTTACGTTGTCGCTTATGTATTGACCAATAGCGACGACATCGTCGTTTATATTTTAATTAATAACGATGAAATTCTCTCTTCGTCGTCGCTGATAGTCCTTGCTCTCAGGTTTTTGGCACATTTCTGATTCTCTTATTGTTAGTTATCAACGTCGGCATTCCCTAATACCGTCGTTGATATTGTTAATTATGATCGTCGGCATTCCCCTAATGTTGTCGCTGATAATTCTTGCTCTCGGGTTTTTGGGACATTTTTATTCTTATTAAACTTGTTTGATATTTTGTTATACTACTATTAGCAAAAAAACCATTCATAAATAAAAATCAATTCTAAATTACAAAAATCTCAAATCGTATTAATACAAAAATGTCAATCAATGTACTACTGATCGGGTGGGAGAAGGCATCCTAGACATAAGCGCCTGTAGAGCCTCTTATTCTGTGTGCATTTGTGATTGTAGAGCCTCTTGTTGTGTGCGCATCTACGCCTTTAGATCCTCTTGTTGTGCTCGCATCTCTTCCATCTCACGTCCCTGTTGTGCGCGCATCTCCTCCATCATACGTCCCTACTGCACCACCTCATCTCGCAGGGTCCTATTCTCCTCGTGCAGCGCTTGCATCTCTTGACGTTGTGACACTCGTGCTCTATTGACGCTCGAGGAAGAACTTCTCCACTGATTCGATCTGAAGTGTGTTGGACCTACTCTGGATCTCATATCGGTCACCCTCCCGTGTCCATGTGCTCCAAAAGTAGCTTCAAACACTTCAAACGACGTCATATCAAGGTTTGCTTCAAGTCGCTCGTGCATCACAGTCTACCATCACTTACAACACTATTAGTAATTTTAAATTTAGACATGCAAACTAAAATGATAGAAATGATTAAAACTTACTATGACCTGTTAAACATGTGGAGAAGCCATGGGAGTTAGATCATCACTAGTCGCTCTCATTGTATGAGTATGTAGGAAGATTTCTGCATAATTAGGGGTGTGTTCAATATCCCTCTCCTGTATAAATAATATACATATGTTAGATATTATAAAAATTAATACTCTTACTAAAACTTACTATATGTCGCTCCACTTGCAAAAATGGTCTACTACCGGTGTGGTGGGTGTATACGACTTTTGCTTTGTTACTGGAATTGGTCGTATTTTTTTCTACAATTATAAGACAGTCATAGTTGTTAGTTAATAGTCGATTAAACATATAATGAATATAAAATGACTATTATACCTAAAATGAAGTTGTGAAGTAGTGATGGTCAAGGATATAATTATAATCATCGTATTCGTTCATGAGGAGGGTTTAATTTGATTATCTCCTCGTTGCCATCATGTGGTTGGATGTAGTTCCTTTTGTTCGAATATCTCCACATATCCCATGTTTTCTTCACATGTGTCAACGTTCTATCTCTTTAGGTGTCAATGTGATAGGGTGAAGACTCGAAAAGATATTGAAAAATAACAACAGATTTTAGGATTGTGAAAGCTTCAAATTATAAGATAACACGTTAAAAAATATCAAACTCACAGAGATGAACCTCCATATATGGTCTAACTGGGCATGTGATAGATCGACTAATTTACTAGACGATGTGGCACCACCGTGGGATCCCGGACAATGGTGCAAATATGCCTTGAGTAGTAGGTGTAGTTATTGCAAGTGGGCTTACCATCCATCTCTCTAAACTCTAAGTGCATCTTCTGTCCTATTGGTAGTTTCTCGAGAACAGTGTTTTTGTTCGTCCATCGTCCTCTACTCCTCGATGAAGACCCTACAAAATAATAGTGAAACAACATTTTTAAAATTTATATAATCATTTAAATATCACGTATAAGTTGTACATGTAGTCTCGGAAATAGGGGAATCCTTCTCCGGGGTGACAGACACCTCGAGAATGGTAGAATCTGGATCATCTAGTCCCTTAATGTCCGAAAGTGATCCCATAAAGCTCGTAGGATCATCGGATTGTACGTCATTTATACGAGCTCGGAGCTCGTCTAAATGTCTCAATATGGCTCGTTTTGTAGCTTGTTTAGGTGCCATGATATCTGCAAGAAAAATAAAGTTGAAATTTTAAAGAGGTCATCCTATTTGACACAAATAAAACATGTCTAAATGATTGAATAATGGGGATTTATCTTTGTGACTTTCCATCCATGTCTAGATGACATATCTGTAACGTAAAAAACTTGTTGTTCTTGACTTGCTATTACAAACGGATCATGAATCTGAGTTCTTAATGTCTTGTTCACATTAACACTTGCAAACCCCATATTTATCTACTTTTTATCATAGTCCTTGGAATGTACATCAAACCATCTACACTTAAAAAGAATTACTCGGTTACAACCATACTAAACTTCTATAATATATGTGAGTACTCCGTAGTAATTTATCGTTTCGACTTCATTGTTGTCAATTACTAAGACACCACTATTTTGCGTGGTTAACCCTTCGTCATGCTTCTCGGTATTGAACTTGTACTCGTTTATTTTACAAGAGTTATACTTCTTAGCATAAATTGTTTGGCCACTCCCAAAAATCTTTAAACTCAAAGTTCGATCTGATTCACCAGTCAATTGGCCCACTTTCGTCTTGAAAAACTTTATGTAAAGTTTACCGCGTTCAAGATTAGAAAGATTGAGTCACCCTGTATCGGTCAACTCTTGTGTGAATTCGCAGCATATAATGAAATTTAGTTGTAATTAGTTAATTACAAAATTCATACTTAATCACTAATCAACTTATGAACTCTTACTTGTAATATTATTCGACTTCGAGACAATTTTTCAAAATGTATACATGAGCACGCTTCCGATCACCCGATTCGTATGTGTAAAGTGTTGCAATTGATAAATTTTTCATTGTCAAGAATATAGAAAATGTTAAAGTTGGTTGTATCGATATCTTTATTGACTCGTGATATTCTAAATATCGAGCACATAAATTCATAATCTCGTGCAAAATATAACTCTCACTAATTGACCATGCATTAAAGTTTTTATTTCAAAGGTACTTTTTCAAGGTATCCATATATTGTTCAATTTAATACATCCATCGATATTGGACAACCCTTAACAAAGCCTCAAAGGCCAAATTTAATATCATTGTGAATGACTAATTTTATTTAGGTATCGCATATAATTTTTAGGCATGGTGAATAACTAATTTTACTTAGGTATATTCCTAGCTATGTCGGGGGAAATTTGTTGCCGAATAAGAAAATCGATATTGAAATTCGTGTGAGGTCGTTATTATTCTATCTCAATTTTATATATTGAGAAACATTTTTAAATTTGAAGATAAATTAGATAAAAATTAGTGATCTGAACCGACTTTAAAAAAATGTTTGTAATGTCTATACAATTTTACATTGATATGGATGTGTAGATTAAGGGTAATTAAGTTTGTTTATTGTCAATAGCTTATTCAACTTGTTTACATAAACATTTGATAGTATTCAATTTGTACTCATTTATTCATTCAAGTTTATTTGTAAATGATTAATTGTGTTTGATTATAATTTTTTTTTGTCAAATTATTATACAAAATTATTATAGCAGATTATTATGCCAACACTGTACACTCCTATTAAACACGAATCAAGCACAATTAATGATGTGTCTTCTCATCTCCCTTCTCTAGAAATAATTTGTTTATTAACTTTTTTTTTTCTTTTTTTTTTTAATATCAACTAGTTATCCTAATGATGACAAAAAAAAAAAAAAAACACTTTAAATTTTATTTATGTATAATCTCATATAGACGTTAATATCAAATTCTTAGGAGGGGTGAGGGAGGTCAGTTGCGGCCGAGATTTGTGTACCGCCCTCTGCATGACAACTGTTTTGCCTCGACTGCATATTCCTCTAATGCATAGACACGTAATCACACCATCAGGGCGGCGATACCACAAGCTGCTTGTCATCATAGATATGTGTCCTTTTTTTACCCTTATAACATTATATATATACACACATACTTTTAGGGTTTACTTCTATTCTCAGTCTCTTCTTTTCTCTCTGTTGTTACCATGGCTGCGCAGACGCCTATACAGAAGCTTAAATGGTTGACATCGTTACCATCTGTTTTCACAGGTTTTAGATCCTCGCCGACTGACGGGGATTTAGTTAATTACTATCTCGACGAGAAGATCCAGGGCTCCGAGAGGAGCGTTTATGTCATTCCTGAAGTTGAGTCTAAGGCTTTGCCAGGTGAAGTTCAAAATCCAAACTTTTTCTTTCTCTCTCTCTTTCATAGATGAATAGATATATTATATATATGGAAGAACAACAGTACCTTCTTCTCATATGGTATCTTTCCTTTTCAATTTTATTCAACTATTATTGTTTATCTCTCTAAAAAATTGACCTTATTTTGTATCTAGGGCATACATATGTACCCCATTTTTATATATATATATATATATATACTCCTTCCAATCCATGTAACCCTTCTTTTTTCCTTTCTATAACTTATTAAAACTCCTTGTTTTCTTTAATTAACAGATTAATTTCTCTATTTCTCTGCAATAAATTTCTCAATTAGGTTTTGTTCAGATCTATCTGTTTACTTATGTCTAGGGCTAGTCTTCGCGTTTTCAGGTCAGATCTATATATGGAATCAAATTAATCATAGATCGAGGCTTACAGATTAATTTATCTCCTTAATCAGTAAGATCCTCTCCAAACGGACTGACTATCAACTAACCTGATTGATTTTCTTCAAGTCTTTAAGTAAGTATCTTGGAAAGGCTAGGGTTCTTAAGTACTATTCCAGACAAGGGTTCAGATTGAGCACCTTGACAAGTTTTACTTATTTTTAGTGAATGAGGTGAGGATGATCTTACTTAAGAGGAAGTCTCTTCTAATTCCTTTCCTTTAATTTGGTTCAAGATCCAGGGACTCATCCCTGCAGGAAGATATTATGGAGAGAAATTTTACTAAAGACTTGTGTTTTTGGACCTTTGATGAAGATATCAAACAAATCGATTCATATTTGAGCTATATCGAAAAATACTCTCTAATGAAATTAAATGATTCTTTGTATTTATTTGTAATTTGCTTCCACATGGAGCAGTACGGGAGACTTGAGCAGATTTGATTTCAACAAAAATTTGTGTAGTTTTATTTGTGGTAAATGAAGCTCCTAATAGTCTCCTAAATTAGTCATATTCCATGGCATGTACAAAAGTTGCAGCATCTAATTCATACTTTGGTTTAAAGTGTGACAATGGCTTGTTTTTTCAAGTTCCATTAAATATGATTATTTTCTAAAAAGAATCCAAAATCTGTAAACTTTTTCTATCATCAACGTCGACTTCCCAAAAATATGACAATCACTAGACCCACCCGACCCACCCACCTTGAGTTTTAAGTGACTAGTGGACAAATAGTACATTCCGTAATCAATTGTTCCTCTTTATACTTTTCAAAATTTTCAAACTTACAATACTCTTAAAAAGAATTGAATTCATTGTTTCTCTATCTTCAAACTTTTACAATTCAATGTCATATTCTATGGGTGTGTTCATGGGAATACTACCAAACATGTGAAATTGAAAATGTCAGTCACATACCTTTCTTGAGATATGATAATACATAGTTCAATTTATTTTACTATTCTAAGCCTAACAGTATGACTTGAGTCCCATGTTGAGTCCTTTCAAACATAATCCCTTTGAATTCGTCAAAGAAGTTTTTGTTGTTACCTATAAAAATATGATCCTTCACATAAAGACAAATAATGAATTATCATCATTATCATTATCATTTGACTTTACATAAGAGTATACTCAATTTGGCAAAAACAACAAATAGATTGATACTTACTTCTACCCATATAAGGTATTCTTCAATTTTAAAACTTTATTTTGTCCCCTTTTGTTATGAAGTCTAAGATTTGTTCAATATAAGCATCTAAAACATGTCTATTTAAGAATACCTACTTCATATCAGACTTATAAATTTCCCACTTCCTTCATGTCAAAATGAGATTAGTAATCAAATACTCTGCATGTGTGCCATGATAGTGCATACACTTCATCATAGTCTACTCCATACTTTTTATTTATTCATTTTTGTCACACTTTAACTCTAATGGTCATTTAGAAGCATAATCAGTTCTCAATATAGTTCTTAGATTTCAAGTACATTCATTACCTGGGCTGTTTCTATCTTTTGTCTTTAGGCATAATCAAAAGTTATGACTTGCATATACAAAAAATGTACAATTCAATAGTATCAAAATAACTTATCATGTAAACTCTTCATTGTTTTGTTATCTTTATCAACATTACATAGAGATTATTGGTGTAGTTAAATCTTGAGTTAATAATACAAACTCTACATTTTCTCTATTAAAACAAGGAAGAAAGAACTCATAATCTATTTCTTGTTTTATATCCCAATTCCATGTACTTAATCTACAGAATTTAATTGGGTTGTCGAGTTAATTAAAATTAGTAGGAAATATCTCACATCAAGCAAGACCCATGTCAAGTCTTTAGGGTAAAGTCATCATTAAAAGTGAGGAGTAGGATGTAGCTTGTACTAATTCAAGGGGATGGTTGCTCTTGATGTAACTTATTTAGGAAAACTGTTATATCTTTTCTAAGTAGTCATATTTCAAATGGATTAATTCAAGGGGATGGTTGCTCTTGATGGATTAATTGGGACATCACTTTAACCATCACTTCCTCATTCATAAGTTTAAGAGCATAAAAGTTCAAATGGTCATCTGATTATGTGCCAAAAACATGTTCAAAGATGATATATTTTTACCTAATTATTCATTCTTTCTCTTTGTCTTTTTCCTTACCCATGCCCATGCCCGTTATATGTTTTTTTTTCATATCTCTTCTTAATTTTTGTTTTGTGAACTTAGAGTGAAAACTCCAAATATTTTATGTTCTAAAACAAAGATATTGTGATTCCTCAATTACACATAACATATAATTTAATTTTGGGTGTTAAAAATCAAATAATCCTTTTCATGACACATACATCTTCATATATTTTCATTATAAACATCCTTCACCCAAACAATATTTTGATATCAAAACGAAATTCTTCATTTTCAAGGATTTGAAAACACCACAGGAATTGGAGAATCAAATTATTCACTTTGACAACAAAACCAAAAGATTTTGCTAAATTCTTCCAAAACATCTTTTGAGGTGCTACTGTAGGCTTCTCAAACATGGAATCATCCAAACAAGGATGATGGTAAGGGCTTGTTAATCCATATTTTTTTGTCTTTCAAAACATTTTTTTCTCATTTAGATGCAAAGAAGTTTAATTTAACTTTGCACAACCATACCCCAAACAAATCGAGTTCTTTAAGTAGAGTAAGTTAGTAGGTTAATGAGTTAGTAGTTTATACATAGGGGATTATGTAATATTTGTAGTAATTAATAAATGAAATAGTTATTGTATATGGATTATCTCTCTCAAAGGCTTAAGTCATTCTTGTCTTATCTAAAATTCTTCTAAAAACCCTAGATATCTAAGTTGGTATGTGACATCATTTTGAACTGCAAAATACATTCTAAATACATATTAATTAATTTATTTCAACAAATCAATGATAGGTGTGCTTTTAATTAAGATGGTCTCTTTTGCAGGTGATCTACTATCAATTTCACCTATATATAAGGAAAAGATTTAAAGAATTTCCTTCTGTCAGAATTTGTCTTAATGTTAATCAACTTTTGGCTAGAAGTTTATGGTTGATTACTAAGTTTGAAAAGACAAATATATTGATCAAATTCAAGTATTTGGCAGATTTTGTTTCTGATTTGGTCGTTTAGGTCATGATTATATGAATTGTGATAATGAATCTCTTAATCTAGGAAAGCTAGATTATGGAAAGTTAGTTGAAGAGATTTCAAAGGAGGAAAGACATGTATTCCAAGGGTGGAAGAGATTGACACTAATCAACACACTATTTTAAACACAAGTATTCTTCTATGAACTGTTTGGGTTTGGGACTTTCCATGACAAATCAAGCATAGAGTTGGTATGATTGTCAGACATTTGTAGTTTGATAGATAGATGGTTGGAATAGTATCCAGTTGATATTAATTTTGATCTGATATGAAATAGTTAAAGGTTATTAAACCCTAGATCGATAAGAGGGGTTGACGGTTTAGAAGTCATGCACATGCAAAAAAGATATATCGTATTAGCCCTATTAATTTAGGGTCAATATTTATTCCATTGTCATCTGATTTCTTAGCCAAATTTGATTGGATCTTCTTCAAGTTTTATCTCATATTATATGGTCAATTAGTTGAGTTTATTTACTGGATGAAATTTGACTAGTTCTAGTTTACATGTTTACAGGTATATCCGTCATACAATCGAACCTTGAGCAGTTCTACTTCTCTACCCTTGATAAGAAGTATCCGGAAGAATCTCTAAGTGCGACAACTAATCAATCTGGTTATTGGAAAGCTTCGGGAAAAGAATGCAATGTAACGTATGCCTCCGAAATTATTGGTAAAAAGAGGACTCTGTTTTTCTACGTCGGTCAGGCACCAGGGGGGGAGAAAACTGGCTGGTTCATGTATGAACTTTCTTCCATTGAAAAACAGGTCAGGTTTACTTTGATAATTTTGAGTACTGTGATCCAATTTTTGTCAAATTTCTTTTTTGTTAATTTGTAAATTAACCTCAAACCAATTACAGAAGCCCTTTGTTATTTGTCGCCTGCGAAGGAGCAACGGGGAGATGATAGATACAAGACTGTCACAGTTTGGGGAAGAATGGAAAATTATTGAGCATAGTGGTGAACCGGAGGAGCAAAATCAGAATGAGAAAGAGACGGAAGGGGGTCATTTGTTCTTAGACAACATTAACATCGACCATACTTCAAACCAACTAGCTTCAAACACGGCAGAAAATGTAAGCTAGAGCAAAAATATAAGTATATCAGTTTCTTGCTTCAACTTTTCTTAATTTATATTTTTTCACAAAGCAGAGCCCTGCGAGTAGTAGCAAAAGCCCAAAAAGGAAAAATTCCGCATCACATTCAAAAAGATCGGATGGTTGGAACTTTGATATGACGAATGTGCCCGATGAGGTTAGATGGTTACTAGCTGATGCAAAAAATGACAAGTGGTGTGCATCTATTGACGATGAAATTGTACCAAAATCAACAACTCTTGCTTGGCAAGCTTATTGTTTCAATGCCGCTAACCAATAGAGGTGAGTTCAAACTACTCTAAAATCTTCTATCAATGTTTTTTTGTTTTTACTCCATTGGACCACCATCATATTAGACTTTCTTCCTATAATCTTTCTTAGTTCAATAATGAATCCTTACAAGACTTAATGTCTTAATTTCTCTTGTAATTTGATTTTCTTAAGATTGACAAAGTTGGGTGTTTATTTATTATTTGTTTGATTTGGATAGTGATATATTGCATCTGAATTGTTTTTAACATGGTTTTTTCTTATTATTATTAAAATGAATTTGATTGTTTAAGCTTCTTGTCAAACCCTCTATACTTACATATATGTCTATTGTATATATAGTCAAACCAGATCTCTCATTTTGTTTGTGCTCATACATAAGTCACAAAAATGAAAGCCAATTTTGGGATTATCCTTATTTAGAAATAATTTATAAGCTTTTGAATTTTATTTTTTATTTTTTACAAGATTAGCACTAAATGATATTTTGAATGAGAATTGAATAAGTTAAAAGACATATTTTTTAAGATATTTTATGTAAGACACTTGCCCTTGAATAATTAATAAATGTTTGGACATAATCTAATAAGTCAGGTATTGATTTTAAAACTTTTCTATGTATGTTTTTTTCTAAATTAGACAGTACGTAGCATGCAAATGAGGATTTGAGTTGAAAAAATAACTATTTAGGTTAATAATGAAAAAAATACTTATATAGTATATGTTATATTTTCTAATCTTGTTGTGTGGATGATTTGAATTATATGATTGATGAAAATAAATTAAAAAAAAAATTGTATATTAATAAGTCTTGTGCTGATTGGATTATTTAAATAATCTTTCAATGAATTGCCGTTTTATGCTTATTTTAATATATGAATTAAGTTGTATGAATGTCCTATTTTTAAAGAAAATAATATTTGTTTATTATATACTAATATTTTTTTTTAATGTATTTTCACCTAAAATAATTTTATTTTCAAAACTTTAACAGGAACATGATTATTAAATAATTCTAATCGTAAGAAGGCTTTAAAGAAACGTAGCAACAAATAATAATATTGACAACAATTATATCCACTAATAACTAATTCAATATGTCAATAATATTAATATCAACTTATAACTAAAAAATAGGTTTAATCTTTAATTTTTCAAGTTTAAAATATTATAAATGTTTTTTTAAGTATATATATATGGTTTAGATCAAAGTTGTTCTTCTGAAAATATGCTAGTTATATAGAGAAGTTATTGTAAGGTTATATATTCTTTAAAAATGATGTAAAAAATTAAATATTTTTTTATACAAAATTATTATATAATTAAAATATAAATTTATAAAAATTTTAAATTATAGTTATGCCAGATAAGAACCGTTTAATATTCAATGTGCTTTGACAAATTGGTTTATTAGCTTTATTTGTTATGAACTTATTCTAAATCTCAACTATTTAAACAAATTATATTAAATATTAATTTAAATTTAAATAAACTATTCATATGACCATTAAAATAAAATAAGACAATCATTTTATTTATTAAACAAAATTCAAAGTACAATATACTGAAAACACTACTCGTTTGGTTAAGTGTTATCAATTTATTTTATACAAAGTCTTGGACTATTTAACTCAAACTAATATTTTCATATAAAACTATATAATTTAATAAAACCCCTTCAAGCATTCCCTGAAAACTTGGAATAAAAATTGAAAACAAAGAATTTTATAATATTTCTTCTTCTTTCTCATTATTATAATTTTTATTTTTATTTTTTTGATTATTTAATAAAAAAAACTTAACTCGTAATATTTTCTGTTTTTTTTTTATATTCTATATATTACAATAAATTAAATTACTTAAAGTTAAAAACAATAAAAACATATAAATGAAATAACATTTATTCATTATAATTATTAATAAATTAGTCAAATAATAAAAGAAGATTCAGCCAGTTTTTATTTTATTTTTATTTGTTCGCAATTATTGGTTACCTACCTTCAAAAAAATCTATTCAATAATTTATCACAAAAAAAGTTAAATCAATTAAATAATAAATATCATTGGAGAAATGTGTCAAAGTATTTTATTTATCATTATTTTATCAAAATATCGTGTTATGTAGTTTTAATTTGGAATTAAGTGTAAAAAATATTGAAAATAAAGATAAAACAAAGTGTAGGGTCAAAATTGAACAAAAATAAGTTTCTGGACTGTTTAGTTAGAGCATTGGTTAATTTGTCCCGTGGTAGAAGAGAATGGCTAAACATAATTTTATTATATTAGTGATTACCTACACCTCTTAGGGCCTCATCGGTCCAAGAACCCGGGCGCTGCTAACCGGGTTCCAATCGAATAGAGCGTAGAGACAACAAGTTTAGCCGACAACTTCCGTCGTGGAAGGAACGTTCTGTTTTGTCGAGTAAAGATGGTCACCTTTGTATTCAATATTACAAAATACTAGGAAAAATTGAATGAAAATAAGGTTTATTTGTTTGGAGCAGAGACCAATAGGAAAGGCAAGGGCTTAAATATGCTTCAGCTGCACTATAATTAAAAGAATAAAAGAACTAAAGTTGTTCTAATTTTTTTTGGGTAGTTTTTTCCTTGTCCAAATCAAGCGTTTTAGAGTTTAATAATTTGTCTAGATCTTGTTGGGTTTTGGGCTCATATTTTATTAGAGTTTATATATTGTAATGGACTTTAAACTTTATTGGGCTTAGGAGTAGTAGTTTAGTTTTTTTGGCTTTTGATGTATTCATATAAATAGAGACATTGTAACATAGGGTTACTTAAACCATTATTTCATATAAAATCAATAGAATGGATGACTCCCCGAGGATGTAGACATTGTTGGTCGAACCTCGTTATATCTTGTGTTCTTTACTATTTTTACCACTTTATTTATATATCTTCTTTTATCGTGTGTTTAGATTAGATTTTTTCTCAACAAGTGGTATCAGAGCATGTTTTGAGAATATTTATCATAATCTATTTATGAAGATATGATAGAAACTCTAACCTCCATTGAAGAAGTTGTTGGATATTTGTGATTTTGTTGAAAATTGTTGGTTATTCGAGAAAACGACATTAGTTGCAGAAGAATTAGTTGTTGTGAAGATTTGAGTCGAAATATTCAGTTGTTAAGGAGATGTAAACGGTCGTTAAATTATTTATTAGTTTTGGGTGACACTATCTTGAGAAGAAGAGAGAAGAAGACAGTGGATCTTTTTTTATTCTCGAAGGCGCTAATGAGTGCAGATGATGAAAACTCGTCATGCAGATAGTAACACCGGAATGAAGAATACGAGTTATATGTTTTTGACTTATTTTAATTTGGGACATGTGTTCTATTAAAATATAAAATATATATATATATTATAGTTTGATATAATATATATAGGGAGAGAAAAAATCCAACAAGAATCTTTGAAGCGGTCAACAACTAAGACTTTTTCTTTTAGTCTCGTTTAATTTCACAAAATAGGTTTTACAAGTCTATTTGATTTCAATTTTCGCAAGTAAAGTCTTGTTAGATTTTAATCAAGTTCTTAAAACATTGTTTTCTTTGATCTTGGATTTGTATTGAGACTTATTTAACTTAAATTTATCAAAGATGGAGATTTGTGATTTATCTCATAAGAGATTTGATATTCGTCAATATGGAGATTGAAAATTGAAGTTGAAAAAAAAGGTGGAGTGCTTATTCGATATTGCAGATTGTGGAAGACAGTTGATGTAACATGTAAAAGGTTTTCTAATTAAAGCGGGTGACTTTAATGTTTGTTTGTAAGTGTGTGGTTTTGATATGTGTGTATAAGAGCCGGATTTGGATTTGCATCAAACATTGTGAGTAGGTTTTGATTGGAAATCCCTGGTAAGTGTTGGTGCGAATTTGTCAAGTGGGTGTTAATGCCTCAAGGGTTCTACAAAGAATGATAATTTCTAAGGTATGAGTTGATGGTGCACTAATTATATACATGGTTTGTTATATTCTTTATATGTAGGATTTGGCTAGAAGAATGTGGAAAACAAACGATACATCTTCATGCTTGTAGAAAATTAGTTGGAAGTTTTATAACCGATTGTTGTCTTGACACATGACTTGAAGAAATTTTCGGGTAAAATGAGTTTGGAGAGATTTTTCTTTGGAAAAGGTTATTAAAAGAGTCAAAAAAAAGATGTAGAGAGAAAATCTAGCAGTAGATTTTCGCCTATATTCGTACATGGTTTATCAAACTGATGATCGGAGATTCAAACGGAGTCCGATTGAGATGAGATTTTTGTCGAGAGGTTGGTAACTCGTTCCTCTACATTTTCAACGGTCGGTTCAAGGTTTGAACGTCTCGAAGTTTGATTTTCTGGGGCTTAAAATTTTTGTCTAGTTTAAGTTTTATTGGACTTGTTTGAGACCAAAAAGTTTGTATCTTTGTAGTTATGACCTTTTATCTCATTGGAAGAGCTAATCAAGATGAAAACAGTGGTGAAATTATGTGTTTTATACTTGACAAAAACATGATCGAGTGTTGAAAGTTGTTATCAAAATGGTGTTTACCGATGACAACATTGTCGACATGTTGATAGAGCAATCATTTAGGCCAAATTGCAAGATTACATTGAGTTGCCAGGTGATTAATGATTGACACAATTCCAGTTAACACAAAATATAAATGAAAGACTATGAAGAGGAGAAGACTAGTGAAAAACACTTATAAGTTGAGGTGGAGACATCTTGAGAGTAACTCTCAAACGAACCAAGAAGGAATCATTACATTATCTTTTAATGTGAGAAGATAAATAAAACCTTGAGTAAGATTCCTAGTCATGAAAAAGGAGCTAAATGGGAGACTCAGTTAATTCGAAGGTGATGATTTTGTTACTTCTTTTGTTCAATCTTAATAGTCTATACATTGTGGATCATAATTTAGATGAATGAGATGATTGATTTGTCATCTTATTGAGGAGATGATTGAGACCCTGAATGGGATTCCTAGTCATGAAAAAGGGGATAGATGGGAGGTTCGATCAATTCAAATGAAAGAATATTCAATTTCTTTTAGAGAAACTATAGATGATCATTTGAAACATTGGTGAAGACAATTGAAGAGAGATAGTGAATCTTGAAAGGCTATTCTTAAATTGCTAGTCGTTTTTGGATTAAAAAAAACTAGTAGATTGCAAATTAATTTGTTCAAGGATAAGTGTGAGGCTCAAGTTTGTTGAGTATGCAACGTTCAATGCAATATGAGTGACACATGTTTTGTCAAATCTTGAGCTTGAGAAAAGAGATGTCAAGATAACCTAATTTATTTTTTATGAAGTAGATGATAAAAGTTCATCTTGGGTCTTTTCTCTTTCGATCAATATCTTATTTTGAGGAAGTAGACGGTGGAAGTTTGTTTTGAGTGTCCTTAGTTTTCGATAGATATCTGATTTTTGAAAAAGTAGACGATGAAAGTTCTTCTTGGGTTTAATCGGTATTTTGGTTTTAGTCATTTGATGGACTTGAAAAATAAGTCACTTCGTTTGTGGCAAGCAAATGTAAAGATTATTTTGACATAATAAAGAATTATTAATTCTAGTTTCCGCATATGTCAATGGGTATGAACAAATATTCGAAAGAGTTGTTGAATGTCTTTCGTCGTTGAAATAATGTGGTTACCCAAATTTACTTTGTGTTATAAACTCTATGATTTTATCTTATAAGGACTTTTGAGCAGAAGTGAAGGTATAATGATTTATCTCGTGAATGGCTCGAGCAATGAAGATTGATGTGTGACTCATAACCTTTTGATGGCGCGATATACGTGATGGTGGAGATTGTCATTCTTCTAAGGGCTCTTAAATTGAAGTAGATGTACGAAAAGTTATCTCATGAATGGCTCGAGAAAATGTGAAGATTAAAATGTTGAACCCACTTATTTCTTGATGGCTTGACTTTTGTCAATGTGGAAATTGATGGGTACGACTCATGTATTTTTTAAGGGACGTGAAATTCGTCAATGTGGAGATTGTTGAATTTATTATTTATTCATCACATCTCAATAAGCGCGATATTCGCCAAAGGTGGAGATTTTTTGCTCATATTTTATTAGAGTTTATATATTGTAATGGACTTTAATTCTTTATTGGGTTTAAGAGTAGTAGTTTAATCTTTTTAGTTTTTTATGTACTCCTATAAATAGAGACATTATAACCTAGGGTTACTTGGACCATTATTTCATGGAAAATCAATAGAATTGACGACTTCCCAAGGATGTAGGCATTGTTGGTCGAACCTCGTTATATCTTGTATTTTTTATTATTCTTTACCACTTCATTTCTATATATGTTTTTTATCGTATGTTTAGATTAGATCTTTTTTAACAGATCTGGAATAAAAGTTGCACCCTGGATTTGAAGGATCCTAATTATTCAATAAATGAATTGATTGGTTGAGTAATGAGCGAGTTATCTCTTTATGATATTTTTGGATCTTAGGATTTCTGACAATGAATCCTAAGATCCAAACTTTACTTTTTAAATAATTGTCGAATTTTTAAAAACTTTACTTTTTAAAAATTCGACAATTATTTAAAAAGTAAAGTTTTGACATGAATGGTAGATGTTTCGTGCCTTATTTTGCTCTTGAATCGAGAAAAGAAGACGAGGAGCCAAAATAAAAGGCTTGACTCGAGTTCGCTTGAAAACAGTTTTGTCGAAAGACATACTTAGATTTTTTAAAGTTCCCACCTAATTTACTTTTTAAAAAATTAGTAAACAAGACAATTTTCAAAAATTCGTTTCAATACTCCTATGATGATGGATAAGGAAGATTTATTAGGCTTAAACCTCACTTTAAGTTTCACGTGATTCTCTAATTTCCTTCAATCTCATACCTCCTATGCCTTTCGCTGTCACTTCTTCAACTTCGGCCAACTACAATCCTCAAATATCCTCATGGATGGAGACATTCTCTTCGTCAATCGATATTCTCTATTCTAGATCTTTAAGCTCTACATGTTCTTATCCAAATCATAGATCAGTTGTGGGCGGCGACGATGATTAGGACGACGAAGATGAAGAAGGCGACGTCGACGGTTCTAGTCGATGAACCAGATCCAACAGATACAAATAAAACTCTACCACTTCCAGCTCCCGGGATCCGTAATAGCCTCCCCTCCTTTCGCCTTATCCTCCTACTTCTATAGCCTTTGCAAGAAATCAAGTATTCTTCTTCATCATCTTTACCATCGCACACTTCAGATCTGTGCATATAGTAATACAATTTAGAGATCTATATACAAATTAGAAAATAAATACACTACATAAATTAAGAATAACAGAGAAGACAGAATGAAGAGAAAGAAGAGAGAATGAGAGAGGAAGAAAGAGATCAAGTTGGGCGGCTGTAATTTGGGCAAAATTTACGTTTTTACCGAGAGTAAACCTCTGCTCTTGGTTATACTCATAATTTTTACCGAGAATAACTCTTTGCTCTCTCTGATATTAATATCGCCGAGAGCATTCTTTCGCACTCGGCGATCATTCTCGATTATTGTGCATTTTTTACTAGTGTTCATATAATGCATTAAAAATTTTAAGAATTTTTCAAATACTTTAAAAATATATTCGACTTTTTTAGTGTCATAAGAAGGCTCCAATGCTTTGAAATTCTCAACGAGAATTTTCTTACACTCGTGGATTCCTTTTCTACTTTGATCTATAGTCTCGTTTTCAATCAATAAACATGTACATTTTTTACTTCACGTTTGTGTTCTTTTCGTGCTTAGAACGCATTTGTATCTCTTTTATCTCAAGCTTGTCTAAACCTAATGAACATGTAAAGTCGTCTCTAAACAATGAATAGGGTTAACCCATTATTTAGATGTAGGTTAATTAGGATAATTATAGGAGCAAAAGAGTCTTGAACTCAGAGCACACGTGTTAAAATCCTTTCAAACATCAAACGACCAACTATTTTTTAGTAGAGACGGATTAGATTTAGACTTGTTTAGACTTAATAATTTTTTTTGTCTTATTGAAAATTAAAATAAGAGAAAAAACATAGAGATAATTATATTGTCGTTGGGTGCGAAAAAAATGTTACAAGCTCGATGATTTAAGTCGATGGGAAAAAGTTGATTTTGTGAGAAACGTGTTATGAATTTTGAAGTGATAATTTCATTGCATAATTTTTATCATATAGAGTTTGGAGACATTATGAATGACGATTTTATTTGGGTATATTTCTATGTCGGGAGTAATTTGTTGCCGAATAAAAAAACCGATATTGAAAACCTTGAGAAGTTGTTCTCAATTTAATATATCTCAAATATCTTTTTTATGGGTATGTTGTATATTTTTTATAATTTAAAATAAATTAGTTAAAAAATAGTGTTATCTAAACCAACTTTGAAAAATGTTATTATATTTTCAATTTTACACTTTATTTTTTGATTGGTAGATTAATGTGCATCTTCTCATCTACCTCCTCTACAAATCATTTGTTTATAGAATTTTCTTTGTAATTATTTTTAAAATGATCAATTAGTTAGCCTAGTTACGATCAATATATATTTAATGATATAAATACATTTTTTTTATCAAGATTTATTGAATCAAAGTGTTATCAAGGGATCATAATTAAAGATATTGAATATCAAATTCTCAAAATACAGTTAACATCTTATTAGATTTAAGTTATTTAAAATTAATATCAAAATTTTATAATCCTTTCATTAATCACAACATTTAATTAAATAATATAATAAAACAGTAAAATATATATTCTTTTAACTATATAATTACCTCAAATAACCCACAAACAAACAAGTCCTGAAGTGGTTTCAATATTATTTTGTTTTTTTTTTTGCTTAATTTGTATATATACATAATAAAATAAAATGGGTATATATAATAGTAGTAGTCGGAAAGCAACAAATCGAACCGACTGGATGCATGGGGGTTTGGGGTTTGGAAGTAAGCGGAAACCCTTAAAGAAGAGGGAGGGAGGGAGGGAGGTTTTAGTTTAACGTTTGATAACTGCTAATATGAGATTTAGATTAAGGAAATCCGGTCAGTTTACGCCGAGATTAGTCTGCCGCCCTCTGCATGACAACTGTTATGCCTCGACTGCATATTCCTCTAATGCATAGACACGTAATCACTCCACTATCAGGGCGGCGATACCACAAGATGCTTGTCATCGTAGGTATGTGTCCTTTTTTACCCTTATAACATTATATATATACACACATATTCTAGGGTTTATCATCTATTCTCAGTTTCTTTCATTTCTCTCTCTGTTGTTAGTTGTTACCATGGCTGCGCAAACGCCTATACAGAAGCTTAAATGGTTGGTACCCTTACCATCTATTTTCCCAGGTTTTAGATTCTCGCCGACTGACGGGGAACTGGTTCATTACTATCTCAACAAGAAGATCCAGGGCTTGGAGAGGAGCGTTTATGTCATTCCTGAGATTGACTTTAACAAATTCGAACCCTGGGATTTGCCAGGTGAAGTTCAAGATCTAAACTTTTTCTTTCTCTCTCTCTTTCATATAGATATGAATAAATAAATCATATATATATACATGGAAGAAGAACAGTACCTTCTCATATGGCTATATTTCCTTTTCAATTTTATTCAACTCATCCATAAGTCCGTACTGCTTTTTGAACAAGATATTCATATTTATTCAACTTATTCTTCTTTCCCTCTCTCTAAAAATTTGACCTTATTGTGTGCCTAGGGCTTACATATGTACCGGGTACATATATGTGTGTAATTTCTCCTTCCAATCCATGTAACCCTTCTCTTTTCCCTTCTATAACCTATTAAAACTTGTAGTTTTCTTTAATTAGCAAATTAATTTCTCTATTTAGGTTTTGTTATCTCAGGATCTATATGTTTTACTTATGTTTAAGGCTAGTCTTCGCGTTTTCAGGTCAGATCTATATAGATCGAGGCTTACAAATTAATTTGTCTCCTTAATTAGTAAGATCCTCTCCAAACCGACTAACTAATAACCTGATTGATTTTCTTGAAGCCTTAATTTAAGTAAGTATCTTTGAAAGGCTAGGGTTCTTTAGTACTATTCAAGACAAGGGTTCAGATTGAGCACCTTGAAAAGGTTTACCTATTCTCAGTGAGGATTATCATACTTTAGAGAAAGTCTCTTCTAATTCCTCTCTTTTAATTTGGGTCAAGATGTATGGACTCGATCATTGCGGGAAGGTTGATCATGTTGAAGAAGAAAGGATGGGAAGATATTATGGAGAGAAAATTTCACTAAAAACTTGTGTTTTGGTGAAAGATATCAAACAAATTGATTCATATTTGAGCTATCACAATATGCCCTCTAATGAAATGAAAGGATACTTTATATTTATGTTTAATTTGCTTCTATCATGCATACATGGAGCATTACTGGAGACTTGAGCAGATTTGATTTCAACAAAAATCTGTGTAGCTTCATTTGTGGTAAATGAAGCTCCTCTAATAGTCTCCTTATTTAGTCACATGCCATGGCATGTAGATAAGTTGCATCCACATATTCTATTTCATACTTTGGTTTAAAGTGTGACAATGGCTTGTTTTTTCAAGTCCATTAAATATTATTATTTTCTAAGAATCCAAAATCTGTAAATTTTTATATCATAAATGTCTTCACAAAAATATCACAATCACTAGATCCATCCACCTTGAGTATTAAGTGACTAGTGGACAAAGTAGTACATTCCATAATCAATTGTACCTTCTTATACTTTTCAAAATTTTTAAACTTACAGAACTATTTAAAAAAATTGAACTCATTGTTTCTCTATACATCTTCAAAATTTTACAATTCAATGTCATATTCTATGAGTGTGCTCATGGGAATATAACCGATCATGTGAAATTGAAAATGTTATTCACATACCTTTCTTGAGATATGATAATACCTACTTTAATTTGTTTTACTTCTAAGCCTAAATAGTATAACTTGAGTCCCATGTTGGTCCATTCAAACATATTCCCTTTGAATTAGTCAAAACAGATTTAGTTTTTACCTATGAAAAATATAAAATCCTTCACATAAAGACAAATAATCAAAATGTCATTATTATCATTTGACTTTACATAAAGAGTATACTCACTTAGGGAAAAAACTAATAGATTGGTACTTTCTTCTACCCATATAAGGTATTCTTCAATCTTAGAACTTTATTTCTAAGATTCAAGACTAGCGTAGCTACTTCACATCAAAGTTATAAATTTCCCACTTCCTTCAAGGCATAATGAGATTAGTAATTAGTCTTCATCTGAGTCAAATGTGCATAGACTTCATCATAGTCTACTCCATATTCTTGATTATAACATTTTACAATAAGCATTTTTTTTATTAGTTTTGTATTGTGCACTTTAACTCTAATGGTTTTATGTTCATTTAGAAGTAGAATTAGTTCTCAATATAGTTCTTAAATTTCAAATACATTTATCTCATGTTTTTTGAGCTGTCTCTATCTCCTATCTTTATGCATATTCAATATATAGTTATGATTTACATATACAAGAAAGGTACAATTCAATTGTATCAAAATAACTTCATGTAAACTCTTCATTTTTTTTGTCTTTCCATTGATTTATCTTGGGATGATTTGTGTAGTTATATCTTGAGTTAATATCACAATCTCATCATTTTTTCTATTAAAATAAGGAAGAAATAACTCATAATCTTTTTCTTGTTTTATATCCCAATTCCATGCACTTGACCTACATAATTTAATTGGGTTGTCGGTTACTTAAAATTAGTAGGAAATAACTCACATCAAGCAAGACCCATGTCAAGCCTTTAGGGTAAAGTCATCATTAAATAGTGAGGATGGTACTAATCCAAGAGGATGGTTGCTCTTGATGTAGCTTATTTGGGAAAACTTTGTCATATGTTTTCTGAGGAGTCATATTTCACATTATTGATTGTGATGGATTAATTGGGACATCTCTTTCACTGTCACTTTCTCATTCATAAGTTTGAGAGTATCAAAGCTCAAATAGTCATCTAATTACGTGCCAAAACCATGTTAAAGATAGGTTTTTTACCTAATTATTTCTTCTTTCTCTTTGTTAGGGTTTCCTTGCCCATGCCTGTTTTCTGTTTTTATTCTTCATCATGCCCTCCAATTATTTTGTGTTCTAAAACCAAGATATTGTGATTCATCAATTACACATAACATATAATTGAATTTTGGGTGTTAAAATCAAACAATCTTTTTCATGACACATACATCTTCTATTTTATCTTCATATATTTTCATTTGGTTAAACCACCTTAATTACCCAAACAATATTTCGATATCAAACAAAATTCTTCGGATTTGAAAACACCACATAGGGATTGGGGTATCAGATTATTCACTTTGTCAATACATCCAAAAAATTTTGCTAAAATCTTCCAAAACTTCTTTTGAGGTGGTACTGTAGGCTTCTCAAACATGGAATCATCCAAACAAGGATGATGGTAAGGGCTTGTTACTCCTTTTTTTTGTCTTTTGAAACGTTTTATTCTCATTGAAAACAAATCAAGACCTTTAAGTAGAGTAAGTTAGTGGGTTAATGAGTTAGTAGCTTGTAAATAGGAGATTATATATGTAATATTTGTAGTAATTAATAAATGAAATAGTTATTGTATATGGATTATCTCTCTCAAAGACTTAGGTCATTCTTGTCTTATCTAAAATTCTTCTAAAAACCCTAGATATCTAAGTTGGTATGTGTTGCATCATTTTGAAACTGCATGCAAAAGACATTCTAAAATGTTAAATACAAATTAATTTATTTCAACAAATCAATTGTAAGTAATTTCAAGAATTTACTTCTGTCAAAATTAGTTCTTAATATTAATCAACATGTGTCTAGAAGTTTATGGTTAATTACTAAGGTCGAAAAGACAAATGTATTGATTAAATTCAAGTATATGGAAGATTTTTTTTCTGTTTTGGTTCTTTAGGTCATATGATTATATGAATTGTGATAATGGCTCTCTTAATCTAGGAAAGCTAGATTATGGAAAGTTAGTTGAGGAGATCTCAAAGGAGGGGAAGACATATATTCTAAGATTCTAAGAGTACTTGAAGAGATTTACACTAATCAACCCACCCTTTGAAACAAATATTTTCTTATGAACTGTTAGGGTTTGGGACTTTCCATAACAAATCAAGCTTAGGGCCCCCTAGTAGATTTGGTATGATTGTCAGGAATTTGTAGTTTGATAGATAGTTGTTGGAATAGAATCCAATTGATATTTGTTTTAATTTGATATGAAATAGGGAAAGGTTATTAATCCCTAGATCGATGAGAAGGGTTGATTGTTTAGAAGTCATGCACATGCAAAAATATGTATGGTTTAGAATATAGTATTAGCCTATAAATTTAGGGTCAATATAAATTCCCTAATCTTCTCAAAGGTTCTTAATTATGAAAGTACTCCTTAGAAGTCACAGTCCATTGTCATCTAATTCTTAGCCAAATTTGATTGGATCTTCAAGTTTTATCTTGTATTATATGTTTAATTAGTTGTTTTTGTTTCATGGATGAAATTTGACTAGTTCTAGTTTACATGCTGTTCACAGATATGACTGTCATGCAATCGAACCTTGAGTGGTTCTTCTTCACTACCCGTGGTAATAGCTATCTGAAAGGATCTCAAAGTGCGAGAACAACGCAATGTGGCTATTGGAAAACATTGGGAAAGGAAAGCAATGTGAAATATGCCTCCAAAATTATTGGTAAAAAGAGTACTTTGTTTTTCTATATCGGCCATCCACCAAGAGGGCAGAAAACTGGGTGGTTCATGCATGAATTCTCTTCCGTTGACAAACAGGTCAGGTTTATTTTGATAATTTTGAGTACTGTGATCCAATGTTTTGTCAAATTTGTGTTTAATAATTTGTAAATTAACCTCAAACCAATTACAGAAGCACTCGGTTATTTGTCGCGTGCGAAGGACCAATGGAGAGATGATAGATACAAGGCTGCCACACTTTGGGGAAGAATGGAGAATTAATGAGCACCCAAAACTACCTTTAGCTCTTGTGCAAAAACTTGCTCTTAGTAATAATAATAATATTACTAATAAAGGTAAAGGATTTATGATGATACATAATTCTGAATCAGAGCCAGAAGAAGCAGTTCATCAGATAGTTGCTGTAGAGAATCCCATGTCTAAATCCAAGCAAGTTGCTTACTATGATGATGATGATGAATTCTGTTTTGACAATGTAATGACAGATGATTTCATGAATCTTTTTAATGATGAGTCTTCACTGATGCCTAACACAAACAGCTTGCCATTTGCATCTTATGCAAATGAGTTTGAAGGAATTATTAATGGGAAAATGGAGTCCATGGGAACTTTCCAAATTCCTTCACAGGATGCAGCAGCCATAGTTGATAATTGGTATGACCTTGAAGGATGGCCGAGTGTTGAACCAGAGCAGCAGAAACAGTATCAGAAAAAGACAGGAGGTGGAGGAGGGGATAATATGTTCCTAGACAACATGAACATCAACACCAATATCGATTATGGCTTTGGATCTATGATGGTGGTAATTCTTTTTGTTTTTGTTTTAGGAAGAAGTCTATAACATCACTATATACAACTTAACTAAATTAATAAAACATAAAAATTGATTTGGGGGGTGTTTTAGAATCTTTATGGGTTTCTTCCAAAAATAATATTTTTGATAAAAAAAAAATTATGTAACTTGTGATTTGTGTTGAGATAAATTAGTAAAGTAAAAATTGCTAGGTAATAGTTTGTATTTAATTTGGAATATGGGGTTTGTTCCCATTGCAAAGTTTGGTGAGTTTTGTGTTTATTTGGATTGGTCTTTGATAATTTTATCAAAGTCAAAACAAGGCCTTATTAATAATATTAATATTAATCAGGAGGAGGAGAAGGATCTGATGATGATGAATTCAGAAATTACAAATAATCAACTTTTCTCAGACCTGTCTCCGATCATCACAAGCACTTCCGTCCTTCCCGATCAACTCTGCGAGCCACTGGATTTCACCTTTGAAGACCTCCTCTGATCGCCTGGTAGGTGTTATATACTCTTCTATTTTCCCCCTTCCCTAGAATAGAATCATTGATCCGATTCATTCTGCTACTTCAAAATTTGAGTTTGTTTTAGGGTTTTCCTTCCTAAGATTCCATTTTGTTGTTAGGGTTTATGATGAATTGGTCCAATTTTGAGATCTATTTTGTTACAGGTGCGGTGAGGGGAGAGACTTTCATGATGTCAAGACCTATGCTACTTGTGTTTCTTTTAATTATTATGATAGTAACTTCACAGTTTGAATGGAAGCAACCACTTGTCAATGATATTGAGGCAACACCTAGTTTGTCTCAGAAACAATTGCAAATCACTAAGAGGGAAGAAGCTGTTAAGGAGAAGGTGGGAAAAATATAACGTTTTGTATAATAATCTACTGTTTGTGTTTGCTGTGATTTGCTTTGCTTTGCTTTGCTGCAGTACTTTGAATTGTGTTGTAGATATATGTGTTATGTTGTTGGTTTGAGTGTGATGAAAAAGTTTTTGTGCTTGAAACTACAAACTGATAAGCACCATGATGTTTAATGTATGTTTATTTTTGTGTGAGTAATCCTGCTTGTTTTACATTATCCAATTGACAAGTGATTCGTGCAGAACAACTCTAGGAAGTTTGATACATTCTTGAATTTCCTTTTAGGACTATGATTTCCATGATATGATTGCTTTCTTATGGTGTTTATGTGCTTTTTACTCAACTTTTCGGACATGAAATTGATTGCCAGAAAGTATGAAAATTTATTGATCTATTTAAACTATGAAACATCTATTTCATAATACTCAATCCACTTTGTTGGCTGAATTTCATCAAACTGGTATGTTAAGAAATTTGAATACTGTTATTTGAAATTAATACTGTCTTTTTGGTCTATCATCTTGTCCTTATGGTTCAGACTATGTTAATTGTGACTACCCATATAATTCAACACAATTTGATGAAACTGGTGTAAAAATGGTTTTGATTGAATGTTATTTGAATTGATTATGAACAGAATCAGGCAAAGTTAAATCTCATGTATGTAATTTGTTCATAAAACTTTTGGACTAAATTGAGTGCAGCAATATTATTGTTGCAGATCATCTTATCTCAAGAAAAGAATATTCAAAGGCTGAATGAGCTTGTGAGGAATCTTAGGGAACAACTGCTACAATGTAGAAGCGATAACAACAACGAGACCACAAACACTTTGACTGGCAGTGTTATAGAACTTGAGCGGCAGCAGATACTAGAAGACTAAATTCTGATTAACGTTTTTGAAGAACCTGACTAAATTCTGATTAACGTTTTTGAAGAACCTGATCAACTCTAATAGTTTCGCTCATTTTCATGTCTTATTTCTATCCTAAGGATTTTATGGATGATGTACTTTTGTTTCACTTGCGAAACCGTGTATAGCTGTTAGTTGTATAATTAGGTATTTTATTAGCTGCGCAGAGTCGAATCATGCTTGATGTCGAGTTACTGTAATAACTATTCACCTGAAGAAATCATTGTAATTTGTCAATTTAATCATTTTTACGTTTTTGTATATGATTTCAGATGAGAAACTGAGCTAAAAATTCCTAAATTTGTATTATTAAGTTTAGCTTTCAAATAATCTTTGTACTTGTATGTTTTTTAAGCCATTTTTTAAATGGGATCATTGTATAATGTTAAAATTGATTTTAGAGTAGAAGATTAATATTTTCTATATGTTTTGTATTTATAGAAAATTTCACAAAATTGACAGTAATTCATTACTTTGCAATACAATTTTACAAAGAAAAATTAGTAAAAAAAAAGTTAAAAAATAAATAAAAATAAATCGCCGTCTGTGGGAATCGAACCCACGACCACATGGTTAAAAGCCATGCGCTCTACCAGCTGAGCTAAGACGGCTTCTGTTGTAACATTTAATATTAAATAATATAATCATTTCTCTTACAGCTTATCTTTAGTTTATTTAAAACTTTTTTAAATATAAAGACTTAATTTTTAGTCCTTAATCTTCAATTTCTAAAAGAGACCCTCAATTTTAGTCCTTAATCTTCAATTAATTATATACATTCTATTATTTTTTAATATGAATTGAATCACAACCCTCAATTTAAATAATGTAAAGTGTGCCATGAAATTAAGGATAGTCTAACTTAAATGAAATAGTGTATTATTAGTTCTTGTAAGTTTGAAAGTTAAGACTATCCAAACAAATGTTTTTGTTTTTGTTTTTTTACTATCCAAACAATTTTATTCACAATTTATATTTGTTTGTAGTTGCTTTACTTTATTTTACATTACTTTACCTTTTTATTTTATATAGTAAGACTACTTTAAAGTATAGCTGCTTATAATTCAATGAGGGCAGGCTTTCAAGTTTGGAATTCTAGCTGAAAAACAAAATTTAATTTTAATTTTTTGTTATTTAAAACATATAATAATTTTATATTTAAATTAATAAAAAATAATTTATACTAGTTATTAAATACTTTAATTTTTAATATCAATAAGGTCGTGAGTTTAAATCTTATATAAAATCTTTTTAATTTTTTTAAATGGACTGGGAAGGTCGGCCTAGTGTCCGATCTTGAATTCAATTTAAGACTTTCTATGATCTCTAATATATTATTATTTTTATTTAAGTTACTTTAATAAAGTATTGGTTTTATGATTTAATATTTGGTTTAGTATTTGATTATTTATATTAAAATAGAATGAAAATTAAATTAAATTAATGGCTTAATTGCTATTTTAAACTCAAATTTTAGTGGTTTTAACATCTTATTTTTGTTTTTATAATTAATTTATCATTTTAAATTAAATGATATTTAGAGACCGTTTTTGAAACTAACCTATTTTAACTTTTCAAAGTTAGTTTGAGTAATTAGATAAATAAATAATTTGAGACCAAATTAGAAATGTTTTGAATAAACATAGATTGTATTTATTTTTTAAAAAAATCATAACAATATAGTTTATATACCTTAAGTGAGAATAATTTAAATTTTCAAAATAAAAAAAAAATTGTTATTTTTGTTTTTAATAAAGTAATAAATTAATTAAAAAAAATATTACTGTTAAAGGAAGGGTGACGGATGGATTAATTTGGTGAGAAATGCTTAAATGTCTACCAATACTAATAGTCCAAGTTCAATTTTACAGCTATTTTCACTAATAAAGAATTTAATAAAGAAGAAAAAATAATAAAGAAAAAGAATAATTTTATTGTTGGGAAGACCGTCATCAAAAGTCATAACCTTTTTCAGTCAAACACGTCGGTCGCTTATCAGACCACCGCCGCCGGCTGTCGGACCCACCACCGATCAATCTCTCTCTATAATGCCAGCTTTCTCTCACTAAAATAATTAAATATGTACACGTTTCCCACTCTCCATCCACATTCATTCATTTTCCAGGCAATTACTCACATCTGAATCATCAATTAAATATCAAACATTATAACTTCCACCCACCCATCTACCATCTTTCTTAAATTTCCATCAAAAACACCATTCAAACAAAACAAAACAAGAACCCATCATGTCAAACCCTAAAATACTCATCCGAGAGGTCTGGTCCAATAACTTGGACTCAGAATTTGACCTAATCCGAACCCTAATCGATCGCTACCCATACATTTCAATGGACACAGAATTCCCCGGCGTCATCTTCCGCCGCCCTGTATCCGACCACCGCTTATCTACCTCCGATGATAACTACAACCTATTGAAATCAAACGTCGACGTTTTAAACATCATACAGCTCGGCCTCACTCTTTCCGACGCTGATGGTAACTTACCAGAACTCAGCACCGGGGAAAAACTCATCTGGGAATTCAATTTTCAAGATTTCGATTTGGAACGCGATCCTCATGCCCTCGATTCCATCGAGCTTCTTCGCCGTCAAGGTATCGACTTTGACCGGAATAAGAAGGAGGGAATCGAATCGGGTCGGTTTGGGGAGCTGATGATGTCGTCGGGTCTGGTTTGTAATGATGTGGTTAGCTGGGTGACTTTTCACAGTGCTTATGATTTTGGTTATTTGGTGAAGATTCTTAGTCAGAAGGAATTGCCGGTTGATAATGAAGGGTTTATGGAAATTGTGAAGGTTTTTTTTGGGGAGAGAGTTTACGATGTTAAACATTTGATGCGTTATTGTCGGAGTTTGTACGGTGGTTTGGAACGGGTGGCTCGGAGTCTTGATGTGGTTCGGGCGGTGGGGAAATGTCATCAGGCTGGTTCGGATAGCTTGCTGACGTGGCATGCGTTTCAGAAGATGAGAGATATTTACTTTGTCGGAGAAGAAGGGCCGGAGAAACACGCCGGCGTCTTGTACGGCTTAGAGGTTTTATGAACAGACAGACAGACCTAATTCTGTTTAAGTTAATTATTTGCTAATTAATAATAATAATAATTAAGATGGTGGGTATCATCTATTTAATCTTTTTTTTTTATGAGGAATTGTAAATGTATTTCAAATAAATTCTTTATTGACTTATTTATATTTCTAAGATATATCATTGACTTGATTAGCATTAAATAAGTTTTTATATTGAAAATGTTTTTCTTTTAAATTTATTCTTTGCAAATACAATTTATGATGACATTTCTCAATTAAATTATTTTTATTAAATAATTTTAAAACAAATATGGTCACAAGGGTTGAGCAACACACTTAACTAGGGTTTCTAAAATGATTTTAAAATTTATAAAAAATCAATTTTTTTATTTTATTTTTTACCTAAAAGTAATTCATTTAATCCAATTAAATTTTCATACTAAAATTAAATCAATTTCACTTTTTAAAAATAAATATAACAAAATACTAATTTCTTTCTATAAAAATCTTCTTAAAACCTCACTATCATTTAACTATAGTTTGTGCTTAAAAGAACAAATTCTCAGAATTTAATTCACTTAAAAACATTTTAAAGTGAATGAAAATCAGGTTAATTTCTTAAAATAAAAAAAAAAAATTAAAAAAAAAAACTTCCTAAAAGAAAATGGACCTAGGGGATAAATTTATTTGAATAAGAAAAAATCCCAAGATTTAGTTTTACATTACTTAAGGAGTACAGCTAAGTTACAATGGCCATAGAACTATCTTCTTCTAAGTGTTTACATCTAATAAATGAAATAAATTGGACCTTGAAGTCTAACTTTACATTTTCACCATCAATAAAACCTTCCAGTCTCATCTAACCGATGGATTTGGATTTGGATTTGGCTGTGGAGTTTGAGGAGATAGTGCACCCATGTTTGCAACAACTGGGTATTGTTCATCATCCAGTCTACCCAAGTAACCCAATTCAAGACCAGCCGCTGTAACCAAACCAAAATACTCTTTAGTGACCATATTTCATAAGCTAACCATCAAATAATACAAATTTGCATACCCTCTGTTGACCACATGTCTGTCATACTAACATCCGGATCCGATAAAAGCCAGTAATCTGCATCACTCTGCAATGTATGTACATAGATTGATTGCTCAAACACAGAACCATCCATTTGAAAACACTTCATGTTTGTTTTTGTATGTGTACATGTATCGGATCTGAATTTGTTTTTATAAAGTAAATTAAGTCAGGGATATAACATTTGGCAGACAACTTACGTCAACTTCTGGGACGATTTTCATGATCCCACCCACAAAGTCGTTTGAGGGATTTAGTTCTGAGCACATCCTGTTAGATTCTTGTTCCCGTGTTTTAATTTCTTCTCTTCTGCTATCTTCTGATGTTGCCACTGCTGCATCTGCATTCTTATTGAACCCTGATGTTGAGGGAAGACAACTAGGGGGTGATGGCTCAACCTCATTCATTTCTTCAAACTTCTCTTCGAATTGACTTAGACAAACATATAGAATATAAACATCAACACTGAAGAGAAGAACCCTAAGGAACAATAAGAAGCACAATTTTCTTTTGTTAAGAGTACCTACCTAACTAGGTAAACATCTATTGGGCCCATGGTGCTCCTGAGCACTATTCTATATCTTCTTTGAGGATAGTCGGTCTGCTAAATGCAGCAACAGAAATTTTTATCTTTTATTATGAAAAAAGAAAAAAATATGTTCTGTTTTTAGGAGACTAATATTCCAGCTTACCTCATCAGGATCAGGGACTTCCAGTGTGGTCCCATGTGGAGCTTTAACAGCGATTAGGGTTTCATTCTGATAAAATATACAGGTAGTGGTTAGCTTATGAAATTTAGAGCAGTATGAAGGGAGATAATGAGAAATATATTAACAAAAAGAAAATTACATGGAAGCATGGTAGGCCCTTGATATCATCTTCAGTAACGAAAAGCCACCTAAAGAACAAATCCATAAACTGATTATAAACTGGAGCATGAAATATAAGTCATAGAAATACACCAATCAGATCAATTAACTAGAAAAATGGAAATTGGATTCATGGCATGAAAAAGAAATATCTTACTTCTGTTTGTCTTCATTTTCACTCAGTTCTGTTAGTCTTTCCTGCATTTCTCTGTAAGATTTCAAAAGGAACATGCATAAGCAAAAACTTTTCGGTTGCTAAAAGCCATTATATGATTTCAAGTAGAAGAGACATTATTGACGCACCTTATTTGCTCATCTATCATTCGCTCCTTAATGGAAAGGTTTTCAACTTCGGCCTGAAAAATATAAGAAGCAAACATAAGAAGAGTCAGATCCTAAACAAAGAGTATGGTTCTCAAAAGTTTAATTGTTAATATGATAACGTGGTTCTATAGATTAAGGAGATGTTTGCTAAGATAACTTAACCTAAATGATTAAGTGCTTAGATTCAACACAAATTAAGAAGAAAAAAATCTGGCTTGATTGGGTAACTCAGAAATCTAGTAAGAGCATCTTAAAGACAAAATCCCTATAAATTAATCAAATCACGTCTCTCTCTATAAGGGTAAAATAGTCTTCAAGTACTTTCCGACATTAGTTCTACATTTCATCAAATCATCTTACATACCAAGTATTGAACATTTACAAATTTCATTTGGTTTATTCAGCAATTATCTTTCACGAACTTTAGTCATTCGGCACTTAAGATTCAGCATCTATTCATTTTGCAATTTTATCAAACATACCATAAGAAACAGCTAAGCCCCACAAGATGGTTGAGTTTGCCAAGATCTTGATGTTTTTCCACATTATCTAAGACATGGTATGATATGGTAATACATTTCCTAGGACTTTTCTAGATTTCTGTGAAAAAAAGAAGGATAAAATGCAAAAATATCTACAAATGAAGATGAACATTATGTGTAAGAAGATCATCTAATACAATGATTTACTACTAGATCTCTTAATATCCCCAATATTCCCTCAAGATGCATCTTATAAAGGAGATACAACTAGTTGCCTTGAAAGGGGAGGTGCAAATAATGAAGCAATGGGAACTCTAACAAAATCATTTTCTGTATCAGTATGATCAGAGCATCAAACATTCTGCTGTTTTATCATTCCAGTTACCTGTAAAGCGGAAGCATTTTCATCAGCATCCCCAGGTCTTGACACATCGAGTCCCCTGATAAGTCAACTACTTGTTTAGTAATATCTCCAATAAACACTTTTTGAAAGATCAACAATATTTTTTAGCATTTCCTTACTTCCACTGAATATTATTCTTAAGCTTCTTCTCTATAAGACCAATTCCTTCAAGAACATTTGTTATATCATATATTCGCCTCTTTTGTACCTACAACCAACAAATGTTGCATCATCAAAATCATTATACAATAGTAACAAACCCTCTGGCCAGGGTACAGTATAACAGAAATTATAGCATAGTAGACTTGATGTGCATACAAGGATCATTACAATTCACCTCTAGAATATCAGCAGCTCTATTCAGATCAAGAATACCATCCTCAGCATGTTTTATCAGATTGATGAACTTTTTTGTCAAGAGTCCTAAAGAAGAAAACAAGCTTATCAAGAAGACACAAAATAATAAACGGGAATATATATATATTGGCTGGAAAGAAAGAAGAGGGTTTAGACGGAATCAAGAACGAAATGAATGGAAAAAAAATCACCTACCCAGAGAGCTATCATAACGGCAGGGACCCACTGTCGTGGCATTGTGGCCTGAAGGAGTGCCTAAAAACCAAAATCACTTCTTCAGTTTGTTTCATTAATGTTTGCATTACTCTTCCACACAAGGAGCGTAATGAAAAAAACACCCTTTAAAGAAAAAACTAAAAAAATAATATCAGTAGTAAAAACTGGTTTCTTGGAAGAAATCCATGATATGGACATGGGGGTGGGGCATCACCTCTTAGTAAATAAAAAATAGAAAGTTGAATCCCAACAAAGATTCTCAAATTAGGTAGCAAACTTATGACACTCACCTATATCGGGTGCTGGAGTTTGAGGCCTTGATCTGTTTGACTTTGGTGCCTTGGGCAACTTCTGGATTTTGTTACCTTTAACTGACACAGGTGTTTTGAGATGAGTTATATCAGCGTCCGAGTATCTTGCAATGGAGTTACCATGGTAAGACTCAGCTTCTGGTCCTGCTATTGCTGTTTTGCGTTTTACTGGCTGCAAAGCATTTATTAAGATTCAGTATGATCAATGAAAAATTTAACAATCTCTTCAAAAAGGTTCTCCTGAAGGATTATTTGACACAAAATACTTCCAGTATTGAAGGACAATACACTGATGTAAATATGGCTCCTACCCTTGCTAAAATGGTAAGCAAATCATGGAACACATGCATACCAAAAGTATGGAATAAATTGCATAGCATTCTAACATTGTAGATGGAAATAGGATGCACAATCTTCATCCCAAATAGACCTAATAGTCTTGACAAGTTTTAAAGACCACTTAATACAACACCTACACGATGAACAAGTATGATATGAGCTCTTCAACTTGTACAATGAACACTTGCTTCTTTAGAAATATAGATTCTGCAATGTCTCAATATATAAGTCATATGCATCAGTGGGGGTAATGATAGGAAGCTTTTGACAAAGAAGTGATCAGTAACCAGAAAGTTGGAAACAATACAAATGTAGAGGAATAAGTTTTGTAGCTTGTTATGTTATAAAGTTATTTAATTAGACTTATTAGAAACTACTTGATTTTATTAGCTTTATTCAATCTTCCAAAAGAAAAAGTCTAATCATTCATATTGTAAAATCAAAAGAGATTAATTTCTTAGAGCACAATGCAGAGCTTGAGCATAGGAACATCCATGCACATGGAAGAGGAATCCCTTTGAGTTGAAAGCCCAATACTAATAAAATGCATATAAAGAATCTTCAGAGAGGTTTTGCATGCCATAAGATAATGACGAGATTTGCAATAACATTTTTTTAAAGTCCCATGAAAGCAAAACCTTCACCAGAAGGATAAACTATAAAGCATAGTATTTATATAGCTTAAATTTTTAATAAGGTCTTTAAAGGCCAGAAAAATCCCTAGTCACAAAGTATTATTGTGTCATGCTAATCATTGATCATGGACAACATATACCCAAATCTTGAATAGGCTTATAGTCAGCCTCACATTTGATCAATGTATCCAAATCAACTTTCCATTGCTGGTGGGGACTATCCAAATTCCAATTATCAAACCAACCTCCATTTTCATGTAGTAAAGGAGATTTATGACAGCTAGAATATAACACAATAGTTTTAAAGAAAGCTTCAGAGAAGCATAAGGCTTCAGTCCAAAACAGCACAATAGTTTTAAGGAATGCAAATGGCATCAAACTGGATATCTGGAAATAACATTTGGTCTTTCTACAGAATTAGATGATAAACAAGACTCTCAGGTCTAGACTAGAGCTTACATTTCTCCAGCTCAACCGAGGCTGGAGCATCCATCAGGTAAATAAAAAATGAGAAGAGAATAATAAAGTTAGGTTATTATACAGCTCATTGTAAAGAGGCTTCAGCTTCACCCATCACTCATCTCAAAGATGTAATTTCCTTCACTAGTGCAGTTAATAAGCTCCAGTAGTCCCAGTAAAACTAAAACCCTACTCAAGGCTCAACAAAAAAATGTGCCAATTAAACTGAAATTCCAGTTTCCATTACCAGCAATGTCAACACAAGTTAAATTATTAAAATGAAGCACTGGAAAAGGACCCATTAAACATTGCAGCAATCCCACCTCCAGTAACCAAAATTGAACAAATCATCAAATAATATACTGGTTTTGAAGCACATAACCAAGAGATCCCAACAAAAAAACCGTCACTTGTAGACTGTCTACTAGAAATCAGATCCAAACCTAACATACTCACCGGTGATTTAACAACAATGGTCTCCGTTTCTTTTAACCGGTTGTCATCAGTCGAACGAGAGAAAGTATGATAGTCAGCAAACGGCGGCTTTGTTGACGCAAACGGCAGTTGATGCTTAAGAGACGACTGCATCTGCTGCTGTTGCTGCTTCTGCCTCTGTTCCTGAGAAACGATCGCCTCCGTTGCCTGATGGGTAGCTCGAGAAGTGGCCATCGCAATTCGGGTCGAGTTCAAAATCTGGAATTTTCCCTTAATTGAAACAGGGAAATCGATCAAAACTGTTCTTTTTAAAGGTGGGTGGGTGGGAAAAGTCTAGATAGAAGAAGATGAGAAAAGGGTTGAATCAGTGAATCTGAAGAAGCTGATTCAACTGAGAGGATGAAGATGAAAAGGGTAGAATCCAAAAACAGATCTGATTGAAGCAAACGAAGAAGATGATGATGATGATGATGATGAGAGAGAAGTGCAGAAATAAATGAAAGCAGGAAGACGAGGGAGGGAAGGGAAGAAGAGAACTGAGAAAGGGAATTTGGTTCGGATAGAGATGTGGAGGGAAGCACTACTTTTTTTTTTTTATCTTCTATTTCCAAATTATATTAATTTTAATTATAAAAATAATAAATGTATTTTAATCATTTTATATATTTTTAATGATTTTTACAAAGATTCTTACTAATCTTAATTGTTAATTTTTTGAAAACTTATTTTATTTTTAATTTGATAATAAATTATTAAAATTTCACTTTTTTTATTCTCTTCACACTTAAAAGGGTCAATTATAATTTTCCTTATCTAATTAGGACATAATCACTTTTCTTTTTTAATTTAACAATTTTATAAAATGATTGTGATGTAATTGCTAGAATTTATCATTTTGAGAGTAACATTATTTATAGAAATTTAAATATGTTAATTTTTTTTTACCATAATTTATTTAATAATGTATCACAACAAAATATATGTTGAACTTTTTCATTTAAATTACAGTATTTTTTTTATTGGAAGTTTTTAATTTAGCAATTTTATAAAATGTTTATAATTGTAATTGCTACAAAATACTAATTTATTACTGCTTTGAGAGAGTAATATTATTTATTAAAAAATGTAACACAACAAAAACATTGTCATTAATTTTTATTTAAATTAAAAATAGTTTTTAAGGCTGAGACATAGTTATTTCTATTGAAAGTTTTTTTTTTTTAATGTAAATTTGAATATTTTGTGTTGTTTTTTATATAATAAAATAATAATAATTATTATTTTTGTGAATTATTTTTTTGGAAGGGTATCATTTTAGAGCCTAAAAATGCGTTGACAAAGCCAATCGGGGCATTTTGAATCGGCTATTTGGCGCCTTTTAAGCGGGTGGGTCCCACTCCGACCTAGTGCTTTTTATTTTTTATTTTTTTATTTTAATTTTAATTTTAATTTTTAATTTCACATGCAAAACACCGAAACCTCTAAACGTGTTTCCTTTTGACTGATACGAAGAATAGAACGGCAATGTGGGGACCACAAGTTTTGTGGATTTTATTGCCGGGTGGACCCAACATCGAGACACTTATCACTTGGAACCTGTTTGATGTTATGTTTTTATTAATTATAAAATGTATAAATAAGTTTAGTTAGATTTATATAACATTTTTTTTAATTTAACAATGTTTCTAAAAAAACTAGTTTCATATTTATTTATTTTTATTTTAAGTTAAAAAAAATTATTATTCCATCAATTAATTATAATTATTAAATAACAATTTATTATTTAAAATATATTTAATTTATTTTTATTTCAATATTTTAAAAACATTATAATAATCTTATCAAATTCTTAAATAACTTATTTTATTTAATAATTATCTTTAAAAAAATTAAAAAATTCAATATTAATAAAAAAAAATGACAATAAATAAAAAAAATTATTGATTCTTATTTTAAAAAGTAAGAATTATTAGAAAAAATTAATTTAAAAATAGAAAAACATCTTTAAAAAAAATTTTAAAAAAAAATTATGTATATTAAAAATGAAAAAATATTTTTAAACCAACAAAAAAAAAGTGTCAATAAAGATAAAAAAATAAAAAGTTAACAGAAATAAAAAATAAGAAAAATGTTTTCAATAAATTATCGAACTCGTAAATTCTCGAAAAAAACGATTAATTCTCCGACAGACTCTCCTGACTTTCTTGATCGAATATAAGAAAGTGTCAAAATAATAGTATTACAAATTATACGAATCAGACGAATACGATAATTAAAAGTTCAACAATTTCTTTCAAACCAAATAATACACCAAAAAATAATTTGGAAGATAACCCAAGTATGTATGTCTGCCATGTCAGTCACATCAATCCAAAACAATCTTACTCCTTAAATCAAAAACCGGTTCATACACTCCATCTAACCGACTCCTTGTTAATCTCATCAAAACTAAGTCGCATACGTTGCTTCAGACTGAAACAGACATTTCCGCTCTTGAACCCGGTTCAAGAGTCTGTGACAGTTTGCGAAGTGCTGAGAACGGTCATAGTCTCTAACCGGACTATCACCAAAGTGTGTGTTGTTGTAAGCGACCTCCCTTCCCAAAACCGGAAACACCCCGGTTCTCCAAGGGCGTCCCCGATCCTAACAAGTGGTATTAGAGCGAGGTTCTTAGCACTCAAGCAACCGAAGAAGATGGGAAGCATGACCCACATCGACAAGTCACCAATGCTAAACAGTGAAGCGTTTAGCAGTTGGAAGAAACAGATGTATCTACATCTGATCACGCTAGATGATGAGATGAGCCGAGTTCTGAAAGAAGGGCCAATCAAGATCAACAAGGAGTTAGACGAATGGACAACTGAAGATCGAAGACGGAGTAACCTGGACAACCACTGCATTAGGCACATCTATAAGGCTATAGACGATAATACCTTGAACAAGATATCAGCCTGTGATAATACAAAGGAAGCCTGAGAAACGATCATTCAGATTCATGAAGGAAACGAAAGAACAAAGGAGAACAAAATCTTGGTGGCTACACAGAAATATAAAAATATCAGGATGAAACCGGGGGAAAATATGAAGAAATTCAGTAACCGGTTCACTAGCGTGGTCAACGAGCTTCAGACACTCGAAAAGAAATACAACAACCGAGAAGTAATCATTAAAGCCTTAAGATCACTGCCGAGCACATGGGATATCAAAACCATGGTGATGAGAGAATCAAGCAACCTCGGGCAGATGAAGTTGCATGACGTGTTTGAGGATCTGAAAGCCTACGAGTTCGAGAGTAAATCTCGGATCGAAGATGAAGCATCCACGTCAACCGCAACCAGAGCTTTGGTTACATCGGTGGAACTGGCGGTCCAAGTATCAACCTTTCCGGCTCTAGTCAAGAACGCTGATCAGATCAGTGAAGATGTGATGGCGATGCTAGCTTAGAAATTTGGGAGATTCATGAAGAAGAACCAGCCACCATCTAACAACAACTTTAGTTATAATTATGTAGATAAATCCAATAAAAGATGTTATAACTATGACGGTTTTGGACATTTCAGGTCAGAATGTAGGAAACCGAGAAGAGACGACAGAAAACCGGAAGGCAACAACTACCAAGGTAACCGGTACCAGGGTAACAACTACCAAGGGAACAACTATCGGAGAAATGACAACCAACGGAACGACTACCGAAGAAACGATGACCAGCAAGCCGATGAAGGGAAGGAAATACAGAAAGCACTCATTGCATCTGACGGTGGAAGCGAATGGGTGTACTCCGACAACGAAGATAATGAAGAAAGAGTGACATTCTTCATGGCAAACGACGAAGAGGTATTTGATTTCTCTTCTGATGAGTTCACTAAGGAAGATTTGATTTCTGCACTCAACGAAATGGTCGCTGAGTTCAGAAACATATCTGCATACATACCGAATCCGGTAGAACCTAAAACCGTAGAGTCAAGTGGTATCGCTGATAAGTCATGCGAAACCGCAATGTATGAACCGGATGAACTATCCTTAGATAATGAGGAGACAGTTCAACCGGTAACTGAAATCGATGAACGAGCACTGTATGTTACAGCTGCGTGGGAGAGATCTCGTCAAGCCGTAAAACAGATGTGTAATTATAAAAGACACCCTAAGTGTAGATTTGGTATTGGTTATGAACAAAACAAACAAAACGAATCAAAACAACCTAACGGGATGAAACTCACAAAAGACAATCTTCCATTCATAAGATTTGTCAAGAGTTCAGCAACCGAAAATGATGAAGCGCGTGATCTAAAACCGGAAAAAGAACTTAAATATGTAAGCCTGACTGAATCTATAAAACTGGCTTCATCCTGAGAGAAGGAAAGCCAACCGGAAAGAAAATAAACAAAATAAAACAAGTAAATCTAGGTCTCAAAGACACTCATCACCACAACATAAGGCATTCGTGAGCAATGATCAAGAAGTTAAATCAAACTCTATAAGAACAGATATCGGGAAAGTGATCCGACTTATTCAAGTCTGGATCCCGAAGGGACTAATCAACCATGGACCCAACTAAATGTGGGTACCAAAAAGGTATAAATAACTTTCTTTTGCATGTTAGGAGAAGCAACTGGTTAAAGAACACAGAATGGTATCTGGACAGTGGATGCTCAAGACACATGACCGGCAACGATGAACTACTAACCGACATCAAGTATGAAACCGGAGCAGTCATAACATTCGGTGACAACTCGAAAGGTAAAACCGTGGGCAAGGGTAAGATTGTCCATGGTAACCTATCCATAAATAATGTATTACTGGTAGAACAATTGCATTTTAACCTAATAAGTATAAGTCAAATGTGCGATGTAGGTTATAAAGTTGAATTTCATAAGAATGCATGTTTAGTTAAGAATCATCAAAATGACATTCTTTTGACCGGCAACCGAATGAGAAATATTTACAAAGTTGATTGGAAAACTGATTTTGAAAAACTTGTATGCATGATAGCTGGAAATGATCCAAACTGGCTTTGGCATAAACGGCTAAACCATTTGAATTTCAAAACAATTAACTTTATATGCTCTAAGGAATTAGTTCACGGTTTTCCAAATGTTAAGTTTTCAAAAGATAAGGTATGTGCTGCATGTCAAATGGGTAAACAAATAAAGTCATCTTTCAAAAGTAAAGGAAATTATCAATCTGAACGGTGTTTAGAACTTTTGCATATGGATCTGTTTGGTCCGGTTAAAGTAACTAGTCTAGGAGGCATGCATTACACTATGGTAGTTATTGATGACTATTCTAAGTTTACTTAGGTAACATTTCTAGCCTCTAAAAATCAAGCAACTCAAAACCTGATCAAATTGATTTTGAGAATACAAAATGAGAAATCTATTCGAGTAAACAAAATCAGAAGTGATAGAGGAACTGAGTTTATAAATAGCAGATTAACTACTTTTCTTGATGATTTCGGTATTAGACATGAGTTGTCTAGTGCTAGAACTCCTCAACAAAACGGCCTGACTGAGAGAAGAAACTGAACTCTCAAGGAAGCCGCAAGGTCAATGATAGCCGATTCGGGTATCGCTCAAAAGTTTTAGGCTGAGGCTATCAATACCGCATGTTACACCAAAAACCGATCTTTAGTAACTAAACGTTTTTCCAAAACTCCTTTTGAAATATACTATGATCGGATTCCAAACATACGGTATTTTCGAATTTTTGGTAGTAAATGTTTTGTTCACAACAACGACAAAAATTATTTGACCGCTTTTGATGCTAAATCCGATGAGGGAATAATGTTGGGATATTCAGCTGTGAGTAAACCTTATAGGATATATAATACTAGGACTTTAACAACTGAAGAAACAACCCACGTTGTTTTTGATGAATCGGTTGAACGAAACACTGCTTTACCCTTCGACATTCACAACAGAATGGAAAATTTCAATATCTATTCTGATGATGAAGATAATGTTCCCGTTTTTAGACGATTTGTCAATGACCAAGCGGTTGATGCTGAACCTCAGCCTGCTCAAGCTGCTTTACCGCAGAAAGTTGACTCTTCAGTTTCGACTGAAGAAATTGGTCGGTCTGACTCTGTTCAGCCTACCGATCAGTCTAACCTTGATCAGCCAACCGAAAGTTTGATAGACACGTCTCGGATAAACCTCAGAAGAAACAGAAATCATCCTCTTGAACTAGTAATACGTAACATATCCTCACCCGTCCCAACTAGGCAACAAAATTTGGAACACTATGAAAACTCCACTTTCATATCACAAATTGAGCCGAAAAAGGTGGATGAAGCATTATCAGATCCCGATTGGATCCTAACAATGCAAGAGGAATTAAACGAGTTTGAGAGAAATAAAGTCTGGTACCTAGTCCCTAGACCGAAAAATAAACCGGTTATAGGAACACGATGGGTATTCAGAAATAAACTCAATGAAGACGGTTTAGTTACGAGGAACAAAGCTCGGTCAGTGGCTCAAGGCTACAAACAGGAAGAATGTGTTGATTTTGAAGAATCATTTGCCCCTGTAGCTAGACTTGAGGCCATTAGAATATTTTTAGCATATGCAGCTTTCAAAAACTTCAAAGTTTTTCAAATGGATGTTAAAAGCGCTTTTCTAAACGGTAATGTAAATGAGGAGGTATATGTTAATCAACCTCCAGGTTTCAAAAATCCATAACACGAAAATCATGTTTACCGGCTGAACAAAGCCCTTTACGGTTTGAAACAGGCTCCAAGAGCCTGGTACGATACGTTAACACAATTCTTATTTGATCACAAATTTACAATAAGTTCAGTCGATAAAACACTTTTCAAATTTGAGAGAAAGGAACACATATTACTTGTTCAAATATATGTCGATGATATTATCTTTGGATCAACCGATCCAAAACTATGTGATAAATTCTCAAAAATGATGACTGACAAATTTCAAATGAGTATGATGGGAGAACTGAGTTTCTTCCTAGGACTTCAGGTTAAGCAGATTGAAGCCGGAACGTTCATAAGTCAACCAAAGTACACAGCCGAACTACTGAAGAAGTTTGGAATGGATACATGCGCCGAGGCGGCTACACCAATGAGTCCTTCCGTAAAGTTAGACAAAGATGAGGATGGTCAAGCCGTTGACATCACAGCATATCGGGGAATGATTGGATCATTGCTTTACCTAACATCCAGCCGACCGGACATCCTGTTTGCGGTTGGAGTATGCGGGAGATTCCAAGCCAATCCAAAGCAATCACATTACACTACGGCCAAAAGAATATTAAAATATCTAAAGGGAACTCAAGACGTGGGACTTTGGTATCCAAAAGACTCAAGCTTCAATCTCATAAGCTACTCAGACGCGGATTACGCAGGATGCAAAATCGATAGAAAGAGTACAAGTGGAACCTGCCAATTCCTGGGTGACCGGCTAGTTACTTGGAGCAGCAAGAAACAGACCTCAGTTGCAACAACAACCGCAGAGGCAGAGTATATAGCAGCCGGAAGCTTCTGTGCACAACTCCTCTGGATCCAACAGCAACTAAGGGACTTTGGCGTAGTAGCTGAGAAATCACCAATATTTTGTGAAAACACCAGCGCGATAACGATTACATACAATCCGGTGTTGCACTTAAGAACGAAGCACATTGATATAAGACACCATTTCATCCGGGAGCATGTTCAGGAGAAACACATCCGGTTGGAATATGTCTCAACTGAGCAACAAGTAGCAGACATCTTCACCAAACCGCTACAGGAAGCTAAGTTTTCTCATTTCAGAAATATTCTAGGAATTACTGATGTTAAGCAACTTATACCATGATCATGCATACTACTTACATACACAATTATGAAAAACTGGGATATGTGTTCAGGGAGAAGCTCTCGCTTCTCAAACCATATTCAAATAGGCCATTGAAAATTCAAGAATGCTAATTGGGAGGAAGTCTCCGGTTATGCCTGATCACTTCATGATGTCGAACCACATGTATATTTACTAGGCGGTTGAAATGACCTGGTAAAAGTGGATATAATTAATCCAAAGCTGAACAAATGATTGATATGTCTCAACATTTTTTCACAATCGGAATAAAATATCCAACTAAAACCGGTCATGGAAAACCGATTAGTACAAATACACTCTAGTTTCGATAAATTGAACTTTTCCGGTTAACTTAGGATAGCTAACCGCGTTTTCATGCATACCTTGAGAAATGAAGCCTGTAATTAATAAAATAGTTTACCTCAATCGAGATGACGACATGTGTCCATCATCAAGAGAGGGAGACTCACATCTTGTCAACAGATTTTTGTCATCATGAATATCTTAGTAATAATTACATTTGCATTGGAAATAAACATTATACACTTCAACAAGTTAAAGCCTATTAACTAATTGATGACATCACTAAGCATGCTTAACCTATTGATCTAGTCGAACCCCTGACTATATAAACCACCCTCAAATCCTCACAACTTTTCACAAAATCTACTATTCACAAAAACTATCTTGAGATCAAATTACCTCAAGAACATGAACTCCGACCCACTAGCAAAGAAAATTCTTTTGGCTGATTTCAACTCGATTTATCAATACGAAGATCACGATGTCAAAGAAATGTTCTTAGCCGTTGAAAGAAGCGGGCTAAGAGGATTTCTGGAAAACAGATTCATCCTCGACTACCTAGTAGTCGATGAATTCTTCCAGACTGCAAAGGAAGTGCATCGAGACATAATCGTTGCACGAGTTTACGGTCAGTCCTTTCTATTCAGCGAGACGGATTTCGCTGAATACTGCGGTTTGCCCACTAAAGGGGTAACCGATCTAACCTACTCTCCGGTGACCATTGAAGAAATGTGTCATCGGTTCTCCAACTCTGACATCCCGGTTAGACCCTAGGGTGCTAAAAGCCAACTCTCTCACAAGTACCAACTTATTTGTGAGATTCTGGGAAAATCCGTTCTGGGCAGAGAGAAGAGCTACTACTACACCCAGAGACTCTTCGAGATGATGATTGCTGTTACGGTTGGGACACCGGTAAACTGGTCCTGGATCATCTTCAGCAACCTGAAGAAGATGGTTCTCTCAAACAAAACCGGCTATGCTCTTTAGCTAAGCGATTTTTGTGCCAGTCTGGATATCCACTCCGGGCCCTTCGTCACTCTCCATCCGAAGCATGTGCTCACAAAGGAGAGAATCCAAGAGCTGATCGACCGGTGGGAAGCAGCTAAGGCCAAGAGGAATCAAGCGGCCGAGTCATCAAATGTTTAAATTCTTTCTCATCTTCTTTATCATTTCCTAAACCGGTAATTTTGTTGTACTACCGGTTTAGTACTTTGCATTAATGAAAAACATTTCTTTCCTTTTTGATGAAAATCAAAGAAATCCTAAAGTAAGTAACCAACATTAAATGCGCCGTATCAAACCACAAATCTTGGAAACAGAAATATTCGCTTTCAAGAAGCATGCCTGATCCGAAAAGACTAAACATACCCTTATCCTCTTGAAAATTGACAAGGCATTTATGACCAGACATAAACGGTCTGATTTTTCAAAATATTCTCATTTAATGCATCCAACCGCTCACGCTATAAAAGGGGACCTAATCCTTCCTCTTTAAACACGCTTCCAATACTCTTCTCTCTCTAAGCTTGAAAGTTCAAGAACTCTGTTCGATTCTCAATCTCATTCTTATCCAAAATGAATGTTGAACTAAGAAACTCAATCATTGTCAACTTCCAAGAAATAAGAAATGGCCGGTTTCACGAAAGCATTTTCCAACCGATCGTAGAATCGGGGCTACAAGAATTTCTTGAAGGATCAGACACCATCCTCGAAGAGGAGGTGTACGAGTTCTTCAACAACGGGCATATTCTTAATGATGGCAGCATTCGGACCATCATTGACGGGAAATTTCTTCGGCTTACCGAAGAACACTTTGCTCTATTCTTCGACCTTCCAACCGAAGGATTCTCAGACTTCCCAACGCCGTTCTTTCCGGCTAAGGAAGACTTTGCCTATATCTTCTCCTCCTCCATCGAACCGGTCGCCGACCACGGGAAGAAGGACAAACTCGCTCCTCAATACCAAGTCTTTCATGACTTGGTTCAGCGGTCTATCATGGGCCGAATGCCCAACCAAAACTATAACCGGAAGGCTTTCGACATCATGATAGCCATCATCCGAAAATCGCCCATCAACTGGGCTTCCTACCTCTTCAACAATTTGAAACAGCTCATCACCGCTCCAAGGGGAATGATCGGTTTCGCTCCACAAATCACTCGATTCTTGGAGGATCATCGCCGCAACCTCGGGCCCGGTGTTCCTGTCGGACTGGCCAACACTCTGACTCTATCCATGCTAGATAGATGGATATCGAGGATTGAGGAACGGACACCCGATAACACCGTGAGCAAATGGCTTATCAGAATGATCGAGGGGGATTGGATCGATCTAGTTTAATCTATCTGTACTTTCCAGTTTTCTGTTCATTTTATTGTACGACCGAAAAACCAATTCATTACTCTATGTTTAGGACTCATTTATAAAATTTCCCATTTTTTGAAGTCTCCAGTTCTTCACATTACATTTCTTTCCGGTTTTGACCTGAATAAACAAAAGACTTCATGTTAAACGAAACTTCCGGTTAACAAGCTTCTGGTAAATCAAAATCTCAAACAAAACTGAAAAAGTTTGAAAAACTTACCGCCCACGGTTTTACCGCCCACGGTTTTACTGCGCACAAAAATTACCGCCCATTGTATTCTCCGCATTTACCGCCGAAGGTTACTACAGTAACTTTTGGAGGGAAAGTTGGCGCCAAAAACATAACTAAGTGACGGTTCATCTTCCAACCGTTCAAAACCACCTCCTATATAAGTTCAAAACAGTTCATTATCCACACAAGCTTTCTCTCTCTAAAATTTTAAAATCCTAAAAATCTCTCTGCCTTCCGATCATCGTTGTTCTTCATCCTCTTCATTCACAAAATCATCATGGCTCTAGTAAAAGCACCCTTTCAATACATGTTGTAGGTCGATTTCAGCGACATCGACGAACACGCTGCTGAAGAAAACAAGGCAGTGCTGCAATCGCTAAGGGATTCGAGATTAGAAACATATTTTTCTGGTCCATTCATCGTGCACCCGACGGAAGTTATGGAGTTTCTGGCGACGACAACTCTAACGAAGAGGACGGTCTCCGCCACCGTGGATGGAAAAATAGTTAACATCACGGAGGAGCTCTTTTCTAAAGCACTCGGTTTGCCAAATACCGGGCTGGACTTCAAAACAAGCCTAACAGACGCAGAATCCAACGCGGTCCGGTTGGTGATATCGGCTGACGACAAGGATCTGGTGACTCACTCAAGCCGGAAGAACAAACTCAAGCCGGAGTTCAAATGGCTGCTGAACATAGTCTCAAGATCACTTCAGGGTAGAGGAGGAAAGTTCGATAACCTGGCCAAGCTGAAGTTGAAGATGATGATGGCAATTGTCCGCGGTGACAAGATAGACTGGGGAACCGTTTTGTTTGAATAGTTCTGCGAAATGGTAGTGAAGAAGGATGGTCGGGTTCAGACCTTTGCAATGTAAATAGTAAAGATTCTTAAGTTCCTTAATGTGGAACTTGGTGAAGGTGAACCGCTTCCATCCGCCAATGTTCTTAACTCTAAGCAAATGGGCAAGAAGACTGCCAAAGCGGCTAGGCCGAAGTCCTCCAAAACAAAGTCATCAAAAGGAACCAGCTCATCCGCACCGGCTGGTGAAAGTTCAAAACAAGAAGATCCCAAGGGAAGGCGGTTCAAGTCGAGGCCTCTCAGAAGAAAAAGGGAAGGAAGAAGACGTCCGCGAAGAAGAGCTCCAACAAACCGGCAGACTCCGAGAAAACTCTTTCCTCGGATCATTCACCAAAAAGAACCGCAGACGTCTCTCAGCCCATTCCCATCAACACAGTTCATCCAATCCAAGTCGACTCTCCATCATCAAGGCAAGACGAACCCTCGGGGAGCCAAGAAACCGAGTCAGCATTGGAGGAGGCAGAAGAGGTGAGTATTCATTCTGAAAACTCCAAGTCCCCGAACAAGAAACTCGATGAGATAATGGTTGAAGTAGGTTTAAGAACCTTAGAGGTTATAGTGGACGCGGTCCAAAACACTGTTATTGAAACCGAAGACGACGTGACAAGTCTTCTTAAGCCAGCTGATCAGGTTGAGATACCCGGTCAGAGTGAAACTCATCCGGTCGAAGAAACGGCCAAAATTGAGAACATCATCTCTCCGGCTCAGGAGGGAAATATTGAAGAAAAAGAACCATCCGGCTCGGTGGGGAACAAATCCGTTCCAACCGAAACAACGCTCCGATCGGCCCAAGACGGGCCAGACGATTCAACAATCACACCTGAAGGTCCAATTCAGGTTAACAAAGGGAAAGAGGTTTTACTTGAGGATTCTGCGGCAAAGGGAGCAAATGCTTTGCAAACCGGTCCACAACCCGAGATTGTAACCGAAGCCGAGGTCCCCATTTCAGAAGAAGAAGAGGAGATGTTTCAGCAGTTTCTCCTGGATATGAACAAAGATGCTGGAGAGATGACCTCATCATACCACTTATGGGTCAAGCTACGTTGTGAAACAAAGTTATCAGACATGATCCCCGATATGAGCGACAACAAACATTGGGATAAACTGTTGGAATTAGAAGAAGAGACTCTCAAGCTAGCAGGTACCAACGTCATTCAAGCCGCATTCAACAAAACTTTGGCGATTCATGAATACGCTCGGTTACATGCAGTAGAAGATGCCTTGAGGGAGGCAGAAGGGGCAACTTTAACTCCAATAGAATCAAGAATGTTTGAGCGGTTTCACTCGGTGCGTGATAAACTCATTCAAAGTGTTGACCGGCTCGAAGTATAGTGGAAGGACAAGTGCAAACATGTCTTAACTCATGCCGATCTCTACCAAAGCAAACCCTTCTTTGTTACCAGAGAGTCCTCCATGACAGCAGAAAACCGGAGCAGCGATCCTCCACAGACTGATAAGACTCCGGATCTTGAGCAAGTAAAGGAAGTAGTGGTTGATACAATCATCTCTTGTCTTCACAAGTACATCATTGCTACCGATGAGAAGATTGCAACCGTTGAAACCAATTTGACAGAAACTATCTGGGGATCCATTCAATCCGAAATTGCCAACACCACTCAAACATCAATCAAGTCGATGATAGATGAAACCGTGCAAACATCAATCAAGTCAATGATCGCCGAATCCGTTCAAACCGCAACCGCTCCTTTGATCGACATGATGCAGGCTATGGCCGCTCAGATTGAGGAGCTGTCCAAACTTCAAGTCAACAAAACTCAAGCGCAGATCAGTTCTGATGTCGAAACTGCAAAGAAACTTCAAGACGAAGAAAAGGAGAGGGAACGGTTGAGGAAGGAAATTGAGGACAAAGATCTTGAGTTTGCGAAGCAATGCGATGAGGAAGAAAAACTCGCTCTAAAAGAATCCACACCGACTCAACCCTCGCACTCTATGAAGACAAGGAATAAGAACAAACGGAAAGCGGTTGCGGCCGTAATGAAGCTGGCAGAACGAAGCGGTCTAAGAGAGATTCAACTGGTCGGACTAAACGAAGAACCTCTTGACGAAGAAGAAGAAGAGGATCTCAAACAACTCAACCGGCGAAAGAAGAAAGCAGTCGAAATTCCAAGTACCAGGCCGATTGTTGCTCCACCGTCTCGCCCACCAAGACCAGTAAGTGGCGGTTTTGGATTTGGCAAACGAACTCCCGGCAACTCAAGTGTATGGACCGGATGACAATTCGACGCTGAACGAAGAGAGAGGGAATGGAAGGCAAGGAAAGAAGAAGAAATGAGGCGGAAGGAGAAAGAAAATGAAAAGGGGGGACCATCCAATCCTTAGTTTCTTTTCTTTCTTAAGAACAATTTATATGTGTTTGGTTTTATTTCAGAACTCAGTCACTTTTTATCATACTCTAAAGTACTTAGTTCACTAAACATCCTTTGAAAAATCAAAACATGTTTTTCAAATTTTTCTTAAACAGAAAAACATCAAATATGGAAAAATCGTTAAACAGACTTTTCAAACCGGCCAGGCATTACAAGTTTTGAATATTTATTCTAAATAATCAAAAAGGGAGAAATTGATAGAAAAATTAAGTAAGTTAATTTTCAAACCAGCCATACATTACAAGTTTTGAATATTTACTCTAAATAATCAAAAAGGGAGAAATTGATAAAAAAAAGTTAAGAAAAGTTAATTTTGGAACCGGCCAGAAAAACTAAACAACTATTAACTTCTATGGGCAGGAAACAAATCGAACTGCATAAACCGGCTGGAGCCTCACAAATCGGCTGAAAAACACTTCAAAGAAATCCAGTTCCAAGTGATCAAGTCAAGATCAAGAGGAACCTGTTTCAACATTCTCAAGGGACCGGCTAACAAAGAAAAGTCTACATCCCAGTCGGACTATACTATGTAAGAGTCAACCGGAAACTAAAAGCTACAGAGATGACGTAATATGACGAAATAGACGTGTCTCGGAGAAATAAAAGAAGATAAGATCCGATCAGAAGCATGCGAGAAAAACAATGATGATTTACTGATCCGACTTCGACAACCGGAGGGTGCATGCCTGACACGTGTTCGAATCTGCAAACCGGCTACGTCATCTTTACCTAAGGAGCATCTGCATGCTTGCCAAGTGTTAGGAAGATGAAACGTGCAAGCAACCTCTCTACACTGGCGTGACTTTGAATTAACCAATCCCACAGTGAGAGAAGAAAATGACCGTTGAGATCATCTTCACTATAAAAGGAAGACGAAGCGACCTCATTAATGACAAGGTTACGAAAATCTTAGAGAGATAAAGAAATCTCACGCGCGATCCAAAACCGTTGTGTCATTTACCGAAAGCTATTATTGTGTTGTGTTATTGTATTACATCAAGAGTGAGTTGGTGTAACCGGCGAGTAGCGAGTTAGGCTCGACCAACTGTGTAACCGTTGTAACTTTGAAAGTTAGTGGAGATCCTTCTCATAACCTGAGAAGAAGGGGTGACGTAGGAGGGTTTGCTCCGAACATCCATAAAAAATCTTGTCTCGTGTTATTTCCTTTATTTCCTGCTTACTCACTTAACCTAACCACAAACCAAAACAATCTTACTCCTTAAATCAAAAACCGGTTCATACACTCCATCTAACCGACTCCTTGTTAATCTCATCAAAACTAAGTCGCATACGTTGCTTCAGACTGAAACAGACATTTCCTCCCTTAAACCCGGTTCAAGAGTCTGTGACAGTTTACGAAGTGCTGAGAACGGTCATAGTCTTTAACCGGACTATCACCAAAGTGTGTGTTGTTGTAAGCGGCCTCCCTTCCCAAAACCGGAAACACCCCGATCCTCCAAGGGAGTCTCCGATCCTAATAGTGATGTTAGCAAGCCAATATACAATGTTAGGCTGGTTGTCAAAAGGTTTTGGCCAAAGACATGTAATCGATTATCATGAGATTTTCTTACCGGTAGTGAAGATGACTTCTATTCGGGTGGTGTTAGGTCTAGCTGGTTGTCAAAGGTTTTGGCCAAAGACATGGAATCGATTATCATGAGATTTTCTCACCGGTAGTGAAGATAACTTCTATCTGGGTGGTGTTAGGTCTAGCTGCTTATATGGATCTTGAGGTTGAACAGCTTGATGTCAAGACTAAATTTCTCCATGGTGATTTGAATGAAGATGTTTATATGGAGCAACCTGAAAGTTACAATAAGAAAGGTGAGGAAAGCAAGGTGTGCAAACTTATCAAAAGTCTATACGGTTTGAAGCAAGCACCAAGGTAGTGGTATCTTAAGTTTGAGTTGTTCATGACCATCCATGAGTATAAGAAGACGTCTATAGATCACTGTGACTTTGTGCAAAAGTTTGTTTCTAATGATTTTATTATATTTCTCCTATAAGTTGATGACATGATGATTGTAGGGAGAGACAAGCTCAAGATTGCCAAGTTGAAAAAAGATTTGCTAAGTCTTTTGAGATGAAAGACTTGGGTCAAGCAAGACAAATTCTTAGAATGCAGGTCATTCGTGATCGGGTGAAGAAAAGACTATGGTTGTCTCAAGATAGATATATTGAGAAGATTCTAAAACGATTCTGTATGGACAAGGCAAAACTAGTTGTTTGTCCATTGACTTCAAACTTGAAAATAAACAAGACAATGTCTCCCAAGGAGGAAGAGGAAAGACAAGAAATGTGCAGTGTTCCATATGCTTCAACAATAGGCAGTCTGATGTATGCGATGATCTGTACAAGACCAGATGTAGCTCATGCGGTTGGAGTAGTTAGTCGTTTCCTTTTAAATCTCGGTAAGACACACTAGAAAGCGGTTAAGTGTCTAATGAGATATCTTCGAGGGACCTACAAATACGCTTTGTGTTATGGTACTGGAAAACCACATGTTAAAAGGTTTTCTGATTCAGATAAGAGTGGTGATATTGACACAATGAGATCAACTTCAGGATATTTGTTTACCTTTGGAAGAGGAGCTATATCATGGCAGTCTCGTCTACAGAAATGTGTTGTTTTGTCTACTACAAAAGCTGAATATATTTCCATTATTAAATGTTGTAAAGAAATGAGATGGATGAAGGAATTATTGAAGGAAATAAGTATAACACTAGACAGGTTCGTGGTGTTTAGTGACTCACAAAGTGCTATACATATGAGCAAGAATCCAAATTTTCATTCACGTTCAAAACACATCCAAAGAAGGTACCATTGGATCCGTGAAGTGCTCGAGAAAAAGGAGTCATACTTGGAGTTGGAGAAAGTGCATACATATGAGAACGGGTCAGATATGATAACAAAGGACTTGCCAAGAGACAAGCATGATATATGTTGTGTCAAAGCCGGAATAGTTATGGCAGGAGCGTCACGATGATGAATGTTTATAGCAACATTCTCCCATGGCTCGGAAGGGGGAGAATTGTTGAGGTGTTCCTTGTCATTGCGGACGGGTTTTAAATTTCAGGTAAACGGGTTAGGGTTTTCTGTTATGAAAACGGGTTAGAGTATAATTATTTTTTTTGGATATTTTTCTCATAACATAGTAAGGTTAAGAGATAGTTAATAGATCTTGATTTTTTCTACTTCCTTCTTATTCTTTGGCTGATCTAAAGAGAGGTTAGGAGAGCTTTTGATTGTGGAGGATTCCAATTATTCCTAGTGTAATCACTTCTTTCATTTGAGAGCAAAGCATGTAAGTTTCTACTATTGACATTTCTTTGATTTAGTGAAACTTATCCTTCCCGTGGACGTAAGTCGATTTTGACCGAACCACGTATTGCGTTGTGCTATTTCAGTTCTTGGTAATCTGTTTTTCGTCATAAATGATTTAGAAACTAATTTATTACAGGTTTGATTTCTAAGAAGATCTGTAGTTTTATTGTTGCAAAACCCAACAAGTATATAGGTAAGTAATGTTTTTTAACCTTTCGATATTACTAATTTTATTACTTATTACAGATATGTTTATTCTTTTTCAATCTCTATAATCTTTTCAGTTTTTTAATCGAGTAATGGGATACCCGTCGAGATCGGGTACCCGACAAATCGAGGAAGGGGATAGAAATAGAGAAACCCGTCAGAGTCAAGGTTAGGTAATATAATGAAAACCGGGTTCAAGATGAGTACTTCACTACCTGACGAGTATGGTACCCATTGCCGTCTCTAGTAGCAATGTCCCAAATGAAAAATATTTATATTATATCAACGCATAACGTCTTGTACAGACTGTGACATTTGCTTGTGTCCTACCAAAAATAAAACTCTATTATGAGACGAAGTCTCCATAATATTTAATCTTTTTCTATATATATTTCGACTAACGAAACCACTAGACCGACGATCAAACATGTCATTAACTGTGTCATTTCTACATATAGCAATGAAAGTAAGCTCATGATAGTCGTAGCTATACTTTTGACACTACATTCAATATCGTTCCAAAATCTAATCGAAGAATCATCCTCACAATTAATCTACACTGCTCACAAAAGTTTTTCCACATACAATAAATTTCATTCCAAATGTTACACCCCGCTGGATAATTAGACATTTTGGTGAACCAACTAAACAAATCATTATTATATTTACATTTGATTATCGATACCCAAAGACTATTCGACTTCATTGCAAATATACTACACTATTTTGATAGAAGAGACTTATTAAAAATAAGATCTCAAATATCTAGACATTCTTGATATTTAAAACATTAACCTTATCCCAACTAAGTTGGATGTCAATTTTAAACTGTCCCGCAGTAACAAAATCAAATTGTCCCGATTCTGCTTCGAACACTATAAACACAATTAAATATATAAAATCACTAATATATTTATTTATTCATTATATTTTATAAAAGTGATAAATTTATTTCCTTATAATAATATAAAATTTTAATATACTACAATATATTATATTAAAATATTCATTTATATAATTTTAAATTAAAAACATTTTATTTTAAAAAAAATATTTTATAAACGGTACCCGCGGAGATTTTCTGAAACCAAATGGGGGTGGTATAATTAAAAACCCCAAAATAAAAATGGGGCGAAAATGGTATTAAAAAAACCCCGAAATAAAAATGGGACAGGGATGGTAAATGTATTCCCCATCCCAAACCGACTCATATTGTCATCCATAATCACAACTAACTAGATGACAAAACGATGAGTTATAAGATCTCCATAGAAATTTACACATTAATTTATTAATTTTCATTGTTACACTATTAGGGAGAATGAATAATGATATTACATATGTGTGAATAGATGTTGACAACACACTCTTAATGAGGATTAAGCGACTCTCTTTCAAGATTATTTAATTGTTTATATATTCAATTTTAGTGATAATCGGGTCTCAAGAGAATTTGAATAATAATTTAGTACTTAATGACATACCAATATATATTGACGAAAGACCACTAATTCTGAACTCAAACACATATGTACTTCACTTATTAAGATTAACTTGAATATCATAATATACACCGAATAATCATAAAATATTTTGAAGGTGTTTTAGCCACCTGAAAAATATATAATTGAATTTGATGATCTAAAATCAATTCAAGTAAATATTAAAAATAAATACATAATTGTAATTTGAGAAGTTTTCATTAAAAATAAATACATGGGATTATAATAAAAATGATTTTTTCCTTTCAGAAATTAATACTACAAATAACAAAAGAGTCTGATTATAATTTTGTGTTTGTTTGTTAAATAAGATGGGTAGACAAGTTGTTTGTTGGACATATTAATCTATTATATAATATTTTTATGTAAATAAAATTATAATGTTGTTTTAGAAAAAAATAATTGAAATTAATATACAATTTCAACTCTCTTTCTCTCACACGCACAAGCTCACACACAGTGGGATCTTTCTTTCTTTCTTTCTTTTTACAGAGGGGAGAGGGGGAGGGACGGTTACATATGTTCCCGCTTCAAAAGGCACAAGCAGCGCGAACTCTCGTCGTCTCTCGTCCGACGATGGCCAAATCTCTCGCATCTTCCCCCATTGATTCTACACTCACCATTCCAATCCGTTAATACTAAAAATCATCTTTTCATGAACAAATTTCCATAAACCACGTTATACTCAGGAAGGAAGGAAGAAGAAGAAGAGGAGGAACAAAGGTCAAAATTCATTCCTTCGGTATGTACAATATCTATTATCTATTCTCTGTATATTCGGATTTTAGAAGAATATCTCTTTCTCTGCGCCTTCTTTTTGTCTTCTTCTTCTTCCTCTTTACAGTTGTTACCGTCTTCCTTCTTAAATCGGATTTTAATATGTGTTTTCCTTCTGTTCTACTACTGCTCTGGTAATAAATAAATAAAACATATTATAATGCAAATCATTTCTCTTTAGTTAGATCAAGGATCAATCAATCGTTTCCTTTGCTTTGGTTTTCACGTTCTTGCTCCTCTCTCTTATTATGCATTCATTCATGGTGGGTGTGTTCACAGGTTAACTAACTGGATCATGTCCTGATGATAACGTGGTATTGACTTGACTAGTAGTGTGGATCGCATTTGTTATTTTAGAAACTTGCAGATCCATCACCTGTTTGTGTGCCCCATCATTCATTACTGATCAACACAACACAGCACACAAAAAAAGATCCCCCAAGCTCCCCACCCACCCCCAAAGGCTTCTTCTTCAATCACTCCAAGGTCCCCCCCAAATCTTTATCCATTTCTTTTTATCTGCCTAGACTAAACAACTTTCATTTGTTCAGGTGGTTCAGGCGGTAAAAGGGACTTGGGGAGGAGGTCGTCTTTTAGATACATACATACAGAAGAAAGAAAGAAAGAAGCTATGTCTTCATCAAATGATCTTAATGACCCAAACCATACTAGTAGTAATCATGAGGTATGAACAAACAAACAAACATCTAAGGAGCTTATATTTTGTTCCGGACAATTTTTATTCTATGATATTTTGTCTTTCAGGAAAACAAACCATCAAGCCCAACAAGCCCAACAATGCCAGATTCTCCATTTCCAGAGTACAGAAAGAAGATTTCGGTGATTGTCGAAGAATATTTCGAAACTGATGACATTCTCGCGGCTGCAATTGAGCTAAGAGAACTTCGAATGCCAACCTACAATTACTACTTCGTTAAGAAGTTGGTTTCCATGGCCATGGATAGGCATGACAAGGAGAAGGAAATGGCTGCTGTTTTGTTATCCTCACTTTATGCAGATGTCATTGATCCTCCACAGGTTTACAAAGGATTCTGTAAATTGGTTGAAACTGCAGATGACTTGATTGTGGATATACCGGACACGGTCGACATCCTTGCTTCCTTCATAGCTCGAGCAGTGATTGACGATATACTCCCTCCCTCTTTCCTAACAAAAGAAATCGTTTTCCTATCCAAGGAATCCAAAGGAGTGGATGTCATTCAGAGAGCCGGAAAAGGGTATCTGTCCGGCCCACACCATGCAGAAAAGATCGAAAGACGTTGGGGTGGCAACAAGACCAAAACCGTAGAGAATGTCAAGAGCCAGATAACCAATTTGCTGATGGAGTACATAGTAAGCGGCGATAAGAAGGAGGCTTTCAGATGCATAAAGGATCTAAACGTCCCGTTTTTCCACCACGAGATCGTTAAGCGTGCCCTTATAATAGCGATGGAGAAGCGACAGGCAGAGGACCAACTGCTGGATTTACTAAAACTAGCTGCTGAAGAAGGTTTGTTGAATTCGAGTCAGGTTTCGAAAGGGTTCAGCCGAATTATCGACCATGTCGACGACTTATCGCTGGACATACCGAATGCCAAGGAGATATTCCAGTCGCTGATATGGAAAGCTGCGTCGGAAGGTTGGCTGAGCGCTTCGTCTTTGAAGTCACTTCCAATATCCCAACCCGAAACGAAGTCGTCGTCAGAGGACAGCGTAACGAAGGAATTCAAGACGAAAGCACAGTCCTTCATCAAAGAGTATTTCCTAACCGGGGACATTCTCGAGGTGTGCCAATGTCTGGAATCCGAACACACATCCCCGAAACTCAACGCTATTTTCGTCAAGAGATTAATAACGATAGCAATGGATAGGAAGAATCGCGAGAAAGAAATGGCGTCTGTGTTCCTATCCTCTCTATGCATTCCCCCGGACGACATGGTGAGCGGGTTCTTAATGCTGATCGAAGCTGCAGACGACGCAGCATTGGATATTCCTGTGATCGCGGAGGATTTAGCTATGTTTCTGGCGAGGGCGGTTGTGGACGAGGTGATAACGCCTCAGCATCTGGAGGAGATAGAGAGTCAATGTGTTGGTGCGGAGTCGTTGGGGAACAGGATAATTCCGATGGCGAAATCGTTGCTGAACGCGAGGTTATCGGGGGAGAGAATATTGAGGTGTTGGGGTGGTGGAGGGAGTAGTAAGAATGGATGGGCTGTTGAGGATGTGAAGGATAAGATAGAGAAGTTGCTTGAGGAGTTTGAAGCTGGTGGAGATATAAAAGAGGCTTGTAGATGTATAAAGGAGTTAGGGATGGCTTTTTTTCATCATGAGGTGGTGAAGAAATCTTTGGTTATGATTTTGGAGAAGAAGAATGACAAGTTGTGGCTGTTGTTGAAGGAGTGTTTTAGCAGGGGTTTGATTACTACTAACCAGATGATGAAAGGGTTTGGGAGAATGGATGAAGCTATTGATGATTTAGCTTTGGATGTTCCTGGTGCTGAACAACAGTTTTTGTCTTATGTTCAAAGAGCTAAGGATGAAGGCTGGTTGGATCAATCCTTTAATAATTAAGGATCTGTCTTCTTCTTCTTCTTATTCCTTATTGCTCTCTATATACAAACAAACAAACAAACAAACATGTACTCATATAATATACTCTCTATGAGCATGCTTATACTTTGTTGTTTTGTTGACATGCTCTCTTATCAAAGATATATTATTTCTTCTTTTGCCAAATCACTTCCATATGTTAGTTTTTCTCTTAATTCTATGAAATTTGAGTCCAAATATCTAAATGGGCCGGAGATATGTAAATGGGCCTCCACAGTCAATATATAAGGGTTTCATAGAAATCCCATGATCTCGATTCATTCCTCGGCAAGAAAAAATGGTGCGAAATCTGAAGTCAATTCTTTCGAGGAGCTCTTATCAATTTCAACAGCGTCTTCAAACACAGACATTTTCTTCTTCTAATGGAACCTCAATTTCATCAAACTTGTCTTCACCTCAGCGACCAAGGAAATTTCAACATTTTATCTCGAACAAGTTCGGGATCTCGGATTTCGTAAGGAGCTATAGTAACAATAATAGCGTGGACACCTCTGAGGAAGTGAACAATATTAACCTCAAATTTGCGGAGGCTAGAGACGACATAGAAACGGCTTTAGATTCGAAGGAAACTGTTTATTTCAACGAGGAAGCGGAATGCGCTCGCGACTCTGTGAAAGAAGTTTTGGACATGTTCGAAGGTCTTCTGGAGAAAGTTCCAGAAGTAGAAAGAAATGCGTTAAGGAGATCTATGGGATTAAAAATGGAGCAATTGAAGGCCGAACTTGCTCAATTGAACGAATGATGATTAGTAAGAGGTATTTTTTCAACCTTAGATACATTTTCCAACATAACAGGACAGAGAAATTTTCTTCCTGTTCTTGAATTTGATTTTGTGTAATGTGTAGTGTAGTTTTAACCTAGGTTGAAGAACATGTTTTTAAGATGATAGTCCTCTTATGCAGGCAAGCAGGGGTCCTTGTAAGCTTTTGGAATTCAAGAGAACACCTGAACCAAAGTTAGACCCTCCATTCTTCCAGATGTTCCAGAGAATGCTTCTTTTACACAAACCATACAAGATTTGTGTAAGGTTTTTTTTAATATTAAACTAGTAACATAATCAAAATGCAAATAGACTGCATTTTGGATATTATGAAAAAGACATGTTCTTCCATAAGGAGGCACTATGCCTTGAAGAAACCCTTTTCGAGTATCTTCTGTAATTTCCAACTGTTTTTGAGTTGGAAACAAAGTTTGTCTTATTGTATGGATTGACATATTTGCTCAACAAGTTTCTGATGTTATTGCTACTGCATATAACATATAGTATTGCAGATAATAAGAATAATAGGACAATTGAATGAATAATCAACCAGGGAAACAATTGCATATAAAAGATTCTTCACTAGTTACTGAATCTGTGTGATATAACACTATGTACAGAATAATACTTAAATTGAAAGAATTGGAATCAAAATGAAATATAAGGGTTCTCTTTTTTTAACACTCAAATGTGAAGGAACTTAAAATTAGTCATAGTTTTGCGGCCATAAGAGGGGAAATGTGAATAAACAAGAAGGGGGGAAGTGGAAAACATACCAGTTGGTTGTGGGGTGTGGTGGTGGTTATGAAGTCCGAGTTGAGTCGTCAAGCATCATTCCTTTCAAACTTCTTGCCAACCAGATAGCAGTCTCCCTGGGGGATACCTTATCTTTTCCAAATGGTCTCAACACAACTGCAAGCTCTTCCAGTCTGCTATGCTGGAGCAAATCGGCTGACAATTCTAATAGTCCTTCAAGTGCCTCTGCTCTCTGCCTGAACGATGACACGTCTAATGTCTCATTTGCAGTTGCTGTTGGTGCCGTTTCACCTTCATTTCTCGATACCTTAGCTTGTTTTGTTGGTTCAGAAGCATCAACTTCCTTTATGCTGTAGTTATTATCAGGAACAAGGTGGTCAGGTTTTAGACTTGTAGTAGTAGTAGTAGAATCTGAACTCAATGGATTTCCTGGGCTTTTTATCTCCTCTACTACTTCATTTATCAGACTCCCCACATTCTTCACCTCTCTGTCTGTGGTGGTTTCAGTAATTGTCTCCTCTTTATTACCAACTCGGAAGCTGCTATGCCTGATAACATGTATCACATCATCAAAAGCTGTTGGTAGCTGAGCAGCGGCGGCAGCAGGTGGTGGTGATTTTTCTATTATTGGATTTTGCACGACAGTACAAGAGGAATTGTTGTGACTAGGAGAAGAAATGTTTTCCACTACTGATGATAACAGTTCCTTTACAGTGTACTTATCATCACCACTGGACGACGACGTAGAAGAAGATATCAGGCTCATATAACCTGGTTTGTTAAGATTTTTACTTAATTCTTCAACATGGTGGTTCAAACGTTCTTCAGGCCTAGCACATGGCCCGTTTGAAGAATTGCCAACCTTGTTAACAGAAAAGTCTGATGAATTATGGGTTGGAAATTCTAAATTCCCTTTACTAACACCATCCTGATCAACCACTACATTTTCGGATGACTTAAGTAAAACTTCCATAGCTCCAGTTCCTAGCATGCATTCAGAGTCATGATCCTTGACCACTGATATTATTTCACAACTCTTGCCATTAGAATCGAGCAACTCTTCTGTAAGCTGGTTTTGAACCTCCAAAGGCTCTCTCAGGTTCTGTTTCTCTGAACAAGCGTGAATATTTAGAGGAGGAGCCTCAGATTCATTAGTTAAACAAGGGGATTTTATATCATGTCTCACACTCTCTCTACCATTACTATTATGCACCTCATCATCTTTCACCAGGCAAGGATTGGAAAAGCTAGTTGATTTTCTGATTTCCATCTGAGTTACTACTGTCTCAAGATCAGGATGTAATTCATTGTCCTGGTATTCAGTAATAAAAGAACCCGTTGCATCATCCGAGAGCTCAAATGCTTGAAATGACATGGAAGATGAGACAGAGTTGCTGCTATCCGTTTGAATTCCTTTGGATGCTCCTGCAACGGCTTTGTGAGCTTTTGGTATGCTTTCATTTGACCAAGCAGTAGCTGCCATCTCTCCCAAGTTCTTCACGGGACTGGGAGAATCTGCACCCATCTGCTTCATCCTTTCAGGAAATGAAGGACGTCTGATCAGGCTAGGTGGCGTTTTTTGTCTTGACTTTAGAGTAAGCCCGTCATCAGTTGCATGACTTACTGGACCAGAAGGTGGGGGGGTGCCATGTCTTGGTCGGGCCTTGGGAGAAGAGTCAATTAAAGCTACCTGCAAGTATTGCTATTGCTCAAAATGAAAAGCTTGACAAACTGAATTAACAATAAAGAAAATGTAATAATACCTGATGCTTCAGAGAATGTGTTCCCTGGATCCGCTTTACAGAATCAGAGCCAGTCTTTGCAGTTGCAGGGGCAGAAGGTGGTGCTTCTATGTTAGTTTTGGGCACTTTAGGAGAAGGTTCAACGTTTGGTCTGTGGTTCCCAGTACCTCCAGCCTTGAGACGATTGCCCCTCATCGGAGAACTGTTTTCTCTTGTTTTTCCCTCTTTCAGAGCGATCATGATGCTTTTAATACTCTTAGGATGTCCGGACTCAGCATTAGATCTTTGTTCATGGAACTGTTTCTGGTCTTGTTCGTTTGATTTGTCACAACCAACGTCATTGTCAATAGAACCCAGATCCGTATCTGTGCCTTTATCTTCAGATATTGCTGATGGGTGGTTGTTATTTTTCTCATTTGATACTAAGCTTTCTTTATCACTAAATGAACTATTGCTCCCTTGGCTTTCAGACATGTTTTTTCGACTTCCCCGAACAATGGATAGAGGGTGATTAGTAAAAGCAGAACGACATTGCTCCACATATGGCTGCAGGTATGGATTCTTTAAGATATCTGATGCCTGTTCAGAGGATGATAAATAAAATGAAGCCTTAATCAATGTATACTTTCCGGATAACTGAAGATTATGTTCTTAAAGAGGCTTACACTTGGCCTGTGTTCTGGGTTCTTCCTTAACAGGCTTTTGATAAGTGTCTTCCTGAAAATGCAAGAAGAAAGTGTCATTTCAAGCTAATCATGCACATATACCATATGAAATTGAAACGGAAAAGGGAAATTATCCATCTAAATACTATACAAAACGACAAACTTAGCAGCAAGACTTACATTGAGGGTGAATAGCAGGAAGGTAATGGACCAATGGATGATCTGTTTACCTTGCTAATCAAGCCTGCCATATCCTGAAGTGGTTGTAAGGAAATATCAAGATAATAGACTACTAAACTGGAAATTAAAAGGAAACGTAAAATGACGCCAGATTGAAGGTCAACAGGAGAAAGAAGACTTCTGAAATGTTGGAGCAACGAAGATAAAGAAATGGAACATGATGAATGTCCAAGGAGAAATTAAATAATATCAATTTGAATAATGTACAAAGGATTGTCTATATGACATTAGCTCATAAAACACAACACCCATGTTAACTTTTTTAGGTACTGAATGAAATCTCCATAGACAAGATAGCTTCATATATATATAATCCCTTTCCCTTTCCTGCAATAGCAAAATGAGGAAAGGGGTAAAGGCGCATAAACAAAAAGATGCTGACAGTTGAATAAATGAAACACCTCCATTGCTTGAAATTAGGACACAACCTCTTATAAGCTGTTATCAAAATAAAGCAGATGAAGTACAAGAATACACAAATTAAAAACATTGATTTAGTGAAGTTCACCCAAAGACTATCTCAGGGCAATTGCAGAAACTGAAATTTACCATCGATCAAGGAAAAACAGATACAAAGAGGTTTCTCATATTTCTAAATCCATTGGAGTCTATATATTCCACATAAAACAGAGTACTCAAAATAACCACAACCCCTAAAAGAACACCTTGCCTCTCAACTATTATAAAGAATAAGTCATAGAATCGGTATTCAAGTCATTTAACACAATGAATAGTTTGGGGTGAGAAGGGAAAAACTGCATTGAGGAGAACTGAAATGGTATCTTACGAATGCCTTAAATGCAGGTCGATGAGCAGCCATCTCATACATACAGCAACCTGTGAACAAAAAGGAAAGTTCTGCATCAACATTGAAATCTAACATCTCCCAGTTATACTCAATAAAGAGAGTGAAGAAGAAAATAAGAACCTTACATACCCAAGGACCATATATCAGATTTGAAACCGTAAGGAATATCAGCAAGCAGTTCAGGGCACATGTAATTGGGAGTTCCAACAACCTGGTAAGAACATAAGAGGAAGGACTAAATGTTTGGCAAATAGATATCTTCTATCTATACAGATTAAAAATTAGACGAAAAAAATGCAAACGCTGAAGAACACACTTCCACCACCCCATTTTGTTCAATACTTATGCTTTAACATGCAATCAGATTAGTTAGCTGAGAAGTTTCTATAACCAAATTCAAAATGATCTCCATCAAAGCTAAGCTGTTCAACTGATCCCATGCATTTTTCTCTTACTAAGTTAGTACTAACAGCGAAAAACAAGACACTATAAGGTGAAACAATGTTCCTTGGTGTTCATAGCATGAGTTATATAACATTCTAAATAAGAATGCCTATATATATAATATCCATTTTTCTTTCCTATGTTTAAATGATTAGGAAACTGTAAGTATATTTTAGTTTAAATGACGCTACATTAACTCCTCGGGTGAAAACAACTCTTTGTTGCTAAGTGCAATAGGTTCATATCTATCATTTCTTCACCAAACCTCATCCATATTTAGAATGATACTAAAGAAATTCATTTTTATCCTTCATTATAAAATACTACAGTTGGCAAAGGCATGTGAGTACTGAAAACATACTGATGAAGTCAAGTCATCTGCCTTCAGAGTTTTAGCAAGTCCAAAGTCCCCTGTAACAAAATAAAGACATACATAAATTTTTTTTGTTGTTGAAGAGGTAAGGAGTGAGTTGAGGGATTCTATTCAGTTACCCATACACCTAACAACTCACCAAGACGGACATCTTGATCTTTTGTAAGGAAAATGTTGGAACACTGCCATGTAAATAGTAAGTAAACTTGCTTATAACACTGCTCTATAATATTATCAACTTTAACCAAAATAGGTTGCTCTGTAAAATTATCTTACTTTTAGGTCCCGGTGTAAGACGAATTTGCCATGCAAATATTCAACTGCCAATAACAGTTGAGTGTACCACTTGAGTAGTTTCTGGTAAGAATTCACATCCATTAACAAATAATGTGCAAAGAATATAATACATAACCCCGAGGACAAAAGAAACAACGAGCATGTTCTTGATCTTAAGGATCAATGATAGGCATTATTAGTGAAATCACGTCTCAGAATGCAGACATCAATTAAACATTTAAGGAAAAAATACCTCTTCAGGGAAATACTGGCCATTTGATTTTTTCATAAACTCAGCCCTGTCAGTAAATCAGGCATATTATCATCTGTGACTTAATTATAAACATGATGAACAAGTATATCTGAAGAAAATCAATATGTAAAGATCAATTCCAAAGCCTATCAACACTCACATGTCTCCACCTTCACAGTATCCAGTAACAATGCAAACATAGCAACCCTACAACAAAATCCATGAATGTTATTTAATTCAGCAAAGAGAGAAGCAGTGAAGTTCACTGCACCACAACAATGAGTGGGATTCAGGAAAGAAGAAACAAGAACCTTTTCAACCCAAGCTTCCTTATATTCAACAATATATGGATGCTGAATTCGCGCAATCAGAGCCATCTGAAACCATTGTAATTGAACACATAAACATCTTTTAGACGGAAAAACATGTAATTGCAATCATGATCTACCTCCTGATGAGCAGATCTCCTACAACGTTCTGTCTGTCTAGCCAAACGAATCTTCTTCAAAACATACCTACATTTTTGTTAACAGTAAGAAAAATAGCAACATCAATTACCATAGGAAAGACATACTTCTTTTTCTCGGACTTATGATTGACAAGAATAGCCGCTCCAAATGCTCCGCGACCTATCTGCTCCATGATCTCATACCGATCCATTTTCGAATCCATATTTCCAACAGATCCAGCAAACAGTTTGTAACGACGCCAATCAGTTTCTCCAACAATATATACAGGCCTTGAAGGTAATCCAATAATGCAGTCTTCTCCAGTGGCGTCAAACCATGTCTTCTTCTTGAAGATGACAAAATCTTAATAGTCACATATCTATTACCATGTCAATATTGGCATGTACGTTAAAAATCGTCCTCAGGAAACGGAGACAGATTAGAGATCAAATTCGATCGGCAAGAACTTTTCAGCTGAATCACCAAATCGAATACTGCATCACAATTTGCACTCTTTTTCACTTATAGAAAGTGATTTAGTACATGAATCTAGGCAGATAACGCAAATATAGTAGTTTTTCTACTACTACTACAGAAATGGGAACAGTTTAGGGCTTAATCGCGGTCAAAACGGAGGTTAGGTTATTAATCACTCTCTTAATTAGAGAGAGAGAGAGATGACGCCGACAAACCAGCAGCTTGAGCTTGAACTTGGGTAGCGTTGACGTTAAGCCGGCGACGGTTGCAAAATTAATAAAGGCAGTTTCAGTGATAATCTTACAAGATAATAAAAATAATTATGTTAATCTTGGTTGGAAATGTATTTATTTCAAAGAATTATATAGAACCGAGATGAGATCGGAGCGGAGACATAAAAATCATCCCGACAACTAAGGATAACAATGAGATAGTTCGAGGCGTGGAATGTATTTACCATCCCCGCAATGTTTACTTTAACATTTTTTTTATTAACATCCCCGCCTTATTTGGTTTCAGAAAATTCCTTCGGGCACAATTTATACCATATTTACTTTAAAAGAAATTATATAAAGAATTTTGTAATAGGTTGTAATTTATTAAAAATTTATATTATTATAAAAAAAATAAACTTGAAATTTTTATAAAATGTAATGAATAAATAAATATATGGGTTATTTTATATTTAATTGTGTTTATAGGGTTTGAGTCAAAATCAGTGTAATATCATGGGCGGGGACACAAATATCGTCTTCGCTCCATCTACATTAATTACCGATCAAATTAAAAAAAAAAAAACGCCTCAAACATGACAATTCAATTCGATTATCGCGGGACAATTTTACATTGTCACTCTATCGACAACCACTTATCAAACTAACTAGGAAAAACCGCTCTTAATAGGATAATTCAGATTCAAAACCACATTTATAATGGTTATCTTACTAATAAGATGGACAGGTAACCTGTTAAGAAACTTAATTATTAATTATGTTTTTAAGCTAATTTAATGAAAGTTAAGTCGGTCCCCTTTTTATTTTTTAATATATAAAATTGACCCCAAAAAATTAGGTCTTGATTAAGCAATTGTTGCACTAAAAGGATGCAGACTATTCCCAATGAGTTGACTAATGGTTGATTATTACAACCAACCAACTATTATATTTAGATGAATAAATAATAATTAAATTTATTAGTATATTTCAATGTCAAAGTTGAAAATAAATATTTTAATTTAATAATAATACAAATGAATTAATTGAAAAAAAAAAAGTTATATAATAGAGTTGGGGAAGCCATGTGATATGCCTACAAATCAATAATTGCATAAATTATTTATTTATTCACAATTTTATTAAATTTTTGCTCTGTTTTTTTCTTTATGTCTTTCTATTTGTCACTTTCAGTAGCAGCAATACACACATCCCACCATCATATTTGTCTTCTTTCTTTTTTTTCAATTAATGTTTTGAATAAATAAAATTAATATGATTTGTTTCTAGTTTATTTAAGAATAATTAATTCCTTTTTTCTTTTTTAGGAACATCAGTAAGCATGCAGCATGTGAGTTGTCAGCCTCATGCCACGTGATTATTTGCTTCGATTCTCATTAATCATGTAGATTTAATTTCTTATTTATCTTTTATACAATTTTTAATCTCTAATTTAATTTCTTTTTTTTATGTATCATGCTATGAAATATTTAGATCTGTCAATAATTAACATAAACCACCGGCACAAAAGAACATTATATATAATTGAAATAAGGAATCATTTCCCAAATTTGCAATTATATGTAAATAGTTGATGAATATAAGATGAATTATTTCCCTTAATTTAAATAATTAATACTATTATTTGGTATTAGGTATATAAGTATTAATTATAAGAGGTATAAGTTATAGAGGGATATTAAGAGGTATAAGTTATATATGTTATTTGTATTTGGTCGAAAGTATAAGAGGGTTATAAATTATATATATTTTATAATTTTGTGTTTGGTTGGTAGTATAAAAATGTTGTATAAAATATAAAAGACATTTTTGTCCTTTACATTTATATAAATTTAATTTAATTGTTAAATTAATATTTATTTTTTTTTTTTCTTCATTCATGTGTTTTTATTATTATTGCTTTTAATTTGTAAACATATGTTGTGTTAGGTTATAAAATGTTGTTAACAAATGTACATTTAAATATTGAAACTTTGTTTTTCACCTATTATTCTTTTACATCTTTGTTCATGATAAATCTGTAAATTCTTTAGATCTCATTTAAAAATTAAATTTCTTACCACTATATTAAATTATGACTTTATTAATTAATAGTTTTTTTTACTTCATTTATGAATATATCTAGTTGATAAGAAAATGATTGACAACCAAATTGTTGAACACTGCTCACATAATTAATAAGATTGTGTTACGATTCACGAATAAGAAAGTGCACCATCCACGGTCCTATGGAACACTTGGGCTAGAGACTCGGTCGGGAACTCTGTTTTCATAGCATAATAATAATATTTTAATTCTGTTTTTCTATTCCCACAAAACTGATTGTTGACTAAGTCCCTAATAATGTTAGGGTCTACAAATCAAGATCTCGGTCCTAGAACAATTTCAGCACCCTTTTTTCGGTCCTAGTGTGCACATGGGCCAGTTTATGTTTTTTGTTTAATAATTCTGTTTTGTTTTTTTCTCTTATATTTCTCTCAAACCGAATTCTGTTATTTCTAAAGTTGTTGTAACAAGTTTGTAACCGAATACTCTTGGGTAATTCAGTCGCTGTAAATGTTGATGCCCACCCCACTTTTTGACTTATGAATGAAAGTTTGTGAAAGTTGTTACTCTAAGTTATTCTCTCGGTCTTGAACCTCTATCTTGGACTACTAGGCTAGGTGTATTATAGTAGTATTCTCTTCTCAACTCGGTTTCTTCTCTCTTTAACCTCGAATTCTCTTATCACATTATATCCATTGCGCTTGATTAAAGAATTTCATACTCGGCCCCATCAATCAAGAACACGTTTCTTGAATCAAGAACTCAGAAAGTTAAGTTATAGTTTCAAGCATAACGAGTTCCCGACCGAGTCTCTAGCCCAAGTGTTCCATAAGACCGTGGATGGTGCACTTTCTTATTCGTAGATCGTAACAGATTGTCACAATATATTAATTTCCTTAATAATATAATTATTAAAATTAGCACAGTATAATTATAGCAAAATAAAATGTAATTAAGATAACATGTTAAATAGGGCTTTTAAAGGAAAAATATAATCAAAATATAAGAATAAACATAAAAACAGGGTTTTCAAGAAAAAAAATACATAATCAAAATAAGGGTAAATGTGGAAATAAGAAAAATATAAGGATAAATATAGAAATAATTTTTTTATACATACTTGTAACTGAGTTTACTAGGTACAAACTTGTACCTAATTTAAAGATAAATTATATAATTTGTAAATACTATTTATATAAAATAATTAACCAAACATTAAACTAAATTTATTATTAGTATAATTATTTTATAACTACAATTTAATCCTATTTAACAAACACAACCTTATAGTATAGAGTTTCCATTTTAAATTAAATATCTAATGAAAACCAAACTTAATTATTATTCATATATATATATATATATAATATGAGAAATATATTGAAATGTATCATTATTTATAATTGATGACTCCTTTTAAAAGGATTATAATTGACTTGGCATAGTTCAAATTAGATTCGTTTTACAATGATATATTGTAGCATAAATGGATTGTTTTAACAATTATATAAATGATTATATATAATGACGAATTTAAAAATTAGAGTTGAGGTGGGTTTAAACAAAATTTAAAATGAATTAATAAAAATAAAGAGAAATTTATGAATAGACGTAGTAGATGGTCTATGATTGATTATATATGTTTGATTCTGAATATATATATATATATATATATATATATATATATATATATATATATATATATATATATATATATATATATATATACCATTTCATATACTATTGTTATTTTTACCATAAACAAATAATAATGTAATAAAATTATTGAATAAACAAATAAACATAATCTCTCAATTGTCATTATCCTCATTTCCATACTTCCATATATAGTATATCCACCTAGACAAAGATAAGATTATTTTAGAACAGATACAAACATAAAATATCACACTTTGACTGAATAATATACCACATTTTCACATATAAAATTTAATTATTTAGATTAAATGATGAAATTATTGTTATTATTTTATAAAATTAAGTAAAATTTTGAATACTTTATTAATAATTTAAAAGATGAGATTTAAAACAAAATAAGAAATGATTTAGATACCTTAAAAATTTGTTTATTGTAATGTTTTTTTTTAGTAATTTTGCGTCCAGTCCAGTGGGGATAGAGTACAGCTGCACAATGACAAGTTCCAGTTCATTATTATTTGGATACGCAATGATGATGGATTATACTACTATATATTATTTGTTCATTAAAAGTAAGTGTATGGTCAAGACCGGATTCAAACAAGACTTTGCGCGTGTCTGATGTTGATTTATTTGAAAAAATATTTAATAAAAAAATGGGTTATTTCAAATTATTTTTAAGATCAATTATTAAATATTAAAAATAATTTATTTAAAATTAAAATTTAATAAAAGTAAAATTAAAAATATTTTAATTATACAAATCAGATATATAGATAAAATTTGGTAAGCTTGTAATTAGCCTTAGTCTATTTATTACATTTATTTATTTTATTTAAAATATTAAATTTAGTTTGATTAATTTTAGAGTATGTTTGGGGTGAGTGAAATTGGAATAGGCATGACAATGAAATTCAAATTCTACAAAAATTTGGCATTACTATTCAATTATAAGTATATGTTTAAAAAAACTCTAGAATTATAATTTAATTTCAATTTTTAATTTTTAAATAAAAATTTAATAAATACAATTTTAATATATATTATTTATATTATTAAAATATTGATTTTATCTTACCTATTGTAAGTTTGAAGAATTTTGTTTAGGTTTCGATTTGATATAATATGTTAATTTTTTAAATTAAAAAAATATAATCGTTTAATATTTTAACTTTTTAGATTCTAAAATAAAATATAATTCAAAATTTGAACTTTTTAAATAAAAAATATTTATATATATATATATATATATATATATATATATAAAAGAAATTTGGAAGAGGAAATAAAGTAGAGAGTGACCTGACACCATATCACTAATTATCACTAATTGAAAAATGGATAAAGAATAACGAGAGAGAAAATTTGTTATTATTTTAACGAATATATTAAGTCATTCTCTTTCCCAAATTTTATTTCTCAATCATTTCTCATATATATATATATATATATATATATAAAAAAAAAATTGATATTTTAAAATCACAAATTCAAAAATATTGAACACGTTTATCATGTTATAAATGATAAAATAATAAGATATTTTGTTTAAAAAATATAAATAAATAAATAAATTGTAATTACAATTCCGAACTTAAAAAATGAAATTGAAAATTATAAAATTATATTGTTTTAAAATAAAATTAGACCTGATTATAATTCTAATTCAAAATTACATAGTTGTATGTACGCGTATATCACTATATTGAACTTTAATTCATATTAACACATGATTAGTGTTGGTCTTCAAATTTGGGTTTCCCTAGTAAAAAAATTAAACAATTATTCAACATCTACCATATATAATGACTTAAATATATATAAATAATAGTTTATTTTTTGAGTTTATAAATATATAAATTAATAAAATACTTTGTTGGGCCTAAAAATATATATATTATTAAGGTTTTTAGTGAATTTAAACTTAGGGTAGGTCAATCTTAGCCAAACTTGAGCCTATGAGCTTGTTGGGCTGCCCAGTCCTAAGTAACCCTATTGAGTTAATATTTTAAATTCAAAACAAAACAATTAGGTGATCATGTTTTATTACTCCTTTGTGAGTGTTTTTTTGTGAGGGAATTTTGGTCTAGTGTAATTTTAACAACTCTTTTTTCGACCGTTGATAAAGTGATTATGTTATCATTTAGACTAACAAAGCATGAAAACAATAGCGTCCTTTGAGAAATCTGCTTTTAAGCCTGCCAAACAAGTAGGGAAAAGTACTTCTAATAATTTTCTTTGTGCCGAGCAAATTCACTACTTCTTTTGGTGGTGTTTATGTTACATTCTCTTTTGTGATACACATCCCCTTTTGTACAAATTCGATAATGTGAGTTTAACAAGTAACAATGAGATTGAGTTCTCGGTGCTTGAAGAATCATAGCCGAGAAAGCGGTGTGAAGATCTACTCTTACCAATTTTATTTAAATCGTGTGGAAACAATGCAAATATACTAAAGTTATCAGGCTGAAACAACAAATTTGTCTTCTACATGGAGACAAAAAAATGATAGAAATTGGGTGATTGAGAAGGGTACATGGGCAGTTGAAAGGAACATGTTAGGTAATATATTGAGAGCTAATGAGATAAAATTCAACACTGTGGACTTCTAGATTCGTTTTGTTGGTTTACCACCGTGTTTGTCAAAAGATGACTGTCATAAAGATTGGTGAGCGGATTGGACATGTAATCGATTTTGACAATGATGAGGAAATCAAGGATAAGAATTTTCTAAGAGTAAAAATTGTAATTTCTATTCATGATAAGGCACGGTCATTCACCAAAATAGATTCATTTAAGATATGAAAAACTCAATGATATGTGTTTCAAATGTAGAGTATTGGGTCATGATAAAGAGTCATGTATAGATAAATCGGTGAAAGGACTTAAATTATCATACTAACCTTGGTTGTGAACTCTGAAGGACCTCGAGGCACCAGAACACGCCCAAATGAGCGAACTTGTGTTGGATATGGATGAACTGCTGGAATCACACACAAGAGTCAAATCTAGGAAACAATGAAGGAATCGAAGGAATCACTTTGGTTACTTGCACAAAAGAAAAATGAAAGTGAGCTATAAATTGAGAGTAACATGACAAGGTTTCTAGAGAAAAAGGGCAACAACTACTTAAAGAAGAAATGTAGAAGAAAAGAAGCAATCAAGAAAGGGAAGGAGGTGCGTGAAAGTGGTGAGGGACAGAAAATTAAGAGGGAAGAAAATAGCACAATATGGGGAAGTTATACAAATATAGTCTTTCACTTGAGAATGTTTTAGAAACCACCTTGCTCGGATCAAGGAGACCTATTTAGCAATCTTACATGTAACTTCAATAATGCTATCTCACTAAAAAGATGAGTGGAGGTGGAAGGTAACGAATGTGAGTTTCAACCGAAGATAAAAAAAAATACAATTAAACTCAAAGATTATGGAAGATAAAGACTGGCTTTTGCGATTTGTAACTTTTTGCTTTTTAGTATAAGAATTAATATCAACCATTAATTTTAATTGTTTGTGGTTTATATTAATATGAGTTATATCATAATTATTTTATTCTTATTTAAGTTAAGTATTTACGTTTTCTTGTTTTCTGAATTCTATAGTTGTAGTCTTTTTTCTTTTGCGGTAATCTTTTTCATCTTTGATAATAAGAAATCTCTTTTTATCTATTTTTCCATACTTCATTGTTCATCACTTTCTTGTATTTCGCACAACAATGGGTATCAGAACGGGTTAGATCTGATCAGTTTATCATTATTTGTTTTATGGCGAGAAAATGTCTTTAGTGAATTTGAAAATCAAAAAATTCACATGGCGAAACAGTTTTGGTCTATGGCAGATCAAAATGCGAGCCTTGCTTAAACAACAAGGCGTTTGGGCACCATTGTCGAAGGAAAATGCGAAGATAGTTGCAGGTCCTGCAAAAGAGTCTACTTCTGGTAAAATCACTGCTGAGTTTGAGGTCTTGGAAGAGAAGGCACACTCAACGATTTTACTGTGTTTGGCTGATGAAGTGATTATTGAGGTATCAGATGAAGATACCGCAATCGGTATGTGGTCGAAGTTAAGACTTTGTACATGACAAAATCACTAACTAACAAGTTGTTATTAAAGCAACGTCTGTTCATTCTTCGTATGCTTGAAGATAAGTCTCTTCGTGAACATCTTGACAAGTTAAACACTATATTACTTGAATTGAGAAATATAGATATTAAGATCGAAGATGCTGCATTAATTCTGTTGGTATCTTTACCCAACTCGTTTAAAATTTTTGTTCAATCGTTCGTTGTGGGTAAGATTCCGTAACTCTAAAGGAAGTTTGGTCAGCACTTCATACTAGAGAACTGTGCCATAAGGCGAGTGGTGAAATTGTAGACAGTCAAGCATCTAGGTTGATTGCGAGCACAGTCAACTACAAAGGGTCTGGAAAGAAAAATGATCAAAAATACAAAGTTAAGGGCCCTAGTGCTAAAGACATCTGCAATTACTGTAAAGAACCTGGTCATTGGAAGAATAATTGTTCTAAGAAAAGGAGCAAATATTCTACGGCTATTATAACACATATAGATAGAGACACCAACTCGGAGGAGAACATTGCTCTTGTAGCTAATGCTTCTCTACACCCTATTGATACATGGGTGTTGGATTCAGAGTGTTCATATCATATGAGTCCGAACATAGAATGGTTCGATACCTATGAAAATTATGATGGTGGAAACATTGTCACGGGAAATGATGTCATATGTAGAACGGTGGGTATTGGAACTATCAAGATTCTAACTGATGATGGTAAGATACAGACCCTAACTAGCATTTTCAAGTTTAGCGGTGAAAAAGGAACATTGTGCATCAGTAAAGGTTCAAAAGTAATACTGAAATGTATCAAACAAATCTTCATTTTCAAAAAGTTTTGGGTAGATGAGGAGAATTGCAGGTCAATCATAAAAAATAATGGCAACAATGCAACTATAGTCAATGGTGGAAAGCAATCAAAGACAATTTGAAGAGAACTGCTCGCAACCTTGAGAAATGAAACAACACTTTAAAGAATTTAATGAAAGTGTTAGAATATAGAGAAATTGTATTGAATGTTATATTTTTGGTTACATAGGTTATGTATATTATATAGACAATAAATTGAATTTATAAGAAAACTAATATAATAATTAATATAATAATAATATTATCAAAATTTATTATATTATGATAATATTTTACATATATATTATCTTATATTCTAACATCTCCTCAAACTCTAGATTAAAACGCTTGAACAAGTTGAGGTCGAAGACGAGATGTTGAAATATTGATGATGTATTCTTCAAACTTCATAAATTCATGAGCTTCATCCAGTTATAGAATGATAGTGTGTTGACTAACCAACGAAAAAGTCTAATTTCATGGGCATTGAATGTTGGGGTGAAGCAACTACTGAATAAACTCTAAAGTTATCCGTGAGTCTCAAGATCCATCCAATGACGAGATGATAGTGTGTTGCATAAAAGAAACCATCGAAGAAGGTAAATTCCTATGGGCATAGAATATTGGGGTGAAACAACATAAAAAAACTCATCTTAACGAAATAATAGTAGTGTGTGGACTAAATAATCAGTAAAGAAACACATATGATTGAATTAAGACCAATAAAAATATGGACATTGACTACTGTGATAAAGAAACAACTGAAAACAAAACTTAGAGAATATGTTTGTCGAAAAAAATAAGAACATCAACAGAATTATTTGAAAGAAAAAAATATTAAAAAATAATAATTATTAATAGAGCATTATTAGAGCCCTCAAACAATAGCTAAAATAATCATTGATGGAGACAGCGGAAGACTAGATTTTGTAGCTCAATAACAAAATTTTGACTCTCATACCATGTTACAGTAATGAGAGAAGTTGTATTGAATGATATATATTGAATTACATAACGTCTTTTATATAGACATTACATTAAACTTATAAAGAAACTAATATAATAATATAATAATGATATTATTACAATTTATAATATTTTACATATATATTATCTTATATTTTAACCGAAAGTAATTAAAAGATTGAAAAAAGAATTGACTAAGAAAGTGAATAAGAATTGAAAATAATTCTCACAAAAGAAAGTGGCGATAAAAGATTAAAGTGAAGGTCTTTGGGATAGAAATGAGAAATAATGGGCAATGAGATCAAGAGAAAAGTATATCAAATTGGGGATAAAAATACAAGATTTTATCATGCATCCACAATGCAAAGGTGTTGTTACTTCAATTTGATTGTTAGATTGAAGGATAATGATGGGATATTGAAGAAGTTGTGTTGAATTACTTTAGAAACATTTTTAAATCGGAGAGTGGAATAAATATTATTCTAAAACTTGTGGATGATGATATGAATTTGAAATTGGATAAAGCTCTAGATGATGTGGAAATCAAGAAAGCTATTTTCAAAATTAGTGCAACTAAAGCACCTAGACTAACGACTTTACATGTACTTTTTTTCACGATTTTTGGGATATCATTAAAATTTCAGTGTGTAGGTTGATTAAAAAATCTTCAGAAAATGGGTGGGTGAGCCTAGACGAGATGAATCAAACCATTATATCATTGATCCTAAAATGTGTAAATTCAACCGAGGTTAGCCAATTTGCACTATTAATTTATGCAACTTTTTGTACAAGGTTCTTTAAAAAATTATCACAAATCAATTACAAAATGTGCTACCAAAATTGATCTCAAAAGAGTAAAGAGACGATATTTTCATTAACCAAGAAATTTTCAACAATTTTAAAAATCGATATAAAGGTAGAAATTATTATTTGGCCATGACATGAACAAAGCATATGATAGAATTGAATGAAATTTTCTGGAAAATTTATTACTGAAATTTGAATTTTCAACAAATTAGGTCTCCTTAATTCTCTATTAAAATTAATTAGAAATTAAGTCAATTGTTTAAATCTTCAAGAGGTTGAGACAGGGAGATCTGTTATCACCTTATCTTTTCATTTTAGTTCTTGAAGCTTTATCACAAATTTGTAAAAAAAACATGATGAAAGTTTTATCAATGAAATCAAACTTAGCAGACATTGTCCTTCAATTACAAATATTTTCTTTGCAGATTTTTTCAAAGACCAGTGAATCTAAATGTTCTGTATTATTAGATTCTATTAACATGTTTTTGTCATATCTTAGGGCAACAAGTTAATTTTAACAAGTCTATGGTTTTCTTTTCAAAAAATACTCCTAAACATATTCAAAGACATTTGGCTATATTTTACGAGTTCCAATCAGGAATACTAAAAGCAGTTACCATGGGGTGCCCTTGAATTGGAAAAATGCAAAAAAGATGTTTTCGAGTCAATCTTGAATAAAATTGACAATAAAGTTAATGGTGGAAAACAAAGTTCTTAAATCAAACTTGCAAAGAAGTTTTAATTAAAAGTATCCTACAAGATAATTCATTTTATGTGATGACTTCTTATAAACTCCCAAAATCTTTTTGTAAAACTTTTAAATCTAAAGTTTGTAAATTTTAGTTCACTAGAAATGGTACAAGATTCACTATATTTCTTGGGAGAAACTTGTTTTAAACAAAAAAAAATGAAAAAGGAGGGGGCTGGGCTTCAAAGATTTTGAAATCCAAAATCAGGCACTCATAGCTAAGCAAAACTTTGGAGATTAATTCATGAATCTTTGGACCCAAAAAAATCAAAAGCATTTATTTTAATGATGATTCTTTTTGTATTTAAAAAAGTTATCCAACCTTAGTTTGCAATGTGGTAAAGAATTACTTTTGAAAGAATGTCATTGAGACATTGGTAATAGAAAGACAGTTGATATTTAGTCAGATAAATGGCTTCTAAATTTGGGACTTGATCCGAAAAATAAAGATGTCAATTATTCTAATATGCTTATTAAAGATTTGATTAATACTTCAGCCCCGTATATGGAATTTGAATACAATTCAGGCATTATTTCCTTTAGAAATTATGGAAGAAATTAGAAAAATTCATCTTCCTTTTAAGGATTAGGTGGATACCCTGGTTTGGTCTATCTGTCCTAATGGAATTTACTTAGTAAAATTAGGATTTCCCTTTCTTTATTTAAATTATGATCATGCTTTAAATAGACATTCTTCATTGAGGTAGGTTCAAAATGATTTTTGAGATATTTGGGAAAGTAACCATCTCCCAAAAGTTAAAAACATTGTTTGGAAGGCTTGCCACAAATTGAATTGCGAATTTAGAAAATTTATTTAAACTTAAGATGGTTTAGGATCAAAATTGTAAATTTTGCAAACAAGAAGTGGAAATGGTTGAACATATTCTGCTCCAGTGTGAAAAGAGTATGTCATTTTGGTCTTTCTTGAATTCTGATTTGGTTTACTCTGTATCGCAGACAGTCAGACTTGATAATTGTATTTGAGACCGGTTTGAGGAATTTAAATAAGGGGATGATAAAGATAGAAAAATAGTAGAGATTTTGAACGAGATTCCAAAGAAAATTAAGAATCAGATTCCAAAACATTGATTCATTACTATATTTCGAACGAAATTCCACCGAAAATTAAGAATATTGTGACGAATATAAAGGCATTGGTTAAACCAAGGCCGAGATTTAGATTAATTTACTAAACGTTGTATCAATAGGTAGGGCCGGCACTGAAGTTTGAAGGGGCTTATGCGGAAAAAATATGTTATTATTTTTTATTTAGCTTGTTGATTTTTTTATGTTATATTCTAAAGATTCATATTTTTGTATTATATTTAACATAAATAATTTAATTTAGTTGGTTAAATGATATAATATTTTTTTAAGACATTTTAAGTTAAACATTACTCATATATATATTTTTATATATTTATTATGTTAGTGGAACCTAAGATTGAGAGGTCCTAAGTGGCTGCATTGAGGATATAATTTGTTGTTTCTCAATCTGTGCCACAATTAAACAAAAGTAAACACGACATCGTTTCTAACTGTGGCACATGTTGAGGGACATTGAAGGACTTCAGATCGTCCCCTGCATTTGTTGCATTACCCTAGGGTCGACTTTACAATAGGTTAGCTCATTATATGACAAGTTTAGATAAGTATATGACAAATTTAAATAAAAGTATATGTATTAATAGCAAGTAGGTTTGTAATCCTAACGTTGAACTCAAATGTTTCTTTTTCATGAGTTGAATATGAATTATAATATTAAAAAAATAAATTGTCCTAATTGTTTTTTTTTCTTCTTTTTTTTAGTATAATTGAATTTTTCAAAATCATAGTGAATTTAAAAAGTAATTTCGAATTATGTAGGGTAGGTAGACTTTTTGAATAAAGAAGTAAATGGGGGATAGGATAGAAAAGGGATAACGGAAACTGCTTGTTTGGCGCATCATCGCTTTTTCACGATCGTACGCCTATGCCTGCCCGACTTGACAGTATGACGTAGCAAGTCTCATTTAATTTCTAATTTATTTATCAATTAAAAATATTTATTTAAATTATTATATATTTATACATTTAATATTTTTTTATCTAAAAAAAACTACATAGTTTTTAATAACCTAAAATTCTTTATAAATATTATGTTTTGAAAAAATAGCTTATTTAAATTTATTAACTAAGATTTTTTTATATTTAGAATTAAATTTTATAAAAATAAATTTAAAGTATTTTAATATTTAATTATTAATTAAAAAATATGATAAAAAATTGTTTTCAATAACAAGTTTTTAGGTACAACTTTTATTTTTTAGTAAAAAAATTATATTTAGTTTGACATGTTTTTTTCTATAATTTTGGTTGTTGAGTATTAATTTTTTTTTACAGTATTTTCTTTAAGGTCATTTTATTTTTTCAAATAATTTAATTTATCAATTAAAATATTAAAATTATTTTATTTTATTTTTATTAAATTTAAATTTAAATATTAAAAAAATATATTAATAATTTATCTTAAATAAAATTCATTTTTTATTTATTAAACATGTAAAAAATTACATAAAAAAAAAATAATAAAAACTCAAGATCATACTAGTCCTTTAGGAATAATAAACTCTATCATTAACCAAATTAAATATTTTGATAGATATTTCTTTTATGAGATTGAAGATCAAACCATACAGGATAACTGGTTTGAAGTCGGTTTTGTTTTTTTTGTAAACAAAATAAATCCTAAATTATAATATTTATTTATTTTTTAAATTATTTAATCACTTATTTTATTAATTAAAAAACTTAACTTCACATAGTTTCCTTGTTTGATGTTGGTTATTTGGAGAATTTTATAGGTTTTGTTTTAATATTGTCTGATAAAAATATATTTTTTATATTTTTAATTGGTTGAATTTATATATATAGATATAAAAATATTTATTTAAAATTTAAATTTTATAAAAGTGAAATAAGTATATCTTAATATTATGATTGATTAATTGAATAGTTGGATATTGAAAATATATGCCACAAGATATTCAAGTTTTGAGTAAAATTAAAAAATCAAATAAACTTAGAGCTCATTTGATACAAGGTAGTCTAATTTTTAAAGTTTTTTTTTTTTATAATATTTAAGAAACAATTATCACATAATTATTATTTTTTTAATAATTAAATTACTTAGTTTATTAAATAAAATATCGTAATATAATTACTCTAATTTTATTAAATTTAACAATTATATATAATATTTTAATAATTTATCTTAAACATGTTTCAAATAAACCTGATTTTTTTTAATAAAATGATATGTTTTTGAAAAATAGTCATAAAAGTTCTTAAAAACCAAAGATAAAAAGTTTTAAGAACTTGTTTGATGCTGATTATTTAGGTATTTTTTTTTTTAAAATCTTATTTGATAAAAAAAAATACATATTATTTGAATTTTTAATTTGGTTGAATTATTACAATATATTTTTGTATTTTTTTTTTAAAAAATAAAATAAAATTATTTTAATATTTTGATAGAAAACAAGTGATTAAAGAGTTGAAAATAAATATAATAAAGATATAAAGATTTTTTTGTTTAAAAAATTATAAAATAAAGCCAAAATCAAAGACCTTATATAGGTTGTTTGATGTTGATTATTTGAGGGTTTTAAATTATTTTTTTTTTAAATTATTTTAAGATGAAAAATAATTTGGAGAGATTGAGGAAAGAATAACTTACAACAATCTGATCAATCTGATTGTGACAAAATAATAAAATTTATCTCTTTTCATCTTTATTATTTTTCAACTAATGATATAGTCACATATCATTTCTTTCAGAATTAACTCTTTTTAATATTACTATATGTTTGTAAATAAATATATTGAGATAAACTAGTTTTATTTAAAAAAAAATCAAACTATCTCCAAAAGCTTGTTTGATTTATTTTTAAATATAATAAATTTTATCTTTATCACATTACTATTCTTATAATAATTAAATCATTTATTTTATTAACTAAAATATTTTTACTTTAATTTTATTAAATTAAACTTTTAAATATTTTTTTTTAGTAATTAAATAAATTAAAAAATCAAATAACTTACCTCTTTTTATTAAACCATTATTATTTTTTTAAAACTTCAAAATAAATCAAGATCAAACATGCTCTAAATATAAAAATTTATAAATACTTTTTTCTCCCCCATTTATCAATAACAAAATTTGAATTTCTCTGTTATTCTTAATTATATTAAATAATTACAAGAGAGGAACGGAGTGAAATCGTATCTACGAGATATCGATCTTCTTCTTCAGATTTACAAACAGTGTCTAATCAAACCAGATAATAATAATTACTTTTATTATCTTGGGCCTTGTTAGGTTTTGTTTCATAATATTGTTATTTTCTTATGAAAATTTAGGATTTTATAAAAAAATAATCTGTTAGACAGAAAAGAGGTTATTTGACTTTTTAAATTATTAAATTAATATAATAAATTAAAATTATTTGGATATAATATCTTTTTGTATTTAAATTTATTTTTTTTAAGATAAAAATAAAAGATTTTAGTTATAAAATCACTGATTTGATAATTAAAACGATTACACGATATAATTTATAAAAAATTGAATAAAAATCTCAAAAAAATTAAGAAAACTTATATAAAAAACTCATAAATAAGAGTTATTTAAATAATTTTAATCTAATTAAACACTATTTTATGTATTCTGATTCCATCGTTTAATTCTTTAAATAAAATATATTTTATTTTAATATTTTTATTTATTAGTATATATTTATACAATTCAAGACCTTTTTCATTTGAATTATTTAAATAATAATTTTTTATTTTAATATTTTATTTTTTAATTAAAAACTAGCCTACACTCATTTTCGTTTCAACTTAAAACATTTTAAAATAGAAACATTTATCACTAGATCGGTGAGTTTCTATCTATTTTAAATTATTATTTTTTAATTTATTTATATATATATCTATATCAAATCTTTTTATTAAAAATATTAATTACCTTTCAAAATCATAATATTCTTAAATTTTTTTTTTCTCTCTCTAAATTTTACAAATAATCCACCTACTCTCAAACAAACTTTAGTTTGTTTGAAGAAATGAGTTTTTGGGTTTTACCTAGTTTTCTTTTAAAAACCTTGTTTATAAAAACTGATTTTTAAAATATTAAGACTATTTTATCCCTAAATTGAGAGAGTATAATGAATGTGAGAGAATTGTAGATTAGAGAGAAAAAAGATAAGGTGGCTTAAAAGAGAGTAATTTTAATATTTATATAGATAAAATTGATGATTAAATTGTTGATAAGATGTTTGTATTTTGGGATGAAAGCTGAGTTTTATCCTAATAATCAAACATCAAACAAGCCTAAGTTAGATAAACAAATTAAAATAATAAATAATAATTACTCTCTTCAAATCAATGTCAATAATAATTTTTTAAATAATTCAAATTTATTTAAAATAACCGTACCTAACAAGACCTAGTATCTTGTGATGAGAAATGGCTGCTCAAAGCAATCATTTTTTAAGATGGAGGCTTGTATATATTAATGGGCCTGTATAGATCATTCTTCTCACACCCTTTCTAGTAAGTCATACATTTGTTTGTTGTTCCTAGTAAGTAGTACTTTTGTTCATTTTCTCTGTAAATTGATCATGGCCTCTTCTCCTACTAAAATCGCATCTCTGGTTCTGTTTATGCTTCTCTTCCTCACTGGTCTGATCATCATAAACAACCCTTTTGGTACATTTTCTTTTCATTCTCTTAACTAAAAGTTATTATTATACTCAACATCATTACTTTCACTTCTAGTAAATTAATTTATAAGTAAATTACCAGCAGAATGTGACAAGGGTCGTGGGTCTGTTCATGCAAAGAAGACGATTTCTCTACTCCATGCAGCTAGTAGAAAGGTATTATATATATAATTAATATTCATTGTTAATTTCATTATAATAAAATATTAAATGAGTTTTTGTTTGGTTTGGTTGTAGGTGTTGAAGACTTACTCTAGATTACATGAAGAAGAGAAAATGGTGGTTTTGAAGAAGAATAAGAAGATGATCACATGGGCTGCCGGGTCGGAGCTGAGAAACGTACCATCGGGTCCTGACCCATTGCATCATAATGGGGGTACAACAAAGAAACCCAAAACTAGTCCATGAATATCATCATCATCATCTTATGGATCATCTCGATCTAGTTAATTAATTAATTAATTAATAGTATTATGTGTATATAGGTATGCTGCAATATTAATATAATTAAATACAATATCCAATCAGCAATTTTGTAAGGATATTATTTTTGTGAGTAGAAAAATATGTCATGATGTGACACTGGTCATTGTCATATTATTTTTACAATATTATGCTAGGAAGGAGTCATTGTCATATATATATGATATCTATTTAATGCAATGATGTTTCTCTTGTAGGATTATTTATATTTATTTAAATTTTAATTTAAACTACTTTTATTTTATTTATATAATATTTTAAAATGTTACATAGTTCACGAGGAGCAAAAGATTTGCATCAAATCGATGTATTTGATGTAACCTTCCAGATTTGTGTTGTAATAATATTTATCTCTCTTTAATTTAATTTTATAATGAGCATGTCACTTAAAAAAAAAAAGTTAAATATTCCTCTTATTTTAATTTATTATTATTAAATTATTTAATATTTTAATTAAAAAATATAAACTTTAATATTTCTCTTTCTTCAAATTTATTATTATTAAAATATTTTAATATTAATTAAACTAAAATATATATTCATAACAAACTTAAATATATTTTTAAATTATATATATATATATATTTATAATAATATACTTAAATATAATTTATTTATTTTTAAATTATATATATTTGTTATAGATATAATTTTTTTTATTATATATATATATATATTTATACATTTTTTAAAATTTTAATATATATATATATATATATATATATATAAGAGTTAAATATAATTTATTTTTTTATTATTTTTACCTACTTTTACTTCTTGTTTTTTACTTAATATAAGATTAAAAATGATTAAGAGTGAAGAGTTAATATGCTGTGATTATATTTTAAACAATGAAACATAAAAGAATAAAATATAAACAATTCATGGAGAGCAAAAAAAACGGACCTATTAAGCCTTCACAATCCAATTAATCAGATAATTCACAATATGAAACTATCGTTTGCTTGATACTGCAATGTCCATATTACTTTTGAGGATGTAGATTTAATTTCAAAGATTAATATTTATAATCAAATTTATAGTATTCTTTTTTTAATATATTGAAAGATGGTATTAGTGTTCTTGTAATAACCTTAAGAATATTTATGTTTGACCGTGTCATGAATAAAATAACATGATGTTAGAGAGAATATTATTTTATAATATCTTCAACCTTATTTTGTTTGAAAAATGAATATTAGACCTTATTTTAAGTTATTTTAACAATACAAACAAATTAAATATTTTTATTCATTTTCTTAATTTATCATCTAAAATATTAAAATAATATCTATTTTTAATTATTATTTTATTTTATTTTATTTTATTTATATATATTCATATTTTTTGTTAAAATAAATTATGTATCATGGAAATACCCATGTATCGAGTTGTAAATATAAGAATGCTTATGTATTTGTAGTAATTCAATTGAATTAGTGTATTCATAAGCTAATGTTAAGTTTGATATCATTTTTTTTTAGTTACAACTAAAGTTTAAGAACTATTATTAAACTTTTATCACTTATTTTAATATACGGGAGGTGACCCCTTATGAGTCATCACTTTGGTAAGTTTTATTCTTATGTTTCTCTCTATTAACCCTAAATCTTTATCAAGAATATCTCATAGCAAAGTGATAGTTTGAATCTTTAGATTGTATAAGAGCAAGATAAATATGAAGAAAGTAGTGATATATATGAAGTAATCGAAGTCACGCTGAAATCAAGAGTTGAAGAAAAATCAGAAAAGATCGAAGCGAAATCGTCGATTAAAACTCAAGAAACAATGGCACAACTTTCAAATGATCCACTCTACGTTTCACATAATAATCTTGGTGTGTCAATCATTACAACAACTTTTCAATGGAAACAATTATATGAGTTGGAGTAGAAACATTTGTATTGCACTAACAATAAAGTCCAAGCAAGGATTTAGAGATGCATTGATTTCTTTTCCAGAAGATGTTACTGGACAAGTTCGATGGATTAAAGACGATTCACTTGTTAAGTCTTGGATATTGAATTCGCTAACTGTAGAAGTGAAAGGAAACTTTGTTGAAACTGAGACTATAATGGAGTTATGCCAATGAATCAAGAAACGATAACAGGATGAACAATCTTCTTTCCAACTTCAAAGGGAGATTAGTTGAATGAAACAAGACCATGTATTGTGGAACCTTATTATTCCAAAATGAACTAATTGTGGGATGAATTCAGGGCATTAAAACCCATTGCCAAGATGCAATTGCAAGATTAGAGTTTACAAAATGCTACAGAATTTTCGACCAAGTAGAAGTTGATGTTAAGAGGAGAATGAGTCAATTTTTGACAAGTTTAAATTACTCTTATGATTTTGTAAGAAGTCATATTCTTGTGTCTTAATTTGCACCTGTGACCCCCGAGAAATCTCCCTCCGTAACTTAGCATGTATTTTGTGGACACGTGGCAATACAGGAGACACATGGTGGCTCGAGGTTAGATGGTTTCAACCTTAATTTTTGTGTCAAACATCTTTTAAAATAAAACATTATTTTTAAAAGATTTTGGTAGTACCTGACAGCTTTTAAAATTAATTAAATAAAAAATAATTAATTTTATTCAAATTTAAATAATTTGAGGATTTGTTACAATCAAATGACGATTTGATTTGAAATTCAGTTGAAATTAATTAAATATAATTAATTTAAGAAAGATTATTTATTTGAAAATAGAGTCGCCAATTGAATTTAGAAAAATCAATAAAAAAAGGTGTATGTTTACAAACATATTTTGTACTAGAGTTTTGTTTTTGGTTCGAAGTTTGGTGATACTCGGAAAAAGACTTTCGCGCTTCATCCTTTGTACCCGCCCGAAAACGGTATCTACTTATAAAACTAGCTTTTGAAAATTGGTTGTATAACATTTTAATTTTAACCAATTATTTTTCTAGTCCTAATCACGCTTCTAAGTTTAGCGTTATTTAAAGTATTGAAACATCAATATTTAAATGTTGGTACCTATTACGGATGATAACTAATGTGGAAATCCTAAATAATATTAGGCATTTTTAAAGGCATTAAGGTTTAGAAATAAACATCAAACAAGCCATTGTTGAAATATTATTTGGAAATATCCCAAAATATTTAAAATGTATTTTCTAATTTATTAGGATTTTTAGAAAATGGTTTAGAGTCCCAAAATTACAAAAATAATTTTGAATTTTGAAAAGTGGAACCAATCAAGACTTAGGACCAAATTCTTAATGTTCGGGTCCGATTTTATCGGTCGGGGTCTAAAGACCCTCAGCCTAGACTCGAGAGCTCTCGGTCTGAGTACCGAAGTCTCTCGGACGAGGTGCTAAGTATTCTTGGTCCTTAGCTGATCTTATTAGTCTAGGTGTAAAAACCTATCGGTCCTAGACTAGCTTTGGGCTAGGTTTCTCGGCCCTTGGTCTCAAGAGTCTCAGTATCAAGTTTAGGATTCTCGGTCCCAGTTTGGACCTCTCGGTCCTAGGTCCGAATTTTATCAATCCTAAGTGAGAATCATCGGTCGGATTCCTTGGTCCTAGTTCAAAAAAATTGGTCATAGGTCACAGTCCTAACTCAAGAACACCGGTCCTAGGTCTCGGTCATGACTTATTTTTATCGGTCCTTGGTCTCGGTCCAGACTGAGAATCCTCGGTCGAATCTCTCGGTTCTAGGCTCACAGGCCTCGGTCCTCAAGAACACAAGGGTTTGATTTGTTTTAAATTTATTTTTATCCCTAATTCTTTAATCTAAGATCTTGGGTAGCTTCACAAAGCTCCAATGAACATGTTAATCATCATCTCAAGGTATGGATCAACCTAGACGATGATCAATTTGTTTAAAATAGTTTAGAATCAAAATTTGGATTTTTGATTTAAAAGTTGTTTTGAAGTGAAATGAGTTATTCAATAGCTTCCTTATAACACATATATTTTGTTAAGATCGGTGACAACAATAGAAGGGGGTTGAATATTGTTGTGCTAAATATAACTTTCAATTCGATTTTAATCGTGTTAGAGATTAAAAGTTGTTTCTATTCTTTACAAATTGTCGCAAGCTCTTGAACGGATTCAAGTGCGGAAGTGCTTGCTAAATTTGAAGAGAAAGATACAATACGGAAAGATGTAGAAATGAAATAACACAAGGAGTGTTAGGATCGGGGGCGCCCTTGGAGGACCGGGGTGTTTCCGGTTTCTGAAAGGGTGGCCGCTTACAACAACACAACACTTTGGTGATAGTCCGGTTAGAGACTATAACCGTTCTCAGCACTTCGCAAACTATCACAGACTCTTGAACCGAGTTCAAGGGCGGAAATGTCTGTTTCAGTCTGAAGCAACGCACGCGACTTTGGATGAGATTTATGAAGGATAGGTTTCAGAAGTATGAATGGACCGGTTTTGAATTTATGTTTCGGTTAGAGTGTTTAGGTTTTAAAGTGAATAAGCAGGAAGTAAGTAAAAGACACGAAACGAGATTTTTTATGGATGTTCGGAGCAAACCCTCCTACGTCACCCCTTCTTCTCAGGTTATGAGAAAGATCTCCACTAACTTTCAAAGTTACAACGGTTACACAGCCAGTCGAGCCTAACTAGCTACTCGCCGGTTACACCAACTCACTCTTGATGTAATACAATAATACAACACGAATTAAGCTTTCGGTAAGTGACACAACAGTTTTAGATCGCGCGTGAGATTTCTTTCTATCTCTTAATGTTTTTCAGAACCGTATTTAATGAAGTCGCTTCGTCTTCCTTTTATAGTGAAAAGGATCCCAACAGTCACTTTCTTCTCTCACCGTGGGATTGGTCAGTTCAGAGTCACGCCAGTGTAAAGAGGTTGCTTGCACGTTTCACCTTCCTAACACTTGGCAAGCATGCAGATGCTTCTCAGGGAAAGATGACGTAGCCGGTTTGCAGATTTGGACACGTGTCAGACATGCACCTTCCGGCTGTCTAAGTCGGATCTTCAGATCATCATTGTTTTGCTCGCATGCTTCTGATCCGAATCTTATCTTCTTTTATTTTCCCAAGACACGTCTATTTCGTCACATCACGTCATCTTTGTAGTTCGTAGTTTCCGGTTGACTCTTTCATAGTATAATCTGGCTGGGATGTAGCATTTTCTTTGTTAGCCGGTCTGTTGAGAGTGTTGAGGTCGGTTCCTTTTGATCTTTACCTGATCATTCGGAACTGGATTACTTTGAAGTGTTCTTCAGCCGGTTTATGAAGCTTCAGCCGGTTTATACAATTCGATCTGTTCCCGCACATAGAAGTTAATAGTTGTTTAGTTTTCTGGCCTGTTCAAAATTAACTTACTTAATTTTTCTATCAATTTCTCCCTTTTTGATTATTTAAAATAAATATTCAAAAACTCGTAATGTATGGCCGGTTTCAAAATTAACTTACTTAATTTTTCTATCAATTTTTCCCTTTTTGATTATTTAGAATAAATATTCAAAACTTGTAATGTGTGGCCGGTTTTCAAAATTAACTTACTTAATTTTTCTATCAATTTCTCCCTTTTTGATTATTTAGAATAAATATTCAAAACTTGTAATGTGTGGCCGGTTTGAAAAAATTATGTTTAACAATTTCTTCCTTTTTGATGTTTTTCTATTTAAGAAAAATTTTAAAACATGTGTTGATTTTTCAAAGTATATCCAGTAAAATCATTACTTTGAAATATTAGAAAAGTAACTTAGTTCTGAAACAAAATTCAAACATAAGTAATTGTTCATAAGAAAGAAATGAGCTAAGGATTGGATGACCCCCCCTTTTCGTTTTCTTTCTCCTTCTGCTTCCTTTCTTCCTCCTCTTTCGCCTTCTATTCTCGTTCCCTTCTATCAGCGTCAATGCGCCAACCGACAAATACACTTGATATGTCGGGAGTTCGCTTTTTGAACCTGAATCCCCCGCTTACTGGTCTGGATGGACGAGATGGTTGTGCAACTATCGGACCGGAACTTGGACATGTGGTTGAAACTTCAACTGCCTTCTTCTTTTGCCGGTTGAGTTGTGCAGCGTCTTCCTCTTCTTCTTCATCTAGAGGTTGTTCAAATTGTCCGACCGGTTGGAACTCTTCTAGTCTGCTTCGTTCCGCCAACTTCATCACAGCCGCAACCGCCTTTCGTTTGTTCTTGTTCCTCGTTTTCATGGAGTGCGAGGCTTGAGCCGGTGTGGGTTCAGGTTGAGCAGCCTTTTCTTCATCCTCGTATTGCTTAGCCAGCTCATGATCTTTGGCTTCAGTTTCCTTTCTTAACCGTTCTCGTTCCTCATCTTCGTCTTGAAGTTTCTTGGCGGTTTCGGCATCAACACGGATCTGCTCTTGAGCCTTATTAACTTGAAGTTTGGACAACTCCTCAATCTGAGCTGCCATGGCATGTATCATGTCGAGTAAAGGAGCGGTTGTGGTTTGAACAGATTCGGCGATCATCGATTTGATTGATGTTTGAACGGTTTCGGCAATCTCTAAGTGAATTGATGCCCGGACGGTTTCAGTTAGATTGTTTTCAACGGTTGCAATTTTCTCATCTGTAGCGATACTGTACTCGTGAAAACAAGAAATAATGGTGTCAACAACTACTCCCTTCACTTGCTCAAGATCTGGAGCCTGTGCATTCTGTGGAGGATCGCTGCTCCGGTTTTCTGCTGTTTTGGAGGACTCTCCGGTAACAAAGAAGGGTTTACTCTGAAAGAGATCGGCGTGAGTTAAGACATGTTTGCACGCATCCCTCCATTCTGCTTCGAGTCGGTCAACATTTTGAATGAGATTATTCTACACTGTGCGGAACCGCTCAAGCATTCTTAATTCCATAGGAGTTAGAACCGCCCCTGCTGCCTCCTTCATGGCATCTTCCACTACATGCAACCTGGCGTACTCTTGTATCGCCATAGTTTTAGAGAATGCGGCTTGAATTACGTTGGTGCCTTTTAATTTTAGAGCCTCTTCTTCTAAGTCCAAAAGTTTCTCCCAATGCTTGTTACCGCTAAGGTTGGGGATCATGTCTGAAAGCTTCGTTTCACAACGTAGCTTGACCCATAAGTGGTACGAGGAAGCCACCTCTTCAGCTTCTTCGTTCATATCCTTGATAAATTTCTGGAACATTTCCTCCTCTGCTTCTGCTGAGACGGGAGCCTCGACTTCGGTGATGGTTTCAGTTTTTTTTCCGGTTTGGGTTTCATTGTCTCCTTGCGCCGGAGAGTCCTCACGTATGATTTCCTTTCCCTTGTTAACCTGAGGTGGACCTTTAGGTCTGATTGTTGGATTCGTTGGTCCGTCTCGAGCCGGTTGGATAGTGGACTTGGATGGAACGGATTTGTTCCCAACTGAACCGGATGGTTCTTTTTCTTCGTTGTTTCCCTCCTGAGCCGGAGGATTGATGTTTTCTGTTTTGGCCGTTTCTTTGACCGGATGGATTTCATTCTGACCGGTTATCTCAACCCGATCAGTTGTCTTGAGAAGACTTGTCACGTCGTCTTCGCTTTCATTAACAATGTTTTAGACCACGTCCACTATGACCTTTGAGGTCCTTAAACCTACGTCGGCCATTATTTCATCGAGGTTTTTGGCTGGGGACTTGGAGTTTTCAGAATGAATACTAACCTCTTCAGCCTCCTCCGATGTTGACTTAGTTTCTTGGCTCCCTGAGGGTTCGGTTTGCCTTGATGATGGAGAGGCGACTGGAATGGGATGAACTGTGTTGATGGGAGTGGGCTGAAAGATGTCTGCGGTTCTCTTTGGTGAATGATTCGAGGAGAGAGTTTTCTCGGAGTCTGCCGGTTTGTTGGAGCTTTTCTTCGCGGACTTCTTCTTCCTTCCATTCATTTGTTGGGCTTCGGCTTGAACAGCCTTTCCCTTAGGATCGGCTTGCTTTGAGCTTTCACCAGCCGGTGCAGAGGAGCTGGTTCCTTTTGATGACTTTGTTCTGGAGGACTTCGGCCTAGCCGCGTTGGCAGTTTTCTTGCTCATCTGCTTAGAGTTGAGAACATTGGCGGATGGAAGCGGTTCACCTTCACCGAGTTCCACATGAAGGAACTTAAGAATCTTCACTATTTGCATGGCATAGGCCTGAACCCGGCCATCCTTCTGTACCATCATCTCGCAGAACTGTTCGAACAGAACGGTTCCCCAATCGATCTTGTCACTACGGACAATCGCCATCAACATCTTCAACTTCAGCTTGGTCAGGTTATCGAAGTTGCCTCCTTTACCCTGAAGTGATCTTGAGATTATGTTCAGCAGCCATCTGAACTCCGGCTTGAGTTTGTTCTTCCGACTGGAGTGAGTTACTAGGTCCTTGTCATCAACTGATATGACCAACCGGACCGCGTTGGATTCTGCGTCTGACAAGTTTGTTTTGAAGTCCAGCCCGGTATTCGGCAAACCGAGCGCTTCAGAAAAGATTTCCTCCATGATGTTAACTGTTTTTCCGTTCACGGTGGTGGAGACCGTCCTCTTCGTTAGAGTCGCCGTCGCCAGGAACTCCACAACCTCCGTCGGGTGCACGATGAACGGACCAGACAGATATGTTTCTAATCTAGAATCCCTTAACGGTTGCAGTACGGCCTTGTTTTCTTCCGCAGCGTGTTCGTCGATGTCGCTGAAATCGACCTGCAACATGTATTGGAAAGGTGCTTTAACTAGATCCATGATGATTTTGTGAGTGAAGAAGATGAATAGCAACATTGATCGGAAATCAGAGAGATTTTAAGATTTTAGAGAGAGAAAGCTTGTGCAAATAATGAACTGTTTTGAACTTATATAGGAGGCGGTTTTGAACGGTTAGAAGATGAACCGTCACTTGGTTATGATTTTTGGCGCCAAATTTCCCTCCAAAAGTTACTGCAGTAACTTTCGGCAGTAAATGCGGAGAATACTATGGGCGGTAATTTTGTGCGCGGTAAAACCGTTGGCGGTAAGTTTTTCGTACTTTTTCAGATTTGTTTGTGATTTTGATTTACCGGAAATTTTGTTAACCGGAAGCTTTGATTAACATGGAGTCTTTTGTTTATTCAGAATAGAACCGGAAAGAAGATTAATATGAGAAACCGGAGACTTTGATAGTATGGAATTTTATATATAAAACCGAAGCATAAGAAGATGAAATGGTTTTCCGGTCTTACAACAAAATGATCAGAAAACCGGAAGGTACAAATAATTTAAAACAGATCGAGTCACTCCCTCTCGATCATTCTGTCAACCCAGTTGTCCACACTGTTGTCGGGTGTCCGTTCCTCAATCCTTGATATCCATCTGTCCAGCATGAATAGAGACAAGGTGTTGGCCGGTACGACAGGAACACCGGGCCCGAGGTTGCGACGATGGACCTCCAAGTATCGGCTGATTTGGGGAGCAAAACCGATTCCCCCCCTTGGAGCAGTGATGAGCTTCTTCAAGTTGTTGAAGAGGTAGGTAGCCCAGTTTACGGGCGATTTGCGGACGATGGCTATCATGATGTCGAAAGCCTCCCGGTTATAATTCTGGTTGGGCATTCGGCCCATGATAAACCACTGGACCAGGTCATGAAAGACTTGGTATTGAGGAGCAAGTTTATCCTTCTCTCCGTAGTCATCGACCAGATCGGTGGAGGAGGAAAAGATGAAGGCATAGTCTTCCTTAGCCGGAAAGAACGGCGTCAGAAAGTCCGAAAATCCTTCGGTTGGGAGGTCGAAGAACTGAGCAAAGTGTTCTTCGGTGATCCGAAGAAATCTCCCGTTAATGATGGTCCTTATGCTACCATCATCAATGATATGTCCGTTGTTGAAGAATTCGTACACTTCCTCTTCGAGGATGGTGTCTGAACCTTCAAGAAATTCTTGTAACCCCGATTCTACGATCGGTGAAAATATGATTTCGTGAAACCGTACATTTTTCATTTCTTGAAAGTTTACTATGATTGTATTTCTCAACTCGGCATTCATTTTGAAAGAGAGTAAGAGGAAGGATCAAATGAAGTTCTTGAAATTTTAAGTTTAGAGAGAGAGGAATATCGGAAGTGTGTTCAGATGAAGATGAGTGAAGCCTCTTTTATAGCGTGGGCGGTTGGGTGCATTTAATGAGAATATTTGAAAAAATCAGACCGTTTATGTCTGGTCATAAATGCCTTATCAGTTTTCAAGAGGATAAAGGCTTTGTCTGGTCTAATTGGATCAAGCATGCTTCTTGAAAAGCGAATATTTCATTTTTCAAGACTGATTTGATTTGGTTTGATACGGCGCATTTAATGTTAATTATTTCTTTAGGATTTCTTTGATTTTGATCGAAAAGGAGGGAAGAGATTTTTCATTAAAAAGAGTACCAAACCGGTAGTACAACAAAATTACCGGTTTGGTAAATGAGAAAAGAAATGAAGAAGGTTAAACATTTGATGAACCGGCAGCTTGATTCCTCTTGGCCTTTGTTGCTTCCCACCGGTCGATCAACTCCTGGATTCTCTCCTTCGTGAGCACGTGCTTCGGATGGAGAGTGACGAAGGGTCCGGAGTGAATATCCAGACTAGCACAGAAACCGCTTAGCTGAGGAGCATAGCCGGTTTTGTTTGAGAGAATCATCTTCTTCAAGTTGCTGAAGATGATCCAGGACCAGTTTACCGGTGTGCCAACCGTAACGGCAATCATCATCTCGAAGAGCCTCTGGGTGTAGTAGTAGCTTTTCTCTCTACCTAGAACTGACTTTCTCAGAATCTCACATAGAAGCTGGTATTTGTGAGAGAGTTGGTTTTTAGCACCCCAGGGTCTAACCGGGATGTCAGAGTTGGAGAACCGATGACACATTTCCTCAATGGTCACCAGAGAGTAAGTAAGATTGGTTACCCCTTCAGTGGGTAAACCGTAGTATTTAGCAAAATCCGTCTCGCTGAATAGGAAGGATTGACCATAAACCCGTGCAACGATTATGTCTCGATGCACCTTTTTCGCAGTCTCGAAGAACTCGTCGACTACCAAGTAGTCGAGGATGAATCTGTTTTCCAAAAATCTTCTTAGCCCGCTTTTTTCAACGGCTAAGAACATTCTTTGACATCATGATCTTCGTATTGATAAATGGAGTTGAAGTCAGCTAAGAGAATTTTCTTTGCAAGTGGGTCGGAGTTCATGATCTTGAGATAGTTTAAGCTCAAGAGAGTTTTTTGTGAATAGTGAATGTGATTTGTAAGGATTAGAGGTTTGTTTATATAGGCAGGGGTTCGGCTAGATCAATAGGTTAAGCATGCTTAGTGATGTCATCAATTATTTAATAGGCTTTAACTTGTTGAAGTGTATAATGTTTATTTCCAATGCAAAGTTAATTATTACTAGAATATTCATGATGACAAAAATCTATTGACAAGATGTTAGTCTCCCTCTCTTGATGATGGACACATGTCGTCATCTCGATTGCGGTAAACTATTTTATCAATTACAGGCTTCATTTCTCAAGGTTTTGTACGAAAACAAGGTTAGTTGTCCCAGATTAACCGGTAGAGTTCAATTCATCTAAACCAGAGTACATTTGTACTAATCGGTTTTCCATTACCGGTTTTAATTGGATATTTTATTCCGATGTGAAGAAATGTTGAATCGTATCAACATTTGTTCAGCTTTGGATTAAGTATATCCACTTCTACCAGGTCATTTCAACCGCGTAGTAACTATACATGTGGTTCGACATCATGAAGTAATCAGGCATAACCGGAGACTTCCTCCCAGTTAGCATCCTTGAATTTTTAATGGCCTATTTGAAAATGGTTTGAGAAGCGAGAGCTTCTCCCTGAACACATATCCCGATTTTTTCATGATAGTGTATGTAGACAATATGCATGTATGATCATGGTATAAGTTTCTTAACATCAGTAATTCCTAGAATATTTCTGAAATGAGAGAACTTAGCTTCCTGTAGAGGTTTGGTGAAGACGTATGCTACTTGTTGCTCAGTTAAAACATATTCCAGCCGGATGTGTTTCTCCTGAACATGCTCCCGGATGAAATGGTGTCTTATATCAATGTGTTTCGTTCTTGAGTGCAGCACCGGATTGTATGTAATCGCTATCGCGCTGGTGTTGTCACAAAATATTGGTGATTCTTCAGCTATTACACCAAAATCCCTTAGTTGTTGTTGGATCCAGAGGAGTTGTGCACAGTAGCTTCCGGCTGCTATATACTCTGCCTCTGCGGTTGACGTTGCAACTGAGGTATGTTTCTTGCTGCTCCATGTAACGAGTCGGTCACCCATGAATTGGCAAGTTCCACTTGTACTCTTTCTATCGATTTTGCATCCTGCGTAATCCGCATCTGAGTAGCTTATGAGATTGAAACTTGAGTCTTTTGGATACCAAAGTCCCACGTCTTGAGTTCCCTTTAGATATTTCAATATTCTTTTAGCCGTAGTATAATGTGATTGCTTTGGATTGGCTTGAAATCTCCCGCATACTCCAACCACAAACAGGATGTCCGGTCGGCTGGTTGTTAAGTAGAGCAGGGATCCAATCATTCTCGATATGCTGTGATGTCAACGGCTTGACCATCCTCATCTTTGTCTAACTTTACGGAAGAACTCATTGGTGTAGCCGCCTCAGCGCATGTATCCATTCCAAACTTCTTCAGTAGTTCGGCTGTGTACTTTAGCTGGCTTATGAATGTTCCAGCTTCAATCTGCTTAACCTGAAGTCCTAGGAAGAAACTTAGTTCTCCCATCATACTCATTTGAAATTTGTCAGTCATCATTTTTGAGAATTTTTCACATAGTTTTGGATCGGTTGATCCAAAAATAATATCATCAACATATATTTGAACAAGTAATATGTGTTCCTTTTTCTCAAATTTGAAAAGTGTTTTATCGACTAAACCTATTGTAAACTTGTGATCGAATAAGAATTGTGTTAACGTATCATACCAGGCTCTTGGAGCCTGTTTCAAACCGTAAAGGGCCTTGTTCAGCCGGTAAACATGATTTTCGTGTCATGAATTTTTGAAACCTTGAGGTTAATTAACATACACCTCTTCATGTACTTTACCGTTTAGAAAAGCGCTTTTAACATCTATTTGAAAAACTTTGAAATTTTTGAAAGCTGCAAATGCTAAAAATATTCTAATTGCCTCAAGTCTAGCTACAAGGGCAAATGATTCTTCAAAATCAACGCCTTCTTCCTGTTTGTAGACTTGAGCCACTAACCGGCTTTGTTCCTCGTAACTAAACCGTCTTCATTGAGTTTATTTCTGAATACCCATCGTGTTCCTATAACCGGTTTATTTTTTGGTCTAGGAACTAGGTACCAGACTTTATTTCTCTCAAACTCATTTAATTTCTCTTGCATTGCTAGAATCCAGTCGGGATCTGACAATGCTTCATCCACCTTTTTCGGCTCAATTTGTGATATGAAAGCAGAGTTTTCATAGTGTTCCAAATTTTGTTGCCTAGTTCGGACGGGTGAGGATATGTTACCTATTACTAGTTCAAGAGGATATTTTTGTTCCTTCTGAGGTTTATCCGAGATGTGTCTACCAAGCTTTCGGTTGGCTGATCAAGGTTAGACTGATCGGTAGGCTGAACAGAGTCAGACCGACCGATTTCTTCAGTCAAAACTGAAGAGTCAAATTTCTGCGGTAAAGCAGCTTGAGCAGGCTGAGGTTCAGCATCGACCGCTTGGTCATTGACAAATCGTCTAAAAACCGGAACTTCATCTTCATCATCAGAATAGATATTGAAATTTTCTATTCTGTTGTGAAGGTCGAAGGGTAGAGCAGTGTTTCGTTCAACCGATTCATCAAAAACAACGTGGGATGTTTCTTCAACTGTTAAAGTCCTAGTGTTGTATATCCTATAAGCTTTACTTACAGCCGAAGATCCCAACATTATTCCCTCGTCGTATTTAGCATCAAAAGCGGTCAAATAATTTTTGCCGTTGTTTTGAACAAAACATTTACTACCAAAAATTCGAAAGTACCGTATGTTTGGAATTCGATCATAGTATATTTCAAAAGGAGGTTTGGAAAAACGTTTAGTTACTAAAGATCGGTTTTGAGTGTAACATGCGGTATTGATAGCCTCAGCCCAAAACTTTTGGGCAATGCCCGAATCGGCTATCATTGACCTTGCGGTTTCCTTGAGAGTTCGGTTTCTTCTCTCAGCCAGGCCGTTTTGTTGAGGAGTTCTGGAACTAGACAAGTCGTGTCTAATACCGGAGTCATCAAGAAAAGTAGTTAATCTGCTATTTATAAACACAGTTCCTCTATCACTTTTGATTTTGTTTACCCGAATAGATTTCTCATTTTGTATTCTCAAAATCAGTTTGATCAGGTTTGGAGTTGCTTGATTTTTAGAAGCTAAAAATGTCACCCATGTAAATTTAGAATAGTCATCAATAACTACCATAGTATATTGCATGCCTCCTAAGCTGGTTACTCTAACCGGACCAAACAGATCCATATGCAAGAGTTCTAAACACCGTTCAGATTGATAATTTCCTTTACTTTTGAAAGATGACTTTATTTGTTTACCCATTTGACATGCAGCACACCTTATCTTTTGAAAATTTAACATTTGAAAAACCGTGAACTAATTCCTTAGAGCATATAAAGTTAATTGTTTTGAAATTCAAATGGTTTAGCCGTTTATGCCAAAGCCAGTTTTGATCATTTCCAGCTATCATGCATACAGGTTTTTTAAAATCAGTTTTCCAATCAACTTTGTAAATATTTCCCATTCGGTTACCGGTTAAAAGAATGTCATTTTGATTATTTTTAACTAAACATGCATTTTTATGAAATTCAACTTTATAATCTACATCGCACATTTGACTTATGCTTAACAGGTTAAAATGCAAGTTTTCTACCAGTAATACATTATTTATTGACAGGTCACCATGGACAATCTTACCCTTGCCCACGGTTTTACCTTTCGAGTTGTCACTGAATGTTATGACTGCTCCGGCTTCATACTTGATGTCTGCTAACAGCTTATCGTTGCCGGTCATGTGTCTTGAGCATCTGCTGTCCAGATACCATTCCGAGTTCTTTAACCGTTTGCTTCTCCTAACTTGTAAAATAGAATTATTTACACCTTTTTGGTACCCACATTCAGTTGGGTCCATGGTTAATTAGTCTCTTTGGAATCCAGACTTAAATAAGTCGGATCACTTTAGTACTCATCGTATTTAGCATCAAAAGCGGTCAAATAATTTTTGCCGTTGTTGTGAACAAAACATTTACTGCCAAAAATTCGAAAGTACCGTATGTTTGGAATTCGATCATAATATATTTCAAAAGGAGGTTTGGAAAAATGTTTAGTTACTAAAGATCGGTTTTGAGTGTAACATGCGGTATTGATAGCCTCAGCCCAAAACTTTTGGGCAATGCCCGAATCGGCTATCATTGACCTTGCGGTTTCCTTGAGAGTTCGGTTTCTTCTCTCAGCCAGGCCGTTTTGTTGAGGAGTTCTGGAACTAGACAAGTCGTGTCTAATACCGGAGTCATCAAGAAAAGTAGTTAATCTGCTATTTATAAACTCAGTTCCTCTATCACTTCTGATTTTGTTACCCGAATAGATTTCTCATTTTGTATTCTCAAAATCAGTTTGATCAGGTTTGGAGTTGCTTGATTTTTAGAAGCTAAAAATGTCACCCAAGTAAATTTAGAATAGTCATCAATAACTACCATAGTATATTGCATGCCTCCTAAGCTGGTTACTCTAACCGGACCAAACAGATCCATATGCAAGAGTTCTAAACACCGTTCAGATTGATAATTCCCTTTACTTTTGAAAGATGACTTTATTTTTTTACCCATTTGACATGCAGCACACTTTATCTTTTGAAAATTTAACATTTGGAAAACCGTGAACTAATTCCTTAGAGCATATAAAGTTAATTGTTTTGAAATTCAAATGGTTTAGCCGTTTATGCCAAAGCCAGTTTTGATCATTTCCAGCTATCATGCATACAGGTTTTTTAAAATCAGTTTTCCAATCAACTTTGTAAATATTTCCCATTCGGTTACCGGTTAAAAGAATGTCATTTTGATTATTTTTAACTAAACATGCATTTTTATGAAATTCAACTTTATAACCTAAATCGCACATTTGACTTATGCTTAACAGGTTAAAATGCAAGTTTTCTACCAGTAATACATTATTTATTGACAGGTCACCATGGACAATCTTACCTTGGCCACGGTTTTACCTTTCGAGTTGTCACTGAATGTTATGACTGCTCCGCTTCATACTTGATGTCTGCTAACAGCTTATCGTTGCCGGTCATGTGTCTTGAGCATCTGCTGTCCAGATACCATTCCGAGTTCTTTAACCGTTTGCTTCTCCTAACTTGTAAAATAGAATTATTTACACCTTTTTGGTACCCACATTCAGTTGGGTCCATGGTTAATTAGTCTCTTTGGAATCCAGACTTAAATAAGTCGGATCACTTTAGTACTCATCGTATTTAGCATCAAAAGCGGTCAAATAATTTTTGCCGTTGTTGTGAACAAAACATTTACTGCCAAAAATTCAAAGTACCGTATGTTTGGAATTCGATCATAATATATTTCAAAAGGAGGTTTGGAAAAATGTTTAGTTACTAAAGATCGGTTTTGAGTGTAACATGCGGTATTGATAGCCTCAGCCCAAAACTTTTGGGCAATGCCCGAATCGGCTATCATTGACCTTGCGGTTTCCTTGAGAGTTCGGTTTCTTCTCTCAGCCAGGCCGTTTTGTTGAGGAGTTCTGGAACTAGACAAGTCGTGTCTAATACCGGAGTCATCAAGAAAAGTAGTTAATCTGCTATTTATAAACTCAGTTCCTCTATCACTTCTGATTTTGTTACCCGAATAGATTTCTCATTTTGTATTCTCAAAATCAGTTTGATCAGGTTTGGAGTTGCTTGATTTTTAGAAGCTAAAAATGTCACCCAAGTAAATTTAGAATAGTCATCAATAACTACCATAGTATATTGCATGCCTCCTAAGCTGGTTACTCTAACCGGACCAAACAGATCCATATGCAAGAGTTCTAAACACCGTTCAGATTGATAATTCCCTTTACTTTTGAAAGATGACTTTATTTTTTTACCCATTTGACATGCAGCACACTTTATCTTTTGAAAATTTAACATTTGGAAAACCGTGAACTAATTCCTTAGAGCATATAAAGTTAATTGTTTTGAAATTCAAATGGTTTAGCCGTTTATGCCAAAGCCAGTTTTGATCATTTCCAGCTATCATGCATACAGGTTTTTCAAAATCAGTTTTCCAATCAACTTTGTAAATATTTCCCATTCGGTTACCGGTTAAAAGAATGTCATTTTTATTATTCTTAACTAAACATGCATTTTTATGAAATTCAACTTTATAACCTACATCGCACATTTGACTTATGCTTAACAGGTTAAAATGCAAGTTTTCTACCAGTAATACATTATTTATTGACAGGTCACCATGGACAATCTTACCTTGGCCACGGTTTTACCTTTCGAGTTGTCACTAAATGTTATGACTGCTCCGCTTCATACTTGATGTCTGCTAACAGCTTATCGTTGTCAGTCATGTGTCTTGAGCATCTGCTGTCCAGATACCATTCCGAGTTCTTTAGCCGTTTGCTTCTCCTAACTTGTAAAATAGAATTATTTACACCTTTTTGGTACCCACATTCAGTTGGGTCCATGGTTAATTAGTCTCTTTGGAATCCAGACTTGAATAAGTCGGATCACTTTCCCGGTATCTGTTCTTATAATTTTTGGCTTAACTTCTTGATCCTTGCTCAAGAATGTCTTATGTCGCGGTGATGACTGTCTTTAAGACCGAGATTTACTTGTTTTATTTTGTTTATTTTCTTTCAGGTTGGCTTTCCTTCTCTCAGGATGAAGCCATTTTTCTGATTCAGTCGGACTCACATATTTAAGTTCTTTTTCCGGTTTTAGATCACGTGCTTCCTCATTTTCGGTTGATGAACTCTTGACAAATCTTATGAGTGGAAGATTGTCTTTTGTGAGTTTCATCCCGTTAGGTTGATTTGATTTGTTTGATTTTTTTTGTTCATAACCAATACCAAATCTACACTTGGGGTGTCTTTTATAATTACATATCTGTTTTACCGCTTGAGGTGATCTTTCCCATGCAGCCGTAACATACAGTGCTCGTTCATCGATTTCAGTTACCGGTTGAACTGTCTCCTCATTTTCTAAGGATAGTTCAGCCGGTTCATACATTGCGGTTTCGCATGATTCATCATCGATACCATTTGACTCTACAGTTTTATGTTCTACTGGAGTCGGTATGTACGCAAATATGTTTCTGAACTCAGCGACCATTTCGTTGAGTGCAGAAATCAAATATTCCTTAGAGAACTCATCAGAAGAAAAATCAAATACCTCTTCGTCGTTTGCCATAAAGCATGTTACTCTTTCCTCATCATTCTCGTTGTCGGAGTGCGCCCATTCGCTTCCACCGTCGGATGCAATGAGTGCCTTCTGTATTTCCTTCCCTTCATCATCTTGCTGGTTATCGTTTCTCCGGTAGTCGTTCCGTTGGTTGTCATTTCTCCGATAGTTGTTCCCTTGGTACCGGTTGCCTTGGTAGTTGTTGCCTTGATAGTTACCTTCCGGTTTTCTGTCGTCTCTCCTTGGTTTCCTACATTCTGAACTGAATTGTCCAAAACCATCACAGTTATAACATCTTTTATTGGATTTGTCTACATAATTATAACTAAAGTTGCTGTTAGATGATGGCTGGTTCTTCTTCATGAATCTCCCAAATTTCTGAGCTAGCATCGCCATCACATCTTCACTGATCTGATCAGCGTTCTTGACTGGAGTCGGAACAGTTGATACTTGGACCGCCGATTCCATCGATATAACCAAAGCTCTGGTTGCGGTTGATGTGGATGCTTCATCTTCGATCCGAGACTTAATCTCGAACTCGTAGGCTTTTAGATCCTCAAACACGTCATGAAACTTCATCTGCCCGAGGTTGCTTGATTCCCTCATCACCATGGCTTTGATGTCCCATGTGCTCGGTAGTGATCTTAAGGCTTTAATGATTACTTCTCGGTTGTCGTATTTCTTTCCGAGTGTTTGAAGCTCGTTGACCACACTGGTGAACCGGTTGTTAAATTCCTTCATGTTTTCCCCCGGTTTCATCCTGATGTTTTCGTATTTTTAGGTAGCCACCAAGATTTTGTTCTCCTTTGTTATTTCGTTTCCTTCATGGATCTGAATGATCGTCTCACAGGCTTCCTTTGCATTATCACATGCTGATATTTTGTTCAAAAGATTATCGTCTATAGCCTTATAGATGTGCCTCATGCAATGGTTGTCCATGTTACTCCGTCTTCGATCTTTAGTTGTCCATTCATCTAACTCCTTGTTGATTTTGATTGGCCCTTCTTTCAGAACTCGGCTCATCTCATCATCTAGCGTAATTAGATGTAGATACATCTGTTTCTTCCAACTTTTAAACGCTTCACTGTTTAGCATTGGTGGTTTGTCGATGTGTCTCATGCTTCCCATCTTTTTCGGTTGCTTGAGTGCTAAGAACCTCGCTCTGATACCACTTGTTAGGATCGGGGGCGCCCTTGGAGGACCGGGGTGTTTCCGGTTTCTGAAAAGGTGACCGCTTACAATAACACAACACTTTGGTGATAGTCCGGTTAGAGACTATAACCGTTCTCAGCACTTCGCAAACTGTCATAGACTCTTGAACCGGGTTCAAGGGCGGAAATGTCTGTTTCAGTCTAAAGCAACGCACGCGACTTTTGGATGAGATTTATGAAGGATAGGTTTTAGAAGTATGAATGGACCGGTTTTGAATTTATGTTTCGGTTAGAGTGTTTAGGTTTTAAAGTGAATAAGGAGGATGTAAGTAAAAGAAACGAAACGAGATTTTTTATGGATGTTCGGAAAAAACCCTCCTATGCCACCCATTCTTCTTAGGTTATGAGAAGGATCTCCACTAACTTTCAAAGTTACAACGGTTACACAGCCGGTCGAGCCTAACTAGATACTCGTCGGTTACACCAACTCACTCTTGATGTAATACAATAATACAACACGAATTAAGCTTTCGGTAAGTGACACAACAACTTTAGATCGCGCGTGAGATTTCTTTCTCTCTCTTAATGTTTTTCAGAACCGTATTTAATGAAGTCGCTTCGTCTTCCTTTTATAGTGAAGAGGATCCCAACGGTCACTTTCTTTTCTCACCGTGGGATTGGTCAGTTCAGAGTCATGCCGGTGCAAAGAGGTTGCTTACACGTTTCACCTTCCTAACACTTGGCAAGCATGTAGATGCTTCTTAGGGAAAGATGACGTAGCCGGTTTGCAGATTTGGACACGTGTCAGACATGCACCTTCCGGCTGTCTGAGTCGGATCTTCAGATCATCATTGTTTTGTTCGCATGCTTTTGATCCGAATCTTATCTTCTTTTATTTTCCCAAGACACGTCTATTTCGTCACATTACGTCATCTTTGTAGTTCGTAGTTTCCGGTTGACTCTTTCATAGTATAATCTGGCTGGGATGTAGCATTTTCTTTGCTAACCGGTCTGCTAAGAGTGTTGAGGCCGGTTCCTTTTGATCTTGACCTGATCATTCGGAACTGGATTACTTTGAAGTGTTCTTCAGCCGGTTTATGAAACTCCAGTCGGTTTATACAATTCGATATGTTCCTGCACATAGAAGTTAATAGTTGTTTAGTTTTCTGGCCGGTTTCAAAATTAACTTACTTAATTTTTCTATCAAGGAGTTTTATGAATGTTCGGAGATAAAACTTCTACATCACTCCTTCTTCTGTTTCCAGAAGATTTTTCACTAGAAGACTTTGATTCGTATAGCGACTACACAAACCCAGTCAGAACATATGACTTAACAGGTGCATGTTTCTGAAATCTAGCTATCACTCTGTTGAACATACAGCGTTCTGTTCAACTTACAGTACTGAAAATACACTCAGGTAGAATAGTAAACAATATCTCAGCTTAGCTTCGTAAATTACAGAGTAAAATAGAGCTTAGCAATTCGGAATTCGGAATGCAGAGAAGAGAGGTTCGTTGTTGTACTCTAATTTCCTTTTATATGAAGTCGTAGCAACAACTGAATCTTTTTCTTGGATACGTGTCAACTTTCCGTTAGGCGTACGCCAGGTGTACAGGAACGTACATAAGAATATATTCGTTGGATTGTGGCGTACCGGATTGTATTGCGGAATATTCAGTAGAACGTTGTGTACTGGAAGGTACAACGCGGACTAGTGGAATAATCAAGTACGTGGAAGTTAAGCGTATTAATCTGACTTAGTAGACGTCTGTTGATGAACACTGGTGTTCACTATGCTGATGAGCTATGCAGATAAGTGAACGCTTCTTCAGACGACTACTGAAGCAATGCATCTGCTCGCGCTTCTTCATACTACTACTGAAGCAAGGTGCCTGCTCGCGCTTCTACAGACTAAGACATTTGATGAAGTGAGACGTCTGCTCGCGCACTTCTTCAGACCAAGGCGTCTGTTGAAGTGAGATGTCGGCTCGCGCACTTCTTCAGACCAAGGCGTCTGATGATGTGAAATGTTTGCTCGCGCTCTTCTTTAGACCAAGGCGTCTATTGAAGTGAGTCGTCTACTCGCGCACTTCTTTAGACTACTAGTCAAGATAGACGAATCTTGAGTTGTACATGTGCATACAACATTTGCACAACTTAGTTTTATTCACGAACACATCATTAAAATTATGTCGTATTGATTAAACTTATTTTTATTCACCTAAGTTCATTTTAATCAATTAAAGCATTTTTCTTATTTCAACTTAATTAATTATTTCTCTCTTAATTAATTTTACCTTTTTCTTTATTTAACTTAATCTAACATACTTTTTTGGGAAAAAACGACTTAACGTCATTTCATTAAAAAATCCCAAAAAAGGGAAAAAACCACGAATCTTAAGGAATCATTCTAGACAGGCCTAAAACGATTTTGAGTTCGTAATAGTTTCTAAATAAAAGCTAAAAGCGAAAAACGTAAACGTATCATCTCATTACAATGCTTTCAATTCTAGTAATTTCCGTAAAAGGTATATTCCAACTTTTGTACAGTTCTGCTCCATATTTGGAATTCTCCTTCATGTTCCCGCGAGGGCACCGCAATCTGAGACGATATCTCTCTATAGCTTTTTGACGTTCCTACGGGTTCTACCGTACACTTTGGCGTTCCGCTCCTTCCAGATATTATATTCCACTACTCTAAAGCCGCACTTAAATACGTTTATTACGAATTTGTTTCTTTTTGCTTTGAGCACTTCTACCTCTTTGATTTCTTTCCATTCTTTCGAGAAACTGAACAACTCCTAGTTGTTTGAAAATCTATCCCAAAGCTCCAAAGCAATATTGCAGTTCCCAAATAGATGATCAATGGTTTCTTCGTTTCCATTGCTTAGAAGACAACCCACCTCCGGGATGCTCATATACTTGCTGATGTGGTCTCGAGTGATTAGTTTTTCCTGGAAGGTGAGCCATAGGATAAACTTGTGTCGTAGAATGATCTTGATTGACCATACAAGAAGAGCCCATTCTACTTTTTGTGTTTTTTCTCGGGTTACCTTCCATATTCTCTTTAAAACCAGCTTCCCATGTCTTTGGCTTTCCACTTATGAACGTCGGGTATATCGTGGAATTGTATGTTGCTTATGTGATCTAGTATCCTCTGTCCCTCTAGAACTCTTCTCAAGAGCGAGTCCCAATTTCCGTCTTTGATGTCTTTAATTTTCGCCACTACACGGTCTCTTTTGATGCGAGTATTTATGAACTCCTCCTTATAAATGATTGACTGGTTTTAGAACCAGGGGTCGTGCCAACATAGTGTACATTTCCTGTTCCCTAGCCAAATGTCGTAAAGATCTGCAATATCGTTTCAGTTTAAGAATTTTCTTTAGAGACCAGCTCATACCTTCGTTGATTTTGCAAATCCAGATACTAATTTCATGTTTTATAAATCTCGTGTGTACCCATTTGATCCATAGTGATTCCTAGTTGCGTTCCAATGCCCACAGATGCTTGAAGGTTAGAGCTTTGTTCCACTCGACACAGTTCTTAAAGTCGATGCCTCCTTCCTCCTTCGGTTTGTAGAGAGCGGTTCATTTGACTTTCTTTCCTTTTATTCTGCTACTGCCTCAAATGAAGTTCCTCATCAATGTATCAAGCTTCTTTATTACCTTCTTCGGAATGTCCATCTGCTGCGCCTAGTAGCCAACTATGCCCATGACTATACTCTTGATTAGCTCGATCCTCCCTACATAAGAAAGTTTCTTCGCTGCCCAGCTATATACTATTTTTTTACTTTTTCAATCAGTGACTTGCAGTGTGAGATCTCAATCTGTTTCGCGGTTAATGGAATCCCTAAATACTTTACAGGGAAGTTGCCTTCTGCTATGCCCATGATGTTGAAGATGTTCTGCTTTGTTTCGTCGTTCACGCCTCTGTAAAAGGTCACACTTTTTCTTTCATTAATTGTAAGACCTGTAACCTAAGAGAAAAACGTTAGTGCAACCCTAATAGTTTTAATGGAATCAACGCCAGCGTTCGTTAGGATGAATAGATCGTCTGCAAAGCATAAATGTGTTACCTCCTCTACCTCACAGAAAGGCTAAAGGATGTATGGACGACTCTTTCGTAACATCGCGAAGATGCTCTCAAAGATCAACATGATAGCTACGAAAAGATAAAAAGAGAAGGGGTCCCCCTGCCTCACGCCGTTTTCACCATTGAAGTAGTCTCTGTGGACTCTATTGACGTTAACAACAAAACAAGATGAAGAAACACATTGCATAATCCAATCAATAAAAATCATAAGAAAAGCATAAACAACCAGAAAATCCCGGATGACTTTCTATTTAACTAATCTAACATACTTTATTGGTACTAAAACAAAAACACTGGCTTTTCGTTTTGACCAATTCAAAAAATCAAAAATTTCATTTTATTTTGAAATCTTTTATTTTGATCAAACGTGATCGGGATTGATCAAACATGATCTAAATAGTTGCTCAATATTATTACAATCATGTGATTCGATCAAATTAATTCAAGAAAAGCAAACCCGTTTTTTGATTTTTACAATTCAAGTTTGGATTTTTGTTATTTTGATCTGATTGGTTCTATCTTATCCAGATAGTTTATAAATCATCTAAGGATGAATTTTCAACCATAAAAATATTATAAACAGCAAGCATACAAGCTTATACAATTTGAAATATAAAAATTTCAAATTCAAACTGTAAATATGAATTAGAGGTTGATTTGAACATTACCAAGGATTGAAGAACACTCATTGATCATTGTGGAAGCTTTATGGATGCACATATCCGAGCTTGAAGGCTTTAAACAAAAATTCGAAAAATCCAAAACTCTGAAGCTTTAATGGCAGATTTTAATTTTATTTTTATTTGAAGCTTCTGTGTTGGTAGGTTACAATTAGAATGAGTTGATGAGGGTATTTATACTCATCATAGGTCAGTTGGGGAAGTCAAGTGGCCTTAATCAGCCAAAAGTCATTAATGGCTTTTGGCTATTCTTCGGTCAACTTGTCGGAGTAGACCATGACGAGGCCTATGGTTGTAGGAAGAATGATCACCATCATAGGGTGATCATTCTGGCTTTTGAATTAGTTAAAACCATCAACAAATGATTGAGTTTCAAAAAGCCAAAATCATCACGCCTTCTTCATGCTTATCCTTGTGGCGTTGCGATGAAGAAGGTGATCAGAGCCAAAAATGACGTCGTTTTGGCTGTTTTTGGAGTTCCGTTGGCGATTCGTCTACGTTCCGTCAGTCACTAGTGTTATGTTAGTGTTCTAGCTAACGGTTCGTTTCTTGATCAGTTACGGTCTGGGCACACTTCTACTTGGCTACAACCGGCTGTGTGGAAGCGCCTAGAGCGTTGGATGAGTTTCAGCGTCCATACAATAGACGCGACTCCTGCTACAACAAATTCATTTGTTTTTGGCTATACTTGATTACAGATATTTGTTTTTATTTAAAACCTTAAAGATTTATTTGAAATCAAATTTTCTTTCACCCTTTTGACTTTAATTTTGATCTTTTTAAATACATAAAATATTAAAATAAATATGATAAATATGTTACCAATTTATTTTGTTTTTTATATTTTTAGAATTTAAATAAGTAATTCTCTTTAGATAAAATGGATACAACAATTCATCAAAATTATTTATTTTTGTCTTTTAATTTTTCTAAAATTATTTTGAATCATTATGGGTACAACATTTATCTCAAATAATTTTAGTTTTTTATTTGGCCTTAACCCTTAATTAATTTGATTAATTAGCACAATAATTAATCATAATTAATTGTTTTAAATAATTTTTTGGCCATGGGATTAATTATTTTGATCTTATTTATTTAAAAATAATTCAAAATAATTATTTTATTATTATAAATTGTAGTGTAGATTTTTAGTGTTTACCGCATCAAATATTGATAAAGCATATGCTCTATTCTCTCGGTTAAAAAATAAAGTGAAATTATTCATATTGGGGAGGAAATTATTGAACATAATGTAATGGAAATTAATAATGGTGGAATAATTATCATAGTAAGTCGGGACATAAAACAAAGCCACTAAATGGGGAAACTCAAAGGCATATTTGTATTGTAAATTATGTCGAGGAATTGGACATCTTCAAAGGAAGAGAAGATGAACATCTCTCGACAAGAATATTTTCAAAAATAATTAATATTTTGAGTGCTATGCAGCAAATGAAGTAGAATAGTTTTTCCTCTTCTGAATCATCATTTAGCAGAAGTGCTGCAGGTCAATTTTATTCTAATGTATTTTGTGAAATCCATAATTGTTCTAAATTAAATAAATATAATTTTTTAAACTCAAAGAAACTATTATGGATCCTTGATACGGGTGCTAGTAATCATGTATGTTTTCAAAAACATAATATTTTGAGATTAAAACATTAGTTTAATCAATTTGTGTATTTTTTTCCCCCAACATATGTCAATTTCACAGGCAAAATAAAATTTATAAATAAACTTATTATTCTTAAAAATATTTTTCTTATTCCTGAATTTGAGTATAATCTTATTTCTGTTTTAAAACTTTTAAAATCAAACAAAATAAAAAAAAATCTTCATTCTTCACATTGTAAAATGCAGGACCATGATACTGGTGATATTTTAGTTGTTATCATATCAAATGCACTATATGTTTTAGATTCTAGAAATTTATTTTCATGTAATAAAAACGACGTTCACTTGAATAAGATGAATGTTTCACTTTGTACAAGTGTTGTTGAGAATGTTCTTTTGCATGTTAGATTTGGGCATCCTTCTGATAATGTATTAAAACATATTTATTCTAAATACAAATAAAAAATAGATATTGTGATGTATGTAACAAATCTAAAATGAATAGACTGTCTTTTCAAAAAATATAGGTAAAATATTTTATTAGTTGTCATTTTATGCTTACTATAGTTGATGATTTTAATAAGTGTAGTTGGACGTTTCTAATTGAAATCAAAGAATTTGTATTTTATAAACTTATTGAGTTTTCTGAAATGGTTAAAACTCAATATGATACTAATATCAAATCAGTTCGAACATATAATGGTATCAAAAATGTGAATTTAAAGTGTAACAAATATATTAAATCAAAATAAATTTTATATCAAACAACATGTGTCTAATACTCCACAACAAAATAAAATTGTTGAAAGAAAATATAGTTCTACAAGTTGCAAAGTCTTAATATTTCAATCCAATTTTTCAATCCAATTTTCCAATAAAATTTTGGACCTTTTCAATTATTATGGTTACATATCTTATTAATATATTTCCTCTCAAATATAAGTTAGAAAAGTCCATAAAAAATTAAAAAAAAAATCAAAAACCAAATTTAGAAGAAGTAAAGTTATTTGGATGTCATTGTTATAGTTCCAATAACAAACCAAATAAAACCAAATTTGATAATAGAGGAATAAAATCATTTTTTTTAAGATATCAAATAAGTAAAAAGACATATAAACTACATGACCATGAAAACCATATACATCAAGAGATGTAAAATTTAAAAAATATATTTTTCATTTGCTGAAAAAGAACATCAAATGAAAAAACAATAATAATAATAATAATAATGTTTCTGCTGAAATAAAATATAATTTTTGTGACATTTTTGAAACAGGTTGTTCATATCAAAATATTTCAGAAATAAAATTTTTTAAAAAAATATTCAAGAAAATAATTTGACACAAAATGAACAACAACAAAATATTTTTAATTTAGATAAGAGTGGAGAAATATCACTAGATTCTAATGATATTATTCAAAAAAGTTTTACAAATTCATTAAGAAAAAGTAATAGACTAAAAAAAAATATGTTTGGACAAAAGACTATATTATGAGTATTAGTAAATATCATTATGTTCCTAAAACTTTTCCATTCCTGAATCAATTAAATGATTTAAAAGAGGAATCATTTTTTATGAATATTACTAAGATCAATGAATCACATTCATACAAATAAACAAGTATGAATGATGGTTGGAATACAACAATGAAACATGAATTAAAACTTTAGAAGATAATAAAATATGAGAAATGGTTGATATTCCTAAAGGAAAAAAGGCTATGGAAGTAGATAGATTTTAAGACTAAAATTAATCATGATGGTTCAATTTGTAAATTAAAAGTAAGGCTTGTGCCAAAGGATGCAATCAAAGAGAAGGAATTGATTATATCGATAGTTTTTCCCTGTTACGAAAATTGTTACGATTAAATCGATTAGCTTTAGTCGCTACTAATAATTGGCATTTGCATCAAGTTGATGTCAAGAATGCCTTTCTTCATGGTACCCTTAATAAAAAAAATTATATGACAATACCATATGGTTATTTTGATTTTGAAAATACAAAAGTTTGTAAACTTTTGAAAAGTTTGTATGGACTAAAACAATTTTCTAGACAATGGGATGTTGAATTTACCAAATTGATTTCTTATGGTTTTAAACAATCGTCACATGATAATTGTTTGTTTATTCAACATAAAAATGATAAGATTTATGTTTTAGTTGTGTGTGTTGATGACATGCTTATTGTTGGAAATGATTTGATAAAAATTTCAAAGATTAGAAAGTTTATAGATGATCAATTTTCAATTAAAGACTTGAAAGAGATAAAGTTTTTCTTGGACTGGAAATAAGAAGAACTAAACAGGGAATTTGTGTTAGTCAACGCAAATATATTCTTAATATTCTTTTCGAGACAGGACTTCTTAATTCTAAACCTGAAAAAACTTCAATGATGAAAGGTCTTAAATTGGAAGAATATGGTCGTTAATTGTTAAAAGATCCAGAAAATATCGAAGACTCATAGGTAGACTTATTTACCTTAATTTCACAATACCAGATATAGCATTTTCTGTTCAGCAACTTAGTCGGTATATGCATCAACCAAATACATTACATTTGCAGTCAACTTTAAGGGTATTGAGATATCTAAAAGGTAATCATTATCTTGGTCTTTTTTAACCTTATAAATCTGATAAGATTGTTGAGTATTTTTCATATGGCGACTAGGAAAATTGTTTAATTAGTCGTAGATCATTAACTGAATTCTGCATTAAATTAGGAAATTAAATTTTTTTTGGAAAACAAAAAAATTGACTACGGTATCAAGAACTGCAGAAGAAAAATATTGTAGTCTTGTTTCATCGGTATGTGAACTTGTTTGAATTAGTTATATTCTAACAGATTTTTAAAAAAATGTGCAGCTACCGATCACGATGTGATGTGATAATCAAGTTGTAATTCATATCACCGAAAATCCAGTTTTTAATGAAAGGATGAAACATTTAGAAATCGATTGTCATATTACAAGAGATAAATTTAAAGAGGGTTTTATATTGCCCAAACATATTTTTACTCAATTTCAAATTGCTAAATTTTTTTACCAAAGCATTGGATTGTGGTAGATTTCAAGATTTGTTGTCCAAGTTGAACATCAAGGATGTTCACCTTAAGGAGGGAGTGCTAAAATAAGTTATGTATTATGAGAATGCCCATGTATTGAGTTGTAAACATGATAATGCATATGTACCGAGTTGTAATAATTTATCTATAATTTAACTATAAAATTTAGAAGGTTAAATTTGTAGTAATTTGATAGAATTAGCATAATCATAAGTTGATGTTGTAAATATAATAGAAGTCTAAAGATTATTATTAAACTTTTACTACTCATTTTAATATATGGGAGGTGACCCCTTACAACATTTCTAACCCACAAACTCATTTTTAAACTCAAAATGCAGTAAGCATCACATCAAACACTAAGACTATCTCCAAACGAAAAACTCATTTTCAAACTCATTTTGGGTAAATGTTTCATCAAACAGTAATTCTTCTCCAGCCGAAAAACTCATTCGCAAACCCAAAAGAATATTCTTATAATATTTTTCCTTACATCAATTTTTATAACTTTTTAATATCATCCCATATATTTTACAATGTTATAAATTACACCACAATATTTTGATATCACCCCATTATCTTAAATTTGTTTGTAATTAATTAAAAAAAAATCATTAATAATTCAAAAATTATAATACACAAACTAAAAAAATAATTTAACATCATTATAATTTTTTAACATTATTATTAATTTTTAACATTATTATAAATTTATGTTATATAAAAAATATTATATAAATGAATAAAATTATTTAAGTAAATTATATAAATAAATAAAAATAATAAATTATATAAATAAGTTTAATATAAAAAATATACCTAAATTAAGTTTAAGGGTTAAACTAAAAGAAAAAAAAAAACTTTGAGTTGCAAACACATATATGTGTTTGCAAGAGGGGGAAAATGGTGGAAAACCCATTTTGGATTTGAGTTTGGATGTCGGTTAGAGGAAAAAAGTGGTTTGAGTTTGGGTATAAATTGGAGATGCTCAACCCAAAAATTTATTTTCTAAATTTAATAAAATATTCTTATAATATTCCTTTATTACACTAACTTTTTAACCTTATTAATATTATCTATATATTTATCAACTTTATATATTTAACCTCAATCTTTTTTCATTCCTTTAATAAAATTAAGATAAAATTAATTATATACCAATAATTCATACACAAAAAAATATAACGTAAAAAGATAAAATAAATTGAATAAAATTTCAAATATAATACAATTTAATGATTTAGTTATACATTTAAAAAATATTATAACATTTTATCTTAAAATTAAAAATTAAAGAATCAAATGAAATGTTTCAAGTAATTTAAATTAACAAGTTTAATATTTAAATTAAAGTATTTATATATTTCAAAGATTTATTTAAAAGTTTATAAAAAAAAATTGTGAAATGAACCTGAAATACGCATATACTCATTTCTTCTTAGACCGTCTCCAACCTACATGTCACATCAATACTAATTCATCTCCAACCCAAATACATATTTCTAAACTCAAAAGAATATTCTTAAAATATTCTTTTCTTACACTAACTTTTTAACATTATTAATATTATTTATATATTTATTAACTTTACATATTTAACTCTAATTTTTTCTTATACTTTTGATAAAATTAAGATAAAATTAATTACATATCTTTTTACAATATTTTTTTAATGTATTTTTTATGTTTATTCGTATCATTTAAAATTATAAATTTATAATTTATAAAATTTAAGTTATAAAATATAACGTAAAAATATAAAATAAAATATAAATATAAAATAAATTAGATAAAAATTTAAATATAATACAATTTAATGATTTAATTATATATTTAAAAAATATTATAACTTTTTATCTTAAAATTATGAAATGTTTCAAATAATTTATATAAATAAGTTTAATATTTAAATTAAAATGGTTATATATTTCAAAGACTTAATTAAAATTTTATAAAAAATTATGTACGATGAATGGGAAATAAGCATATATATGCGTTTCTTTCTGGAGAGAGAGTTTACATTCTCATTTTGCAGGGTTCGGTTGGAGAAAAACTGGAGCTGTATTTTGCGTTTACAGTCCGGTTGGAGATGCCTTAGACCATCTCCAACCGATAACAATACCCAAACTCAAAACTTTTTTCCTCTAATCGATACCAATACTCAAACCCAAAATGGGTTTTCCCCATTTTCTCTCTCCTACAAACGCATATATGCGTTTGCACTTTTAAGAAACTCAAAATTTTATTTATTTTTTAAATTTAACCCCTACACTTAATTTAGGTTCATTTCATAGATTAAACTTATTTATATAATTTATTATTTTAATTTATCTATATAATTTAATTCATTTATATAATATTTTTTATATAACATAAATTTATAATAATGTTCAAAAAAAATTATAATAATGTTCAAAAATTATAATATAAAATTTTAAAATTTATCTCCTTTTTATTTATAAGAATAACTTTTAATTTAGTTTGTATTGTAATTTTTTAATTTTTAATGAATTTTTATAATTAATTATAATCAAATTTAAAATAATAGGATAATATTAAAATATTATAGTGTAATTTATAATATTGTAAAATATATAGGGTGATATTAAAAAGTTATAAAAGTGAATATAAGGAAGAATATGTTACGCTTTAAACTATAACTGAAAGTTCTTTAATTCAAGAAACGAATTCTTGATTGTTGGGACAAGGATGGAATTCAATACTCAAACGCAGCGGACATAGAGTGAGGAGAGAATTCGAGGTTAAAGAGAGGATAAACCGGGGTGAGAAGAGAATACCATTAGAATACACCTAGTAGTCCAAGAAAGAGGTTAAGGGCCGTGAGAATGACTTAGAGCGACAAGTTTCACAAACTTCAATTCATAGCCCAAAAAGTGGGGTGGGCATCAGCATTTAAAGAGGTTGAATTACCCAAGAGTATTCGGTTACAACTACTTCCAAAATAACAGAATTCGGTTTAAGAGAAATAAGAGAGAAAGGAAACAAAACAGAATTATTCAATAAAAAACATAAACTGGCACATATGCACACTAGGGTCGAGAGACGGGTGCTGCAAATATTTTAGGACCGAGGCTTTAGTGAGCAAACCGTAACATAATCTCTCCCTTCAAGGTTCACCGCCCTCGACGAAAAGAACGTGGACTGGTCAGCCTCTAATGTGCATCCTCGAAACTTCAAAAAAGACTATTGCTTCGGTCGGGCTTCAGAATGTTCAGCAAGCTTCGCCGCATAGGACCGGTCTTCTTAAAAATCTTTCGGCAGAATCGTTTCAGTAGTGCTGCTGGTGGGGTCCTCGCCATTCCGCCCATGTATGGAATTTCTATGCACACAAGGTCAAGTTTTTCTTTGTTTAGAGCTGACCTTTGTTGTTGCAATGTCTCCAACACCTGGTGCAAAAATAATTTCTTCCAACTTCGCTTATAATCTATAGTGTTATCAAAAATCCAGGCCAAGTCTTTTTCCCGAACCAGCATAACAGCAACATCGAAGGAGCCATAGCTTCTAATTAGATCTTTAGGAATATCTTCCAAGGTCATTGTCGCGAGGGAAATAGTTTGGCCTTCGGGCTTACTCTTTATTTGCATTTTGGCAGCAACACTACATTCATCTAAAGTCTTTTCCAGCTGGTTTCCATGCATCAAAGTGGCCTACGACCGAGGAATCCCCTTTAGGACTGTGGTTCTGTCTTGTTTCTCATAGGATAGGGTCAGTTTTTCGAAGTCCCAAGATGACGGGCCTAGAGTAATCAACCATTCAATGCCCAACACAATATCATATCCGTCCATGGAAATTACCTTCATTTATGTTTGATATTCATTGCCTTCCATCGACCACTTCAAGTCTTTACAAACACTAGAGCATAACACATTAGACCCATCGACCACTCTAACCGATTGCACCCGGGTTGATATGCTTTTGTGGTCTATTTTCTCCAAAATCCTGCTATTGATAAAATTATGGGTGTTTCCTGTATCGATCAGGATCACTAACGGTAGGTTCCCAACTTTGCCAAGAATCTGGAGCGTTTGAAAAGCTTTAGACCCGGTCAAGGCATGTAAGGATATGGCTGGTTCATCCCTTGGGCCGATCAACGAAGGTAAATCATCAAAAACAGGTTCTTGATCGGGTTCTTGGTCGTCTTGATTGGCCGAGACCATGAATAACTTTGATTTACACCTATGGTTTGGTTGCCATTTTTCATTGCAAGAGTAACATATGCTCTTCTTTCGCCTTTCATCCATTGAGACCGGGTCTAATTGCTTAACATGGCCCTGGTTTGCACTTGAAGAGGACCCATATGATGAATTCTTGAAGTCGGTATTGGTGCTCGGCTAGGCTGTGTTGATACTCGATGGCTTGGGCAGCAACGGTGCTTCGGCGTTGTACAAGTGCCTGTTGCACATTAGGGACCGATACGTTGCTTCTTGGACCTTAGCCATGGTCATGGCTTCGTTTAAAGAATCTGGGAATCGCAACCTGATGTAGTTCACAATCTCTTCCCTTAGACTAGACAAGTAGCAATCTATGACGTAGTCCCTTGGCATATGTAATAACTTTTGAGAGATCGACATGTACCAGAGATTATATTCTTGGACCGAACCAACCTGTTTCAAATTCATCAGCTGCCTCATTGGAGTGTCGTGTATAGAGGGCCCAAATTGCGCCACGAGGTCTCTTTTGAACACATCCCATGACAATGCTTCCTTTTGGTCGCGGTTCTGAAGATATGACCCGTACCACATTCTTGCTTCGCTAGAAAAGTGAATGGGGACGATATCTAATTTAGTGTCATCCTTGGTCCTGTCCACCCTGAAGAATTGCTCGGCGGATATCAACCAGCCCTCGACATCCGACCCATCAAACCTAGGGAAGTCGACCTTGGTTAGCCGAGTGGGAGGAACATAATGGTGGTCGCGGTTTTGGCCAGGGTGCTGGGGCCTAAATGGAGGACCGTGGAAAGAAGGCTCATCTTGATCATCGGGGTCAGCGCGGGGATCTTGTCCCTTACCCGACGCGGCACTTTCGATTGCTGCAAGTCTTTCTTCAGCGACATTGAATCTTCTGTCTATATTATTGCTTAGTTCGGTCATCTGCTGTTTAAGGGCACCATGCAAGGCAGCCGATTCAGTCATGTGTTGGTGCAAAATGGCCTGCGTAGCGGCTGATTGTTAGGACAATCCTTCAATTAGGAACTTTAGTGCTTCCATTTCTGTTTGCTGGCGGGTTTCTACCATTTGGAGAATCGCCCAGCTCTGATACCAATTGTTACGCTTTAAACTATAACCGAGCCTTTCGAGTTCTTTAATTCAAGAAACGGGTTCTTGATTGTTGGGACAATGATGGAATTCAATACTCAAACGTAGCGGACATAGAGTGAGGAGAGAATTTGAGGTTAAAGGGAGAAGAAACCGGGGTGAGAAGAGAATACCACTAGAATATACCTAGTAGTCCAAGAAAGAGGTTAAGGGCCGAGAGAATAACTTAGAGCGACAAGTTTCACAAACTTTAATTCATAGCCCCAAAAAGTGGGGTGGGCATCAGCATTTAAAGAGGCTGAATTACCCAAGAGTATTCCGTTACAACTACTTCCAAAATAATAGAATTCGGTTTAGAAGAAATAAGAGAGAAAGGAAACAAAACAGAATTATTCAATAAAAACATAAACTGGTCCATATGCACACTAGGGCCGAGAGACGGGTGCTGCAAATATTTTAGGACCGAGGCTTTGGTGAGCAAACCGTAACAGAATATTATAAAATATTCTTTTGAGTTTGAGAATGAGTTTTTCGGTTGGAGTAAAATTACCGTTTGATTTAACATTTACACCAAAATGAGTTTAAAAATAGGTTTTTCAGTTAAAAATGGTCTTAAAGAGAGTCAAAATACTCATTTAGCAGTTCGTTTGCCGTCCATTGGAGAAAAAATTAGTATTACGTTTTGTGTTTCATTTTTATATTTCTCTATTAATCTTAGATCTTTATCAAGAGTATGTCATAGTAGAGTAACTGTTTGAATTTTATATTTAAAAAAAATAACTATTACTTCCTTAAAATTATACATCATTATTAATATTTATTTCATCCTTAATTTTAAAATAAAAAACCCGTAAACAAAACCCTAAAGTTTTCTCGAGGTCATTTTTATCTTGTTTTAAGAAAAAAAAATAGTTTATGAAATGAATTATATGATAGTTAGAATTTTTATTATGTTATATAGGGAGAATTTCTATTTTAATTTGTTTTTGTAAAATCTAAGAAGAAAATCCTAGAAAACCTTTTGATGCCATCAATCAATGATTGAGTTGCGAAAACACTGATAAAGTTTATAGGACGAAAAGATATATTTTTGAAGTCCTTATTTATACTTATTATGCCTAGCATTGAAAAGACTGGGTATTCACTTATCAATATCTCAAATCAATGATGGGTTCTATTTGATACCTAAATTAAATGGGCACCTGAATCGGACCAGACCCTTTGTCAGGCTATTGTTCTCTTGTTCCCTCAAAGTTATGGAGTAAGACATCGATTTTTCAATAAGATCGTCCGAAGAAATGATTCATCGAAAAAATGAGTCACCACACATCTGAGATCGCCAAATGTTTGGGAGTTCCTCTATTCAATCCTTTTCCTTTTTCTTGTTGCTGGATATCTCGTTCGTACACATCTTCTCTTTGTTTTCCGGGCCTCTAGTGAGTTACAAACAGAGTTCGAAAAGGTGACTTTTTATACGATATCCTCGATTCTTCTCAATTTGTAATCATATTCGTTCGATAAATTCCTACCTCTCTATCTCGGAGATGTTTGGATTTTTCAAAACTCCATGAACATGCAGAAGAGAAATGTTATCCCCACTCGGAGGAGGATTTATTCATTCACATAGTTTGGGCTCCTAAAAGATAGCGCCCTTAGGGCTTTCTATGGAAAGACCCAACGTATTGAGATTTCCCAGTTGGTTCAGGTCATTTCGGGGGCAAGCGGATCATCCTATTAAACAAATTGCACCCTGAAAACCTCTTGGTTGAAACTAGCTTAACAGTTAACAATTAGCTAACTCCATTAATGGAAACTAGCTTAAGAAAAACAACTATAACAATTACAGTAGTAACCATACAAGAAGAAATACATATAATTATAACATCATCATCAATCAACGGGCATCATTTGAATTGAAAGAATCTGCAAAACCAGTCGGCCTAGCCGGAATACTCCCCTTACTATCCTCCAAATTGAAACTCCCCGTCGTCGTCGTCAAATCTCTACTACTTTCCAATTCTTGCCACCCTTTTAACAACTCCGGCAACGGCAAAGAATACTGATCATCTTCCCCCACCTCCATCATCATCATCATCATCTCCTCCCCATTTCCCTCAAATGGCTTCCATTTCTCCACCATTGCCGACAACACATTTACAGCATAACCCATTTCAGGTCGACGAATCGGATCCCTCGCCGTACAATGCCAAGCCAGTTCAGCCACAACCAACATCTCCTCCACTATCACTTCCCTTTCTATTCCATTCATCGGACCTCCCACGACGACATCCAATGAACCCATCAATTTCTCCTTGTCTGATTTCATTTTCCAAAACCATTCTGCTAAATACCTTTTCTCTTCTACCCGTTTCTCGTCTAGAGCTACTAAACCTGTTAATATCTCCATTAACACTACTCCAAAACTGAACACATCCACTTTCGTTGTTATCTTACCCGTCACTGCAAATCAAATCAAATCAATCAATCAAAAATTACAATTTTAAACCAAAAAAGATTTCTTACCGGCGTATTCAGGTGCAAGGTATCCGAATGTTCCGGCGAGTCTGGTGACGACTGATCTTTCACGGTCAGGTGCGTGTTTAACCAATCCGAAATCAGATACTTTGGCTCTGAACTTATCATCTAACAATATGTTTGAAGATTTTAAATCACGATGAATGAAGCTTTGATGGGCAAGGCCATGAAGATATTCCATTCCTCTAGCGACATCTAAAGCAATGTAAAGTCTTTTTGTCCATGAAAGTGGTTCCATTCCTTCAAAGCTTTCCCATCGGAAAAGATGTTTGCTTAATGCACCTTGAGGCATGTATTCATAAACTAAAAGCTTTTCTTTTTCTTCAACGCAATAACCCAGAAGAGATACTAAATTTCTATGTCTAACTTTAGATAAAACATCGATTTCAGCTTCGAATTCATCAAATGCTTTGTTAGTAATCACACCCGATTCCATTCTTTTAACTGCTATTCTAGTTCCATCTTCCATTTCGCCTCTGTAAACTGCGCCGAATCCGCCTCGCCCAATTTCATTGTCGGAAGAGAAATTATTTGTCACTTTTCGTAAGACATGAACAGAGATGGCTAACCTTCCTCCATCTTGAATACATTGTTTAGAAACAGATACCTTTACCATGTTATCATCAACTCCAAAAGAAGACTCCTTAGGATGGATAACAATGGCGTCCTTAGAAGCTTCTTTTTTAGTCTTCTTTAAGTAAAACACAACAAACAGAAGAATCAAAGCTGCACTACAAACAGCTGCAATCAGAATCAAAATCGTTTTCATCTTGCTTTTTCCTGGTCGAGGTTGTTCAACTAGAGTCGGGGCAGACCCAGTTGAGTTCAAAACGCCAATCGGGTACTCCGGTTTTGATTTCGATTTCGGTGGAGGGAATTGAAGAGACCGGTCGGCGGCCAGTAAAGGATTGCCATTTACGATGATCTTGACGCCGGCAGGGAATAACGGTAAAGGAGGAGCGAAATTGTTGTCACTAATATCCAACATTCTTAACATTCTTAAGTGGGTTAATTTCTCCGGCACTTGACCGGAAAGATTGTTCTCCCCAAGATGAATCTCCATCAGCGAATGTAAGTTCCCCAGGGAAGAACTCAACGTTCCATTAACATTCTGCTTACGTAAATTTAGAACAGAAACATTCCCCTGTGGATTGCAACCCACTCCCAACCATGGACCTTGACAAGGATCATTACCGGACCAATCAGATGCAAGAATCGACGGATAATTGATCTCCCGGAGGAACTGTAACAGTGATGTAACTTCGTCGGAGCATTGAAGACCAGGAGATTTCTGGCAGAAAGAATTGGAAGAGAATGAAACATTGACAGATTTGAACTCTGGAATTGGACCCATTAACATATTATTATTCAGATCCAACAAATGCAGATCCATTAAAGCTAAGCTTGATGGAATCATACCCACGAGTTTGTTTCCATTAAGATTGAGCTGTTTTAAACTAGTCAGATCGCCAATTTCATCTGGAATAGAACCCGTGAATTGATTTCCATGAAGCCATACTTCAGTTAAAGATGTCATCGATTTAATAACATCAATCGTACCCGTCATCCCACCTCCATCTTGATCGTTCAACCATAGAATTTGCAGTGACAAATCCCGGAAAGACTCCGGAATTGGACCAGACAATTTATTATACGATAGTTTCAATGACATTAAAGATGGCAAATTCCCATAAAAATCAGGCAACCCACCTACAATATTGCAACTTGAACATGAAAAATTCGTCAACTGAAGAGAATCCTGCAGCATTTCATAATCAGGTAGAGTCCATCCTGTACTTGAATTAAAAGGGTTATTATCCAAAGCAAGGACCCTAATACTGTTTAAACCATGGAAAAAATCTGAAGGAATGGAATCGAATTGATTGAAATCCAAGTAAGCAAATTGCAAATCAGATAAACCACTAAAAGTGGGTAAGTTTCCTGTGAAATAATTCCTTTGAAGACCCACATTGTAGAGCTTAGTAAGTTGATTGAAATTTGGAGGAAGGGTACCCATAAGACCAAGATTAGCCACCTGAATTTGCGTGATTCTGCCGCCTGTACAGAAAACGTGAGGCCATGAAGGAGGACCACAAGGGTCGTTTCCATTGATGGGCCATTTTAGTAGCTCAGGATTCTTCAACCCTTTTCTGAAATCATTTAGAACTTTGGCATCATTTGGATCAGTAATGCCAAGTGATACATTTGCAATAGAGAGAAGAAAAAGAAGAAGAAGAGTACTGAGTATTCCTCCATGAAAATCCATGGCCTCTGTGGAATTGGAATGTGATTAAGAGATAGAGAGAAAGATTATAAGACTAATACAGAAGAAGAATGCAGACAGTTCAAGCTAATAGAGTTCTCCAAATTCCAATGCATTCATTCATTCATTGATTCACTAACTTTTTTGGGATCACGCCCCCAAAGAAGAATGACAATGATCTTCTGTCGATTCATGATAATAATGATGATGGTAACACTCTCTATAATTATGGAAATGACGGTTTTGGCCTTGATCATGCAATGGAATATGAAATTGGTAGTATTAAATGTAGGGGTAGTCGGCAGAGAATGGAAATGATATGTGGATGAACTAACTACCTGCATTATATTTGAGCTCAACAAAAAAAAAAAAAGTACCTGCCCAGCTGCCCTATTACCCTGCCCGGATGGAAATAATAAAGATGATGATAACTTTGTGTTGGTCCAAATAGAATGGGACCCATTTGGGTGTGGGTGACCGTTGATAGGGTTTGTCTCTTCCATATAAATCCACTCCCATCAATCATGCCCTATTTTATGGTGAGCCAATTTATCCTATATGGGTTTTCAATTAGGCTCCAACTAGTTCATTAGGTTCACAAGTCATAACAATGTATTGATTATTTGAGGTTGATTTGAAATCGAAATTCTTACCATTTAAACTATCTATTTAATTAACATAGTTACAAGGGTATCTAAAATTGTTTAGTGTGTTTTTTTATAACTTTTTTTTGTATGGTTTGTTGGTTAAGACAAGATAAAGAAAAAGTAGTTATATTAAAGGTAAATTAGAAAAGCAAGTAACTCCTTAATCATCGGCAAAATAGAAAAAGAAGAAGATGGACTTTTGGACAAAATAATAAAATAATAAAATATATAACTAGATTTGCCAAACATTTGATTTAAGTCCAAACTGACCCATGATGGCCATGAGTCACCTTGTTTGAAATATTTAAGTAAAATAAACTAAACTATTTTTTATTTTGACAAATATTTCTTTTTTTTTATAGAAGGGTATCAATTTGATTGCTTCACAAGATGTTTAAAGGACCTAACATAACACATATGTTACCCTCATCTTAAAAAAGATGCATACTAAAATATTTAAATAGATGTATTGTATCAAAATAATTAAGTATTAATCTAATTATTGAAAATTATTTTAACTAAGAGATAAAAAAAAATGAGGTTTTATTTTTATTAAAAATAATTTAAATTAAAATGAAAATTCGTCATGTCTTTGTCATTTTTTAAAATAAAATAAAAATTATTAATGTTTTCTCTTATATTAAAACTTCTGTCCCCTAATCTCTCTCTCAAGCTTGAGCTAGTTTGATTCTTGGAATTTTCATTATTTATAAGTTTTTTATTATTTTTTTATCATATTATTATATTAAAAAAAATCATTAAATAATTTAATTTATTAATTAAAATATTTTATTTTATTAAGTTTAAATATAAAAAACATTTTAATAATTTATTCTACAGAAATCCTAAATAACATACTTATTTATAAAAAAAAAATTAAATCTTATAAAATTCCTAATTTAATTAAGATCTTATTAAATCCTTTTTATTTTTAAGTATTTTAAAATCCTAAAAATCCCAAATATCAAACAAGCTCTCCATTATCACATTGTGTAATAACAATCACATATAAATGACAAAATAAAAGCCGTCTTATAGCATCCAAAATTAATTGCAATAATGAATAATATAGAGCTAGATTAGTACTTGGCACATGCACCTAACATGTCATGTTATAATGATCCTAATTGCTATTTTATCATTTTTGAAAATCCAAATTTATTCTCATTAATTAATAGTCCCCTCCTTCCTATTGTACACTCCAAATTAACAAGTTCTTAACAAAATTCAATAATGAGATTTTTGGTCTATAATCATGACCATTTAAAGACGGATTTACCTTATAAGCCTACCTCTTGTAAACCCGGACGACCCAAAATATTCTATAACTAAATGATTTAGGTAAATTTTGATTGCTTTTGATATGGTAGTACAAGTAGATTTTGTGAAACTTTTTTATCCCGGATAAATTTTGTAAATTTTTGTAACCTGGTTAGATTTTAAATTTTACTTTAAATTTTACCTCTGCCCTTGAGACCATATTGCATTCATGGTTTTGAATGAGAGAAAAAAAAAATAAAGAATCCTCTTTTCGACTCTGACTTCCCCACTGAGTGAAAATGAGAAAGATACTTTCTGGAAGGAACCGATCCAACCAAGAGGCTAGCTACTATTTATATAAGAAGCTAAAAATGCACGAGAAGTTCTAACTATTTTCGATTTGAACTTTTTTTTAATGGTCCGCGTTCGTAAGGGCACCTCTCTTTTTCAAGAGGATTTGCGCAGGTGCCACAGTAGTTGCGAAATCTTCTACTGGTACATGGACAACTGTGTGGACCGATGAACTTACTAGCCTCGATCGTTCCGACAAGGAGGAGTCAGTTTTTGTAAGAAATCGAGGATAAAATCGGTTTTGTAGAGGGAAATGCACCAACTTGTTAAGAAGGCTCAAGAAATAGATCAATCACAATCTCTTGTTAGCCTAATTCAAAAGAAGAAGATTTTTTTCGTCAATTAATTCATGCTTGAGCCCATCCTTGCATCATATTGTTAAGAAAGCTCAAGAAATCGATCAATCCCAATCTCTTGTTAGCCTAATTCAAAAGAACGAAGATTTTTTCGTCAATTAATTCATCGCTCCTAAAACCCAACAATTGATTATTCGTAAATTTGCACCACACCACAACAAATGTCACAATTGTTGATCAAAAGAACAAATGAAGCAACACATAGCCAGCCATATTGAATTCAACAAACACCTTGAAGCTTTGTGATTATTACAATAAGTTATATAAATGATTACATTGAATTGAATGAATAATTAGATGAAGAAAACAATGAATTAATAAGAAGGAGAGAAATAGAAGAAAAAAAGGTTAGGTTATGATTTACTTGATTTCTTATTGGGAAAATGACCTAATTTAATCCATTTAAGGCTTAGAAATTTCTTAGCCTTTGCAGAGGATCCACTTTTGCCTTTCTTCTTCTTCTTTTCTTTCTCAGAGGATGTTGTTATTGTTGTCGAACAAGAGAGGGGCTCAGCCGCCTCCCCTCCCCATTGATCAGCCCAAGTCACCCCAGGTGTATCATATACATCCATCCTCTTCTTTCCTTCTTCTGTTTTTATTATATCGATTTCTCCTTTCAAATCTAAACCCGACATGCAAATTAATCATGGGTATCAACTTCTTTTTCATTTTTTATTTTATAAAAAATAATAAATAAATAATAACAATGGTTATTTTTAGAAAAAAACAAACTTCTTTGATCCCTCCACCTTTCCCTGGCCAGTTAATGGTTACCATTGCAAAAGAAAAATGATTGGACCCTGTTTAATTATACTATTAAGAACATCAAACCATTCTGAGTAGAAAAGTTTTGAATTCACAACAACCATCATCATCATCATCATATTCAGATAAAAAAAAAACAGAAGATCCTTCCTTCTTTCCTTCCCCTTCAATCCGAATCATCGTTCTTGTAGGATACCAGAGTGTCGACTTTATGTATCTGCATTTAAAGTTCAAAATGAAGCCCAAAATGAAGTGTTATCTAACATATTCAAAAGTAGTGAAATTTGCTTTACCTTGGTGTCAAAAGAATGCAATTTCACCATCTGAGGATTAGCAATCAGCTTAGGATCACTCTCAACCCAAGTGAATGGGACAGCAACATCTTTATCAGTATATGCTAACACATCAAACACACCTAATAAAACAAAAACCCATTCAGGATTATGAAAATCATATTCAATCAAATTATGATATGATGATATATTCATCACTTACAGGGTTCATCTAGGCAAGGCAAGTAAGTGATGCTAGATGCTATCTGCCTCATAATTGCTTGTATTTCTCTCATTATTTCTTTATCACTCTTTTCTCTAGACACACTGTCAGATTTCAAACTAAATCACTAAATCCATTGATCAGATATAAACCATCATCATATAAATGTATGATCAATTAAAACTGTTTAGATTATTATTACCCTTCTTCCACAACTTCTCCATCTGTTTCAATGCTGAAGTTCCATCTTTCTAACACCTCATTTGTAGCCTTACTCATTATCACAAGAACTATCCTCTGTAACTTCCCAGTTTCAAGCCATTCTTTTGCATTATTGATCAAATGAAACAAAATTTGATCAATAAAAGAAAACCCTAACTACCCACAAAAAAGAAACAGTCAAGAGAATCTCAAATTAAACTTTTACCAGAGAGCTGAGCAGTTAAATTGGAAATGAAGGTTTTAACACCCTCATCTTGAGTTAGCAACATTGGAAGTCCATATTTTTTTACTCTACTGAAACTTTCTTCAGGATAAATTGCTCGATTGTAAAGAATGCTACAACAAAGTTTGATACATAACCGTTAAATCATTCCTAGGAAGATTTATACAAGAAGAATTTGAAGGGTTTAAATGTTGGGGATACCTGTTAGCAGCATAACCTGAAAACCCATTAGGGATTGGAAAGGATTCGTGTATTAACATCAAGAAGATGAACAGAATTAATAAAGATTGTATCGGAAATTTCAAATAATTAGGGAAACGACTCACCGAAGAATTCGCTAACAATAGCAGCTGATCCGCGAAGAGTAATGATGTCCTTCGTGGCTGTTTTTGAAGCCATGGATGTATACTTTTACTTCCTTCCTTCCTTCCTTCCTTCTTATGTATATATGCTTTGCTTTTAAGAGAGAGATAGAATGAAAGAGAGTTAGGGCTTTCGCTTTAAATGGGTGGATTTTGAAGATGATGGGTTTCCAACGGTTAGGAAAATTAATATTCCAAATCCAGACCCACTAATAATTCAAATTTTTCCCTTTTTTATATTTGAATTTTATTTTCCCAATTGTGGAGCCAATTTGTTGTTTTTTCTTAATTTTTTTTTTTGTCATTCAAAAGTTGCATTGTAATATAGATTATTAACCAAAACGTAAGGACTCAAAGATGAATGTCCATATCGGTTCACTACTCGGGGAATGCCTCGTGATTGCCCATTCTCGTAGTTTCGAGTTGGGTAAGTTCTCATTTGACTGTTCACTACTCGAGGAAGTCCTCTTAATTGCCCACTCTCGTAGTTCTTGATTTGACTCCTCACTACTTGGAGAAGGCTATATTCACTATCTCAAATAGGCCTTGTGATTGTCCACTTAGGCCTCGTGATTGCCCTCTCTTTTAACAGTCCGCTAACAGTCGAAAGATTCGGGACTAGGACCATGTGCCCAGAAGCCATCCTTTTTTCTCAGAAGTTGTGGATGTAAAATAAAATGTAAAGATATTAGGAATGGTTTGAGAAAGAATATAATAAAATCAAGACTATTAGGAATTAAAATAGGCATTATTGCATGAATTCCTTAAATTTGTTTTCATTTTATAATGGTTTGAGAAAGAAAAGATCTCCAATTAAACTAGCTAGCCAAGTATACAAATGCTCTATTATCTCTGTCAAGCATCCTCCATTCATTACAACAATACAAGAAGAAATCAAAATCAAAATCAAAATCAAAACAATAACAAAAATAAAGGAGCATTCAAAAATAAGGAGGGGGGATTATCATCATATTATCTTTTTTTTGTTCTCTCCTATGCTCAAAATGTCAAATTAGAACTTTCATTTTCATTCTCACTCAGCTGTTGATGCTGTTGCTGGTGGTGGTGGAGTGATCCTCTCATAGAACAGTATGTATCCATGATCAGTATTACTAGAATACTCTTGAGTAGACCCAAAGAACGTCTGCACTGCAGATTCATCAATCATTTCAACGTTTTCGTCGTCAAAGAATAGCCAATGGTTGTGGCTTTTCACAAGACTCACGTAATGCCCGTGGTTGGGCCCACTCCCTACATGAACAACTACTGCAAATAACGAATACTCTGAGTCCGCATCTTCCACTGTATTGCTCAGCTTTAGCTCGTGAGGGAACACCACTCTGTATGACAATTTCTTGTACCGCCCTAACTGCTCAATGTACTTGAATCTCTTCAGATGGATCACCAGTATCTGAGGCGGTTTCTTTATCTTCATTCTCTTCTGTGCTTCCTGCAAACTACATTAACACAAATAATAACATACATCTAAATATAGTTTTATGTTTATAAATATTTTGGTTAATAATTTGAATGGTGTGATTGATGAGGAGGGTATGGTTCCAGAATGCATTTATTATTGAATGCCTAAAAATATAATACAACTTACCTGCAGCATTTGTCGCAGAAAAACTTATCTTCAGCATTCAAAGTTTCTGTAGAGCTGAAGTTTTTCAAACAGCTAGTGATTGAACTGTTCTGTTCAATGTCGAGACTCAGATCCAGAAAGGTTTCATCTCTAGCTGTGACAGTCTCACATCGCAGGCACCTCGTTTCATTTGTCAGTATACCCTGAAGAGAAGTTCTTAAATGTCTCATTCATTGATTTTTTTTTTCTTGAAAGCTGAAAAAATTAAATAAATAGCATTCGAGGTTGAGACAGAAAAATAAATGCACCTGGAAACTTTTGTGTACCCATGTGACTAAAGGCTCTTTTTGAGGATCATTTTTTAGTGCAGTTAGCGATCCATTAGTAACTCTGTCAGTTCGAGGTATTTCTTGAGCGCTTTTCGTAGCTAGTGCTTCTTTCTCCAATATGTCGACGAGCTCATTCAACAAAAAGTTCAGAAATTCATGGGCATCCTATTCAAATAAACAAAATCGATCAGATTTCACTGGCAGAGTATGACATATTGTAAAAAATATCATTCCAATATATTGTACACCTTTCAAAGATATAGATTCTGATGGGAAATATTGAGAAACTAGTAGAGAAGTGGCCAGCTCTATGTTAAGTTGTAGAGAATATTCGAATTATCAAGGAGATAAACTTCAGTTGTAAAAATTTAAATATTTATCTGAGTAGTTAGTATTTTCCCGTAACTAAATAGATAAATAATCCATACAAAACTTTCTTTCATATTTCTGCATTGCCATAAGAATTATGTTTTCTTTGATGGTTCCTCTCCCAAGATGATTAATGTTTCTCAAAACATTTTCCAACTTTGGCATGAATATTAAAAAATTGGAGTTCCCTCATCTAAAACCTCCTGATATACACTTTTCTACATGCATTTCAAAAAATAGCCAAACTGGGTAAGAGTACATTCATGGAGTTGCGGATCAAATCTCATAGGAAGCTAAAATATTTCTGCAACCTTTTTTGTAACTCTTTAGTATTATCATCGTTTCATCTTTTTTGCATAGGAATTTTGTATTGCCTGTACATTAACTTTGTAAATGGGCAAAGCAACATAAGTTTAGTGTGCATTTAGATGCTTGTAATATCACTGTTTCTTGTATGTCTGTGTAAACGCTTTTTCATCCAATGTGATATATAATGTTTTAGCAAAAAAACTTGTATTTAGAGGGTACTACTACCCATGGAATAAACACAAAATTGTTATTCTAAAATCCGCACAAATAAATGCAAAGAAGTGAAGCTAAAATTGTTCCTGTTTGTACTGAAGACACGGGAATGCAAAAAACAGACTGATTTCTGGTTTCCAAGGTAACCCTTTGATTCCATAAACAAAAAGAAAGAAAAAAGGTAATATGGCATTACATTTACTTGGAATGCTTGTTTAAGAAAATATATATATTCTTCCAAATCATTGTCATATTATTTTGATCCCTAATTTGATTTATAACGAAACTAATAGAACAAAAACACAAACCTGGTGCATGTAGCTCCGAAAAAGTTCATTCTGTTTCTTAAGCCGCTGCACAAAGCGCTTTGGAGCAATGACTCCCGTTTTCTTCTTCTGTGAACTTATCTATATAAGGAAGCAAACAGTAAGTTCGAAACAATACATAAATTGCCAAATAAGAGTATTTTAATGGAGGACTACAATAATATAAAGGCCCAATGTTACGTTTGAATGGAATAGCCAACTAAAATTTGAATCCCTAGAGATTCAGGACATTTCTTTTTCTCAACACATAAACTGCAGGCAGTGTACATAAAAACATAAATGTGTGTATCTGTATGTTGTAGGCTATACATGAGTACATTAGGGAATTTATGCCAAAACAGAAAAATATTAGTTTCAATGAGATTATTTGAGTTAAGTAATCCGTGCAAGATTCGTTAATTGCAGGACACTTTCATGATATTTTCTACCATATGAAAGCAAATGTTTTTTCAACACCTTAATTGAGACAATCTAGTGCAATCAAAATATAAGGATAGCAAAACAACATCTTAATTCTTAAATTCATTAAAATATACTTAAATAGAGTTTCTATTGATTAAAAAAAGAAGAGAACATTAAGCTTTGCATGTCTTCGAGTTTGTTTGAAGCCATTTTATTTCCACTATTCAGCACGAACCCATTTCCTTTACTTGGCCATTTCACTTTTCCCTTTCATTTGTTTGCTTCATTAGGGTTTCGATATGTTATTTGGTCTTTTACAGTTATTTACTTCCCCCACACTTTGAAGTTTCGTTAATGGTTGTTTAGCTTATTTCTGTTTTGTCTGGTTTTAATCTTGTTCAGGGACAATTCTTGCATGTATCAATTGATTTATCCTATTTCTCCTGGATTTAGGTTAACTAATAGCTTCTCTAACAATACAAAACTATATATTGTCTAACTAAAATTCTCGCATGGTTGGGTGCGGAAAAAAAGGCTCCTCTCTTTCTTACTTCTCTCTAGCTATTTCTCTCTTAAATTAAACAAATCCATTTTTTCTTTCCTTCTCTTTCACCATCATCTCTCTAACCGTTCATGTCATTGTTCAAGTACTAAATGGACCTGATCACCCCTTCCATAGACCTAACCACACTAAAATATTTGCAGGTCTACCTTTCTCACTGCTTCAATATGATAAAAGTCGTCAATGATGAAGTTGAAATAAGCCCTAATTTTTTGAGAACTTGTAGAAAACAAGGGGTAACTTAAGAGCGACGAGTCTATGTCGATCTTGAAACGATGGGTCGTTAAACCTAATGTTTTCTAATGCCTATGTCCAGGAAAATCACATATATTACGGGACTGTTAAGAAAAGCTGTAAATTCTAAATTTAAAAGGTTCGAAGGAAAGCATTCACGTGATTTCAATTTGGAGGGCAAACATCTGATATTGAAAAAAGGTTCAAGAGCATTTTTGGAGGGTATCTCTATACTGAATATACAAATATCTTACTTTATCATAGTGCATGCATATTATTTAGGAAATACATTGTTCTTATTTTAAGCAACTATCATACTTGTTAGTGAATTTAATCATTAATTAAGGAATCAAAAAGTTGTTTGGATAAGACACTACACGTGCACAATCTTCTGTTCCCCGTTGGTTAGTCATTTACAAAGATAACGCCAATACTTCTACTTCTAAAAGACTAAAATCATACTGGGACTTCTAAAAGAAGTCTTCAGATTTGAAGACCCTTTCCTTCATATTCTGATTCCTCATCAAGAGTCATGCAAAACTAGAAAAAAGAATCTCTTGGAATTCATCAAGAACCCACATGTACTTAAGAAAATGAAGATCAGTGAATTAAAAAGATCTAAAAGAAGTGAAGGCCAACCAATTCCAAATGTAATTTATTGTGCAATAATTCCATATATCGAAGAGATTTTGTTTATAACAGTTCCTTATTGACGTCACCACAAGGCCACGAAGAATAATTGACACCGAAGCGTGGAATATATTAAACTGAATCAGAAATTGAAGAATAATTAAGGGTCTAACCTGTGTGAATAAATCTGCCAAGCAGGTCAAGAGATTTTCTTCTGCATCTGCAGGATTCTTGTTATTTGCATAGTATTCAAGCAGCTGCTCACGAAATGGCACACAGAAATAAAGAGCCTGCAAAGAAACAAGAGAGGGTATCATTAGTAGGATGACAGCTCGAATTAGCAAATTGAATTCTCTCATCTGGTTATTGATACAGATTATGAGAATTCACAATCAACCCCCCTCTCTTAGTAGCTACAACAATAACAATGAGAAAAAGACATCATCAAATTGGATCAAAACTCAAGTAATAAATACCTTGCTAGATTTTCCAGTAAATTGATCAAAGAGAATATATATACATATATATTAACGAGGATCGAAAACCCAGAGAAAAGAAACAAAATTCTGTGTATAAAAAACGAAGAAGAACGAGTCTTGACAAAAAAGGAATATGATCTGAAGATAAAAACCTGCAAAACGCTGTTGCAGTAGCAGGTATTGCCGAAATTCTCGAGCCCAAAATACCTCTCGCCTTCTGGAAACTGGTCGCCGAGAGCTTTCTCGAGTTTAGAGCCGGCAGCACCCATCTAATCAATCAATCAAAGTACATCCAAACCCCTTTACTAATTCACAAAAATGGGTCGGATTGTAACATGTAATTTGGGTTTTTGTTGTTGTTGATGATGATGATATCTATGAATTGATGATATATGTGTAAACCTGGTTCCTGGTTCGCTTCTGAATCACTGCACACGTTTTCTAGAGCATTTGAAGATCGAGATTAACGTGGGGGAGGGGCACTTACGCCTTGTCGTCTCAACTCTGAACCAAATTGATTTCCTTTATAAAAACACTATCGTTACAAACTCAAATTAAACCCTCAATTTGTTTTTTTAATATCAAATAGATCATTCAACTTTGAAACTTCAACCACATTATTATTATTAGAAACTAGTCCAAATCCCCTTTTTATGAACTCAAGTTTTATAAAAATAACTAGGGCTGCAAATGAGTTTTCTTTGTACTCGAGTTTTATAAAAGAAACTAAGACGGCAAATGAATCAAGTTATTCGCGCGCGAATGGTTCGACGCTCATCTAATACTTATCGAGCTTTTTGGAGTCCAATAATAAATAATATATATACATATTTTTTTTAATATTAAAAACTAAAATTAAAATAAATATTTTTTCTTTAAAAATTTAATTTTAGTTAAAGTTTTTCGAGTCCGGCCAAACTTGTAGGTAATAGTCGAATCGAGCTCAATTTTATATACTCGTTCGAGCAAGACTAATTTTACTTTGATTTTAAGCCACTCTTCTAATTCCTCTTGAGTTCTTTCTGATCGGATCTTTCTAGGGGTAAAGGAAAGAAGCCTTGATCCCAAGACTAGCTGTGGATTTAATTCTTTCTTTTATCCGGACTGACTCTAATCGTTATTTTTTACTTTATTATGATACCGGACAATTTTTATTACTCTAAGCTGAAGAGACAGAGGAGCCCCGGAAAGTTATAACGAAAATGGCTGACCCAATAGCAGATTCCGCAGCTGCCACCGTTGGAACCAATGAAGCAAATGATTGACCCATCATATCATCCAAAGAGACGGAAAAGAAAAAAAGTTCAAATTCACAGCTAATAACATTGATTCAATTGACATTGACATAATAAGAATATTTCGTCTATTAAGGAGGATTCCCCGAATACCTGAAATAGACCAGGGAACGGGAAAATTCCCAATACCGCTGGCAGGCGGACCGTGGGCGCGATGGGAACGGGCTTCCCAAAAAGCCAGCTTGAATCGTTTACTGCCCTAAAAATAATCCATGAACTTAATTAAGTAAATAATAGATACATCCCATTTGGAAACACTGTAGACATAATTTGGAAGGAAACAAATCAATAAATTTACTTTTGAAACACTTTTTTTTATTAAATATCAAATTCACATGTTGATTTGTAGTTTATACAGGATAATTTGAAACATTAATAAGTTGACATTTACTAGTCTAAACAGAAAATTATTCAAATTATTTGATACACATTATTATTTGTTAACTAGCTTTTAAAAAGATTTGAAACATTTCATAAATTTCGCTTAAATGTGCTTAAAAGAAGAATATCCAAAGGCGCCCTAGCTAACTGATATCGTTACTATTTTTTTAAATTTAATAAGACACGTAGACCAGCCTTCGGTAAACCCGACAAGCTCTCAGATTAGGACGACTCTCACCCCAGGTCAGCACAATGTTTAGTCATATCTATTGTGTTTTTAAGCATAAAATATTGTAACTTAATCATTTAAAATAACTATTTAAAGTTTTTATTTAGTTAAAGATTCAAATATCATAAAAAAAAAAAAAAAATTTTATCAATTTTTTAAACTAGACTTAAAGCAATAAAAAAATATCAATGTTTTTTTCTATGGGAAGCTGGGACAGCTCAAAACTCGGGGCAGCACTGCTAACAAAAACTAGTGATACTCAATGATAAATTTATCTTTTTGGTTTTTGTTGCCAATATCATAACTGGTGCCATTTCTTACCTCTTCAAGTTTTCTAATAAACCTGTGCAGTTACAATTGCAACACAAACAGACAGATGTACTATAATAAAGTTACACTCATATGAATTGTGAAATTAGTTAACATAATAGGACCATCAATTCTAATATAGAACATAAATAACCTTTTAAATACTAACAAATAAAATTATTGATGGGATTCCAACTCCTTTGAGTGAGATTTTGAGAAGAGTTCTCTTTGGACAAAAAGTTGACTTCCATTCAAACATTTGGACAAATTACAGACCGAAAATTACTCTATGCACGTAATCAGAAGAACCTTTCTTGGGCATCCTTAGCAACCCTGTAATTTGGAGCTCTGTAACTGCCCTGCAGAACCTGGCTCTGAGTTTTTGGAGTCAAGGATCTCAGCAAACATAACAGCCCACATTATTTTTAGGTAAACTATATTAGAATAACTAAACCAACAAAAACTGAAAGGATACTGAATAGATGATTCATTAAGCTCCGGGTCCTTTCCTTTCTTCTTCTTCATCGGTGAACTCTTCAACCTTTGTTTTGGTTTGCTACTTTGCTGGGAAATTTTGTTCTTGAATGACTGATACCAGTCATGGATATTCACAATGTCACCATACTCTTGAGCAAGCATGTACCTGAAACCAGAAAGTAGTTGTTCCATTCAACTAACAATTACTGAAATATTAAAACATAAAAAAAATAAACAAAGAATCGAAAGGAAGTACTCACATAACTGTAGTTTCATGCATCAATGGACATATATCATTGCTCTTTTTCTTGCAACAAGTGCATTTAAAGGTTTTATTGACTTCCAGAACATCAAGCTGAATTATTCTTCTAGGATCACCTATCAAAGCCTTTAAAAAAAAGAAAAAAAGGGACTTGATAATCTCCGCATAAAAGACAAATAGTGTAGAAAACAACTCAGGGAAACTTTTTTACTCACAAAAGTAAAAAAGTATTTGAAATCCAGGTTTCGAATTCACAAGACAAAGACAAACAAATGTCAAGACTTTTCAAACCCTCAAGATGTATCAATCGAATAAATAACCTGGCACTGGCTCAATAAATCATCACATGTTTTCTATGGTTTTTTATTATAGAGAAAAAGAAAAAAAAAACATAGGGTGATGTATAGAGAAGATTACAATGGTTTAAGGGGAACATAATCACTTACTTGTTGAAGTATATCCACATCCTTAAAGCAAACAATTTCATGTAAGGGAATGCATTCAATTGGCTGTATATAATCCCTGCTTCAAACAAAACATTCATTTTTAAGGCTAAGATGCAAGTGCATATTTTCAGCTTAAAATGTCATCCCTAGTTCACTGATGCCAAATAAAATTGATCAGAAAATGCAAAGAATGATACACATGGCTCGAGATGATTCTATTATTGTTTAAGAGGATGAATCTTTGTTTAGCATAAAGCTAATATCCATGTAACATGGAATAGATAAAATAGTAAGGGATGCACTCATTTTCCATGCTTTAGTCTCCATCACTCTCCCCGATGTAATATTGCTCAAGCTTGCTATCACAGACATTTCCACACTTTTCAGACTGACTCAAGTCATGTAAAATATAACCATAGGATATTGAAGATGGTTTCTCTTACCGCACCATGAGGTCTAGCATAGCAGCAGCTCTCACACTTAATTCATTTGCTTCCCTCTTAGCACTGGCATTGCTTTGGGGTCTACTTTTCCTGGAAAGAGAAGCATTGAAAGTGTATATTAAAATCAAGGAGGAAACAGTCACTTGAAACAAATGATATGATAAAGAAAACAATAATGTTCATCCTCCATTCTGGACAACAAAAATATCCAAGCATGTGAAGCAAACAATTTTTAGAATTGTAAATAGATCTTAAAACCAGTTTTTCATTTGGTAATGAGATTACCAATTTGTTCCTATTTATGATGTGTTTACTCGTAGTACCATATTTCTGCTATTAGACAAACAAAAATAAGCTAGCATGATGAGGGATTGAATACATGAATTGGAAGGCATGACATGTGAAGGGTGGAGCTCATATAATAGAACAGGATGAAAAGTAATAAAGCATTCAAGTTTTGCTTCCATGTTCTAAGCTGCTTATATTTGTTGCCCTCTCTCTAGGAGACATGATGAAATGTAGCCTCAAACAATGTAGGAAAAAGTCAGTAATATAGTATGAGTATAACTGCCTGGTCAAAGGAGATACTGCCTCCGAAGGACCACTATGTTATGACAAAAAACATAATAATCTAATAAGCACTAGTCTAGTAATAACAGGGACAGAATTACCTCGGGGAGTTTACTAACCCACGCTTCGAAAGCTTGGCTTCCTCATCCTTAAATAGAGATAGCAGCTCTCTCACCTTGTCATGGATCTGAAACAAACAGATCATTAGATTCATGATTGACCCACCACCTTTCATTGGTTTACTATGGAAAATGGAACAACAAATGACATTGACAAGTTAGAAAGGTCCAAATCAAAAGAGAAAATCAGTAAAACAAAACGAAGAAGATAATAAGCATTTGTAAGAACAGAAAACCAGGGAAAAACAACAAACAGCTGCCAAGCTGATATAACTAAATAGATAGATGGAGGAGAGGGCCTAGGGTGCAACAGTTAATAAATTTTCACATTCTTTGCAAAGAACTCAAATCGAAAAATCCAATCAGTTGGCATCTAAATTACAAAAGAGAAAACATTTTACCATTTATATACATAATATCACAGATATAAAATATGATTCGAGGGTTTCTTTCATTGCCTCTATACAGAATAGCATGATATTCAAGTAGGTGTTTGTAATTTACGTTGACCTTCCTTCTCTTTCTATGAAGAAAAAAATAGACAACTAGAAGAGATGTGATCACAGAGACAAGGAAGATACAGGGGACTATCCTTGCCGGGAAATGGCATTACTGTGGGGTTATATTTTTAGGAAGGTAACAGTGTTGGCGTATATAGACAAAATAGGCAAATTTGGGCCTTTATTGTCTATATAGATTATTTGAGTTCAGACTTCAGAGAAAGATTTGATGCACCCAGGGAAAATATGGACAGTTTTTTCAAATTGCAATCACACGCAAGAAAAGCACCTGAATATAAAATCAATTAGGTTAAATTAATAAAGAAAAAGACAAATGGTGTACCTCATCAATGCCATCTGATAGTTTCTCCCATCTATTGAGCAAGGGCAACAAGAGTGCTGCTGGAAGCTTCCTGATTATCTTTATATTAGTATTCTGATTTGGTATCTAAAGAGACTAAATAGATTGAAGTATTAAGAGCAATAGATCAATTAAACTGAACACGCATATCTTGGTTTTAGGACATTTATAGAGAAAAAAAAAGTCATCATATTAGGTTGCTACTCTCATAACAGTCTTTATCACCCAGTAGGAATTTGATAATATATATATACACATCTTTCTCAGATTGTTATCCATAAAATCTATATGAAGAAGATATTGGATTGCTATTGCCTCTCCTTTTCACTTAGGGTTTGATTATTTCATCATGCTTTCCAATGTCACGTTAATGTTGCATCACACACAAAAGTAATACGGCCTTCGCTTCTTTTCTGCTTTAGCTCTTTTGTGAAAGACCGCATATTCTTTGTACTTATAAATTTCTAACGGATTAGATGGAAACTTAACAGAACAGCATATCAGGCTAAGCATGCATGGGTGATACTATAATGGAGCAATAGCATATAGACGATTTATGGCCAAACCTAAGCTCATCAAAAAGATATATTTTGAGGGATGGATAAACTTATTAAGGGCTTAGTAAATCAAAGAATAGAGCTAATTAGAAGCACACTTGGTTTCCAGATGGTTGGTTTTCCTATCATGAGCTCTATGATGTCCTTTGATGCTAAATCATCTAAAATTATGTATTCATCACAAGGATAATATGGAGCCTGTCAGAGATTACTTCTCCTATAGAAGAAGATAGTAAACAGACTTTCTAGGAATTCCAGTCAAGGCATGGATAGTAACATTGTTGAACCAACAAGAACGTTACACAGTGCTATAATATGTATCAAAAAATGTCATATTCAGCCAGAAGAACATTTTCTAATGTGTGATGAACTGATGAGCACAAATACAAATAAAAAAAAAGGTACCCTTTCTGCCCAGAGGAATATTTTCAGATATCTGATGCAAATAACTTATAATCCTTCAAATTCCATGTCAAGACCCTAGCCTCTTATTGGAAGTTGCAAAACCTGTTAATGAGCATTTGACTACTAGAAAAGTTAACAACTTATACAACTCGAAGCCACAAAGTTTTTAAGATTTCATGATTTCTTTCTAATTATTGAGTACTCATACCAAGAGTAAAGACTTCTCATTTTTCAGATGAGTATTTACTTTGAGTCACACTTTTGCTTCATACTGTGCTACAATACATGGCCAAAAGAAGGCGAAGAAAAATATAGGTGATGTTTCTATAAAGGGCCACTTTCAAGTTAGTTATTTACCTGATATTGCAAATCACTTGAGTGATTATACTACCAGCGTAAGTAGTTGGATTATTGCCTTTTCCACAAAACGGAGACATTCCAGACCTTTCATCTATCCCCAGTTGATTGCCTGATATCCGTGAATAGTATAATTTTGGATCAAGGACTTCACAGAATAAGTCTAACAAGTTCACACCATGACTTTTCCCAGCTTCATATAAGCACTGCAATAGAATCCATGGGCAATATTCAACAAACATCCATATTGACTATATGAACAAGCACATTCCTTAGACTAAGGGCAACATAAAACATAGTAATGATCAGGAAGAAAAACTATAATCAGTACTATTTCAATGGGTAATCTTTTAGGGGGGTGGCTTTAGGCTTTTATGTGACACAACCCCCTCATATACATCCATGTCAAATTAAACCCCAGGTAACCTCAATCAGAAGAAAACCCTTGCTTACAGGACTACAGGGGCTTTTAGCTCATACAACACCTTCTTGAATGAAATAACAAGAAGAAAGAAACTAAATACCAACACAGATTTTGTTTCTCTGGGTGGTTTTGAATGGATTTTTGGGGCAGCAGTGGGAATGAAAAATGGAAGTTCTTAGTTCCATAAACATTCTAGAATAAACACATTATTTTATTGCAACGAACTCGCATCATATCTGTGAATGCACTAAGAGTGTGAGATCCATGTTCAAAAACACACAAGACATTTCATTCTCCAAAAATAAGAACAGGTCCAAAGTAGCATGCTATTATAAGATGGTTTACGACCTTCAGATAGAACCGATAGCTCTGAGAATATTCCAAGCCCAGGAATCTATGAATATTCCCAAGTTAGACTGTCAAGAAAAACAAACTTTTTGTCTTGATCAAAATATTATTCAGACAAGTTTTAAAATTTACAATGGAACATGAGCACTGACCTCACATTAAAATGTTGGGAAGATGGGAGAATATGGTGGATGATGCTAGTAGTTTGGTGTACTTAACTTTCAATTGGGATAAAAGTTGGTGAAAAGGAAAAATATATGCATGTATATTTGAAAAAGCTCTTCCAAATTGAACATCCTTCAGATAACTGCTCAGCAAGAAAATGACATACTTCACCTACCCTCTATTTCTTATAATGCAATCATAAGTCCAACAAGTTTTATCAACATACTAACACACAAAAGAAGCAATTATACCCCAAAGTTATACAATGTTCTCTTTATAGCTTTATACATATTGGGTTTCCCCAAGTATCAACAGACATAGTTTAATGCCATGGATTTTCTGCAGAACCAGGGGAGGAAAGACTGTAATTTAATTCGTTTTAAATAATTCATCTAGTTGCACTGGCCTGATTAAAGCAAACATGTACAAAAGAACTTCAAAACAAGAATCAAGTGAGTTCATAACCAAAAAGAAGGAAGAATATGAAGATCTTACCATGACAACACAACTCCATAACATGTTCAGTCTCCTCAATTTTGACAAACCTTGAGCCAGAGCTTCACTACTATGTTCTGCCATGTTGTCCCTTTAAGATTTAGTAAATCCCAAACATTAAGAACAGGTCAACTATTAATAGCATAAGAAACTTCTATTGGTATTTAAATTGCAGAGAAAATGATAGAATGTACCTTTGAAAAGATGGAAGAACAAAAGCCTTCTTGAGCATTTCAGGAGATAAATCATGTAAATTGTTTAGAGAAACCTACAGCCATAAAAGCCACGTTCAGACTCCAAATAATGCTAATTTATAAATATCCACATATAATCAATAATTAGATGAAAGATAAAGAGCTTAGCAACAAATAGATAAATGTTGGGGAATCAGACCTATATGCAGATATGTATTGAAGTAGGTCAACATAAGAAATGGCCTAACTAGATTGTGCATATGGAATCAAGACACAAGAATGAATAACCAGGTCATCACAACTTGTCCAAAAGAATGAATAAGTGCTTCAACCATTATACACATGTTTATAATCTAATCACATGTAACGTATTAAACAAAAAACAATACTTGACCTGATTATTTGTTCCATCATCAAGAAGTAGAAAGCTCAGAGGCTCCATAATGACATGGTGGAGAACCGCAATCTGCATAACATTGATTGCACCAGTTTTTGCTTACTATTTCAAACCAAGAAATTGGTAAACACAAATTCACAAGATATGTATGATGCATAAAATATTGAATTGTAACCTTAAGAGCTTTAACCAAAGATGTCACTGTTCCATCTTGTTTAATGAAATAGTTTCTCAAAAACAGTGCCACCATGTGCCCAATACTAAATCCAGAGCATTGCTTCACAAGAACAGCTTCAATGATAGCATCAAATCTCTCTGATGGTGATCTCAAACTGAATTCTTGGGCAGACAAACAATGAAGGGCTTTTGAAGATAACTTTCTTAAAGCATCAGTGCTTGTTCTAACCCCCATAACAAGAATCACCGGAATCTTAAAAAGCCATTCTCTGTTAAATCAAAAATGCATGTTTTATAACAAAGAATAGCTTATAACATAAATATACTCAAATAGTATGAGAATTATGTAAAAATGAATATCAAATAAAGCACTAGATATAAGGCCTGAAAGGTATTTTATTTATATAGAAAAAAGGAGATTACAAGAGTGATCGTGACACATAACAAGCCTATAAATCAGAAACCAAGTAATAACACGCTCTCAATCTAACATATTCTCCAATGAAAGCTTCAATGTGCTTTATCCTCTCATGAAATAAGTAATTGGAAGGAATGTGGATGGCAACTTGTTTGTCGCACCAAACTCTTTTTTTTCATTTTTAGAATTCTTAACTAATTAGTTACATGTCATTTCCACATAAATTCACATGTTAGTTGGGTCATAGATTGGTATTTTGAGCCAGCGGTCTGACACATTCTATTTATTACTTCAACAGTTTATTTAGATAAGAAACCACATTAAAGGAGATTAAAGTGCTGCAAATTCCATAATACCTTAATATAAGAATAAAGTCAGATAACACCGATTCACAGCAACTTTCCATCTCATCAATAATCACAACAATAGGGAAGTCATTATTCCCTTGTTCACTATACCAAGATGCCAATACAGAAATGTCCCCCACCTGATAAGTACAATGGTGGAAAGAATACAATGATTCTAAGTAGTTGGATGAAAAGTAATAATCAAGTATGTAGGAACATTCAGATATCTTACATTGGTGCCAAGTGTTAGGAACTGCCTCAACAAGCCTTTCATACAACCAACTAGACCATTCTTTCTTGAGAGATCAGCAGATGAAAGCTTAGCAACATGGAATCCTTGAGATTTTAAATGTTGACCAAGGTTTTCAAATGTCGATAGGTCATCGACAAATTCCATGTTCTCTGTAAACAACATGGGTATTATTTGGCCGAAATAACTATTCTTATATAAAAAATAAACTGAATAAAGAAAAGAGATATAACAAACATGAAAGAACTCCTTGTGAAGGGAAAAAGGGACATGAAAGTACAATGACTTTAGTTACACTCACTTGTAAAGACTAATCCAACAGGAAGTAGTGTAGATAAAGTATGATTGGAGACCGGGGTGGAATAACTGAAGTTGTCTGAAGCCACTCTACCACATGATCGAATTTCAATGAATGCATCTTGAGCCCATGTACTTATGTCATCAAAGATATCAACATTCAAATTCTTTAGAACGTCCTGCAGTTGAAATATTAATGTTATCAATGTCAAAGCTTGGTTACAAGATGTATATAAAGAGACCAGAAACAAAACCTTGACAGTGGTCTCAATTTTAGACCAGACAAAACTGTAAGTGTTTGTTCGCAGATGATGGTAGCATTGATCCTTGTCACCTTCAGTAGGCTTCATATCAGAATGGGTGGAGGATGATAATGCTGAGTCTATCCTTCTTCTGGCTCTTCCCGTGGAGTTCTTATCTGATTTACATTGTGAGCCTCTATGGAGTATAGTGAACGGCTGTAGAGAACAAACAAAATAAGAAAGACAGATCTATCAACAAAAGGGGAACAGGGAATATGAAAACCTGCAAATGATGCTCTTCTTGCACAGCCGGCAGGTCTGGTGTTTCGATGGCCATCAATGTCTTGTTTCTATCACCACCACACGTGATGCTGAAAGGAAGTTGATAATAAGACAGTTAATATGCTTCTTTACCCCCCATTGGTGATCGATACCTATTAGAGATAAATGCCAAACCACTACGGAGCAGTTTTAGTTAGTGGGTAGTTTATATTATGGTCAAGAGAAGTTCATTCTCTTTTCCAAATTCAAATTCACTCTATCTATTCTCAAAGTTACATTTTTTTTATTCATGTTTGCTCAAAAGATAACAGAGGAGAGTGAGTTTTTGACTTTCCTAATTAAAATGCTAATTTGGAAATGGTTATCGGAAAGAGAGAACCCATAACCTGTTACAATACGAGATCTGTCTGTAAGTGACAGAAGTAAAATCCACTAGTGAAACAAAGCAGCTTGCGGGAGTTAGGGAGATGGCAATCAACTGCATTTGAGTTTGAATCAACTAGAGAAGGTTGCCGCAATTCATTGGTAGGAAGATTGTTTGTCCGAATGTGATTTTTCTATGAATTTGTAAAATAAATAAAGATATTACAAACCTTATTCGACTTCTCAAGTCCCGAATTCGTCGGAGATCTGGGAAATAGTTGGCGACGACGTTTGCGGGGCCGGCGATGGACCTGGGTGGGGCAGGTCTGCTTGACCGTGAGTTGAAGGCGACGACCAGATGGTTGCTGTGTTTGGCTAGTTTAGGTTTTTTTTTTTGGCTCGAAACATTAAACAGTTTTGGCGGGATGAATGCCAAATATCTCACCCACAGACAAAATGTATGTTTTTGTGGCTTAGAAGAATAAAAATATGAAAATGAAAAAGTTTGATAGGGAGCAACTAAAGTAAAAAAAAAATATACTAAAAAAATATAATAAATAAATAAAAACTGTTTAAAAAAATTACCATATTCAAAAATAAATAAATAAATAAAATAATAGGCACGATAAAAGCAATGTCACAAAAATGTTTTGAACATTGTCATTTTTTAAATTTATTATTATTATTTTTTTATTATTTATCTCACATGCATATGTGACAGAAGTCTGATTTTGATTATATTTTTATTGTCTAAATCATTTCTAAAAATAAGAAAAATGCTGCTATTTTTTAATTTATTATTATTGTTGTGTAGATATTTTAATTTTACTCAAACTAATTAGACACACTTTGAAATTATTATTTATTTAAAAATATATGTTTTAAGCACGATAATAAAAAAATAAAATAAAATCGATCCAAATTAATACACAAAGCATGTAGACGAATGATGAAAAAAAAGAAGAAAAAATTGTTTTCTATAATAGATATGGTACATATAATGTCTTAATAATATTCTAAGAAGAATTTTGTACCATACAAACGCACAAATATATAAAAGAAATAATTAATACTTTAATTTTTTTTATAAAAAGTTGAATCACAAATTTAATCAATTTTCCCAAAAATGACACATTTAAGTTTCAACTTTTTATTTATAACTTTACATTTGAACTATAAAAAATTAATAATTATTTAAATTCTATTATAGAAATTTTACTATTATAAATAATTATTTAAATTCTATTATATAAATTTTACTATTATAAATTCTTATCTGATTTACATTGTGAGCCTCTATGGAGTATAATGAACGCCCGTAGAGAACTAACAAAATAAGAAAACCTAAACCTAAACCTACAAATATGCTCTTCTTGCACAGCCGGCAGGTCTGGAGTTTCGATGGTCATCAATATCTTGTTTCTATCACCACCACTCGTGATGCTGAAAGGAAGTTGGCTCAAAACATTAAACGGTTTTGGCGGTATGAGTGCCAAATATCTCACCCACAGACAAAATGTATGTTTTTGTGGCTTAAAAGAATAAAAATATAAAAATGAAAAAAATTGATAGGGAGCAACTAAGTTCAGAAAGAAAGCAAGATCAACCAAGGTGATCTATCACAAATCTGACGTGGTTTACTTAAAAAAATAATAATAATAAAATATATATATATATATACTAAAAAAAACTTATAATAAATTAAAAGAAAACTATGTTTAGAAAAATGACCATATTCAAAAATATAGGCACGAAACGAAAGAATGTCACAAAAATATCCCGAACATTGTTATGTTTAGAACAATTTTTTTTTCGAACATTACCATTTCCGAACATTGTCATTTTTTAAATTTATTATTACTATTTTTTTAGACATTATTTTTTATTATTTATCTCTCGTGCACACGTGACAGAGCACGTAAGATTCATTGCCTATTTTGATTATATTTTTATTGTCTAAATCATTTTTAAAAATAAAAATAAGAAAAATACTGTTATTTTTAAATTTATTATTATTGTTGTTTAGATATTTTAATTTTACTCAAACTAATCCGACACACTTTGAAATTATTATTTATTTAAAAATATACGTTTTAAACACGACAATAAAAAAAATCGATCCAAATTAATACACAAAACATGTAGATGAATGATCAAAAGAAAAAAAGAAGAAATTGTTTTCTATAATAGATAATTGTACATATAATATCTTAATAATATCACTAGGAGGAATTTTGTGCGATACAAACGCACAAATATATAAGAGAAATAATTAAGATAAAATTATAAAAATTAATTTTTTTTATAAAAAGTTGATTCACAAATTTAATCAATAAATATAGAATTTCACCCTGATTAAATTTGGTTATATAAAAAAATGACACATTTAAGTTTTATTTTTTTTATTTATAACTTTATACTTGAATTATAAAAAATTAATAATTATTTAAATTCCATTATATAATATTATAATATTATATTGTATTTGACATTAATTTCATTAATATCGTAATTGTTAGACATTATTTATATAAAATATATAAGTTTAAGAAATTTGAATAGTATGTATATGTTATTCTTTTATTCAAAATTTTAATTTTTTTGTTTTATTAATTTAATTTATTTTTTTCATTTTTTTAGCGTGAATTATCATATCATCTCAAATTAACAAAAATAATATTTGAACGAAATATATGTTTGTGTTTTTTTCTCTGGTACATAATTGTTTAGCTTATATTCTATTCTTACAAAAATTTCGAAAATAATTTATTATTGATCAAAAGTAAAAATAATAATTAATATATATAAAATATCTACTTGAACCAACTTTTTTTTTATTAACAACATAAATTATTGTTTCAAAACTATATATACCTGTACATAAGTATATTTATATATAATTGTTATTTTTTTTGTTTGTTAAACAATACCATTAATTATTATTTTATTAAAAATAATAATAATTCAATTTTATAATATTTTGTATAATATTTATAATAATATTATAAATTAAAATAAAAAATATTTATCCATTATTTAAAATAGGTCAAAATATAGAATTAAATATATTTTTTATTATTTGAATATATATAATATTTATTATATTTTATTTATTTATTAATTATATATATATATATATAATTAAAATATCATATTATTCTTTAAAATTCAATTTTACTTATTATTTTATTATAAAATTTTTATTATGTTGTGTTATGAAAAAAAAATAAAAGAAATAATGTTTAAATAAAAAATTATTAATTTTTAATTAAAAAAATTTATTAAAAATTAATATTTCTTTAAAAATTAATATTGATATTTTTTTCATCAAAAATAAATTTAGACTTATTAATTATAATTCTATGATATAACTAAAATCAATCCCCTATTGACCTCTCATTAATAATAATATTATTATTTTAACCATTTTATAGTGAACTATTATTATCGTTTATTATTAATCTTTGAGTCTTTACGATATCATTTTACTTATTAAATTTTTAATATAAAATATCTTATAATCTAATGAAAAATAAATAATAATAATAACTAAATAAAAAAAATAGTTAAATTTTTATTTAAAAAAAAAAAACTAAAACTCATTTGTATTTAAAAATTAATAGATCATTTTTTTTTAATCCAAATTAAGTTTCAACCTACCAATTTTATGATCTTACTTCAAATATTCTCCAATAACCTTATTATTAATTTTGTTACATCACTTTAGAATATTTTGTACATACTCTTACCATATCTCATAACAAATTTTTGAGTTATTTAAAATATTATTTTACCTATTAAAATTTTACTATAAATATATTATCATGTTACGAAAAATAATATTAATAATGGTTAAATAAAAAAATAGTTAATTTTTTTATTTTAGAAAGAATTTGTAAAAAAACTAATATTCATTCGAATTTAGAAAATGATATTTGATCATTTTCTACCACCCAAAATAAATTCAAGATTTACTAATCTTGTGACACCACTTCAAACATTTCTCAATTAACCTCATATTACTCGTTATTTCACTTATTACTCGTTATTTCACTTCGAATATTTTGTAGTGACATTTTACCCTCACTCATTATTAATATCTAGGTTCTTTAATACGTTAATTAATTAATAATTTTTATTATAAAATATCTTATTATTTTATAAAAAAATAATAGTAAAAATATGATTAAACAAAAATATTTTTAAAATTTTAATTTAAAAAAAATATTCCATCAAAATAAATTTTGATTTATTTGTTACTTCACTTTAAAGTTTAAACAATTTTTAATTATTTCTCATTAGACTTCACTTTGAGCATTTTATACCAATTTAATCCTTACTTTTGGCCTTCCCCAATCGACCTCTCATATTATTAATCTCGTGACTAACACTCCTCAATTCGAACCATAATCCCCCATCACTCAAATTATGACTCACACATACTATTATATTTTATCTTTCAAAGATAATATTGATAATGGAATAAAAATATAGTTCAGTTTTTAATTTAAAACAAATAATATTCTACCAAAATAAATTTCTAACTTACTAATATTGTAATCCCGTTTTAAGCATTCTTTAATTGATCTCTCACTAGACTTCACTTTGATCATTTTGTACTGATCTTACCCTTATTTTTTACATTCCCCAATCGACCTCTCATACTACTAATTTCGTGACTAACACTAAATAAAATATGTTTAAAATTTTAATTTAAAAACAACTAATATTCACCAAAATAAACTTCGACTTACTAATATTGTTACCTCGTTTTAAGAATTATCTAATTGATCTCTCATTATAGACATCCTTTCGAGGGATTTGTACAAATACTTTGACTTTTCCAATCAATCACAAGTTCACACACGCATTTGTGTAGGGACTCACATATGTCATATTGCCCTTACTTTTGGCTTTTGTCATAAACCACAAATTCACACACACATTTACGTAAGGACTCACATATGTCATCTTATTCTTACTTTTGACATTCTCATCGACCACAAATTCATACATACATTTACATAAGGACTCATATATGCCATCACATCAAGTATACATTCACTCTCAATATGAACCATCATTTTCCTATCCTTCAAAGTATACATTCACTCTGAATATGAACCATCATTTTCCCATCCTTCAAATTTGCAATTCACACCCACATGCACCGCACCATCACGTTGATTTTAATATTTATAAATTCGCATCACTTGAGACTCGAACTCTAGTATCAGATTTAAAATGTGAACACTTAATCACTAGACCACATTTGATTGTTGAATTTAATTTAAAATTGTATATATATATATATATTTCATCATTATTAATGAATAATATATAAAATATATAATGAATAAAAAAATTAATTAATTGTATAAATAATAAATATGAAAAGAATATATAAAAATATTTTTTTAATAAATATTTGGAAATTTAAATTAAAAATATTTTTCAAATCTAATATATAATTATATGAAATTAATAAAAAAAAAGGTTAAAATAATGAAATTATAGATAAAAGATATAATGAATAAAAGAAAATTAATTAATTATTAAAGTATAAAATTAATTTTTTTATAAATTATTTAGAAATTTTAATTAAAAACTAAAGTAAAAATATTTTTAAAATATATTATATAATTATATTAAATTAAAAAAAGTTAAAATAATGGTTTATATAATAAATACGGAGAGAAAATAAAATATATATTTTAACTAAAATTAAAAAAATATTTTTAAAATTAATTTAATAAATATGAAAACTAATAATCTAAAACGTCTTCTCATCTCTTTTAATTTAATTTTTTAATTGGCACTTTTTATATTATTTCATTGATATGATTAGTGAGTTAACTGATTATTTAATTCGATAGTCTCAAAAAGTGAGTCGTGCGCTGTGCGCTGTGGTGCGGATGACAGATATACAAAGTCTTTTAAACTTATGCGTATATATAATAAAAACTAAATTAAAAATATTTTTAAATTTAATATATAATTATATTAAATTAATAAAAAAAATGTTAAAATAATGGAACGATAGTTAAAAGATATAATGAATAAAATAAAATTAATTAATTAGATAATGTATACAATTATTTTTTAAATAAATTATTTAAAAATTTTAATTAAAAACTAAAGTACAAATATTTTTAAAATATAATATATATAATTACATTAAATTAAAAAAATAATTAAAATGATGATATATATAATAAATATGGAGAAAAAATCAAATATATATTTTAATTAAAATTAAAAAGTTATTTTTAAAATTAATTTAATAAATATGAAAACTAATAATCTAGATAGACCTTCTCATTTCCTTTAATTTAATTTTTTAGTTGACAAACTCTTTCTATTATTTCATAACCAGTTGATATCATTCGCGAGTTAACATATTCTTTACTTCAATTCGTTTATTTTTAAAATGGGTCGTACGCTGTGGTGCGAGAACCCACTAATCTAGAATCTTTTAAAAATTAAGCGTTATTATATATATTATAAACCAACCGCATCAATTGACTAAGACTGAAAAATAAATGTGATTATCCGTGCATTAACTTAGGCACAATTCACTCGATTAGAAGCGCTTCATTTTATCGTCTCCCTTTATTTTTATTTTCTTTTTAGTTTCCGTCTTGATTTTTTTAATAAAATATTTTAAATAGACTGAAAACTTTGATTTTAAAATGTATAGTCGACATATAGTTTTTCGAAAATTAGGAAAATATTTTTCACATATTTAAACGGATGTTAGAGATTTTATTTGTTTGGTTCAAAAGTTAGTTACACTCGGAAAAAAGTTTGTGTGCTTATTCTTTTGTTCCCATTATAATGATGGTCTCTACTTTAATTTTTTTTTTGTCAATTTTTAAAATTTATTGTTTTATACTTTTATTTAAAAAAATTATTCAAATTCGAATAATAAAAGGTATTGAAATTTAATAATTTAAGTCATACATGTATATTAGATTTGACTGAATTTTGTACATATAATTTAAGATAACTTCTATGAACTATAAGCAATTTTTTATTTTTGGATTAGAACATCTTTAATCACCTCTTTTGAAACTTTGTAAAAAAAGAAACTTGAAAGTTTTAATGGCGGAACTTTATTTAGGGGCTCTTGTTCTTCCCCGTTTCTTCCTTGTCTTCGAAATGACCGCAACCGAAAGGTCCCTTTTATAGCCTGCCTTATCCAAGCAAGTGGCTAAGGCGGTTGATTTGAGACAGAAGCTATTAATGACATGTCTCTTCTTCAATCAAATTATATCCGTTTATGATAGTTGATGATGACTTATGATTATAGGCAAAATGATCGCATTATCTTTGGAATCATTTTGGTTTTTGATTCATTCAATTTGATTAAGTGTAGATTTTTCGTATCAGATAATTAGTTGCACTTGTCGACGAGAGGCTTACACGCAAGGACGACGGAGGCGTTGTTCAGGGATTGCCAAGAAATCACATAGGTGGTAGGCCAACGATGAGCGTGTTCCGCGTAGGAGGTGAGTTGATCGGGCCTTTTAGGTGTTGACTTTACACACCTGAGCCCAGGCCTTGTTGCATGATCGCTTGGATCTAGCCTACCGAGCGTGATCTGGCTACGTTGTGCATGTGTTCGGCCTATTGACCATCATATTTGGTTTAGATCATTTCTCCTAGGACACGTTTGGCTTTTCTCCCCCTTTTATATTTATTTTATACAAAAATAAATACTAATTTTATTAGGAGGAGTGATAAAGAGAGGGAATTTGGTGAGGGAATGACTTGGCATCACCTTCATTGGTTGGAAAATGTTAAAGTGGGAGGAAAGAGAGTAAAGAGAAAAATTATTTGATTTTTTCAGCGAATAAAATTATGTCAAGTCATTCCCTCACCAAATTCCTTCACCAAATACCCTCACCTAATCATTTCTCTTTTATTAGTGCTAAATGCATCATATTTAACATATTCTGTTAATTAATATTTGTTTGATTTTATTATTATTTTATTTTAAAAACAACTAAGGTTTTTATTAATTTGGAAATCTATTGATATATTATTGTATGCGTTCACAACGTTGGCCTCCAAAGACAATTGGAAAAATAAAAATTGAAACTATTTATGAGCGGTAAATAAGTTAGGTAACTCATATTAGTTTGTTAATTTGTTTTTAACAGTTTTATTAATTGTTAAGAGTAATTATTTTGTTATTAAGAAAGTTAAACATTATATAAGATGAATGAAATGGCTTAAAAACCTTTATTCTTTATTGAGTTTATTTCTCTCAAAGTTTCACTTTCTCTCTCTCAATTCATATTGATTCTTCTTTTTATTTGTTCACAAACTTTTATCTGCTTGATTTTCGGATGGTATCAGAGCCAGATCGTTGAAAGAAGAAGCCTTTTGTCTGATCCTATGATACTATCTAGCAATAAACTTAGCCCTAGTCAAACTCCAGTGTGAATCTCGACTCCAACCGCTCAAACGATGACGATTGAGAGACAAATACCAATAACTTGGACTATTCCAGTTAAGAGAAAATACAACAACGATCAGTTAGTTATTCATGCAGAGGATCATCCAGGACTGAATATCACTTATGCAATTCTTACTAGAAGAGACACATACTTTGGTTGGAGTTTAAGCGTTCGCCTAACACTTCAGGCGAAGATTAAAAGCGGTTTCGTCGATGGATCATATCCTCATCCAAAAGAATGTGATGAACATGACCAATTGAGTATTGTTGATGCTCTAGTTAGATCTTGGATAATGAACACGATCGAGCCAAAGATTGGGAGAAGGTTTCAATCAAAGAAAACTAGTTGAGATTTATGCTTAGAGGTTCAATCTCAATATGAAGGTAATAACGGACCAATAAGGTATGGATTACAAAGAGATATCAATTTTGTTCAGCAAGACGATTTAGATCTAGAGGAATATTATTCAAAGGTCAGGTTGCTTTGGGACGAAATGTTAGGGTTGAAACCACTTCGAAGATGCAAGTGTAAGGGAGTTTGAATCGATTGTGATGAATGTTTCTTGAGGCTGAGATGCTTCAAGACGATGAAGAACTGAAATTGTTGCAATTCTTGATGGGCCTCGATGAGAGGTATGAGTATGTAAATGATCAGATCCTCATGTAGGATCCATGGTTAGATGTGTACAAATCATTAACTATATTATAAAATATTGAAAAAAATCTAAACAGAAAGACCATATCAAGAAGTAGCAATAATTATCAAAGATGATTTTACAAAGAAGGGAAGTCAAAATGTTGACAAGAATAAATACGTTTATTGTTCACATTGTGGAGGAAAGGGACATATTAATGAAGGATAGTTTTAAGTTGATAGGATATCCGGATTGGTGGAAACAACCAAGGGATAATCATGAAAAGAAGAAGAATGTATATCAGAATAGGAATACACATGATGCATTTGATCTTGAAGATGTACCTAATATGACAATGGAAGAGTTCAAGATGTATAAGTAGTTTCTGAAGAATACGAGGGACAATAAGACTAAAGTAGGTGGCTCTACTTCCTCTGTAGGTAAGTATTTTTTATCAAATTTGTTTTCATTTAATCTGTTTGATTATAATTTTAGCACGAATGAACAAATTAGTATGACATATAAATGGCTTATTGATTCAGGAGCCTCATGTCATATTTGCAATAACAAAAATATGTTTATTAATTTAAAGAAGTTAGAAACACCTAAGATTATGTACTTAACTGATGGATCTTGTAGGAACGGTTAAAGTATATAATGGATTGAAACTTAAAGATGTATTATATGTATCTTATTTTAAATATTCTTTAACTGCAATTTCTAAATTATCCAAAGAAGACAAAATGAAATATGTTTTCTCAAAATCTGTGTATTATTTGTAGGACCTTAAGAAAAAAGATTAAGGTGATTTTGGGAAAAATGATTGGAAATTTGTATTTCACAGAGAATAGTTTGTTTTCTTGTAATGATGATATTATGTTGCTAACATTTCTTCTAATAATGTTGTTGATTATATTTTGATTCATAAACGATTAGGACACCCTTCTAATGGTGTTATCAAACTTGCATTTCTAGATTGTTTGAATGAAAATTTTCAATGCAATACTTGTTCACTTGCAAAAATGCAAAGATTTCCATTTACAAGAAGTGAATTTAAAACACAAACAATTTTAAGTTAAGTTGAGAAAGAGAGGGTTGAACTTATTCATGTTGATTATGGGGACCATATCGAGAAGAGTCTATTTTGAACACACCTTATATTCTTACAATTGTTGATGAATTTTTTAGGTGTACATGTGTCTTTCTAATCTCAAGTAAAGTGTTTGTGTTTGATAAACTTCAAAGTATTTTTTTTAAATGATTAAAAATTCACCACAACAAAATAGTGTTGTAGAAAGAAAACATAAACTTTTGATCTAGGTTGCAAGATTTTTAATGATAGATTCTAATTTAGAACCTAAATTTTGGCATTTTTCGTTATTGATAACAACTTATATTATTAACAAAATTTCTACAAGCATTTTAAATGGAAAACACCCATTGAGATTTTAAGTGGAAAGAAACCAAATTTTGATTCTTCGCGGTAAATGATTTTTCAAATAAGTTAAAATTATCAAATAGAGCTAATAAATGTGTCTTCATTGATTATCCTTTAAATAAAAAAGGTTATACAATTTATAACATTGTTGAATGTAATGTTTATGTTTCTAGAGTTGTTATATTTCATGAGAATTTTTTTCCTTTTTAAGAAAAAGTTAAGCATGACGAAAATATTTATAAAAGGGTAAGTTACATAATGCACCTTGTTTCTTTAATGAAGAATCAGATTGTACAAATCATGATAATATAAATTTAGATCATCATGACCTGAAATTTGATGAACATTATATTTCAGAGTGTGATTTACAACAATCCCATTATTCTGGAATCTAATGTTAAAATACAAAATTTTGAATATGATTTACAGCATAATCATGTTAATCTAAAATATAATATTCAATCTAAAAATTCTGAACATGAAAGTGTACATTTAAATGTTCAAAAAGAAAAAATGATGATACTTCTAAAAGAAGTTCTAGATGCATTATCCACCTATTTGGATGAAAGATTATGTAGCAAATGAAGTTGAAACGAATGTTAAACAAAATAGGTTATTTTTTAGCACCTATTTATCCGTTTGTTTCAACTTGCAAAGATATTGAATATAATGATTTTTTTGGAAATATTGACCAATTCTCTGAACCAACAACTTATAAAAAGGTTGTTTTAAACTCGGAATGGGTAAAAGATATGAATGAAGAGTTAATTTCTCTATATAAAAATCAAACATAGACTTTGACTAATTTACTAAATGGTAAAAATGCCATTGAATGTAGATGGATTTATAAAACAAAGTTAAATGCTGATGGAAGTGTTAATAAATATAAAGTCACATTTGTTGCAAAGGGTTATAATCAAAAGGATGAACTTGATTTTCATAAAGTTTATGCATCAGTGATTAAGAATGCTGTAACCCCTAGGAGATGGTCCCCTTCCGTAGCTTAGCACATGTTTGGATGACGCATGACAATATGAGGGGAAACCTGAGGTGGCTCGAGGTTCGATGCGTTTCAACATTAGTTTGCATGCGAGAAATATTTAAAATTTTTTTTTTTAAAAGATTTTAAAAATACTTGTGAGCTTTAGAAATTAATCATATAAAAATAATTAATTTGATTCAAATTTTAATAATCTGGAGAGAAAAATATAATTTAATTAAAACCAGTTTAAATTAATCAAACATAATTAATTTAAAATATTATTTATTTGAAAATAGAGTCGCCAAATAATTTTAAAAAAATTAGTAAAAGGTACATGTATAAATGTACTTTGTATCAGAATTTCTATAAGGGGTTCGTTTTTTAGTTACGCTCGGGAAAAAGCTTTCGTGTTATGTTCTCTGTACCCGTCAAATGACAGTTTAATTTCTTAACTAAAAGTCTGGCTATTGAAAGATTTATATATAATATTTATTTCCTTTAATTAGTAGTCTAGGGTCCTAAACAAGAATATATTTATATTTCGTAAATAATTGTATAAAATTATTTAAAAGAGCGTATCTACGATTGTGTTAATATAAGATTAAGTATAATACTTGAAATATCAGAAAAATGTTATAATTTAAAAATAAATTTCAAACGGGGCCTTGGCCAAAATATTTGTTTAGGAAATATCCCAAAAATATTTAAATATAATTTTTTGACCTTTCGAGATTATTTGAAAATGGATTGGAGTTCTAAAATTACAAAAATATTTTTGGATTTTAAAAAGTGGAAGCATACATGCCTTAGGACCAGAGTTTTAGGGCTTGGGTCTGTTTTGCCGTTCTAGGCTCGAACGGGCTCGGTCTAGACTAGGGTGGTTGGATTAGGGCTTAGGATACTCGGTTGAGGGACCGAAAGGCTCGGTCCTGGAGCTTAGGAGGCTTAGTCCTGAACTCAGGTTGTTTGGTTCTAGGTCTAGGTGGCTCGGTCCCAGGTCTAGCTTCCTCGGCCGTGGACTTGAGAGTCTCAATCCCAAGTTAGACCTCTTAGTCCTAGGTCTCGGTCTTGACTCAAGAACACCGGTTATTGGTCTCGGTCCTAGGTAGGTTTTCTCGGTCCTTGGTCTCGGTCAGGACTGAGGATTCTTAGTCATGTTTCTTAGTCCCGATCCTACACGACTCAGTCATCGGAGACCGAGTGTTCTTCATTTGGTATGAAGAATTGCAAGTTTGTAACTTTGGATACAGATAATGAAATCATGATTTGTAAGTTGCAAACAACTCATATGAATGTAAGGAACATAACCCTTAACCCTAAACACGATTAATCGAACTTTATAATATTAATTTCAAAATCATTTTTAGGGAAAAATTTAGGAACTTTTGATTTAGACCATCTCATGGCCTAATTCTTGTTCCAACAACTTTGAAATTATTATTATAGTTGAATACAACCAAAACAAGAACATTAATCAAGCTTTCTAACAACTTTTAAAACTAAAACTAAAATTTATTTTAAAATAAAATTCAGTTGGATCAAACATGATCGGGATGTTAATATAATGATTTGGAAATCATCCTAACATGTTTGTAAACATGTTATGCAGCTATTTTAATCAAAATTCAAGACAAGAAGCTCAAGAACACGATTTTCAAAATTTTCAAATTTCAAAATCAAATTTGTGTTTTTTCAATTTAGGTTGAATTGATTAAATCTCTTCGATAAAACACTTATATATTTTCTAAGGAATGATTTCAAACAAAGAAATCACATAATTGAACCTAAATATGTTCAACCCGGTCAAACTTGAAAAAAAATCAATTTCAAATCAAAAATCGAGTTACAACATGTCTGGAAGCTTACCAATGATTGGAGAACACTCCAATGATGTGCAAGAAGCTTTTAAAAGCCTAGATCGAAACTTGGATCGCCGGAGTGAATTTTACAAAATTTCAGTTCGCCGAAGCTCTTTGATTCTTCGATTTAAGCTATAATACTTGGTGATTGTTTGATGGCCTGGAAGAAGAATGCTTAGAGAGTATTTATACTAAGTTATGTCGGTTATCCTAACCAAATTCAACTTCGATTTGGCTATCGAAGTTTTGTCCTTTGAATTCAAATTTGACTTTGATAGCCTAGCTAGGGCATATGATTTGACTTCGAATCATAGAGAAATTAAAGGCGAGGTAGGTACGTGCACAAGGGTAAAAAATAGAGGGATAAGGTTAAAAAATGGATGAGATATGGTTTTTGGAAGAAACGCCAACGTCAATCGCGTTTTAGGCAATCCCCTACATCGGCGAAGAAGACGGGTAAAATTACGTTGTTTCATTTAACCGAAACGTAGTATTTTGGTGTTCCATTGCGGTCCATCCGTGTTTGGGCGTTTTTGACTAACGGGGTTGACGTCACGTTAGTTTTTTTATTACAACTAGCTACGTTGATGATTTTGGCTCGTTGGATGAAGACTTGGTGTTCATCTGATGGACGCGGCTCCTACTGCAACTAATTTTCCTAGTTTCGGCCACACCAGATCATCAATCTTTATTTTTATAAAAGGATTATTTAAAAACAAATTTTTAACCCTTTCTTTTATTTTTCTTAACCAAAAATTCCAAAAAAATATTTTTGGAAACATAATTAAAATTATGTTCATTATTTTTATTTTTGGGTATTTTTGGGAATTTTGGGTATTTATTTAACTGTTTTAAGCCATTAATAAGCCTTATCAGTCTCATTTTGATGCTGCAATTCAGATTATTAAATATCTGAAAGGAACACCATTTTTGGAATATTTTTTTCATCTAATAATGATCTTACATTTACATTGTTTTTAGATAGTGACTGGGCATTATGTTATGATACTTGAAAATCACTTATAGAGAATTGCATTTATATTGTAAATACATTAGTTTCTTGGAAAACAAAAAAGCAACAAACTGTTTATAGATCTCCTACAGAGGCTGAATATAGAAGTATGGCAATGACTATATGTGAATTACAATGAATTCATTATTTGCTTAATGATTTTCAAATCCAGGTTTTATTACCCATTGTCCTTCATTGCGACAACAAAGCGACAATGCATATTTCTCAAAATCCAGTGTTTCATGAACGCACGAAACATATTGATATTGATTGTCATGTGGTAAGAAACAAACATAAAAAAATATTTATTTCATTGACATATATTTCTTCTGTTTACAGAATGTAAATATATTTACTAAATCATTTGATGTGAAACAATTTCAAGATTTGAGGCTTAAGTTGTTATTTCAAGATTTTCATCTTTAAGAGAGAGTGAAGAAATAAGAAATTGAAATTATTTATGAGTTATAAATAAGTTATGCAACCGATATTAGTTTGTTAATTTGTTTTTAGCAGTTTTTTTATTGTTTTTTTTAATAAAGGAGAGCTAGAATGACACCCCCACATTCATTACCCCCGCTTAAACTTAAAGCGCTTTCAGATGGAATCAAACCCGTGACCTTTGTTAATTTGTTTTTAGCAGTTTTATTATTTGTTAAGAATAGTTATTTTGCTATTAAGAAAGTTAAACACTATATAAGATTAATGAAATGGCTTAAAAACCTTTATCGGGTTTATTTCTCACAAAGTTTCATTTTTCTCTCTCTCAATTCATATTGATTACTTTCATTTATTCACAAACTTTTATCCGCTTGATTTGCACAACAATTTTTCATTTTTTTAGAAATAAATACTTCAAAATTTTGTAATAGTTAAATTAAATTAAATTAAATTGGACATTGGTTAGAGTAGCCACCTAATTTCCAAAAAAAATTAGGATAAAATAATTTTGGGGAGTAAAACAATAATATCTTCGAAAAAAAGAGCTTCCTTAGAGGTTCAGTGCTTGGTTAAATGTAAGAAAAGATATCGTTGTTATGTCTCACATGCCTGTTAGAAGTGATCTTTAATTTTAATATTTTGACCATTTTAGAAATATTTTAAGTTTATTTTAATCCGTTTATTTGTCAATTCCATATGGATATCTAACATATACCCTAAGACTAAATGTAAGAGGTAATGATTATTAAATAGGATAATGTATTAAAAATAATAATAATTATTTGTATTAATTAAAAGTAATGTCATGAACATTAGAAAATATTAAAAAAAAGAATTAAATTTTATTATATTCATAAATTAATTTAAAAATATAAATAAATCAATCCGTAAGTGTTTTAGAGTTTTATAGTCCATTTATGGGGAAAAAAATGTAATGTTAAAAAATTAGAAGTTCATAGGCCTTAAGAGAAAATAGGCGTAACCAGTAAAACTCTTGTCTTAAAAAAACTCTAAGGGTGTGTTTGATAACCCTAGAATTGGCATTGGAATTGGAATTGGAATTGGAGGGTCCAATTCTTATGTTTGTTAGACACTTTAATATTAAGAATTGGAATTGGAATTAGAATTCCAATGGAATTCAATATAGTGTAATTTGATATTTCTCAATTCCTATCTTTTTAGGTCGGAATTGTAATTCCAAATTAACACGTTTTTTATGTTTTTGACATGTTTAACACGTTTTTCACACATTAAACACGTTTTACACGTTTTTAACACGTTTTTTACACGTTTAACATATTTTCATATTTTGGCACGTTTAAAACGTTTTTGGCACGTTTAACACGTTTTTGACACATTTAACACGTTTTCACGTCCTTGACACGTCTAACACGTTTTTGACACGTTTAACATGTTTTCACGTTTTTAACACATTTAACACGTTTTGGCACGTTTTTGGCACGTTTAGCACGTTTTTGTCACGTTTAACACGTTTTTGACACGTTTTAATATATTTAACACGTTTTTTACGTCCTTGACATGTTTAACACGTTTTTGACACATTTAACACGTTTTTCACGTCTTTGACACGTTTAACACGTTTTGACACGTTTAACATGATTTTCACGTTTTTAACACGTTTAACACGTTTTTAACACATTTAACACGTTTTTTATATTTTGGCACATTTTGCACGTTTTGGCACGTTTAACAAGTTTGATGAGGAGGAATTGGAATTGGAATTGGCATTGGAATTCTAATTCCAATTCCATGAGAATTGGCATTGAATTACAATTCAATTCCTATGTTTGGAAAAATGATAGAATTGTAATTCAATTCCAATTCCTATGTTTGAGAAAATGATAGAATTGTAATTCAATTCTAATTCCAATGTTTGTAAAATAAAATATTTGAGAACTATTTGTGTAGTTTATGTGTCAGAAATCTTTTTAAATAAAATATTATTTTAAGATATTAAAATAAGTCCTGAATTTTGAAATTAATAATAATTAATTTTGGACCAAATTTCAAATAATCTAATCAAATAAAAATTTGATTAAAGAAATATTTACTTAAATTAATTAAAATAATTAATTTGTAAGACATGTTATTAGATAAAAAGTCAACAATTTGTTTTTTAGTTTAAAATTAATAAAAATGTTACGCATGTAAGCACTAAGAATCTACATCAATTTATAAAATAACTATTTTGATTTATTTTCGAATAAATAAAATCAAAATAATTAATCCAAGGTAAAAACCTAATTAACCCAATTAATTAGATTAATTACTGTAGTAATTAAAATCTAATTAATTAAAAAATGATGAAATAAAATAAATAAAATTATAAATGTTTTACTCATTTTATCTTAAAATAATTTTAGAAAAATCAAGAGATTAAAATAAATAATTTAGGATTAAATGTAGTACCATTTCATCCCAAAATTTATTTATTTAGCCCCAAAATATAAAAGATAAAATAAATTAGCAAAATATTTATCATATTTATTTTTAATATTTTGTATATTTTTAAAGATTGAAATTAAAGCCAAAAAGGTGAAGAAAAATCAATTTCAAACAAAATCTTAAGGTTTTAAATAAAAAATAAAATTCGCAATCGTAGCCGAAACTCGTAAAAGAGTTTTAATGTTGGGTCAAATTATTTTGACTAACGGTATTTTGATGATGACTTTGTGCAAAACTTAAATAAGAATGAAGCTAAGTCGTCTAATTGTCTTTTGTGCAGGTGCATCAAAATATGCTAAGATAGACTTAGTTTGAAATAGGCTAATTAGACGCGCTGCTAGTTATACATGCAGTCTAATAGACACGTAGTTAGACGTGCAGTTTAACAGACACATAGTTAGACGTGTTGTTTAACAGACACGTAGTTAGACGTGCTGTCTAATAGACACGTAGTTAGACGTGCTGTCTAACAGACACGTAGTTAGACGTGCAGTCTAACAGACACGTAGTTAGACGTGCAGTCTAACAGACACGTAGTTAGACGTGCAATCTAACAGATGAAAGTTAGACGCTGACGTTTAACTCCTTCATACAAGTTTGAAGTGAAACGTAGTTAGACGTGCAGTCTAACTCTATTAGACTTGGTGGTCTAATGAATCTCGTTATTAGACGTAAGCGTCTAACTTCCTTAGACTTGGCAGTCTAATGGAGAACGTCTAATGCCTCGCTTCAGCAATTGCTTGAAGTTAAAATCCGTCTATCCACGATCAACTAGCTGTATGCTACTCCTGCTCCACTAATCCGTGTAAAACAGTACTACAGCCAGTTGCACCCAATGAATGAATGCCACGTAAGTAAATATTCTTTCCACTACTTGTTCCTTGTAGGACAGGTCTAGAAGAATATCCGACGCACTATCAGTTCAGTACGACCACGATCATTGTGCACAGAGCCTATTGTACTCTTGTACTATGGAGGCTTTCCAATGGGTGCTTTCCACGTTTCAATGCAGAAGATTCGATCATTGATACATGTCTTATATTTAAAGATCCTCAAGGACAACGGACGAGCTGCTGGTTACACAATCTATCTTATGAATTGCTTGCTCACCTACTTACTGATCTTGTACATCATCTTCAAGAGAGAGATAGAATCAAAACATTGTCTAGTTGAGTGATATTCTTAAATATACTGTAAGTTGAATAGAGTCTGTCCTGTTCAACAGTTAGCTAGCCAGTAAACTGTATTTGATTCAAAGAAGTATAGTGAATCCTTCCAGTGGTTGAAAGAAGGGGTGACGTAGGAGAGTTTGCTCTGAACATCCATAAACAAACTACTGTGTCATTTACATTCTGTATTCTTATCTTTTATTGGTGCTTAGCTTCAAACTTGAGCAAATGTTTCCGCATTTGAATCGCTTCAAGAGTTTGTAAGGGTTTGTGAAGAATAGAAAGTGATATTAATCCCTAACAGGATTTCTATCAAAACGTTTTCCAAAAGTTGTCATAAATAGTCAGACCCTCGTCTCTATTTGTGTCACCGATCCTATCAATTAGTATCAGAGCTCTATTTTCTATTCTCAAGCATCAAAAATCTAAATCATGTCTATCATCAACGAAATCCCTCTTCTTTCGAAAGAAAACTACGAGTATTGGATTATAAGAATGAAAGCTCACTTGGCCACTCTTGATTGTGATATGTGGAGTGTCATTACCGATGGTCCCATAAAAATTGCAAAGCCAAGATGTGAGTGGACAACGGAGGATAAGATGACTAACAACATGGACAACGTCTCCAAAGATATCCTATATCAATCAATCAACATGAATATATTATGTGAAATCAAGTCTTGTTCCTCTACTAAGGATATCTGGGAAAAGCTTATTCACATCTATGACCGTGATGTTCAAACTAAAAAGATTCAAAAGGTGTTTGTATGTGCTGAAAACAAGTCTAAATGGGCCGATAGCGACTCAGAGGACTCACTCAGTGAAAATGAAACAGAAGCCGTCATATGTTTGATGGAAGATGATCAATCCAAGGTAAATGTTCTTTTCTCACAAGAGTTTACCAACAAAGAGTTAACTGCTGCACTCAATGACATGGCCATTGAGTACAAGAAGTTATCAAATTCTTTTAACGAAATGAAAGCAAAATATGAGATCAATATATCTTCTCCATATAAAATCCCTGAATTAAATGTTTTTGAAAATAAAATACTTGAGATCTCATCTAAGAATGAGATGTTCAAAGAACAGATACAAACTCTTTCTTCTGAAAACAAAAGGTTAAACTATATGGTTAGAGCTTGGACAAGATCTGGAGAAGCTGTCAATTATCATATTAGTCTGTTGAAACCTGTTGGATCCAAATCCGGTTTAGGATTTGATAGCAATGACCCAAATCAGTCTTGTAATAAGTTAAACTCAGCAACTAACAAGCTTAAATCAATAAGTTTTGTCAAAGGGAGTCTAACTGACACTGAAACTAATCCAATCCATGAAGAGTTAACTTTAAAAGATGAAATAACTTATGTTTTGTCAACTGTTAGCTGGCTAAAAATTAAGTTAGATGCAGCTAGCAAGTTAGGAAATCTAAAACCTGACAAGAAGTCAAGGATTTCCAAAAGAAAATCATCCTCTAAAGCTAATGGATTAGTGGCTAGTAGAAAGACGTGTGCTAAGTAAAAAGCATACGCATTAATCACAAAACAAAATGGGAAATCCATCAAAATAACTCAAATATGGATTCCTAAGGGACTGATTGACCGAGGACCCAAGTGAACGTGGGTACCAAACGATTGTAAATACTGTTTTGTGTAGGTACATGTAAGTGATTGCCTGGAGGACTCTGTTTGGTATCTGGATAACAGTTGTTCCAGACACATGATAGAAACAGACGGCTTCTAACAGATATAGCAGATTGCTCAGGCCCTAAGATCACCTTCGGTGACAACAAGAAGGGTAAGACCATAAGTAAGGGTAAGATTATCTATGGTAATCTAACCATTAATGATGTCTTACTTGTTGACAATCTATGTTACTACTTGATTAGTATTAGTCAATTATATGATAACCGTTTGTTAGTTGATTTTCAAACTCATGCATGCCTAGTTAAGGATCAAAAGGGTAATACTCTGTTAACTAGAAGTAGAGTAAGAAATTCTTATAAAATGAACTGGAAAAATAAGACACCTGACCCTATGTGCATGATTGCCAAGAATGACCAGAAATGGTTATGGCATAAAAGGTTAAACCATCTAAATTTCAAAACCATCAACAACATTTGTTCACATAATTTAGTGTTTGATTTACCTATATTACAGTTCTCTAAGGACAAGGTTTGTGTTTCTTGTCAGTTAGGCAAACATGGCAGATCATCGTTCAAAAGTAAAGGGAAATCTCAATCCAGCCGTTGCTTAGAATTGTTACATATGGATCTGTTTTGTCCAAATCCTGTAAAGAGCTTAGGAGGGATGAGATTTACCCTAGTAGTTATTGATGATTTTTCACGATTTACATGGATAGCATTTTTGCAATCTAAGGTTAAAACTGCTAAAAATTTGATTAAATTCTTTAGAAGAATTCAGAACCAGAAATCCTTGAGTATTGCGTGCATCAGAAGTGATCAAGGAACTGAGTTTACCAACAGACGTCTATCTTCTTATCTCGAGGAGTCTAGTATTAGGCACGAGTTGTCTAGTGTCAGAACTCCACAACAGAATGACATTGCTGAGAGAAGAGTAAGGACACTTAAAGAAACAACGAGATCTATGCTTGCTGAATCAGGTGTTCCTCAGAGGTTCTGGGTAGAAGCCATAAACACAACATGCTACACACAAAATCGGTCGATAATTAACAAACGTTTTGACAAAACACCCTATGAACTGTTCTACGGGAGAATTCCCACAAATACGTGTAAATGTTATATCCATAATAATGGGAAGGATTATCTGACTACTTTTGATGGTAAAGAAGATGCTGGATTCATGTTAGGTTATTCCTCAATAAGCAAGGCTTACAGAGTATATAACAACAGAACACAAACTGTTGAGGAATCCCTACATGTTGTTTGTGATGAGTATGTTGAAAGTAATCTCATTGATCTCATCGACCTTGCTAGCAGATTAGAAGCGACAAGTCTTGAATCTGTGTGTGAGGATGAAGCTATGGCTAAACGGATTTCATTGTTTGACCCTATGGCTGATCCGGTTGAGAATCAACCAGACGCTCAAACTCATGTTCAATGAGATGTTGAGAGTTCTGACGTCACGGAGCCATCTAGTCAGACAACTAATCTTTTAGGACCCAACTTCAGATGGAATAAGAATCATCCACCAGAATTGATAATCGGTAATCCTAACTCTCCTCGTAGGACAAGACGTCAATTAATGGATGAAATAGCCAACTCTACCTTTATTTCTCAAATTGAACCCAAAAAGATGGGTGAAGCAGTGCTTGATCCAGATTGGATCAATGCTATGCAGGAGAAGTTAAACCCATTTGTGAGAAATAAAGTATGGCATCTAACTCCAAAACCGACTGATCAATCGGTCATTGAAACTGCTTAGTTATAAGGAACAAAGCCCGGTTAGTTGCTCAAGGATACAGATAGGAAGAAGGCATCGACTTTGATGAGTCATTCGCCCCTGTAGCTAGACTTGAGGCAATTAGAATCTTCCTAGCTTATGCATCATTTAAGAATTTTAATATTTCTTCAAATGGATGTGAAAAGTGCATTTTTAAATGATAACTAAATAAAGATGTTTATGTTGAGCAACCCCCTGGTTTTCTAGATCATACTTACCAAATCATGTTTTTAAACTTGACAAAGTTTTATACGGTTTGAAACAAGCTCCTAGAGATTGCTATGATAATCTGACAAAAAAATTGTTTGATCATGACTTCGTTATTGGAACCGTTGATAAAACACTGTTTAGATTTACTAAAGATTCTCACATTCTACTTGTTCAAGTATATGTTGATGACATTATATTTGGATCAACTAATCCCAAATTGTGTAAGAAATTTGCCAAGCTGATGCATGATAGGTATGAGATGAGCATGATGGAAGAATTAACTTTCTTCCTCGGCCTTCAAGTTCGTCAACTGGAAAAAAGAATGTTCATCAATCAAGCCAAATACACCAAAGAGCTGCTGAAGAAGTTCGGGATGGAGAACTGCTCTACTGCAGCTACTCCAATGAGCTCCTCCAGAAAACTTGACAAAGATGATGGTGAACAAGGTGTTGACATCACTTCCTATAAAGGTCTTATCGGATCCTTGCTCTATCTCACTACCAGCAGGCTAGACATTCAATTTGTTATTCGTGTTTGTGGAAGATTCAAGGCTAATCCGAAACTCTTACTTACTGTTGCTAAACGTATTTTTAAATATTTGAAGGAAACTTAAAATGTGGGACTATGGTATCCGAATAATTCCAGTTTTAATTTAACTAGTTTCTCAGATGCAGACTGTTAGGATCGGGGACGCCCTTGGAGGACCGGGGGTGTTTTCCGGTTTAGGAAGGGTGGCCGCTTACAACACACACACAACTTGGTGATAGTCCGGTTAAAGACTAAAACCGTTCTCAGCACTGCACAACCTGTCACAGACTCTTGAACCGGTGTTCAAGGGCGGAAGTGTCTGTTTCAGGTTGAAGCAACGTTTGCGACTTTTAGATGATGTTTAAGGAGGAAGATGTTTAATGAGAGTGAGTGACCGGTTTTGGAAGTATGATTGGTTTGCGGTTTTATGGTAAGATAGCGGGAAATGAAAGCGAAATGAAAGAACACAAGACACGGAGATTTGTTTATGGATGTTCGGAGCAAACCCTCCTACGTCACCCCTTCTTCTCAGGTTATGAGAAGGATCTCCACTAACTCTTTAGAGTTACAATTTACACTTCCGGTCGAGCCCAACTTCGCTACTCGCCGGTTACACCAAACTCACACTTTGATGTAATACAACACAACACAATAATCACACAAGGATTTCCGGTTTTAGGCAAACCGACTTTAGAATATAGAACTTTATCTCTCTAGAATTGAATGCTTTATGACTTTCACAATTTCAATTACTCAATTTCTCGTATTCACTGCTGCATTTAATGAAGACGTTTGATCTTCCTTTTATAGCTGAAAGTAGCTAACGGCTACTTTCTTCTCTCTCTTGCGGATTGGTTGATCATTAGCACGCCTATCTGCAGGAGGATTTCTTGCACGCTTCAACTTCCTCAACACCTGGCATTCATGCAGGTGACTCTGAGCAGATGATGACATAACCGGTTTTCAGATTGATACACGTGTTCAACATCCGCTTCCGGTCGTCAGCATCGGATCACCAAGGCATCATTGCTTTCCTCCCATGCTTCTGATCGGATCCGATCTTCTTTTATCTTTTCGAGACACGTTTCCTCCGTCACAGTACGTCACTCTTGAGATTTGAATCTTCTGACTTTTGATCTGTACTTTCCGGTTTCTGTGTCTTTGTGCATTATGATCCGGTTGAAGTGTATTCTTCTGTTCTTTGCTAACCGGTTGCTTGAAAAAGTGAAGCCGGTTCCTGTGATCATTTGTCTTGATCACTTGAAGCCGGTTTCTTTGATGTAATAGCAGCTGGTTATTGATGCACGATTTCCGGTTCCGGTTTGTTCAGTACCTGCACATGAAGTTTAATTTCTGTTTAGTTTGTCTGGCCGGTTCCAAAATTAATCTACTTAATTTTTTCTATCAATTTCTCCCTTTTTGATTATTTAGAATAAATATTCAAAAATTGTAATGTGTGGCCGGTTTTAAAGAAAATTAACTTACTTAATTTTTCTATCAATTTCTCCCTTTTTGATTATTTAGAATAAATATTCAAAAATTGTAATGTGTGGCCGGTTTTAAAGATTTTGTTTGAGAGAAACGTGTTTGAAAAACATGTGTTTGATTTTTGATAAGTGTATGTTTTGAAAAATATGAGAGATAGGTGAACTTGTATGTTTTGAAAAACGTAGACAATATGTTTTGAAAAACACAAAAGATAGCAAGAGTGACCAAGTTCTGAAACACATCAAAGACATAATTGTTTAAAGTAATTATGGAAATAGAGTTTAAGGCTTGGATGATCCCCCCTTGTCTTGCTCCTTTTCCAGTTCTTTGTCCAGACGTTTCCTTGCTTCTTCTATTCTTGCTCTGTGCTCTCTAGCACGTCTGTCAGCATCGATTACCAAACCGGCCCATACACTTGAATGACCGAGGACCTTCTTCCTGAGGTTGAAGTTGGCACAAGCTGGTTTTGGCGGTGGACGTGGTGGAACAGTCAAGGGTCTGCAGCTTGGAGTTGCGGTGGATTCTCCGGTTGACCTTCTTTTCCGTCTGTTGAGTTCCTCCGAGTCTTCTTCTTCTTCTTCATCCAGCGGTTCCGCATTCAGTCCAACCGGTTCGGCTGTCTTCAATTCTGCCCTTCTTATCACGTCTTTAACGGCGCTTCGTTTCTTCTTGTTCTTGTTCCTTGTGCTCATGGAGTGGGATGATTGACCTTGTGCCGATTCCTGAGCGTTTGCCTGCTCCTCTTCATTGCATTTTTGGGCCAGCTCATGATCCTTATCTTCAAGTTCCTTCTGAGCCCGTTCTCTTTCAATCTCTTCTTCTTGCAGCTTCCGAGCGGTTTCAGCGTCCTTCTCGATTTGGGTTTGGGTTGAGCCGACTTGAACTTTGGACATATCACCGATCTGGATTGCCATTGCTTGCAGCATGTCCAAAAGAGGAGCGGTTGCGGCTTTGACAGACTCGGAGATCATGGCTTGAACCGTTGTTTACATTGATCTATCCATCATAGTTTGTAGGGAGCTTACCATTTTATCTTCAGCGGCTGAGATTCTTTCTTCGGTTACTGCTTTGAAATTCCCTAGGCATGAATCAACGGTTTCCGCTACTACTTGCTTAATTTGATCGATGTCTAGAGCTTTGACAGGTTGAGCGGATTCTTGTTCCGGATTTTCAGATGTGCCGGATGTTTCCCCACTTAGAAAGAAAGGCTTACTTTGAAATAGCTCGGGATTGTTGAATTGGCGTTGGCAGGACTCCCACCATTTCTTATCAAGGCGTTCGAAGCTTTGCACAAGCCGGTCTCGTACCTCAAGGAATCGTTCTGCCATTTTCATTTCAATTGGTTCTAGAGTTTTTCCTTGGCATTCTTGAAAGGCATTCTCAACAGCCTGTAACCGCACGTTTTCAAGAATTACCGGAGCTTTGTTGAGTGCCGGTTGGATTAGTTGGGTGTTGGCTAACTCGAGTGCCTGTTCTTCTAGCTGGATGAGTGCGTCCCATTGTTTGTTTCCTCTGAAACCTGGAAGCATGTCGGATAGTTTGGTCTCACTTCGGAGCTTTACCCACCGGATATATGGAGCCAGCGCTTCACTTGCACCTTTATTCATATCTTGAATAAATTCATCATATAGTTCATTCTCTTGCTCCAAGGTGTATTCATATTCGTCTCCGGTTGTGGCTTCAGTCTGAGGGTCGATCTGCAGCGTGCCCGTTCCGGTTTCAGTTGACTCTTCAATAAGAATGCCTTTGCCTTTGTCTCTTGGATTGGAGCCTTCTGGAGCTGTTCTGTTTTGAGCGGGACCGGAAGGTTCCTGTCCTTCAATGTTTCCCTCCTGAGCCGGAGGTACAATTTCAGTTGACTTGGTCGTCTCATCGACCGGTTGGACTTCTGGTTGATCAGGCATTTCAACCTGATTTTCTGGCTTCCGACGACTAGAAACGTCGTCTTCTTCGGTTTCTTTTGTGATCTCTTGGACCACATTCTGGATGGCTTCTGAAGTATTCAAGCCCACTTCGGCTAATACTTCTTCGGCTTGCTTGCTTGGTGACTTGGAGGTTGCAGAGTCAACATTTCTCTCTGCTTCCTCCATTGAATTTGACTTGTTCTCCTCGCTCCCCGAAGATTCGGTTTGCTTTGGAGAATCAGATGGAATAGGAGTTGGAACAACGGTGTTGATGGGAATTGGCTGGAAGACATCTGCGGTTCGTTCAGGAGGATTGTCCGAGGAAAGAGTTCTCTCGGAGTCCGCCGGTTTCTTTGAGCTCTTCTTTGCTGATACTTTCTTCCTCCTTTTCGGTTCAGTTTGAGCTTCTGCCTCAACCGCTTTTCTGGACGGTTTCTTTTGTCGTTTTTCTTCTTCAACCGGAACCGATGAGCTGGCTCCCTTGGATGACTTTGTTTTTGAGGTTTTTGGCTTGATCGTCTTCTCCGGTTTCTCCGCTACTGACTCAGAGTCAAGAATGTTTGAGATCGGAAGCGGCACGCCTTCACCTAGTTCCACATTCAGGAACTCAAGAATCTTCACGATTTGCATAGCATAGGCCTGCACCCGGCCTTCTTTCTTGATTACCATTTGACAGAACTCTTCGTATAATACGTAACCCCAGTCCACCTTATCGTTGCGGACGATGGCTAACAGCATTCTGAGTTTAAACTTTGTGAGATTATCGAAGTTACCTCCCCTTCCTTGGAGCGATTTGGAGATGACGGTTACCAGCCATTTGTATTACGGTTTCAGCTTGATTTTCCGGCTGTTGTGGAGCACCAGGTCCTGACCTGAAAGGGATACAACCAACCGGGCAGCATTTGATTCTGCGTCGGTTAAGTCGAACTTTAGGTCCGAACCTGTGTTAGGCAGACCGAGAGCCTCCGCAAAACTTTCTTCAGTTATAAGAATCGCCTTCCCGTTGACGGTAGCCGATACTTTTCTCTTCAACAGTGTCGCCGTCGCCAAGAACTCCGTCACCGCCGCCGGGTAGATAGTGAACGGACCAGAGAGAAACTTCTCCAACCCAGAATCTCGAAGGAGTTGAAGAACAGCTTTGTTCTTGTCTTCAGCGTGCTGATCGATGTCTTCAAAATCAACCTGCAACATCCATTGAAACGGGGCTTTGCCTAGATCCATTGATGATTTTTGAGAAAAGAGAGTTGAAGATTGATGATGATCGGAGAGAGAGAGTCTTTGAAGTTCTGGAAATCTTTAGAGAGAGAAAGCGCATGTGTTGAATGGGCTGATTTTAGTTTATATAGATGGCGGTTCCAGGCAGTTTTGAAGATGAACCGTCATTTTGGTGTTTTTGGCGCCAATTTTCCCTCCAAAAGTTACTGCCGTAACTTTCGGCGGTAAAGGCGGAATTTGATGGGCGGTAAATTTTGAAAGGTAAAACCATGGGCGGTTATGATTTTCAGATTTTTATTTTTGCTTGAGATTCCGGTTTCTGTTACATCTTGTTAACCGGAATTTGTTAAGTTGACTTTAGTTTTGAGTGTGAGTTTGAGAAACCGGAATGGAATAATGAGGATGAAAAGTCGAACAGCTAAAGTATTTCATTAATATAGGAAAGGAGAGACATATGAGCGGTTCTGGTCGTACAACAAAATGACCAGAAACCGGAAAAGAGAATACAGAAAGAGGTTTATTCGGTGAACCATCCTCCCTCCAGCCTTCTTTCGTACCACTTGTCGATGGTGTTGTGAGGAGACCGTTCCTTGATCCTACACATACACTTATAGATCATGTCTATAGTGATGGTGTTGAAAGATCCAACCGGAACACCTTTCCCAAGGTTGCGACGTTTGGACATGAGAAACCGGGTGATCTGAGGGGCGTAGCTGATCTTTCCCCTCTTTCCGGTCATAAGCTGCTTCAGCTTATTGAATAGATAGGATGACCAGTTGATATCGGTTTCTCGGATGATGGCTATCATGATGTCGAATGCCTCCCGGCTGTAGTTTTGGTTGGGCATTCGGCCTATGATAGACCGTTGGACCAAGTCTTGAAAGACTTGATAATGGGGAGCGAGATCTTCCTTCTTCCCGAAGTCCTTAACCGGAGCATAGGACGAAGAGAAGATCTTGAAGAGGATTTCCTTAGCCGGTAGATGCGGCGTCGGAAAGTCGGAGAAACCTTCCGTTGGAAGGTGAAAGAAAGTGGCAAATTCCTCCTCAGAAAACTGGAGGAATTGACCATCAATGATGGTGCGAATGCTGCCATCATCAAGAACGTGACCGTTGTTGAAGAATTCGCATACCTCATCCACGAGAATGAGGTCCGAACCCTTAAGGAAACCTTTCAGGCCAGAAGCTATGATGTGTTCAAAGATGCATTCATAGTAAGAACTGTGCTTGATGTCCTCAAAGTCGATGATCAAGGTGTTTCTGATTTCAGTAGACATGATGAAGAGAGAGTGAAGAAAACTTAGGAGAGTTCTTAAGCTTTGAATTCTTAGAGAGAGAAATGCTTGAAGGCGTGATTTGAAAGATGGAGGTTGAACCCCTTTTTATAGCTTGGAATGAATAAGAGCATTTAATGCTGGGATTTGAAAATCTAGCCGTTTATGCTTAGGTATTAATGATTTTGCAGTTTTCCAAGAGAATAAGAGCAAGTCTTGTCAAATCAATTCAGGCATGCTTTTGAAGTTTATATTTTCAAGAATGTAATGATATATTTTTGATACGACGCATTGAATGTTGTAGATTTTTGACTTGGAGAGGGAATGAAATCTATTTCATTAATTGAAGTCTAAAACCGGTAGTACATCAAAAGTACCGGTTTTGTAAGGAAAAAGGAAAGACAAAAGAAAGGACAGGTTTAGACGTTCGATGATTCAGCTGTTTGAGCGGTTGAAGCCTCAGCCGCTTGAATCTTTCTAGCTTTAACCGCTTCCCATCGGTCGATCATCTCCTGTACTCGTTCTTTGGTGATCACATGCCTTGGATGCAGAGTGACGAACGCTCCAGAATGGATCTCCAGACTTGCGCAGAAACCGCTCAGCTGAGGAGCGTATCCGGTTTTGTTGGAGAGAATCATCCTCTTCAGGTTGCTGAAGATGATCCAGGACCAGTTGACCGGTGTCCCAACCGTTACAGCTATCATCATCTCGAAAACCCTCTGAGTGTAGTAGTAACTTTTCTCTCTGCATAAAACAGATTTTCCCAGAATCTCGCAGAGAATCTGGTACTTGTGAGAAAGTTTACTTTTAGCACCCCAGGGCTTAACCGGGATGTTAGATCCAGAAAACCGGCGACACATTTCTTCCATTGTCACCGATGAATAGGTTAGGTCGGTTACCCCTTCATTGGGTAAACCGCAGTATACAGCGAAATCCGTCTCGCTGAAGAGGAACTTTTGCCCGTAAACCTGTGCGACGAGTATCTCTCGATGCACCTCTTTTACGGTTTCGAACAGTTCTTCAACTACAAGGTAGTCGATGATGAACCTGTTCTCAAGGAAACTTCTTAGCCCGCTCCTTTCAATGGCTAAGAACATCTCCTTGACTTCATGGTCCTCATACTGATAGATTGATTCAAAATCTGCCAGTAGGATCTTCTTGGCTAAAGGGTTGGAGTTCATGTTTGTTTTGAGAGAGACAAGAGGGTTTTATCTCAAGGATGATTCTTGTGAATAGTAAACTTGTGATGTTTTGACAAGGATTAAGCATGGTTTATATAGCCCGTGGATTCGGCTTAGTATTAAATGAAGTTAAGCATGCCTGATGATGTCATTGCTTATTAAATAGACTTAACTTGTTGAAGTAACTAATGGTTATTTCCAAGGTAAATCTAATAATTACTAAGATAGCAATGATGAAAAATATCTATTGACAAGATGTAAGTTTCCCTCTCTTGATGATGGACACATGTCGTCATCTCGATTGTGGTAAACTTGTCTTTAATTAATCACAGGCTTCATTTATCAAATCATGCACGAAAACTCGGTTGTTCATCTCAGGTTAACCGGAAAAATTCATTTCATCATATCAGAGTGCATGCGTACTAATCGGTTTTCCATGACCGGTTTTAGTAGAATATTTCCGTTTATGAAGAATAGTTGATTAATATCAACAATTGTTCAATTTTGGATTTATCTTATGCACTTCAACCTGGTTATTTCAATCGCATAGTAAACATACATTTGATTTGAAAATTTGAAGTAGTCGGGCATAACCGGAGTTTTCCTCCCGGTTAGCATGTTTGATTTTATTAATGGCCTATTAAATTGAGAAGCTTTAGCTTCTCCCTGAACACATATCCCGGTTTTACATGCATAATGATTATATCAATTGATTTAAATTAGTAAGACCCAGAATATTTCGAAAATGTGAAAACTTAGCTTCCTGTAGCGGTTTTGTGAAGATGTCCGCTACTTGTTGCTCAGTTGACACATATTCCAGCCGGATGTGTTTCTCCTGAACATGCTCCCGGATGAAATGATGTCGAATGTCGATATGCTTCGTTCTTGAGTGCAACACCGGATTGTATGTGATCGCTATGGCGCTGGTGTTGTCACAGAAAATTGGCGACTCCTTTGCTTCTATTCCGAAGTCCCTGAGTTGCTGTTGAATCCAGAGGAGTTGTGCACAGCAGCTTCCAGCTGCTAAGTACTCTGCCTCTGCGGTTGACGTTGCAACGGACGTTTGCTTCTTGCTGCTCCAGGTAACTAACCGGTCACCCAGAAACTGACAGGTTCCACTTGTACTCTTTCTGTCGATTTTGCATCCCGCGTAATCGGCATCGGAGTAGCTTATTAGATTGAAGCTCGAGTCTTTTGGATACCAGAGTCCCACTTCTTGAGTTCCCTTCAGATATTTTAAGATTCTCTTAGCCGCCGTATAATGAGATTGCTTTGGATTTGCTTGAAACCTCCCGCATACTCCAACCGCAAACAGAATATCAGGTCGGCTAGCTGTGAGATATAACAGCGAACCGATCATTCCTCGATATGCTGTGATGTCAACCGCTTGACCATCATCATCTTTGTCCAGCTTCACGGAAGGACTCATTGGCGTAGCCGCTTCGGCACAAGTATCCATCCCAAATCTCTTCAGCAATTCGGCTGTATACTTCGGTTGGCTGATAAAGATTCCGGCTTCCAACTGCTTAACCTGAAGTCCTAGAAAGAAACTCATTTCCCCCATCATACTCATTTGAAATCTATCAGTCATCATTTTCGAAAATTTGTCACATAGCTTTGGATCGGTTGACCCGAATATGATGTCATCAACATAAATTTGAACAAGTAAAATTTGCTCCTTTCTTTCAAATTTAAATAAGGTTTTGTCTACTGAACCGATTGTAAATTTGTGATCAAAAAGAAATTGAGTCAGAGTATCGTACCAAGCTCTTGGTGCTTGTTTCAAACCGTAAAGGGCTTTATTCAGCCGGTAAACGTGATTTTCATGTTCTGAATTTTTGAAACCTGGAGGTTGATTAACATACACCTCTTCATTTACTTTACCGTTTAGAAAAGTGCTTTTTACATCCATTTGATAAACTTTAAACTTTTTGAAGGCTGCATATGCTAAAAATATTCTAATGGCCTCAAGTCTAGCTACAGGTGCGAATGATTCTTCAAAATCAATGCCTTCTTCCTGTTTATAGCCTTGAGCCACTAACCGGGCTTTGTTCCTCGTAACTAAACCGTTTTCATCGAGTTTATTTCTGAATACCCATCGTGTGCCTATAACCGGTTTATTTTTCGGTCTAGGAACTAGGTACCAGACTTTATTTCTCTCAAACTCGTTTAATTCCTCTTGCATTGCCAAGATCCAATCTGGATTTGACAGTGCTTCATCCACCTTTTTCGGCTCAATTTGTGATATGAAAGCAGAGTTTCCATAGTGATCCAAATTTTGTTGCCTAGTTCGGACGGGTGAGGATATGTTACCTATTACTAGTTCAAGAGGATGATTTTTGTTCCTTCTGAGGTTAATCCGAGACGTGTCTACCAAGCTTTCGGCTGGCTGATCAAGGTTAGACTGATCGGTAGGTTGAACAGAGTCAGACCGACCGATTTCTTCAGTAGAAACTGAAGCGTCAACTTTCTGCGGTAAAGCAGCTTGATCAGGTTGAGTTTCAACATCAACCGCTTGGTCCTTGACAAAGCGTCTAAAAACCGGAACCTCGTCTTCATCATCAGAATAAATATTGAAATTTTCCATTCTGTTGTGAAGGTCGAAGGGTAATGCAGTGTTTCGCTCAACCGATTCATCGAAAACAACGTGTGCGGTTTCTTCAACTGTTAAAGTCCTAGTATTATATACTCGGTACGCTTTACTTACAGCTGAATATCCCAACATTATTCCCTCATCGGATTTAGCATCAAAAGCGGTCAAGTACTTCTTGCCGTTATTGTGAACAAAGCATTTACTACCAAAAATTCGAAAATACCGTACATTTGGAATTTTATCAAAATAAATTTCAAAAGGAGTTTTTGAAAACCGTTTAGTTACTAGAGATCGATTTTGTGTGTAACAAGCAGTGTTGATAGCTTCAGCCCAAAACTTTTGAGCTATACCCGAATCAACTATCATTGACCTTGCGGCTTCCTTGAGAGTTCGGTTTCTTCTCTCAGCCAGGCCGTTTTGTTGAGGAGTTCTGGCACTAGACAACTCGTGCCTAATACCGGAATCATCAAGAAAAGTAGTTAAATTGCTATTAATGAATTCAGTTCCTCTATCACTTCTAATTTTGTTTACTCGAATAGATTTTTCATTTTGTATTCTCAAAATCAGTTTAATCAAGTTTGAAGCAGCTTGATTTTTAGAAGCTAGAAAAGTAACCCAAGTAAATTTAGAATAATCATCAATAACTACCATAGTATAATGCATGCCTCCTAAACTAGTTACTCTAACCGGACCGAACAAGTCCATATGCAGCAGTTCCAAACATCTTTCAGATTGATAGTTTCCTTTACTTTTAAAAGATGATTTCACTTGCTTTCCCATTTGACATGCAGCACATACTTTATCTTTTGAAAATCTAACATTTGGAAAACCATGAGCTAGTTCCTTGGAACAAATAAAGTTAATTGTTTTGAAATTCAAGTGGTTTAACCGTTTATGCCAAAGCCAATTTGGATCATTTCCGGCTATCATACACACAGGTTTTTCGAAATCTGTTTTCCAGTTTACTTTGTAAATGTTTCCTATCCGGTTACCGGTTAACAAGGTTTCATCATTTTGATTCTTGACTAAGCATGAATTTTTATGAAATTCAACCTTAAATCCCACATCACACATCTGACTTATGCTTAATAAATTAAAGCTCAGCTTTTCTACCAATAACACATTATTTATGGAGAGTTCACCATGGACAATCTTACCCTTGCCCACGGTTTTACCTTTTGAGTTATCCCCAAATGTGATGAATGCTCCGGTTTCGTATTTGATGTCGGTCAGTAGCTCCTTGTTTCCGGTCATGTGCCTTGAGCATCCACTGTCCAAGTACCATTCAGAATTCTTCAACCGGTTGCTCCTCCTAACCTGCAGCAAATAATTATTTACAACTTTTTGGTACCCACATTTAGTTGGGTCCATGGTTGATTAGTCCCTTTGGAATCCAGACTTGAATTAGTCGGATCACTTTCCCGGTTATTGTTTTGATAATGTTTGGCTTAACTTCTTGGTCATTGCTCAAGAATGCCTTATGTGGTGATGGACTTCGTTGATGTCGGTTTTTATTATTTTTATTTGATTTCCGGTTGGCTTTCTTTCTCTCAGGATGAAGCCATTTTTCAGATTCATTGGGACCTACATATTTAAGCGTTTCTTCCGGTTTTAGTTCATTTTCTGTTTGTGAACTTTTGACAAATTTTATGAACGGAAGATTATTTTTTGTTAGTTTCATCCCGTTAGATTGTTTTGTTTCATTTTGTTTACTTGGATCATAACCGATACCATATCTACATTTCGGATGTCGTTTATAATTACACATTTGTTTTACTGCTTGACGTGATCTCTCCCACGCAGCCGTAACGTACATTGCTCGCTCATCAGTTTCCATTTCCGGTTGAACTGTCTTCTCATCATCCGAGAATAGTTCATCCGGTTCATGTGTTTTAATCTTATATGTTTCATTGTTTTCATCATTTATTTGTTCGTTTTTAGTTTCTACGGATGCTGGCATATACGCAGATATATTTCTGAACTCAGCAACCATTTGGTTGAGTGCAGAAACTAGATCTTCCTTAGTAAATTCATCAGAAGAGAAATCAAATACCTCTTCGTCGTTTGCCATGAAGCATGTTACTTTCTCATCACCATCTTCATTGTCGGAATATGCCCATTCACTTCCACCGTCTGATGCAATGAGAGCTTTTTGGATCTCCTTTCCTTCATCAGCACGTTGATCATCATTTCTTCGGTAGTCGTTTCGTTGGTTATTGTTGTTTCCCCGATAATTGTTTCCTTGATAATTGTTTCCCTGATACCGGTTGCCTTGATAATTATTCCCTTGATAGTTTCCTTCCGGTTTTCTATCATCTCTTCTTGGTTTTCTACATTCCGACCTGAAATGTCCAAAACCATCACAGTTATAGCATCTTTTGTTTGATTTATCTACATAGTTATAATTAAAGTCATTGTTAGATGGTGGCTGGCTCTTCTTCATGAATTTTCCGAATTTCTGGGCTAGCATCGCCATCACATCATCGGTTATTTGATCGGTGTTTTTGACTGGAGCCGATGCGGTTGATACTGGAGCCGCCGGTTCCACCGATGTAACCAAAGCTCTTGTTGCGGTTGATGTAGATGTTTCATCTTCGATCCGAGAATTGATCTCGAACTCGTAGGCTTTCAAGTCCTCAAACACATCGTGCAGCTTCATCTGCCCAAGGGTGTTGGATTCCCTCATCACCATGGTCTTGATATCCCACGTGCTTGGCAAGGATCTTAGAGCTTTGATTATCACTTCTCGGTTGTCATACTTCTTTCCGAGTGTCTGAAGCTCGCTTACTACGCTGGTGAACCGGTTGCTAAATTCTTTCATGTTTTCTCCCGGTTTCATCCTTATGTTCTCATACTTCTGCGTAGCCACCAAGATTTTATTTTCCTTGGTTCTTTCGTTTCCCTCGTGGATCTGGATGATCGTTTCCCAGGCTTCCTTTGCATTTTCGCACTCTGATATTTTGTTCAAAGTGTTGTTATCTTTGGCTTTATAGATGTGCCTCATGCAATGGTTGTCCAGATTGCTTCTTCTCCGATCTTCACTTGTCCACTGGCTTTCCTCCTTGTTAATCTTGATCGGTCCCTCTTTCAGGACTCGGCTCATCTCATCATCTAGCGTTATCAGATGTAGATACATCTGCTTCTTCCAACTGCTAAATGCTTCGCTGTTTAGCATTGGCGGCTTGTCGCTGTGAGTCATGCTTCCCACCATTTTGATTGCTTGAGTGCTGAGAACCTCGCTCTGATACCACTTGTTAGGATCGGGGACGCCCTTGGAGGACCGGGGGTGTTTTCCGGTTTAGGAAGGGTGGCCGCTTACAACACACACACAACTTGGTGATAGTCCGGTTAAAGACTAAAACCGTTCTCAGCACTGCACAACCTGTCACAGACTCTTGAACCGGTGTTCAAGGGCGGAAGTGTCTGTTTCAGGTTGAAGCAACGTTTGCGACTTTTAGATGATGTTTAAGGAGGAAGATGTTTAATGAGAGTGAGTGACCGGTTTTGGAAGTATGATTGGTTTGCGGTTTTATGGTAAGATAGCGGGAAATGAAAGCGAAATGAAAGAACACAAGACACGGAGATTTGTTTATGGATGTTCGGAGCAAACCCTCCTACGTCACCCCTTCTTCTCAGGTTATGAGAAGGATCTCCACTAACTCTTTAGAGTTACAATTTACACTTCCGGTCGAGCCCAACTTCGCTACTCGCCGGTTACACCAAACTCACACTTTGATGTAATACAACACAACACAATAATCACACAAGGATTTCCGGTTTTAGGCAAACCGACTTTAGAATATAGAACTTTATCTCTCTAGAATTGAATGCTTTATGACTTTCACAATTTCAATTACTCAATTTCTCGTATTCACTGCTGCATTTAATGAAGACGTTTGATCTTCCTTTTATAGCTGAAAGTAGCTAACGGCTACTTTCTTCTCTCTCTTGCGGATTGGTTGATCATTAGCACGCCTATCTGCAGGAGGATTTCTTGCACGCTTCAACTTCCTCAACACCTGGCATTCATGCAGGTGACTCTGAGCAGATGATGACATAACCGGTTTTCAGATTGATACACGTGTTGAACATCCGCTTCCGGTCGTCAGCATCGGATCACCAAGGCATCATTGCTTTCCTCCCATGCTTCTGATCGGATCCGATCTTCTTTTATCTTTTCGAGACACGTTTCCTCCGTCACAGTACGTCACTCTTGAGATTTGAATCTTCTGACTTTTGATCTGTACTTTCCGGTTTCTGTGTCTTTGTGCATTATGATCCGGTTGAAGTGTATTCTTCTGTTCTTTGCTAACCGGTTGCTTGAAAAAGTGAAGCCGGTTCCTGTGATCATTTGTCTTGATCACTTGAAGCCGGTTTCTTTGATGTAATAGCAGCTGGTTATTGATGCACGATTTCCGGTTCCGGTTTGTTCAGTACCTGCACATGAAGTTTAATTTCTGTTTAGTTTGTCTGGCCGGTTCCAAAATTAATCTACTTAATTTTTTCTATCAATTTCTCCCTTTTTGATTATTTAGAATAAATATTCAAAAATTGTAATGTGTGGCCGGTTTTAAAGAAAATTAACTTACTTAAATTTTCTATCACAGACTATGCAGGGTGCAAATTAGATAGGAAAAGCACGAGTGTAACCTGTCAGTTCCTTGGAGACCGTCTTATCTAATGGTTCAGCAAGAAGCAAACGTCGGTTGCTACGTCTACAGCTGAAGCATAATACCTTACTGCAGAATGTTGCTGCTCTCAACTCTTGTAGGTTCAACAATAGCTAAGAGACTATGGGATTGAGACAGAAGAATCTCCAATTTTCTGCGACAACACAAGTTCTATAGCCATCACCTACAATCCAGTTTTGCATTCTTGGACAAAGCACATCGAAATCAGGCATCATTTCATCCGAGAGCATGTCATTCAAAAACAGATTTGCCTTGAATACATCCTAACATATCAACAAACAACAGACATTTTCACGAAGCCTCTACCCGAGACTAAATTTTCTCACTTTAGAAATATTTTAGGACTTGTTGATCTTGACTAATTTTCTTATGTGCATATATTGAGGGGGAACATGTTGTTGGACGGACAAGTAGACAGAGGTCTCAATACGTCCAATGGATCAGTAGTCTAAGAAGCACTTCTACTTAGACGTGATTTTGCTCAAAATAGTCTATACCTCCTATTGGATACTTGTTTTGGTTAATAACATGCGCGGTTAGACGTTGAAAGTCTAATAGATGTTTTAATGTTTATATGATAAGAGCAATTGGAAGCTCACGTCTAACCAAACACACGTCTAACACGTGTTGTTTATGCGTAATTAGACTTTTAAGGTCTAATAGACTTTTGACCGTCTATAAGATAAGCACGATTAGACGTTGACATCTAATAGACGCATATCCAATCTAGAGGAAAATAATGTGGAAAGTAAATTAGACGTCTAACTACTCATGTAATTAAACCGCTCATCTTCTGGCTATTGGGACAGCTGTCCACTACAACCGTGTCTGTTCATGTACTTTTCCCGCCAAAATTAAATCAGTCACCTCTCAAATGGATTGAAGACATGTGTCTCTCAATATTAAAAGAGTGACAAAAATTTCTAATAACTTTTCACGACACCTCTAACATTAATAGCACTCTTTCAGGATTAATTTTAAATGATAGTTGCGTCTCTTGGGAATAGGTTTCTTAGATTTTTGACGGTTAGTATAATCATCAATTTAATGTTCACACGTCAGCTCTTCTGTATTTAAGAAACGGTCATACTCAAATGATTAAGTATCTCCTTCATAAATCCCAAATTCTCTCTTTACGAAATCCTTCCTGTAGCTTTTGAATCTCTAAGATTCTTCTTGTTGAAATGTCTTCTCTCTCTGCAAAATCTCTTCAAATGGTCGTCAGTTCATCAACCAAGTGGGCTGGAATAAGTCAAACAACCATTGATGACATTTTAGTTGTTCTTCAGCTAGTTACCTGTATAAGCAACAATGATGCTCCTAAGTGTAGAGGAAATGACCACCAGAGTAGGGTGATCATTTAACCTTTTGAACGGAGTCAAAAGGTAGAGAAACAACAAAGTTCCATCTTTGAGAAATCAAAGATGATTATGGATGTTTATCCGTTCATCGTCACGAGGAAAACAAAGACGCAGGGTGAAAAGACGTTGTTTCGAGCTTCCGCATTTGAGCGTCGAGGGAGGGAAAAACAACGGAGTTTTGGGTGTGCGCACAGACGCTGGGCATCCCGTCAACGATCGGGCGTTCCGTCTACATTGGAGCGGTCGTTTGGTGATCCGTTGTTTCGCGATCCATTTGATAATAAAGTGTAAGAAACGAGGTGTCATCCCTTAGTTTGATTGAAATAACTATATCCAAAAAGTTTTTAGATTAACCTTCCTCCTATCATAAATCGAACAGAAAAAAATGTATGATTGCCAAGATTAAGCATCAAATAATTAAAAAATATCTTTTCCATTTTAGAAATAATTATGTTCAAGAAGCTTTAGATCTCTAGCCTTCCACTCAAACCCAAAAAAGATATGATTTGCCAAGATTAACTCAAAGTGTCCCGAGTAAGCATCAAATAATTAAAAAAAAAAAAATCTTTTCCATTTTAGAAAAAATTATGTTCAAGAAGCTTTAGATCTAACCTTCCACACATAATAAATCGAACTAAAAAAGGTATGATTTGCCAAGATTAACTCAAATTCACATAATAAATATTTGATTTTTTTTATTATATATATATATATATATATATATAACATTGCTACATTTAAAACTAAAACTAAATAGATTGTTATTATTATAACAAATTAAAAAGAAAATGTGACTATCAACATATTAATTTAGCATAATAACAATTATAGGGAATAATATATTTGAATAAATAAACAAAAATAATTAAAATATAAAAATATCATTATAATTATTATAAAATCAAATAAATCATTTAACTATTTAAAAACAAATAAATATTGATATAAACATTAAAAAAATTGTATAATCATTACTAGCTAGTATTCCCTTATTAAATTTCTACATATATATAAAGTTTCAATTTATATACTCTTCTATATTTAGATAATTTAGGTTTCATTATATAGTTGTGAAGTCTTTTCATAAAAAAGCATAAAATAAGTGAGATGTCCATACGACGTCGCTTTAATGAAGCACCTAAGTCACGAGACTGAATGAGAACTTATGCTAATAAGTGGTGCCGTATTTCATTTTCCTTCTTTTACTTTTTTTTTTTTTATTTTTAAATTTTAAAATAATAAATGAAATATTAAATAATAAATATATTAAATAGTAGCGTTGTTTTGACGCAGAAATCTGAAAAGAAATAATAAATCGTTGACATTTAGGGATAGCAATTAAAAAAAGGTGAATTAATTAATAATAAGAAATAATCAACGGCTTCTACGGGCATAGGATATTAGCGTTACAGAATCGGAACCGTACGATCTTTCTTTCTTTGTTTCTGAATCCGAAAAAATTATTCTTTTCCTCGCTCTCCCCGAAGCGGATGCTCCTCCTGTGGGGCTGCTGCCGAAACAAGAAGACTGCATCCTCTCCTCTTCCTTTAAAGCTCCATTCAGAGAAGAAGATTACTCCATCAATCTAGAGAGAGAGAGAGAGATATAGACTAGATACAAAACCATGTCTGGAGGGATTGCTCGCGGCCGTCTTACTGAGGAACGCAAAGCTTGGCGGAAGAATCATCCTCATGTTTGATCTCTTCCCTTCTCTTCTTTTCCATTCTTCTTGTCTCGTCTTCTGTTGTTGTTTATGTTTGATTTGTGATAGTTATTCATGGGTATGAATGATACTATGATTTAAGTTGTGGGTTTTCTAGGGTTTTTTTTAATTTTTATAATCTTCAGGGTTTCGTTGCTAAGCCAGAGACTCTACCTGATGGCTCGGTTAATCTAATGGTTTGGCAGTGCACTATTCCTGGAAAGACTGGGGTAAGTCAAAAACCTTGCTTGGTTCGATTTGTTGTTGCTTCTTACTTAATTTATTTACTGTTCAAGTGAGATTCATGCTTGTGGAAGTCCTATTCTTATCATGGTTAGAGTCTTTTTTTTGTTTTTTATAATATTAGGAACTTAAAGAAAATATTGAAATTTATAACTAAAAGTAATGGGTAAGGATGCTCCTAGAGTATGATCTTGTCATTTACTTGTAGTTGGAAAGTGTTCAATCTCGTTTTGCATGCTTTGATTGATATTCAATTACATGATTAATTGTGCCCTCTGTAATATTCTCCTTAGTGCTTGTAATTTTTAGGGTAGTTGATTAAACATATGATTCAAGTAATTTGGTTGGTAAGTTTATTTCTATTTGAACATGTTGTAGTTGAAAAGTTGGAAGTCAGTTATAAGTGCTTATAGTAGTTAAAAGACAAACTGAAACTTGCCATTTAATATCAACTTGTGAAAATAAAAGGAAAAAATTGAATTGATTTGTAATTTTTGTATTTCAGTTATGATAAATTTTGAGGGCTTAACTGTCTAACATTCTTGCTGCTGTGGATTCATAATATTGTTTAGTTGCAGATGCATCTATCAATTGTTTTAAAACAACAATCACTTTAGTTTCTTGGTAGGATTTTGTTTATGTTGTGATTTGATCTGAAAATGTGATATTGTTCTCTGATCACTAGAATAATTAGGACAGTTAATAACAGCTCATTGAAAGGAGGTCTATTAATTGACTAGTAAAACTCCACTTCAGACCTTGATCACTGCCGTTTTAGCCCAACAAGTGCTTAATGATAGGTTTAGTCCTTCACATAGTAAGAGAGTTGTCTGCTACCAACAGTTATGCTTCACAATCGTATGTAATATAAAACAATGGTAAATGAAGAATAGAGAAGAACATGTACCTACTTAGTACAATTTGTATTAAGTTCTTTTATGCAACATGACCTATTTTGCAGCATGACTTGATGCACAGATAATTTATAGATACTGAATGAAACTGAGTCCTTTTGATACTGGGAAATATATTTGCACTCAAATAAGTAAGACTATAAGTTATAATGAAGCTGTTTTTATGTAGACATTGCCAACAATGTAAAACATGTCATGCCAGTTTTTTGTTTGATTTCTGGATCCATGTCCGAGTGTGTAACCTTGATTGAAAGAGTCTTAAGCTATATATTTAAGGCAAATTGGTAAACAATGTGATAATTTCATAATATCACTGCCTCCTTTTAAGGTGTTTTGATTAATATTGATGATGCTGTAGACCGACTGGGAAGGGGGTTTCTACCCACTTGCGCTTCACTTTAGCGAAGACTATCCCAGCAAACCACCAAAATGTAAATTCCCCCAAGGATTCTTCCACCCTAATGTATATCCATCAGGAACTGTCTGCCTATCAATCCTCAATGAAGACAGTGTAAGTATAGTTATAACCTTTTCATTGTTTTGTCAAATTCTTTCCACGGAAATTTGTGTTTGCTACTAGTTTTACTCTCACTTTCCTTTCTCGATTCTGTTATAATATGCGTAGGGATGGAGACCAGCTATTACAGTTAAACAAATCCTTGTGGGTATTCAGGATTTGTTGGACCAGCCGAATCCTTCTGACCCTGCTCAGACTGAAGGGTACCATCTATTTATTCAGGTGACTATTTCAATCTAATCAAATATTGTGAGGGGACTCATTTTCTAATTACACGCCATAAGAGTACTATTAGCAAATATGAGTTTATTGTTTTGCTGTTTGTGTAAGAACTGAAAATAGAATTAGAAATCTGATGTAATTAGATAGAATATGGTATAATTTGTTTAGGTGCAATTCCACTCTAGTAGCCTCTGAATTCCAATATACTCCCGAATAATTCAAGCCAAGGCCAATCTTCGAACTATTTGTTAATTAGATGAAAGTGAGTTTAAATATTGTTAGACGGTTAAAATAGAAGAAAATGACTTAAGATTTCTCCACAAAATATCATGTTCCTGTTTTGTGTCTGTTGTGGTCATGTGTGCTTGCTGGTTTGATTCTTTGGTTAATATAATTTCATGTTCTCACCAAAACAAATATCCTTGTTTGGGTTACATGACCAAAATTGGTTAATAGAATTGGAATCTAACCTAAGATTAAGCTGTGAGTAGTGATTAGTATTGTGATTGGAACAAATCATTATATGCAAGTCTCGTCAGAATTTGCTAACTAGCATGTGAGAAATTTATATAGAACTGAAATCTTTAAATAATGTTTTTTTGATAGGATGCTACAGAGTACAAGAAGCGAGTCCGGCAGCAGTCCAAGCTTTACCCGTCCATTATTTAATCTACTGATTGTGATAAAAAGATGGTTTGTCCATTATCTCCTCAATGTGTAATCTTGATGCTTGAACTGCATTTGCTTCTTTTAAAGGCTTAAACTGACAGAGATGCTAGCAATATTAGAATTCTTCAACCATCAATACAATCTTATTGTCTAATTGTGTAATGCAGCAAGCTAGGGTTATTTTTTTTTTCTGTTGTTTAATTGGCTGGCATAACAAAAAAAATTATGGTTTGTTACTAGATTTCTTTGTTCAACTTTTAGATGCCCCCATGTGATGGATGATCTATCTAAGATTTATTTATGGCTTCAATGCACTATTTTTATAAATCAAGCAGATAATATGACAATTAAGAACAACATAAATTGAATACTCAAATTCTTGAATGTTTGTTAGAATATGACATGATGCATATTACAGAGTTGTTGATGTTGAGATGCACTTGATAATGTTCATTCATACTATTTTTGTGATATTTTTTTCTTCACTATTTTGGTGCACTAGTAAAGACCATGATAATTAACATATTGGGTATGCCAATAGGACCCATATGATGTATTCTTTATCAACATTGGAGCCATTCTTGATACTTGAAGAGACTTCTTGATTTTCTTGACATGAGCACATGTCATGTCTCCTCTTTAGTCATCAAAATAGCTCAAAAAATCTTGAACCTTGATTTTATTTTGTATAACCTCTTCCAATTCTTGAGGACAAGGATCTTAAAGGGAATCTAAATAATATAACAAAGACATATGAATTGGACTTAACATTTTTTTAATAATGTTTTGATGTCCAATAAGTGGTGCTGGAGGTTCTCAAATGAGAAAGTTAACTTGTGAGTGAACCATTTTTTCGAACGAGGGGTGACACTTTTCTTCAAAGTTAGTAACCATGATGTGGAGTAATACTTATCTGAAATCTCCGACTGAGCTAAGACTTTGTATTCATCGACGACGAGATGAAATAAGAACTCATTCTTCACTTTTTTGCGAAAATAGCCAAAATAAGAAAAAAACCTTGTCCATAATTCAATATCTAAATTGACCCCACTATTCTCATACAACTTTAAAAAGAAAAATCAGGACCAAAACAAAATAAACTTCTTTTAGTGGGATAAGACTCCAACTAAAGTTAATAACTGTGTTTCAGAGAGAAGAAAATAAAGTTGTCCATCAATGAGTTTTGAACAACTTTAGTTGATTGATACAAATGTGTTTCCAATAAATGGCACATTATTCCATTTGTTTTCTTGTGGGCAATACTTAATGAGAAGAATTTTATCAATTTTTTATAATTTAACAAGTTATTACTATCCTACAATTGATCATCCCCACAACCACAATAGTTGAGAATCGAACTAATACTTCGATAATGAGAATTCACATCATTTTTTAAAACAATTTTTACTACTTTTGCTGAAGAGGTAAACTCTGGATTGTATATTTTGGATAACAATTGAAGTCTTGTTTTTTTTCTTTCTTTTTTTTTCTCTTTGTTCCTCTTTACCCATTTCTGATATTATAATAGTAATAATTTTCTAAATTGACATAACCAATTAGACAAATTCAAGAAATATTACTTTAACTTAATATGTTTTTAATAAAAATTGAACATGTTTCCTAACAAAATATTCATGAACATATATCATCCCATCCGCAACTATTAAGAAAGGATAGAGATGAGAACTAAACCAAATTAAAACCATTATCAGCTTATAATATACACTTACTTTAAGATTTATAAAAAATAAATAAATTGACATATCAAAATTCCTTTCAAAAAGGATGGCTACATAGGATGACAGCTGGGGAGCATATTATTATTTTTATTAAAGCTAAACCATTATTTATATCAATTGGTTACTTTTGATATAAAAAGAAGAAGCTTATTTCAATTATAAAATAATACTTCATTTTGGATCAGATTTGTCTCGTTTTTATCGGGATGATATAAACAAATAAATATATAACATCATAAAACAAATAACTATATAACATCTAAAATGTATTTATAAGAGTTAAATTTATTTTATAATAATAATATGAGTTTTTATTATATCAAATTATATATTTATACAAAAATAATTTTATAATATATTTAAAAAAATATAGAGAAAATTATCTGTGTGATCCTCTAATTATTCCGATCACTCACTTTTAGCCCTCAAATTAATTTTTGAAATAAATCATCCCTTCAACTTTTAGAAAGGTCATTAATGACCCTTTCTGTCTTTTTTTTTTAACATAACGGATTAAGCTTAATTTTTTTTTTTTATATATTATCTTTAATCTTATTTTTTATATTATATATATAATTATTAAATCGCTTATATATATTATATATATATATATATATTATCATTAATTTTTATATTTATATAATTATTAAATCTCTTATATATATATTATTTATATATTTTATATCTATAAAACAAATTTTAAAAATAATTTATATATATTATCTTTAATCATTAATTATATATATATATATATTTATTTAATTTATATAATATATATTTTAAAAAATAATTAGAGAGTTAAAAGTAATGATAACATTCTAACTACTCAATTACTTTTAATCCTTAAATTATTTTTTAAAATATATATTATATAAATATTATATATATATTAATGAATAAATAATATATATATATATTATATAAATTATTTTAAACTTTATTTTTTATAAATATAAATAAAAATAAACAATATATATAAATTATCTATATATTATATAAAAAATTTAATAATTATATAAAAATAAAAATTAATAATATATATATACATAATATTATATATAAGCGATGTAATAATTAAAATATAAAAATAAGATTAAAAATAATATATATAAAAAAATAATATTTTAAGTTTACACCGTTATGTTTAAACCAAAAGTTAACGGAAGGGCTATTAGTGTTTCTAAGTTGAAGGGACGATTTGTTTTAAAAAATAATTGAAGGACTAAAAGTGAACGATTAAAATAGTACCACCCAGGTAATTGGTTATAAACGATGTCTTATAGATTATCCAAAATAAAATAAAATGTGACATACAAATATATAAGAAATAATTTAACAGTGTACTACTGTTTTGGACTATTCTTATCATTATTTTTAGATAAAAAAATGTAGGTTTATTATATGGGGAAATTGGACGAAATGACCCTAAAAATAGGGCTATTTGTCTCCGTGGTCGGCAGAAAACTGAAATTGATCTGATGACCACTTAATTTTTTTTGGACGAAATTACCCTTTTCGCGTAACGCGAAGGGACTTCGCGTTTCGCGAAGTGAGACGCTGTGAAAAGTCTAGAATACCCTTACTATATAATATAATCCGACCATCTTTTTTTCATTTCTTTTCTTCCCTTCTCTTTCTTCCCTTCCGCTTTTCTCCTCCTTCTCTCTAATCTCGCCGGCGACGGAGTTAAACGGCGGCACTCAATGAGCTCCACGACGAGCACAAGCACTGTAACACTTGGTAAATTTATGTATTTCAAGTTTATTGTTGTTCATTTATGCATTTTCGAATAACTGTGTTGTTTAGGGTTTCATCTGATGATACTTCCCGTTTCGCTAAGTACTTCCCGTTTCGCTAAGTACTTCCCGTTTCGCTAAGTACTTCCCGTTTCGCGAAGGGTTTCCATTTCACAGTATTAATTATCCCGTTTCCATTTTTTCTTGCAGCCGAAGTTTTCGTTTTCTATAATGGAGAGTGGAAAACTGATGCTAATGGAATATGGTATTTTGATGCCTCTTCAATCAAAACATTGGATTTACCCCAAAGTACTCGTTATGCTGAATTAATTGATAAACTCCATGAAAGACTTCAAGTGCAGAAATCTACGTATGATTTAGTGCTGCAAGTGAAGTATGATATTCCGAATATCACAAATCTTAAACCCGTTTTTATTGAAGATGATGAGGATCTGAACATATATTTATCACGCTTGATTTTGGGTCGAACTGTGTCACCATTGTGTGTGTCTGTAGTAGAGAAGTCACAATTTACTAAAGAAAAGATACCACTACTTACCTACCCAACTCAAGAAAGTATTCTCCCACAATTAACTCAGAAAATTGTACCAGAAGCTTTACCCTCGGAGTTCTTTGTTGAAAGTAATGAAGCCGGAGATAACTCTTTGCCTCACATCCTACTTACTCAGGACTTGCATGCATCGATACCTACACCACATAGTGCGAGAAGAGCATCAACGGGTACACCTACTAGTGCAAGAAGATCATCATTGGGTACACCATGTAGTGCAAGAAGATCATCATTTGGTACACCATCGACAGACATATCACCAACAGACATATCACCGACAGACATATCACCGACAAACCCCTCATTTGCGTTGACGTTAACTACTGAAACCGTATTGGAAGTCGGTGCCTTGTTTGAAAATAAAAAAGAACTACAACTGATGCTATATAAATATGCGATGACTAATCATTTTGAATTCAAGGTGGAGAAGTCAAGAAAACATCTTTGGTATGTGAAATGTTTGGATGAGAAATGCAAGTGGAGATTGCGTGCCGTGAAAGGTAAATTATCTGAGATGTTTGAGATCCGGAAATTCGACCAACAACACTCATGCTCAGTTCTATCGAGGCTAGAGAAAAAAATGCAAACACCAGCATGGCTTATTGGGCAGTGCGTGAAGAGTAAGTATATGGACCATCACCATAATCACTTGCCTAAGAAAATAATTGAAGACATGCAAGCAACTTATGGGGTAAATTTGACTTATAATAAGGCTTGGAGGGCTAGGGAAATGACATTAGTGGCGGTGCGAGGAACGGTTGAGGATTCATATGAAAAATTACCCTCATACCTTTACATGTTGGAGAAGCATAATCCTGGTACCATAACAGACATCCAAACAGACGAGGTCGGGCACTTCAAGTATATGTGCATGTCCCTAGGCCTCTCTATTAGGGGTTTCAAAGCCTTTTGTCGTCCCGTATTGTGTGTTGATGCCAGTTTTCTTAAGCACAAGGTGGGAGGTCAACTATTGGTGGCTATTGCATTAGATGCTAATGAACAATTATATCCTGTCGCATTCGGAGTTGTTGATTCAGAGAATAATAACTCTTGGACTTATTTTATGCAAAAATTGAGAGAAGCAATTGGCTTAGTTGATGATCTCGTCTTCGTATCCGATAGACACCCAAGCATCGCCAATGCCTTATGTGCTGTTTTTCCAGAAGCATACCACGGTGCGTGCACATATCACATAAAGATGAATATCAACGCGAAATTCAAAACTGATAATTGTCATATGGAGTTTGATATGGCTTCTCGTGCGTACACTATCCACGAATTCAATCGTTTTTTTGACAAGATAAGGGTTAAAGATCATAGGATTGCTGCCTATTTGGAAGAAATTGGATTTCAAAGATGGAGTAGAGCATTTTTCCCCGGTAAGCGATACAATCAACTAACAAGCAATTATGCTGAGAGTTTTAATAGTTAGAGCAGGGAAGCCAGAAAGTACCCCATTTCCTCAATGGACGAGTATTTAAGATTGACAATACAAGGTTGGTTTAATGAGAGAAGAGAAAGAACGTCCAACCACCGAGAAGTGTTATCTCCAACATATGAAAAGTGGTTACGTGAGGGATTCGAGAAGACTAGATTCTATACAGTATCATCGCTTAACCGATTCGAGTTTTATGTGCATGACAATCAGTCTCATTTTAAAGTCAATTTGAAAGACATGAACTGCACTTGTAGGGTATTTGAAGTTTCTGGTCTTCCTTGTACTCATGCAATGGCTGCTGCCCGTCACCGCAATTTGGTTTGTTATGACTTTTGTTCAAGGTATTATTCAGCTCACATGTTCAATCTATTTAACCAATTGTTTAATCGTTTTATTTTCCATTCTTACAGGTATTACACAACTGAATCTTGGATGAATGCATATGCGGAGACATGTTACCCTGCTGGTGATGAAGACGATTGGGATATTCCCGAAATGATCAAGGAACGCGTATGTCTAAAACCACCTATCAAGGTTAAGAAAGGGCGCCCACAAACAAAGCGTAGGTCATCTCAAGGTGAGGTACGTAAGGCTCCGAGACGATGCAGCTCATGTGGTGGACTAGGACATAATAGGGCCACATGCAAAGCAGTCATGCCCGCACCATCTACTTCAAAAACATCATCATCTAAGCATCATGACTCATCTTCTCAACAGCACGAGCCATCATCTCAACAATATGAGCCTTTAGATTGATTGGGATAAGTTGTATAAGTGTTTTGGATAAGTTGTATTATGTTTTGGATAAGTTGTATTATGTTTTCGGATAAGTTGTACTCGGAAAAGTGTTAATCGGATAAGTTGTACTCGGATAAGTTGTACTCGGATAAGTGTTAATCGGATAAGTTGTAATCTGTTTGTTGTATCTAGTTTATCTGTGTACTGAAGGAGTACTTAACGCTTCGTTAAGTACTTATCGTTTCGTTAAGTACTTATCGTTTCGTTAAGTACTTATCGTTTCGTTAAGCACTTATCGTTTCGTTAAGCACTTATCGTTTCGTTAAGTACTTAACGCTTCTCTAAGTACTTAACGCTTCGTTAAGTTAAACTTGGTTTAAGTTAAAGTGAGTTTAAGTTAGTTACTTGGTATGATTTATGTACATTGATTTATATGTTCAATTCTTTGGTATGTAAATATCAGACTACCAACCAACCAGACTACATTAAAACTACAAATATTTTAACATGAAATGTAACTTAAGTTGAAGTTCTACCCAAAAAGTAATACAAGTTCAGAATACATAAGCACAAGTCAAGTTCTATCCAAAAATCAATAAAAGATTACAATACAAACTAAGGTTCTATAATTTGATGAAATAACCGGACCGCCATCTTTTGTCGAAAAAACTCCATTTCATTGGAAGTCACCTTCTCTACACCTAAACCAACAGTCAAGTATTCCATGTGCATAAGCATAAATACACCACAATCCCCACTTTCTGCTGCTCTAGGGACTTCCCCATATTTGGCGACTGCATTTTTGGTTGGGTGTGGCAACCTTTTATATGTAAGTTTCTGGAAATTGAAATTAGGATACCGTTGTAGCTCAGCATCACTGGCTCCCATTGCATATATTCGTGGAAACATCTCACACAAAGGTCTCAGGTATGGATCGAGATTCCTATAAATACTCGAGTCGCAGTCATAAACGTCAATGTGATTATCTTGTAGACGAACGACGCACAGTACCCAATGCTTGTTGCCAATGTTCAAAGGCACGTAAATATCGTCTACTAGTGGCCATTCTGGCATATGTCTATGGTCCGCACCCCAAAAGTACTGATCAAATACCTCTGATATTGGAAAATTTTCAGGATCTTTTTTAAAGTTTGGGTACTCTCGCCTCATCATATCTGCTAATAAGCAATCCCCTATTGATACTTTACAATGTTTATATGTCTTGGGATATTGCGCAATCCTTTTGCGCAACAAGTGGCAGACTGCGTCGACTTCCTGCAAAATGGGGGAAAAGGCAGCATATATCAAAAACCTTATTCATAAGTTAAAGAATTAATATGAAATGCAAGACTTACAGGATCTTTAAGCCATGTGCACTTTGTTAGAACTCTAACAAACAACTTCTTTCGTGCTTCGCAAGTAAACACACTCTTTGTCTGATCATTGGTGGCTACATCTTTCAACCAATTCTGTAATTGAACCAACAACTCATCATCAAATTTTTGAAGGGGATTGATAGTTAATGGATCATTCGTCTTTGACTGTTTTGACAAAGAAGGGTTGGTGTAGTCTTCATCTTTCTTCTACTTTCTCACTCTTTTTTTGGGAACTACTCCTTTAGGTGGAGTGTTGTATAATTGGAAATCATCATCATCGTTCTCATCCTTCCCATCCCTCGAATCCTTCCCATCGTTCTCATCCTTCCCAACCGTGGCATCCTTCTCAACCTTGACCTTGAGTTTAACCTTCCCATCCTTGGCTTTCTTCTCAACCTTCTCAACCTTGACCTTATCCTTCTTTTTCTCAATTATTTCTTGCATCATATCGGAGAGCAACATCTCCCCACCATCCACCTTCACATCAGTCTCAATCTCCCCAACATGCACCTTCACCTTCACATCAGTCTCAATCTCACCACCATCCACCTTGACATCATTCTCAATCTCCCCACCATCCACCTTCACATGAGTCTCAATCTCCCCACCATCCACCTCAACATTATTCTCAGTCTCCTCCACCTTCACCACACTATCCTCTACCTTCCTATCCTGCAAAAATAGAACAACAGTGTGGTCAACGTTTACTTCCCGAAACATTTGACTTCACTAAGTAAAACTTACCTCAGTTTTATCCTCCACCTTCACACTCTCCTCCTCCACCTTCCCATCCTTCATCTCTATCTCATTCGTTTTCATATCCTCCACCTTCCTATCCTTCATCTCCATCTCATTCGTCTTCATCTCCTCCACCTTCCCATCCTGCAAAAAGAAAACAACAGTGTGGTCAGCGTTTACTTCCCGAAACAACGTTTGACTTCACTAAGTAAAACTTACCTCAGTTTTATCCTCCACCTTCTCACTCTCCTCCTCCACCTTCCCATCCTTCATCTCCTCCACATTCCCTTCCTGCAAAAATAAAACAACAGTGTGGTCAGTTATGAACAACAGAAGATAAGTACTTAACGAAGCGTTAAGTATTAAACACAACGTTAAGTACTAAACAAAACGATAAGTTTCTTTATTACCTCAGTCTTGCCCCTCTTTTCCAATTTGCTCTTCTTCTTCTTCTTCCTCTCATCCTCCATACTATCTAATTTGCCTATTAACGTGGCCATCTTTTGGTTGGATTTGGCTAATAACTGTTCGCACATACTAACAACCAACTTTTTAATATAAGCCTTGTGATGTGTTTGAGTTTCTTCGTAAGTTGTTTTCATCTCTTTGAGCTCCTCCTTCACCTCTTTGATGAGCTCCTCCTTCAGCGCTTTTACCTCCTCTTTCAGCTCTTCACATTTACATCCAACAGAAGATGTTGGAGGTAATCCAGGACTAGTAGCGGATGGGGGACTAGGAATGTTGGCAGGACTAGATTCATAAGCAAGCTTCCTCTTCAGGTTTACTGCTTCTTTGAGATTAACCACAGCCTTTCTCTTCCGGGTGTTTGGTTTGGAAGTAGGTTCTTCATGTTCATCCTCAGGTTCACTTTCAGATTCATCATAATCCTCCTTCACTAACTTCCCTTCTGTAAATCCCTCAAAAAATTCATCAGTTGACTCATCTATTTGTTCAAAATCCTCACCACTGTATAACCTCTTCTCCATGGAGGACTCTTCCATCTCAGTCAGAGCCGTTGTCTCCAGGGAAGACTTTATCTCGATCAAGGTGTTCTTCCTGTTGGAATGATAAACTAACAACCTTGGGCGTAGAGGATCATTAAGCTCATTCTTTCTAGCAAATTTAGGGACAAAACCTTTGATGACCTCATATGTCCACACTTGAAATGCCAGTGCAACCCCATAAATGTTATAAGCAAAAGGAGCATAAGGATCAATACTCTTTTTCTTCTTCTTATAATATTTGTGACTGAGATGTCTCATGTTCTTGTTCAAACCCTTGAGGGTGGCTCTAAAGGTCACCTTCCCCCAAGGAAATCGGAGGAAACTTTCCTCGTCTTCGACCATATGGAGGATTTTTGCAAATACCACCCTCCTTGGGTCAAATGAAAATAGGTACTGGCAAATCAGGCATACCAGCCCCATCTTCCAGGCATCTTCCTTATCTCTACATTTCAAAAAAGCAGTCTCCAACTCTTGCATTACTACACTTGTCTTCCCTTTAAAATATTTTACCAACAGAGGTGGACAACCTCGACATTGTTCTTCGTTCACCTCAAGAAACCTTCCGAAGTTTAGGCCCGTCACCAAGGCGTACTCTTTCATACCAAACACAAGTTCTTGCCCATTGATATTGAAAGTTATCTCCTTGGAGTTTGAGGTTACCCTCCTAAGCAACATGTGATGTACAATAGTTCCTGAGAACTGCAACACTGGCGCAGAGACTATATATCTGAATTGGGTATTGTACACCTTCTCCACAAGATCCATTTCCTCAAACTTCATAACAATCTTCTTCAGGCAGAGGGCGCTTTTCCAAGATATCTGTCCAGGAAAATCAGGAACGGTGGTTTCTGCCATCTACAAAAGGAACAACAACAAAAATGTAAGAACAAATACATAAACCACAGCAAACGTTAATTACTTAACGAAGCGATAAGTACTTAACGAAGCGTTAAGTACTTACCGAAGCGTTAAGTAATTCGCGAATCCCTAAACCAGAAACAATAACCAACAACCAGACATGCAAATATAAGGCAATAATCAATAACTAGAAACAAACATTAAACGCTAAACCTAACCAAATAAACTGAAACAGCCAAAACCCTAAAACTTAACATGCAAATATGAAAACCCATAACCAAAAAAAGACATGCAACAACAAAAAAAAAACAAACCTGAGATTTATGGGGAATCAATGAGACGGATAGAGAGAGAGGACACGAGGGGGACGGGCAAATCGGCCTTGTCAAAGTCTTCAATGAGACGGTTGTAGAGAGAGAGAAATCGAGAGGATAGAAGAGGGAAAATGGAAGAAATGAATGTCAAAATGTTTTATTTTTAAAATATATGGTATGGCGCGTGCATATACGCGCGCCTCTTCGTCTTCCTACGCGCGCGTGTAGAAACGCTAAGTACTTAACGCTTCGTTAAGTACTTAACGTTTCGATAAGTACTTAACGAAGCGTTAAGTAACTAGCAGAAACGATATCATCTGCAAATATCATCACAGCCAAAAGAACAATCAATAAGATGAACAAACTAATAAACCAATATGAACAAATATGAACATATATGAACAAATATGACCCAATATGAACAAATATGAACAAATATGATTCAATATGAACCAATATTAACCAATATCATCAAAAAGAACATATTTAGGGTTAGGGTTTCATTAAGAAATACAAATAAGAACATAAATCTGTTATATAAACATAGATTCGGGGATTAGGTTTCTTATCTTGTAGATTTATGCTTTAGGGGTCGCCGTCGCCGGAGTTTACGCCGCCGACGACAAACTCAGGAGGAAAGAAAGCTTGAGAGAGAAAGAAAATGAGAGAAATGAAAAAATTTGAGTATATATATCAATACTGTTTCACTTCGCGAAACGCGAACTCCCTTCGCGTTACGCGAAAAGGGTAAATTTGTCCAAAAAAAATTAAGTGGTCACCAGATCAAATATTATTAAACCTGATCACGGACGCAAATAGGCCTTGCTTCAGGGTCATTTCGTCCAATTTCCCATTATATGATCTTTAATATCCTACTTTTTTTTAGTTTTTTTTTCTTAAAAATAGTTGAGATGTTTAAAAAGTAACCATTAGTGATAACTTTGAAGAGTAAAAATTTAGAAAGTATTAATATATAATAATAAAATAATAAATAATAATTTAAAATAAAAAATATTTTAATATTTTGGTTAATAAATTAAGTTATATAAACGATGAAATAGGAATGAAATGATGTTTACTTATATTTAAATTATTTTAATAATTTGTAGAAAGAAAAAAATGAATAATTAGTGATAGTTTTGAGGGAGTGATTATATTTTTAATACAAAAATTGAAAGTGTATTAATATATAATAATAATAAAATTTAAATAAATATTTCAAAAGGTGGGCGTTTGATTCTCATCAAAAGTGCTTTAGAATCTATTTTTTATATCTAAAAGTGTGACTGTGAAGATGAAAAAAATTATTTGTAAATTTATGTAGAAATCGTCTGAGTCATCCTTCAGTAATTTGGTAAGCTGGGATAAAGTAAAAAAATTAAAGGACCAAGGGGGCTTGGGTATACCAGATTTGACTTCGTTTAACAAAGCTCTTTTATCGAAATTGTATAGTAGATACTCCTCGAAGCCTACCTCTCTATAAGCTACTATGATCAGATGCAAGTATGAGCATGATTGGTTTGGCTGGTTCACCAAACCTTTTAATCGGACAGTAGAATGTAGTTTGGAGTGACATCTCATTAATGTGTAAGTCTTTCGTGGACAATGCAGATTTTCGGTTGGCGATTTATCTTCGATTAGTTTTTGGGATGATGTATGGTGTAGTGTCAGAAGTCTTTACTCAACATACCCGACCTTTGCCTCGATTTCTATATGTAGAGATGCTAGAGTCAAAGATATATTTGACGCGAGTTCTAATAGTTTTGCTATGAGAATCAGATATAGGAGAAAATTAAATGCTGAAGAGTTAGCTTCACATGATAATGTTGAACTTGGTAGGGGCGTAAAGAGGTGAATCATTCTTTGTGTGATATTTTGCGTGGACAAGATATTGATAATTTTAAGCTTAGTTATTGTTACTCTTTAATTGCAGAGAATGCTCCTTACGATCTCATAAGGGAGAAGTTGTGGAACTCTAAATTCCCATCGAAGATTTCGTTTTTTTGGATGAAATGTCACGCATGGAGGGATTTTGACAGATGATAGATGTATGAAAAAGAGTGTATTATGGCAAGTCATTGTAGAATGTGTCATAAAAAGGTGGTGTCGACGCTTCACTTGCTTTTACACTGTGATGAAGTGATTGCGATTTGGAGCTTATTATGAAACATGACTGGTATTCAGTGGGTTATGTCAAAATCCACTGTTAGTTATTGGGAAATATGGATAGAGACAGTGAGTTCGGTTGGTTTGAGTCGCTGGGGCCTCTAACCCGCTTATCTTCTGGTGGACCATTTGGATTGAAAGAAACCGTAGAACGTTCAGTGATCTTTATTGATTCATGCATTAAATTCATAATTTTATTATTATGAAAATCGGGAAAATTTAATTGGGTAAACCAGCTGAAAAAAGTTGAATAACTCATTAATCTTCTTGAAATCTCTGTGCTGTGCTTGTTAAAATTTGTTTATGCCATATTTTTTAATCGCATTTGATTTTTTTTTATTGTTACTAGTTATCTTAACTCTTGTACTAAATATTAAAATTAGGTTGAAGAAATAAAAATAAAAAGAAATTAACATGCATGCATATCCTTATCCTTCCATGAAAAATTAGCAGTCTTACAATCCAGTACCCCTTCAAGTAAGGAGGATATTTTCTCAATTTCTTTCTTTTTATGGTCTGGCAAAATTTTAAAAACTGTTAAATAATAATTGAGTCAATATAATTATCACGTAGGCCCATTATTAGGGTCAGCACATCACAACACACGCCACTTTGCAGTCTGTTTAGAGAGGGATAAAACGGTATTATTATATGACCAAGAAAGCCAGACTGGTAAGTGAGTGGGAAATGAAATAAAATAATCAATTCTTTATTATTTTATTCAAAGTGATTATATTTATTTTCTTATAAAAAAATTGATAAAATTATTTGTTAGCATAAAAAGTAGGAAAAACAAAGTTTCTTAAAAGATAAAAAAATTTGATTCAATTTTTACTTAAAACGTCTTAACTTTAGGTGGATGTCATGATTATGAGATAATGCTAATCTCTTATATTAAAAATAAAATTAAAAAAATATTTCTAAATGAATTATTGCATAATTTCCATCCTCCTATCATTTATAAATTTTGTATTTTTCCTTTAAAATTTAAAATTTGATATTTTCTATTGAATTTGATCAAATTTTTTAACTTATCTAAACTCACTGAAATGTTTAAATAATATCTTAACTAAGAGATAATAATACTTGGTTGATGTTGGGTTATTTTATATTCATTTTATAAAAAAAAGGTTACTTGAAGTTGTAATTAATATAATGTTATTTTTATTGAAATTTAATTTTGTTAATGAATGATGTGATTAGATGTTTGAAAAAAAACATAACAATAATAGTTAGAAAAAAAAAACTCTGTTTGATCTAGAGCTTTGAAATTTTACAAGTTTTTTATAAATATTTCTCTATATCATTATTATCATTCTCAAAAATATCAAATCTTTTGTTTAATAGATTAAAATTTCATTATTTAATTTTATTAAATTTACATTTTATATAAAAGAAAGATATTTTAATAATCTAATATTTTAACAAAAAAAAAACATATGAAACAAGTTAAGGTTTCAACTCGTATTAATTCAATTCAACCTCCGTCCTCTCTTTCTCTATATTATATTTCTATCTTCAAACCCATCAAAAATACTATGATGAAAAAAATTGGATTTATTTTTGTTGACTTATGTATAGTTAAAAAAATTAATAAGAAAATTATTTTTAGTAAAATTTGAACCCAAAGAAAATAAAATTATCAATTTTAATCTTGAACAACAATACTACATCATTTTATGTTTAAAAACAATATATATTTTTAACTAAATATCTTAGTTTTTTAATAAATGGGTTTTCCTAATCCGATGATTTGCTGGGCTTACCCAGGACAGGTCTTACTGAGAAACCAACTTGCAGAGGATTATGGTGATGGCGGGAGGATCATGCTGATTGTGAGTTCTTGTGGGCAATACTAAGTCACTTGGGAAAGACAAGTACAACCATTTTGAGAATTGCATAGACCAATTCAAGTTTTGGTTCCATTCATGTTTTGTGAATTGCTGGATAGTCTTCGTCTGTATGAGTTTTCATACAGAAGTGGTTGCAGTTTGTGTCCTCCTATTTGAGATGGGCTGGCTCTAAGCTTGAGATGTGGCTCAATATCGGTTGACTCTAAGCTTGAGATGTGGCTCAATATCTGTTCTCATAACGAAAATTGTTGGATTTTAGGCTCATGTTTTATTAGAGTTTATATATTGTAATGGACTTTAAGTTTTTATTGGGCTTAAGAGTAGTAGTTTAGTCTTTTTGATTTTTGATGTACTCCTAAAAATAGAGACATTGTAACATAGGGTTACTTGGACCATTATTTCATGGAAAATCAATAGAATGTATGACTCCCCGAGGATGTAGGCATTGTTGGCCGAACCTCGTTATATCTTGTGTTCTTTATTATTCTTTACCACTTTATCTTTATATCTTTTTTTATCGTAAGTTTAGATTATATATTTTCTCAACAAGTGATATTAGAGCATGTTTTGAGAATGTTTAACATAATCTATTTGTGAAGATATGATAGAAACCCTAACCGTCGTTAAAAAAGTTGTTGAAAATTTGTGCTTTTGTTGAAGATTGTTGGCTATTTGAAAAAACGACATTAGTTGCAGAAGAATTAACCGCTGTGAAGATTTGAGTCATAATCTTCAACTGTTAATGAGATGTCAACGATCGTTAAAATATCTCTTAATTTTGGGTGACGATGTCTTGAGAAGAAGAGAGAAGAAAGCAATGATCTTTTGTTCTTCTCAAAGGCGTTAATGAGTGCAAGTAACGAAAAGTCGTCGTTTAGGCAACAACACCACAATGAAGAAGATGAGGTATATATTTTTTAAACCTATTTTAATTTGGGATATATGGACTATTAAAATATAAAAAAGGAAAAATATATATATATATATATATATAAATATTATATTATGATATAATATAATATAGAGGGAGAAGAAGCCAAAATTTTTTGAAGCGGTCAACAACTAAATTTTTTTCAACTAATTAAGACTTTTTCTTTAAGTCTCATTTGATTTCACAAAATAGGTTTAAGGCCTATTTGATTTCAATTTTCACAAGTAAAGGCTTGTTTGATTTTAATCAAGTTCTTAAAGCTTTGTTTACTTTGATCTTGGATTTGTAGCTTGTTTGACTTGAATTTCTCAAAGATGGAGATTTGTGATTTATCTTCTTAAAAGATTTGATATTCGTCAATATGGAGATTGAAAGTTAGAGTTGAAAAAGTAGGTGAAGTGCTTATTCAATGTTGCAGATTGTGGAAGACAATTAATGCAACATGTAAAGGGATTTCTAATAAAAGCATGTGGCTTAAATGTTTGTTTGCAAGAGTATAATTTTGATATGTGTGTCATTCAATTAATTTAAAGTCTTAATAAAAAAAATACCCCATTCAAAAGAAATATAATTGAACACTAATATGGGCATTAAATTATACACTAATGGCCAAATTTGCACAATAATTTGAATAGAAGACAAATCAATTTATTCTTAATTAATAATATTAATTTGTGAGTTTTTTTTTTCTTTCAAAATTCATTATTTATATTCTATTCTAACAATAATTTATACACACCACAATTAAAGTTTATTTTACATAATTTTATAAAAATAATTTTGAATTTCTGACTATTATTTTAAGGTTTTTCTAGATTTTCACTTAAAACGAATTTTTTTTCTGAATTCGATTATAATAACTCTGTTATATTGTTGAATTTCTTTTGATTAAATAATTGTAGTTTCCGTTATAACGAGAGTCAGAAATGAAACATTTTATTTTTTTAGTCTAAGGGCAAAACTGTAAATACATATAATTAATAATTGAGTCAATAATATAAATGTCTATCAATTATTAATGGTCGGATCAAGGTGACGTCTTGAAATTTGATTTTCCAGGGTTTAAAGTTTCTTAATTTGAGTTTTATTTGACTTGTTTGAGACAAAAAGTTTGTATCTTTTTGGTTATGACCTTTTATATTGAAGAACTAATCAAGATAAAGACGGTGGTGAGATTATGTACTTTACACTTGACAAAACATGATCGAGTATGGAAAGTTGTTATCAAAAAGGTGTTTACCGATGATAACTTTATCGACATGTTGATAGAGCAATCCTTTGGGCCAAATTACAAGATTGTATTGAGTTGATGGGTGATTAAGGATTGACACAATTTCTGTTAACACACAATATGAATGAAAGATTAGGAAGAGGAAGACTCGTTAAAAACACTTATAAGTTGAGGTGAAAACATCTTGAAAGCAACTCTCAAACGAACCATGAAGAAATCATTGCATTATCTTCTAATGTGAGAAGATAAATAAAACATTGAGTGAGATTAATAGTTATGGAAAAAGGGCTAGATGGGAGACTCGATTAATTCGAAAGTGATGATTTTATTACTTCTTTTGTTCTATCTTAATTGTCTATGCATTGTTGATAATAATTTAGATGAATGAGATTCTTGTTTTTTCATCTTATTAAGGATACAATGAGACCTTAAATGAGATTCCTATTCATGAAAAATGGGTTAGATGAGAGGTTCGATCAATTAAAATGGAAGAATATTCGATTTCTTTTGGAGAAATTATAAATGATTATTTGAAACATTTGTGAAGACAATTGGAAAGAGATAGTGAATCTTGAAAGGATATTCTTGAATTGCTAATCGTTTTTGGATTAAAAAAACTAGTAGTTTGCAAGTCAATTTGTTCAAGGAGAAGTATGAGGTTCAAGTTGATTGAGTGTGTAATGTTCAAAACAAGTTGATTGACAATTGCTTTGTCAGATCTTGAGCTGGAGAAAAGAGATATCGAGATAACCTAATTTATTTGTTATGAAGTAGACGATAAAACTCCGTCTTAGGTCTTCTCGTTTTCGATCGATATCTTATTTTAAGGAAGTAGACGATAAAAATTCGTTTTGGATGTTCTCAGTTTTCGATAGATATCTGATTTTGAAAAGTAGACGATGAAAGTTCGTCTTGGATCTAATCGGTATTTTGATTTCAGTCGATTGTTGAACTTGAAAAATAATACACTTAGTTCGTGGCAAACAAAGGCAAAAATTATTTTGACATAATAAAGAATTGTTAATTCTAGTTTTCGCATATGTCAACGGGTATGAACAAAAATTGGGAAGAGTTGTTGAATGTCTCTCGTCATTGAAATAATGTGGTTACACAAATTCATTTGGTGTTATAAACTCTATGAATTTATCTTCTAAGAGCTTTTGAACGGAAGTAGAGGTATAATGATTTACCTCGTGAATGACTCGAGTAGTGAAGATTGATGTGTGGCTCATAACTTTTTTTTAATGGCACGATATACATGATGGTGGAGATTGTTATTCTTCTAAGAGCTATTGAGTGGAAGTGGATGTACAAAAAATTATCTCATGAATGACTCAAACAAATGTGAAGATTGAAGTGTTGAATCCACTTATTTCTTGTTGTCTTAACTTTTGTCAATGTGGAGATTGATGGGTACTGCTCGTGTATTTCACAAGGGACGTGAAATTCGTCAAGGTGGAGATTGTTAATTTTTTAATTTATTCATCACATCTCAATAAGCATGGTATTCACCTACGGTGGAAATTGTTGAGTTTGTAATCAGCTTCATTGGGGGATGGTAATGCCCGAAACGAATAGCGAAACATATTTTTCCTTTATTGGATACCTCGACAAGCGAATGAAATTACCTAACCATATCAAACTTGGAGACCCTAAATATTACTCTTCAATTGCCGTCATTGCTTCCAAATTATCCTACGAGAATCAATCCCACATCGAAAGAATCGTCACCAGGGTTTGGCAGGTAATTATAAAGTACATAATTCCAAATTAAATCTCAACATCTTCTATTTAGGAATCAATGTTTAATATTTTGGTTGTTCTGTCCATCTTTTTCATTATGTAGATGGAATTTATGGGTTTCTTCAACTTTTGGAACTGCAAGACTAAGAACGACTAGTAACATTTTTTCCCATGTCTTTACCGACGTTACATGTTCAATTATTACCGTCGTTAAAGGGTTGATTGCTTGTAGATTCCTGGATTAAATAAATTACCCAAGCATTTATCTTCAAAAATAGGCACGTCGAGCCAGAATTAACTATAGTGGCTTTCCGTGGAACAGAGGCCTTTGACGCAAATGATTGGTGTACTAACTTCGATCTCGAAAAGATCATGGTGATGGAATTAATTAAAATAATTCCATAATAAACTTAAATCATAAACTTTAATACCTTAGATCTTCATTCTTGTTACTGATATATAAAAGACAAAAGCGGAATATATATACTGGATCCTTAGACATGATTAGATGAGATGGTCTTCTAAAAGGGCAGAATCCTTTAGCCTTATTTCTCCGATGATGGGGATTCAGAGAGAGAGAGCGTGTGATAAAAATATGTTCGTTCTTATTTTTTATCAACCAACCTCCCTTTTATAATTTCTTCTGCATTTTCGGGACCATAACCGTCATAACTGCCTCATTACACTAATTTCTAATTTGGCCCCTCATAAAATTAGAAATACCGTAAGGTATCCACAATTTAATATTCATAACAATAACGTTCTTAAGTCAAATCCCAAACATCCTTAGATCACATAATATTGACTTATTATAATCAATGACCATATATATCAATTTAAATATATAAATGTCCCTTTAAATTCTAACAATCTCCCACTGGACATATATATTTAAAAATTGAATAATATATCCTTATTGTGCACAGTATTGTCATCGATTTCGAGAACATTAACAATCTCGTACATTAATCATATTAACAAGGATCAAGGCAATCTTCGTTGTATTAGTCACAACTAAACCTTCAATGGTCACAAATATCAATATGACTAAATGACATAGATTAATCATGAATTTGTGGCATGAAAAATTACATGCAAGGTGATCTATTCATGTCAATTTTTAACTGGTCTTACCTTAACTCTAGTGAGATCAAACTTTAACTTTATTGTACAAAATACAATAAACTGTACTACTTTATCTGATCAGAAACTGAATTACATAAATATCCATAAAATAAACTGAAAGACAACTGGATTTACAAACTCCCACTTAACCTAGAGATCATCCATCTCTAAAACACCCATGTTAGTAGTGTGTTCATGAAAGACATTAGGCGGAAGACCCTTTGTCAAGGGATCAACTATCATGGAGTTTGTACCCAAGTGTTATATAGAAATTTGACCACTATGTACCCTTTCCTTCACAACTAGGAACTTTATATCGATATGTTTTGACTTAGTCGAGCTCCTATTGTTATTCGAATATAACACAACTGAATTATTGTCACAAAATAACCTAAGGGGTCTTTCAATCCCATTCAAAATACGCAGCTCAGTGACAAAATTCTTTAGCCATATTGCTTGATTTGATGCCTCATAACATGCTACAAACTCTACTGCCATGGTGGAGGAAGTTGTAAGTCCCTGTTTGGAACTCTTTCAAGAGATCGCTCCACCAGCCAACAAGAATACATAGCCCGAAGTGGATCTTAAACTATCTTGGCATCCCGCAAAATCAGAGTCAGAATACCCAATGATCTTAAGATTATCCGACCACCGATATGTGAGCATGTAACTTCTAGTTCTCTTTAGATATCTCATAACCCTTTTAGCTGCCTTCCAGTGATCCAAACATGGGTTGCTCAAATATCTTCCTAATATGCCAACTATGTACGCAATATCTGGACGCGTACAAATTTGAGCATACATTAGACTTCCAACTGCCGAAGCATATGTAATCTTTTGCATTTCTTGAATTTTCAAATTTCCTTTAGGGTATTGTTGAAGACTAAATTTGTCTCCCTTAGCGACCGGGGTATTTCCTAATTTACAATCTTGCATGCTGTATCTTTTAAGTACTTTATCGATATAGCTCATTTGTGACAATCCAAGAATTCCTCGAGAACGATCTCGATGTATTTGAATCCCTAATACAAATAAAGCCTCACCAAGATCTTTCATCTCAAAATTTTTCGACAGAAAAGTCTTAGTTTGGTTCAATAAGTCTATATCATTTGAGGCAAGCAAAATGTCATCAACATATAAAATTAGATATATATGTTTACTCCCACTGAATTTGTGATACACACAATCATCAATTAAATTCCCTCTAAAACCAAATGATAGAATTACCTCATGAAATTTATGGTACCACTGACGAGACGCTTGTTTGATCCCATAGATGGGTTTCTTTAATTTGCAAACCATATTCCCTGAATCTCATAACACAAAGTTTTCTGGTTGCACCATATAAATTGTTTCATCAATTTCTCCATTGAGAAATGTTGTCTTTACATCCATCTGATGTAGCTCCATATCAATATGTGCAACGAGTGCCATGATTGTTCTAAAAGAGTCTTTAATTGAAACCGGAGAAAAAGTCTCTTTATAATCAATCCCGTATTTTTGAGTAAAACCTTTAGCCACAAGACGTGCTTTATACTTTTCCACATTACCTTTAGAATCCCGTTTGGTTTTAAAAATCCATTTACAACCAACAGGCTTCACCCCTTCTGGTAATGGGACAAGTTCCCAAACTTTATTGTCTTGCATAGATTTATACTCTTCATTCATTGCATAATCCACTTTTCTGAATTAGAACTATCTATGGCTTGATGAAAGTTTATTGGATCATCTTCCATAATGCCAAGATTATCCTCATGTTCTTGAAGAAATACATATTCATCCGACATAATACTTCTCCTTACTCTTGTGGATTGCCGTAATGGCACTTGTTCCTCAATAATACTTTCTTCTTGAGGTTGTTGAGTTTGTACCTCTGGAAGATCAACATTGTCTTGATTTTCTGGAATTATTTCAACATTATCAATGATCAGATGAGAATCTTGATCATTGTCCATACAAATCGGAATAGGAGTCAACTCCCTGTTAACCAAATTAGAAGTTGACTCTTCCCCAAAGACAAAATCTTTTATTTGATTCTTCACCCCAAACTCAACATCCTCAAAGAATACAATTGTTTTTGTCTCGAAAATTGACTTAAAGTTGGGATCATAAAATTTATAGCTCCTTGATCGTTTAGAATAGCCAATAAAGTAACTACTAACTATTTTGGGGTTCAATTTATCCATATGAGGCTTATAAGGCTTTGCCTCTACTGGACATCCCCAAACATGAAAATGTTTTAGACTGGGTTTTGGCCCTGACCAAAGCTCATAAGGGGTTTTAGTCGTTGCTTTTGTTGGCACTCTATTCAAAATGTATGTTACATTCTTTAGTGCTTCACCCTAGAGTGACTTTGGTAAGGATGAATGGCTAACCATACTCCTCACCATATCCTGTAAAGTACGATTTCGTCTTTCTACTACACCATTCATGCTTGGAGAGCCCGGCATGGTGTACTGAGGAACGATACCACACTCCTCTAGGTATTTAGCGAAAGACCCTGGACGTTGTTCACCTGAACCGTCATACCGACCGTAGTATTCACCACCACGATCGAATTTAACTTTCTTTATCTTTCTGTTGAGTTGATTTTCAACTTCAACCTTAAATGAATTGAACACATCCAATGTTTGAGCCTTTTCTTGAATAAGAAAAATGTATGCATATCTAGAGAAATCGTCTATGAATGATACGAAATATCGCTGACCATTCTAAGATGGAGTCGGAAACGGCCCACAAACACCCGTATGTATGAACTCAAGTATTTATGTAGCTCTATATGCATTCAATTTTCTATCTTTGGTTTGTTTCCTTTAATACATTCAATACAAACATTAAAGTCCGTAAAATCAATGGAATTTAGAATCTCATCTAACATAAGACGTTCAACTCTATTTCTAGAGATGTGACCTAAGCGTTTGTGCCATAATGTACCCGAATTATTATTATTTAGTTTTCGTTCAGTATCTCTTGATTCCACATTCAGGGTTTCATTATATAAAGCAATTGTATCAAGTAAATAAAGATTATCATAATGCATTAATGAACCGGTTCCAACATCCGAAGTACCAATAGATAACTTAAATTGACCATTTCCAAACAAACTACAATAACCATTTTTGTCCAAATAACGAATAGAAACTAAATTTCGTTTAAACGAAGGTACAATAAAAGTATCCTTTAAGTCCAAATAGAAACCAGAGCTAAGCAACAATCTAAAGTGTCCAATTGCTTCAACTTCTACCGATTTTCCATCGCCCACAAAGATACGTCTTTCAACATCACTTGGCTTTCGGTAGCTCAGGCAACCCTGTATTGAAATATTGATGTTAGTAGTAGCACCGGAGTCTAATCACCAAGTATTTCCAGGTACTGATGCTAAATTAACTCCAGAACAAACCAGATTAAGAAATGTACCTTTCTTTTCGCGCCATGCACGATATTTAGTACAATCCTTCTTTAGATGTTCAACCTTATTGCAAAAGAAACAGTCATTATTAACCTTTTTCTTTGCATTTGGACCCTGAGTAGCATCAACATTCTTCCTTTTCTTGCCCTTATTCCTAGAGGTGCTTGCCAGATGAGCACATTCTGTCATTTCTTGTTTTAATCTCTCTTCCTCTTGAACATAATGAGAAATTAGTTCATTCAAGTTTCACGTTTCTTTCTAATAGTTAAAACTGACCTTAAAGTGGTTGAATTGAACCAGAAGAGAAATCAGAATGAGATGCACAAGTAAATCCTCATACAAATCAAGCTTTAGTGCCATAAATTTTGATGCAAGATTAGACATCTCTATGATGTACTCCCTTATATTACCATTGTCCTTATACTTCATTGAAATCAAGCTCTTAAGAATAATACTTGTTTCAGCCTTATCGCTTTTAACAAAGCGCTTTTCAATTTCTGCAAGGTAATCTTTAGCATTGGCGGTGTCTTCAGACACAACACCCCTAAACACCTCTGGAATTGCACGCTTTATGATCATAAGACTCATGCGGTTAGAGCATTCCAATTTCTCAAATTTAGCCTTCTCTTCAGGAGAGCTAATAACCGTAGGAGTAGTGGGTTGCTCTGTCCGTATCGCAAGGTACATGTCCATTCAACCGAGAAATATCTGAATGTTCTCCTTCCAATCCTTAAAGTTAGAGTCATTAAGGACTGGGATTGAACTTAAGTTGACATTAATATTTGCAACATTAGCTAAAAACATAATTTAAACTGTAACTAACATGCTCAATTCTTTAATTTTCAATCAAATTTAAAATAATCAGCAAATCCATCCAAAATATCTAGTGCACCATTAAATTCAAGTCTTTGGACAATGAAATTTAATAACAAACTTTTTTTGGAATAATTTGATATTCTCATGTAAAAATCTTTATAATTGTTACGTGCTTATTATCACAAGTAATTGTGAAATTCGGTCAACTAGTAACCTTCCTTTAGGCCGATTATTTAGTCACATTAATCAAAATTCGAATTTAAACAAACTAAATTAGAGAGAACTTAACTTATTTAATTTAAATAAAGAATAATTTGCTGAATTATTTAATAAGATTAAAACCTAAATAAAATTAAAAGAGTTGGACTCTTTCTTATATTAATTTAAGTAAATAAATAATAATATTATCTAGAAACTTAGCTGTGTTAAAATAAAATCAAAATTTTATGTTTGTTAAAATTTTATTTTCTTATAAAATAATTAAATAATATTATTTCTTAAAAAATCCTAAATTGATCCTAATATTATTTCTTAAAAAATCCTTAAATAAAAAAAATTATTTTCCAATAAAATAATTATATAATATTATTTACTCATGATCCTCAATAATAATATTATTTTCCCAAAAATAAAATATTTTACCGAATTTTCTTTTAATAAAAAATAATGAAATAAAATTATTTTATTTATAATAGGAATTGAAATAATATTATTTCCCAAAAAAATATTCATCATACATTTCAACTTATAATTGCATAACTTCAATTTAGGGTTTACCAATTAGGGTTTCTCTATACAACAAACTTCAAAATTATGAAACTGATTATTTATTTTTCCCCTAAATTCATGTATAAGAATAAGTCTTTCTAATTCAAGAACAAGTTGCTCTGATACCAATTGATGGAATTAATCAAAATAATTCAATAATAAACTTAAATCATAAACTATAATACACTAGATCATCATTCTTGTTTCTGAGATATGAAAGACAAAAACGGAATATATATACATGGATCCTTAGACAGGATTAGATGAGATGGTCTTCCAAAAGGGTAGAAATCTTTTAGCCTTATTTCTCCGATGATGGAGATTTAGAGAGAGAGAGAGAGAGTGTGATAAAAATAAGTTCGTTCTTATTTTTTATCAACCAACCTCCCTTTTATAATTTCTTATGCCTTTTCGGGACCATAACCATTATAACTACCTCATTACGCTAATTTCTAATTTGGCCCCTCATAAAATTAGAAATACCGCAAGCTATCCACAATTTAATATTAATAACAATAACGTTCTTAATGTGAGTTTAAGCATTGATTGTCAGAAAATATAAAGTTGTAGGCCTTTATTATTGTTAGTGTATATAATATAATAATATATTATATTGATATATTATTATATTATACAATATAATATATTATATTATTATATTGTCTTTTTATACCATTATGGTATATTTAATTATTAATGGGCTTGGGCCTATATGTATAAGTAATTTAGGGTTCTAGGCTAATTACTCCTATATAAGGATGGTTTGTAAAGGTTGAATATACAACACTAAAAGTTTTCAAGACTTTTTCTTCTTTAGCAAATATCTATTTTCCAGAGTTTCATATCTTCATAGCTGTTCTTAGAAAGATCCAATAGTCAAAGCCAACATTTGGTATCAGAGCTAGATTGAAGAACATGTCGTCGACAAGATCAACCAGAGATGCGGCGGTAATGAAGATTGGAAGAGAAGGGAACGTGACGCTCTCCTATCCGTTACTCACGAAGAGTAACTACTCGGTGTGGGCATTGAAGATGCGGGTAAACTTACAAGCACAAGGAGTGTGGGAAGCCGTGATGCTCGAAGATGTCGACGAACGGATGGATAGAATGGCTCTCGCCGTCATCTATCAAGCACTCCCTGAGGACGTCCTTCTCATGGTGGCTGAGAAAGATTCCGCTAAGCTAGCGTGGGAGACGCTAAAGACAATGCATGTTGGAGTGGAGAGAGTCAAGAAGGCAAAAGTGCAAACCTTGAAGACACAATTTGAGGCGATTCGTATGAAGAATGGGGAATCAGTGGATGATTTCGCCATGAAATTGACATCCATTGTGACTGGTATCCGCTCGTTAGGAGAGAAGGTGGAGGAGATCTCCGTCGTCAAGAAGTTCCTTAGAGCCTTACCACAAACATACATGCAGATCGTTACAGCGATCGAGCAATTTGGTGACCTCACGCATGATGAATGTATGTCACGAATGAAGAAAAACGGAGAAGCCGATTTTTCTTCTGGATCATCGAGTCGTAGCGGCAACCGTGGAGATAACCGAGGTCGTGGCAAAGGGCAAGGGCAAGGTCAAGGGCGAGGTTGTGCAGAAAGCTCACCTCGATAAGAAGGTACCAAGCCCCGCAAAGACAAGAGCATAGTGAAGTGTTACGCTTGTCAAAAGTATGGGCACTACGCGTCTAAGTGCCCTAACAATAGGTCTGACGGTGAGGCAAACCTCACTAGCTTCTATGATGAGGAGCCAGCATTAATGTTTGCTGAGGTAGTGACGAAAGCTTTGCCCGAAGAAGATGATGCAAACCTCGCTAGCTTCTATGACGAGGAGCCAGTATTAATGTTTGCTGAGGGAGACGAGCAGACAATACTTGAAGAGTTCATGCAAGAACCGTCCAAGGAGGAACCAGATGTGGTGTTGTTCAGTGAAGAGAAAGTCATGGAGAAACTCCTCGCAAGTGGCGATGAGTGTAATCACACTAATGTGTGGTACCTTGACAATGGAGCAAACAACCATAGGAAAGGCCATCGAGAGAAGCTCAATGAGCTCGACGAGAAAATTACCGGAAATGTGAAGTTTGAAGACGGAAACAAGGCGCACAAGTTTCCTAATTCATCTTACGGGGAAATCTATGTGAGCAGAGACTCTATATTCGAGGAGGAGAAGAAGTGGGAGTGGTGCAACAACAACTACAAGCTCGTACAAAATCCCGTGGAGTTCGGAATCCTACGAGATGTCTATGTGGAGGCACCACTAGTAGAGATGGATCCCGATGAATTGTTGTTGCTCACCACCGATGAGCCAACAACATATCACGAGGCGGTAGTCGAAGAGTCGTGGAATGAAGCCATGAACAAAGAGCTCGAATCTATCAGGAAGAATAAGACATGGGAGCTCACCAACTTACCACCCGATCACAAGACTATCGAGTTAAAGTGGTTTTTCAAGTTGAAAAGAGACTGCGAAGGCAACATCTTCAAGCACAAAGCGAGATTGGTAGCAAAAGGCTATGTGTAGAAGCAATGCAATGATTTTGAGGAGAACTTTGCACCGGTGGCGAAACATTACACAGTCAGGTTAATTCTTGGTATCGAGGTGGACCAGAAGAAAGATAACATTAAGGTAAAGCAGGAAGCTTATGCGAAGAAGATGTTGAAACAGTTTGTAATGGAGGATTGTAACTCGAGCAAGTATCCTATGGAAGCAAAGTTGCAGCTCGGAAAGGATGTGGAAGGAAGCTTAGTGGATCCGAAGGAGTATTGGCGTATCAACGGGTGTCTCAGGTACTTGACACACACTCGACCGGATATCTCTTATGTAGTTGACATAGCGAGTTGATACATGGAGAAGCCTGCCACTCTACACCAACAGGCAGTAAAAGACATTCTTCGTTACGTGAAAGGAACGATGAATTATGGGATTCAGTTAAGAAGAGGAAGAGAAGTTGAAGAACTCGTTGGTTTTACTGACAGCGACCTAGCCGGTGACACAGATGACAGAAAAGGTACTGAAGGGATGGTGTTTTATCTCAACGGGAATCTAATCACGTGGCAATCTCAGAAACAACGAACTGTTGTTTTATCTTCATGTGAGGCGGAGTTTATGGCAGCTACTGCAGCGTCGTGCCAAAGACTTTGGCTAAGAAACTTGTTGAGCGAGGTGCTCGGATGCGAGTTGAGGCCGGTAACCCTCTATGTCGACAACAAGTCTGCAATAGAATTAATGAAGAACCCGATGTTTCATGGACGCAGAAAACACATCGACATTCGGTTCCACTTCATCCGTGAATGCGTCAAGAATCAACAAATCGTTGTAGAGTTTGTAGGCACTAGAGATCAGCGTGCAGACATTCTCACTAAGGCACTAGCAAGAGTCAAATTTGCGGAGATGCGAGAGATGCTCGGCGTGAAATATCTCGAACCAAATCAAGCTTATGGGGGAGATTGTGAGTTTAAGCATTGATTGTCAGAAAATATAAAGTTGTAGGCCTTTATTATTGTTAGTGTATATAATATAATAATATATTATATTGATATATTATTATATTATACAATATAATATATTATATTATTATATTGTCTTTTATACCATTAGGGTATATTTAATTATTAATGGGCTTGGGCCTATATGTATAAGTAATTTAGGGTTCTAGGCTAATTACTCCTATACAAGATTGGTTTGTAAAGGTTGAATATACAACACTAAAGATTTTCAAGACTTTTTCTTCTTTAGCAAATATCTATTTTCCAGAGTTTCATATCTTCATAGCTGTTCTTAGAAAGATCCAATAGTCAAAGCCAACACTTAAGTCAAATCTCAAACATGCTTAGATCACATAATATTGACTTATTATAATCAATTATCATATATATATATATATCCATTTAAATATATAAATGTCATTTTAAATTCTAATACATGATAGAAGGAAATGGAGAAGTCCATCCCGGCTTCATGAAAGCCCTAGGACACAAGGACGGCCAAGGATGGCCAAAATACATAAAAGAAGTACCAGCTACTTCTGCAACTAAAAAGCGTGCTTAACTGCTTATTATGAAATCAGGAAGATCCTTAAAGAGGTTTTAAGCGAAATGATAAAGGAAGGTTCATAGTAACCGAACACTTGGCGGCGCATTAGCCGTGCTCTTTCCGGCAATACTATCCCATCATAAAGAAGATTTTTTTATTGAAGAGAATGGAAGGAGTTTACACATTTGGGCAGCCGAGGGAATGGAACGAGGAATTTGGTAATTTCATGACAAACATGTTTAGAGAACATGAAATTGGATATCATAGGTTTGTTTACGGAAACGACATAGTGCCTAGGTTGCCTTGCGACGCTCTACACTTATGTTTAAGCATTTCGGTTCTTGTATACTTTTTGATTCGTCGTACAATGGTGGAGTGGTGGATAAAGAGCCAAACAAGAATTACTTCTCTATAAAATGGTGTTTGAAGAAGATTATGATTGCTTGCAAGGAGCTGAAGAGGAGTTTCACTATTGCCCGCAAAGAGGCAAAAATTATAAGGAAGGATGGATGTTGATGTTCATTAATTAGAATGCTTGGACTGGTTTGTCCAGCCTTCTCGGCTCATTCTCTTCGAGATTACGATAACTCGGTCCGCTAAGGGTTAGATGATATTTTTTTCTCATGATAAACATATATAAGCTTTGTCATTATTTTTTTAGAGACGATAAGAATTATTGTCGTTGTTGTTATTGTTATTGTTATTCTAGCATCAACAATGTGAATAATGGTTAGTTGATAAAGCCTAAAGTTTTAACTACTATCATTTACACAAAACTGTGATCTTATTAATGAAAATTTCATGTTATCATATCAAACTCTTCTAAAAAAAATGTTACCTACTCACAAATTTCAATTTTCAAAACATATACATCAAATCATATTTTTTTTTTTCGAGATTATGATAACTCGGTCCGATTAGGGTAAGATGCTATTTTTCGTTCTATCGGTTGTCTCCCATGATAAACATAAGTGTCATTATAGCTAGCTTAAACCATTATACTAATGTTGTGTTGTGCTATAACTTGGCAAAAGGGGAAACTAAAGAGTTATGCAATGTAATTGAGTTTGGCTCTTATGAGTGGATATGAGTTTATTTTCTTGTTCTTTTGCTTAGTGGTATAAAAATTATGAGAAATAATGTCCTAACTTGAATTTAAATTTTGTTTGAACGAGCTTTGGTAAATGAGTTTTGGAATATTAGACTTTCGAGGTTATGTTAAATTTTTTATATTAAAAAAATGTTTTGATATATTAGAATGATCTGTACAAACTTATTAGGGTAGTTTAAATGATATTACTAAGAAATGAGATAGTTTTACATTTTTTATTTATAATTTGATAGAATTTTAGTACGTATTTATTTTTTAAATAAGAAGAACTAGTATGACACTCCACCGTCCTCAATCGTTTCAATTCTAAACGATTTCGGTGATAATTGAACTCTCTTAAGTCAACTCTTTTCACCCGGGGTTATAGAATTCTTAGTGTTGATCTTACATGATTATTTTTAATCAGTAATTAAAAAAAACTTATAACAATAATGAGAATAAAAGTTAGAATTTTAATATGCTAATTTGGTCATGATTTCATTTCAGTAGTTTAACTATAATTTCTAAACAAAATATTGTCTTTTAAATAATTAGTGACTAATCCGCTCTCTTCTAAATAATTGGGAGACTAATTTACATATTTTCCACGATATTAAGTTTCTGTTTGCAATATGTATTTGCTAAATGAAGTTAATTAGTATTAAGAGATTATCTCAATAATAATATTTATGCAATATATTATTAGGTCCTGAAATATCTTTGAACCAACCATTGCTTAATAAATCTAAAATGTTGAGCATAGGGGTTTTAAATAAAAAAATAATAATTATAATAATATAATATTTATACAAAGATGCAAAAAAAAGTCAGGAAAAAAAAATTAAGAACCGTTTAATGAATTTAACTTGTATATATCTTTTATAATTTTACATCAATATATATAAGATAATTAATATTTTCTTTTATAAATTTTATTTTCAATTCTTAAATTACTTCTTTAAAAATTTAGTTTTTAGATCATTTTCAGCCGGACGGTACACAACTGTTTTCAAACTGAACGACATACCAATCTGAAAAATGAGAATTCTCGTTCTTTCTCTAAAAAGAAACACAGATATAAAAATAACAATGAGTATTCGTGTATATTCGATATTCTTGGGTATTTAATGGTCGAGATCGGGTATTTTAAATCGGATCGGGTATTTTAAATCGGGTCAGATTCGAGTCTGAGAATGAGAAAAGATAATCCGATCAGATTCGAGGTCGTCAACCTAAAGCCAAAACCGATACCCAATTTTATTAATATATATATATATATATATATATATATATATATATATATATATTAATAAGATAACTTTACACATTCTTAATCATTATAATACTTAACCAAAATATTTAAAATCTCATTACTATTCATTTTCACATTTTTTTAATAACAAAATATTATTTTTCTTTCATTTTCTCAACTTCAATTCTCTCTTCTCATTCTTCATATTTAATTAGGTAATGGAATAAATGTCAGGTTCGAGGTCGAGGTCGGATAGTTAGATGAAAATCGGATTCGGGGATGATACATTATTACCCGACAGGTTGATACCTGTTGTCATTCCTATATATATATATATATATATATATATATATATATATATATATATATATATTACTATTCATTTTACAATTTTATTTTTATAAAATTTTAAATAATTCTTTGAAATATATAAATACTTTAATTTAAATATTAAATTTGTATATATAAATTATTTGAAACATTTAATTTGTTAATTTAATATTTAATTTAATTTAATTTTTATATTTAGTATTTTATATAATTTATTTATATTTTTAATTTTTGTTTTTAACCCATATATATTTATTAATATTTTTTTTATATATCAGGAATATTTAGCAATGATCAATATTGATAATAAAATTATTAAAAAAAACACAAATGTTGAAAAAATAAAAATAATATGTTACTACCTACAAAATTGAAAAAATATATTTAGCTATATTATTGAAATATTAATTTATAATTAATTTTATGTAATTATTTTTAATGGGGTGGGTTTAAAAAATTATTAGGGTTTAATTTGTAAAGTTATAAATATATAGGTAGTTATGTGTATTACTATTTATTTTGTAATTTTTTTTTATAAAATTTTAAATAATTTATAGAAATATATAAATATTTTATTTGAATATTAAACTTGTTTATATAAATTATTTGAAATATTTTATTTGTTCATTTAACTTTTAATTTAATTAAATTAAATTTTTATATCTAGTCTTTTATATAATTTTTTTTGTATGTTTATTTTTTTACTTTTAACGCATATATATTTATTAATATTTTTTTATATATCATAAATATATAACAATGATCAATATTGATAATAAAATTATTTAAATAAAACACAAATGTTAAAAAAATAAAAAAATAAAAAAATAATAATATGTTACTAGCTACAAAATTGAAAAAAGTTAACTAGATTACTAAACTAATACTTAAAAATAAAAATTACCACTATAAATAATAAAAAATAACAACAATGAGTAAAAATTAGATTAATAATATTGTAAATTAGAACAATTTCCTCCAATATTAATGAAATATTAATTTATAATTAATTTTATATAATTATTTTTAATGGGGTGGGTTTAAAAAAAATATTGGGATTTAATTTGTAAAGTTATAAATATATAAGTAGTTATGTGTATTACGGTTCATTTTGCAATTTTTTTTTTATAAAATTTTAAATAATTTCTTGAAATATATAAATACTTTGATTTGAATATTAAACTTGTTAATATAAATTATTTGGAACATTTAATTTGCCCATTTAACTTTTAATTTAATTAAAAATTAAAAATTTAGTCTTTTATATAATTTATTTATATGTTTAGTTTTTGTTTTTAACCTATATATATTTATTAATATTTTTACATATCATAAATATATAACAATGAACCATACTGATAATAAAATTATTTAAATAAAACACAAATGTTGAAAAAATAAAAAATAATAATATGTTAATAGCTACAAAACTGAAAAAAAATACTTACCTAGATTATAAAACCCAGTAAAAATTAGACTAATAATTTTGTAAATTAGAACAATTTTCTCCAATTTTATTGAAATATTAACGTATACTTAATTTTATATAATTAGTTAAAAAAATAATTGAGTTTAATTTGTAAAGTTATAAATATATAGGTAGTTATTAAAAAAGTTAAAATTTGGTGTAAAAATAAATTTTTCTAAAATATTCTTTTGAGTTTAAAAATGAATTTTTAAGTTAGAAATTTTTTACTATATAATTCAATTAAGTTTGAGAATGATATATGAGTTGGAGATGTTCTTAAATTTATTCCCAAAATGTTTACAAACTATATCGGTTATATTTGTTTTTTCTATTTCAGCAATTTTTTTTTTAACTTTAAGCATTTTTAGTTATTTTTTTGAAGGTAGTATTTTAAAATGTTATTTTGTATTATATAATTTTTAAAATGTATTTATATTTATAACCATTATATTATTTATATATATATAATTAATAGTTATATGACGTTACTAGAAAAAGATAAATATAAATATATATATATATATATATATATATATATATAAATAATGGTTATACGAAGCTACTAGAAAAAGATAAATGAAAAGAAAAGAAAAAGTAAAGGAAAATATTATTATAAAGATAATTCTTAATTTCCATTTAAATGAAAAAGTTAAAAGCATTTAAAAAAAATCAATCAATCAATACCCTTCTTTTTTTTAAAACTCTTTTGTCATGCGGGCCATTTCTATTTACATCTATCATTCATATCATCCAATGGCTATTTCCACCATTCATATCAAAATTATAACATTCAGTAATGAGAATGTATTTGTAGAATTTGTTTGAGAATATTATTATATTATTTGTAGAATTATTCTCGAAGAAAAATAATTCCAATAATGGAATGTTGAGAAAGTCAGCCAATCAATTAGACTAATTGATTTGTAAATCAATCAATTAAACCAATTGATTTGCTAATTAGCCGTTGATTATCAATTACATGATTTTACTATTTAATTATTTCCTTTTCTGCAAATGTAATTTTACTATTTAAACACTAGACGTCTTATGTAAGAAGCATAACAACAAAAACACAAAGCAATAAATTTTCTCTCTTTACCTCATTTTTCTACATGGTATCAGAGCGGGTTTATTCACCTTGAAGAAACCGACTCACAATTTTCCGCTGCCTCCTCCAATGGTGGAAATAGCCATTGGAGGAGAACTCAAATGATTCTATAATCTCATATTTCACTAAAATTATTATCACAAATCTCAGTGCATTTTTTTTATAGTTTAGTCGAATCTTTATCGAGAATCGTCTTCGTGTCTCGACAGATTTATTTTTTATCCTTTTTTGGCAAATGTCGTCGTCATTTCTCGACAAATTTCTTTCAACATTTTATCTGTTCAAAAATTATCATTTTTCACTTCAAGAGCTGAGCCAAGAGCCAAGAGGCAAGAGCCAAGAGCCAAGAGCGAAGAGCCAAGTGCCAAGAGCCAAGAGCCAAGAGCCAAGAGCCAAGAGCCAAGAGCCAAGAGCCAAGAGCCAAGAGCCAAGAGCCAAGAGCCAAGAGCCAAGAGCCAAGAGCCAAGAGCCAAGAGCCAAGAGCCAAGAGCCAAGAGCCAAGAGCCAAGAGCCAAGAGCCAAAAGCCACTCCTCTAACTAAGTGAATCATGATTCTTTGAATCAGTTAAATTGAAAGAATGTCATCAACAATTCATCGGCAACACCCTCTTCAATCTCTTTCAAGGCTCATTTACACCTCTCTACGTTACATCCCGCAATCAGGTGGTTGGCATACTCACCAAGGCGATTCAAGGAAGTATTCGGCAAGTTGGGCAGTCTCAAAATCTACTACCCAACTTGAGGGGGAGTGTAGAATTATTCTCGAAGAAAAATAATTCCAATAATGGAATGTTGAGAAAGTCAGCCAATCAATTAGACTAATTGATTTGCTAATTAGCCGTTGATTATCAATTACATGATTTTACTATTTAATTATTTCCTTTTCTGCAAATGTAATTTTACTATTTAAACACTAGACGTCTTTTGTAAGAAGCATAACAACAAAAACACAAATCAATAAAATATTATTTATTTTCTTCATTTTTCTACATTATTTATTTATTATATCTTATTAATAAACGTGATACTCGCTAGTTTCATCATTTTCTTTTATTTATAGTATCTTTAACTCTAGATTCAACGCGATTATATTTAATTAGGGAAAGAATGTCAATTTTATCACTGAACTATAATGGAATATTCATGTATATCACTGAACTAATTTTTGTTCGCTCATATCACTGTAGTTGAACTTAATGTTCATCTATGTCACTACTCGACCAAATCTCTAACCCCATTAAGTTTCTGTTAAATGAGATGACATGTGGGATTGACATGTCATCTTTTTTAATTAATATATGGTGGGATTGACATGTCATCTTTATTAATTAATATATATTATATATATATATATATATTTATTTATAATTCTAAATAATAAAATATTTACAAAGATATTAATAATTTCCTCTCTTGCCCTAATTAACTAAGCCCACTATTCTTCTTCTTCTCCGATTCTTGTTCTTCGAAGGATTCGATTTCTCAGAGAAAGGAACCGAAGGAAGACTGACGAGTTAGCGAGAGAATTTAGGGCAATGGGAGATGAGATTTTGATTTCAGAACCCTACCACGACGAACTTTGACATTTAGCCGAGCCTTAGACCTCAACGTTGTCTTCTTACTTCGACCAGTCTCAAACAAAGTTCACAATGAACAATGATGACAGATAATGAAGTTTACAAATCTTCTTCTTTCTATTGAAGGCTTATTTCTGTATTATTGTTCTTGTTCTCTTCCGAAATGCATCCTTATCTCTTTAGAGTTTGTTCACATTTCTCTTACACTTCCAAACTCTAAATAATGTCCTGTTTTAGAAAGGTGAATTTATCTGATTGATTAGGGTTTATATTATCAACAAGAATACATTATCAGGATAGCATTTACTTACCATTTTATAAAGTGAAATTTGTTTCCAACGCACAACATATAATTACTGAAGTGGAGCCTTTAAATAGCTACTAGATGTAGCATTGACTTCTGATGTTATACATTGATAAGAATTTAGTTATAGTGTGGTATATATTGACTTCTGTGATTAAGGGAAGAGATCGATGATCCCAAGTTCTTTTACTCAATTCATGATCTTTTCCTTTAACGTCATCCACGATAGTTGGTTATATGAATTCAATTGAATTAATTGTCTTCTATTGTCCATGGTTTGTGTAGGATAAGAATTGTTATGATAACCAAACTTTGAATAATGTCTTGTTTTGTTGCTTTGAATTAATTACCCAAATACTTCCACTTATAAACAATGGCTAAACACTAAATGAATTTGGGTTCACCTAATCACTATGGTCACAAGGACAACCCTCACAAGGACCATTCTCACAAGGACAATCCTCATAAAGACCGTTCTCATAAGGCCAATCCTCACAAAGATCATTCTCACAAGGTCAATCCTCATAACAACCATTCTCACAAAGGCAATCCTCACATAGAGAATTCTCTAGTCTACTTCATAATATTTTTGGTAATGTTAAGAAACTTATAACTTGTGATATTATTTTAGGTTTGTATATTTTAAAATAATAATTTTTTTTATCAATCATTAAATTAATTGATACAAGTATTGGTACAGTTACACATTCAGGTGGAGATGCAAGAATTGGTGGAGATAGAGATATAGAAATTGGTGGAAGTGGAGGTGCAAGTGAACCAGATATTATTGGTGCCACTCAATTACAACATGGTATAAGACCACCAGGCTTGATGTGGAGAAGTACACCGGCTATTTCAATTAGAAAACTACAAGATGCAGTCAATGAACAAAAAAGAAAATTATTTGGAAAAGATAAACTTACTAAGTGAATTGGTAGGTTTTGGTATATGAAGTTTTTGTAAGAAGGTAGATTTTTAAATTTGGGAAGATGTATGTAATGAATACAGTATTATGAATTTGGATAGATGTATGAATAGATGTATTTAATGAATGCGGTATTTTGAATTTGGAATGTATGGAATGATGAATTTTGTTGCTATATAATTTATGATATTATATGAATTTTTATTAATGTTATTTATGTATGTTTTTAGTTTATTTTTTTTGACTACTTAGTGAATTAGGGTAACAAGAAGATGAGAAAGGTAAAAGTGGTTTATATTTTTATTTAATAATGTTAATAAAAATAAATTCTGAAAATATATTAATTTAAAAAAAAGTGAATTATTGTTAATGTCTCTCAAAATGTCTAAGTTGTTTGGTTAATGAATCTAAAATGTAAGGGTTTTATTATTTAGAAATATGAATAAAATAAATATATAATATATATTAATTTTAAAAAAAAATGACATGTCAATCATATGTGTCATCTTTTAACGGAAAACATAACGGATTTGGTTGTTTTGTCAACAAATTATATAGATGAACATTAAGCTCAACTCTAGTGGTATGATCGAACAAAAATTAGTTTAGTGATATGAATGAATATTCCGTTATAGTTCAGTGATAAATTTGACATTCTTCCCTATTTAATTAATATATATACTGTAATATGATAAAATTATGATCTAAATGATCAAATATATTTCATTGATTCATTTGTTACTATTTTCGCAACAAAATAGTGAAATGAATTAAAAACAGTATAAATTATGATAATGGTAGTCATAAGTTATTTGAATAAATTTTAAAAAATATAAATTAAAAACAATTATGATCACCAAAAAGAAATATGAACTCACAACTACACAAATTCAAATATTAAAAAATATCAAAATTATTTAATCAATGTTAAACTCGAAATAGAAATTATCAAAATTTATGAAGGTAAATTAAAAGAAAAACTATGTTTCAACATAGATATTGATGCATTTTGGTCTAATATTCATTCTCATATCATAATTTACTTCACTATAAATTTTGTATTTTTTTGTAGTTTTAGTTTGGTATTGTCTTTATTTTTTTAAATGGTTCATATATATATATATTAAAAATGATAAAAATAGTTAAAACATAACCACAAAGCATTACATGAGAAACAAATAGAATACAACTACACTACCCAATAGATTATCGAGCTCGTAGGATCTCGAGAGGAACGATTAACTCCCTAGCCGATTTTGACTTTCCGGAACGAATCTCATAAAACTTTATAATAATAACATTTTGAATTATACACATCAGACGACTACCATCATTGAAGATTCGATGATTTATCTCTAACAAAATAGTCTATCAGAAAATAATTGAGATGATAACCTAAATATGTATGATTGTCATATAACCGCATCAATCCAAACTTTTTAGCAACTACCCAAAGACTCGAGCATCACTCAATGAATCACAATAATACTCCACAAAAGACTTCAGATACTAGTCACTTTCAATAATGCAAAAGTAAGTGATTTATCGATTCAACATTCTCGTGACACGTATGATAATGATTTACCATAATACAATATTTTTTTAATTCTAATATCATCCGTAAGAATAGTGCTTAATTTAAAGATCAAGATTTTGGATGAAATTTTTGCACCCAAAACTTCTCCCAACAAAAATTATATGGAATTATCTTAGCGAATAAATTGTAGTAATGTCCCATATAGAAACTATCAATGTTTTGCTAACACATAACGTCTTGTTTAGACGGGGACACTTGTCTACGTCCTACCAAAAGTAAACTCTATTATGAAAAAAAAAATTCCGTAATATTTAATTTCCTTCTTATCTAATTTGGTTAGCGAAATCGCTAGATCAAGGATCAAACATGTCCTTAACATTGACATTTCTACATATATTAATGAAATCAAACTCAAGATACGTTGCAACTAGACTCTTGACATTACACCAAATGTCGTCCTACAATTGATCGAAGATTCATCCCCATAATAAATCTGGACTACTTGCGAAATTTTTTCACATAGAATAAATTCTACTTTAAATGTTACATACCGCTGGATAATCATACATTTTGGTGAACCAACTAGACTAATTTTGGCCATACTTACATTTGATCATCGATGCCCAAAGGCTATTCGATTACGTTATAAATCTACTACGCAATTTCGTTAGAAGAGCCTTATGAACAGAAACAAGGTCTCGAATATCTAGACCACTTTAATATTTAAAACATTTAACCTTTTTCCAATAACTAAATGACAAAACGATGAATTAGAAGATCTCGTAGAAATTTGCATATTATTCTCTTTATTTTCACTACCACACTCTTGAAAGAATGAATAAAGATATCATATATGTGGGCATTAATGAAAATACAGTCTTAATAAGAATTAGTCGACCCCTTTTGAGATCATTTTAATTTTTCCTTTAAATAGTTTACATTTCATTTTAGTAATAACTAGGTACTAAGCGATCTTAGATCGTAATTTAGCACCCAATGACATATCAAGATAGGTTGACGGAATAACACCAATTCTGAATCCCTAAATATTTGACAACCTCATCCTTCTCTTATTTAAAATATAATTCGATAAAAAGATGTCAATTTTGCATCTCGATAAGTGTATATATTTTAGAAATTTTAAATTTTACTTATTAATTTTAATAAGAATGTTAATATATATGATTTTTTTTTGGTTTCGAAAAATCATTTTAATTAAATGAGTGTATGATAAGGATTGATAAAAAAATATAAATAATTTAAATTGAATTTATTTTCTTACCATTAATTCTAATTTATATATCCTTTGTTTACATGAAAATTTTATGTGGATGTGTTTTTTTTGAACTTTTGTATAAGATTAATATTTTTTTTTATATATTATTGCATGTTTTTCGGTTTTATGTGTGCATAGATATTTTTGGCTAGTATATATAAGTTCCTACCCTTCATCTTCATCATCAACTGAATCATAACTCTCTCCAAACCCATAAAAAACAGAGCAACAACAACTGAGAAACAAACTTGTAAAGGATCTTGGTGATGGCGGCGGTGGCTGATCCTGATTTTGATAACGCATGCATCTTTGACGACTACACGATGCTAGATCCTAACTACGTCACATTCAAAGACCTAGCCAAATTGTTGTTCCGTAAAGACAATCAAAACTGGAAATTCGTCCGGTCCAAGTCATGTAGGAAAGACAACAAGCACAATATCCCTTTTGAGAATCGAAGGATAATCTTTGTCCGTCTGTTCTTACAGAAGCTGTTGCAGTTTTTGCTCATCCCTTTGTCATGGGCTGGCTCTAAGCTTGAGATGTGGCTCAATATCTGTTCTCATAACGAAAACATTTATGGTCTTTTACTTAATCTGCTTTGCCGGGAGATGGTAATGCCCGAAACGAATAGCGAAACGTATTTATCCTTTATTGGATGCCTCGACAAGCGAATGGAATTACCTAACCATATTAAACCTGGCGACCCTAAATATTACTCTTCAATTGCTGTCATGGCCTCCAAATTATCCTACGAGAATCAATCGCATATCGAAAGAATCGTCACCAAGGTTTGGAAGGTAATTATTTAGTACTTCATTCCAAATTAAATCTCAGCATCTTCTCAATTCTAGAATCAAAGTTTAATACTTTTTTCTTCTGTCCATCTTTCCCATTATGCAGATGGAATTTGTTGGTTTCTTCAACTTTTGGAACGGTAAGAACTACAACCGACTAGTAATAACTTATTCGGTTATTCCCATGTCTTTAACAACGTTAAAAGTTCAATTATTCCGTCGTTATAAATTAGCGACGGTAAAATACTATCGTTAAATGTTAGGAAAGTGTTTGGTTTAACTATCAATAATTTTTGTCATCTTAATAGAAACTTGTATGGAATGCATGCAGATTCCCGAAATAAAGAAACTACCCAAGCATTTATCTTCAGAGATAGGAACGTGGAGCCGGAACTAACGGTAGTGACATTCCGTGGAACCGAGGCCTTTGACGTAGATGATTGGTGCACTGACCTCGATTTCTTGTGGTTAGTTCTCGAAAAGATAATGGGAAAAGGGAAGGGGAAAGTCCATTGTGGCTTCATGAAAGCACTAGGCCTTAAGAAAAATGAATCGCCAGAAAACATAGACGAACCAACTACTAATGCAACTAATAAGGTCGCTTACGATGAAATCGTGAAGATCCTGAAACAGGTTTTGAGCGAGAACGACAAAGGAAGGTTCATAGTAACCGGACACAGTCTTGGCGGCGCATTAGCCGTGCTCTTTCCGTCATTACTATCCCATCATAAAGAAGAATTTTTATTGAAGAGAATGGAAGGAGTTTACACATTTGGGCAGCCCAAGGTAGGGGACGAGGAATTTGGTGATTTCATGACAGACATGTTTAAGGAATATGAAATCGGATATCAAAGGTTTGTATACGGAAACGACATAGTGCCTAGGTTGCCTTACGAGGACTCTACACTTATGTTTAAGCATTTTGGTTCTTGTATATTTTTCGATTCATCTTATAATGGTCAAGTGGTGGATAAAGAGCCAAATAATAATTACTTCTGGGATTTAAAGAAGTCTTGGATTGCTTTGAAGGAGCTGAAGAGGAGTTTCACAATTGCCCATGAAAGAGGCCCTGATTATAAGGAAGGATGGACGTTGTTGTTCATTAGAATAGTTGGACTCGTTTTTCCAGGCTTCTCGGCTCATTGTATTCGAGATTATGATAACTCAGTCCGCTTAGGGTCGGATGATATTTTTCGTTCTATTGGTTCTGTCTCCCATGATAAAAATAAGTGTGATTATAGCTAGGTTACGTCATTACTAATGTGTTTTCTTATTGTTGTGGTGATATTAGTGGGGGGAAATAAAGAGTTATGCAATGTAATTGTGTTTGGCTCTTATGAGTGGATATGAGTTTCTTTTCTTGTTCTTTTGGTAATCATGTAATCTTGGAAGATGTTGAGATGTTTTATATAATATAATGGTATTTGAATAATTTATGATAAAATTTTATAATCTGAATTTAGATTTTGTTTGAAGTTTGAACGAGTTTTGAGATATTAGAATAGAAACTTATAGCACAGTGTTAGAGCACAGAAACATGAGTTCTTAAAGTTATGATTCGAGCCTTCACAACCGAATAGAGGTGAGTGAGAATCGTGTTTAAGAAAAAGTTAGATGGATGCAAATGTCTTTGCTATAAGAAGAAAAAAATAGCACATTCTTCCATAATAAATGTAATCGATTAATAGTTATTTTGGATTTAGAGATTTCTCATTTTCTCATAATGTCTGTCGTTTGAACAAACTATTGTATAATTTGAAACAACTCCTCGAGTTCGGAACAAACGCTTTACGAATTTTGTGTCCACACTTGGATTTTTCCGGACTATTTCAGATCACTCATTGTTTGTGTTTCGCCAGGGGAGCACACATGTCATACTTGTTATTGTATGTTGATGATATAATATTGACGACATCCTCTGACTCTCTCTATCGATTCTTCATCTTCAACTCGAGTACGTAATTTGCTATAAAAAATTTGGGTCCCTTGCATTATTTTTTGAGCATTTTGGTAAGGCCTCATGCAAATCATATGTTCTTCTCTCAACGGAAGTATGCGTATGAGATTGTAGACCGTGCGGGTATGACATCTTGTACGTCGACTACGCCGGTTGATACCACATCAAAATTTGGGGCTTCAGTCTCTTCTCCTGTGTTAGATTCTTCTTTATACCGCAGCTTGGCCGGTGCTCTGCAATATTTGATGTTTTCTCGTCCTGTTATTACGTATGCGGTTCAGTAGGCTTATCTCTTCATACATGATCCCCGGGAGGTTCACATGGCGGCTGTAAAGAGAATTATCCGGTATATTCAGGGAACTCTTGATTTTGGTCTTCATTTGTCTACATCCTCTATTATATCTCTCTTGGCTTACACTGATGTTGACTACGGTGGGTGCCCAGACACACTTCATTCGACGTTTGGCTACTATGTCTTCTTGGGAGATAATTAAATCTCTTGGTTGGCTAAGCGCCAAACTACTTTGTTCTGTTCTAGTGCCAAGGATGAGTACCGGGCGGTTACGAATGTAGTTTCGAAACTTGTTAGCTCCCAGAACTTTATTTCCTGGTTCCCACCACTACTATTGTTTACTGTGATAATATGAGTACGATTATCTCTCCAGTAATCTCGTTCAGCACCAACGGACCAAACACATTGAGATGAACATTCACTTTATTCGTGAGCAGGGGCGGAACCAAGCTTGGGCTAGGGTGGGCTCCAGCCCCACCTAAATTAAAAAAATATTTGGGTTGTAGCCGAAGGTAAAGTTTTAAATATATGTATATTAAGTTTAAACATGTAACAATCTGTCCTGATGACTTTAGATTTAATCTAACTAAAGAAATGTCAGGTGATTAAACCCTGCCCTCCCACTTAATTTTATAAAAATTATTATAATGTTAGTTTCTTTATTATATAATAATACATAAATAAATGAAATATTTTATAATCATTTTATCCATTTTTTTATATTCTTACCAAATATGCAAAAATCCACTAAATTAGATTTTTATATTTTTTTATTTATATATTTAATTTTCACTTATTTAAAATCTAATTAATTTAATTTTTCACGTTTTCTTAACTTAATTTTTCTTTAACATGTATAATTTTGTTTTTTAAATCGAATATTCTAATCACTCTTAAAATTTCGTTTATTTATTTTATTTTAGGAAGGGTTGGCCGAAGATCTATTTAGTAAGTGTATTTGTAGAAAAAATCGATTAATATGTTCACGTATTAATACACGTAATAGTATAATACCAAAAATCTTACAGTCTAGTGAAAAACCTAGATTCTCCCTTTGGTTAGGATGGGTTCCGCCCCACCTAAATTAAAAAAAATGGGGCAGATTAAGTGAATAAATCGGACAAATGAGTCAGTCCCAAATAATTTTTCATCCTGGCTCCGCCCCTGTTCGTGAGAAGGTCTCACACAGTCAGGTTCGAGTTTTTCATGTCCCATCTTGCTTTCAACTTGCGGATATCTTAACGAAGGGGCTTTTGGTAGTTCATTTTTGAAGAATTTCGATCCAATCCTAGCATACATCACCCACCTGCTTTATTTGCGGAATGTAATAAATATAATTAATCTATAGTTATCTTGGATTTTTCTATATATTGTTGGCCTAACTAAAGATTTTTAAATTAGTGAATCTCCATATTATAATATTGTATATAGTTATATTTTGGAATGAATAAAACAACCAATTATATTTGTTTTCTTGTGGGTTATAATTAATGAGAGGAATGGGGGAATAGAATAAATTATACACAATTGAATGCTTATTTTTTTATTTTTTTATTTAATTTTTTTTTGTTCTTTAACATATTTCTTATTATTCAATTCTTTCAGATCTTGCTTAGACAACCATTTTGGAGGAAACTCCCCCACGATAGAATTATAAAAAAAAATAGAAATTCATTTTACTTCGAAAAATATAAATGAAAAGATATTTCTAGTCATCCTTGTATAAGATTATTGAAAGAACTAATCATCATAAATTCATAATCTCTAATTTTAGTTGATTTTGTTGAATCATGAGGTCTCAATTTAATTAACAAGTGACCTAGTTAAAAAAATATTTATGGATACTTAATTACTAGGATAAATGAATTGATAAGATTTTGGAGAGACTAATTTTCTAATATTAAAAAAAAGAAAAAAATGTTTTTAATAAATTTTTAATTGTAAATATGTGATTATATATGTGTTAAGACAAATTTAACCAACTCACAAAATATTCATCCCATACAACCTGTCCTATATCATCCGCAACTATTAAGAAAGGATAAGAACTAAACCAAATTAAAACAATTATCAGCTCTTAATTAATATACACTTTAACATTTATAAAAAATAAATAAATTGACTAATAATAATTCCTTTAAAAAAAATTGGCCTATCGTAAATGACAAAGTCTAAAAATAAAGTATGACAGCTGGGAAGCACATTATTAATTTTTCTTAAAGCTGAAACATTATTATCAATTGGTCAATTTTGATATAGAAAAATATTGTTATTTTCCATGTTCAATCTTTTTTTAGTCTATTCATCTTTAATTGTTGATCACTTTACTTTTCCTTTTTAAATTTTTCTGGGTTTGAAAATTAGATTGATATTATCTATCTGGTCAATTAATAATTCCATCTGGGTTGGAGTATTTTTTTTTTTTAGAATAAATATGTTGCAAAAATTAATAATAAAAAAACTACATATTGCATGTCCGTCCTGAATCCTATTTCCATCCATGAAATTTTTGTTAAAATGTAAATTAATCAACTTAAAATTATATAAAATAACCAACCAATTATGAGAAAATATTATTGTCTAAGCTATTTAAATCAAACCTAATAAACTTAAAATTATATAAAATAACCAACCAATTATGAGATAATATTATTGTGTAAGCTATTTAAATCAAATCTAATCAACTTAAAATTATATAAAATAACCAACCAATTATGAGATAATATTATTGTCTGTTATTTAAATCAAATCTTTCTAATATATTTCTATTTACATCAAACCATCTTATAAATCAAACATTTCAAATAATCTTACATCAAACACACTATCAAAAAAGAATTAAACAATGCAATAGTACACGTCTCTAAAAGTCTTTTCAATTATTTCATCGTTCAAAATCATTAAGAAATAAAGATTGTTTCGATCTTTCTACACCCGTGTTATTTTTTGCTTCTTATGGCTGGCTATTATTTTAATTTGTTCTTGTTCTATACTTTTGCTTATATATATATTTATTGTATTATTGATTGATTTTGTTATTTTTGTTTAAACAACTTTTCTTTTATTGTGATAATCTTTGTTTGAAAAAGAATAAAATTTCATTTCAAAAATAATTTTACTTTGCATTTAGAAATGATTTTAAATATGAAATATTGCAGTCTCCTTCCACCAAATGAAATTAAAGGATGCTATGTTTGATAGTATAATATCTTCTAGGGATCAAATGTAAGAATTTTGATATAATATGTTATTTTAATTTTAGAATTCATGCATGATAATTAAATAATTATCTCTTTATCATTTCCCACCACACATATACATGCATCATGCATGTAACATTAAGATGACAATAATATTGTAGCTTTTTCATCTCTTGTTATTTTCCACACAAAGTACTCTTAACTTTTTTTTAGTGTTTTCATCTTTGTTGATATGACTTCCCTTTTCCTTTTTTTAATTTGACTGTTCGAAATTTGGATAGATAATATCCATCTGATCAATTAATAATTCATATGGATTTAAGGCCTTGTTCGGTTGGGTTATTTAAATAACTCAACCCACCCAAACATCTTCTCACTCCTCTCTCATCAATCACGTCACTCAATTCATTACCCAAAATGCTAAAATACCTTTTATTCTAAATTATTATTTATTATTTTATTATTATATATCAATACCCTTTAAGTAATTTTACCAAAAATATTCTCATCTCCTCAAAATCATCACCAATCATTACTCATTTTCCCCTTCTAGGTTTTACACTAACCCTAATCCGAACAAGGCCTAAGTGTATTTTATTTGTTTAAAATAAATAGCTAGGTTGAATAAATTAAAATTTGAAAATAAATAAACATGCATATTCCATGCATGGATATCTTGAATCTTAATTCCTTCATGGAAATTTAATTAGAATTAAATGTATTCCATTAAAATGAATAAAAATAAAAATATAAGAATAAGAAAAATTTAAAGAATATATATTTCAAAATTAAAATTAAATATTACATTAATATCAAACATTTGCATGTGAGTGTATTACTAGCCGGTCCAATTATATTGAAATAATTAATTCCAGAAGAAAAATATGTCATTCAATTAATTTAAAGTCTTAATAAAAAAAAATACCCAATTCAAAAGAAATATAATTGAACACTAATATGGGCATTAAATTATACACTAATGGCCAAATTTGCACAATAATTTGAATAGAAGACAAATCAATTTATTCTTAATTAATAATATTAATTTGTGAGTTTTTTTTTTTCTTTCAAAATTCATTATTTATATTCTGTTCTAACAATAATTTATACACACCACAATTAAAGATTATTTTACATAATTTTATAAAAATAATTTCGAATTTCTGACTATAATTTTAAGGTTTTTCTAGATTTTCACTTAAAGCGAATTTTTTTTTCTGAATTCGATTATAATAACTCTGTTATATTGTTGAATTTCTTTTGGTTAAATAATTGTAGTTTCCGTTATAACGAGCGTCAGAAATGAAACATTTTATTTTTTTAGTCTAAGGGCAAAACTGTAAATACATATAATTAATAATTGAGTCAATAATATAGATGTCTATCAATTATTATTACCATTATGTAGGGCCAAAGCACTCCATGCACGTCACTGGTAAGTGAGTGGTGAGAATTGAAATAAAATATTATTTAATTAATCAATTAAATAATCATTTTCATTATCTTATTATACTGGCTAGTTTCACGTTTTTCATTTATTTATAATTTTATAGTATTCTTACTTATGATCATACACAATTTATAAGATATTTAAGATGATGACAATGAAAATACTACAAATCCAAGAGTTTGATATGCCATTAGGAATTCCCTCACAAGATTTATAGTCAACAACAAGAAGAAGTTTATCCTACTAGAATGTTGGATATAAATGAAATTCAATGCAAATTTTAATTAATTCTAATATATTATAAAAATAAAATATATATGTGTATAATAGTTTAATGTTAAAATAAAACAATAAATTAATTGGTTAATTATTTTTTTTTATAAGATATAGTGATTATAAGTGGAAGGTTTGAAAAGTTTTAGAAATGTTCAAATTATGGGTTAATCAACGAAGGAGAGGAGAAATTACAAAAGAAAACAAATTTATAACAATAATGAGAATAAAAGTAAGAAAATTAGTAGTCTAATTTGGTCATGATTTCAATTCATCTAAATACTTTGGGGACTAATTTACATATTTCCCACAATATTAATACTTTTATTTCTCTTTGCTTTGTGTACTTGCTAAATGAAATTTAGTATTAAAAGATTACAATAAAATAAGAGAGCAATCCTATGGACACTATTGTATTAATCCAACTTGGAAAAGAGAAATTGAAAATATTTAAGATTAAGAGCGTTTGTAAAAATGTCTTCAATTTGAGAAGAATTATTGATATATTTTGGAATGATAAATCATTATTTGAACTTGTTTATATCTCTAAGTTCTTGTTTTTTTTCATGAAACGCGAAAATATGTATTGCAGCTTAATTATCACTATAAAGGAATATGAAATTAAGGAGAAACATCAAAATGATATAAGTAACCACTGCAATTCACATAAAGAAGCAAATATACTCCAAATAATATACTCCTGTATTTGGTTCCAATCGAAGATTTTGACACAATATTTTGTTTCTTGATTTTCCAAGAGATTAAGGAATCGTCCAAGAAGATAATAAAACCAGTAAGAAATTTCTAAACATGAAGTCTAGTCAGTATCACAATAAACTTGTAATTTTATAAAATTAATAGCTCTATAAAAAAGACCAATAGATAGAGTACTTTTAAGATACTTTACCAATCTCAGAGCCATTCTCAATGAGACAATAAAGGAGTATGCATGAATTGACTTAGTTACAGTACAACACAAGTGATATTTGATACATTCTTCTATATACGAAAGTGAGAATCCTAGTAAAACCAAGGTATAAAAGTAAACCAACTAGCCTTTTGTATTTATATAAAGCATCCAAAACTTCCATTAGTTTAAGACCCTCTATCATAGGAGTTCTAGCAGATTTTGCTCCTATCAAACCAATATTTTTCACAATATCTAATGCATACTTTCTTTGATTAACATAAATCTTAAGGAATTGTGTCCTCAAATTTATTGTGTGTGGTGAAAACTATCACCCTAAGAATGAAAAAGGAATAATAACAAACATAATGGAATGCAGAACAATAGCGTCAAAGTAAGAAATAACAAAATAACGACATAAGAATCTTATCCAGGTCCGGACCAACAATATCCTACGTCTTACTTTTGAAAATTCGATTCAATAGAGTTATATTAGGGATTACAAACCTAATTATTTCCGTTTGTTATAGGTTTTAGTCTCTCACTTTCTTCTTTTTTACAATGTATATATATAGACTTTTATAATTCATAATTAGGGTAAAGATCATGTGTTATCTTTGACATCTCCACCATGATATGATCTCTTGGCGATTTAGTTGACATTTCTATAATAATACGATTTGATTGACATCTTCACCATTATGTGATTTCATGTCTTTTTGAATCTAACAAATAATCGCACATATTTTCATTCCCCTTTTGTAGCTAACATTGAGACATACTAAATTGGGCCTCAAAATCCTAGGCCCAATTCCACAAATTCTCCACATTGTCTCTATGTCTATTGTCAAACGAATGAACCTCATCACCAAGAACACCCTATAATTGATCCTCCTACTTCTCTGATTACGTTCCAACCTTTGTGATGTGAATCAAGCCGCAACATTTCCGAAACTTAATTTCTGTCACCACCTTTGTGGCCATATCTATGGGATTTTCATCTGTGTGAATCTTCTCCACAATTACCGCTTCACTCGCTATGACATCTCGAATGTAGTGAAGTCGAATGTCGATGTGCTTTGTGCGTTCGCAAAACATCGAGTTCTTGGACAAGTGTATAGCGCTTTGGTTATGGCAAAATAACTTCACTTTATTGTGCTTTACCGTAAATTCACCCACGAGACCCTTTAACTAAAGTGCTTCCTTGACGCCCTCCGTCACAACAATATACTCGGCCTCCATTATTGAAAGGGAAACTACATATGGTAATTATGTCTTCCAACATACCGAGCATCCAAATAAGGTAAACACATATCCAGTTAGGGACCTTCTCTTGTCCAAGTCACCTGCAAAATCAGCATCAACATATCCTCTCAACTTATCATCACCTACACCCGTCCTTTTAAAACAAACACCTACATCTAAAGATCTCCAACGTAATGGAGAATCCACTTCGTCGCCTCCCAATGTTCTTTTCCCAAGTTCGCCATCAAGAGACTAACAAGACTAACTGGGTGAGTAAGATCGGATCGCACTCGCATATGGAATGTTTGACATTCTCACATTTTCCTCATTGGTACTCGGTGATATCTTTGAGGAGAGATTGAAATGAGTAGCTAATGATGTTTGAACCACCATAGCGTTAGACATCCCGAACTTGGCGACTAGGACTGAGCCTTCACTTTGCCTATGAACGATATTTCTAACCCTAGGATTGAGCCCTCACTTAGCCTAGGTATGGTAAATCTAACCCTGACCTTAGACTTAGGACCGATAACTACCTAACCCTAAGACTAAGTACCTAGACTAGTAGACTTGACCTGGGACTAAGCCTCCCCGGTCTTCGATCGAGCCACCCAAGTTTGAGACCGAGCCTAACTTTTCCGAACTCATTTTCAAATAATCCCAAAAGGTCAGAAAATGATATTTTTTATATTTTGGAATGTTTCCTAAACAAATGTTTTGGATAAGGCCCCATTTGAAATTTATTTTTAAATTCTAACATTCTCCTCTAATATTTTCAGGTTTTATTAAATTTGAATACGAGCGCAATAGGTATATATACACTCCTTTTAAATAATTTTGTACAATTACATAAAGTTCATCCTTGCTTAAGACCGTTGGACTACTAATTAAAGGTAATAAATGTTATAATTGGGTTTATAAAAGCCAGACTTTTTATTTTAGAAGAATTTTTGAAAATTGTCATTAGGCGGGCGCGGAGGACATAATGCGAAATCCCTTTTCCGAGTGTAAACAAACAACGAACCACCCCTTTTTCGGAAACTCTTGTATAAATTCGTTTGTACACGTATCATTTTATTGATTTTTATAAAATCTATTGGCGACACTGATTTTCAAATAAATAATCTTTTAAATTGGTCATGTTTGATTAATTTAAGTCGGATTCAGATAAAATTGTTATTTAGGCTCCCAGCTTATTTAAAATTTGAACAAAAAATTAATTATTTTTATATAATTAATTTCTTATCGCTCCAAGTATTTTCAAAATATTTTAAAAGCTAAATGTTTCATTTTTAAAAATGTTTGACACGCAATTCAAGGTTAAAACGCATCGAACCTCAATATGCCATGTGTCTTTTGACACGTGCTAAGCTATGGGACATGAGATAGATCTTGAGGGTTACAATATGTCATTATTTTTCCTATTTCATGGTGTATTTTATAACTTTAATTCTTTTTAATTATTTTGTAATAGTAAATGAAACAAGAAAAAAGACTAATTAAGGGTAAAAAATATTAGTCAAGATAATTCTTAATTTTCATTTGAATGAAAAAGTTAAAGCATTAAAAAAACAAATCTATGAAACAATCAATATCAGGGAAATTTTGATTTACACTATTTACAATGCATATCTAACTTGAAAGAAAAAATTAACATATAAGTTAAAATAAAAAAAAAAACGTGTTAAGAACAACAAATTAAGATAAGAATTCTAAAATCTTGAAGCAGAATATTTTCTATCAGATTAACATGGATTCGTTCAAAGAAATATTAGACCATGAGAATAAACAAGCTTCAACATCTTCTTCAATTCAATCTCTTTTCATCATAAGATTGAGGGGCAATAGAAGGCGAAGGAGAATAAGGCCACATGACGCATTAAGCTTATATGGAAATAAAGACCCTGATTGGGAAAATTAGGAGTTGTTATTGATTGTAATATCTTAGTTTGTAATCTTATTTGCATGATTGTGTGAATGTTACGAATCAGATGCTTGGGTCTGTTAATTGTCATTCTTTAATCATAGCTAGGGACTGTCTAGTTATGATTCTTGACCCTCCCACTTTTATGATTTTTAATGAAATGGTATTAATCAGTTTTCCGAAAAACGTGTTAATTTTCTAAATTCACACACACATATATATATATATATATATATAATATAACACTACTTCATCTTAACATTAGTGTGATCTTCACCACTCGGTTCAAGCTGAGAAAGTTTCCTTTAACGGGTTGAATCGAGACTAGACTCGCGCTAGGATGGTTTGAATTCAAAGTTGTAAAAATTCATCATTGCATTTCATTGTGAAATCATCCTTCTTTTCAATCAACACATATCCCTTTTTTTTTGAATTTCCGAACTCTAATATCAACTTCAATTTAGTTATTTAGAGTGAAAATGAAGGACATGAATGATTTGTAAAATCTTCTTATTCATACAAGGCATCATACATGCTTTTACATACTTAATTGTCTATACAAATAAAATAAAAATATATTATAACTGTTAATTTTTAACAATACAGTTGTTATCGCTTAACCATCTAACAATCATTTTATGACCCAAATCTCAATAAAATAACTATAATATTTATTTAACAGACCAATCATTGCTTTATTAGATACAAAATATTGAGCTAGGGAATTTAATAAAAAAATAATCATAATATATATATATATAATATAATTATGCTAAATTTTAAAGTGTCCGGATTGCCGGGTCGAGAGTTGTGGTTAATTTGGATATATATGTGAGAGCAAATGGATACTTGGGTCGGATTTTGGGTTGACCCGTCCATAAACTTAAAACGGTTAAAAATCAAATTAAAAATACTATAGGTATGTTTCAAAATTACAACATAACTAAACAAGTACAACAAACTAGGCTAATAAGACTTACTAACTAATGTATATAATAATAATAATAATGCTTAATTTCAAAGTGTTCGGATTCCCAGGTTGAAAGTTGTGTTTAATTTGAGTATATATGTGAGAGTAAATGGATACTTGGGTCGAATTGTGGGTTGACCCGCCCATAAACTTAAAACGATTAAAAATTAAATTAAAAATGTTATATGTATGTTTCGAACTTGCAACCTAACAAAATAAGTACAACCCTTTAACCAACTAGGCTAATAAGACTTTATATTTTAAATTCAATACCAAATTTGATAAACGTGAGACATTTTAACAATATAAATTCAATTTTTTAACTAATTAATATATATATATATATATATATATAATGATGCTTAATTTCAAAGTGTCTGGATTGTCATGTCGAGAGTTGTGGTTAATTTGGATATATATATGTGAGAGTAATGAATATTTGGGGAAATTTGACGAAATAACCTTAAAGATTGGGTTATTTGAGTTGGTGGTAAATTATAAATTTAATTGCATTCGTGATCTTTTTATTTTTTTTTGACGAAATTGTCCTTGTAGCGAAACGCTAAGGGACTTAGCATTTCGCTAAGTGGATTAGATTTAGTATAAATACTCTAATTTTTCCATTTCCTTCATTTTCTTTCTCTCTCTTCCCTCTCTTCTCTTGTTCTTTCTTTGACGGCGGCGACGGAGGCGGCGGCTACGGCGACAGAGGCGGCGGGGTTTACATGATCTTGATTTCAAACTCTAACCTAAATCGATTTATGTTTTTATTTACACGATCTTCATTTCAAACTCTAACCTAAACTTATTTTGCATGCAGATGAATGATTCTAAGGATTTGAAGGTCGAAGAAAAAAGGAGAAAAAGATCTTTATTTCAAACCTTAACCTAATTCGATTTATGTTAATGTTTCCATTATCTTATCTTCATTTCAAACCCTTCGATTTAACCTGTTCTTATTTGGTTCATATTGGTTCCGTTTCAGGGAAGATTCGTTAAGTACTTATCGTTTCGCTAAGTGCTTATCGTTTCGCTAAGTGCTTATCGTTTCGCTAAGTGCTTATCGTTTCGCTAAGTGCTTATCGTTTCGCTAAGTGCTTACCGTTTCGCTAAGTGCTTACCGTTTTGCTAAGTGCTTACCTTTTTGTTTCTTTAGTTGTAAAGAATTGTTTTTGTTATTATATGTTATCCCCGCAACGACGTTTTTTTAGACCTTGTTCGGAAAAGGGTATGAAAAAAAATGTTTTATGCAACTAATTGAAAATTTCACTGAAATCTCTTACATATGATGCAGACTGATAAGGAGTCAAAGATGATGAGCGATAATTATAATCCATTTTTTGAAGATCATCACTCCCATGAGTACAGATACTAAGCTTTGCGACTTATTGTTACCTTTATGATGAAGACTCTTTGTTTAGATCGGGATGGATGAAATGATGTATTATTATTATTAGTTATGTGTGTGTGAATGCTACTTAAGATTAAGATGATGACGATGTTTTGTTGTTTGTTGCAGCAAATACAGTTCATGTTCTTTCTTTTTATAAGGTTACTAGAGACAACTAAACTAAACTTGACTATGTAGATATAATTGTTTTAACTTGTGTGCTTCTTGTGGCATTAATATATAATGTTCCTTTTTTCAGTACTTTTGACATTCATCATATTTTTATTTTGATTGTTTTTATATATGATTAAAAACAAATTCTAGAGTTTACTCTTAACATATCCTTTGTATTATGTATAACCTTCAAAAGATATGAGAAAATCTCTAGATAGCTTAATAATAATAATAATAAATAGGGTTCAATATATCCATTTCGAAATGCTAAGCACTTAGCGAAACGCGTGCTGAAATTTTGATGGAGGAAGGCTTAAATGTTTATTTTCAATTTTAGTGGAGACAAATGATGATCAAAGCTCTGGCTCTCTGTGCAACCGAAAACATTAGAGCATTTACAACAATATATAAAACATTGACAATTTTCCTCAATCCTTGTTCTTGCAAACACTTCATCTGTTGGTCAAAATATTAAGGTTTAGTTAAAAGGGATGCATGGTATCTTCTTTTATAACACAACATCTCTGTTTTCTTGTCTGCCAGTTTCATCGACGAATTTAACCTTCAATTTTGCAGTTGCTCGAGACGATCTTGACGAAGATGCGGATGTAGACGTTGACGATGAGGAACTTGACTTCGATTTCTTCCGTTTTTGCTTCTTAGGAATATCTGGTGGCGTGTCTTTGAATATATCAGCTACTGGTTCGCTGTCCATGGATTCAAAATCTATATATCCCACCAGAAAAGAGAAAGAAAACAAATATGGATTCAAAATCAAATATGTTCCTTAAATCAAGTCATCAATCAAACTAGAATTATTTGTTTTTTCAAACCTTGAGACACCCATGTTGACGAGATTATGGAACTGGAACCGCCTCTTAGCTCATGAATGTTGCCTATGGAGGTTGTCGAGAAATCAGACGATGTCTTGAATTCGTTCATCTATATCATCATCATCATCATATCATCATCAAATTAAAGGACAATAATTGAAGTTGAATTTACACAAATTGAGAAAGAATTAGAACATACCCAACCGGGAGCATTACCAGTGGATCCATCCCAGCCAATATGTGACACATGTTTCACGTCTGTTGGATACCCAATATCCAACTCACGATCCTTCACAACTGCAAGAAGAATTCTTGATCATTATTGTGACTTATGATAAAAGGGAGAAAAGAAAAAGAAAAGAGGGTTTGCAATTTGCATGCAGGAATTACCAAAGATTTGTGATATATATTTAAATCCTTTACGGATCCCTTTGATTTTGGTTGCCATTGATATGATACGGACTGAAAGCTCCAATCCTCAGGACAAAAGAGCAATCAGTCCCTAATTCCTTCACAAAAGGAGGTTCTTCGGCCTGCCTGTCAAAAACAGAACATATTTTAACCCCTTTTTCTCATCAAAAGTTAAGAATCAAACCCAATAACATAAACAATGTCCATGAATAATAGCCACAAAAAATTGTAAAATTGCAGGAGAAATGATGCTTCTTGCAACGGTAACTTGCCCGCAGAAGGAGCTTGGTATATATTCATGAATGATTCATCCAATCATGGAATAAAAAATAAACATTGGCCTAGCTAGAAAAAGATACTACCTTTGATTCTAAAGACCAAGAGAAGCAATAATTGTTCCTACTTCTTCTTCTGCAACTAATCCCTGCATTACGACATTAATCCATCTCTATCTTCTTTCTCATGACAAATTTAACTAAGCTAATCTTCTTCAATACACCAAACAAGAGAAAGAAATAAACGCTAAGCACTTAGCGAAACGCTAAGCACTTAGCAAAACGCTAAGCACTTAGCGAAACGCTATGCACTTAGCGAAACAGAAAGTAAACTCTAAACAACAGATTCAAAGATGCATAAATCAAACATCAATAATAAACTTAAAGTATCATAGGATAAACGTACCAAGTGGACCGTGCTTGTGCTCGTCGTGGAACTCATCGTCGTGGATTTCGCTGTCGCCGCCGATTGCCGCCGCCAGGTTTAGAGAGAAGGAGGAGAAGAGCGGGAAGAGAGAGAAGGAGAAAAAAAGAAATGAAAAAAAATAGGCTGAGATATATTAAATAGTAAGGGTAATCTGGACATTTCACACATTATCACTTAGCGAAACGCTAAGTCCCTTAGCGTTTCGCTACAAGGGCAATTTCGTCAAAAAAAAATAAAAAGACCACGAACGCAATAAAAATGATAATTTACCAACAGATCAAATAACCCAATCTTTAAGGTCATTTCGTCAAATTTCCCGAATATTTGAGTCAAACTATGGATTGACTCACCCATAAATTTAAAACGGTTAAAAATCAAATTAAAAATGTTATATGTATGTTTCGAATTTGCAACCTAACAAAACAAGTACAACTCTCTAACCAACTAGACTAATAATACTTTATATGTTAAATTTAACACTAAATTTGATGAATGCGTGACATTTTAACAATATAAGTTCAACTTTTTAACTAACTAATAAATAAATATATATAAATATATATATATATAATTATGCTTAATTTCAAAGTGTCCGGATTGCCGGATCGAGAGTTGTGGTTAATTTATATATATGTGAGAGTAAATGGATATTTGGGTAGGATTGTGAGTTGACCCGCCCATAAACTTAAAACGGTTAAAATTCAAATTAAAATGATATATATGTTTTGAACTTCCAACCTAACAAAACAAGTACACCCTTTTAACCAACTAGGTTAATAAGACTTTATATTTTAAATTCAACACCAAATTTGATAAATGTGGAGCATTTTAATAATATAAGTTCAACTTTTTAAATAACTAATATACATATATATAATGATGCTTAATTTCAAAGTGTTCAGATTGTCGGGTCGAAGCTGTGGTTAATTTGGATATATATGTGTGAGTAAATGGATACTTGGATTGGATTGTGGGTTGACCCGTACATAAACTTAAAATGGTTAAATATCAAATTAAAAATGTTATATGTATGTTTCAAACTTGCAATCTAACAAAACAAGTACAAACCTTTCAAGTGTGATTGAGATGTGGTTTGTCGAGGGATAATATGTCGTTATCAATTGAAAGTGGTTAAAAAATATGAATAAAATATTTGATTAACCAAAGTGTAAGATCACAATGTTAAATGTTAAAATAATATGAATTAAATATTTGATTGACCAAAGTAAAGTGTAAGGTCGCGAGATGAGATGTTCATTCAGAAAAAATATGTGATGAGATATGTGAAAAGATAAATTATTTTATCTAACTAAATAAACTTTGGAATGAGAGTGTTTTATTTTTTTATGTTAATATATTATTTATGATTTATTAAAAAATTTAAACATTAAATACATATTATTAATATTATTAAATTTATTTTATTTATATCTGTATCCCTATGAATTGTAGGATAACTTTCCTAATTTATACAAATATGCATACAAAAATCAAGAAACAAAAATTGAAAAATACATTCAAAAGTTTAATGGAATGGTAATTTAAATACTTATGTGACAAAATATATATATATATATATATATATAATTTTATATGTAATAATATATAATTATATATTATATATATAACAACCTATTTTAAAAAATATATATTATTTGTCACATTTTTATATTAATATTTTTAATTCTCTATATTTATTAGATATATTATTATTATAAATATTTTATATTTTTCTTCAAAATAAATTTTCTTAATAAATAGTTATATATATATATATATATATATATATATCGATAATTATATTTTTATTAATTATTTTATAATATATATTAAAAATAACGAAATAATAATTAATTATTAAACTTAAAAAATAGTAAATAAAAATTCATTTATCTTTTTAACTCTATTTTATTATATATATAATTCTATTTTTATTAATTATATATATAGTTATATATATATATATAATAATAACCTATTTAAATAAATAAAATTTATTATTTGTCATATATATATATATAATTCTATTTTAATTAATTATTTTATAATATTGAACCCCGAGAATACATAGCGTCGTAGGGTGGCTCGAGATTCGATGTGTTTCAACTTTGGTTTGCGGGTCAGACATCTTTTTAAAATGAAACATTACTTTTAAAAGATTTTAAAACTACATAGGAGCTTTTGAAATTAATCATTTAAAAATAATTAATTTTGTTCAAATTTTAATAATCTAGGGATCAAATAATAATTTGATTAAAGCCTGGTTTAAATTAATCAAAACATAATTGATTTAAAAGATTATTTGAAAATAGAGTTGCCAAATTATTTTTAAAACAAATCAGTAAATGTGTACGTGTATAAACGTATTTCATACTAGAGTTTCCATAAGATGTTCTTTTTTTGTTACGCTCGGGAAATGGTTTTTGCGATATGTCCTCTACACTCGTCAAATGACGGTTTTATTTATAAAATAAATGTCTGGCTATCAAATGCTTTATTTATAACATTTCTTTTCTTCAATTATTAGTTTGTGGGTCCTAAACAAGGATAGGTTTAGATTACGTAAATAATTGTACAAATTATTTAAAAGGGCGTACCTATGATTCGTGATATAAAATTGAGTAAAAACCCTGAAAAATATCAGAAAAGTATTAGAATTTAAAAATAAATTTCAAACGGGGCCTTAGTCAAAATATTTGTTTGGGAAATATCCCAAAACTATTTCATATTCATTTTCTAACCTTTGGGGATTAATTGAAAATGGATTAGGGTTCCAAAATTACAAAAATAATTTTTAATTTTGAAAAGTGGAACCAAACATGCCTTAGGATCGAAGTCCTAGGAGTTAGGTCCATTTTTGCCGATCTGAGTTTGGATGGGCTCGGTCTAGATTGGGGTGGTCTGGATTAAGGCTCGGTACGCTTGGTCAAGGGACCGAAAAGCTCGGTCCTGGGATTTAGGAAGCTTGGTCCTAAACTCAGCTTGTTCGGTCCTAGGTCTGGGATGCTTGGTCCTAGGTCTAGCTTCCTCGGTCATGGACTTGGGGGTCTCGGCCCCATGTTAGACCTCTCTATCATATGTTAGAAACCTTGGTCGGACTCCTCATTCCTTGCTCAAGAACACCGATCCTAGGTCTCGGTCCTAACACAAGAACATTGGTCCTTAGTCTTGGTCAGGACCGAGGATTCTCGGTCCAATCCTACAAGACTCGGTTAACGGGGACCGAGTGTTCTTCATTTGGCATGAAGAATTGCAGGTTTGTGTCTTTTGGTACAGATCATTAACTATAAGTTGCAATCAACTCATATGAATGTAAAGATCATAACCCCTAACCCTAAACACGATCAATCAAACTTTATAACAATTAATTTTCCAAAATCAATTTTAGGGATATTTTGGGAACTTTTGGTTTAGGCCATCTCATGGCCTAAGATGATTTATAAGCTTTATGTCAAAAGAAATTTGATCAATTCAACATAAATCGAAAATACCCAAATTTGATTTGAAAATCTAGAAAATTTGATTTTTGTGTTCTTGAGCTTCTAGGCTTGAATTTTGATTCAAATAGTTGTTAAACATGTTTTTAAAGATATGATGATGATTTCCAAATCATAATATCAACATCCCGATCATGTTTGATCCAATTGAAATTTAAAAAAAAATTAAATTGAATTTCAGTTTTGAATGTTGTTATAAAGCTTGATTGATGTTCTTATTTTGGTTTTGTTTGACTATAATCATAATTCAAAGTTGTTACTTCAGACGTGGTATGAGTAATGCGCGAGTAGACGTCGACTATCTTCATCAGACGTGGTCTAAAGAAGAGCGCGAGCAGACGTCGTATATCTTCATCAGACGTGGTCCGAAGAAGAGCGTTTGATGTTTTGCTTTAGCAGCCGTCTGAAGGAAGCATCCGTCTACTCATCCAGTTCATCTGTAGTGTTCGTTATCAGCAGTCTGACAAACCAACTAACCTTAACAAATGAACAACTACCACGTACACCAATATTCAAATTTCTCACGCTATGTTGTACGTTCCAGTATAACATAATATTAGAGAATATCCGGCGCACTATTAGTCATGTACGGCCACGATCCCAATCCTTATGCTCTGCTTTACAATCATGTACTATTGGCGGCCGTCCAACGAACACATGACACGTGTCCACAAAGAAGTTTCGATCATTGCTTCTTTTTAAGTATAAATAGATACCTAAGGACAACAGACGAACTACCGGACTTACTACTTACTTGATTTCTTACACGCTCACTAAATTCCTACTTGCTGAAAGCTCGATGCGAATTAAGATTCATCAAGTGTTGTATTCACTTTCCCTGTGATCATTATATAAATTATATATTGTTCTTTCTGTGTGAAATCTCAGTATTGTAAATTGAATAAAGGTTATTTTGTTCAACAGAGAGTTAGCTAAAAGTTCAGAAACAGACAGTTGTTAAGTCTTGTGTGTTTTTGACTGGGTTTGTGCAGTCGTTGTACTAAGTCATAGTCTTCTAGTGAATATACTTCCTATTGAGGAAGAAGGGGTGACGTATGAGTTTTATCTCCGAACATCCATAAGTCTCTGCGTTCTTTACTTTTTGTCCATTGCATTCATCTGTTTGACGTTTCAAATCCAACAAACTGTTCCGCACTTGAATCCTTTCAAGAGTTTGCGAAGATGTGTGAAGAATAGAAACATATTTTAACTTCTAACAGAGTTAAAATTGAATTGAAGTCATAATCAAGCTGTTAACAATAGTCAGACCATTGTCTCTATAGTCGACACCGATCCTAACAAAATGTCAGATTATATAATTATAAAATATGTTAGGAGATGGGTTGTTTGACGAAGTGAGAATAAGGTCTCTAGATGAGAGGTCGATTGTAAGTTAGTGGATAAATATAGAATGAGATGGTTAATTAGTCAAAGTGAAAGTAAGGTAACGAGATGAGAGGCCGATTTTGGTGGATAAATGTGGAATGAAATGTATGGTTAGCCGAAGAGAGGATAAGATATCGGGTTGTATATTATAAAATATGTGAGAAGATGGGTTGTTTAATGAAGTGAAAGTAAGGTATTCGAGAGATGAGAGGTCGATTGTGATTGGTGAATAAATGTGGAATGAAATGATTTTTGATTAGTCGAAATAAAAGTAAGGTAAAGATATGAAGATCGATTGAGAAAGAAATTGATATTAAAGAAGATTAGTTGTGAACGAAGTGAAAGTTAAAGTCACGATATGAGAAGTTCGATTTGAATTGGTAAACAAATGTGGAATGAGATGGTTGGTCATTCGAAGTAGGTCAATTGAGCATTGGTGGGTTAAAGTGAGGGAAAAAAAGAGATTGGTAATGTTTAAGATTTTTGATTTGACCAAAATAAAAGTGTAAGGTCACGAGATGAGAAGTTCATTGAAAAAGAATATTTGATTTGAGATATGTGAAAAAATAAGTTATTTTACTGAAGTGAACAAAATGTGAAATAAGAGTATTTTATTTTTTATTATAATATATTATTCGTGACTTATTAAAAATTTTAAACATTGAATACATATTTTTAAATTATTAAATTATTTTATTCAAATTACATTTGTTTATACTTGTATATGTGCATCATAAAAAGGAATATAGGTATATTTAATACTTTCTTTTTTAATTATTAAATTATTTCTTTAAAAATATTTTAGTGTTTTATTTTATTTAAAATTTTTAATTATATAACATATATAATTAGTTTTTTATAATAAAAATATATGTTTAATATATTTTAAATTTTTTTAAATAAATGTATAAAGTTAACATGATACCTTACTCATGACTTGAGTCTTCCTTTAAAGCGTCTAATTTAGAAGAAAATAATGATAATAATTCTTACATTCAAATTATAAAGTTTCATTTTATTCTGAAAAAGTTTAAAATATATTAATCACATTTTTTATTATAAAAAAATAATGGGAAATTTGACGAAATAACCCTCATAAGAGGGTTATTTCCAAATTTAGCATAGGCTAAATGATTTTTTTTCAAATATAACATTTTCCCTATGGAAAAAGACGTTTTTGCCCTTAAATTAAAAAAAAAACAGTTTCCCTTCCTTTCCCCTTCTCCCCTTCAGTTTTCCCTCCCTCTCCTCCTCTTTTCATATTTCCAAACCCCATCTCTTCCCGACGACGATCCAAGCCCCCGAAACCTCACCTCTCCCCGACGACGTTCCAAACCCACGAAACCCCACCTCTCCCCTGACCCCCGACGACTATCCGAGCCCCCGACGACATATACGAGCCCCCGACGACAATCCAAGCAGAACGACTATCATTGAAGGTGAGTTTTTCCCGTTTTCTGTCTTTTACCTTCCATGCATCTGTCGAAGGCTTTAGTGTTTTATTGTGAACGACTATCCAAGCAGAAGCAGAACGAATGACTAGGGTTTTAGTATTTATTTTTAGGTTTGGGTTTATTGGCTCTGACTGAATCGTTTTGGGTTTAAAATGCATATGTCGAAAGTTGTTGCAGGCTGTCGAAGGAGAATGTGCATCTGTCGCAGACAAATGCGCATTCGTCTGCGACAGATGCGCATTCTTCTGCGACAGATGCATATTCGTCTGCGACGTTTGCGATATGTATCTCTCAATCTCCATTTTATGTTTTGCTTACTAGTCTATGCATGTGTTATTTTGATGTCTATAATCAGTGAATGAGCATAACTTCACTAGCCTGTACGTTTGAATGCTTTTGAGGCACACAGAATGGGCGTTGAGGATGGAGTCCGAATGAAATGGGTAACAATAACAATGGGTGGACACACAGAATGGGTGTTGAGGATAGAGGGAGCCCGAATGAAATGGGTAATAATAACAATGGGTGTGGAGAGGTGAATGCACAAAGGGATGATCAGAGAGAACCTTTAGAGTATTTTCTGAACGACGAGGAGACTTATAATGGGCAAAACGATTGGCGTGATGGAGGGGGTGAGTTTGATTTAAATGCTAAGTAAAAGAGGAACAATTCTAAATTTGAATCCAAAGAATGATATTTTGATTGATTGATATGTTTGTGAATTAGAAGGGTTTTATTTTCATCACTGAGTGGTGGTGTTTGTTGTTGCAGTTTTTTTTTGTCATAATCATTTATATCGAAATCAGATTACTAGAAATGATTTTTAATTGTTGATATATGTGTTAAGAAATTAAGTTTCATTTAAACCAATCAGACATGTCATGATATTGATAATTAATAATTTACTGTCCAATCTAATAATCATTAATCAAAATATTTATATTATTGATGTTTTTACATAAAATGAATGTTATTTGAAAACAATGAATTGGAGTTGGGTACTAAGATTTAATCATTCTCATGATTATTTAAATTATCACCATGTATCATTTATTGTAAGACACTTAATTTGAATGTTCTAAACAATTGTCAAAATATCTTTGTTTTTCTGACAAAGTCTTCGCCATCAGATGAACATCGCTCTTTTCATCGTTATACTGCATTGCATTGTCGAACACTAGCCTCATATCAGCAAAAATGTCACGGACATTCTTATAACCAGTTCCATCTTTGGCCTCAATTTGATTCTTTATAGTACTGAAGTACATAGGTCTGTCAATAACCTATACACACTTTCCAACATTAAAATCAATAGAAATGTAAACCAGAAAAGAAAAAAGTACCTTAACTCATAGTAGTCATCCAAACCAAGACCTTCAATATCAAGATACTGCATAAAGGGCCATGCCCACTTGTGCTGAGTTATCTGATAAGTAAATCACAATGTCAGAAAGCAAACTAACATTGTTTGTACAAACAACTAAGTAACCAAAAGGTCGCAGACGAAAAATGCATCTGGCAAAAAATGTATCTATCGCAGGCGAATGCGCATCTGTCGCAGGCGAATGCGCATTTGTCGCAGGCAACAGATGCGCATTCGTCTGCGACAGATGCACATTCGCCTTCGACAACCTGCAACAACCTTCGACGGATGCATTTTAAACCCAAAACGATTCAGTCAGCCAATAAACCTAAACCTAAATCTAAACCCAAACACTAAACACCAAAACCCTAAACCATTCTTCCATTTCAGCATGCATTGAAGGTAAAGGACAGAAAATGGGAAAAACTCACCTTCAATGTTGCGGCGTTGCCTCGGGAGTTCGTTGCTTCGGAAAAAACTCAACTTCAATGTTGCGGCGTTGCTTGGGAGTTCGTTGCCTCGGAGAAAACTCACCATCAACCTCAACCTTCGTTCGTTCTGTTTTTTTTGTCATCGGGGGCTTGGATCGTCGTCGGGGCCCGGATAGTCGTCGGGGGAGAGAGGTTTCGGGGGAAGATGAATAGGCAGTTTGGAAAGGGGAAAAAGGGACCGTTTGGAAATATGAAAAGAGGAGAGGGAGGGAAGAAACTGAATTTTTTTTATTTTTTTAAGTTGAGGGCAAAAGAGACTTTTGCCATAGACAAAATGTTATATTTAAAAATTTTAGTTGGCCTATGCTAAATTTGGAAATAACCCTCTTATTTCCAAATTTCGTCAAATTTCCCAAAAATAATTATGTCATTATTTTTCCTATTTCAGCGTGTATTTTATAACTTTAAGCATTTTTAATTATTTTGTAATGGTAGTACTCTAAAATTTCATTTTGTATTATTTTTTAATTTATTTAATCCATTATATATATATATATATATATATATATATATATATATATATATATATATATATATATATATAATGGTTATATTATAGCTACTAGAAAAGATAAATGAAAACAGAAAAAAAAAGTAAAGGTAAAATAATATTAGTCAAGATAATTATTTGAATGAAAAAGTTAAAGCATTCAAAAAAAACAAATCTATCAAACAATCAATATAGAACCATTTTGATTTACATTGTCTACCATGCATATCTAATTTGAAAGGAAAAAAAAAATCTAAATTAGAATATATATGAGAAATTATATATATATATATATATATATATATATATATATATATATATATCACTATATATATATATATATCACCGACTTTTGTGTTAAAGAAGTTTTTTATAAAAGTTTCTTAAATTGTTTTACCATTTTGTTTATTAATATAATAATAGAAATGATTGGGAAGGAATTTGGGAGGGAGTGACACAATCTTTTGTAAATAACAAATTTTGCATCACTCTCTCATTCTCTCAAATTTCATCTCTTTGTCGTTCCTTATAATTGTAAGTTATTAAATAAGGTATGGAACATAACAATTATTTTCTGACCACTTATGTTACCTCCATTATTGTTTTTGGGAGGTACATAACAATTAACAGGATTTTCTTAAATTTCACCACAAAGCTTGAAAGATAATATATATATGTATATATATATATTTGAAACATATTTTCTACTAAATATTAAAATTAAGAAGAATAGAGAATAGGTGAAGGCAATCTATAAACAAGTTTTTTTTTTTTTTGGAAATTTTTGAGCTAGATTTTTATATAGTTAATGGGTGAGAATTTTGTTTTAAGTTTTTATTATTTATTTTTCAAATGTTAACTAGTTATGTTTCAGATTTATTTGGTGTCATTTTGGAATACTAATTATTTTATATTACTCCTGTTATTAAGTTTAAACTACTCATTTTTATACCATATTTTATAAAAAAATCAATTTTTTTTATTAAAATTTAAGTTAAAGAAAATAACATAAATAGTACATGACACTCTTTATCCTTTAAATTATTTAGAATCTTATAATTCATTATGTAGGTCCTTTGTTAGGGCCAGGACAGCACGCCACTTTGGAATGTGTTTAGAAAAAGTAGTTTTTAACCAACCAAACCCCAACAGGTAAGTGAGTGAGAAATGGAATAAAATCATTAAATATATATATTTTTTATTTTATCTTATTAATTAAAAACGTGATACTTGCCGGTTTCACCTTTTTCATTTTTTTATAATTTTCTACTATTTCTTACTGTAGATCCAACGCGATTATATTTAATTAATAACTTTTCTTTTTTCTTTTTATTTTCAGTGTGATAAAATTAATTTTTAATTGATCAAATATATTTCATTCATTCAGTTGTCGGTTGCGATCTTTGCAACAGTTATTATATTGTTTGTGATAAGTTTTTTAAATAAATTAAAATTTTATTATTATTATAATCACAAAAAAAATATATAGAGAGAGAACTTGGGATAAAAATTGTCATGATTTATGAATGTAAATTAAAAGGAAAACCTTATTTCAACACAGATCTTATAATGCATCTCCTAATATCAATGCTCATATCATAATTTACTTTACTATAAATTATATTTACCTTTTTATGTTTTAAGTTTGATATTTTCTAGTTAAGAATTATCAAAATTTTAACTTGTTGACTAAAAATATATTATTTCTCCATCATTTTTAAGGGATCGAAAATAACGGATTTGATATTCACTTAAAAACACTTTTAACTTATTATTGTGAGCGTAATATTATATTCTTAAATTCAAAAAAATAATATGATTTAAAAATTAACAATAAATTTGGCATTATATATTGAGTAATGAAACGGGAATTTAGTGCTATAAATGTTGTCGAGAATAAACTTAAAATCTAATAGGCGAGAGAAATTTCAATTTTCAAGTCCACTCATTTACTCGTTTAATGTCTCATCATTTCGACTGACACCAAATTCCCGCTCCATTCATTACATTGATAGTTAATACTAAACAAAAAAAGTTTCTATCTCCATCATTATCATCTTCACCATCTCCACTAAGTTCCTTCCTCCCTCCGGGGTGTAGCATCCATCATTGATTTTAATTTATATAAATACATACCCTTCATCATCATCATAGTCAATTCAATTCAATCCAATCCAATCCAATCATCATCATTGTTTCTGTCCACACTGTTGGAGATCCGGTTTCTAGCATGGTTATCCAGATTATTTCTTCTTCTGTCTTCAACTGTCCAATCCTTCCTGTCTTTATCAATGATTATCGGTCCTTCGGCCAGAATGAACTGCATCTCGTCATCCATGGTGATTAAGTGTAGGTGCATGCGTGCCTTCCAGTTGACAAAGTCATCACCTTCTAACATTGGTGACCTATCGAAAGACATGCTCGCTTGAGTATTGAAACTAACTGCTCTGATACCAATTGTTAGGATCTAGGTCGCGGCTGGGGGACCGGGGTTGGGCCGGTTAGCGCGTCTCACTCAAAGGGTGGTGATTAATTCGGTTAGAGATTAATACCGGGGTTTCAATACTACACAAACTGTCACAAACCCTTGAACCAGGTTCAAGCACGGAAGAGGTTTGTTTCAGGTTGAAGCAGCACACTCACGAGATAGGCAGAACCAGTTTTTTGGATAAGGCAGGTTTGGAAGTTGCTGGGTCGGTTTGGAGCTTAGTGATTCGGTTTAGGTAATGTAGAGTTGGTCAAAGCGGTGTAAGTAGGTTAGTACAAATCGGTAAAAATATAGAACTGGCAGAGAGTAAATAACAAGACAGGTTTTTATGGATGTTCGGAGATAAAACTCCTACGTCACCCCTTCCTCTCGAAACCGCAAGAAGGATATTCACTAAGGAATACAAATACAATCCGATCGAGACTTATTTCCTGCTCGATAACACCCATACAATTTACACCGAAATTGTAGAATTACACTTCAACTTAGCACTTAAGCTTTTCTAGAGATAGAACACACTATTTTCACTTGTAGATTAATTGTCCACTATGTCCCACATTTACTCCTCTTCAGCTGCTCCTTTTATAGGTGAAATATGTCAACGGTCATATTTCATTTCCTTGAATTTGATTGGTTGAGCAGAGGTTCAGTGATTTAGACCTGGTGGTCAACCTTTCAAACCTGGCGGTCTGTTCTTCCAGTATGTAGGACAAACCGGCTAGGTTTGTCTTTTACTCAATGTGGTAACTATCGGTTAGACAGTTGTCTGTACTTGGAAGATTGCCTTTCTGATTTATCCTGAAGTGGAAAGATCTTGTAGGACGGTTTTCTGCAGCCTGCAGACTGTCCTCAGACTTGTATAAATATGGAAATGTTTAGTCTGTTCCTTTGGTATCATTCTCAACAGATACCCGAAGTATCTTCTTATGCTGGTCGGTTATTTGTCTTAACCGGATGGCTTCCGGACTGGTCGGTCATTTGTCTTAACCGGATGGCTTCCGGTTATTCCCTTGGCTTCTAAATGACCGACTGTCTGGTGTTTCCCGCTTTTAGTTTTGATCGATCTTGCCTTCTTTGTGCGGTCATGTTTCTGGTCAGTTTAGGTGTTTGGCCGGTTGAGCTTCTTAACCGGTTCATTGGTTTGACCGGTCCGGTTCTTTGTCTGTTCCTGCATAGGAAGTTTATTTGTGTTAAGTTCTATTAACCGGTCTAATTTTATCTAACATAATATATTATTCGTGATTTATTAAAAAATTTAAACATTAAATATATATTATTATTATTATTAAATTTATTTTATTTATATTTGTATCTGTATGAATTGTACGATAATTTTCCTAATTTATACAAAGATGCATAAAAAAATCAAGAAAAAAAATTGAAAAATACATTCAAAAGTTTAATGGAATGGTAATTTAAATACTTATGTGACAAAATGAATATAGTAATTTAAATGAGCTAGGTATAAGTTATATATATATATATATAATTATATATTATATATATAATAACCTATTTTTAAAAAAATTATTATTTATCACCTTTTTATATTAATATTTTTAATTCTCTATATTTATTAGATATATACATTATTATTATAAATATTTTATATTTTTCTTCAAAATAGATTTTCTTAATAAATAGTTATATATATATATATATAATTATATTTGTATTAATTATTTTATATTATATATTAAAAATAATTAAATAATAATTAATTATTAAACTTAAAAAATAGTAAATAAAAATTCATTTATCTTTTTAACTCTATTTAAATATATATATATAATTCTATTTTTATTAATTATATATATATATATAACCTATTTAAATAAATAAAATTTATTATTTGTCATATATATATATATATATATAATTCTATTTTAATTAATTATTTTATAATATTGTAACCCCGAGAATACATGGCGTCGTAGGGTGGTTCGAGGTTCGATATGTTTCAACTTTGGTTTGCGTGTCAGACATCTTTTTAAAATGAAACATTACTTTTAAAAGATTTTGAAAATACATAGGAGCTTTTGAAATTAATCATTTAAAAATAATTAATTTTATTCAAATTTTAATAATTTAGGGATAAATAATAATTTGATTAAAGCTTAGTTTAAATTAATCAAAACATAATTGATTTAAAAGATTATTTGAAAATAGAGTTGCCAAATTATTTTTTTTTTAAATCAGTAAACGTGTACGTGTATAAACGTACTTCATACTAGAGTTTCCATAAGATGTTCTTTTTTTTATTACGCTCGGGAAATGGTTTTTGCGATATGTCCTCTACGCCCGTCAATTGACGGTTTTATTTATAAAATAAATGTATGGCTATCAAATGTTTTATTTATAACATTTCTTTTCTTCAATTATTAGTTTGTGGGTCCTAAACAAGTATAGGTTTAGATTACGTAAATAATTGTATAAAATTATTTAAAAGGGCGTATCTATGATTCGTGATATAAAATTAAGTAAAAACCCTGAAAAATATCATAAAAGTATTAGAATTTAAAAATAAATTTCAAACGGGGCCTTAGTCAAAATATTTGTTTGGGAAATATCCCAAAACTATTTAATATTCATTTTCTGACCTTTTGGGATTAATTGAAAATGGATTAGGGTTCCAAAATTACAAAAATAATTTTAAATTTTGAAAAGTGGAACCAAACATGCCTTAGGATTGAAGTCCTAGGACTTAGGTCCGTTTTTGCCGATCTGAGTTTGAATGGGCTCAGTCTAGATTGGGGTGGTCTGGATTAGGGCTCGGTACGCTTGGTCAAGGGATCGGAAAGCTCGGTCCTGGGATTTAGGAAGCTTGGTCCTAAACTCAACTTGTTCGGTCCTAGGTTTAGCTTCCTCGGTCATGGACTTGGGAGTCTCGGCCCCAGGTTATACCTCTCTATCATATGTTAGAAACCTTGGTCGGACTCCTCATTCCTTGCTCAAGAACACCGATCCTAGGTCTCGGTCCTAACACAAGAACATCGGTCCTTAGTCTTGGTCAGGACCGAGGATTCTCGATCCCAATCCTACATGACTCGGTTAACGGGGACCGAGTGTTCTTCATTTGATATGAAGAATTGCAGGTTTGTGTCTTTTGGTACAGATCATGAAATCATTATCTGTAAGTTGCAATCAACTCATATGAATGTAAAGATCATAACCCCTAACCCTAAACACGATCAATCGAACTTTATAACATTTGATTTTCCAAAATCAATTTTAGGGATATTTTGGGAACTTTTGGTTTAGGCCATCTCATGGTCTAAGATGATTTATAACCTTTCTGTCAAAAGAAATTTGATCAATTCAACATAAATAGAAAATACCCAAATTTGATTAGAAAATTTGATTTTTGTGTTCTTGAGCTTCTAGGCTTGAATTTTGATTCAAATAGTTGTTAAACATGTTTGTAAACATATGAGGATGATTTCCAAATCATAATATCAACATCCCGATCATGTTTGATCCAATTGAAATTTAAAAAAAAATGAAATTGAATTTCAGTTTTGAAAGTTGTTACAAAGCTTGATTGATGTTCTTATTTTGGTTTTGTTCGACTATAATCATAATTCAAAGTTGTTACTTCAGATGTGGTCTGAGTAATGCGCGAGTAGACGTCGACTATCTTCATCAGACGTGGTCTGAAGAAGAGCGCGAGCAGACGTCGTATATCTTCATCAGACGTGGTCCGAAGAAGAGCGTTTGATGTCTTGCTTTAGCAGCCGTCTTAAGGAAGCATCCATCTACTCATCCAGTTCATCTGCAGTGTTCGTTATCAGCAGTCTGACAAGCCAACTAACCTCAACAAATGAACAACTGCCACGTACACCAATATTCAAATTTCTCACGATGTGTTGTACGTTCCAATATAACATAATATCAGAGAATGTCCGACGCACTATTAGTCTGTACGGCCACGATCCCAATGCTTATGCTCTGCTTTACAATCTTGTACTATTGGCGGTAGTCCAACGAACACATGACACGTGTCCACAAAGAAGTTTCGACCGTTGCTTCTTTTTAAGTATAAATAGATACCCAAGGACAACAGACGAACCACCGGACTTACTACTTACTTGATTTCTTACACGCTCACTAAATTCCTATTTGTTGAAAGCTCGATGCGAATTAAGATTCATCAAGTGTTGTATTCACTTTCCCTATGATCATTCTATAAATTATATATTGTTCTTTCTGTGTGAAATCTCAGTATTGTAAGTTGAATAGAGGTTGTTTTATTCAACAGAGAGTTAGATAAAAGTTCAGAAACAGACGGTTGTTAAGTCCTGTATTTTTTGACTGGGTTTGTGCAGTCGTTGTACTAAGTCATAGTCTTTTAGTGAATATACTTCTTGTTGAGGAAGAAGGGGTGACGTAGGAGTTTTATCTCCGAACATCCATAAAAGTCTTTGCGTTCTTTACTTTTTGTCCATTGCATTAATCTATTTGACGTTTCAAATCCAACAAATTGTTCCGCACTTGAATCCTTTCAAAAGTTTGCGAAGATGTGTGAAGAATAGAAACAGATTTGAACTTCTAACAGAGTTAAAATTGAATTGAAGTCATAATTAAGTTGTTAACAATAGTCAGACCATCGTCTCTATAGTCGACACAAATCCTAACAAAAGGTCGGATTATATAATTATAAAATATGTTAGGAGATGGGTTGTTTGACGAAGTGAGAATAAGGTCTCTAGATGAGAGGTCGATTGTGAATTAGTGGATAAATGTATAATGAGATGGTTAATTAGTCAAAGTGAAAGTAAGGTAACGAGATGAGATGCCGATTTTGGTGGATAAATGTGGAATGAAATGTATGGTTAGCCGAAAAGAGGATAAGATGTCGGGTTGTATATTATAAAATATGTGAGAAGATGAGTTGTTTAATGAAGTGAAAGTAAGGTTTTCGAGAGATGAGAGGTCGATTGTGATTGGTGAATAAATGTGGAATGAAATGATTTTTAATTAGTCAAAATGAAAATAAGGTAAAGATATGAAGGTCGATTGAGAAAGAAATTGATATTGGAGAAGATTAGTTGTTTGACCGAATTAAAAGTTAAAGTCACGATATGAGAAGTTAGATTTGAATTGGTAAACAAATGTGGAATGAGATGGTTAGTCATTCGAAGTAGGTCAATTGAGCATTGGTGGGTTAAAGTGAGGGAAAAAAGAGATTGGTAATGTTTAAGATTTTTGATTTAATCAAAATGAAAGTGTAAGGTCACGAGATGAGAGGTTCATTGGGAAAGAATATTTGATTTAAGATATGTGAAAAAATAAGTTATTTTACCGAAGTGAACAAAATGTGAAATATGAGTGTTTTATTTTTTATTATAATATATTATTCGTGATTTATTAAGAATTTTAAACATTGAATACATATTTTTAAATTATTAAATTATTTTATTCAATTTACATTTGTTTATATTTGTATCTCTGTATCGTAGAGGAATTCTCATAATATTCATTATAGGTATATTTAATACTTTATTTTTTAATTATTAAATTATTTCTATAAAAATATTTTAGTGTTTTATTTTATTTTAAAAAATTAATTATATAATATATATAATTAATTTTTATAATAAAAAAAATAAATTAATATATTTTAAACTTTTTAAAATAAATATATAAAATTAGCACGATACCTTACTCATGACTTGCATCTTCCTTTAAAAAGTCTAATTTAGAACGAAGTGAAAATAATGATAATAATTCTTACATTCAAATTATAGAGTTTCATTTTATTCTGAAAAAGTTTAAAATATATTAATCACATTTTTTATTATAAAAAAATAATTATGTCATTATTTTTCCTATTTCAACTTGTATTTTATAACCTTTAAGTATTTTTAATTATTTTGTAATGGTAGTATTCTAAAATTTCATTTTGTATTATTTTTTAATTTATTTAATCATTATATATATATAATGGTTATATATAGCTACTAGAAAAGATAAATGAAACCAGAAAAAAGAGTAAAGGTAAAAAAAATATTAGTCAAGATAATTCTTAATTTTTATTTGAATGAAAAAGTTAAAGCATTAAAAAAACAAATCTATCAAACAATCAATATCAAAGCCATTTTGATTTACATTGTCTACAATGCATATCTAACTTGAAAGAAAAAAAAAACATCTATATTAGAATATATATGAGAAATTATATATATATATATATATATATATATATATATATATATAATATATATATATATATAATATATATATATATCACCGACTTTTGTGTTATGAATTTTTTTTTTAAAGTTTCTTAAATTGTTTTACTATTTTGTTTATTAATATAATGGTAGAAAAATGATTAGGAGAGAATTTAGGAGTAAGAATTTAAAAAAGAAGTGACACAATCTGATTTTTTTAAATAAATAACAAATTTTCTCTCTCTTCACCTTTTATCATTTTCTTACACATCATTCTCTATCTTATTCTCTCAAATTTCTCAAATTTCATCTTTCGACTCCTCATAATTGTAAGTTATTAAATAAGATAACTCGCTCCTCATCATTGTAAGTTATTAAATAAGGTAAGGTACATAACCGACCACTTATTTTACCTCCATTATTGTTTTGGGAGGTATATAACAATTAACAAATTAACAGGATTTTCTCAAATTTGACCACAAAGCTTGAAAGACTATATATATATATATATATATATATATATATATATATATATATATATATATATATATATATATATATATATATATATTCTGTTTGAAAAGGTAAATTTTCTACTAAATATTAAAATTAAGAAGAATAGGTGAAGACAATCTATAAACTAGTTTATTTTTTTGAAAATTTTTGAGCTAGATTTTTATATAGTTAATGGGTGAGAATTTTTTAAGTGTTTATGATTTATTTCTCAAATGTTAACTAGTTATGTTTCAGATTTATTTGGTGTCATTTTGGAATACTAATTATTTTATATTACTCCTGTTATTAAGTTTAAACTACTCATTTTTATACCATATTGTATAAAAAAAATCAATTTTTTTTTAATTAAAATTTAAGTTAAAGAAAATAACATAAATAGTACATGACACTCTTTATCCTTTAAATTATTTAGAATCTTATAATTCATTATGTAGGTCCTTTGTTAGGGCCAGGACAGCACGCCACTTTGGAATGTGTTTAGAAAAAGTAGTTTTTAACCAACAAAACCCCAACAGGTAAGTGAGTGAGAAATGGAATAAAATCATTAAATATATATATTTTTTATTTTATCTTATTAATTAAAAACGTGATACTTGCTGGTTTCACCTTTTTCATTTTTTTATAATTTTCTACTATTTCTTACAGTAGATCCAACGCGATTATATTTAATTAATAACTTTTCTTTTTTCTTTTTATTTTCAGTGTGATAAAATTAATTTTTAATTGATCAAATATATTTCATTCATTCAGTTGTCGGTTGCGATCTTTGCAACAGTTATTATATTGTTTGTGATAAGTTTTTTAAATAAATTAAAAATTTATTATTATTATAATCACACAAAAATATATAGAGAGAGAACTTGGGATAAAAATTGTCATGATTTATGAATGTAAATTAAAAGGAAAACCTTATTTCAACACAGATCTTAATGCATCTCCTAATATCAATTCTCATATCATAATTTACTTTACTATAAATTGTATTTTCCTTTTTTAATTTTGATATTTTTTAGTTAAGAATTATCAAAATTTTAACTTGTTGACTAAAAATATATTATTTCTCACTTAAAAAAAATATTCTTAAATTAAAAAAAATTTTAACTTATTTCCTTTTAACTTATTATTGTGAGAGTCATAATATATTCTTAAATTAAAAAAAAATATATAATTTAAAAATTAACAATAAATTTAACATTATATATTGAGTAATGAAACGAGATTTTGGTGTTATAAATGTTGTCGAGAATGATATGTCGTCACCCGAATAAACTTAAAATCTAATAGGTGAGAAAAATTTTAATTTTCATGTCCAATCATTTACTCGTTTAATGTCTCATCATTTCCCATTGACACCAAATTCCCGCTCCATTCATTACATTATAGTTAATACTAAACAAAAAAAAAAGCTTCTATCTCCATCATTATCATCTTCACCATCTCCACTAAGTTCCTTCCTCCCTCCTTCAGGGTGTAGCATCCATCATTGATTTTAATTTATATAAATACATACCCTTCATCATCATCGTAGTCAATTCAATTCAATTCAATCCAATCATCGTTCTCTCTTTCTTCAAACCATAAAAAACAGAGCAACAACAAGTGAGAAACAAACTTGCAGAGGATCATGGTGATGTCGGCGGAGGAGGATCATCATAGTCCAGATTGTGATAACACATGCCTCTCAGACGAATACATGAGACTAGAGCCTAACGAGGTAACATTCATAGACCTATTCAAGTTCTTGTTCCTAAAAGACAATAAAAAGTGGGAATTTATCAAGACCGAATCACTTAAGAAAGACAAGATCAACCCTTTTGATTATCCCAATGAGGAGCCTAAATTCATAGACCATAAAGAAAATAATAAAAAGAAGCAATCGTCCAAACCTTTTGAGTATCGCTGGATAGTCTTCGTCTGTATTTTCATACAGAAGTTGTTACTATTTGATTCCAAACCTTTTAAGTATCGCTGGATAGTCTTCGTCTGTATTTTCATACAGAAGTTGTTACAATTTGTTTCCAAACCTTTGTCATGGGCTGGCTCTAAGTTTGAGATGTGGCTCAATATCTGTTCTCGTAACGGAAACATTTCTGGTCTTTTACTTAAACTGCTTCGATGGGAGATCATCGAAATCCCCGAAACGGATAGCGAAAACTATTTTTCCTTTATTGGATGCCTCGACAAGCGAATGGAATTACCTAACCATATCAAACATGGTGACCCTACATATTACTCTTCAATTGCTGTCATGGCCTCCAAATTATCCTACGAGAATCAATCCCACGTCAAAAAAATCGTCACCGATTTTTGGAAGGTAAATATTAAGTACTTAATTTCAAATAAAATCTCAAAATCTTCTCGATTCAAGAATCAAAGTTTGATCTTTCCCAACTTGCAGATGGAATTTAAGGGCTTCTACGACTTTTGGAATGGTAAGAACCAACTATTTACAACTTCTTCAGATATCTTTAGCGACGTTATATGTTAAATTACCGTCGTTTAGTTATTAGCGACGGTAATATACCGTTGTTAAATGTTTACTTATAGTCGATTGTAATTAGCGACGGAAATAAATCGTGTCTAGAGACATAAGTTTAAATATCAATAATTTTCGTCTTCTTCTAATAGAAACTTGTATTGATTGCTTGTAGATTACCAAGACAAACCAACTACCCAAGCATTTATCTTCATAAATAAGAACGTGGAGCCGGAATTAACTGTGGTGGCTTTCCGCGGAACTGAAACCTTTGATGCAGATGCTTGGTGCACTGACCTTGATCTCTCGTGGTTTGATCTCGAAAAGATAATGGGAAAAGGAACGGGAAAAGCCCATTGTGGCTTCATGAAAGCCTTAGGCGCCAAGAAAGGCCAAGGATGGCCAGAAAACATCGAAGAAGAAAAAGGAGAAGTACTGAAAAAGCTTGCTTACTATGAAATCAGGAAGATCCTTAAAGAGGTTTTTAGGGAGAACGATAAAGGAAGGTTCATAGTAACTGGACACAGTCTTGGAGGCGCATTAGCCGTGCTCTTTCCTGCAATACTATCCCATCATAACGAAAAAGATTTATTGAAGAGAATGGAAGGAGTTTACACATTTGGGCAGCCGAGGGTAGGGGACGAGGAATTTGGTAATTTCATGACAAAAATGTTCAGGGAACATGAAATTGGATATCATAGGTTTGTTTACGGAAACGACATAGTGCCTAGGTTGCCTTACGACGACACTACACTTATGTTTAAGCATTTCGGTTCTTGTATACTTTTTGATTCGTCGTACATTGGTGATGTGGTGGATGATGAACCAAACAAGAATTACTTCTCTAGAAAATGGTTTTGGAAAAAGATTAAGATTGCTTGTAAGGAGCTGAAGAGGAGTTTCACTATTGCCCGCGAAAAAAGCGATGATTATAAGGAAGGATGGATGTTGATGTTCATTAGAATGGTTGGACTGGTTTGTCCAGGCTTCTCGGCTCATTCTCTTCGAGATTACGATAACTCGGTCCGCTTAGGGTTGGATGATGTTTTTTCCCGTCATAAACATAAGCTTTGTCATTATAACTAGGTTAAGTCATTATTATCTGCTATTGTTTAGAGATGGTAAGAATTATTGTGTTGTTGTTATTGTTATTGTAGCATCACCAATGTGAATAATGGTTAGTTGATAAAGCCTAAGGTTTTAACTACTATCATTTACACAAAAGTGTGATCTTCATAATGAAAATTTCATGTTATCATATCAAACTCTTCAAAAAAAAATGTTACCTACTCACAAATTTCAATTTTCAAAACATATATATCAAATTACATTTATTTTTATTATTCATAATATTTTAAAATAATAAATACTTATAATATTTTGATCATTTAATTCAATTATAAATTTTTATCTAACAACTTTTTCCTTAAAAATAACCTCACATTTATCTCTATTTTAAAGGGCAAGCTAACAATAATATTTAACTTAATGAAATAAGGATTAAATTATTAACCAATGAAATTACAAAGAGGGGAAAATATATATGAATAGGCTAATTTTCTCTTGTTCTAAACAAAATATTGTCCTTTAAATAATTAGTGTCTATTTCATTCTCATCTAAATACTTTGGGGACTCATTTACATATTTTCCACAATATTAATATTGTTTCTCTTTAGTAAAGTGGATGTAATGGCCTTGTCAAAAGATGGAACTTTATAATTATTTATTATATTGCTAAATGAACTTTAGTATTAAAAAAGATTACAATGAAATAATGTAGGAATCTCAATAAGATAGCTGCCATTTTTATTTAATATATTGTTAGGTCTCTTGAACTAACCCATTACTTTTTTAGATCCAATGGTTGCATTTTAATAAGATGTGGATGCACCATCAATGAAAAGGTTGAGCCAATTCAAACCAAGGGGGTTTTAGTAAATAATAATAATATTAATAATTTAATGTTTGAATACAAAAATGCATCAAAATACAAATCATGAAACAAAAGATGGATGAAGAACATATTGAAAAGCTAAATGAAATCTTAGCTTAACATGCAAAACAAAATTAGTAATTCTGTATAAAATATATTTCATTAAAATTGAGAAAAATCAATAAAATCACCAGTTGACAACAAATAAGTCAAAGCCCCTTAATTTATAATTGTGACAATTATTTTTATTATTATTTTCTTTTATTTTTAATTTTAGGAAGCTCGCACAATCTATCGTCACCACTTTATTTTTCTTAGACATGGGCTCTTAACAATTGAGCTGACTTAATGAGTTATAAATATGGCTATTATTAGTTATTTTCTCATAATCTTTCCAATTACTCAAATGACTGTTTTTGAGTAGTGGGCTTGTTTTCCGTGTTAGATTGAGCCACAACAATTTTTTTTCATTTGATTTTAAAAGTTAGCACAACCGGCCCTCTTAGTCATGAGTATCGATTCAACTTAAAAGTGTTCTAAACGGCAATAAAATCTTCGCGCCAGGCTTGCGTAAGTCAGGCTCCCTTCGCCTATCGGAAGCGAGAAAGCGAGCAGCGGAGTCGGGTTACATAACTAAAACTATTATAGGAAGTAGAACGTCTCAGTGAAAGTATCCCGAAAGCGCCTGAATGCCGAGTCTTTCTCCGCCGCCAACTCAACGTCGTCGTCACCTGCAAGATAAGGCCAAAAACTGGAACTAAACCCGTAAACCTTCTATCTCTTAGCCACCGAGAATTTGTAATTTAAGTTATTCTAGTGGTTTAAGTCAGGCCCATATCTGAAATTTTTGTTATTGTTATATGGGTTGTTTGAAATTGTTGAGATATGTAAAACGTAAAAGTTCCGAATTTTCCGAATCCGCACATATTCCACTCACATGGAGGCTGTTTTGTCCCTCCCTGGTAGGGGAATAGGGATTGATCTAAAATATGTGATCTGACCGGCTAAGTTGGTCAACCCTTATTGTGTTGGGCAGTATAAAGGGTTTTTTTAACCTTTTAATGTTTGTTATAGTTATTGATCATAATGTGAATACTATTTATAGTATTGTCCTAAAGAATATATTTTTTTTTTATAATGTGTTGGGTAGTGTTTGGTAGGATGTATTAGACTATTAGGATAGTATGCTTATACTAATAGTGAAATTATAAAAGTGTTTGGTTTGATTAATTTTATATGTACAGGAAAACCAATGGTATAATTTATACCTAGAATGAGGTATAAATTAGTAACACATCTTCCTTGTTACAAGGTAGTATTAAAATTTTAATTTCTTTTTATTATTATTTTAATCTAATTTTTTTTAATATTAACATTTATTTAATCAATAAATAAAAATAATATTTTAATTTTAACATATATTACTTACTTTTTTTTATAAAATAAACTTATTTTATAAATTTTATTATTTAAGAATTTTAATAATTAAAAAGTTAATTTATTTTTAATAAAAAAATTAATGTTAATTTTATAATTAGTAGTATAAAATAATAATAATAATATGAATATTAATTATAATTATTTATTTTTATATAATATTACTAATTATTTATTTTTATATAATATTATTAATTTAATAATAACACAATTATATTATTATTTATTTATTTGATATAATATTTAAACTAATTAAAATAAAATATAAATATTTAAAATATTAATAAATTTAACTAAGAATAATATTAAAGAAACAATTACCAAAAATAAAAATAATATTTTATTCTTTTACTATATTTTATACTATCTACCAAACACAAATTATAAACTTATACAATTTATATTATATCTTATACTTCCAACCAAACAATAATAATATATATAACTTATACCTTTTTATACCTTATTAAAATTTATACCTATATATAATTTATACCTTATATATTATACCTCGTAACAAACGCAACCTTAGGAATACTATTGCCTCCGTTTGGTTAGATACAATACTGTACATCTAGGATACTAATGTATACAGTAAATTTTAATTCATGTTTGGTCAAAATATTTTTATATAAACATTGTAGTTAAGGTATATCAAATGGGGTATAATGTTGTAACAGGTATGATCTGTTGGGCGTTCAGTCCAATTAGGCAATATAAAAACCAAATAAACCCTAATTTTGTTTCTCTCTCTACCACAATTTTCAGTGAGAGTTCTGTGAAGAGATCAAGAGAAACAGAGTGAAGAAAATACAGAAGAAGAAGAAGAGAAGAAGATATAGAGGAAGAAGAAGAGAAGGAGAACAAAGTATCACCTTCTTTGTCTTGATTACCCTCATCCTCATATTCATTTCTCTCTTATTTGTAAAGGGAATTTCATGTTTTCTCAAACCTAGATATGTTTGAGTTTGAATGAAATTAGTTTCTCTGTATGTATACCTCAACTTTAGGTTTAAAGTTGAGAAGAACAATTGTATCAGTTTCTTACTGATTAGTGAAATCTGTTGGTTTTGCCCCGTGGTTTTTTACCCACCATGATGAGAGGATTTTCCACGTAAATCTGGTGTTCTTTATTACTTTGTTGATCTGCTAGTATGATTTAGTTGACTTGTGAAATTAATCAGATCAATTGATTTCAATAAAAAGTATTATTCAACTTAAAATTCCTAACATGATCAGGTATAAAAAAAATTAATTTTTTCTTTCCCTTTTTAACCCTGTTCTCAATATAATTCCTTTTTTTTTCATTTTTAATCTTTCATTTAAGTTTTTTTTTTGTTTTTCTCTTTTCTCAAACATTTGGCCATTCTTCTTATTTGTAATCTAAATTCTTAAGACAACTTATCTTCTTATTTTTTCATCTTACATGGTTGGAGTTGAAGGAGTTGCTCTCTCAGTGAAAGTCACTAAATTCTAAAAGGCAAACAAATTCTTTAATTTTTTTCCTTTTTTTTTCAATATTATTTAAAGTCAAATAAAAAGATTGTTTTAAAGAATGACTTTGATTTCTGTAGGCAATGAAACAGTCTTCTAGTTATTTTCATTATAGGTTTCAATAAATGATATTGGTTCAATAATTTTGTTGTGACTTTCTTATTATATATTTAACAATTTTAATTATTGATAAATAATATAAAAAATTATATATAAATATATATAAATATATATATATAAAGAACTTATATAATTATATAGCATTATTATTTAATTACAAATATTTATATGATGATTATATTTTTTTATTAATTTAAATATAAAAAATAATAAAAAATAATTTAAAATAAGATAATTATTAAAATAATTTATATAAATACAATGATGAAATAGTCTTTTACTCTTTTTACTATTTTATTATATCAATAACCAAACACAAAATTATAAAACCTATATAATTTATACATCTTTTATTCTTTCAACCAAACATTAATAATTTATATAATTTATACATCTTAATACCCCTATACAAATTATTCCCTTTACAATTTATATATATATATATAACTTGTACTACATAACAAACAACTCCTTGATATACTGCAACTTTATTGAGATTGTGCAAACAGAAAATAAAAAATAATGGTCTTAGAGTTCAACATCTTTCTTTTCTTTTTGTAAGCAGAATCAATCCTTTCCTTCCCCACTGCATGTAAGTGAAGATGCTGGACCAATATTTTTCCAACTTTAATTCCTTGGCATGCATCTGGTTCCCTGTCTTGATCAAGCAAACCCAATCTACATATACTTGTAATCAATCACAAAACCTTGTCTAATCTGATCTTAAGAGAGAAACAGATTAACTATGATGAAAGATATAGTAATAGAGGAGGAAATGGAAAACAAACCATTAGTTGGATTGGAGAGCCATAGACGGCTAGCAGTAAAGGCAAAGGATGGATTGACTAAAGACATGATTCATTTCTGGATGAAAGGAGATATCAAGAAGGCAAGGAAAGATAATCTGATAGAAGACCATAATTTGAAGGACAAATATCTCGAAGACAGAAGTGCTATTTTAACTTCTTTCCTTGCTCAAAAGGCAGTAGTCGTTTTATCGCGTCCCATGAAATGGCTCGGCTCTCATGCCGACTCTCTTCTCAACCTTACTTCAGCCAATCATGGATTTTCCACCCTATTGATTAATTATGCCATAGGTTGGTTTTCATTTCAGTTTTTCATTTTATAGATTGTCCAAGGAAAATGAGAATTGACATATTATACAGGTAAGTTGAAGAAACCGAAGAAGGAAGAACAAGTGTCTGTGATTGGGCATTTAGACAGCAGATTTGAATTAGATAGAAACATAAAGCTAGATGAACCTAAGTATTTTCCAGCCTTATGTGCTATGGCTTCAAAGATAGCTTACGAGAGCCCCGACTTCATTCAGAATGTCGTTGAAAACAGTTGGAAGGTACGTTCGTGTAAATTATATTCAAATTCAGTTATTTTACTAGTATTCTTAATGGTTGCAGATGAAAATGGTGGGAGTTGGAGCTCAAGCCTTTTGGAATGGTATAATCATTGTATAATAAAAATAGTAATCAAGATAAATAGTAAAAATGGTAACGTTTGTTATGTTTTAATATAATAGATTATCATGGGAAGAACACAACTCATGCATTCATGATGGAAGATAGAGACCGAGTGATCGTGGCCTTTAGAGGCACACAAGTTTTCGATCCAGACACGTGGGAGATGGACGTGGACATCTCCTGGTTCAAATTCAAAGGGGCGGGCATAACCCACATGGGTTTCATGAGAGCTCTCGGCTTAGTAGAGACGGAAGATGGTATCAAAGGATGGCCTACGACACTTCAAGATGAGACAAATCCAAGAGCTTACTATGCCATTAGGGATTCGCTTAAAATCCTTCTAGTCAACAACAACAAGAAGTTCATAGTCACCGGCCACAGCCTAGGCGGGGCATTGGCAGTACTTTTTACAGCTGTATTGGGTTTCCACGCTGAAAATGAGTTGTTGGATAGGCTAGAGTCCGTTTATACATTTGGCCAGCCCAGGGTGGGTAATGAAAAGTTCGGAATGTTCATGGAGAAGATAACTATGAGAGACGATCAGACAAGTAAGTATATCAGGTTCGTTTATGGGTCTGATATTGTGCCAAGGCTGCCGCCATGGGGTTATAGTTACAAGCATTTTGGGACATGCGTATACTTCAACAGCTTCTATGAAGCCCATATTATAAAAGGGGAAATTGAAGAAGATTATTTCTCTATAAGGTCAAGATTCATCGGGAGAGGAATTGCGGGGTGGGAGATGGTTAGAAGCATTCTCAGGTTTAATGTAATGAATGGAAGAGACAATAACAAAGAAAGCATACTTATGACATTGATAAGAGCAAGCTTTCCAGAGGCAGCTGCTCATGCTCCTTCTGATTATGTCAATGCCACCAGGCTTGCTTCTAATTTGATCTTCACAATAAAATTCGGTTTATATGGTTTAGGAAATAACCCAGGGTTCAAGAACATAGCAAATTAAAGAAATCTCCAACATAAGAAGTACTTCAGTTTAACTTCGGGTAAATTTATATTGAATTCAGTGCCTAGAACGACTCCTACCCCTGCACAACACACACACACACAAAAACTGCTAATTGTTAAAATCCGAGATGGGATCTGAAAGCTGCACAAAACAACCATAAGTAGGACTGAACCAACATCACCTTGGAGAATGAGAGGGTGACTTTGAATGAGAACGAGATCTGGATCTAGACCTAGAACGTGATCGTCCACGAGATATACGACTTCTACTTGGAGGAGGACTCCTGCTTCTTCCATATCTGTGAACAATTGGACAAGTAGAATATGAAATTTACATGTTACCACCATATTACTTACCAAACATCTTAAACTAATTATTGTGAAAGGATAAGATTGTATTATTGTTTAGGGTAATTGTGTGATATGTTTCTAAAGACTGGGTTGTTTCTAAAAATAGTGTTGCGATCCTACATTAAAAATCAATACAAAGTAATTTAAAATATAGCGGGCTTCATAAGAAAGTTTTAAATATAGTATGCACAACTTCAACAAATTTTCAAAAATTAAAATTTCTAAACTACAATCTTCCTCTTAGATTAAAAGAATAAACTATCTTTCCCTTCCTAATTTCATTAATCCAATAAAACAGTACAAAAGGTGTAGGAGTACCCTCTCCAGTCACAATTATTTACTAACTTTCAATTTTCATTTCTGTGTAGTAGAAAATTGCAGTGATATTTAGGCTCATCCATCACTTTCATTTATTCAGTCATAATCTGTATCCTTTTGATGTCTGGATACATAATTATACTTTCTCTACATATGGACAAATGTAAGCTCAGTAATAATAATCTTCTTTCATTCATAGCCAAATGTAAAGAAGCCAAATGGATGAATGATTGACACTACCTCACAGGTGATCGACTGTAGCTTCTGCTCCGGCTGCGGTGCCTGTATCTACTTAACCGGCTTGTCTCAGCAAGCTTATCAAGCCTCTGTCGCTCCTGTTCTCTCTTCTTTGCCATATCAGCAGCAGTGTCTTTCTTAACTGTAAATCAAAGAAGTTAGGAGAAAATAAACATAATCAAGACTGCTTTATAATAAGACTTTGATTGGAGAAAGTCCTACTTTGTTTGTTAAGTTGTCTGCTCATAATTCGTTTAAGCCGTTCTTGAGGTGTTTCCTTCTTTTCTCCTTGTTGTTTAGAGAGGACTGCGCTACCGGTTGGCTTGCTTAACTTTGCTAATGCCGAGGGAGTACTAGAGAACGCAATCAAGTAAGACCACCACATAAATCCATGTCAAATGAAAAAAAATTCAAACATGGCCTAGAACCTGTGACATACCTCACCGATGGCTTCAACAATTTTCCACTTCTTTCCTTTTCATTGGATACACCAGAAGCAGGATCAACATGAAGGGCATCAAGTATGTAATCAGACGATGGCCTGCAGAAAGCTTACATTCAGTAGAGAAAAAAATACTTTGGAAGACCCTATAGCAAACATTTATGCATTCATTAATAAGAGTCCAATTGGAGGAAAATGAGCTTCCAATGGAACCCTCGTTTATTTTAAACCACTAAAGTTTGCCTCAGGTAACAATAGAGGATAAGCTGCAGCAGAGTAAATGTCCAATCTATCTTTGCAAGAATTAAAGGGCCAGTGCTCCGACCGGCTCAACCCAACAAACTGGGATGGAGGAGATGGTGGTGGAGAATATCCTTCAAGCTGTGGCTCGTTTCCGTCAGCAGAGCCTCCAAATTCAGTTATATACTCTATTTTAGGAGCTTTTGATTTGCTTTTGTAAATATCATCTTCATGTCCAACACGGGAATATCGCCTTGAGTGTGATGGGGAGTGGGACTTTGATCTTGACCTGCTAAATTTATTAATCTTATCAAATATTATATAAATCCTCCCTCGCCAATAAAAGAGACAAAGGAATGAGATGATGCACCTTCTAGAACGATAATAAGACTCATAAGTGGGGCTTCGTCTAGACTCCCTGTAAGAAATGCAAATAAAGAACAAGGTATTATTTGTTTGCTAGGTTTCTTAATGGCTAAAATCAAGAGATGTCATTACGTGCCTGTAGGGATCATGATGAAGCACATTTCCACTTATCCTAGCAGATTCTTTTTCTCGTTCTCTTCCAATCTGTGAAGCCTTTCGCCTTTCCTTTCGACTAAGTTTCCTCTGAAAAAGACCCCAGTTAATGTTAGTATCACCTAGTCCTTGAATAATAATTTTTCAGAAATATGTTTTTCAAAAACTTACAATTGAGGGATCTCCTTTCACTATTTCTTTTTGTCTTCTTTCCTCCTCCTTAGCCTTTTTGTCCATATAAACAAGCCAACCATGCCTCTTAACCCCAAACTCTTTTGCAATTTTCTCTGTCTCATCGTCATTGCTATCATCACTGTTGAAATCTTCCTCATCTTCGTCATCGTCATCTTCGTCCTCCTCATCACCATCTGCATAATGAGTCTCTTCTTTCCCATTACCATCGTAAGAGAAAGCAACCTGTGAATATGACCCCTTGCTTGCAGGAGCCTGAGTTGGCTGAGATCTGAAACATCCATATGCATGAGAAGGAAATTATAATAACTGCTATAGCATCCCACAGACTGGACACTTAAATATAGGTGCTAAAATATGATTTGGAATATTGAAACAAACTTGTGATTGCTTTGATGTTGTAAACCACGGGGGAGACTAATATCAAGAATGGAAAGAAGAAACCAATAATTGTATTAGACTATGGGTTATCTCATTAACAATAATTGTATCAACAAAAGTGTCATGGCTGGAAGGTCACAAAGACAATTGCCCAGCTTATAAATTAACCAGCTATGGCTTTTTCATCCCATCAAGCAAAGACTACTAGAATTGTGACATCGATGCTCATAATAAGAAATTTTTTTTTTTTTATGATGTAGAGTATAAAGTTAGTAGTTAGTAAGTCCTATCCGTTGTGTTGGATCATTGTAGTTTGTGAATTGTTTTTTAAGATACTGTTAGAATTCTTATACCATATTGCACTATAGTAAGGAATTTTAGTTTCATCCTTGGGAAAACTAGGGTTAGATAAGTATTTCTACCCATATAAATTGTCCCAGTAAATCCTATTTGGAAAACATTAATATAAGGTACAGCTTGTTATAGTGTCTCTTTACAAGATAAATACAAGAAAGAAACTAAAGCCAACATTCAGAGAGTAAGGAAATCTAGAATGTAACTTAATTTTGACTAAATTTAGAGAGAATTAAAAGATAAAATTGTATTTGAACCTGTCAAATCCAATAGAAGCAACAGCCTTTGTTTCCATTTCTTGATTGACATGTTGCAAACCATCTTCATCCAGAACTGTTAATTAACAATGTTGAGTCAAATACATGATAAACAAATTCCAGCTAAAATACTACTTCAAACAAGAATGTCTGGTTGTTAACATGGAATGCCATGACATTATTAAAAAGTTGGTTATAAATTATGAAGGAAAAAGTAACATATTCATGAGCAATTAAACACATGGACCGAGAAACAAAAAGTACCGACATCCTCTACGCCGATGCTTAATTAAATCCCGATATCGCTCAAAATTAACAAACTCTTCCAGTTCTTTTTCTTCTTCTGTCTTCTCAGGGGCCCGTCGAGAAACAGGATTGCGAATAAAATCAAGAAGAGCACGGCCATCAAATCTATACAAACATAATATTGTATATTAAACACCATAATATGAACAAACTAAAAGTCAGAAATCTAATGTACCTGTCAATTAGAATATCTTGTTTCCCATTCCAAGGTATCCTGGGAGACAAAAACATTAGAAGCTTAGATACAGAAAATACATTCAGACAAAATATTAGGCAACAAAGATAATAGCATGCCAATTGCAAAAGATGATGTAATCATATGCTAACATTGCACAGTTTTAACTTTGTCTTTGTGGTCAAAAACTATAAATATTTACTTCACACTATATGGTAAACAAAAACCATATGTTGGAACTGCAAAAAGCTCTCGAAGACCTTTATGTTTAATAAAGACACTCCACTCCTTATAATGACCATTTCAAACTTATCAAAACAAGAAAATGCATGGGGTGATATTGATTTAGAATGATCACCAACAAAATACTTCCTCTTGAGTATTTTGGCTCTATATCAACATTCCAATGCAACATTAAACTATTTCTCCACAATTATTAGCTCTAGCACCTAATTATTGTATGCATGCATATATCACATGCAAAACTAATTCTAAATACCTTCACTTTGGACAATGATTTTAAGCATAGAAAATTATGGAATAGATGAGCAGTCACCTCGCTTAAGGTCAGAAAGAACCATTTTTTTTTGCACCTTCAAGATTTGTGACTTTCGGAAGGAACTAATAATAATTTATATTTTGTAAAGCAATGATACACATATGCTCACCAATTAATTGTTAAAGTAATCACAACATAAGCTCTACCGAATGGAACAGAAAAAGGTACTACCTACTTTTCCAAAAGTTAAGTACTTTGTACCCAAATTACTCAGGATCTCTAAACAAAATAATCATAATCAACTCCAACTGCAGTTGAATGTTCCATCTACGGCCAAGGTGCGCTCAAGTGGTTTGAACCAGGGTCTTACCACCATAAGATGTCAAGTTCATTTCACATTAAAAGCGCCTATATTGAAGTGGGAGTCGGCGGGTTGTTGTGCTAGCCTCTCCCCAGGGATTTGTCGAGGTAAGGACTTCTAAACAAAAGACTTGTAATCAACTCCAATTGGTGTATAGTGTTCCACCGTAAGGAACAATTCCAATTGTAAGAACCTAGATTGAGCTGGGGGTAATGGCAATGAGATGTTGTACTATCATGTTCACAAGCTGGGCTAGACACTTTGGACCTAAGAGGAATATTTTAAAATGTGTTTCATACAGTTTTTGCTCATCTTAACTAAAGCGCTATGTGTACCAATGAGAAGGTTAAAGTCAAGGAATTTTTGTTACGTGTGCCTTTGGAGGACATCTTATTGTAAGTGCCTTAGCCTCCATTTGGTAGGGGTCACAGGACTATGGAGGCACAAGTGTATATAAGGCAATAATGGTAAAGGCAAGTAAAGATGTTTACTGTTTTTACCACAACTCTAAATATAGTCATTTTATGGATCTTCTACTGGCAAACCTTAAGCACTTGTTGCAGGTTTAGTTGTCAAATGTTGAGATTTGCATTAAACTAATATTTTGGCATTCCTATTATAAAGGAAAATTTATATACAATTTGCTACTCTTGCCCTCTAGGATAAAATATGTCGAAACAAGAGTGTGTCAATTCAAGATGCTTTTGAGTGAATTATTGCTCGACTTGCTAGAATATACATTTGCAGAAGATCATGGAGCTTCCAATAATCTCTACAGTTCTTGATTTATAGATTTCAGAACATTCAAGGAAGGTGACACCTGCAAGGTTGTTCTTTATGAAAGGATATATTGGTAGGGTATGTGAAATCTTTGCACATATATCTTGTGCAGTTGCCGTCAAACAATGTACAAACAAGAACCTTTATTAGAAGCAAGAAATGTTTAATAGGTAGGAATGTCACAGCCAAGGAGAAGACGACTCTTTTCTTTCGTGTTTAATCATCTCTGCTATCCAGCTACAATCTCCTTTCTATCTATTATATACATCTATGTTTCCTCTCATTCATATGTTGATCCAGTTCTATCTATGTTTCAGTCTTACTAGCCAAATTCATCATTGTTGGACATGACATTTGGTGAATGTACTTCTACGAGTATTAATTAAAAACACGGAATTATAGCACGCTACTCTCAATCAAAGAAGACACGTTTAATTTTGCCTCGAAACACAAGCTTTATTTATAGCCTATAACAAAAACATGATAAATTTTGTTGGAGAAACTCACAGGCCTTGCTGATCCTGCGTGGCCTGGTAGAGTCCTTCGTCGCGATACAACCGACATCTAGTACCGATGGCTTGAATCGATTGCTGAGGATCGCCTCTTCTCTTTGCCAGATAAACCGCTCGCCTCTGAGCTCTCTTCCGAGCGGCGTCCATCATGTCATGGACCTTCCTCTCCGATCTACGAGCTTCATGCCACATCTTCTCTCTCTCTCTCTCTCTCTCCTGTTCAATAGAAGGCCGATCACAGATTCATAACCCTAACTCTCAATCTAGGCTCACTTTCATCATCATCATAAAAAAAAAAAATATTAGATAATAAAATTTAATAGTAAATGTACATTTAGGTCAAATTAATTTAATATACTATTTATTATTTAGTAATTAAGAAACTGCAAAGTACTTTGTATATTTTGACACACAAAATAAATATTTGGTATATAAATTTGAGTTATCAAATTGATTAATTCTTTTGTTTTTCTATTTTTATTTTAAAAGTTAACCTAACCCTATCATGACACACATTTTAGGTTTAAACTAAAATATTGTCAATATAATTCGAAATTTTGAATCTATTATACAAGAATCTTAACACTTAAACTAAATTGACTAAATATTCTTTTCTCAATTTCATTTTATTTCTTAATTATAATTTTATTTTATTTTAAATACATACAATATGATATAAATGATAGTAGTTTAAGGATAACGACAAAAATATTACAAAAATACGAGTATTCACTTTGTCATCAAACACACCGAAAACACAACGAGATTAACCATTTAAGAGCAATAATAAAAGTATAAGTTAAAAATGTTCGTCAACGAATAAACATAACATAAAAACTAGCATTAACGAGCGTAAATCCTCAAGAAGATAAATGAGTTTATCGACGAGTTCCATCGGTAACCGGTTTTCTAGAACAAATCTTCCATATTGTCATAATAATAGCATTGTAGAATAAATGTATCGATCGACCGCAATCATAAACGGCATACGGTTCATTTCGAGCCAAATAATTCACTAAAAAATAATGGAGATATGGACTCATCGACTCAACCGAGCTCGCAGTTTCTATCCCAACAATCGACGATTGACTCGGGCATCACCCACTTAAGTCAGTCATGTTCAAAAGTAAGATATAAATCGTAGTCACACATTTACAATGCAAAAGCAAGTAAGGTGTTGTCTAACCATAATGCACATGTTTTCATTCATCTACCATCCGTCAAGATCCCTCCATAAATGACATTCCCTCTAAAAAAAACAATATTTTTAAAGGGAATTTAGAATCCCACAAGTCATATGGGATAATCTCTACAAATAATGTGTAACAATGACCAACCTTAAAGAAATTTATATATTGCCAACGTAAGATATCAAGCGAAGAATGAATCAACACATTACGCCCCACTAAGAGCGATATCATTTCATGTAAGGTTATCTCTTTACCATTAAGTCTTCTCCTATATCAGATTCTACTCGCAAAACTATTCGATGGTTTATTGAACATGTCCTTGACCGAAGTATTTTTACAGATTGCGACTAAGGCAATATCTCTAACAATACACCAAACATCATCCTAGAAAATGATCGATGAGTCGTCGCATATCGAGAATCTGCACTACCCGTAAAAAGACTTCCACATAGTAAAAATGTCTCTCTAAACGCTATAACTTTGGTGAACTATCTAGACCAATCATTTTTATATTTGTATATGATCATATTAGCCCATAAACAATTAGGCTCCGAAGAGAATTTATTGCACCATTTTGATAAGAGAGCTTTGTTGAATTAATTAAAATCTCTAATTTTCATGTTCCCTTGATCTTTAAATCTCTTCACTTTAGCATAACTCATCAAATTACGAAATGAGGACTCAAAGGATCCCAAAAGAAATGTGCACATAATTTTTTTCATCTTCACGGCCACATATTTTAGAATAAAAAATAAAGACACCATAAAAGTGAGCATAAAGGTCAATGCACTTTTTATGAGGACTAAAAGACCCCACTTTCGAAATCATCTTCCTCTTCCAGATAATCAAATCTCAAGAGGTTTTGGAGCGGGCTTTAGCACCAAGAGACATACCAAGATAAGTAAACGGAAATATTCCAAGGCTGAAGCCCATAATACTTATCAAATATGTTTTCCTCTATTGGAAAAAGAGTCCGAGAAAAAAATATTAGACTTAGTTGTTAGGATTTGGATCCCCAAATCTAACCTATTTAAAACGATATATAAAAACGCAAGAAAAAGAAGAATACAAGAAGACACAAATTTATAATAATTCACTCAAATGAGTTACGTTCACTTCAGGCATCACCAAATTTTACTAGGAAGAAGAATAAAAAATACAGAGTTTTTGCCTCACACTTTTTCTCTCTAAAATTCTATCATCTCAATTGTAAATCCTTAATAATCACATATTTATAGGGTAAATATTCGGGTAATAAAATATAAATAACTCTTGGTCAGGCCCAAGCTCAAACTCAAATACAAACTCAATAAATTTCAATTAACTATTATAGAGTTTATTATAAGTGTAGGCTTCATAACTTAACATTAGCGATATTGACCCGCAATTTAAAGCATGCTCTGAACAATCAATAATATAATGCAGATGTTTGACATTTCAGTGTGTGGTATGTATTATGCACAGTGTATCGGCAGTGAAGAGTGGATGAAAATGTCAAAAGGAGGCATCCTTGCCCGCAATTCTCTCCTTTAATGAGACCAGTATATTCTGCGAACTTTAACCTTCTAGAAAGTGATTTCATGACAATGACGAACAAGAATGGAGACACGGGTCACCTTGTCTAATAGCCCTTGAACTTTCAAAAAACCCTTTAGGACTTCCATTCACAATCACAAAAAACTTTGTCGTCGAAACGCAAAATTTTATACAATCAATTCACTTATCCTCATTTTTGTTCTACCCATTAAATCATTTTATTATATAATAATATATTTAATTTTTTATATTCAGATAATTCATTTTTTATAACCAAAACCAATCAATCTTAGTAATAACTACTAGGATGGCATTGCGTTGCAAATTTAAAGCTACTTATTTTAAAAATTCAATGATACAAAATTAACTACAAAAATGGTCATAAACACTTAATAGGTTCTCAAGAACCGATTAAAATATTTTAAAATAAAAATAAAAAAACTTGACTAATTTGAGTATATTTGTGTAAAATCTCATATTATAAAATTAATGTTATAAATCATAATGGTATATATTGTTAAAAATGTTAAAATTCGTCACTAATATTACGAGAAAAATTAATATCACAAAAAAAGTGACGAGATCAGATATAATGGTTGTTGACAATCCTTTACAATTTTTTAAAATAAAAGAAGAAAACATGGTTAGATTAATGTTTTTCTATATTATTGTTAGATTAGGTTTGATTAGGTTTTTGGATTTGGTTTTTAGATTGATTATGTTGGATTATTGTTATATTATGTTTATATTATTGTTAGATTAGGTTTATATTCTTATTAGATTAGGTTTATATTATTGTTAGATTGAGTTTGAAATAGTTTGATTAATGTTAGATTAGGTATATGTTTATGTTGATTTTGTTGGATTCATTTTAGATTTGGTTTATTATTGTTTGATTAATAGGTATATGTGTTTATGTTGATTTTGTTGGATTCATGTTAAACCTTCAGTCGCCCGCCCGTCGATCTACCTACAGCCGCCGCCTCCCACGCCATTGACGAACGATGCCGCTCTTCTTCGTCGCTCTTTTCCTGTAAGATTAGTTATTCTTGGTTTATTATATGGTTAGATTAGTTTAATGTTTGATTTATATTAGATTTTGGTTAGATTTTGTTAGATTTATGTTAGATTTTCATGTTAGATTTAGGTTAGATTTAATTTTGATTTATGTTAGGTTTGATTTATGTTATATTTTTTTAGATTTAAGTTTGATTGATGTTAGTTTAGGTTTGATTTATGTTAGATTATATTAGATTTAAGTTTGTGAATGAATTGATTATTATTGATTTATGTTAGATTCATGTATTGAATGAATTGATTATTATTGATTTAGGTTAGATTCATGTATTGAATGAATTGATTTAGGTTAAATGTGTATGAATGAAATAATGTTATATTAGGTTTTATTATTGTTTGTTTAGGTGGAATTTTGGTTGGATAATGTTAGATTATATTGAATTTTGCTTGGATAATGTTAGATTATGTTGAATTTTGGTTGGATAATGATAGATTAGGTTTATTTTTAGTGTGATTGATGTTTGATTATGTTTTATTAATGTTAAAAAGTGGTTTATATTGAGTTTGATTTAGGTTATATTTTGATTAGATTTATGGATATTAGGTTTTTAATAGGTTATATTAGGTAGAGATTATGTTAGAATTATGTAAGCCTAATTAATTTAGATGAATTTATGTAAATAATAATGCGAGTTGTTTTACATCTTATTAGAAAGATGGAAATACCTGATAAAAGTTGGATGACATTACGTCGAGATCATCCAGATTACGAGGAAGGTGTTGACAAATTCCTCGATTATACTGTTAGGAGTACATCCCAGCAAACAGTGAAATGCCCATGCGTGAAATGTCTAAACACGACGTTTATGGAAACAGACGATGTAAAGACTCACCTCATCATTTATGGAAACAGATAAATGATGAAGGAGTGGTTCATTATCCAGAAGCGCCTTTCACTTTGACATCCGATAATAAAAAACGTCTTTGTAAATTCTTGAAAGATCTCAAGTTGCCTGATTGTTTTTGCTCAAATATCGGCGGTTGTGTAAATTTGGAAGAGAAAAAGATTTCGGGATTAAAGAGTCATAACTGTCACATTTTATTAGAATATATTATTCCTTTAGCAACCCGTGGATTACTTCTAGATAATATGTATGATGCGTTAGTAAATTTGTCTCAGTTCTTTCGGTTGTTGTGTTTCAAAGAGTTGATTCAAGCGGACCTCGAACATTTGTACATGGATATTATGTTAACACTTTGAAATTTGAAATGATTTTTCCACCGTCAATCTTCGACGTCATGATGCATCTCCCAGTTCACTTATCATTTGAGGCTTTGCTTGGGGGACTTGTCTAGTATCGATGGATGTATCTGTTTGAACATTACATTGATACAATGAAAAGATATTTGTGGAATAATAACCACCCCGAAGTCTCTATAAACGAGAACTATCTTGTAAATGAGAGTATTAGTTATGTGCCAGGTATATGGAGGAAGAAGACCAAGAAAATGTACAAACTGAAATCTCGGGAATTTCAATATTTTCATCGTTGGAAGACCTATCTAACGGAAAAATATACAACTTAGATTATAACGATTGAGTGACAGCTCATTCATACATTTTGAAAAATTGCCCCGAAGTATAACATTTTTACATGTAAGATTCTATGTTGCTGTTATGGTACGTCTTATTAATTAGCATTAAAGAGTATGCTATTCGATCTATTTGTAGAGATTATATGCAATATTGCAATAACAATGAGTCCCGTGGAGAAACATTTGCCACCTATTTCAAGCATGGAGTGAGTAAATTATAAACCATATCTAATAACTTTATATTTATTTTAACGACTAAATTTCGGGAATGTATATATATAGGTCACTCAATTAGTAGAAAAATAACGACATATCAAAAGACCTCAGGATCTTAGGAGAAGGTCCAGGTATATACTCGTCTATGTATGTTTGGTGTAAAGTAAACGGATACAAATTTTGTACAAAAAAACACGACGAAGGTTTGACCACTCAGAATAGTGGGGTGGTTGTTAAAGGGTACAACGGGTCTGAAACTATGTCATACTACGAAGTTTTAACGGATATAATCGAAGTACAATACTTTTCTCACAAACGAGTTGTCTTATTCGAGTGTAAGTGGTTTGATACACACTCGGGGGAACTAGGAGTGAAAGTGGATAAATATGGCTTCGTAAGTATAAATGTAAACCGAATTTTAAAAACCCAAAGTCAGGACCTGTATATATTGGCGAGTCAAGCAAAACAAGTATTTTTACGCCCCTGATATGTCAGCCCGACCCGGTTGGAATATTGTGACAAAAATAAAACTACGGTTTACAAATATATAGTTCAGATTAATTAATTAGGTAGATTTATGTTTTTTTACTTTATATTCATTCTTATTACTACTTTATTTCGATTATTCGCTCATTTTATTAATGGTACATTAAGAATGTGTGAAGGTCGTAAAGAAACTTGGAAGAGTATGAGGAAAGCACCCAACAAACTGTCTAAGCACTACCAAAACCTACTTGCACAATCAGAAAACTTAAGGTTCTAAGAAGAGTCTTCTAGAGATCAAACACATATTGCTGTAAACCCGATAGCTACTACTCCCCCAGTAGACGAGGATATTGATGCTGAGGCTGAAGAGTTTGTTTGCTGATATGGGGGATGACGATGAGGCTGACGACGAGGCTCACGAGTAGGAGCACGGTTTCACTCCTGACCCATCATCGACAGGTAACATGTTTACACTTAGTGATTGTTTGTATTGATTTACATCTAATTATAAATTTGATAATTTTGAAGAAACTTCCTCCCGCAAGAGACGGGGGAAGAACAAGAATATCGCGCTATTGAGGAGGCCACCGGGGACAAAGATTTCTCTGACTTTTAGAGCGATAGATGGGAGGCTCGGTGGTGTCGGCGAGGGAAGAACAATGTGGTCTAGACATTTGGGGTCTGTTGTGCGGGACCCCTTAGCCATCTCACACCGCCTCCTGTAGTGGAATGCATTAAGTGCTGATCAATTGGATTCGATTTGGATTGCTATGACGGTAATCATTACTTAATTATACATTAATAATTCAATACTTATTTATAACATTTGAATGATTTATTTTTCAGGATCCGTTCGAGTGTACTGATGGTTCTATTGATGATTATCGAAGGTCCGGATTGGCACACGCCAAATAGATATGGGATAAATGGCACTCGGATTTGAATAGAGATTATATCCGAATTCATCTAGAAGACGAGGCGGTGGTACTTGCCAATCCTCCACGAGACTACAACCAAGATGATTGGGATTTGTGTGTCGAAACGATTACTTCACGGAAAAATTTAAAGTATGGTTTCATAATTCAAATAAAATATGATATTAATTATTCTAACTTCATTTTTTATTTTAAATTCAGAAAAAAAAAAGTCGTACAAATGTTGTTAACAGAAAGAAGCTAAAATTCCCACATCATACGGGAAGTAGATCGTTTGCTCAAGTGGAAGAAGAGTTGGTAAATACATTATTTGTAATAACTTAATATAAAAATTGTTATTAATTATATAAATCATTTATTTCAACAGGCGCTTGAAATGGGACAGACACTCTCTGTCGTTGAAGTATTCAAGAGCCGTACCCCAAAACCTACCAAAGAAAACTCAACCCCCAACCCAGACGAACTAGCGCAAGAGAAAATTGTAAGTGAATTGAATTTAAATAAATTATTTATAGCTAATTTATTTATTATATAAATGAAAATTTATTTCAAATGTGCAAGTTGAGATGGAGGAAGTAAAAAGTAACGAACTAGAAATATCTGACTTTGAGTTGATGGAGAGAGTGTTCGGACGCCAAAAACATAAGGGAGTTATCGGTATGAGATCAGGCGTCCGACCCACACACTTTCGTGAGGATCTTCGAAGTGACAACAATTCACAACGAGCCACTAATCGATTGTTTGAGGATAATCAAAGAATGACGATGGAACTAGAGGAATTGAAAAAAAGGGATGAAGAAAAAACTCAAACGATTAATCAAATACAAGAGGAAAATGTAGAATTGATTTCAAGAATGGATAGGGAAAGTGCAAAACAGGAGAAGGAAATGTTAGAAATGAATGCAAGATTAGAGAGTTTTGAAATGTTTATGATGCAGTATCAACCACTCCCTCCTCCCCCACCAGCTAATTCTAGTATGTTTCGACTAAAAACAGGTTTATGAATTGAATACGTTTTAATTTTAATGTAAAACATGTTGTTTGGATGATTGGTTTGGTTGAGAATTTTGGAATGATCATTTGCTTTATGAATGTCATTTGTTTTATGAATTGATATTGGTTTGGCTGAACAGATTTCGGTTGAGCACAAAACAATCGGGCTATTTTGTACATTTTGTAGGAAAAAAACGAAAGTTAAATAGAATCTTTCGGTTTTTCTTGAAAAGGAAAAACCGAGAGTTCTTCATATACCTCTCGGTTTTATTTGAAAAGGAAAAACCGAGAGATATTTGGAAAGCTTTCGGTTTAGATACCCGAGAAAAAAACCGAAAGTTAATTGGAAAACTTTCGGTTTTTCTTCAGAGGGAAAAATCGAAAGTTAATTAGGTCATTTTCGGTTTTTCTTCAAAGAGAAAAACCAAAAGTTGTGTAATTAACTTTCGGTTTTTCTTCAAAGGGAAAAATTGAAAGTTTTCCAATTAACTTTCGGTTTTTCTTCAAAGGGAAAAACCGAAAGTTTTCCAATTAACTTTCGATTTTCCCTTTGAAGAAAAACCGAAAGTTAATTTGAAAACTTTTGGTTTTTCCCTTTGAAGAAAAACAGAAAGTTTTTCAATTAACTTTCAGTTTTTCTCTCGGGTATCTAAACTGAAAACTCTACGATATCTCTCGGTAAACGCCCAATTGTTTTTAACGAAAGAGTTAATACCGAGGAATGACGAGAGTCACCTAAACTTTCGGTATTGGGTCTATACCGAAAAATATATGGTCAAAACCGAGAGTTTTTACACTCGTTTTTTACCCCTTTTTCACCAGTGATTTAATTATAATATAAAAATAAAAATATTTTTATATAATAGATTTTATTAATATCAAATTAGTTAGTTGATATAGAATAGTTAAATTATAATCATAATTTAAATAAATATGCTAAGTAGAAATCACTAGACAATTTCATTGTTATAATTTTTGTTTGGTTAATTGGATAAATCTATTTTAATCTTAACCCAACTCATTTAAAATTTTCCAACTCAAAATTTACCAAACCAAATTAATAATTTCATGTTGGTTTAGGAGATAAGGATTCAGATTCGAATTCTCGGATAAACCTTTTGTTTAAAAAAAAAAGATGCATGATTAATGGTAATGACAATTTCAAAAATATAGACGCAAACAAACATAATTTAACCTTAAAAAGTAAAAGGGGAAGAAGAAAACAAGAAAAAATATATTAGACGATAATAATAATAAATTGACAAGACTGATCTCCAAATATTTTTAAGTCAAGGTCGTGGAATAACACTATTTAGGAAGCAAATACTTGGAAGAAAGAAAAGACAAGCTTACGTGTTTAAATATTTGGATTTGCATTTTATTTTTATTTTTCGATTGATTATATATTACTTTTCACTTTGCACAAATAATTGTTTATTTCAAATCAGGGTTGTCGAGATCAAATTAAATAAAATTTTGATAAATTTAAATCAACATTTTGTAAAGTATCCAAAATGAGATTAACCATTTAGAGAATAACAAGAAAATCGTAAAAAATGTTTATCAACAAACAAACTTAACATAAAAATTTAGTGTTACGAGGTCGGAAATTCTCAAGAAAATCAATAAGTTTATTGATCGACTCCACCGATTTTCTAAAAGAGATCATTCATGTCGTCAGCGTTATAGAGTAAACGCGTCGATCGACAACAATCACTTAACGTCTTACGATTCTTTTAGAGCTAAATAGTTCACCATAAAATAATCGAGATAAATACTCAACAACTCAATCTAACCAAACTCGCGATTTTTATCCAAAAATATTAACAAACAACGATTGACTAAAGCATCACTCACTCAATGTCAATCATATTCTAAAGTAAGTATTGGAATTAAACTAATTTCATTAATTAAATGGAAATAAGAATTTGGGAAAATAAATTCATACCAAATTCAAATTTGAATTAATGGTGAAATTTAATTTAAATGAAAATGAATTTGTTAATTGTTATAATTAACAATAATGTCCTTAGGAGACATGTAACAAATAATGTTAATTGTTATTGTAACTACAAAATAATTATTGATATCAATTATTATTAAGTGCTAACATATTGAATCTATGTAATTTGCATTCTCCTAATAAAGAGGAAATGTCAATGTAATGAAGAGGCAAACAATGTTAATCATTGAATAGATGAATTAGTGGTCGTTGAATTAAAGTATTGATAAATGATTTAGGGTTTAATTTTCAACTATATATATATTTTCACTCTAATTATCTTACACCATATCATCTTACTCTATCTCTCTCTAAAATTCCAAAAGTTAATTCACTCTACATTTTCTGTTGAGCCCGGTGATAAGGATTCAAATACTTTTTAAGTTCGTTGCGTAGTGATTTTAGTGCCGAATTACTACTAGATTTGTTGTACTCTAGGAGATAGTCATCTGCGATAAGCTCCAACACAAGAGGAGATGTTGAATCTGTTTTAAGGGGAAATGTGTCTAACACATGTCTCGAATTAACTATCAAATTCGGTGATTTCGTTCTTTGTATATTTTATTTTATTTTATTTCTTTGTAACATTTTATTTTATATATATTATGTAATTTAAAGACAATAACACTAACAATATGCTTCAAATCGTGTAACTCATTTGCAATGCAAAAATAAATAATGTGTCGTCTCAACCTCTTCGCTACACATTCTACCGCGACAAACCATAATTTTGTATTATAATAATAGAAAATTGAACATCCCTAATAATACATCATTTTTCTATGCATCTATCATCGTCAATATCCCATGCATCCCATGCACGACATGTTAGAATATGAGAAAGAGAAATTGTATATTGGATGGTATATTTAGTTACATAGATTATGTTTATTATATAGACATTAATTATACTTATCAAAAAAACTAATATAATATAATAATATAGTAATTATATTATCAAAATTTATAATATTGTAACATATATTATTATTATTATTATATATTATAACATAATATAATAATTATATTATCACAATTTATAATATTATTTTATATTTGAAAAGAGGCTCATTTTACCAACAGTTAAATAAGGTCCGAATCTTCTACGACCTTTTGATCAATACTCTCCCTCAAACTTAGCTAAATTATTGGAGTGAAGGATAAGTTTGGAGCATCTGTGAGTACCACTTCATTAAAAACCTTATCAAGAAAACTCTTTAGGACAAAACCTTGATAAGGGAAAAAGAGTGTAGTCTTCACCGATTAGAGAAGAGGATCAATGTCTCGAGAGATCTACTAGCCCATGTTTGCTGTAGATGTGGTTGCAAATCTTGAGGCTAGCGGCCTTGGTGAATATGTCAGTAGATCAACTCCTTATAAAACATGGCAATGTTACTCCTTCTTTAATCTTATCTCTTACTTTGTTCTAGTCAACCTCTATATGTTTGTTCTTTCATGAAAGACTAGATTTGTTGCTATATAGATTTTTGTTTGATTATCATAATGCATAGTGATTGGAGTTGATGATTCGATACCTAAATCCTTGATGAGAGCCTTTAACCATACCAACTCATTTGTTAACTTCCTCATAGCCCGATATTCAGTTTCAACCCTTGAACAATACACCACTTTCTATTTCTTAGACTTCCATGTAAACAGATTGTCTCCTATGAAAGTGCAATAGCCCGTGGTTGATTTTTTATCAACGATGTCTTCAACATCACAATACCCAACTATCTCAACATTTCATTCTTTTCCATCCAAATGCCTTGACCCGGTGAGCCTTTGAGATACCAAAGAATCCTTTCAACCATGTTACAATGAGAGATCGTATGCTTCTTCATGTGTTGGTTAATAAGTCTCAAGTATTGAGGAGGATTGGTGTAAGGTTTGTCTATTGGATCATCATTTTTTCTCCCCATTTCGCTTGACCTTATAGCCTAATTTTCTCGAGTGGTGTTTTGGTTAGTTTATAGCCTAATTTTCTTGTTTCACTTATTAAATCAAGAGTATACTTCCTTTGTGATATAAATAAGCCTTCTAGAGAACGACATAGTTGATCACTACCTAAAATGATCAAGCCATCCACATAAATAAGATAATAGTGATGCCTTGAGGATTTTGAAGTGTGAATAGGGTGTGATCAGCTTCCGATCTACTAAAACATTTATCTTTGAGTATTGAGATGAGCTTGTGATACCACGTTCTTGGAGATTGTTTGAGTCCATAAATTGATTTCCTAATCCTTAGGACTTTTCCTAGAGTGATTGAATTTTCAAGACCTAGTGGCGGAGTCATGTAAACTTCTTCTCACAATTATACTTGTAAGAAGGCATTCTTCACATCTATTTACTAAAATCCTATGAAAGGTTGGTAGAAATGGACATAATAACTCTAATTTTGTGAAGTTTTGTTGTAGGTGCAAAAGAATCCTTATAATCATCCCCATAGTTTTGCGTGAACCCCCTTACAACTAGGCCTGCCTTGTACCTTTCTATATCATCATTACTTAGGTACTTGATTATAAATATCCATCTTGAGATCACGACTTTCTTTTTTAAAGGTAACTCAGCTTCATCCTAAGTATGGTTTCTATTCATGTTACCAATTTCATTATCAGCTGATGCAACCCATTCTTTACTCTCATTACCTTCTTCCTAGCCTTGTGGTAAGTGATGTAGATCCATCTTTACATAAATGTTGGATAATTTGATGGAAAAGGGTCAAGTGAACACACTTGTATTGGATGAAGAATAGCTTGATTGTTGTAATACTTCGAATGTTTCGAGCCAAATTTTTTTTCTAGTGTTTCTTCTTAGTGGAATGATTTTTTCAACTGATTCTTCCACTTGATACCGAACTTGATGTTGATCTATAATAGGTTCACATTTATTCTTTCCTTCAGCTTGATATGGAGACTCGTCAATTCACGTTCACTCTTTCCTTCAGCTTGATATGGAGACTCATCATTTTGATATGATTCCACTAAGTCATATTCATTTTGATCTCTCATTTCTAGACCAGTCTCTAGATTCTCATTTTTATTTGGTTGAGTATTAGTATTTTCTTCATTAGTCCTGGTACTAAATGGTTGATATCGAAGACTCCATTATATTTGATGTAGAGTTGGTGAGATCCTTGATACTTTCATTTTGTCATAGTACCCTTAATTCTCCATAAATTTCACATCTTTAGACACTAGCAGCTTATTGTTGATCGGATCATAACAATTATATCCCTTTTGTGTTGTTGAGTAGCCTAGGAAGATATTCTTTGTACTTTTAGCATCTAGTTTGGTTCTTTGATCACCAAATTGATTTATATTGGCAATTTCTTTGAGGAGAGAATACAAGTCTTACTCACTAGATCACCATGAGATGTTTCTATTGCCACTTCTTTCATTTGTTTAGATGAGTCGGCTTGATCTTGACCTCTCTCAACCTCTTGAGAAATATTTACCCTCAATAAACTTGGCCTTAGGTGTGGATAGAGTATGTACCATTTTGCAACTAGGTGACTCTTCGTCTTACAATGGGTGCACCATGGTGGCTTATAGTCTTTGACGAATTTATTGCCTTGGTATCCACCTTTATTGGTTGTTGGAGTCTCTACTTTATTAGACATTGGAAGATCTCCTTCATTGTTAAACAAACCGAATGATCCTTGTTCCTTTTGAATTTGTAAGCACACTTCATCTAAGCTTGGAAGCTTGTCTACCCTCAAGAGATGTTTGATGAGATCTTAAATGAGGGGTTTAATGTGAGAAATAATCCAAAGACTTTTTCTTGCTCTTTTTATTCATTGATCACAGCCGAATCCATGGTGCTAGGTCTTAGCATATCTAACTCGGCCCAAAGTGATCTGAATTTTCCAAAATGATTGGTGAATTTCATGTCTTCTCGACTGAGGTTGTTACTGACTTTCTTGACTTCAAATACTCTAATGAGGTTTGAGATGTTTCCATAGATATTTTTTAGAGTTTCCCAAAGATCATTTGATGTTTCTCAATATGAATAAGCCTTCAGAATAGGTGCATCAAGGGAATTTTGAAGAAGACCAAGAACGATTTTATCTTCTTGAAACTATTTGTCTTCTGCTTCTAGCTTGGTTTCTTCTTCCTTTTCTTTCATGGTAGTGTCAAAGTCTCCATCTTTCTTGATGATGGGTTTTGGCAAAGGCTTGGTTCTTTTAATATGAATTCATTTGTCTTTTATTTCCAGCTTGGCTTCTTCTTCATTTTCTTTCATGGTAGAGTCAGAGTCTCCATCTTTCTTGATGATGGGTTTTGGTGAAGACTTGGTTCCTTTAACATGAATTCATTTGTCTTATGTTGTCAATTTGGTTTCTTCTTCCTTTTTTTTGATGGTAGAGTTAGAGTCTCCATCTTTCTTGATGATAGATTTTGGCGAATGGTTGGTTTCTTTAACATGAATCCATAACCCTCTACCACACAGGGTGGTTGTTCTTGTGGTTCTACACTATAGGAGATAGTTTGCTCCTTTTAAAATTACTGGAATCGCAACTGGTTTAGTGCTATCCATGGTTTTAAATTAATTTGCTTCAAAAAATAGAGATATCCACAATTCTAGTATTTTGTCAACTCAAGAATCAATGATTTTGATGATTAAGTCTTAGAGTGAAATAAGTCTAGTAAAGTAAAAGATTTAAGAACTAAATATTTTAATATTTGAAATCAGAGTTTTGAGCGGAATAAGACTAGAAAAGTAACCAAAGATTGAAAGAATATGGTTCCATATTAGAATAGTAAGAATAATTGTATTTAATTGTTATATATTATAGCATTCCATCAATGGCTAAAGTAACCATTGATGGAGGCAGCGAAAGACAGTGATTATATGCTCAAAAGAGAAAAGAATGTTCTAATATCGTGTTAGAATATGGGTGTAAATGAACTGAGTCGCTCGTGAATGACTTGGTCAAAGTTTGATTCGAGTTCGGTCAAAATCGAATTTGAGCCGAGCTCGAGCCAGCTCGTTTAAGATTCGAGCCGAATTCGAGCTTAGGTAAAACTCGTTTGATGGCTTATCAAGTTTTTTTAGCCTAATCATATACAAACTTTTTTATTATGTTTTAATCAAAATTTGAAATTTACCCATAAGATTATCTATGAGCTTATTGCTTATGGGCTTTCCCAAAATATACTTATAAATTAAAAAATATATGTTATATAATATTTATAAGGAAATAAATAAATTTGATATTAATTTAATAATAAAAATATTTTTTTTAAATCATAAATATAATTATACTATAATATTATTTAATATATGCAATCTAAATTTAATATATTTTTATAAGATATAAGACTATTTTTATTTCACTATAAAGTATTTATCAAGATATATCAGAATAATATTTATAAATTAAAAAATATATATTATATAATACTTATAAGTTATAAGAAAATAAATAGATTTAATATTAATTTAATTGAAAAAATATAATTTTTAATAACCAATCAAAATATAATTATATTATAATATTATTTATATATGGAATCTCAATATATTATATTTTATAAGATATAAAATTATTTTTATTTCACTATAAAGTGTTTTATTTTTTAAAATAAACATAATAGAGTCTAATATATTTTTAAGTTTATCTCAAATACAATACACCACTTGAAAATATTCTTCTCAAACTTACTTAAATATGAATAACTCTCTTAGGTATTAGACGTGTATTCTTATGCGAACCAATACGTTCATTTTTACGTGAACCAAATCCTAGCTGAGGAAGAGTTACAGAGCGTAAAACAAAAAAAATACGCGGAGGGTTTTACGGTTCAATGTATAAACTCTCGATTTCCATTATGTTTTTTTAATATAAGAAATTAATATTTAAATATATTTAAATTCGAGCCTTTCGAGCCGAACTTGAGTCTATGATTATGTGATCGAGTCAAGTTCGAGCTTAATATTGAAAACTCGAGCTAAGCAAGTAAAAAAACGAGTCGAGCCGAACTCGATTTAGGACTAGTTCGAGCTCGGCTCAGCTCGTATACACCCTATGTTAGAATATGAAAGAAAAATTGTATATTTGATAGTATCTTTGGTTACATAGATTATGTCTATTATATATATATATATATATATATATATATATATATATATATATATATATATATATATATATATATATATATATATATATATATATATTAATTAGACTTATAAGAAAAATAATATAATATAATAATGATATTATCACAATATATTTTATCAACATATTATATTATATTTGAAAAGAGATTCTTTTTGACCAACGGTTGGATAAGATCTAGAACATTTTGATCAATATGATACTCCATCCAAAATATGAGATTTTTAAAAGAAATTTAGAATCTCACCACTTCTCCCGTAGATAACCACACACGACAATCTCTACAAATAAAATGTGACAATGATCAACTTTAAAGGAATTCATATATTGTCAATGTAAGATATCACACGAGAAAGAAATCATCACATTACGCTCCATATTAACTGATTTCTATCATTAAGTGATCTCATGTATTTAATATACTCGACAAACTATTCGAACGTTGATCGAACATGTCATTGACCAAAACATTTTTACAGATCCCGACCGAAGCAAGAGTTGAGAATGACAAGACAATACTTCTAACACTATACCAAACATCGTCTCATAAATTGATCAATGAGTCGTCGTCTATCGAAAATCTACCCCGCACGGAAAAAACTCACATAGTGTACATGTCTTCCCAAACACTAGAACAAGTTGGTTGATAAATAACTTTATTGAAACATCCATATCAATGATGTTCATATTTACATCTCATCCTATCAGACTAAAAGTTAGGATTTTCAATAGGTTGGTTATAATATATTAAGATCAATATTTTATGAGTTTGATAATTTTTTGAATCATATAAATCCAATAAATTATATTTAACAGGTTTATTAACTAATTTGATAATAATTAGTTAAATAAAATCAAATAAAAACATCATTACACTTTTAAAGATATTATTTTATGTCTAACTAAATAAATTTTTAATATATAAAAATATATATAAGTATTTTGAATAAAAATAATAAAAGTATTGAATAAATATAACATTTAACAACAATTAAAGAATAATAAAAAAAATATTTTTTAAGTTGGTAAATTTTCAAATTTTGTTTGTCCATTAATATTAATTAATATTTTTTGAGTGCGTCACAAATTAATTTAATTATATAAATAAATCTTATATTTGAAACTAATAAAACATTTTTACTATTAAAATTATATATTTTAATTTATATCTAACTATTTTATTTTTTATTTTGTTTGGATTCAATCTATTGTTAACCGATTTTAATCAATTTAAATTATCATTTATAATCCAAACTATCCTTTATAAGTTTAACCTAAAATATTATAGCCATCTTCCACAAATTGTACTTTGACTAAAAAACATTTAACTTTTAACAAATTAATCTAGTCCGATCTTCTATTACGTTTTGGTATTCCCCTCTTTTGAACCAATAAGAATACGCGTAACTTGAATAATATATTAATATATCAATTTGAATTAAAATATATATATATATGGAACTCGAATATAATCCCGCTTTTTTTCTGATTCAACTTGAGAAGCACAAAGGAGTGAAACTTCCTTCACTTCACTCATTTTTACATTACAAACCTCAAAAGCGTTAAGTAGTGAAATCTCGGTACGATAAAAGTAAAGATACCATGATATTGAATATTTGCGGTATCCTAAGATTCTGGTGCTTTATCAATATAAACTATCAAGTAAAACAAATATTTTATTTTTTAGTCAATTTCATTAGTCGTATTATATATATTTTTAATTTATAAATATTATTTCGATATTTTGCTATATATTTTGGTATATATACTAAAATATCAAAAAAATTAAAACTTAAAACCGAAAATGTATCGATAATTTCGATATCGGTACATACCTTACCAATTTTTTTAATATTTATGATACAATATTTTTGATATGAAACCGAAAATATCAGTAATTTTCTCTTTTTATATACTTAATAGACACATTGTCACATTATTTGAAACTTAAACTATAACATATAAATCTGAGAGATATATTATTCCTTAAATCCAATATTATATTTATCATATTTGCATCTTTTACACATGTTTCCAAAATATCATATACAAATATTACCTTAAACTTTAGTGTAAATTGACTATATTTGGATTGAGGAATATTAACTTTTAAAAAGTTACAATTAGAAAATGAGCATAAAAGAAAAAATAAAAACATATTACAACTGAAATAAAAAATATTACAAGCACTTGCTATATTTCTAGATTGCACTTTTTCGTGCTTAAGAACGACATGTTTCAAGTTATTCGTGTTGTGTATAATATGTACGTTTATAATTACATCTTTTTTGTACGGTCCACTGATTTTTGTGTTGTCATTGTTCATAGACAAAAAATAATAATTTGTTTATATTTTTATAATTTTGTTTATTTTTAAAAAATATAGTTAATTAATAAATTTCAAATTTATCTAAAACTTATTAAATTTCAAATAAAATTTTGTTATTTTAAATATTTTGATCGATTATATATATATATATATATATATATATATATATATATATATATATATATATATATATATATATATATATATATATATATATATATAAACGAAATGTGACGTATCTTCAATCTCATACGAGTCGTGTCATAGGGTGTTGGTGTTGTCGTGCCGAGTTATTTACAGACTCTAAACTTAATACCCTTAGTTTTGAAGGTTTCAATCAATACTCTTGCCAATTTTCTGGTTCTTCTAGTGAAGAACTCAATGAACAAATTCGAGTTTAGTTAAGAGTGCATAATCCCCTTAGTTTTACAACTAATTAAACTTAGTTGAATCAAACCAAATATTGTGTCAAAGTGAAGTGATACAGTGCCATTGATGGTTCACATACAACTTTCCAGAATCCCAACAATAAGAAGAAAAGATAAGGAAAAAAGACAAAGGAAACAGGAGAAACATAGCCAATGTTTGTATTTTACATACGTCTAGTGATACATTACAAGTCAAGATGTGACCATTTTCCACTCTTCATTTCATATCTGGATGCCAAGTTATTTATAAACTCCAGACATCGTGTGTCTTTGACATCGTGCCTTCCTATTATGTGTTTTGTTAAATCAAATACTAGCACTCAATCGATCAAGTGTTCAAAATATATAATAAATATTACCTAAAAAAATTGGTTCATATGAAATTTAAATTTGTTATTTTTATAACTTTAACGTTTATTAAATTTATTAATATATATATATATTATAAAAATGAATGAAAAGATTAACTAAATTAATATTTTCAAAATGAGATTCAACTTTGAATCTGAAAATTTTCAAATAAAATCAAATTTTAAATATTATAAAAATAATAAAAATTAAATAAATGAGGATAAAATTTAGGCGGGAATTGAAGCAACAAAATCTAGATCACGTGGTCCCGTCTGACTTGTCTGCATCTGCCAGCTCCCTTCACTGCAAGTCAAAAAGCTCAGTCAAACCATTTTCTCTTCCCGTTCTAGTTCTCTGGGCCAAATTCCAAATTAATACCTCATTTTTATAATATATTAAAATATACCATCAAGTTTATAATATAGCACAGAACACCACAAACGCTTCCAAAATTTGCTATTAAAAATAAATAATTTAGAAAAGTTAGTCATCCTCATTGTAATAATAACTGTTAATAAAATTTAAATGAAAATTTTTAAAAGTACATATAACCCCACCATACCATTAATGCTTACAACAACATATTTGACTATTTTAAAATTGGATTCTGATGTAACAAAAAAATAAAACTATCATCTTTCTCATCTGTAAACCATCTTTTTAATAGTTTAATATGAAATTCCTGGATTCTTTTTTTCTTCAGTGTTAATAGTCCATTTTCTGGATTCTTCTTTGAGTATTAAAAAAATAAAAATAATATAAATTTAAAAATATGTATATTGGAAGAGGAATATACCTGTGACAATTGCCTAAAAAATGGTGAAGTTAGCAATGGTTGTTCATAAAAAAGGGTATGGGATGGAAATACTTTGTTCTTGATTAAGGAAATTTACACATGTCTAGAAATATTTTAATTATATATAAATATTAACTTGTTCTCATGTTCACAAACTAGGGTTCATTGTTTATAATATATAATTTATTGTTAATAATGTTTAATAATTCAACTTATTTTATTCTCACTCTTTTACAATACTATTGTTATTAGAAAAATATAAGATTACTATGAATACCTCACTAAATATTCAAATAGAACATTATCTAAATAAGGGTAAGTTTAATTCACCATGTACTCGATCAGTTTATTCGCTTAAACTTATTCTTAGATACTATTTTGATAGGATTCCGCTTATTCGTTTCAACTTTTTCAGTTAGAAGTAGGAGGTACATAAAACGCAAAAATTTTGATTAGCATATCTTCAGTCATGACGTTCACTTTAATTTATGATCTTCTAAGTTCTAAGTGAGAATTGAATACCTAACTTTTGGTCTCTTAGAACCAATCTCAAATAACTTATAATCTCATTTGTAAGGCCTTGTTTGATCAATGATTTTACTCGTGTTTACTCTAAATTTCTATTATTGAGAAAATAAGTAAAGATGGTCGGTGAATTCACTGGAGACATCCGAGTTGTTTGACGATCGTTTTCTTTTGTTAGTGTTTGCTTAGTGATATCGTTTTATTCATGTGGATGGTACTTTTAGATCACTCAATTTTTTTTTTTAAATTATTAGTGAACTTGAAAGACTTTTATTTATATTTTTTTATATTCAAAATTTTCATTTTTTTATAATCTAACACTTATGTTTATCATAAATCATCCATATTATTTAAATTGAGTGATAACAAAGACAAAAGAGATGCCATGACAAAAACATCACATCATGATCAATGTGGGATGACATGCAATTCAATGTACTAAAAAAAACCCCTCTCATACCATCAAAAGATCCCCTTTTCTGTACTCTCTTTCTATCTCACTTTCTCTCACTCACAAAAACACACACACACCACTACTATAAAATAAATACCCACATCTACTCTCTGGTTTCTAACAGTAACCAGGGGGTCACTCTCCTCTGTTCTTCACCCCATTATTATTATTATCTATTCACCCACCCAAGCTTACCATTTTCCCATCTCATGGCATGTTTAGACATGTACACTTCTAATCAAAACTCTTCATCATCATCACCATCCGACCATAACAATAACAAATCCAACCTTCCTCCCATCAGTCCAAGAATCTCCTTCTCAAATGACTTCGCCGAATCCCATCGCTACCATCGTCATCACAAACCCCCAAACCCATCTTCTTCAGCTGCAGCCGCCGCAGCATCTTCGGATTTCGAGTTCTGTGTCCCGACCGGAAACAATTCAACCATGATTGGAGCTGATGAGTTGTTCTTCAAAGGAAGACTTTTGCCTTTGAAACAAGGCACGACCACTCTCAGGGAGGAGCTAATGGTGGAGGAAGGTAATCAAAGTGTTATTGGTCGTCGTCTGATGTCTCATATGAGGCCTCCATTGAAGGGGTGGAAGGAATTGTTGGGTCTTAGAAAGGGAGGACATAATAGTAATGGATCGAAGAAATCTTCTTCTGCCAAGAACAATGATCAGGAATTAAGTGGGTAGAAAAAACAAGTACTCTGGGTCTAACAGGTGAATGACGAAATGCTGCTCCCAATGAAAGAGGACATTCATTTTTATTAGATTATTTAGTTTCTCATGTTGTTTTAATCATCTTGTTATGTTTTCTTTTATTTTATTTTTATCATTGTAATTGCTCAAATGGTTTTTTAGAGGGGTTTTTTGGGTTTGTTCTAGTGATGAAAGTTGTTTTTTTAATTTTGGTTATTTATAATTTTGATTTGATTCTCGTTATCTCATTAGTTAGTATGTGTTATCTTTTGATTTTGTGTAATTGCAAGAGATAAGTCTTTTTTATATAAACTAAAAAGAACAAAGATGAACTCACTAGCTTGAACCCCTTAACTTGCTTCATAAATACCAACATAAAATGATCTCCTTTAACTTGTTTGATTGTGTAGATGATTTATTTTTTTTGGAAAAATAAATTATAAAAGTAGTTTAGAATAAAAAAATTTATTTTTAGTTAGTTCAAATATATGATTAAAGCAAGGATAAAAAAAGAAATAAAATATAATTGGTGATTTTTTTATAATAAAAAAACAAACAAATCAAACGAGCTCATGCATGTTTTTTTATCTTTTTAATAACATTATATTTCTTTTACAAATAAAGTACTTGTAGAGTTTATTTGATGTGATTTTTTTTGGGTTGTGTGCATTGGATTTATTTGGAAAAAAATGTCAATATAATTTTATTTTATTTTATATGTAAAAAAGTGAGTCTTTATTTTATAAAATTAATTAAAACTTATTCTTAAAGATTTATTTAAAAAATATTGATGAGTAATAATTTTAATTAAGGAGTTGTGTGTTTTTTTATAACAAAGTCTTCAAAGGTATGGAGGCATTAGAGTTTATTCGGTTCATAATTATTTAAATAAACTTTAATTTATTTTAAAAAAATATTTATGGTAAATGGTTTTGAAAAATTGGTTTTAAAAAGAAAAAAATATAATATATATTAATATATTATGATAAAATATATTTTTTTAAAATATAAAATATTTTAGTATTTTAATTGAGTGCGGTGAAAATAAAACATTTAATTTTTGTTTGAATTATGGAGAATATAACACCTCACGGTCATGACTTTCATTTCCATTCAAAACGCTTCCGATATGAATCAAACACGTGACAATTTAGAATCTTAAGTTTTAATCGGTCACTCAGTTAAGATACACAATCAGTGATTCTATCCACAAAATACATATCATGTCTTATTTCTTTTCAAATTTTCAAATATTTATAATTTTTTAAATAATTTCAACACAATCAACAAGTATTCAATTCCCTCTAATCAATAACATCACTTATTTAATTAATTAAATTCAATAAAAAGTATTGAAATAATCACAAACTATTCAAATATCCTTATACTGAACAAGACCTTAATTTATTATAATATATTTTTATTTGATTTTTGATAAATTTTAAATATAACAAAAGAAAATAGTAATCAACCAATTATTCAAAAAAATTAATAAATCCCATCTCCAAATAACCCATCATCAAACAAGGTCTTAAATAAAAACAGTATAAAGAAACAGGCCCACTGAGTGAGTGAAGTCTATCATAGTAGCATAATAGGATTCTACACACCAAACAAACCAGTCCAATTAGAAGCAGAGGTTTGCAGTCAACGTTCAAAAAGAGACAGCTAAGCGACAGCTGCCATGCCATGTCATACATAATAAATCCCACTAGACAACAAGAAACCACTTCCAAGAACCAATACTACTTATGGATGGTTAATTCATCAAGAAGCATATTTATTTCAAGACAAATTTACCTCTGTGACATCCTTAAATATGTAAAAAAGTATCAAATAACCTCTAAACTTATTTTCAAAAAGTTCATTTCATTAAAGTTATTAGAATACATAAAGATACATTAATGAGATCATACAAAACATAGTGTTGAAATGAATCTTTACACAAAATTGTTTTTCTTATTTCAATCACAATTGCATAGTAAAGTGAAAATAATAATGATGTTGAAAAGTTGGGGATATAAAGTGTTGTATAGATAAAAATTGAAGGTAATAAATTGAATTTGTGTGGGTCAATATATGCTTTTTTTTTCTCTGGAGACGAAAGAAGGGATCAGATGAGACCGAGTCAGTCAAACATATGTCCGACCTCTATTGGTTTGGTCTGGTCTGGTCTGCACAAAGTAGGAGCAGCAACAGCTAATTCTCACATCCTTTAATTGGTCTGTTTTTTGCCCCATCACTCCAACCATTCCAAATCCGTGAAACATTTTATCTTATTTAATAAATAGTTTTAACTTTACCATTCAAATTAATTATCTCTGACATTTTAACTTTTATTTCCTTTTAATGCTTCTTTATTATATTTTTGTAATTACTTTTTTTTTTTTAAATATCTTATCATAGAGAACGTTTGGTTTGATTTGATTTAAACTGTATTTTGTTCATGTTTGAAATCATCTTAAGTATTTGATTGAATATATATACTTATTAATATACATATTTTTCGAAACAAGTTTGTCTTTGATATTGTCGTCGAGTATGAGTTTCGTGTCGAGATATTAAGTAATAGTAGCGTGTATCTTGTGTAGTGTGGTGTGATGATATGACAAAATAGAGATAGCTGGAGAGACTAATTTTAAAAAAGATTCATAAATTATAATTAGAGACTTAAACTTAAGAATAATAGGTAAAAAAACAGAATTTGGTATATAATAAATATTTTATTTGTTTTTGACCGAGCTTAATAAATAATATATATTTTTTAAGACTTATCTCATCTTAACCAGCTCTATCATTTCATATCATTTTTGTCTGAAATTTTAATTATCATATTATTATTATGTCTCAATATTAGTTTATAATTGTAACACTAAGAATTTTCTTTCCCGTAAAGCTAGTTTCTAGCACTACAAAAAAAACATGTATTTGCGACGGAATTTATCGATGAAATTTCTGACGAATATATAATTTGGGACGTTATTTTCATCTATATAATTTTTTTGCAAATATGAGTGTCGCTAACACTCCTACGGTTAAATATTTAGTCGGAAAATATTGGTGACGGTTTTTACGACGATATATTAGTGACAGAATATTCGACGATATGTGTGACAGAGTTTTTGACGAATTTTCCTACGGTATAAATAATTATTCTTTTCAACCTTCATTCCTACCCTTCATCCCAAGTTATTTATGGGTATATCCGTCGAAAATTTTATATTTTTAATATTTTATAATTTATATTATTACCTAAATTTTGTATTATATTTAAAAAAATATATTAAAACTAAATAATACAATTAATCATCCATTATCACAAAATAATATCATCAATCATCTATTATCACAAAATATATATTCAAATTAAACTTTAAACATAAGTCATTAAAACTAAAATATATATCAAATGATATTCTTGAAATTACGACTAATAGTACTAACAAAATCCATAAACACAATCAACTTACACAATCCATAAATGCAACCCATTGATTCTTTAAACATCAAGTATATATCAACGGGATCCAATAAAGCTTCGATCTTCAAACATATATCAACGGAATTCAACAAAGGTTCATCTTCAAACATATATCAACGAAATTCAACGAAGCTTCATCTTCAAACATATATCAACGACGAGTGAACAAAAGCTCGAAACTGCAATCAATCTAAATCAAATTTAAAATTAATTATGAAGATATTTTTATTACCTTCAAAATAGAAACAATAAATAACATAGTAAAATTGAAATTCATACCTTATCGTTGTCACTTCTTCCGACTTTTAAATGTTGTCATTATTTCGTTCATTTGGGCTTGCATAATTTCTTGTCCTTTTAGAAGAGCAGCAATTACAGCATCTGATTGAATCTTTTCTTCCTTTGTTTTCCTTCTTTCCTCAATCAATTCTTCATCTTTTTTTTTTCATTTCTTCTTTTCGTTCTTCATCATTTTTCTTCAACTCTTGTATTGTATCCTCTAATCTTGCAATTTTTTTTGAGATTTGTAAAGATGAAGATTCTTGATTCATGAAACAGAAGCTTGCCCCCGTGCCCATGCCAAATATTCTTCCTTTTTTAGGGCCACCCACAGCTATAACCCATAATTCCTCGCTTGTCATTTTGTTAGATTCGTCACAACTATCATTAACTTCGTTAAGCTCCACAAACTTTTCCTAAAAATACATACAAATAATATTGTTCAAAACAAATATGATTCATTTTTTTAAACAATCTTAAACTGAAATAATATAAAAGTAATTTAATACCGCTGCTTTAGCAGCTCGTGGGCCACTCCAGCTGCCATTCTTTTTTTGATATGTACGCATGAATGTCTCCATTACCGTTGGTATCCTTCCTAACTCCACTTCCTAGATAAGAGAATATATAACATAATATAAATTGATATTTATATGATTTAATTCACAAAAGATATTATTAATTAAAAAGATTAACAAACTTACAAGCCGTCTTTTATGTGTTTGAATACTTATGGATCCTCCACAATATATGGACCCCATAGATTCCTCAGAATTCGCTTTCCGACTTGTTTTTGCTTTTTTACTTTTACACTCATATTCAGGAGTCGCGAAAGTACTTTGCATTTTTTCCCAACTTTGGTCAGAAATGAACCATGGCTTTTTGTTACATCGTTTCGCATGATATACAACATTCCTTATTTTTTCACCCCCTTTTCTATTGAATATTCGTCGAATCTCTGATGTGTGAATCTCATCGTATTTGAAACGCAGCTGTCATAGATTATAACATATTTTTATTCATTTACTATAAGAAAACAAAATTAAATTAACTTACATTGAATTAATGCCACCATAATTCTTTAACTTCTAGTGGCACATCATTCCAATTAATATAGGGACCACCTTGCCATAAAGACGTTATCATTTTGTTCAATATCCTCGTAACATCCGGTAGAAAACTATCAAAAGTATTAAAAAAAATATATTATATTTGAATAAAAAATATAGTGTAATCAATGGAGAGAAAATTACTTATATAATCTATTTATATTCAAAATTTATAAAAATGTGAAACACTTACTTAAGTCCGTCAGGTTGAATTTCCAAAATATCATTTCTTTGTGCATATGAAGACAAAGATGGAATTCCTGTATCTTGTGTATTCTCTTCGGACATAATCTGGAAAAGATTAAAATATAATTAAATCAATATCACTTATGATTTTAATAAAGAAATACATAGAAAAAGTTATGATCCTAGATATATAACTGAAGTACTGATCCTACTGTTAAGATCTTTGTACTCTGGAAATGGAAACTGAAAGTGATAGATTGATACAAGCATGAAGACAGAGAATCACAACAAAACCAATGACTAGTATTATTTCCATTGCAGGATAAACAGAGAGACTTTCAGAAATCAATCAAGCAAGAAATCACAGAAGAATCAATCCCAATTCAGATCTAATCAAAACAGGAACATTATTATTATTATTATAATGATCATCATCATCATATCACTAATTAAAGAAGAAGAATCAAGCAGATGAAATAGGTGTAGAAGTAGAAGAAGAAGAAATAAACAGATTAATATAAAAAAGCAACTAGGAATTGAAAAAGAGAAAAAGAAAGGCAGTTACTACTCAATCTCTTTAGAACATCCATTATTCAAACCAGTTAGAACATTCAAAGTGAATTATGACGAAGACCAGACATTACAAAAACAAAAATTAACAAATTTAAAAAGAGTGATTACATGTATTATGATATGAGTAGGGATTTTGGTTCCTTTCATGGCTATAGCAGCATTATGTGTTCTTATTTCAATGATCTGATTATTTGAAACACATATATTTTCCTATTTTCCCAATCTAATCTATAATCATGATCAGAGTGCACACATACTCCACTGTTCATTGTAGATTTGTTTGATCCATATTCTCGAGTGTGCCAAACAAATCCATTAATGAAATACATAGGCCAACTCGTTGATGGGCTATTGGGACTCCATGCAAGGTTATAAAGCAACCCTTTTTCGGCAACAAGAATAGGATCGATAAGAATCTGAAATTGAATAATGAATTATTCTTAATATGTTACAAATCATTGATAATAAGAGCTTTATTTTAAATTCTTACTTGTGAAGAAAACCACTTAGCAAAATTATCGGCAACAACACGATCTAATTGATTTGCATGCACTCCTTCGAGTGAATTACAATATCTCCTGTAAATTAACATTTACAATAATATATTATGTACGTTTATAAAAATAGTAATAATTAGTAACACTATAAAAAACTTACTTGTAGTACGGATCCACTTCAGGACAATTTAACAGAACATATGTATGTGCGGCTCGAAGTTCTTCATCATTTAAATATCGAGGCTTAGAACCACTACTTGGGCGTCCAAGGTAATTGAATATAGAATGTGTAGTGATAAAACTATTAATTGGACCTTCTGTGTTCCTTTGCGGTCTTTTTCTTTTTGAATTCACGTGTGGTGCAAAAAAGTGTGACGCAAATGTGGATATTTCTTCAACAAGATAAGCATTGCAAATTGAGGCTTCCACTTTCGATTTGTTTTTCACTTTCTTCTTTAAATGATGTAAAAACCTAACAAATTATCATGTTATTAATAAATCATAAATAATATATATAGTAAAATAAAATATATTGCGTACCTTTCAAATGGATACATCCATCTATAATGAACGGGACCTCCAACTTTAGCTTCATAAGGAAGATGCACCAAAAGATGCTCCATTGAGTCAAAAAATGATGGAGGAAATATTCTTTCAAGGTTGCAAAGAATCACTGGAATATCAACTTCCATTCTTTCAATATTTGAAATACTCAATGTTGTTGAGCAAAGTTCATGAAAAAAGTTACTCAAATCTGTCAACGCGCCCCACACAAAATTTGGTAATAATTTTTTGAAAGCAATTGGAATCAATCGTTCCATAAAGATATGACAATCATGACTTTTCAATCCACTCAACTTGCATCCATTAAAATCAATACATCTTGCAATGTTTGACACATAACCATCGGGAAATTTTAGACTTTTAAGCCATTCAAGCACTATACGATTTTCTTCTTTGGTTAACGTATAAATAGATTTAGGCTTCGGACCATTACTATCGGGATGCACATGCAACGAGGGACGATTGCAATGTAGAAACATGTCTTTCCTCGAATTGATATTGTCCTTTGTCTTTCCTTTCACATTCATAACGGTGTGAATGACATTATCGAAAAAAAAAATTTCAATATGCATGACATCAAGGTTGTGACGGATGAGAGAATGTTTCCAATAAGGAAGCTCCCAAAAAATACTTTTTTTTGTCCATTTATGCAACACACCGAAATCTGAAGGCGTGCCATTAGGATTTTCCATAGCCGTGGGCAAATCACACACCATTGACAATATTTCATTACTGCTCGGTCTTTGTGGGGGAGGTGACAACTCAATTCGGTCTTTAATGAAATTTTTTTTATCTAGTCTGAATTGATGTTGTTTTGGTAAAAATTGTCTATGAGAATCAAAGTAGCACGGCTTCATACCAAATTTCAGTCGAAACGATTTTGAATTTTTCATACATATAGGACATCCATGAATCCCAGCAGTACTCCAACCAGATAACATTCCATATGCTGGAAAATCATTTATCGTCCATAAAAGAGCCGCTCTCATATTGAATGTTTGTCCACTTGATATGTCAAATGTTGGAACACCTTCCACCCATAATTGTTTTAACTCTTCAATTAATGGTTGCATATATATGTCAATATTCTTTTTTGGATTTGATGGTCCGGGCACAATCAATGAAAGAAACATGTATTGTGTTTTCATACACATACCTGGTGGAAGATTGTATGGAGTCACCATTACCGGCCAAGAAGAATATGTAGACATATCAAAAGGTGAAAATCCATCAGCGCATAGTCCTAAACGAATATTGCGTTTCTCGACTGAAAATTCTGGAAATTTACGATCAAATGATTTCCACGCCTCTCCATCTGAAGGATGACACATCACGCCATTTTCAATATCATGTTGCGCATGCCACGTCATGTGTTCGGCTGTTACATTTGAAGCGTATAACCTTTGTAACCTTGGCGTCAAAGGCAAATATATTAGCTGTTTCCAAGGTTTTTTCTTTGTAGAGTTGACTTCATTTTGTTTGTATCTTGGTTGCAAACAAAACTTACAATGCTCAATTAGATTATCATCCTTCCAGAAGAGCATACAACCTTTAACACATACATCAATTTTTACAACCGGCAAACCTAGATCTTTGAGCAGTTTTTTCGCAGTATAATAATTTCTAGGCAAGTTGTTGTCACTTGGCATTAGATCGCGCAACAATACAATAATGTCATCCATTGCACTTTCAGATAAATTGTAATCAGATTTGAGACTTATAAGTCTCGCAGTTGCTGATAATTTTGTTTCTCTTGGGTGACCTGACCAAATAGGTTGATCTGCAGCATTTAACATTTCCCAAAATTTGTCGCCTTCAATAGGTTTATCATCTACCGGAACATTAGATGAAGAACTCGCACCTTCATTTTGTATTGGCGGATCATAACTAGCTGCAGCATTGAAAACCATTCTATGGTACGAATTATTATCGTCAACGCTATAACTTGGTTCAACATTAATTTCGTCCGAAAACGGTACAAACTGAGTTGGTGCTTCCCCATGACATACCCACGTATAATAGTTCTCGATAAAACCACTACGATAAAGATGACTTCTACAAGTTTCTGAATCTTGAAACTTACGATTTCTGCATTTTCTACATGGGCACAAAATATTTCCTACATTCATACCGTTAGCATTGTGCATAGAAAATTGAATAAACTCTTCTACCCCTTCAATAAATTCGTTAGTTAATCCTCGACGATCTGGTAAATTTTTGCTGTACATCCAAAGCCGATTTTCTCTCATATTATTCTGAAAAAATTGTAATTGCCAAAAAATTTAATTAAAATTACCTTGGATAGACTCTCATGAGAAATTTGTAACAATTATTACAAATGAATCAAAAATAGTGATGGACATACCTGTATTATTCCAATAGCAGCTAAAGATTATTCATCAACAAATGCAAAATGATAAGCTCAGCTAAATCTCCAAATATAAGGACCGGATCTTTAGAAGCCCTAGAATATAACTAAAATTTCAATAAGAAACAAAAAATTTGTTTAAATGGGTTTCCATTTCATGTGGGAATCATCGTTTACAATGACTAATATGTTTTAGCAATACACACTTGTTGTGAAGAACTGGAGATACAATGAGTAACAACAAGTATAGCTAGTAGTAATAGTAGTGACAAACAATAAAGAGAAGAAACAAGTAATTCTGGTACACTGTTATTTACCATTGTTAATGAGAGAACCTAAACAAATCAAGAACTAAATCATCATCATCAACAACTAAAGCTCCAACAATAATAATAATAATAACAGCAATAGGCTCTATAGGTTTTTGCATCTTGCCTGGAAGAGATTACTCCATATTGCAGCACTGATCCTCTTACAATCATATTCCATCGTCTTCATCCAGTTCTCAAAGTCTCCAATTTCCTGCACAATCAATCAAGTGAAGATTCGGTAACTCTATATGAAGTGACTGAAAGTAAGTTGGAAAATGTTGGATCCTCATGGAAAGAGTTAGTTTATGAGGTTTTCTATTATTATAAGGATGAAATTCGGGTTAAATGTTTGTGTTGTTTAGTGGAGTCGAGTGGAATCTTATGTAGACATGTTATGTCTGTCCTGATAAAAAAACAGAATAAATGAGATTCCGTCTCATTATATCTTAGAGCGGTGGAGAAAAGATATTAAGCGGGGCTATACATTTGTGAAGAATAATGAAGAAAGGGGACAATGCAACTTGGGATTATGGCCATTATTGTGTGAAGTACTGGAACTTGGAAGTGTATCAGATGGTTGTCATGAACTTGTGGTTTCGTTATTAGGAGAAGTGAAACAGAAGCTTCTTGATTGCGATGCTTTACAAGCTGCTGCTTCTAATCACGATTTGAAACAAAATACGCAATTGAAGCGAAAAGAAACGAAAGCAGAAGTAGTAGCAAGGAAAAGAGGAAAGAAGGTGGACATGAGTAGCATTTTTTTGAAACAGGTAATTTTGTACAATTTATCTATATATCATCATGATGAACCAACAATAATAATACAGTGTGTATTTGCAGGTTGATAAAACTACTCATCATACTAGAGTTTTTGGAAATGAAGATAACCCTGGCGTTGTATTTCCATCAGATAATGGTGGTGGGGCTGTAACAACAGAAAAGCGAGAAAGTTTTGAAGTAAGAAACAACTCGAATATGATGAAGATGGTATCAATTTTTTTTGGGAATCTGATTTGACTAATATTAACTAATATAATAAATCTAAGGGATTACATACTATATGGAGCCCTATCAATTAATCTCATAAATGTTACACAAACACATAGAGTGCATTAAACCTATCAACAATGAAACAAGGCTTCAATAGCTTCAAAAACATTTTAACAAACACCTAGAGTGCATTAAATCTATCAACAATGAAATGGGGCTTCAATAACTTCAAAATCATTTTAACAAACACTTAGAGTGCATTAAACCTATCAACTGTAAAATTTGGGTTCAATAGCTTCCAAATCATTTTAACAAACACCCAGATTGCATTAAACACATAACAATGAAATGAGGCTTCAAAATCATTTTAACGAACAGCTAGATTCTATTAACCCTATCAACAATGAAATGAGGGCATCAATAAGTTCAAACTTATTTAAAATCATTTTAACAAACACCAAGAATGCATTAAACTTATTCAATCCTTCAAAATCAACTTGCATTGCATTCATTAAACCGATATCTATTAAACTGTTAAAAGATCAAACCATTATAATCTAACATCAAGCAATCAAATCATCAAGCCACTATGAGATTGACCTTAGATTGAAGAATAACGGCTGGAACGAAGAACAATCAATCGGTTGAAACACTTACAATCGATCGGTTTTGGAGTTTGCAACGGAGAACGTATGACGTGACCAACACAAATATGTTTATGATTCTATTATACCCATATCTCCAAACTCAACAAAAACATAAAGAAACCGGAGCCTTCATTATGTTGTTCTTTCTTAACCTAGTTAATATAAATGTTTCTCATTTACGATGAAATTTATGATAAAAATGAATGTAGAAAATAAAGTTAAATATAACGTCGAAACGACCGTCGAAAATCTACAACGAATTTTGAACACTAATATTTTCTACGGAATTTTTGACAAACTAAATAAAACTCCGACACTAAACATTTTCGTCGTAAATATAATCCAAAATATAGTATAAATTAATTGACAGATTTTCCTACGGAAATTTACCTTTAAATTTAGGGACGATTATTGATCATAGGTAAAATATCTTTATTTATTGTGATGATTTTTTTTTCATTTATTAATATTTCCGACGATTTATGTTTTTCGTGGATTAAACCGTCGCAATCGCCGTCACATATTTTCGACGCTAACTAAACGTCGATAATTATTCGTCGCTAATTGGGCATTTTCTTGTAGTGTAGGTTAAAAATATTTTATTTAAAAAAAATTAAAAATTATAATTTAATATTTTAAAATTAATTATAATAATAATTAATTTTTATGATCAAATTTAAATAATATTTTAAATAATAAAATTATAATTTGATTAAAAGAAACTTTAAATTAATTAGAAATAATTAATTTAAAAAGATTATTTATTTGATTGTAAAATCGCAAATTAATTTTAAAATTTAAAATTAATAAACATTGATAAGCGTGCATAAACATAATTTTATAGAAATTGTATTAAATTCAATGTTTGGTGATACTCAATAAATGATTTTTGCACTATATTCTTAATTTCAGTCAAAGAATATCATATCCTTCATAAAATTTTGACTATTTATTTGAAAATTTTGTTTTATTACGTTTTATTTAACAATTATTTTTCAAGTTCTATATATGTATTGAGTTTTCTTACATTTACGATTATAAAATAATATTTAAATGTATATGTGATTAATGTCGAGAATAGGAATCGAATTTAATGTTTTACACAAATAAATAATTTGATTCATACGACGATGCCGCCCATTTATCTTTCGTGGAAGCCCCCGGCAGAGAAAAGGGCTGTAGGTGATGGCGCGTTTTGCTTCTTATCTAGAGAGGGGCGCTTCAATCGTTCCTATTGGGTAGTGCATGGCAGCTGGTATAGATGAATAAAGGCGGACCGCTTGAACGGGACCTATTCTCGGTGTTGCAGGACTCTCATCCTTATCCGTCGGTCGGAACGAACCTTATCAATCCAGTTTTTCTTCACTAATAGGAAGATTACATCCTGCTTTCGGCAGGTACCGCTTTACTAGGGCTCTACGCCCTCTAAGTACAACTCTGTGTCGCTTCGTGTAACGCGATGTGCCTTCGCGTAACGACCGTGCCGCTTCGCGTGCCGACCGTGCCGATTGTGCCGCTTCAAGTGTTGAGCGTGTCGCTTCGCGTAACGCGACGGGCCTTCGCATAACACGATGTGCCTTCGCGTAACGTGATATGCCTTCCCGTAACGCGAAAAGTGAATCTTTCCTGAAACGAAACCCATATGATCATCGACGAGATTATCTGCAAATATCATCATCGACATATGAACAACGAATAGTAAAATCAATATGAACAATACACTAGTAAAAAATCGACTTTTATCGACGATTTTTCCGAAGGTTTTATAAAACTCTCCTAAATACTCCCGAAAGGAATAAATCTTTCGGTATTAAAAATAGATTCCGAGAGGGGTGTAAAACCTTCGGTTTTATTAATTATTACCGAAAGTTCTTTGTAGAACTTTCGGTTTTTACCTTCCAAAAAACCAAAAATAATTCTAAGTGTTGGATGTGGGTTAATTGTGAAGGTTTTTACAAAAACCTTCGGTTTTGAAATCCCGGAGATTTTTAATTGCGAAGGTTATTCAAATAACCTTCGGTTTTACCTTTTTTGAAATTCTCTTTTCCGAAGTTTTTTGGAAAACCTTCGGTTTTGGCTCAATTAAAAATAATTCAAAGTTTGGTATTGGTTTTTTCCGAAGGGTTTTTATTAAACCTTCGGTTTTGACTAAAATCAAAACCGAAAGTTATATGAAAATCTTCGGCATCTACCTCTATAAATATAAACTCTAACCCTTCTCTTTTTCATTCCACTCTCTCCTTTCTCTCTCTCCCGCGCCGCAGCCGCCTCCTCCTCCACGACGCTTCTTCTCTTCTCGCGTTCATGTTTGTTTCATTTGGTTTTTTTTGTTGTTTATTATTAGATTTAGATTTCTTAAGTTTATATATATTATCTAGATTTAGGCTAGTTTAAATTATTTGTTTGTTTCATTGATTTAGATTTGTCTATACGTTATTGTTTAGATTAGATTTAGGTTAGTTTGTTAAATATATATGATTTTGTTAGTTTTATTGTTTTGTTTGATTGGAGTTATATATATTAGATTTAGGTTACGATTATTTTGTTTGATTAATATATATATATACATATATCTGAAATGCATTTAGGATGGGTGATTCATGGAATAGTCTTCGGCGTACACCGGAGAAACTGCCTCCGTGTTACCAGAATTTGTTAGCACAAACAGAAATTGCGGCACGTGAGGAATAGGTGAGACAGATGACGCTGGAAATGGAGCAAATCCGATTGAGGGATGCGGAAAGAGGCCGATTGCTGAGTGAAATTAAAGCGGACAGAGCTGAAATGGCCCAAAGATTAGAGAATCTCGAATAGGAACTTGTATTATTGAGGAGTCGACTGAATCAACCACCCCTCCTCCCACCCCATCTAATAATTTCTAGATTAATTATGTGTTTATTAGTTTTCCGTACGAACGATGACATTAATTTTTATGTGTTTTGTTTTAATATTCATGAATTATTATTATTATCTTTGGTTTGGTTTTAATATGTTGTTCATGCATTATTTTATTTTTGTTTGCTTTTCACATTTTTTTAAAAAAACAGCATGGCCAAAACCGAAGGTTTATTTGAAAACCTTCGGTTTTGACCCTTGTTCAAAAAAATCTAAAAAATTTCTAAGTATGGGGAAGGGTAAAAACCGAAGGTTTATTTGAAAACCTTCGGTTTTGACCCTTGTTCAAAAAAATCTAAAAAATTTCTAAGTATGGGGAAGGGTAAAAACCAAAGGTTTATTTGAAAACCTTCGGTTTTGACCCTTGTTCAAAAAAATCTAAAAAATTTCTAAGTATGGGGAAGGGTAAAAACCAAAGGTTTATTTGAAAACCTTCGGTTTTGACCCTTGTTCAAAAAAATCTAAAAAATTTCTAAGTACGGGGAAGGGTAAAAACCAAAGGTTTATTTGAAAACCTTCGGTTTTGACCCTTGTTCAAAAAAATCTAAAAAATTTCTAAGTATGGGGAAGGGTAAAAAACAAAGGTTTATTTGAAAATCTTTGGTTTTGACCCTTGTTCAAAAAAATCTAAAAAATTTCTAAGTATGGGGAAGGGTAAAAACCGAAGGTTTTCAAATAAACCTTTGGTTTTTACCCATGCTTAAAAATCCGAAATTTTTCTAAGTATGGGGAAGGGTAAAAACCGAAGGTTTATTTGAAAAACCTTCGGTTTTGACCCTTGTTCAAAAAAATCTAAAAAATTTCTAAGTATGGGGAAGGGTAAAAACCGAAGGTTTTCAAATAAACCTTCGGTTTTTACCCATGCTTAAAAAATCCGAAATTTTTCTAAGTATGGGGAAAGGTAAAAACCGAAGGTTTATTTGAAAACCTTCGGTTTTGACCCTTCCTAAAATATCTGTTTAAGGTCAGGACCGAGAGGTTTTCTTAAAAATTTCGGTGAAACCCATAAAAACCGAAAGTTATACTATTAACTTTCGGTGTTACCAAATCATAATTTGTAAAATTAATTGGTTTGATACATTCCAATTTAGATTCTGAACTAACCTAATCAAGTGTGTGTTGTTTTTTAAAAATTAAGATTGTGTTTCATGTTAAAATGTTTATGATTGTGTTTGATTATATAAAGAAGTGTATTTATATGTTTGTGTTTGATGATCACATGAATGTGTATAAAGTTTGATCATATGGATTATGTAATGTTTTAATGTTATCAAATGTGTTAAATTAATGATGTTCAAGGTCATTAGAAGATTAAAAAATCAATTAATTTAACAATTTGTGAAATGGTATTTCCGAGAGTTTAGAGTAAAATTTTCGGAAATACCCATAAAAACCGAAAGGTTTACTATATACTCTCGGAATTACCACTTCTCAATTGTTTAAGTTAAAGTGTTTTTTACCTTCAAATCTAGAGTCCTAACTAGTATAATCAATTGTGTATTGTATTTTAAAAATTAATATTTTGTTTAATGTTAAAATGTTTAAGATTGTGTTTGATTATATAGAGAAGTGTATATGAATGTTTATGTTTGATTATCCTATGTATTTGTGTAATGTTTGATTATATGGATTGGGAAATGTTTTAAGGATATCCAATGTGTTAAATTAATGTTGTTCTAGGTTATTAGAAAGTGATAAACCAATTAATTTAAAATTTTGTCAAGTTGTAAACCCGAAAGTTAATTATATAACTTTCGGAAATAATTATCAAAACCGAGAATTTAAATAAAACTTTCGGTTTTTACATTGATAAAACCGAGAGTTTTTCTAAAACTTTCATTTTTTACATTGACAAAAACCGAGAGTTTTAATAAAACTTTCGGTCTTTACATTGATAAAAACCGAGAGTTTTAATAAAACTCTCGGTCTTCACATTGATAAAAACCGAGAGTTTTAATAAAACCTTCGGTTTTTGTCAATGTAAAAACCGAAAGTTTTAGAAAAACTTTCGGTAATTAACTTAATAAAAAAAACAGCCCTTTTTTTTCCCTTTTCTTCTTCCCCGTTTTCTTCTCCCCCGCTTCTTCATTCGTCCGCTCTCTTCCGCACCGCCTTCAATCCCCGATCGACGCCGCCCGAAGACGACGTCCGACAGAAGACGCCGCTACTCTTCTCCAACTGCTGCCCTGCCGCCAGACGCCGATTGAAGAAAGCCGCGACGCCTCCCTGCTGCTGCCCTGCCGCCGCCTGCCGCTTGAAGATAAGGTAAGTTCATTGTTTTTCCATATTATTGTTAGATTCTTCTTTGATTAAATGTTAGATTAGGTTAAATTAGGTTTTGAATTTAGTTTTGGATAAGATTTTGGATTAGGTTTTAGGATTATGTTTTTGTGTTAGGTTTTTGGAATTGGTTGTTAGATTTTGTTTTTTGATTAATTATGTTGGATTATTGTTAGATTATGTTTATATTAATGTTAGATTATGTATTAGATTGTTTTGGATTGGTTTTGTGTTAGGTTTTTGGAATTGGTTGTTAGATTTTGTTTTTTGATTAATTATGTTGGATTATTGTTAGATTAGGTTTATATTATTGTTAGATTTGTTTAGATTATGTATTAGATTGTTTTGGATTGGTTTTGGATTATGTTTTTGGAATTGGTTTTGGATTTTGTTTTGGATTAATTATGTTGGATTATTGTTATATTATGTTTATATTATTGTTAGATTTGTTCATATTATGTATTAGATTGTTTTGGATTGGTTTTGGATTATGTTTTTGGAATTGGTTTTGGATTGTGGTTTGATTGGTTTGATTTATGTTAGATTTATGTTAGATTTATTTTAATTTAGGTTTTGTTTGATTTCGATTTGATTGTGGTTGGTTTGATTTATTGTTATTAGGTTTGAATTAGGAATTTCAGTCGCCCACTGTCGGCTCGTCGATCTACATCCGCTGCTCTTCTTCGTCGCTCTTTTTGTGCAAGGTTAGTTCATGTTGGTTTATTATATAGTTAGGTTAGTTTAATGTTAGATTTATGTTAGATTTTCATGTTAGATTAAAGTTTGATTTATGTTAGATTTTCATGTTAGATTGAAGTTTGATTTATGTTAGATTTGATTTATGTTAGATTGAAGTTTGATTTATGTTAGATTAGGTTTGAAATGGGTATGAATGAAATAATGTTGAATTAGATTGGGTTTGAATTATATATGATGGTTAGAATTGTTATATGGAATGAATTGTGTATGAATAAAGTTATGTTGGATTAGAATTGATTGCTTTGAAATGTGTATGAATGAAATAATGTTAGATTATATGTATGCTAGATTTAAGTTACATTCATGTTAGGTTTTATTATTGTTTGTTTATGTGGAATATTGGTTGGACAATGTTAGATTAAATTGAATTTTGGTTGGATAATGTTAGATTAAATTGAACTTTGGTTGGATAATGATAGAATAGGTAGAAATTATGTTAGCATTATGTAAGTCTAATTAATTTAGACAAATTTAAGTTAATAATAATGCGGGTTGTTTTCCATTTTATTAGAAATATGGAAGTACCCGATAAAAGATGAATGACCTTACGTCGAGATCATCCAAATTACGAGGAAGGTGTTGACAAATTCCTCGAGTATGCTGTTAGGAGTACATCCCGACAAACCGTGGAATGTCCCTGCGTGAAATGCTTGAACACGCCGTTTATGGAAATAGACGAAGTGAAGACTCACCTCATCGTTTATGGAATAAATGTTCAATATGAGTATTGGTATTTTCATGGAGAAAAGAGACGTACTACTCAAGTGGTTAATGACGATGTCGATGAAGATGCTGATGACTTCGATGATGACGACAACAATGAACAGTCGGAGGATGTCGTGCCGGAATTCAACGATGCGAGACCGGAGATGAATAATACAGTTAATGAAGAGGTCAATGAAGAACGTTATGCACGAATTTATAAACGATATGTTCCCCAACGTTAATGACGTCCCGAACAACGATGAACCAGTCGAAGATGCATATAGATTTTTTATAAATTGCTTGATGATTGCAAACGGCCATTGTATGAAGGTGCTCGAATAACGAAATCATCGGCACTACTGAAACTACTTCACATAAAAAAATGTTTGTCAATGGACGAATTCTTCGTTCAATATGTTGTTGCGTCTGCTTAAAGACTACATATTACCGATTGACGCTCAATTGCCAAACTCATACTACGAAAGTAAAAAATTCATTACTGATATCAGGCTTAAATATGACAAGATAGACGCATGTAAGAACAACTGTATGCTATTTTGGAAGGACGACATAAATGAAGATTCTTGCAGAGTTTGCGGTCTTTCAAGATGGAAAGTCGACCAAACAAGTGGGATAGTTCGAGAGAAGCAAAATGGGAAATTCATTCCAAAAAAGGTGTTGAGATATTTCCCTTTAATACCAAGACTGCAAAGACTATACATGTCCTCAAAAACGGCTCCAATGATGAGATGGCATACAGATGGAACAGTTGATAGTGATACGTTGAGACATCCCGCTGATTCCTTAACTTGGAAGACGTTTGATGAAAATTATACAGATTTTGCTTCAGAATCTCGAAACGTAAGACTGGGTTTATCAAGCGATGGGTTTCAACCATTTGCAAATGGGAAAAAATCATACAGTGTTTAGCCGGTTATTCTCGTTCCTTATAATGTGTCACCCACGACTTGCATGAATTCTAGCAATTTCATTTTATCTATGTTAATTCCGGGTCCAAAGAGTCCGGGAGATGCAATTGACATATTTCTCCAGCCATTGATCGAAGAGTTGCATTAACTGTGGCAAACAGGTGTGAAAACGTTTGATGCACACACCTCGCAATACTTTAACATGCGAGCGACGTTGTTGTGGACCATTAACGACTTTCCCGCCTACGCGAATTTATCAGGCTGGAGTACGAAAGGTAAATTCGCTTGTCCTTGTTGTAACAACGACACAGTATCTCTTCGATTGATTCATGGTTCCAAACAATGTTACTTGGGTCATAGACGCTTCCTTCCACCGAAACACAAATACAGAAGGGATAAAGAGTCGTTTAATGGTCGAACTGATTATAGAGATCCCCCTAGATTGTTAACGGTGCAAGAAAGTTACGAGCAAGCACGAGACCTAGAAGACATAATTCTTAGTGCGGATCTGAGCAAGAGAACCAAGATATATGATGAAACGCGGGGAGACAATTAGAACAAACTTAGCATTTTCTTCCGTCTGCCTTATTGGAAATCACTATTATTGAGACATAATTTGGATGTGATGCATATTGAGAAAAATATTTGTGATAGCGTGTTGGGAACAATAATGAATGTGAAAGAGAAGACTAAGGATGGTCTTAAAGCCCGTAAAGACTTAGAACTCTTAGGCATAAAATCATGGTTACATCCTATAAATGATGAAGGAGTTGTTCATTATCTAGAAGCGCCTTTCACTTTGATATCCAAAAATAAAAAACATCTTTGTAACTTCTTGAAAGATATCAAGTTGCCTGATGGTTTTTGCTCAAATATCGGCGGTTGTGTAAATTTGGAAGAGAAAAAGATTTCGGGATTAAAGAGTCATGATTGTCACATTTTATTGGAATATCTTATTCCTTTAGCAACTCGTGGATTACTTCCAGATAATGTGTATGATGCGTTAGTAAATTTGTCTCGTTTCTTTCGGTTGTTGTGCTTCAAAGAGTTGATTCAAGAGGACCTCGAACAATTGTACATAGATATTACATTGACACTTTACAAATTTGAAATGATTTTTCCGTCGTCAATCTTCGACATCATGATGCATCTCCCGGTTCACTTGTCATTTGAGGCTTTGCTTGGAGGACCTGTTTAGTATCGATGGATGTATCCGTTTGAACATTACATGGGTACAATGAAAAGATATTTGTGGAATAATAACCACCCCGAAGCCTCTATAAGCGAGAGCTATCTTGTTAATGAGAGTATTAGTTTATGTGCCAGGTATATGGAGGAACAAGAGCAAGAAAATGCACAACCTGAAATCTCGGGCATTTCAATATTTGCATCGTTGGAGGACCTATCTAACGGAAAAGTATACAACTTGGATTATATCGATCGAGTGACAGCTCATTCTTACATTTTGAAAAATTGTCCCGAAGCAGAACCTTTTTTACATGTAAGATTCGATGTTGCTGTTACTAATTAGCATTAAAGAGTGTTCTATTTAATATTCGATCTATTTGCAGAGATTATAACAACGAGTCCAGTGGAGAAACGTTTGCCGCATATTTCAAGCATCGAGTGAGTAAATTATAAACCATATATCCTAACTCTTTTTATACATTTTAACAACTTCATTTCGGATACATATATAGGTCGCCCATTTAGCAGAAATTAACGACATATCAAGAGACCTCAAGATCTTAGGAGAAGGTCCAAGTATGTACTCGTCTATGTATGTTTGGTGTAAAGTAAACGGATACAAATTCTGTTCAGAAAAACACGACGAAGGTTTGACCACTCAAAATAGTGGGGTAGTTGTTGAGGGGTACAACGGGTCTGAAACTATGTCATACTACGGAGTTTTAACGGATATAATCGAAGTACAATACTATTCTCACAAACGAGTTGTTTTATTCAAGTGTAAGTGGTTTGATACACACTCGGGGGAACTAGGAGTGAAAGTGGATAAATATGGCTTCGTAAGTGTAAATGTAAATCGAATTTTGAAAACCCAAATTCAAGACCCATATGTATTGGCGAGTCAAGCGAAACAAGTATTCTACGCCCCTGATATGTCAGCCCGACCCGGTTGGAAGATTGTGACAAAAATAAAACTGCGGTTTACAAACATATAGTTCAGATTAATTAATTAGGTAGATTAATGTTTTTTACTTTATATTCATTCTTATTACTACTTTATTTCAATTATTCACTCATATTTATTAATAGTGTGCATTAAGAATGTCTGAAGGTCCTAAAACAACATGGAAGAGTATGAGGAAGACACCCAAGAAATTGGATAAAAGCTACCAAAACCTACTTGCCCAATCCGAGTCCTTAAAGCTCCGAGGATCGTCTTCTAGAGACCAACCACCTATTGATGTGGTCCCGATAGCCACTGCTCCCCCAACAGACGAGGATGTTGAGGCTTCGGAGCTCCAAGAGTTTATAGAGAGCACGTTTGCTGATATGGTGGATGACGATGAGGCTGAAGACGAGGGTCTCGAGGAGCCTATCCAGGAGGAGGATGACGAGGAGGAGCACGGTTCCACTCCCGACCCATCATCGACAAGTAACTCGTTTACAAATTAGTTAGTGTTTCAATTGATTGACATATCTAATTATGATTTTGATAATTTTGAAGAATCTTCTGCCCGTAAGAGACGGGGGGAGAACAAGAATATTGCGCTGTTTAAGAGGGTAGCGGGGACAAGGATTCCTCTTACGTTTAGAGAGAAGGATGGGAGGTCAGGCGGTACAGACGTGGGAAGAACACGGTGGTCTAGAAATGTGGGGTCGATTATCCGGGACCCCGCAGCCGTCTCACACCGTCTTCTAAAGTGGAAGGCTTTAAGTGCAGACCAATTAGATTCACTGTGGACTGCTATCAAGGTAATACTTATTACTTGATTATACATTACGTCATGAAATAATTATTTTTAACATTTGGATGTTATTTTTTCAGGATCCGTTTGAAGCTACTAATGGTGATATTGAGTCTTTTCGAAAGACCGGATTGGGACACGCCAATCAGATATAGGATAGATGGCGGTCAGATTTGAACAAGACATATATCCGCGTCCACAAAGGAGACGAGGCGGTGATACTGACTAATCCTCCACCAGACTACGATCGAGATGATTGGGAGTTTGTGTGTCGCAACCATTTCTTCACAGAAACATTTAAGGTACGGTTTCATAATTCAAATAAAAGTTGATATTAATTAATCTAACTTCATTTTTTATTTCAAATACATAAAAACAGTCGTACCAATATTATTAACAAGAAGAAGCTGAAATTCCCGCATCGAACAGGAAGTAGACCGTTTGTACAAATTGAAGACGAGTTGGTAAGTATATTATTTGTAATAACTTAATCTAAAGATTGTTATTAATTATATAAATCATTTATTTCAACAGGCGATTGAAATGGGACGGGCACCGTCTGTAATTGAAGTATTCAAGAGGACCCGTACCCCAAAACCGACAAAAGAAAACCCAACACCCGTCCTGGATGAACACGTGCAAGAGAAAATTGTAAGTAAATTGAATATGCCTAGTTTTTTATTATAGAAATGATATTTTATTTCAATTGTGCAGGTTGAGATGGAGGAGGTTGTTAGTAACGAACCGGGAATATCGGATTTTGAATTGACAGAGAGGGTGTTTGGACAACAAAAACACGGGGTAGTGTTCGGAATGGGATCAGGCGTCTGGCCCACACACTTTCGTGAGGATCGTCGAAGTGGAAACAGTTCACAGCGAAATAATGAGCGATTGTTAGAAGAGAATCAAATAATGAAGCTCAAGCTGGAGGAACTGGAGAAGAGGGATGAAGAAAGAAGGCGCAGAATGGAAGAAATACAAGCGGAAAAGGAAGAAATTGTGACAAGAATGGAAAGGGAGAAGTTAGAGATGAACGCAAGAATGGAGAGAATCGAATTATATATGAGGCAACAACCACCTCCTCCCCCCACAAGTTAAGGTTGTTTCGATTCAAAACATGTTTTCATTAGTAGTTGTGTCAATTTGAATTTATAACAGATTGTTCGGATTATTAGTTTGGTTGCGAATTTTGTAATGATAATGATCATTTAATGTGATCGTTTAATGTATGTGGCATTTCTTTTATCATTGATATATTGGTTTGGCTGAACATGTTTTGGTTGCGAGGTTTTGGTTGCGAGAAAAATAATCCGCACATTTTTAAAAATTTACGGGAAAAAACAAAAGTAATATTGAAATCCCTCGGTTTTTCTTCAAATGGAAAAACCGAGAGATAATAGAAAACTCTCGATTTTCTCCATTTGAAGATAACCGAGAGTTATTAGAAAACTCTCGGTTTTTACACAAAGAGAAAAACCGAGAGTTATATGAAAACTTTCGGTTTTCCTCTTTGTGGAAAAACCGAGAGTTTTATAAATAACTTTCGGTTTTCTACAAATGGAGAAAACCGAGAGTTTTCATTTAACTCTTGGTTTTCTTCAAATAGAGAAAACCGAGAGTTATATGAAAACTCTCGGTTTTTCCACGAAGAGGAAAACCGAAAGTTAAATGAAAACTCTCAGTTTTCTCCATTTGAAGAAAACCGAAAGTTATTTGTAAAACTCTCGGTTTTTCCACAAAGAGGAAAACCGAAAGTTTTTCAATTACCTTTCGGTTTTACTCTAGGGTATTTAAACCGAAAACTCTACGATATCTCTCGGTAAATGTCCAATTGTTTTTAACGAAAGAGTCAATACCGAGGGATGGCGAGAGTTACCAAAACCTTCGGTAATATGTCTATACCGAAAGTTATAGGGTCAAAACCGAGAGTTTTTACTCTCGGTTTTGACCCCTTTTTCATCAGTAATAAGATGAACAAAATATGAATCAATATGAACAATAAAAACATGTTAAATTGATTTAGGGTTAGGGTTAGGGTTTTGAAATGAAGATAATGGAAATAAGAACATAAATTGATTTAGGGTTTTAAATGAAGGAAATAGAAACATGAACATAAATCGATTTAGGGTTAGGGTTTGAAATGAAGATCATAGAAATAAGAACATAAATCTATATGATGAACATAAATTGATTTAGGGTTAGAGTTTTCTTATCATCAATCAGTATTGTGTTCCTCCGCTGCCACAGTCGTCGTCGCCGCCGCCGTCAAAGAGAGAACAAGAGTAGAGAGAAGAAAGAGAAAGAAAGAAAATGAAGGAAATGAAAAAATTTGAGTATTTATATAAAGAACATTCCACTTCGCGAAACGCGAACGCCCTTCGCGTTACGCGAAAAGAGTATTTTCGTCCAAAAAAAATAAAATAATCATTAGAGCAATATAAATTAGTGGGTAACCACGGATGCAAATACATCAATCTTTAGGATCATTTCGTCAAATTTCCACATCAATTTACCCATATGTCAAACTTAGAGGTGTCAATTCAGGTGGGTCGGGTGGGTTCGAGTCGGGTTGAAGGAGGTGCATTATAACAAAATTTTCAACCCGAACCGAACCTGAACCAACCTAAAAACAACAAACCCGAACCCGAACCCAGACCAACCCGACTAACCCGAAATAAGTTTTTTGTTTAATAATAATACTTTAATTTAAATACAAAATAATAAAATTGGCATAAACATAATAATTATGTTTAGAAAATTCAAAATTTTCACAAAATAAATATTACACAACGAAATTATGATATCATTATAAAAAAAAGTCTTCAATCATCACAAAAGTATTTTCAAGTTCAAACTCCACTTGTTCATCGTTGTACACCTTTTTGTATTAGCCCAACCTTGAAATAAGATATGAAATTAAAAGAAATTAAACTCTAAAATCTTCTACAAATATATTAATTTAACTTACATACTTTTTAATATCAAGTATCAATACTAATGTCTGAAATCAAGTGAAGTTTGGGTAACAGATTCCATAAACTTTTGTTTTCTCACTTGGCTGCCTTTTACATACTTTACACATTCACGAATCTTATCAACACCATTATAAATTCTTTTCAAACCTTCTTGCACAATTAAATTGAGAATGTGGGTACAACAACGAACATGCAAAAACTCACCACCATTCACTAATGAACCATTTAAATCAAGTTGTTCTCTTAAAAGACCAACAAATACATCATTTACAGCAGCATTGTCTAATGTAATTGTGAAAACTTTTTTTTGAACTCCCCAAACATTGAATAAACTATTAATTTTATCACACAATGCAATACCAGAATGAGGTGGAGGCATGTAAGAGAAATTGATAATCCTCTTTTGCAAAACCCAATTAGAATCAATGAAATGTGTTGTCAAACATATATAACCATCAATAGCTATAGAAGTCCACAAATTAGATGTGAAACAAATCTTTTCAGGGCATGAATGCATTTCTTGAGCTAGCCTATTGCATTCATTTTTATGCATCTTGAGAATATCAGTATTTTTAGTGAAATGATTGACTTGAGGTTCCAAATAGGTAAATATTGATCTAACTGCCTCAAATTCTACAAACTAAAATGGTAGATCATGCCTCACAATTGCTAAGATTAGCAACTCTCTAAATCTTTCTTGACTAAACTTTTGAGACCTAATATTAAGACTTTTATCCCCTTGTTCTAACAAAGCTTGAGCAATATCACGAGTTTTCTGTCTAGAACATTGATTAAGGATATGACGGCGAAGATTACTTGTTCCCATGCTACTATCAGCTTTGTATGTAATTCCACATGCTTTACATTTACATCGCAAATCTTCTCCCTCTATTTTAGGAAGCATATCAAAATACTGCCACCACTTTGATTTTAATGGTCTCCTCCGTTTACCAATACCAGTTTTGGAGGATTGATCTTGGGAATCAATGCACGTTTCTTTATTTGCATTTAAATTTGTCATAGGTGAACCCTCTACACTATCCTCCTCAAGATCAAGATTAATTTGTGAATTCATTTTATTGTTGGATACTAGCGGAGTTCAAGAGATTAAAAAAGATGAAAATTAGAGAATGAATGTATATTGAAGAGAAGTGAGAAAGATGGAAGAAAAAGAATAGTGAGAAAGACGGAAGAAATAAAAGGAATAAAAACTAAGGATATGGGTTAGGCCCGTTAGGGTTAGGTTTTTTTGTAAGGTAGGCAAGTTATTTTTTTTATTAATATATTAGGTGGGTCGGGTTGGGTGGGTGAGTTCGGGTTGATGAGTGACCTGATTTTTTAATTCAGGTCAACCCGGGTTGACCCGAACCCAACCCAACCCAATTTTCTTTTTCAGATTATATTTGGGTCTGACCCGAAATGATTCAAACCCAAAAACCCCCAACCCTAACCCAATATTCTTCGGGTCGACTCGTGTCGGGTTGGCGGGTCGAGTTCATTTTTGACACCCCTAGTCAAACTCAACCCTTACGTGGAAGACAATTTTTTTTCTAGTTTTGTTATCTATTATAATTCAATCATTTACAAATAAAAAAAAATAATTTATATTTACGCAGTGGAAACAACTTATCGATCAATGTATTAAATTGAAGTGCAATTATATAATGTCACAAGTGGATTAAATTGAAGTGAAATTATGCCTAATAAGTCTCATCGGAATGGGACCAATGTATTGGATAAAATTACTAATGATCTCTTTCTATAAAATTAATTGTATATGATATCATGTGGATTATATATAATTAATATAATAATTTGGCTATGATATATATGAAGATTCTACTACAACTTTAGAGAGTTATTTGAATCTCAACTTAAAAAAAAGGTTAAATGATGTTGATAGATATAATTAAGATTATAGATATATATTTAGCTCAATATAAAACATTGTGAAGTTAGCTAGCATGTGGAGATGCTTGATCAGTTAACTGTAAGTCTTATATTGGTACAATGGTTAATATGAATCCTTTTTCTTTCCCTAGGTCTTCAAAAGGTAAAATAAAATAAGTAGATCTACTCCACCATTTTTAATTTCATAACACAGTTCTCTTCTCAAATTAAATATTATCATCTACTCTTCTAATCTAGCGCAAAAAAAAAATAGTCAATAATCTCATAGATTCTAAATTCGAGTATCTGATAACACGACAAATAAAATTAATTGTTCTCTTTTAATTCAAACAAGGGTGTTTTAACCCTTAACATAATAAGTGGCACTTTTTTACCTGAATGTAAAGACAGCTTCTTTTGCTAATTAGATAGAGGCAAGAGATATAACAAGATTATTGACGCTAAAATAAGGTTATAAAATTGAATAAACAAATTTAACAAACACAAGGTGCTGTGGTGTAGTGGTTATCACGTCTGCTTTACACGCAGTAGGTCCCCAGTTCGATCCTGGGCAGCATCATTTTCTATTTATTTTTTTTGTTTTTTTTGTTTCTTTTGAATTTAAATCACATTGTCAAACAAGTTTGTTTAATAACATTAATGTATGTTATATGTCTTTGTTTAATAACACTAAAGTCCTGACCATGGAAAAGGGCTATTCCATAATTGCACGCCTAATCATATTCATGTTATTTATATCATTCAAAGTTTGTTTAATAACATTAATGTATGTTATAAGAATTTTCTATGGTTATATTTACTCTATCTATCTATTTCTCATGGTTTTAATGACTTATCATCAGCACTCCATATCCCTCTCTCGAACTCATCTCTGTGGCTTAGATCTACGATTACAATGTCGGTGGCTTGTGGAATGGAGTACGTTGCTGCAATAGGCTGTTGTCGTTGGGCCTGGAAACGCTGTACATACATTGGATCTTACGATAGCGCCACCTGGCCAACAGCTAAACTCGAAGAATGGATCAATGAAATTTGTTTTATCTTGGTCGACTTTATAAATGGAAACCAAATTTTGAATTTAACTGCATTAGTACAAAATGTATAATTTTGTTTTTTTAATTAATTTGTCACGTTTTCAAATGAAATAATATTTACAGACGTATTTTTTTAAAAATAATATTGTTCTTAAGATATATGCATTTTAATTTGTCGAAGTTAATTTAAGTGGTTAGAAAATGAGATTTACGAAAGATTTGAGAAAATTTGAATGGATAGATTTTGTATTTATTTTTGAAAGAACTTCGTAATGATATAACTTTGTGTACGATCTATCAATTTGGACATATTTGTGTTTTAAATTCAATATATTTTTTTTTTCAAATATACGTTTTCAAAATTGTTGAATATGGTTTGAATGCCTTAAAAATATGTAATGTTTGAAAAAAAATTAAAAAAAATAATAAGAATTATTATTTTATTTTTATAAATGTTATAAATTAATTTAGAAAAAAAAAATATTATGTTAAAATAAGAAAACAAACATTCATCATCGGTTTCAAGAAATCTTCAATGACTAAATTTTGATATTTGAAACTCATATGATATACTTTGAGCCAAACTAACCATTTCAATTCCTCATCCCCTATTTTCAAGGATAGGGCATGGAGCTATTTGACTTCCGAGTTAAAAAAATATTCCTTTTGAGGATATATCGATTTTTATGATGTTGTACGCCCTAAAATCAGTCTACATCAAATTGTTTTAAATCGGCTATTCGAATCTACTTTTCTATTTTAAATTCGAGAGTCACCACCTTATTTGTTTTTTAAGGAATTATGAAATAATAGAGATTCTTTAAATTTCGGTGATTAATTACACATGGAAAAATGTATGGAAGCTATGTCTCACATGTCCGTCTAAAAAAAGACAATTTCAACTACTAAACTATTAGATTCATATATTATTTCAAGGAATTATGAAATAACTAGACTTGAGGTGCACAAATAAATCATATGTGAATCATATATACTTTGACACCATATACGGTCGATCTGTAAAAGGGTGTTCAAGATTTGATAGTTGTGTATATGTGAAATATATGGTGTTATTGTGAGTAGCCAATATGGGAGTTACAATTTTTGTAACATAAACAATGGTGTATATACCCAAAGGTCTCTAGTCAAAACTCTATTTAATTGTAATTCTCTACATTATTTTCTCTCTCAAATTTCTACATGGTATCAGAGTAGATTTTTCCATTTTGAAGGAACATGTTCATAATTTTCCGCCGCCTTCTCCAATGGTGGAAATAGCCATTGGAGGAGAACTCAAATGATTATATTATCTCATATTTTCTAAATATTTTTTATCTTTATTTTATCACCCACTATGTTAAACAAGTGGAACGTCATTTCAAAATTGCACTTTATATCTCGGTCGAATCTGTATATGTTCGCGTCTCGACAGATTTCTTCCATTATTTCATCTGTCCAAAAATTATCATCTTTCACTTCAAAAGTTGTAAAAGCCAAGAGTCAAGTTCCAAGAGCCAAAAGTCAAGTGCCAAGTTCCAAAAGCCAAGAGCCAAGTGTCAAGAGCCAAGTGTCAAGAGCCAAGTGTCAAGAGCCAAGTGTCAAGAGCCAAGTGTCAAGAGTCAAGTGCCAAGAGTCAAAAACTCTTCCCAAGTGGAATTTCGAAGACTATGTGGCAAGTTGGGTACTCTCAATATCTTTTACCCAACTTGAGGGGGAGTATAGAATTATCTCTCAATCTTCATAGCCTAAAGGGAGACTCAATCGCCTAAGAAGGCCCAACCCAAGGAATATTCTAGTTAAGGAAGAGATATTCTAATTAAAAAAGGGATATTATAATTTAAGAAGGGATATTCTAGGTAAAGAAGAGATATTCTAGGTAAAGAAGGGATATCTTAAATTAATTTATAATTGGAAGACAATTTCTAAATTAGTACGTCATAAGTCCTATAAATATCTCAAAGGTATTACATTGTAATCATAAAGTGTAAGCAATATAATTCTCTGCATTATTTTCTCTCTCAAATTTTTACATTAATAGTTTATGGTCATTGTTGAGTTGTGGAGTCTACCCTTTTTGAGGAAAAAAATGTGGACGCAAGAGGGTTAAACACATAACCCGCAAATATATTTAACTAGGCGCATAACTTTTTGTCTGACGGAATCGAACCCAAGACCTCTCAAGGAGGCTAGGGATATCAACATCTTGTTGTTGCTAGGCTAGAAGATGGGATATGTAGTTTACACTTATAATAAATTCTACAAAAGTTAATTATAGTTTATTGGGTTTGTGTTTGTGTTTGGACTTAGATCTGACCAAAAGTTATTTATGTTTTATTACATTAATGTTTACCCTACCAGAAAGATTTCAATAGAAGGCTTTGATTCGTATAGCGACTACACAAACACAGTCAAAACTCAGGACTTAATAGCTGCATGTTCTGAACTCCTAACTATCACTCTATTGAACAAATAACGTTCTATTAAATTTACAATACTAAAAATATACTTTGGTAGTACATTAAATTGTCTTTCATCTTTACGTAGTAATTTTTACATAATGCACTTAGAGAGAGTAAGCAAGAATTTCGGAATCGAGAAGAGAGATTTGTCGTTGTACTTTGCTGCTCTTTTATATTGAAGCGTAGCAACGGTCGAATCTAAGTCTTGGATACGTGACAATTTTCTGTTAGATGTACGTTAAATGTACGAGATCGTACGTTAAATGTACGAGATCGTGGCGTACCAGATTAGTAGTGTGCAGAATATTCGTTGGAACGTGGTGTACTGGATAGTACTGCGCGGGCTAGTGGAATAATAATGTACGTGGTAGTTGTACATTTTTCGTATTAAGCTGACTTGGTAGATTGTTGATAACGAATGTTGTTGTTCGCTATGCTGATGAGCTACGCAGATAAGTGGACGCTTCTTTAGACGTCTAATTGAAGTAAGGCGTCTGCTCGCGCTTATTCAAACTACTATTGAAGCAAGGCGTCTGCTCACGCTTCTTCAGATTGCTTCTGAAGCAAGGCGTATGCTCGCGCTTCTTCAGACTGCTGTTGAACTGAGACATATGCTCACACTTCTTCAACTCTGCTGCTGAAGCAAGGCGTCTACTCGCGTTTCTTCATATTACTGCTGAAGTGAGACATTTGCTTGCATTTTTCAGCTCTACTGATGAAGTGAGACATCTGCTCGTGCTTCCTCAGACAGCTGATAGCGCATCTTGAGCAATATATGCGCATTGAATATTTGCACAACTTAGTTTTGTTCACAAACACATTATTAAAACTATGTCGTATTAATTAAACTTATTTTTATTCACCTAAGTTTATTTTACTCAATTAAATGCATTTTTCTTATTTCAACTTAATTAATTATTTCTTTTTTAATTAATTTTATTTTTTTCTTTATTTAACTCAATGTAACAATAATCATACTCAAATAACTGAGTTGAGTATAAGGTGTGATAGATAAATAGTAACGGACATGATACCAATTAACTTTTTGGAGTATTAGAGTCACGAGTGTTTTACAAAAATATCATTATGACTGAATTATAAATAATTTGTTGATTATAATCGTCTAAGTATAAGTCACAAACAATATAAGAATCGAGTTGAAATGTAAAAAACAATAAATTTTAAATTTATTAATTGATGTTATAAGGATTATTGAATATTTATAAATTATTTATGATAAATACATATTATAAATAAAATGAGATTAAATTTGATGGTTAAAATGATATTTTATATACAAAATAAGTTTCTATGATATTTTGATTTAATTAATTTATATATATATATATATTCAAATAATTGTACTGATAATCAAATGCATTAATGGTTGGTAGAAAGTTTTCTCAATCTTACAATCATTTTTGTAATAACGATGATTAATGAAATAAATACATGAATGGTCTTTGAAAATTCATTTCATCATTTTTCATCTCTCCATTTCTTCAATTTTAATTTGGTATTTAACTTTTTTAAGAACTTTGAAATTAAAAAGACCTAACTTTGTTTACTGTTTGATCTTATTATTTTTGTAAACAAGTTTTTTTTTTTAGAATTATACGTTTAAATGTTTTAAAAATATGTGATTAATGAGAAAAAGTTAGAAAAATTGAAAAAAATAGAGTTGTATTTTTGTTTGTGTGTAAGTTACCAAGTTAAAATAAAAGTAGGAAGGAAGTCGTCAGTCGCCGAATAGAGAAATGAACCTTTGGATATATATATTTTTTTGAAAGAGAAGAGAAGAGGAAGAGGCATACATGCGTGGGAATTTTTTCATTTTTTTTATTTTTATTTTCTCTATTACAAATATGTAAGATCACGGCGAATTAGGTTTAATTATATTATCGTTGTCCCTATCCTTACTTATTATATAAAATTACCAAACTCATTAAAATTTTCTATTACTATAATAGCGTAGTCATATTTTCAAAAGTATTATATAAAATACCAAAAGATTATATTTAGATTTACTAAAATAAATGTATTAAATTAAAATGGCATCATAACTGTGAGTAATTGTATTAGTTTTCTAAATTTAAAAAAAAAAAATAGTAGTATCTGGTCCAGTTTTTCTAGCTCAACCATGTTTTGCCTTATACCAAAATAATTTTAAAGCCCACATATATTTATTATAGGCTCGATTTCAATGCAGCTTAGTTCTAGGCCCAGTTCATCCCAAGCCCTGATTTGTTTATTATCAAATCAAAATAAAATAAAATAATAAAATAATAAATTTGACTTTTTAACTTTATTTAACCTGAATATTTTTACTTTTAGACTTGCTTCTTGTTTGAGTTTTAAAATAATTTAAATAAAATTAAATATCATTCCTCTCTTTTATTATCAATTACATTGATTAAATTATTAATTAAAATATTAAAATATATTTATTTTAAATTATAATTTTTTATTTTTTTTATTTATATTAATAAATTTTAAGTCTTTTTACTAAAAAATAATCATTCTGTTCCTCAAAATTTTTACTAATCGTTATTTTTTTCTCCTTCTAAATTTTTTAAATAACCCATCAAGCTCTTAAGTTCCGTTTGAGTTCAAACATTATTTCACTTTTTTTTATTAATCACATGACAAAATTCATTAATTAAAATATGAAAATATTTTTTTCATTTAAATTATAATTTTTTAATTTTTTTATATATTAATATTTTTTATCAAAAATAATCATTACCTTTTTAAAATAATCAATTAATATTATTTTTTTCTTAATTCTAAATTATATAAATAATCAATCCTAATAAACTCTTATTTATTGTCCCAGGACATGGTAAATGAACCGTGGTCTGGTTCGAGACTTTTTTTTTTTTTTTTTTTAATAAACGTGGCCCCATAAAATGAAGATAAAATATACACAATTATGAGATTCAAGAATTATTGAGATTAAAATACTGGGATAAGTTTATAATAATATAACACGGCATTACATAGGAAATGTCCTGGTGCGTGCATATACATATATTAATAATAATTAATAACATGAATGATTATACACATAAGATGTGCATGAACAATGAACAAGACCGCCCACGTGTGTTGCGTAGGTTTTGGGTTTTCAATTTTTCTACCTAATTAATTTAACTAATCTATTTATTATTATAAATCAAGGCATTTCTCGATCCAATGATAACGATGTTTAATCATTCCAAACGTGCCTTTATATAACAAGTCAATCTTAACCATTTAATCCGAGGTAAAGTCGATTTAAGAAACTAAAATGTCACTAGTTCAATTATATTTGAAAGCGTTTTGGGTTGAAACAGAACAATGATTATGAATTGATGCTAATTTTTTTTAATTAAAATAAAATAAAATTAATAGATCAAACTTTAAAATTCAACTCATGGGTGATTCATTTCAGTTGTAACATTTTCTAAATTAATTTCTTGTAAATATAATTAGGTTAGACTTCTAAATTTGTAATAAATAATTAGTTATAGAAAAGTAAGAGTATAATTTAATATTGAATTAGCAATGAAAATGGTTGGAATTTATTAGATAAGCAAGTGGAGCACGCTTGGCTTGTTTTGTGGTGCAAATGACACGTGATCATGTCTAGTCTTAGAGTGGTCCCCAATCCTATCTTACTATAGGGACCATTTTAATTAGTTGCTTCTATTGCACGTGTGAGGCCGACTTTCATTAAAATCAATTAACCAAATATTTCAATTTTTCCCATAATCATTTTTAGGTCATTCATTTCATACCTATACTTTTAAGAAATGCACATTTTGACATTTTTATTTAAATATTTTGTATGGAGTTTAATTTGAAGGGATAAACAGTTCGGTTTGGTCTGATCGAATTAATTATTAAAATGTATATTAAAATCGTTGACGTTAATTTACTAAATTTTAACTCGATTTAATTTGATCAGTTAAAGTATAAATAGGTATCTACTAATGTAGTAATATTCATATCATTAATAAGATGTAATAGTACAATTCATCAAAAGTTTCATAATAAAGTAATATTGTATTTGGTTGAATAATGTTGTAAATTGCAAAATACACTTCGATTAAAAAAAATACATTTCAAAACACAACTAAAGAATTTCTTATATTAAAATTTTAATTAACGATCTTGAAATTAAGTTTGTCTTCTAATTATAATACTTAATAATTTAATAATTTGTTAACAAAAATATTTTAAATATATGTGGTGAACTAATAGTTATAATAAATGGCTCATCACGTTTGGTTTAAGATTAAATTTTTGTTCTCATTTTATTTTTTAAATACTCTAGCCTTTCTCCATTCCGGTTATAGATTTTGTGGGTCGTTTTAGTCGTCGTGGAATGGAAAAGAAATGAATGAATGTTAATTTAGAAAAATGTTGAATAATACACTTACCAAGACGATAACCAAAAACGATTCTCATATGTGTACGTACAAATCAAAATAAGATTTGAATGACTTGATATTTGTCACTAATAAGTTGCTCGTTTGGATAAGAAAACACCACATCAACCCTATCTATAAAAAGGAAACTAGACATCCTCCATGCATGATTTTTTATACACAGTACAGTTCGACTACGCATTCATAATAAATTTTATTATGATAAAATAGTGCATGAATACCATGCATTCTTGACGCCTTCAACGGTCCCATGTTAAACACAACTTTAATCACTTCATCGTCATCAATTATTTCTTCTAATGCTTCGATTTCCATATCCAAGTGTTCTAATCCTTTGAGCTACATGTCCCGCCCCCTCTAGATCTGTTCTCGAGAGGATTTCAGGATCCTAAACAAAGTGATGTTCAGATTTGAGTTTTTTTTAAACCTGAAGGGAAAAAAATATAATGATTGTTAATGATTTTGAGGAGATGATAATTATCTTTAGTATAAATATTTAAAAGATATTGATATATATAAATGAAATAAAAAATAATAATTTAAAATAGAGTGTATTAACAAGGCTCAAGAAAACATTTTCTCTATCCATTTCGGATTAATCACTTTGCCAACAATTTGTAGCCTACTCTAGCGCAAGTATCAAACTCAAGGAAAGATCAAAAAATGTTGGTTATTGAGGTTGAGGGGATTGTCCACTATTTTATCTTATTGATAATTATTTCTTTAGTTATCAATGTCTTTATGTCTCCTCCATTGAGCATTGGGCTGACAATTTTGGACACGACACGAAAACACGATTCAGACCGAACACGAAAAATCAGGTTAGGGTCATGTATTTTTTTGTTTCGATCAAAATCAGGTCGACCTGTTTAACCTATTTAATAAATAGGTCAAAATTGGGTCGACCTGACATAACCCAAAGTAGACCCGATAATCCGTTTATAAGTTTTTTTTATTGAGTTGTGTTATTCTTTCTTATCCACTCAATCATTTTTTTTTGTAAAATATTTTATATATGAATTTGTGACTTAACTTCATTTTTATTTTGTATTGATGTCATTTTAATTTGAAATAAAGATACGTGAATTAATTACACCGGGTTTGGTTCGAGTTGAGTTAGGTAAATCGGGTCAAACGAGTCAAACAAGTCAGGTTCATGTCAAACACAAATAAACAAGTCAAGTCCAGATTAGAGATTTTTGACCCAAATTATTAAACAAATCGGGTTTAGATTAGAATCGTTCAACTGGTTAACATGTCCTGTAACTTACCTAAATTGCCAAACTCTAATTGAGCATAATATTAAAAATTTAATTAATAATCTTGAAATTAAGTTTGTCTCTTAATTATAATAATTAATATTTTTAATAATTTACTAACAAACTCATAATTCATTTAAGATTCAATTATTATTGTTTTGATTTATCTTTTAAATATTCGGCTAGTTTAATCAGTTTGAATATAATCGATTATAAACATAGTGAATTCGCTTAAGTTGAATTAGTTTAATATATAATTTGTTTTTTATTGATTTAAAATATTTAATTACACATTTAATTTAACATTATTTTTATTAGAATTATTTGATAAAATATTGTTGTTTGTAAATTTTAAATAATTAAATTTATTTAAATATTTCCTAAATATTAATTGGACACAAGGAAAGTTTATTGGTTAATCGAAATACTCATATAAAGATCAGGTGTATAAACATGTTTTATTCTTGAAAAGACGAAATTGTCCCTTACCCGCATCAATCATCTTCTTGATTTATATAACCATTTTTGTATAACAAGATTTGCAGAAAGAGAGAGAGAAAAGGAATCTAAAGATCAAAGCTTCAATCTTCATCTCTGACTGTTCAGAAAACAAGTTCCTTGATTACATATATTCATAAAAGAGGAATCTTCCGGCAATCGAATGACGGCCGACGGAGGATCTGGCCGGCTACCGACTTGTAAAGAAAGGGAGAACAACAAGAGAAGAGAACGAAGAAGAAGAGCCATAGCTGCCAAGATATTTTCAGGTCTTAGAGCTCAAGCTAACTTCAAACTTCCCAAACACTGCGATAACAACGAGGTCTTAAAAGCCCTATGCTCTGAAGCCGGTTGGATCGTCGAAGAAGATGGAACTACTTACCGCAAGGTACCCACAACTTCATTTCTTAAGTTTCACCTAATTTTCTATAGATCTGAAATCCAGTGAATAAACGTGTTTTTCAGGGTTGTAAACCACCGCCAATCTCGATGGAAAACAACATAATGGGTAGCAGTGCTTGTTCTTCGCTTCAGCCAAGTCCAACATCATCTTCATTCCGTAGTCCTATACCATCTTACAATCCTAGCCCTACATCTTCTTCCTTCCCTAGCCCAACTCGTAATAATGATTCATACATCCTTCCGTTCTTGCAAAACCTAGCTTCCATTCCTTCTTCATTGACCCCACTTCGTATATCCAACAGCGCTCCTGTAACACCGCCAATTTCTTCTCCAACGTCTAAGGGTTCGAAACAAAGACCTGTCTGGGAATCTCTTTCTAATAATGATTCACTAAACTCACTCCGTCATCCTTTTTATGCTGTCTCTGCACCTTCTAGCCCTAAACGTAGTCGTCATCGTGCACCTCCTATGACTATACCTGAATGTGATGAACTTGATGCATCTGTACTTGATTCAGTTAGGTGGGTTAAATTCCAAACGATGCCGCCGCCTGTGTTTGACTCTCCATCTTCTCCTATGTTTAATCTGGGAAAACCTCCTGCTCACCCGACTGTACAACATGATGATGATGGTGGGCAACAGAAGAAAGGGTACTATTATAGCTCTGATTTCAAGTTTGAGAACATAAAGTTAAAGGCTTGGGAAGGTGAAAGGATACATGAAATTGGTGCAGCTGATTTGGAACTAACACTTGGGTCAAACAAAGTTCATGCTTAAGCTTTGTTAGGTGTTTGTTCTCGATGAACCAAGTAAGTTGGTGATGAGCAAATCAAGATTATTATTATTATTAGTTGGGTCAAACAGTGCATTATGCATATGATAGGTAGAAGAAATGTGAAGTTATTTTGATGGAGGATAATGAAAGGAATAGGAAAGTGACTTTCTAGGGTGGAGTCAGAATCTTGGGCCATTGGGTTTTCTTCTTTGTACTAGAGTTGTTGTAGTACTAGTCTTTGTGAGTTGTCGGCATTGATGAATGACTGTGGGGTTTGGGTCAAATAGGGCATCTTTGAATAGAAGAAGAAATAATGGGGGTGGGGGGTGGGGTGGAGGGGCCTCAATTCACATGTGATTCGTTCGTTATTTGTGAATCTCTTCACTGTCATATGTACTCTCTACTTTTTCAGAGGTTCCAATTCAACAAAAAACAACAATACATTCATAAATGTTTTTCTATGCTTTTCAATAGTATGTACTACTCCTAGTAGTAGTCCTGGTCCTTGCTTTTTCAATAGTATAATGGCTTTATTTTGAGAGATATACAAACTTTACAGTAATCTAATGGATGGATGGATGGATGCATTTGAAAGTTGGGTTGACTAATGTTTCTTACCAAGTCAGCTCATCAAATAATCTTTTTTTGGGAAGTTGACAATGTCTCATTCAATATATGGAAGAAAACTTGTAAATGTTGGTTCTAGTTGAGGAATTCTTCATAAGTACAACCACTTTATCATGATATTGTATAAGCAATATCTAATAATATGGTAATAAAAAGGATGATGAAACACATCTAAATCTTGACCAATCCAACTAATTAGTGGCACAATAGAAGAAGCAGAGGTTTATGTTTTGGTTTTTCTTCTGTCATCTTCATATGTTTTTGCAGTAGTGTCAATAGAGCTTAGGCTCCTATAGGCTATATCATAATGTAATAAGGCTTAATTTTATTTGGCTTATATTTTCTCTCTACTTCAGTCAATTAGCTTATAATTTTAACATTTTTTATCACTCCATCAACTTCTTTTTTATTCATTGTTTCTCTTTTTTTTTTTCATTTATTATTATTTTTCATTTTTATCTCTAGTTGAATATGTATATTTTTATTTAATAATTATATATATATATATTTAATTCATTAAATATAATAATAATAATAATAATAAAATATAGATTTAAACATATATATATATATATATTTCACTCTTCTAACTCTTTTACCTACAAACTTCACACAAAGACATAATAACACTTATTTATTTTTAAAAAGTGTGCTAATATGAATAAATAATACTCTTTTAAGAGGATTCCCTTTGTTATCAAAAACACATCAGTTTAATCATTTATTCAACATAAAAAAAATTACAATTACTGATTTCATCTGTTTTCATATCATATTAATGGTAGATCAATTTAGTAAAATATTATTTTATAAATGATTAATTAAAAAAAAATAGATAACACAAAATAATAAAATATTAGAATTAAAAATGAGCTCTATATTAATAAAAAATTTTAAAAAATAATATTTATTTTAGTATAGATTATTTTTAATTTATTAATATTTATAATAAAGTTAATTAAAAAATTATATTATTTTAAATAAAATATTAAGTTTATAAATATATAATTAAGTAGTGAGATATATATTATTGATTATTTATATAAAAAAATTAAATGATTAATATTTTTAAAATATTTATAATATATATATTAATTATTATAAAAAAACAAAATGAAAAAATAAATCGAAGGTTGTTTAACCAAATATTATTAAGGCCTTGTTCGGATTGGGGTTATTGTAATAACCTAGAAGGGGAAAATGAGTAATGATTGGTGATGATTTTGAGGAGATGAGAATATTTTTGGTAAAATTACTTAAAAAGTATTGATATATAATAATAAAATAATAAATAATAATTTAAAATAAATGGTATTTTAATATTTTAGGTAATGAATTGATAATAGGGGGAGTGAAAAGAAGTTTGAGTGGGTTGGGTTATTTAAATAACCTCAACCGAACAAGGCCTAAGTAGAGTGAATTATAAGCTGACTAAAAATACTTCTAAGTAAATTTGTTAATGTCTTTTATTAAAGGACATCAAATCTTTGATATGACATTAATTGTCAATGTATTGATTCAGGTAACTTTAATAGGTAACTTTAATGGTGTTCAATGCGTATTTGTATTCGTCAAACTTGATATTAAAAAAATTTATGATAATGTTAATTGAGAATTTCTCTTCGATGTCATTGTTAGGATGAGAATGAGCGAAATGTGGATCTGGTGGATAAAATTTTGCATTTCCATGCTTAAATTTTATGTTATCGTGAATGGTAGTTCTCAAGATTTTTTGATAGTTTGAGGGTGATTTAGATAGGGAGACCTATTGTCTCCTTTTTCGTTTGTCATGGTCATGGAAGCTCTTTCTAGGATGATGATCTTTGCTGAAAATAATGGACTTATCCATGGGGTTGATTGCGAATCGAGTAGGGATCCGTTTTCTATTTCTCACTTGTTTTTTTTTGTTGATGATACAATATGTATGATTCAGGCTTCCCATAAAAGTTTCAAGTATCTTCGTGCTATTTTATGGTTATTTGGTGCTTGATCGGGTCTTTGTGTTAATCTTGATAAGTATGAAATATTCTTCTCTAATTTCTGTATCGGCTATGAAAAGATCTCGTTTGGAGGGTATTTTGATATTTGACATTGAATGTTTTTTGACCATGTATCTTGGTCCACTTGGAGCAAATGTTCGCTCTAAAACCTCTTAGGATCCGAATATCTCTAAGATGGAAAAAAACTCCTATATGAAAAATCAAGTTGATCTCTAAGGAAGTCCTATGGTTTTCATAAAAACTGTGTTGGAATTTATGTCTATTTACATGATGTCACTATTTGTTATTATTAAAATCGTTGCAGTTAAAATGGAGAGATTGATGTGTAAATTTTTATGGGGGTCTTCTCTGAACTAACACTCCCATTAACTCGTTTAACACAAAAATACGTGAAGTTTGAATAGTCTGAAGACTGTGAAAAGAGATTTTAGGAATTGAAGAAACGGTTGATTACAATCCCGATACTTTCCATTCCATTAGAGGATGAGAGTTTTAATGTTTATTATGATACTTCACATAGTGAATTGGATTGTGTTTTGATGCAAAGAGATTATATTATTTCTTATGACAACTAAAGTCGCATGAGCGAAACTATCCTACTCATGATTTGGAGATAGGAGCAATTGCATTTGCTTTAAAGATTTGGCGACATTTCTTGTAAGGGCCTAAAGTGGAAATCTTCACAAATCACAAGAGCTTGAAATATATTTACTCAAAGTGAGTTGAACATGCGTCAATGAAGATGGTTAGACCTCATTTAAGATTATAATTTATCAATAAATTACCATCCCGGAATGACCAATGTGGTTGCTGATGCTTTGAGTAAAAGACCGTCAAGAGTAGAGCCTTTTCTGATTTCAAGTTTAATGATTCGTCCTACTCTAGTCGAGAAGGTTAAAAGTGCTCAACAAAATGATTCTCACTTAACGAATGTTAAAAGAGATTTAACAAAAGGGGAAACACCAAATTTTGATTGGATAATGATGAAATTTTGCTTCCAAAATAAACTATGTATTCCGAATAATGAGGCTGCGAAGAAAGAAGTAGTAGAGGAAGCACACTACTCACGGTATACGATTCACCCGGATAACACGGAGATATATCGAGATTTGAAAGAGAATTATTGGTGGAATAACATGAAAAGAGAACTAGCAATTTTGTCTCTCAATGCATCACTTGTCAACAAGTAAAATCAGAATATCAAAGACCAGCGAGATTGTTACATCCATTGTCGATCCCGCAATGGAAATGAGAAGACATTTGTATGGACTTTATACTAGGACTACCGTAAACAAAAAAAGAAAATACCGGAGTATGGGTGATTATTGACCGATTAACTAAATCAACACATTTCTTGGCAGTAACAACGGGACTTTCATTGGACAATTTAACACGATTATACCTTAAAGAGATTGTATAATTGCACGGTATCTCGTCGTCTATTTTTTTAGATAGGGATATTAGGTTTGTCTCTTAGTTTTGGAAAAATCTACATCGATGTTTCATAACAAAGCTAAATTTTAGTATTGTGTTTCACCCTTAGAGTGATGGCCAAATAGAAATGATCAATCAAGTCATGAAAGACATGCTTTGTGCGTCTATCATCGATTTAAAAGGTTCACGGGATGAGCATTTGCCGATTATAGAATTTTCCTATAACAACATCTATCAAGCCAGAATTCAAATGGCTTCTTATAAAGCATTATACAATCGAAGATTTCGTTCACTGATATGTTGGGACGAGGTGGGTGATAAAAGATGTATCGGGCCAAATATATTACAAGAAATAATAGATAAGGTGCGTGTAATTAAAGAAAGATTAATTACCGCCCAAAGTAGACATAAAATTTATGATGATAATCGTATAAGAGATTTTAAATTTGATGAAGGCGATCATGTATTTCTTAAAATTTCACCAATGAGGAGAGTAATGAGATTTGGAGCACAAGGAAAATTGAGATCTCGATTTGTCAGGACATTCATAATACTAAAGAAAATTGGGAAAATTGCCTATGAGCTTGTATTAGCGCAACCGTTAGCTGGAGTACATAATGTCTTTCATGTATCAATGTTTAAGAACTAAGTTCATAATATTAATCATATTATCGAATACACCCTGCTAAACTCGAAAATGATCTAAAATATGAGGAGAACCCAATTCGAATTATGGATAGAAAGGAACAAGTGTTTCGTCGACGAACCATCTCTTATGTTAAACTACAGTGGAGTAATCATTCTAAGAAAGAAGACACATGGGAATTTGAAGATGAAATAAGGATGAGGTATCTTAAACTTTTTGAACCTAAAATTGTGTAAAGTTTGAAGGACCAAACTTTTTCTAAGGAGGCACAAATTAGGTATGGAAATTTCATTCAAGTTCAAAAAGTTTAGTCCTCTAAACTTTACACAATTTCAAGTTAAAAAGTTTAGGATACTTCATCCTTATTTCATCTTCAAGTTCTCACGTGTTTTTCTTTCTCAGAATGATTAATCCACTGTAGTTTAACATAAGAGATGGTTCGTCGATAAAACACTTGTTCCTTTTTATCCACAATTCGAATTGAGTTCTCCTCATATTTTAGATCATTTTCGAGTTTAGCAGGGTGTATTCGATAATATGATTAGTATTATGAACCTACTTCTTTAACATTGATACATGAAAGACATTATGTAATAGCTGTAATTAAAAAATAATAATAATATAATAATATTATATATTTGGCTAAGTGCATGAGTGACATTTGGACTATTCTAAAAGTAAAAGAGAATTGGAAAATGGTTTTGAGATACTAGGTAATTGACAAATGTCATTAACTATTAACCTTTCAATGCATGTAGTCCTAAACGAAGAGATCATTTATTTTTACTTTTTAGTTACATAGAGAAAGAATCATGGCTTGCAGATTTGAGTTTGGTTGAAGTGAAGAAAGAGAACTGAGAGCTTACTGGAAATTAGGTAAGGAATTCTATTCTTCTACAGTTTTAGTTTTTAAAATATATATATGTATAAGTATTTTGGGTATAAGATGTTGGTTTTCATCAAACAGATTTTAGGGGAAACATATTTATTGTTAAATGGGTTTATAAATTTATGGATCAAGAATGAATGCAGATTTTGATAAAGAAATAATGGTTTATGATGAGAGTTTATGAAACTTGATTTAAAATAGTATTTGAGGAAAATATTGATTTATGAAGGATGATTTTGTGAAAATGATGATTTGGGGATAAACTGTTTTCAAACAGTTTGATATTGTTTTATTTCGACATTGAAATGGAAATCGGTATATCTAGACTTAAAAGAATTTGGCTTCTAAATGATTTTGAAGATATGACTATTTTATTACTTTGGGCTTGATTTTGTATTGTTTTTCTAATAATGAAATATTTGTGCCTCGAGTGCCGCTTACACCGGTTAAATGCGTCAACGCAAGATGCTTATGTCTTGGTTGATGGCTCATGCGTCAATGCAAGACCTATGTCTTGATTGATAGTGCGTCAACGCAAGACACTTATGTCTTGATTGATGGCTAATGCATCTATGCAAGACTTAAAGGTCTTGATAGATGTCTTATAAAGTTATTATGATAATTCAGACTTTATCTTGATCCTAGAGTTATTACTAAAATATATTATTTTCTGTTCAATGAGAATTTTAATTACTTAATAGCTGGTTAACCTATCTTTAATTTGCTTCTTGATCCAACTGTAGAAGGGTTTGATTTTTTTACTGAGCGTGTTTAGCTCATCCTTTTTAAATGGATTCTTTTCAAATAAGAACAATGACTAGTCAAAGGGATTAAGAGACGGAAGACTATAATAGTATAGACTAGAGGGTAAAGAGTTACTCTCTTTTTGTATTAGTATGGATGTATAGAAAGTATGTAATATGTAAGGAAAGTTTTTGGTAAGAATGGGAGTCATCATATGTTTTGAACTAGAGATGAATTGACCATAATAATTGTAATGGAAGATGGATTTGGATAAGTTATGTGTTTCTTTTATTAGTAAGAATGATTAAAAAAAGTTCTTTTGTTTAGCCTAACATGTTATATTTGGGTAATGACACGCGGCGTCTGCACGCCTCATGCCTTGGTTCGGGGCGTGACACATTATGTACTCCAGCTAACGGTTGCGCTAATGCAAGCTCATAAGAAACTTTCCCAATATTCTTTAGTATTTCGAATGGCCCGACAAATTGATGACTCATTTTTTCTCGTGCTCCAAATCTCATTACTCCCCTCATCTGTGACACTTTAAGAAATACATGATCGCCTTTACCATATAAATCTCTTCTACAATTATCATCATAACTTTTATGTCTGTTTTGGCGGTAACTAATCTTTTTTAATTACACGCACTTTATCTATTGTTTCTAGTAATATATCTGCCCCATTACATCTTCTCTCGCCCATCTCGTCCCAACATATCGGTGAACGACATATTCGACCGTATAATGATTCGTAAGGAGCCATTTGAATACTAGTTTGATAGTTGTTATTATACGCAATTTCTATAAGGGGAAAATGCTCATCCCATGAACCTTTTAGATCAATGATGGACACACGAAGCATGTCTTCCATGACTTGATTGATCCTATCTGTTTGGCCGTCACCTTGAGGGTGAAACGCAGTACTAAAATTCAGCTTTGTTCTGAAACATCGGTGTAGACTTTTCCAAAGGTGAGAGACAAACCGATTATCCCTATCTGAAACAATAGACGACGGGATATCGTTCAATTGTACAATCTCCTTAAGGTATAATCGTGATAGATTGTCCAATAAAAGTCTCATTGTTACTGCCAAGAAATGTGTTGATTTTGTTATATCGGTCAATAATCGCCCATACTCCGGTATTTAATTTTTTCGTTTTCAGTAGTCACAATACAAAGTCCATAGAAATGTCTTCCCATTTCCATTGCGGTATCGGAAATGGGTGTAACAATCCCGTGGTTTTTGATGTTCTGCTTTTACTTGTTGACAAGTGAGACATTGAGAGACGAAATCTGCTATTTCTCGTTCCATGTTGTTCCACCAATAATAATTATCTTTCAAATCTCGTTACATCTTCGTGTTACCCGGGTGAATCGTATACCGTGAGTAGTGTGCTTCCTCTACTACTTCCTTCTTTATAGTCTCATTATTCAGAAGACATAGTCTATTTTGGAATCACATAATTTCATTATTATCCAATCAAAATTTGGTTTTTTCCCCTTTTGTTAAATCTCTTTTAACTTTCGTTAAGTGAGAATCATTTTGATGAGCATTTTTAACCTTCTTGACTAGAGTAAGACGAATTATTAAACTTGAAATCAGAAAAGGCTTTACTCTTGATGGTCTTCTACTAAAAGCATCAACAACCACATTGGCCTTTCCAGGATGGTAATTTAATGAATAAATTCTAATTTTGAATGAGATCTAACAATCTTTGTTGATGCGTGTTTAACTCGTTTTGAGTACATATATATATATATATATATATACTTCAAGCTCTTGTGATCCGTGAAGATTTCCACTTTAGACCCGTACAAGAAATATCGCCAAATCTTTAAAGTAAATACAATTGCTCCTATCTTTAAATCATGAGTAGGGTAGTTTTGCTAACACAACTTTATTTGTCGAGATGCATAATCAATAACATGATCTCTTTGCATCAAAACACAACCTAATCCACTATGTGAAACATCACAATAAACACTAAATTCTTATCCTCTGATGGAATGAAGAGTATCAAAACTGTAATTAACTGTTTTTCAATTCATGAAAACTCTTTTCAAAGTCACCATTCAAATTTCACGTATTTTTGTGTCAAACGAGTTAATGAGAGTGTTAGTTCAAATGGAATTAATATGTATTCATAATGTCCATACCTTGTTCGAAAAACAGTCTTAGAGATATCGTCTGACTTGATCTTAAGTTGATGATAGCCTAAGCGTATGTCAATTTTGCTAAAAACATGAGCCCCTCAGTTGATCAAACATGTCATCAATTCTAGGTAGTGGATATTTATTCTTTATCGTCACTTTGTTAAGTTCTCAATAGTCGACACAAAGACGCATCATCCCATCTTTCTTTTTTATAAATAGGATCGGGGCTCCCAAAGGAGAAACACTTGACATAATATATCCCTTTTCTAATAGCTCTTCCAACTATTCGCGCAATTCCTTTAACTCTGCAGGAGCCATATGATATGAAGTTTTTGTTACCGATGAAGTCTCCGGTGCAATATCGATAAAAAAAAACTCTATTTCTCGATTAGGGGCAATCCTGGTAGATCATTTGAAAAAAACATCATAAAATTCGTTCACAATAGCTACCTCCTCTATAGATTTCTCTGTCTTCTTAGATTCCCAAAGAACTACCAGGTAGAATTGATGTCCCTTTTTATCATATGTTCTGCTTTTAAGGTGGAAGTTATTTGGGGTGGAGTGGTAATACTTCAACCCACGAAAAAGAAGGTGGGATGTTCAGGAAATTGGACCATTTTTTTCTTATGACAGTCAATGAAAACAAAAAATTTTGATAGCCAAGTCCACTCCCAATATGACATCAAAACCATACATATCAAGTACGATAAGATCAACATTTAACTTATTATTCTCTATACACACATCACAAGATTTGCAAACTAAATTCGTAACTACCTTATCACCTAATGAATTTTTAACAATGATATCAATGTCCTTAGGTTCTCTAATTCAATCATGATTTTTCACGAAAGTTTGAGAGACAAACGAATATGTCACACCAGAATCAAACAATACTATGGCATAAATGGATGATATGAGAATTGTACCTGAAACCACTATATTATATGCATCCACTTGTTCTTTGCTCATGGAAAACACTCGTGTCCGACTTATTAATGGTTGTGTTGTCCTATTTCTCACATTTATCCCTACTCCTTCTCGTGGGCGATCGTCGAACATCCCTTTGTCTTGAGGGAAACTTGATATGCGATGTCAACATTGTCCACAATTAAAATAGGCTTAAGTGGTCCAACAATAATCCTTGGTTTGATGATTATTTATATAATGTGCACATTGGGGTGCAAAAATTTATGGTTGATGGATCTCAAATCGTTGAACTATCGGATGACTTCGGGTTGGTCTCTTCGACCAATTAAGATCTTGGTTTCCTAGAAAACTAATGGAATTTCTCCTTCTCCTAGAATTCTTATAGTTCTCTTTTTGCGCCTTAATAACTTCTCTTTGTCAGTAACACTTTATCCACCACTGCACCAAATGTTTTAAGTTAAAAAGGAGTCACGATCATAGTAATATCTACCCTTAAGCCCAACTCAAACTTGGTTACAAATTTGGTTACAAACTTGGTTGCTTTACCCTCTTCTCCACTCGTTTACGATTATTCGAATTTTGCAAGGTGTAAGAACTTAGTTCAATACTCTGCCACCGTCATATTTCCTTGCTTTAATTCAAAAACTCCATTTATTTCTGTTGACTAACACTCAATGGAAAATACGTGAAGTATAAATTCTCTTTGAATATTTTCCAAGTGATAATACCATTTTTATGAGCTAATTTCTTTGCTTTCCACCAATCGTTTGCATCGTCCCATAATTGAAATGCCGCAAAACGCACATTCACTATGTCTTCACAGTCAAGTACTTCGAATATTTTCTCCAATTCATCCACCACTTCTCAATTTTCAAAGGGTCGATTAAATCATCAAAGTAGGGTGGGGCCATCTTTCTAAACCTCGTCATGGCGTCTTGTGAGCCGTGTCTCTTTCTTCCAATCCAATGGTTAACAAATGTTCCATATCCCTCCATATCTAAATTCAACATTACATTTATTGTCACGTGTTAGAGATGAGTCTCAATAAGGCTATTTGTGAAAGAGTATTTATCCTAATTTATATAGTTTGGGGGAAACATTAGGCTCTGATACCACTAAACTATCACGTCCCAAACCCAATTTTATTTGTTAGACGTGCGGTCGCCGCATGTTATACATTAATTTCGGTAATAACATGTTAGGCTGAAAGTAGATCATCCATGTTATATTCATAAATACCAATTACAGTGAGATATTTCATATTGTTATCAAAATATTCCAATGACACCATATTTTTTTTCTAGACTATTAATTCTTACAAACATCATATTATTACTTTAAGTTACACTTCGGTAGAATATAATACAAAATACATAGTGTAGATGTCTTCATCAATAATACCCATATATAAGTACTTATATATATATATATATATATATATATATATATATATATGTTTCAGACTCTTTGATTCTTCAAGATTACTCTTGATTTCTATCTGAAAAGAATTCATTCAATTGGAGTGAGTTAAACGCGCTCAGTAGGAAATAACAATCATTTTAATAGATAAGTTTCTTATATTATGATGAAGAAAATGAGGTATGCATCATATAAGGTATTTACATTGCAATTTGGCCTTACACAATGCATTCCTCTTTCCTTCTTCTTCTACTCTAAGACTCAAATAGAAATCCCTTTATCTCTATTTTATTTAACAACAATATACACATAACTCAATTTATTATATAGTGGGATTCAAAGTTAATTGTACGAAATTAGCTTGATTGCTCCAACAATTACCTTTAATAACCTAACATTTAATATCATAACAATTAACTTAGGGATACAAAATTCATATTTAATCATTCATTAGCTTAGTAGCACAAAATCCTTAATGACCCATAAGTTAGCATAATGACGAAGCCCTTAGGATTCAAATGTTAGCATAATGGCATAATCCCTTAAGATTCACATGTTAGCATAACAATGCAAGACCCTTCAAGTTCAAATTATTTTAGCACAACCACATATATATAATAATGAATAAATTCTTCACATATAGTCATACAATTAACTTTCTCAAATGTCTTCAAATATTATTAACATTCTGATGCGGTGCGAGTCGAAGAGGCGTTTATGCGAAAGTTGCAGCATCCGAAAATATCTCGCAAGTGTCAGATTTCGACGATTGCCTAGTGTTTTTCGGGCGGAAACGTGGTGCTGTGAAGAAGTCATGTCTTTGCCATGAGGTATGATGGTTTAAGGCCATCTGACGACGTTTAGGGGCTCAAAATCGCATTTTTATTAGTTTCGGGTGTTTTTTGCAATTTATTAAAAGTTGTTTATTTCTTTTGCAAGCTAGGGTTTGAGTATTTAAAAGAATCTTAAAACACTTTGTGAGGGGAAGATTATTAATCAGAAAACGAGGTTTCCTCAATATCTATCAACTTTCGGTATTCGTAAGAATCAACGAATCTTGATAAAGGTTCATCCTAGCCACGCACGCTGCATCAGTTGGTATCAGTTTCCAGTCGACCCTGAGGTATGCCGCCCCGAAGACAGCCGCGCAACCCTACCCCTGGTGCTGATGATGGTGACCTTGCTGAGTTGCGACGTGAAAACGCTGAGTTTCGCCGTGATAACGACGATTTGAGGCGGCAGGTTGAATGGTTGACGCAACGGATGGATGCATCTATGCACATGCACCACCCTGAAGATGATGTTACGGTGACAGATGAAAACCCTCTCGGTGGTCTTCGGAATCGATCCCCTGAACGCCCCAATCATCGCTGGGAGCAGGCTTTCAGGGTGGACATCCCTAAGTTCGATGGTAGTCTACCACCGGAAGAGTTTATTGATTGGCTTTCTCAGGTTGAAGAGATTCTGGATTTCAAGGAAGTTCCTGCAGATCGTCGTGTACCCCTTGTTACGATCCGCTTACATGATCGTGCACAAGCATGGTGGCAGCAGTTGAAACAGACACGTGTTCGTCTAGGTAAGGCAAAGCTCACGAATTGAGACAAATTCAGGAAGCATATTAGGGCTGCGTTTCTACCATATAATTACGAACGTAACCTGTACCAGCGGTTCCAGAATCTTCGTCAGGGTTCTCGTTCCGTGGATGACTATTCCACTGAGTTTTACACCTTTGTGGCTCGTGTTGACCTGTCTGAGTCCCCTCTCCAGTTGGTTTCTCGCTATATTGGTGGCCTTTGCCTCCAGTTGCAGGATATTTTGAATATGTTTGATCCCTTGACTGTTTCTGAGGCACATCAGCGTGCTTCACAGGCTGAGAAACAGCTAGCCAGGCGCGGTTCGGGTAGCTTTGGAAAACAGGGTGTCCCCACTAGTGGTATTGGTTCTTCTTCCCAGCCGGCCCATCCCACCCCAGCCCCCCCTCGCGGCACTACAGCCCCCCCGCAGGGACGTCCCGGTGGCTTGCGTTGTTTCAATTGTGGTGAAGTTGGCCATCGCCAAGCAGAGTGTCGCAACCCAAAGTCCACCAATCGTGGTCTTTTTACTGAGGTGGATGATCCTGACTCTGCTCTTCCTTCAGATTCAGCCCCAGTGTATGATGTTTATGATGATGAGGCAGCGGAGGAGTATGTTTCTGGTGATGTTGGCCCCCTTTTGGTGATTCGTCTATCATGTTTAACCCCTCGTGCTCCTGACAACGAGTGGTTACGCAATAATCTGTTCCATTCCACTTGTACCATCGGTGGCAAAGTTTGCACCTTCATCATTGATGCTGGGAGTTGTGAGAATGTGATTTCTGAGGTTGCAGTTTCGAAGCTGGGTCTGTCCACTGAACCTCACCCCAAGCCTTATCGCCTGTCCTGGCTGAGTCAAGGTACGGATGTTACAATTTCCAAGCGCGTACTTTTTAATTTTTCCATTGGTTCCCATTATCGTGATGCTGTATATTGTGATGTGGTTCCTATGGATGCTTGTCACCTTTTACTTGGTCGCCCTTGGCAGTTTGATCATTCTGTTATACATGATGGGCGTGCTAATACCTACACGTTCTTATTTCATAGTACCAAGATTGTGTTGATGCCAAATCAGCCCAAGAAGGGTGCTGCCCCCACTCATCATGCGTCCCCCCCCTGCCACCTTGTTGTCTCGGGGTCCTTTTCAGACCGCCATGGTCGAATCTGGCATGGTGTTTGCTCTATTTTGTTCGCTGATTACCTGTGGTGCTAGTTCTGAGGTGCCTATTCCAGTGCAGCCGCTGTTACAGGAGTTTGCAGATGTTTTTCCTGAGAATCTGCCTTGTGCCTTGCCTCCTTTGCGTGATACCCAGCATCACATTGACTTGGTTCCAGGTGCTGCCCTACCCAACCGTCCTCATTACCGCATGAGTCCCAAAGAACATGAAGAGTTGCGTAGACAGGTGGAGGACTTGCTGGCTAAGGGACACATTCGAGAGAGCCTTAGTCCCTGTGCTGTCCCGGCCCTTCTTACCCCAAAAAAGGATGGGTCTTGGCGTATGTGCATTGATAGTCGTGCTATCAACAAGATTACAGTGCGTTATCGGTTTCCTATTCCCCGGTTGGATGACTTGTTGGATCAGTTGGGTGGTGCTTCTGTGTTTAGCAAACTGGATCTCAAGAAAGAAGGCCATGTTGGGCGTGATCGTACCTTCCAGCTTCTTGCAGCTTCTTATTTCTGGCCTTCGATGCGCAAAGAGGTGGGGCGTTTTGTTGCTCGCTATCGTGTTTGTCAGTTGGCTAAGGGCGCTTCGACTAATGCCGGGTTATACTTGCCTCTGCCTATTCCCACTCAACCATGGTCTGATGTCAGTATGGATTTTGTCCTTGGGCTGTCACGTACCCAGCGTGGTTCTGATTCGATTTTTGTGGTGGTTGACCGATTCTCGAAGATGGTTCATTTCATTCCCTGCAAGAAAACCTCTGATGCTGTGGCTGTTGCACAGCTTTATTTCAGGGATGTGTATCGCCTTCATGGACTTCCTGCCTCCATAGTTTCTGATCGGGACACTCGCTTTGTGAGTCACTTTTGGAGGAGTCTTTGGCGTTTGGTTAATACTCAGCTGAATTTTAGCAGTGCCTATCACCCGCAAACTGATGGCCAAACTGAAGTTGTTAATAGGTCTTTGGGGAACCTTCTGCGCAGTTTAGTTGGGGATCATCCTAAGGCTTGGGATCTGAAGCTGCCTCAGGCCGAGTTTGCTCACAATCATGATGTTAATCGCTCCACTGGTTTCAGTCCTTTCCATGTGATTTACGGGCTGTCTCCGCGTGCTCCTCTTGATTTGTTAGCGCTGCCCAGCAAGGTGCGTCCTCATTCCACTACTGCGGATTTTGTTGGTCAGTTGGCTCAGGTTCATCAGACCACTCATGACCGCTTGGTTGCTGCTACTGCCAAGTACAAGGAGAAGGCTGATTCGAGAAGGCGTGCTGTTGATTTTAAAGTTGGTGACTTTGTGTGGGCTATTCTGACTAAGGATCGCTTTCCAGCTCATGAATATAGCAAGCTTGCTGCTAAGAAGATTGGTCATGTTGAGATTGTGGAGAAGATCAACCCCAATGCTTATCGTTTACGCCTTCCCAGCCATGTGCGTACTTCTGATGTGTTCAATGTGAAGCATCTTGCTCCTTTTGTGGGTGAGTCTTCTTCTGATGAGGATGATGCGGTTCCAGATTCGAGGACGAATCTTTTCTACCCTGGGGGGAATGATGCGGTGCGAGTCGAAGAGGCGTTTATGCGAAAGTTGCAGCATCCAAAAATATCTCGCAAGTGTCAGATTTCGACGATTGCCTAGTGTTTTTCGGGCGGAAACGTGGTGCTGTGAAGAAGTCATGGCTTTGCCATGAGGTATGATGGTTTAAGGCCATCTGACGACGTTTAGGGGCTCAAAATCGCATTTTTATTAGTTTCGGGTGTTTTTTGCAATTTATTAAAAGTTGTTTATTTCTTTTGCAAGCTAGGGTTTGAGTATTTAAAAGAATCTTAAAACACTTTGTGAGGGGAAGATTATTAATCAGAAAACGAGGTTTCCTCAATATCTATCAACTTTCGGTATTCGTAAGAATCAACGAATCTTGATAAAGGTTCATCCTAGCCACGCACGCTGCATCACATTCATATTTCGGATAAGTCATATCATCAAATGTCTTCAAATATTATTAACATTCATATTTCGGATAAGTCATATCATCAAATGTCTTTAATGTCTTCAACAACCTCAAACATTCAGGTTTCATATAAATTATATCCTCAAATATCTTTCATTATTTCAAGCATTCGTATTTCTTTTCACACATAGTCATACAATCGTAAATCTACAACGTCTTCAACTATTCCTAACCTCTATAGTTCATCTAAGTCATATCATCATATATCCTTAATATCTTTTAATACCCCAAATACACATATGTTGTATAACTCATATAATCAAATAACTACTATGTTTCAAAATACTTCAAACATTCATATTTCATATATACCTTCATTATTTCTTTCAAACGGTTTTAAACGTCATAATTTTGTCAAATCATTCTACTCATCTTTACATTTCCTATATGATAATCTATCATTTCTTCGTCACTTCGCCTGTCCTAAAACCATGCCTTAACACTAAACATATTTTCCTTTATAAATACCTATCAATACTACATTGTCTCAGATTTTCTCATGCATTCTTAGTCCCCTTTAACAACTTATCATTAACATCAAATAATGTAGCTTATACAATACTACGAAAAAAATGAAATTTACATACCTAATTTGTACTATCCTTCACCTTAACTTAAAGTCAAACCCTCTCTCTCTCTCTCTTAATTTCCTTCTCACCTTTCTTTATTCTAGGAAATACTTTATATAACCAATAAAATATATTGTCAAGTGTCACACATGCCTAAACACATTAACATTAAATAAATTCGCAATATTCGTTCAAAATGTGAAATAATCACCCTACTTCGATGATCATTTCCTCTACATCTAGGCGCATCATTGATGCTTATACCGACAACTGGTCGGAGAACGGCCAAAAGACCATCAATGGTCTTTTGACTAAATGGAATCTACTTGCTTCACAAACTAACTTTGGAAGGCTATAAATACCCTACTGTATCCCCTCTTTTGGCTTAGCGGCAACAAGAGGTGTATATTCTCACCCAGCTAAGGTCCTGGGTTCGAGTCCGTCGAGCGGCTCTGCACTTGGTTAAATGATTATGTGTGTTTGCGGTTACATGCTTAATCATCTGTCCCATTTTTTTACCCTCCCTTGATCATTCCGAATACAAGAGATCCACTCTCAAGCCCTCAATAAATATTTTCAGAAAATCTGCCATTAAAGCTTCAAACTTTCTAGATTTTTGGAATTTCCGGGTAAGGCCTCAAAGCTCCGATCCATACGTTCACAAAGCTTCCACAGGAGCTATATAGTGTTCTCCAACTCTCAGTAAGCTTCCAATCACGCTCGGATTCAATCTTTCAGTTTGAAATTAAGATTTTTATATTTCAGTTTTTACAGTTTCATATATTATCTAGTTGTTGGATTTTTTGATTGGAAAACAATCCTAGGATCATTTCTAAGTTTTATGTTGAAGCCAAACCCGATCAATCTAAATAAATAAAAAAAATTGAATTTGGAAAATTTTAAAATTGGGTTTGCTATTTTTGAGTTATTGCTTAAGAACAACAACCCAAAAAGCTCTCCAACATATTTCTAATGATGTTTGATCATGTTTCTAATGATGTTTTTGAATTGGTCAAAATAAACAGATAATGTTCATGTTTTTGTTCCAGTCAATCATATGAAATATAAGGAATCTATTCACAAGCTCTTTACGATTCATCAAAGTCCATAAACTGAAAACCCAATTTTTGTACCAAAATTGTTTTGGTTGAATGGAACATCATCCTGAGGTGTATGGAACATCATCCCTGTTGAATGACACCTCAGGATGATGTTCATAATAATCCTAGGAGCTTTATGAAGCTTCCCATGTCCTAGAATCAAATGATCTGTGTCTTAAAAAAAACTACAAAACCTGTAGTTTTAATGTTCTTGAGGACCGGGAAACTTAACCTGAGTTCAGTCAGGACCGTGTGTTCTTCATGCCTAGGACTGAGAAAAGTTAGCCCATGGCTAACCTAGGACCGAGGGACATGGATACCCACGACCAAGAATCCTCAACGCCTAGGACTGAGAATTCCCAAACCTATTACTGAGTGTTTTTCACACTTAGGACCGACAAAATTAGCTAGTATTAACCCAAAATCGAGAATTCTTGCACCCAATCGAGAATTTCTGCGCCCATGACCATGGAATCCCACACCTGACCAAGGATTTCAACACCCTGACCGAGGGACCTCCCCACCCGACTGAGGATTCTAGCCTCATGACTGGGATACTTTAGCAACCCGACCGAGAATCCCAAACCAGGACCAAGGGGGCCCGACCCTAGAACTGAGGGTTTTAGCCTCGACCAATAAAAATCGCACCTAGGATCGAGGACACCAATCTTAGGGTCTGTTTGGTTGTAATTTTAATATTAAAAAATTATTATTTTTAATTTTGAGATCCTAATCAATTTTCTAAAAATCCCAAAAATATAGAAATGATTTCAAAATATTTTAAAAATATTTTCATAAAAAATATTTTGATAAGGGCTCGTTTGAGATTTATTTTTTAAATCCTAATGCCTTTAAAATTGTTGTTCTTCAGGTATATTCATCTATAGTCATCATCATCAGCTACATGTACAACATTTAAATCATACTTTTACAATTTTAAACACACAAAAAATGTGCATATTTAGGATTAGAAGAATAATTGGTTAAAATAAAGCGTTATACAACTAATTTTCAAAAGGACAAGATTTTATAAAGTAAAGATCGTTTAAAACGGGTATGGAGGATAAAGCGCGATAGTCATTTTTCGAGTATCACCAAACTACGAACCAAAATATGTTTGTATACGTTTATCTTTTTATTGATTTAAACAAAGAATCAATTGCCAACTCTTTATCAAATAAATAATCTTTTAAGTTAATTATTTTTAATTAATTTAAAATATAGATTATACTCAATCAAATTTTAATTTAATTATTTATAATCTAAAAAAATTATTTGAAATTTGATCAAAAATTAATTATTATCATAATTTATTTCTGATAGGTGAAAATATATTTTTTATAAATATTTTAAATAATATTTTATTTAAAATATATTTTCGACACGTAAACCGAAATTAAGTTTTTTCGAGCTTTTCTGGGATACACTTTCCTAGTTAATTATAAGAGAATATTAAAATATTATTGAATTATTTTAAGACACAAATCCTAACACAATCATTTTGAATTATAAATCACCTTATATAATTAATATTTTAATTTACTGTAATACATATCCCTTAGTTTAGATTTTATTTTTTACTTTTAAGTCTTGCTTATAAATTCTTAACCCTTCTTACAACTTTTACATATTTGAATTATATCTCTTTCTTCAATATTAATATACTCTATAGTGAAGTTAGCTCCAATTATAAAATACCAAAATATTTTCTTGAATGGATTTATTATCAAATACCAAAATCTTTTCTTGAATGGATTTATTATTAATTCAATGTAGTGGTAAATGAAGGTGATGAAATAAGCTTTTGTTCAAATGCTGCCTACTCCAAGTTGCAACAACATAGAAAATACATAAACAAATTTACGTTAGGGCTTTGATGGGTGAAGGCTTACAAAAAAAAATCTTAATTTTTTCCATTTAATTCACTACACATGTAATATTAACTTTGTTTTTCTTCTTTATTTTTGAAGTCTACCTCAATTTTTTTCAAACAAACCCTAACTTCAAAATTTGGATTGTCGCTGGAAACATACAATGATTCAAGTGTTGAAAAAGTTGAGCTCATTTATTTCTATTTCAATAAATAACTTATTTTCTCAATATCCACGCCTCATTGGAAAACTATAGTTTTAAACTAATTTTTGAGCTCTAATGATTTTAAATAAAAATGTTTACCATTGGTTTCGTACCAATATAAAGACAAAACGGCAACAGCTGGATATTTGCAAATGGTACACGAGCTTTAAGGTTGTGTTCTTTAACAGATAAAAGACAAGTCCCCGAACAAAGATTCTCCCTCTGCCCAACAATATTATAAGACTGCCCGAGAAATATTTTAAGTCTCATCTTCAAATTAAGCTATAGTTTACACTTTATGGGCACATATAATTTGTATTCACTTTATTTAAAAATCCAATCTTTTCCCATCTAGGTTCTACCACTAGTAGAGAATCTAGAGATCTTTGTATAAATTTACACACAACCATATTCAAGTTAAGACAGTATGTTGAACTCGAGCTGTATGTCAAGCTGCATATTAGACATAGTCAATGACACACCATTAATGGAGAAGAGGACCACAAGACTCTATCAATGGGCACAATCAGACAAAGAGTTTCTTCGACTGTTATCCACCGCGAAAAGATCTCCACCACCGCCGGAGGTGATGTCTCGTCCTTACTCTTGTAGCAGGCAAACATATATGAGAAGTTACACTTTCAGTTGTGAGAAGAAAGACAGTGGGAAGATCACCCTGAAATGGCTAAAACAGAAGAGTCATAACTTGATGGTGAAAAAGAGCAAGAAGAAGGATGATCAGATTCAGGGCGATGGATATTGTTCAATAATTGATGCTTTCTTTAAGATTTTACTTACTTGTGTGGCTAAGACCTAAGATTGATGTTCTTGAGATATGATTGGTGTTGTTTAGTTTTCTTAACTGTTTTTTATTGAAGGTTGAAGGGAATGGAGAAAGATTTCACCTCTGAATCTTTAAATTTAGTCTCAGTTTAAAGTAAAAGTGTAAAGTCACGAAATGAGAGATTCAGTCGGAAAAAATATGTGATGAAACATGTGAGAAAATAAGTTGTTTTATCGAAATGAATAAAATGTGAAATAAGAGCGTTATATTTTTTATTTTAATAATTTTAAACATTGAATAAATATTATTATTATTTTTTTAATTTATTTTATTTTTATCCTTATTTGTGTGTATCGCACGCAAATTTTTCTAGTATGAATAAATAATACTCTTTTAAGAGGATTCACTTTGTTATCAAAAACACATCGGTTTAATCATTTATTCAACATAAAAAAATTACAATTACTGATTTCATCTGTAGATCAATTTAGTAAAATATTATTTTATAAATGATTAATTAAAAAAAATAGATAACACAAAATAATAAAATATTAGAATTAAAAATGAACTCTATATTAATAAAAAAAATTATAAAAAATAATATATTCATATAATTATTTTAGTATAGATTATTTTTAATTTATATAATTTATTAATATTTATAATAAAGTTAATTAAAAAATTAAGTTTATAAATATATAATTAGGTAGTGAGATATATATTATTGATTATTTATATAAAAAATAAATGATTAATATTTTCAAAATATTTATAATATATATATTAATCTTATAAAAAAACAAAATAAAAAAATAAATCTAAGGTTTAACAGAATATTATTAAGTAGAGTGAATTATAAGCTGATTAAAAATACTTCTTAGTACATTTGTTAATGTCAAAATCTTTGATACGACATTAATTGTCAATGAATGTATTGATTCAGGTAACTTTAATGGTGTTCAATGCGTATTTGTATTCGTCAAACTTGATATTAAAAAAATTTAGAATGAGCGAAACGTGGATCCGGTGGATAAAATTTTGTATTTCCATGCTTAAATTTTATGTTATCGTGAATGGTAGTTCTCAAGTTTTTTTTTTATAGTTTGAGGGAGATTAGATAGGGAGACCTATTATCTCTTTTTTCATTTGTTATGGTAATGGAAGCTCTTTCTAAGATGATGATCTTCGCTGAAAATAATGGACTTATCCATAGGGTTGATTGCGAATCGAAGAGGGATCCATTTTCTATTTCTCACTTGTTTTTTTGTTGATGATACAATATGTATGATTCAGGCTTCCCGTAAAAGTTTCAAGTGTCTTCATGCTATTTTATGGTCATTTGGTGCTTGATCGGGTCTTTGTGTTAATCTTGACAAGTATGAAATATTCTTCTCTAATTCTGTATCGGCTATGAAAAGATCTCGTTTGGCGGGTATTTTGAGATTTGGCATTGAATGTTTTTTGACCATGTATCTTGGTCTTCCACTTGGAGCAAATGTTCGCTCTAAAACCTCTTAGGATCCGAATATCTCTAAGATGCAAAAAAACTCCTATATGGAAAATCAAGTTGATCTCTAAGGAAGTCCTATGGTTCTCATAAAAAATGTGTTGGAATTTATGTTTATTTACACGATGTCACTATTTGTTAATATTAAAATCGTTGCAGTTAAAATGGAGAGATTGATGTGTAAATTTTTATGGAGTCTTCTCTAAACTAACACTCCCATTAACTCGATTGACACAAAAATACGTGAAGTTTGAATAGTCTGAAGACTGTGAAAAGAGATTTTATGAATTGAAGAAACGGTTGATTACAATCTCGATACTCTCTATTCCATTAGAGGATGAGAGTTTTAATGTTTATTATGATGCTTCACATAGTGGATTGGATTGTGTTTTGATGCAAAAAGATTATGTTATTTCTTATGAAAACTAAAGTCGCATGAGCGAAACTATCTTACTCATGATTTGGAGATAGGAGCAATTGCATTTGCTTTAAAGATTTGGCGATATTTCTTGTAAGGGCCTAAAGTGGAAATCTTCACAGATCACAAGAGCTTGAAATATATTTACTCAAATTGAGTTGAACATGCGTCAATGAAGATGGTTAGACCTCATTCAAGATTATAATTTATCAATTAATTATCATCCCGGAATGACCAATGTGGTTGCTGATGCTTTGAGTAGGAGACCGTCAAGAGTAGAGCCTTTTCTGATTTCAAGTTTAATGATTCGTCCTACTTTAGTCGAGAAGGTTAAAAGTGCTCAACAAAATGATTCTCACTTAACGAATGTTAAAAGAGATTTAACAAAAGGGGAAACACCAAATTTTGATTGGATAATGATGAAATTCTGCTTCCAAAATAAACTATGTATTCCGAATAATGAGGCTGCGAAGAAGGAAGTAGTAGAGGAAGCACACTACTCACGGTATACGATTCACCCGGATAACACGAAGATATATCGAGATTTGAAAGAGAATTATTGGTGGAATAACATGAAAAGAGAACTAGCTAATTTTGTCTCTCAATATATCACTTGTCAACAAGTAAAATCAGAATATCAAAGACCAGCGGGATTGTTACATCCATTGTCGATCCCACAATGGAAATGAGAAGACATTGTATAGACTTTGTACTAGGACTACCGTAAACGAAAAAAGAAAATACCGGAGTATGGATGATTATTGACTGATTAACTAAATCAGCACATTTCTTGGCAGTAACAACGAGACTTTTATTTTAACACGATTATACCTTAAGGAGATTGTATAATTGTACGGTATCTCGTCGTCTATTTTTTTAGATAGGGATAGTAGGTTTGTCTCTTACTTTTGGAAAAATTTACACCGATGTTTCAGAACAAAGCTAAATTTTAGTACTGCGTTTCACCCTCAGAGTGATGGCCAAACAAAAAGGATCAATCAAGTCATGGAAGACATGCTTCGTGCGTCCATCATCGATTTAAAAGGTTCACGGGATGAGCATTTACCACTTATAGAATTTTCCTATAACAACATCTATCAAGCCAGTATTCAAATGGCTTCTTATAAAGCATTATACGATCGAAGATTTCGTTCACTGATATGTTGGGACGAGGTGGGTGATAAAAGATGTATCGGGCCAAATATATTACAAGAAATAATAGATAAAGTGTGTGTAATCAAAGAAAGATTAATTACCGCCCAAAGTAGACATAAAAGTTATGATGATAATCGTAGAATAGATTTGAAATTTGATGAAGGCAATCATGTATTTCTTAAAGTGTCACCAATGAGGAGAGTAATGAGATTTGGAGCACAAGGAAAATTGAGATCTCGATTTGTCGGGACATTCATAATACTAAAGAAAATTGGGAAAATTGCCTATGAGCTTGTATTAGCGCAACCGTTAGTTGGAGTACATAACGTCTTTCATGTATCAATGTTAAAGAAGTATGTTCATAATATTAATCATATTATCAAATACACCCTACTAAACTCGAAAATGATCTAAAATATGAGGAGAACCCAATTCGAATTGTGGATAGAAAAGGAACAAGTGTTTCGTCGACGAACCATCTCTTATGTTAAACTACAGTGGAGTAATCATTCTAAGAAAGAAGCCACATGGTATCTTAAACTTTTTGAACCTGAAATTGTGTAAAGTTTGGAGGATCAAACTTTTTCTAAGGAGGCACAAATTAGATATGGAAATTTCATTCAAGTTCAAAAAGTTTAGTCCTCCAAATTTTACACAATTTCAAGTTAAAAAGTTTAGGATACTTCATCCTTATTTCATCTTCAAGTTCTCATGTGTCTTTCTTTCTCAGAATGATTAATCCACTGTAGTTTAACATAAGAGATGGTTCGTCGACGAAGCACTTGTTCCTTTTTTTCCACAATTCGAATTGTGTTCTCCTCATATTTTAGATCATTTTCGAGTTTAGCGGGGTGTATTCGATAATATGATTAGTATTATGAACATACTTCTTTAACATTGATACATGAAAGACATTATGTAATAGCTGTAATTAAAAAATAATAATATAATAATAACAATATATATATATATATATATATATATATATATTTGGCTAAGTGCATGAGTGACATTTAGACTATTCTAAAAGAGAAAGAGAATTGGCAAATGGGTTTGAGATACTAGGTAATTGACAAATATCATTAACTATTAACCTTTCAATGCATGTAGTCCTAAACCAAGAGATCATTTGTTTTTACTCTTTAGCTACATAGAGAATCATGGCTTGTAGATTTGGGTTTGGTTGAAGAGAAGAAAGAGAACTAAGAGCTTACTGGAAATTAGGTAAGGAAATCTATTCTTCTACAGTTTTAGTTTTTAATATATATATATATATGTATAAGTATTTTGGGTATAAGATGTTGGTTTTCATCAAACATATTTTAGGGGAAACATATTTATTGTTAAATGGGTTTATAAATTTATGGATCAAGAATGCATGCAAGTTTTGATGAAGAAATAATGGTTTATGATGAGAGTTTATGAAACTTGATTTAAAATAGTATTTGAGAAAAATATTGATTTATGAAGGATGATTCTGAAATGATTTTGTGAAAATGATGATTTGGGGATAAACTGTTTTCAAATAATTTGATATTGCTTTTATTTCGACATTGAAATAAAAATCGGTATATCTGGACTTAAGAAGATTTAACTTCTAAATGATTTTGAAGATATGGCTATTTTTATTACTCTAGGATTGATTTTGTATTGTTTGTCTAATAATGAACTATTTGTGCCTCGAGTGCCGCTTACACCAGTTAAATGCGTCAATGCAAGACGCTTATGTCTTGGTTGATGGCTCATGCGTTAATGCAAGACCTATGTCTTGATTGATAGTGCGTCAACGCAAGACACTTATATCTTGGTTGATGGCTAATGCATCTATGCAAGACTTAAAGGTCTTGATAGATGTCTTATTAAGTTATTATGATAATTCAGACTTTATCTTGATCCCAGAGTTATTACTAAAATATATTATTTTCTATTTAATGAGAATTTTAATTACTTAATAGTTGGTTAACTTATCTTTTGCTTCTTGATCCAACTATAAAAGGGTTTAATTTTCTTACTGAGTGTGTTTAGCTCATCCTTTTTAAATGGATTCTTTTCAGATAAGAACAACAACTAATCAAAGGGATTAAGAGACAGAAGACTATAATAGTATAGAATAGCGGGTAAAGAGTTACTCTTTTTTTGTATTAGTATGGATGTATAGAAATTATGTAATATGTAAGGAAAGTTTTTGGTAAGAATGGGAGTCATCATCTGTTTTGAACTAGAGATGAATTGACCATAATAATTGTAATGGAAGACGGATTTGGATAAGTTATGTGTTTCTTTTATTAGTAAGAATGATTAAAAAAAGTTCTTTTGATTAGCCTAGCATGTTATATTTGGGTAATGACATGCGGCGTCTTCACGCCTCAAGCCTTGGTTCGGGGCGTGACACATTATGTACTCCAACTAACGGTTGTGCTAATGCAAGCTCATAAGAAACTTTTCCAATATTCTTTAGTATTTCGATTGACCCGAAAAATCGATGACTCAATTTTTCTCGTGCTCCAAATCTCATTACTCCCCTCATCTGTGACACTTTAAGAAATACATGATCGCCTTTACCATATAAATCTCTTCTACGATTATCATCATAACTTTTATGTCTGTTTTGGCGGTAACTAATCTTTTTTAATTACACACACTTTATCTATTGTTTCTTGTAATATATCTGCCCCATTACATCTTCTCTCACCCATCTTGTTCCAACATATCGGTGAACAACATATTCGACCGTATAATGATTCGTAAGGAGCCATTTGAATACTAGTTTGATAGATGTTATTTTAGGCAATTTCTATAAGGGGAAAATGCTCATCCCATGAACCTTTTAGATCAATGATGGACGCACGAATCATGGAAGAGGATGGACGCACGAAGCATGTCTTCCATGACTTGATTGATCCTATCTGTTTGGCCGTCACCCTGAAGGTGAAACACAGTACTAAAATTCAGCTTTGTTTCGAAACATCGGCGTAGACTTTTCCAAAAGTGAGAGACAAACCGAGTATCCCTATCTGAAACAATAGACGACGAGATATCGTTCAATTGTACAATCTCCTTAAGGTATAATCGTGATAGATTGTCCAATAAAAGTCTTGTTGTTACTGCCAAGAAATGTGTTGATTTTGTTATATCGGTCAATAATCGCCCATACTTCGGTATTTCCTTTTTTCGTTTTCGGTAGTCACGATACAAAGTCCATAGAAATGTCTTCCCATTTCCATTGCGGTATAAAAAATGGATGTAACAATCCCGTTGGTCTTTGATGTTCTGCTTTTACTTGTTGACAAGTGAGACATTGAGAGACGAAATCTGCTATTTCTCTTTTCATGTTGTTCCACCAATAATAATTATCTTTCAAATCTTGTTACATCTTCGTGTTACCCGGGTGAATCGTATATCGTGAGTAGTGTGCTTCCTCTACTACTTCCTTCTTTATAGTCTCATATTCAGAATACATAGTCTATTTTGGAATCACAGAATTTCATCATTATCCAATCAAAATTTGATTTTTTCCCCTTTTGTTAAATCTCTTTTAACATTCGTTAAGTGAGAATCATTTTGATGAGAATTTTTAACCTTCTTGACTAGAGTAAGACGAATCATTAAACTTGAAATCAGAAAAGGCTTTACTCTTGATGGTCTTCTACTCAAAGCATCAACAACCACATTGGCCTTTCAAGGATGGTAATTTAATGAATAAATTCTAATTTTGAATGAGATCTAACAATCTTTGTTGATGCGTGTTTAACTCGTTTTGAGTATATATATATATATATATATATTAAGCTCTTGTGATCTGTGAAGATTTCCACTTTAGACCCGTACAAGAAATATCGCCAAATCTTTAAAGTAAATACAATTGCTCCTAGCTCTAAATCATGAGTAGGGTAGTTTTACTAACACAACTTTAGTTGTCGAGATACATAAGCAATAACATGATCTCTTTGCATCAAAACACAAACTAATCCACTATGTGAAACATCACAATAAACACTAAATTCTTATCCTCTGATGGAATGAAGGGTATCAAAGTTGTAATTAACTGTTTTTCAATTCATGAAAAATCTTTTCAAAGTCACCATTCAAACTTCACGTATTTTTGTGTCAAACGAGTTAATGAGAGTGTTAGTCATAGAATCCCTTCATAAATCTTCTGTAATGACCAGTTAAACCGAAAAACTACGTATTTATGTAACCATAGAGGGTCCAGGTCATGCCTACATCGCTTCAACTTTCTTTGGATCTATAGATATCCCCTCATTAGATATAATGTGACCTAAAAATGATATGCTATCCAACTAGAACTCGCATTTAGAAAATTTACCATATAACTTATTTTCTCTTAAAACTTGTAGTATTATTCTTAGATGACTCTAGTGTTCCTCCATGTCTCTAGAATATACCAATATATCGTCAATAAATACTATAACAAATTTATCGAGGAATTGTTTAAACACCCTATTGAGATTCATAAAAGTTGTAGATGCATTGGTTAACCCAAATGGCATTAATATGTATTCATGATGTCCATACCTTGTTCAAAAAACAGTCTTAGAGATATCGTATGACTTGATCTTAAGTTGATGATAGCCTGAGCATAGGTCAATTTTGCTAAAAATGTGAGCCCCCTCAGTTGATCAAACATATCATCAATTCTAGGTAGTGGATATTTATTCTTTATCGTCACTTTGTTAAGTTCTCAATAGTGGACACAAAGACGCATCATCCCATCTTTCTTTTTTATCAATAGGATCGGGGATCCCCAAAGAGAAACACTTGACATAATATATCCCTTTTCTATTAGCTCTTCCAACTGTTCGCGCAATTCCTTTAACTCTACAGGAGCCATATGATATGAAGTTTTTGTTACCGATGAAGTCTCCGGTGCAATATCGATAAAAAAACTATATTTCTCGATTAGGGGCAATCCTAGTAGATCATTTGGAAAAACATCATAAAATTCGTTCACAATAGCTACCTCCTCTATAGATTTCTTTGTCTTCTCAGATTCCCAAAGAACTACCAGGTAGAATTGACGTCCTTTTTTATCATACGTTCTGCTTTTACGGTGGAAGTTATTTGGGGTGGAGTGATAATACTTTGACCCACAAAAAAGAAGGTGGGATGTTCGGGAAATTGGACCACTTTTTTCTTATGACAATCAATGGAAACAAAAATTTTTGATGGCCAAGTTCACTCCCAATATGACATCAAAACCATACATATCAAGTACAATAAGATCAGCATTAACTTACTATTCTCTATACACACATCACAAGATTTGCAAACTAAATTCGTAACTACCTTATCACCTAATGAATTTTCAACAATGATATCAATCTCTCTAGGTTCTCTAATTCAACCATGAATTTTATGAAAGTTTGAGAGACAAACGAATATGTCACACTATAATCAAACAATACTATGGCATAAATGGATGATATGAGAATTGTACCTGAAACCACTATATTATATGCATCCACTTGTTCTTTGCTCATGGAAAACACTCGTGCCCGACTTATTAATGGTTGTGTTGTCTTATTGCTCACATTTATCCCTACTCCCCGACTCGATTGGCCTCTAACTTCTCGTGGGCGATCGTAGAACATCCCTTTGTCTTGAGGACAACTTGATATGCGATGTTAACATTGTCCACAATTAAAATAGGCTTAAGTGGTCCAACAATAATCCTTGGTTTGATGATTATTTATATAATGTGCACATTGGGGTACAAAATTTTATGGTTGATGGATCTCAGATCGTTGAACTATCGGATAACTTCGGGTTGGTCTCTTCGACCAATTAAGATCTTGGTTTCCTAGAAAATTAATGGCATTTCTCCTTTTTCTAGAAATCTTATAGTTCTCTTTTTGCGCCTTAATAACTTCTCTTTGTCAGTAACACTTTATCCATCACTGCATCAAATTTTTTAAGATAAAAAGGAGTCACGATCATACTAATCTCTACCCTTAAGCCCCCCTTCTCAAACTTGGTTACAAACTTGGTTGCTTTACCCTATTCTTCACCCGTTTACGATTATGCGAATTTTGCAAGGTGTAAGAACTTAGTTCAATACTCTGTCACCGTCATATTTCCTTGCTTTAATTCAAAAACTCCATTTATTTCTGTTGACTAACACACTATGGAAAATACGTGAAGTATAATTTTTCTTTGAATATTTCCCAAGTGATAATACCATTTTTGTGAGCTAGTTTCTCTGCTTTCCACCAATCGTTTGCATCGTCCCATAATTGAAATGCCGCAAAACGCACTTTTTCTATGTCTTCACAGTCAAGTACTTCGAATATCTTCTCCAATTCATCCACCACTTCTCGATTTTCAAAGGGTCGGTTAAATCCTCAAAGTAGGGTGTGGCCATCTTTTTAAACCTCAGCATGGCGTATTGTGAACCGTGTCTCTTTCTTCCAATCCAATGGTTGACAAATGTTCCATATCCCTCCATACATAAATTCAACATTATATTTATTGTCACGTGTTAGAGATGAGTCTCAATAAGGCTATTTGTGAAAGAGTATTTATCTTAATTTATATAGTTTGGGGGAAACATTAGGCTCTGATACCACTAAACTATCATGTCCCAAACCCAATTTTATTTGTTAGACGTGCAGTCGCCGCATGTTATACATTAATTTCGTTAAAAACATGTTAGGCTCAAAGTAGATCATCCATGTTATATTCATAAATACCAATTACAATAGTGAGATATTTCATATTGTTATCAAAATATTCTAATGACACCATTTTTTTTCTAGACTATTAATTCTTACAAACATCATATTATTACTTTAAGTTACACTTCAGTAGAATATAATACAAAATACATAGTGTAGATGTCTTCATCAATAATACCCATATATAAGTACTTATATATATATATATATATATGTTTCAGACTCTTTGATTCTTCTATATTACTCTTGATTTCTATCTGAAAAGAATTCATCCAATTGGAGTGAGTTAAACGCGCTCAGTAGGATATAAAAATCATTTTAATTGATAAGTTGCTGATAGGATCGGCGGCACCAATAGAGACGGGGGTCTGGCTATTGATGACGATTTCGGATAAACAGTTTGATAAAATCCTGTTAGGGATTAATATCTCTTTCTATTTCTTCGCAAATCCTTCGAACTCTTGAAACAGATTCAAGTGCAGAAATGTTCGTCGGATTTGAAGTTTTGAATCAATGAAAGATGAATGACAGAAAGTAAAGAACACAATGGATGTTCGGAGCAAACTCTCCTACGTCACCCCTTCTTCCAACCACCGGAAGGATTCACTATAATTCTTTGAATCAAATACAATTAACTAATCTAGCTAACTCTCTGTTGAACAAAACAACCTTTGTTCAACTTACAACACTGAAGTTTTCTCACCAAAAAGACAGTATGTAATACAATGTATTCATAGCTAGATAATAAGTGAGATGTTTGATTTCAGGAACTTTCTTGAATGAAAAAATGAATGAAGCAGCTCTCTCTCCGTTTCTTGTATTTTTCAGCCTGTAATTTTTTCGTTGTCTTAGACAGCAATTTATTCTTGAAAAGCTTCAACGGTCAAATTCTTCTTTTGGACACATGTCATCTTTCCGTTGGATGTACTATCCATGAGGTACTGGGTAGTACATCAGAAAAAGATTCTTGAGATCGTGGTAGTACAATGCAGTACAGGCAATTTGAATTATGGCATACGTTGCGGTTATTCATTTGTTGAGCTCTGCTGTCAGCTGCCTGGAATACTCTGCTGCCAGCTGCTTCGTTCATTAGACGCCTCATCTTGGCCGTTCATCTGCTTAGACGTTTTTCATCTGATTAGTCTATTAGACGCCCCCATCTAACAGTCTATTAGATGTCTGAACTAACATTAGACCCACACGTCTAACTTTCTCTTTCTATTAGATTTTTTCATAAAATCGGTCTAACTCCGCGTTGACTTTGCTCGCTATTAATTCTACACTTGGTGAGATTCGAACCTAGGTCACCTGTATGACAGACGGGCATGCTTACCACTACACCACTTAAGATGTTGATATCTAAATATATATTTATATATTTGATATGATTAACAATTATTGAACTTAGTTTTATCCAAAAACTATTTCATCAATCATCAAATCAAAATTGTCAAGATATTTTTAAATCAATTAAAAATTTCAACCCAACAATTTCTCTCTTTTTGATTATTTAAACTAAATTATCAAAACCAGTTTAAACATTAAAAATTTCAACCCAACATTTGCTTACATTTGGTTTCTACTCTAAGACTCAAATAGAAATCCATTTATCTCTATTTTATTTTACAACAACATACACATAACTCAATTTATTATATAGTGGGATTCAAAGTTAATTGTACGAAATTAGCTTGATTGCTCCAACAATTACCTTTAATAACATAACATTTAATATCATAACAATTAACTTAACGATACAAAATTCATATTTAATCATTCATTATCTTAGTAGCACAAAATCCTTAATGACCCATAAGTTAGCATAATGACGAAGCCCTTAGAATTCAAATGTTAGCATAATGGCATAATTCCTTAAGATTCACATGTTAGCATAACAATGCAAGACCCTTTAAGTTCAAATCATTTCAGCACAACCACATATATATAATAATGAATAAATCCTTCACATATAGTCATACAATTAACTATCTCAAATGTCTTCAAATATTATTAACATTCATATTTCGGATAAGTCATATCATCAAATGTCTTTAATGTCTTCAACAACCTCAAACATTCAAGTTTCATATAAATTATATCCTCAAATATCTTTCATTATTTCAAACATTCATATTTTTTTTCACATATAGTCATACAATCGTAAATTACAACGTCTTCAACTATTCCTAACCTCTATAGTTCATCTAAGTCATATCATCATATATCCTTAATATCTTTTAATACCCCAAATACCCATATTTTGTATAACTCATATAATCAAATAGCTATTATGTTTCAAAATACTTCAAACATTCATATTTCATATATACCTTCATTATTTCTTTCAAACTGTTTTAAACGTCATAGTTTTGTCAAATCATTCTACTCATCTTTACATTTCCTATATGATAATCTATCATTTCTTCATCACTTCGCCTATCCTAAAACCATTCCTTAACACTAAACATGTTTTCCTTTATAAATACCTATCAATACTTCATTGTCTTAGATTTTCTCATGCATTCTTAGTCCCCTCTAACAACTTATAATTAACATCAAATAATGTAGCTTATTCAATACTAAGAAAAGAATGAAATTTACATACCTAATTTGTGCTATCCTTTACCCTAACTTAAAGTCAAACCCTCTCTCTCTTAATTTTCTTCTCACCTTTCTTTATTATAGGAAATACTTTATATAACTAATAAAATATATTGTCAAGTGTCACACATGCCTAAACACATTAACATTAAATAAATTCGCAACATTCGTTCAAAATGTGAAATAATCACCCTACTTCGATAATCATTTCCTCTACATCTAGGCGCATCATTGATGTCTATACCGACAACTGGCCGGAGAACGGCCAAAAGACCATCAATGGTCTTTTGACTAAATGGAATCTAATTGCTTCACAAACTAACTTTGGAAGGCTATAAATACCCTATTGTATCCCCTCTTCTAGCCTAGCGGCAACAAGAGGTGTATATTCTCACCCAACTAAGGTCCTGGGTTCGAGTCCGTCAAACGGCTCTGCACTTGGTTAAATAATTAAGTGTGTTTGCGGTTACATGCTTAATCATTTGTCCCATTTTTTTACCCTCCCTTGATCATTCCGAATGCAAGAGATCCACTCTCAAGCCCTCAATCAATATTTTCAGAAAATCCGCCATTAAAGCTTCAAACTTTTTAGATTTTTGGAATTTCCGGGTAAGGCCTCAAAGATCCGATCTAGACGTTCACAAAGCTTCCACAAGAGCTACATAGTGTTCTCTAACTCTCAGTAAGCTTCCAATCACGCTCGGATTCAATCTTTTAGTTTGAAATTGAGATTTTTATATTTCAGTTTTTACAGTTTCATATATTGTCTAGTTGTTGGATTTTTTTATTGGAAAACAATCCTAGGATCATTTCTAAGTTTTATGTTGAAGCCAAACCCGATCAATCTAAATAAAAAAAACAAATTTGAATTTGGAAAATTTTAAAATTGGATATGCTATTTTTGAGTTATTGCTCAAGAACAACAACCCAAAAAGCTCTCCAACATGTTTTTAATGATGTTTGATCATGTTTCTAATGATGTTTTTGAATTGGTCAAAATAAACAGATAGTGTTCATGTTTTTGTTCTAGTCAATTATATGAAATATAAGGAATCTATTGACAAGCTCCTTACGATTCATCAAATTCCATAAACCAAAAACCTATTTTTTGTACCAAAATTGTTTTGGTTGAATGGAACATCATCCCGGTTGAATGACACCTCAGGATGATGTTCATAATAATCCTAAGAGCTTTATGAAGCTTCTCATGTCCTCGAATCAAAGGATCCGAGTCTTAAAAAACTACAAAACCTGTAGTTTTAATGTTCTTGAGGACCGGGAAACTTAACCCGGGTTCAGTCAAGACCGTGTGTTCTTCATGCCTATGACTGAGAAAAGTTATCCCATGGCTAACCTAGGACCGAAGGACATGGATACACATGACCAAGAATCCTCAACGCCTAGGACTGAGAATTCTCAAACCTAGGACTGAGTGTTCTTCACACTTATGACTGACAAAGTTAGCTAGTGTTAACCCAAAATTGAGAATTCTCGCACCCGATCGAGAATTTTCGCGCCCATGACCAAGGAATCCCACACCTGACCAAGGATTTCAACACCCCGACTGAGGGACCTCCGCACCCGACTGAGGATTCTAGCCTCGTGACTGGGATACTTTAGCAACCCGACCGAGAATCCCAAACCAGGACCAAGGGGTCCCGACCCTAGAACTGAGGGTTTAGCCCTTACCAATAAAAATCGCACATAAGATCGAGGACACGAATCTTAGGGTTTGTTTGGTTGTAATTTTAATATTAAAAAATTATTATTTTTAATTTTGAGATCTTAAACAATTTTCTAAAAATCCCAAAAATATAGAAATGATTTCAAAATATTTTTAGAATATTTTCATAAAAAATATTTTGATAAGGGTTCGTTTGAGATTTATTTTTTAAATCCTAATGCCTTTAAAATTGTTGTTCTTCAGGTATATTCATCCATAGTCATCATCATCAGCTACATGTACAACATTTAAATCATACTTTTACAATTTTAAATACACAAAAAAATGTGCATATTTAGGACCAGAAGAATAATTGGTTAAAATAAAGTGTTATACAACTAATTTTCAAAATACAAGATTTTATAAAGTAGAGACCGTTTAAAACGGGTACGGAGGATAAAGCGCGAAAGTCATTTTTCGAGTATCACCAAACTACGAACCAAAATATGTTTGTATACGTTTATCTTTTTATTGATTTAAACAAAGAATCAATTGCCAACTCTTTATCAAATAAATAATCTTTAAAGTTAATTATTTTTAATTAATTTAAAATATAGATTATGCTAAATCAAATTTTAATTTAATTATTCATAATCTAAAAAGATTATTTAAAATTTGATCAAAAATTAATTATTATCATAATTTATTTCTGGTGAAGATATATTTTTTATAAATATTTTAAATAATATTTTATTTAAAAAATATTTTTGACACGAAACCGAAATTAAAATTTTTTTAGCTTTTCTGGATACACTTTCCTAGTTAATTATAAAAGAATATTAAAAGATATTGAATTATTTAAAGATTATTGAACTAACACAAATCCTAACACATTCATTTTGAATTATAAATCACCTTATATATATAATTAATATTTTAATTTATTGTAATACCTATCCCTGGGTTTAGATTTTATTTTTTACTTTTAAGTCTTGCTTATAAATTCTTAACCATTCTTAAAACTTTTACATATTTGAATTATATCTCTTTCTTCAATATTAATATACTCTATACTCTATAGTGAAGTTAGCTCCAATTATAAAATACCAAGATCTTTTCTTGAATGGATTTATTATTAATTCAATATAGTGGTAAATGAAGGTGATGAAATAAGCTTTTGTTCAAATGCTACCTACTCCAAGTTGCAACAACATAGAAAATACATAGACGAATTTACGTCAGGACTTTGATGGGTGAAGGCTTACAAAAAAAAAATCATAATTTTTTTCATTTAATTTACTATTCCATAAAATATTAACTTTGTTTTTATTTTTTATTTTTCAAGTCTACCTCAATTTTTTTCAAACAACACTAACTTTAAATTTTGGATTGTCGCCTGAAACATACTATGATTCTAAGTGTTGAAAAAGTTGAACTCATTTATTTCTATTTCAATAAATAACTTATTTTCTCAATATACATGCCCTCAAGTTGTAAGTCGTTGGAAAACTATAGTTTTAAACTAACTTTTGAGCTCTAATGATTTTAAATAAAATGTTTACCATTGGTTTCGTACCAATATAAAGACAAAACGGCAACAGCTGGAGTTTTGCAAATGGTACACGAGCTTTAAGGTTGTGTTCTTTAACAGATAAAAGACAAGTCCCCGAACAAAGATTCTCCCTCTGCCCAACAATATTATAAGACTTCCCGAGAAATATTTTAAGTCTCATCTTCAAATTAAGCTATAGTTTACACTTTATGGGCACATATAATTTGTATTCACTTTATTTAAAAATCCAATCTTTTCCCATCTAGGTTCTACCACTAGTAGAGAATCTAGAGATCTTTGTATAAATTTACACACAACCATATTCAAGTTAAGACAGTATGATGAACTCGAGCTGTATGTCAAGCTGCATATTAGACATAGTCAATGACACACCATTAATGGAGCAGAGGACCACAAGACTCTATCAATGGGCACAATCTGACAAAGAGTTTCTTCGACTGTTATCCACAGCTAAAAGATCTCCACCACCGGTGGAGGTGATGTCTCGTCCTTATTCTTGTAGCAGGCAAACATATCTGAGAAGTTACACTTTCAGTTGTGAGAAGAAAGACAGTGGGAAGATCACCCTGAAATGGCTGAAACAGAAGAGTCATAACTTGATGATGAAAAAGAGCAAGAAGAAGGATGATCAGATTCAGGGCGATGGATATTGTTCAATAATTGATGCTTTCTTTAAGATTCTGCTTACTTGTGTGGCTAAGGCCTAAGATTGATGTTCATGAGATATGATTGGTGTTGTTTAGTTTTCTTAACTGTTTTTTTTATTGAAGGTTGAAGGGAAAGGAGAAAATTTCATCTCTGAATCTTTAAATTTAGTCTCAGTTTAAACACCATATTAGAAAGTTCTTCCATTAAATTTAAATGAGGTATGTTGAAGTAGAAAAAATGAATTTTGTGGGTTAAAAATATTGAACAGTAATTTGATATTAAAAAGTTATGTGATAGGTTAAATCATTTAAAAGAAAGAAAACAAAATAACTTATATGATAACATAAACCTTTACAGCTGTTTGATGTATGGGTTTTTTAAATAAAATTTAGATTTTGAAAAAATGTCTTATTTGATGTTTCTTAAAGTTATTTTTTAATACATTCTTAGAGCTTGTTAGGTAAGGATTTATTTAAATAATTTTGATTTATTTATAAAATGTCAGTGGATTGATTTTGAGGATATCAAGACTTTTTTATATAAAAAAATTTAAATGTATTAATATATTTAGATATATAATATTTAATATTTTAATTAATAAATTAAATAATGTAACGGTTACATTATTACAAATACAGTTTAAAATTTTAATAATATAAAATTATAAAAAAAAACTTAGAAAAAAAATAATATTTTGATTAAAAATTAACTGATTAAATAATTAAAAAAGAAATAAAATATGATAAGTTAATTTTCAGAAAAAAAAACACTATAAAAACCCAATATCAAATTAGCTCTTGGTACCTCAACCTATTCTTATAAAAACTAGCGTGAATCCGTGTAAAAATATTTAAAAAATATTATTTATTTATAAATATTATAAATAAAATTAATATTATTCAAATTTAATTAATTTAAAATTGATTTTAATTTTTATAAAATTAAGTTTAATATAAAATTAATGTTAACATATATTTTATTTTATCGATACCCATTTAACCCCTCAATTAGGGCGGTGCAAAAAAACCGAAAAATTGATAACCCAACTGAACCGATAACTTACCGGTTTCATTTTACCGGTTTATTGATTAACTGGTTCTAACGGTTCGAGTTAACCAGTTCTAACGGTTCGAGTTAACCGGTTTTTTACCAGTTAAACGGTTCGATTATCGGTTGAAATATTTATCTAGCGGTTTAACCGGTAAACCGATAATAATTTAAGGCCGCGTTTGTTACGAGGTACAACATATTAGGTATAAACTATAAGGAGGTATAAATTGTAACGAGTTATAAAAAAATATAATTTATATAGACTATTATTATTATTTGGTTGAAAGTATAAGACATTATATAAATTATATAAGTTTATAATTTTTTGTTTGGTAGATAGTATAAAATTTAAGTATAAGAATAAAATAATTTTTTTAATTTTTTTTATCTTGTTAATTATGTTTTTAATATTATTTTTAACTAACTTTTTTTATATTTTAATATTATTTAAAATTTATTATAATTATTTTAAATATTATTAATATTTTATTAAATAAATAAATATAATATAATTACGTTATTATTTTAAATTAATAATAATATATAAAAATAAATATTTAGTATTATTTCATAATTTTGTTTAAAATATGAACGGATAATATATATATTTTTTAAATCATTGAATTAACATTTAAGAGATAATAATTATAATTATTAATAATATTATTATTATTTTTATACTATTAATTATAAAATAAACTTAACTTTATTTTTTATAAAAATAAATAAAATTTTAAATATTAAAAATTTTAAAATAAGTTTGTTTAAAAAAAATAATATAAACTAAAATTAAAAATAATAAAAGCTTAATAATTAAACTTTAATGAAAAATTAATAAAACAAATTAATATTAATATTAAAAAAATAAGATTAAAAAATATTAAAAATAAATTAAAATTTTAATACCTTCTTGTGACATTGTGACAGGTGTAGGAAGTTACTATTTTATACCCTTTTAAGATACATATAGAACCAGTCCAACCAAACAACGTTATAATTTTACTATTGGGATATACTATCCCAAAAGTGTAGTACACTTTAAGCCTAATCATATATATTTATATTAGTTTTTTTTAACTATTAGATATATTATAAATAATATTTAATAATATATATTAGTTATTTTAAAATTTAAAATTATAATTTATATAGAATTATTTAAAAAAATCATTTAGATAACTATTTGTAAATGAAAACTTTTAAAATATCTTATATTGTTATAATAATATAATATATTATAATATATTTTTAAATATATCTATGAAATATTATTACGACACAAACAAGGATTTTGAATTTTTTTTAACAAGTTTAACAATTAATTTGAAAAATTGAATTATCAGTTCACGGTTAAACTGGTTAACCGATCGGAACTGATCGAAACCAGTAGAACAAAACTGGTAAAATTGATATCAATACCGGCAGATTAACCGGTTTGTAAAATAAGAGGTAAAACCGGATTTAACCGGAACCGTTTAATTAACCGATCGGTTGAACACCCCTACCCTCAATTGACCTTTATTTTGTGACTCACACTTTTTCATATGCCTCTTTTATCTCATCGACAAGCCACCCACCATTTTTAGTCGACCTTAATTGATGTCACGTCTTTTATCTTTCGTCAAACTCAATCACTAACCCCCAATTGGCCCTCATCTTGTGACTCACATTTTTTTATATGACTTTTTATCCTCTCGACAACCGCTCACTGACCATAATCTTGTGACTCACAAATTTTCATATGTCTCTTTATCCCTCGACAAACTACTCACCAATTTTAGTCGACATCTCTTTTACTCTCACTTCAACAAATCAACAACCATTCTCAATTGATCACACGCCTCTTATTTATCGTCAAAACTCAACCACTAACCTCTAATTGACCCTCACCTTGTGACTCACACTTTTTCATGTCTCTTTATTCCCTCATACTTTATTCTCTCGGCAAACCACTTACTCACCCTAATATTGAGACTCACACTTTTTCATGTCTCTTTATCCCTCGACAAACGACTCACCAATCTTAGTTGATCTCTCTTTTACTCTCACTTCAACAAATCAACAACCAATTTTAATTGATCACACACCTCTTATCCATCGTCACACACCTCACACACTTATATATGGTTAGGAAAAAAAATAATTTAAAAAAGAGAGAGGATGATAGAGAAAATACATGTTGATGTCGATGATTCTGGTGAGCTTAAATTTTAAAGATCATTATATATATAGAGACCAAATCATCCACTAATTTCGACCTCACATTCGACAAACCACCCACTACCCGACCTCACACTTCTAGATGCCTCGTATCATTTATTTAAAAGTCGCGCCACGTTATATTATAGTCAAGAATGCATTTATGAAAATTTGAATTTGCATGTTTTTAGATTCGAACCCTAATCTTAATCATGAAATGTGAACATTAACCGCTAGATCACTTGAGATTGTTGAAATAATTTTATAATTTTATATTTTTATTATCAATTATATATATATATATATATATATATGAAGGAAAAAAATTTAATTGAGTAGAAAAGAGGAGAGAAGTGAAAAAATATTGATGCTGACTTGATCATTCTGTTGAACTTAAAATTTGAAGCATCATTATATATATATATATATATTTAATTATGTTAATTCAATCAATTATAAATCTAAATAATATAATTTTTGAGAATTTAATAAAAAAATTAATTAACTCAAATAAAACAAACCCTAAATGTTCGTATTTAACAAGTTAAAAATGTAATAACATGTTTGCAGGTCTAAAACGACACCGTTTAACTTGCAGTTTTGCTTCCGCTTATTAGGCTTATTACTTTGCCGGGGTGAAAGCCCTAAGAACTCTAAACCCTTAGGAACCCGCCATTCAGATTCAGTTTTTACACTCTCTTCACTTCTCTCTCTCTCTCTCTCTCTGATCCAAGGCCGCGGATCTCCTCAAGGTTACATTATTGTTTCTTCTCTTTATGTGTTGTATAGCTCACTGGGTTTTTGAATTCCTCGTCTTTCCTCTCAATATACATATATATGTTTCTTTCTCTCCAGGTATCACAAAATGTCACTTCGAGTATTAAACCCAAATGCCGAAGTGCTCAACAAATCTGCTGCGCTTCACATGAACATCAATGCCGCTAAGGGTTTGCAAGATGTCCTCAAGACCAACCTCGGTCCCAAGGGTACCATCAAGATGTGAGTTTTTCATTCACTTTTCATTTCGGCGTCATGTCTTTCATTCCCTTTTTTAATTAAAGTCTACATCTTTGATTCATTAGGCTTGTTGGTGGAGCTGGTGACATTAAACTGACAAAAGATGGCAACACCCTATTGAAGGAAATGGTATGTCTATGTTCATTGCTGATCTTCTTACGTTGTAAATTACTTGAGCAGTCTATATCTTGATTCTGAAATTCCGGGATTAGCTCGTGACATATTATGGTATTAGAAGTGATGTTGTTGCAGATGCAATCTTTATGACTCCAAATCATGTTACAAGCTCACAGATTCTACAAATCACTCTATTTGAACCATTACTACCAAATAATGATATCATATTTTCTTAATTATATGTTTTACTTTAATATTTGCAAGCTAACATAAACTCTGCATCAATTGACTCCATTCCTTTAATCTGAACTGCACGATTTCAATTTAATTGGGTCAGCCAGCTACAAGATGTTTTCCTTAACCAAATAAGTTAAAATGGATAATTATTTTCTTGCAATGTTTGAACAACCATAAATGTTTACATCCATGATTTTATGGTTGCAGCAAATTCAAAATCCTACTGCAATAATGATCGCAAGGACAGCAGTTGCACAAGATGACACAAGTGGTGATGGAACAACTTCTACAGTTATCTTCATTGGCGAGCTTATGAAACAATCTGAGCGCTATATTGATGAAGGTCATAGTTTATTCCAGTCTGCTGTTGTAACTAGTGAAATGGGAATCCCAATAGGAAATCTTCTGGTTATATTGCATTTTATAGTTTTGTGGATAAGGTTGCTTGTTATAGATTCAAAACCCATTGAATTTTTCGCAAAAAAAAACTGGCGATAACATGCATATTGTCTTTCCAACATGGATATTGGAACTTATCAACTGCAACCATTTGTTTCAGTACTTCATAGTTATCATTTGGATGTCATACTACCTTGCTTCATACTTTATATATATATTATTTATAGTTTTTCATTGGATATTTTCTTCAGGGATGCACCCTCGAGTATTAGTTGATGGTTTTGATATTGCAAAAAGAGCAACATTGCTTTTTCTAGAAAAGTTCAAGACCCCTGTAGTGATCGGTGGTGAACCTGACAAAGAGATGTTGAAGATGGTAGGAAGGACAACGCTGAGAACAAAGGTGTCAACTTTTCTTACATATCCTTGCATCTCCCAACAACACACACACACACACACACATATATATATATAATAAAGTATGAAGCACATAAGAAACTGCATAAGTTATGAAAAGACACCATGGAGCTATACCTCATATTTCTTTTAAAGAATGTTCTTGATTATTTGTCTGAACTTCTCTTTCATTGTTTTTAAGTTTGATTTTTTTTAATTTCTTTTTACAGTTGTATGAAGCATTGGCCGATCAGTTGACTGACGTAATTGTTAATGCAGTGAGTATTTCTATTTGATATTTCAATTTCTGAGCTTTTTGTGTAAGGATTAATTGTTTAATTGCATTCACCACAATGTTGGCGATATTTTGTGCCTATTTTGCGTCCTGGTGTATTTTCCTGGAAAGACATATATTAATTTGTCATTGTTTGCTTTTGTTTTTTGCTTGGTGCTAATAGGTACTTTGTATTCGCAAACCCGAAGAATCTATTGATCTTTTTATGGTTGAGATTATGCATATGCGGCACAAGTTTGATGTGGACACCCATTTGGTATGTATTCTAGAATATTTAAACGCTTGTGGCTACATTTATGAAACTTATCGCCGGGTGACATTTTTATGAATTCTTATTAATATTTGATTAGAAACAAAAAATTAGTATTTGATTGATGCCTGCAAATCTATAGTTAATTTGGGGATAATAAAGCAGTAAGTAATACAATGGACATGAGTTAAAAAATTAACTTAATAAAGTTAATTTTCTAGTTATATACGAAGGGTAATATGGCATTTTCTAGTTATTCTCTAGTATAATCTTTTTTCCTTGGGACAAGACATTGAGAAAATGAAAACCTCAAGTCATTCTTGGTTGACCTGGTTAATTACAGGCTTATAACTGCAACTTTGATTTCTGTTATTATGTTTCCCATTCAGGCTCAGTCTATTTTCTTATCATGGTAGATCTCTTAGTAACTTTGAAAGACAATAGGATGTTTTACATTTATGTGGAACATATGACTAGCCTTTTTCAAGAACTTGGACTCGGAATCCGGTTTCTTGTTCTTGATAAGAAACAGGTGCTACCCTCTAACCTGCACTGTATCTATTATTTAGTCAAGCTAGCATTATAAATCCTGAGTCCCAATGACATTACGGAAGAAAGTGATTATAGCCCTGTATATTTTTTTTGGTCTATGCTTATTGCTTGATATCTTGTCTAGATTTCCTCATAGTTGTCAATAGCGCCCGTAGCGCTAGCTATAGCGAATAGCGTAGCGTAGCGCCCACTTGTAGATATAAAGCGCTATAGGCTATACACTTTCAAATAGCCCCGCTTTTCTCGCTATAGCTCACATAGCGCCAATAGCTATTACCCCTTATAGCGACGCTATTTAAAAATATATTTATTTGACTTTTCATCTTCCCAAATTTTTCTCATTTATTTTTTCCTCTTCCTCTTCTCACACTTATTTTTCCTTATTTTATTCTCTCAAGCCTTTTCCAATTCTTATCTTCTCTTCTCTAGCCGTTTTGTTTCATAGTTTTAATTTATATAAGTTTTAGTAGTTTTATACATTGAGGCAATCAAATACAACTTCATCTACACATTTAAGAAGCTAGAAGGCAATAACATCTAAGTCAAGGGGGAAAAGACCAATAGGAACATCTAACACATTTTATCTTTTAGATGAATTTGATTTCGATGAAAAAAGTGAAGAAGAGAATGATGAAGAAAATGGTGACAATGAATTTTAGATTATGTTTTGAACTTTTTGTAGTTTAAGAATTGATGGTTTTTATGTTTTGAACTTTTAATTTTGTGATGTTTTTTATTTTTGATATTTACATGTTTTTTAACGCTGCTTTATTTTCAAATAGCCCTCCCTACGCTATTCGCTTTAAGCTATAGCCATGAGCAGCTTTGGCGCTATTTAGCGCTATACGCTATTGACAACTATGGATTTCCTTATGAAGGATATACCTTGCAAATATTTAGGCATTGCCATTTCTTAGATTCCTATTAAATATACTGCTAAGAAGTATATTTGAAGTGCATATTAAATATTCAGCTTCTGTGTTATTAAATGTAGAAGACTTTTAGATTAAACAAAAATAGGACCTATTAATGCTTCTTACTGCTGATCCAATCCTTGCACAGTCCTCTGATTTGTTAGGTCCCAAGTTTCGTCCAAACGCCACATTTGAGTCATTTTATAATGTTCTTGATTGTTAAACATGTATAATTATTATTCCAGTTCTCTTGGAGGCTGAATCATAAAAATATCTTAATGCATTGGTGTTTTTAAACCTTAATTAGTATTCCATTCTATAAGAAATGAAGAGGCAATTATCCACCTTTTGCAATTGAGATAGTTTGATCTAATCTTTTAGAATTTTCAATGTATTCTTAAAGGTTCTTTCCTGGTGATTCTCGGTTTGTTCATTATAATGTGTTTAGTGTAAAGTAAAAAAAATTGTGCATCATTTTATAAGTATTTTGTTGACTCTTTATTTTAATTACACTTGAAATCATAGGGGAGAGTTGTAAATGTAACTCTTCCCTTCTCATTCTTTGATTTTCCCATTTTTTTGTAGGTGGAAGGACTAGTTTTAGATCATGGTTCAAGGCATCCAGATATGAAACGAAGAGTGGAAAACTGTCACATCTTGACCTGTAATGTATCACTAGAGTATGAAAAAAGGTATGTAAAATACAAACATTGGCTATGTTGCTCCTGTTTCCTTTGTCTTTTTTCCTTTTCTTTTTCTTATTGTTGGGATTCTGGAAAGTTGTATACGAACCATCAATGGCACTGTAACACTTCACTTTGACATCATATTTGGTTTGATTCAACTAAGTTTAGTTGTAAAACTAAGAGAATTATGCACTCTTAACTAAAATCGAATTTGGTCTTTGAGTTCATCACTAGAACAACCAGAAAATTGTCACGAATATTGATTGAAACCTTGAAACCATTTTTGCAATAGATACTTGAGTAGACTAAGAAAGACTGCAACTTCTACAGTTCCATCTTTTGTTTTCTTCTCTTGAGAATTTTGATCTTTTCACATTCATAAATAGCAAATGCTAGAAGATACTATAAGTAACTACCAATCTGCAACCTACAGTTATTGCATCATAAGATAAATTATGGTGATGATAAATTAGTGTTAAATTATTTCTCTGGCTTCAAAGTCATACATTTAGAGTGAAGATTACATACAATGCCACTAAAAGGAAACTTAATGCGCTGACTTACTCTATATGGTCTTTTGCATCGTAGGTCTTTGTTTTCTTTACCTGGCTTATAATTTTCATGTAGCTCAAGTATTACTCTGGTTTCAATAACAATACATTTGGGATGCAAACAACATAAAGTGTCATTGATAAGAAACTTAATGTGTCGAATCACTCATGTTATGACAATCTTTTCCCTAGGTCTTCCGTAGTTCCGTTCCTTTACATGGCTTATAGTTTTCATGTAGCTCTGATCATTATGCAGCTTCATTTGATTTACTCAACTGTTATTTTAAATAACAGATTCATTCTCTTGCGGATATTTCTAGACTCCATTTTATTCTGTGTTGAAGTCATGTGTTGATCTCATTCCTGGATATTGTATTTTACTAGTATTAAGCTCCTAAATATTTAACTGAATAACTTGGTTGGTTGACACTGTGGATATGGACTTGTCTTTTTCTATCTAGTGAGGTAAATTCAGGATTTTTCTACTCAAATGCGGAACAGAGAGAGGCAATGGTTGCAGCTGAAAGGCGCTCTGTTGATGAAAGAGTGAACAAAATCATTGAAATGAAGAACCAGGTATGACTTGAGCTCTAGATTAGTTCTACTATTTGTATAATGCGAGGATTAATAATATGTTGTACTGACTTTACATATGGATGTACTTGTGGCTTAGGTTTGTGCTGGTACTGACAATAATTTTGTCATCATTAATCAAAAAGGAATTGACCCTCCATCATTGGATCTTCTTGCTAGAGCTGGGGTAAGTTTCACATGATTATGTCTTTCTCCTGCTCCTATTATGTTTTAATTTTCTGTCAAGTATTTGGATGTTGTGTCTTCATTCCCATTAAGGCTGCTGTAATTTTTAGAAAAATAACTTATGATGGCTTTTCCAGATAGTTAACACTTGTTTTTCTCCTTTGTTACAATTTGTTTATTATTTTTTTAGATTGTTGCACTTCGGAGAGCCAAGAGGAGAAATATGGAGCGATTGATTTTGGCATGTGGTGGAGAGGCTGTTAATTCTGTTGATGACTTGACTCCTGACTGTCTGGGATGGGCAGGACTTGTTTATGAACATGTGCTTGGAGAAGATAAGTATACATTTGTAGAAAATGTTAAGAACCCTCATTCTTGTACAATCCTAATTAAAGGTAGGTTGGACTTCTTGCTATGTTATAACTATTTGACTTAGTGGCTTGACCACAACAGTGTTTAATTATACAGTTTTATGTTTCTCAATTCTGTAGGACCTAATGATCATACTATTGCACAAATTAAGGATGCCGTCCGTGATGGTTTAAGGGCAGTGAAAAACACCATTGAAGATGAATCAGTCGTTCTAGTAAGTACTCTTCATAATCAAATTGTGCACCTAACTTAGGCAATATAAGCATTCTTGTCTTTTGACGAATTGATCCTCACATATATGTGTTAATAAACAACTGTAGGGGGCAGGAGCATTTGAAGTTGCAGCTAGACAGCATCTAGTCAACGAAGTAAAGAAAACTATTCAAGGGGTAAATGGATGAAGCTAACTAACTCATCAATAATTCTACATTATTAATTGCCACTTTCATTTATCTTATTCTTTGGACTTCAAATGTTGTACAGCGTGCCCAACTGGGAGTTCAAGCTTTCGCTGATGCCCTTCTTGTCATTCCCAAGACCCTAGCTGAAAATTCTGGTCTAGACACTCAAGATGCAATCATTTCCCTTACGGTAACAATTTCACTTATTAGAGTTATATAAACAATTTATGTAATAAAAAAATTGCTGATAAATATTGTTTCCGTTTCTTGTAACTTTGACAGGGTGAGCATGACAGAGGTAATATCGTGGGATTAAACCTGCACACCGGTGAGCCTATTGATCCACAAATGGAGGGCATCTTTGACAATTACTCAGTCAAACGACAAATCATAAATTCTGTGTAAGTCTAAAAGTAGTAATTATATTGGATATATTATAAACGCTTTAGAAAATGGAATAAGCAGTAACGAATATCCTTGTTTATTATGGGTTTGGTTCAGGCCGGTTATTGCCTCACAGTTACTGTTAGTGGATGAAGTGATTCGCGCGGGTCGCAACATGAGGAAGCCAACTGGTCCTTAAATTTGCTTTCTTCTCCAAACCATGAGCAATTTTGTTGAGTTTTCGATACTGTTTGGTTCTTTTATAAGTAGTAGGTTATGTTTCTTATTTATGAAATCATTTTGTTATTGTCACTGCTGGCTGGATAACAACATAATGACTGGTTTTTATGCAAATTCATTGTGCCCCTATGGCTTGTCTGTTTCTTTGTTCATTTGCTTTTAAATTTCCTGGTTTTCTTTATGTTATTGCAAGCTTTCATTCTTGTAATCACCGTTTGGAAAAACCCTAAAATATTGATTTTTCATTAGTTGTACTGTTATATTATTATTATTTATTAAATGTAACAAGAGTAATAGATAAAATATAATTAAATTGCAGATTAAAATTTAATGAATATATTCATTAAATTATATTACTATTTCTTAACATCTGAATTAGTGATCTTTTTGTTTAATTATAATGATATTTATTTTCATCTGTACCCAAGGTTTAATGTATGCTATTTTATGTTTTACTCTTTTATATTTTCTATGTAAATGATTAATATCACTGCATAAGAATATTATCCTATTTATTTTATAATTAAAAATGATGAATTACCAAATAAAGTATAAGGAAGAAAGTTGACATTAATAAATATTTAGATTTTGTTTTGTACTATGAAATTGAAATTGGTTAAACGATTGTTTGTGTATAAAAGAAAATAAATTCTCATTTAAAATGATAATAATTATGTATACAATATTTCTTTTCAACTAAAATCATTTACCTATATCTAAATAGTAAGTCTAACAAAAAATTATTATAATATAAAAATAGTAATATAACATATATTAATTTAGTTTTATAAGTTTTTAATTCTAATTGATTCAAATAAGCAGTTATATATTAAATATTAATTTATAAATAATACAAAATAATATTTAAAAATTTAAAACAAATAAATGAGAATTTAGATATTAAATAATATGATAAATTTATAAAAATTAAAATTTCAATAGAGAAGATTCAACAATTTTGAAATTTCTTTAGTAGCTCCATATACGACTTGTTAGAGTTCCAAAACAATGAGCAATGAGCAAACAAATCAATCGTATCAACAATGTCGAAAAAATATTATTAAATATTTGTTTTTACTCGTGGGGTTGATAAGCAACGCCGAAAAAAGTCTAAGTGAAAACCGATAATTTATCGGTATGATCAAAATAATGAAAAATTTGTACCAAACAAAAAATGATACCCGTAAAAGAGTCCAATAAAATAACATATTTAAAAACTATTCATTAAACAAAAGAGAAATAAGTAGAGATTTAACAACTTCATCTATTTTGCTAAAAAAAATAAAAATGAATGTACATAGATTTATAGATTAACATCACAAAAATAATTGACGTTAAGAATAACAAACGACCCAACAGATTAAAAAATAAAATATTAATATTATTCGGATTATAAAAAATTAGAAGGAATGATCAAACAAAATACAACACTGCCTCAATAAATTATAAAACTATGAGTATATATATAATCTTTAATTTGATTTAGTTCAATGGGGACTAATTAAAATTGCAATTACTAAAACTAGAAAAAAAAGTGAACATACAAATTTTATCTAATAAATTATTTAAGTAATAAACTAAATAATCAGTTTATTTTTATATGATTTAAAAATATAAAAACTAAGTTTGGAGATTTCTAAATAAATATTTGGGATATTTTCCCGCTCAATTAGTAATTAATTGCAGGACTTTAATGGAGTTGCCAAATCCACGAGACTCGTAGTTGTGGTCTTAAATGACAACATTGTCCCTTGACTATCAGCCGCGTTCGTTCGTACGAGAGACTTTTCTTCCTTTGCAGTCTCCGTCCCCATTTGTCTGTCCACTTCCTTTTCTATTTGTACCTCCATCCTTCATCTTCATCTTCATCTCCATCTCTAAAGACTCTGTAATTTTCAGACAAGGCTAGACTGGTCCAAGGAGGTAATGTTAGATTCAATTCAGTTCAACCCATTCTGTATTTTGTTTATAATAATCTCTCATATCTAGCATTTGGCTTGATGGGTTAAACTCTAATTGGCTATTTACTATCAGATTTCCATGTATTCTTGTTATTAGTAGTTTACAAATGTATGCCATATAGATTGAACACGATTTATTTAACAATGGAATATTAGGTTATGCCCAGAATTATGTCTTAGGAATGATAAATTTCTGAATTGGTTGTAGAATTTGAAGGAAAAACAAAAAGATGGTTCATAGTGAATCGCGTGAAGAAAATGTTTACTTGGCAAAGTTGGCTGAACAAGCTGAAAGATATGAAGAAATGGTTGAGTTCATGGAGAAAGTGGTGAAAGTATCTGATGTTGAGGAGCTGAGTGTGGAAGAAAGGAACCTTCTTTCAGTGGCTTATAAGAATGTGATTGGTGCAAGGAGGGGTTCTTGGAGGATTATTTCTTCGATTGAACAGAAGGAGGAGTCTCGAGGAAATGAAGATCATGTCAACATCATTAAGGAGTACAGGAGTAAAATTGAAGAGGAACTCAGCAAGATTTGTGATGGTATTCTGATTCTTTTGGAGAAGAATCTCATTCCTGTGGCATCATCTGGGGAATCTAAGATATTTTACCTTAAGATGAAGGGTGATTATCATAGGTATTTGGCTGAGTTTAAGACTGGTGCTGAGAGGAAGGAAGCTGCTGAGAGTACCTTGTTGGCTTACAAATCTGCACAGGTTTGTTTGTGATTATCTCTATTTTCTTGTTACTGGATTTTATTTGGGCATTTTTGTTTGATAAGTTGCTTATCTCAATTAAGTTATTTACCTCAATTTCAGTAAGATACGAATGGTTTAACTCGATAATCTAGTTAAAACATTAAAAAAGACAAATTTAAACCAGTAAATTAATCATGTTACCCTTAAAAAATCATTGTCTATTGTGTACCCTTTTGATTTATTTACCTTTGGTGTTGTTGAAGGATATTGCTTTGGCAGATTTAACGCCTACTCATCCGATTAGGCTGGGACTGGCACTTAATTTCTCCGTCTTTTACTATGAGATTCTTAACTCACCTGATCGGGCATGTAATTTGGCAAAGCAGGTTTGTTAATTAATCCCTGCATTCAACAAATATTGATTTCCTATAATGATGTTTTTTCTCAAAAAAATGTTAAAATTTTTTATGTCAGGCTTTTGATGAGGCTATTTCTGAGCTGGACTCATTGGGTGAGGAATCATACAAAGATAGCACTTTGATCATGCAACTTCTTCGCGACAATCTGACACTATGGACATCTGATGTCGCGGTCTGTTCTTCATTTTTATCTCTTATTAACTGCTAATCTTCATTGCCCTTATGTTGAACCAGTTCACTGCATTCATATCTAGCAGAATGAATACTCGTTGTAAGAAATTGATAATGAATAGGGTTTGGTGATTACAGGATGAAAGTGTGGACGAGATCAAAGAAGGTTCGAAACGCGAATCAGGAGAAGGTCACGAGTAGTGATGAATGGTTCATCCTCCTATTGAGCTGCTGCATTATAATAGTATTACAGATGATGAAAATTTCTAGTTGGCTGTTATGTCCTCTGCTAGCTTATATTAATAGCATTTTCTTTGCTCCTCTTAGATGATGATAAACAAATCTCCCCTTTCTAAGGAAGTGAATTCTTAATTCATTTCTCTTTTGTTGTGTCTTTCTATGATTCTACAAAGATGTTTGCTGTTTTCTGCCTTAAAAACAATTTGGAATTATTTTACCTAGAATTTTCATTTGCCCTAGTTTTTAATTTCGATGTCTTGGCTGCCCTAATGAATGACCTAGTTTAAAAAAATACCAATAACATTTATAAGGATAGGTATATATTGGTAATTTAGTAGTACCATAAGAATTATTGTGTTCATAGTTCATACACACATACAAGACATCTTTTAAAGAATGAAACTTGTATAATAAACTAGATAATACAAATATTAACTACCACACTAACAATTAAAAAGTACCCTTAAACACAAACTATGATACAAATCATTACAAAAAATGGAGATACATGTTATAAATAGGTAACTTATAATTGATCGCACCTCATTTCAAACATTATACTTTAAAAAACGAGGGATCAAAAAACCACAAAATTGAAAATGAACATTTAAAATTTACCATCCCACATCGGTGACAACCAAGACATCCAACCAACCAGCCTCGAGAACTTGTCGAAAACTATCCAACATAATATAACAAGTATAGGTTTAAGAATTAATTAGTTATGAATGGGAGGTTTCCTTTTAGCTGGAGTATAGTCCATTGAGATAAAATCTTCATGCCCATTAGTAACCACCTTCTTTTTTCTCAACATATAAGGAGAAAAAGAAGAATAAGAAGCTACATCACCACGTCTCAAACCCTCGTCAACTAGTACTCCATCGTGATGAGCAGTTTTCTCACGCAAATTCTTATCTGCGACAAACCATATTTAAGAAACAATTTAAAACAAAAACTAAATAAAGATATACCCAATCCGTATATATGTTCATTTTACCTATTGACGAACTGACATGAAAGAAGAAGGAAAGAATGAAAAGGGCAACAAACATGAGAATTTTGTTGAAGTGTTTTTGATTTTGAGCCATGGTTTAGAATTTTGAAGACTTAATTATGATGTTTGTGACTATATAAGTAGAGGAAAGCTATGAGGTGATGTTATATGTTTATTATGTTAAATAGGAACAACAATATTATATGCTTCCTGTATAAGGGTCATAACTGTACACTGTCTACATCAGTCCTTCTAGTCTTTCCCATTAACTAACAACCAAGAAAATTTTGAATTAAATGTTCCAAAAAAAACCAAAAAAAAAGAGAGGATCTTATTGCATGCCCCAAATAGATATATAGTTGCCTTAAGGCTTGCAAATGTCTAAACAAATGAGGCCCCATATGCTTTTCGAATATTTCTATGTATTTGGTGTTGATAATGAATTTGTTGCATGAAAGATCATATATAAAAACTATACAAAAAGATAATTTGTTAAATAATGTTGACTTCAAATTCTTCAATGATAACCCTTATTTCATTTTCTAAATTCTAACCTATTAGCTGGTAAACTTCTCTATCTTATGATTATGTACAACAAGATAGAGTTCAATGACAATTATGTACAACAAGATAGAGTTCAATGACAATGAATTTTTATTAACATTTGTTTTTGGATAAAGTACTTTTTTTTGATAATAAGATCTAGAGTTTGTTGGTAATGAGTGTTTTAAATACTTTTGTTTATTTTAAAAATATTAATTGGTGATGATTTTGAAGAAGTTTTTTTTATGAATGAAATTAGGTTAGTTAGAATTAAATTTAAAAATCCAACTCAACAATGCCCTATATGGTTGACTTATTGTTTATGTTATAAACATTTATTTTATTATGTAATATATTAAAGTTTTGAAAGAAGGATTATAACCTGTCATGAAATAAAGCAAGTTTAAAAAGATATTTTGTTCTTTGTGAAAAGTGAAGCATTTGTGTTGTGATTGATTTATTATGTTTAATTCATTTTTTAAGTTGATGTGATTTGTAAAGGGGTCATGACTTTTTCACTTTTGCTTTTTCCTTTTGGATTTTGTTGGTATCATGGTTGTGTTTTAAATAAATTTTTTTATTCAATATTTTTTTTAAATAATCATGTAAATGTGACTTTCTCTACAAAATTTATCGTAAATAATGAAATAACACATCACACAAGTTTCGATATCCTTCCCGGGAGAGGAATTAATCATACTCCAATAATCCCAAAGACAATTACATTTATGATGTTCATAAGTTTTCAAAATTTATCCCATCCATCAAAAGAAAACTAAAATCAATATTGTCTTGGATGGAATAGACAACCTTCATTAATTTTGTTTCTTGTTGACAATTGGACACCTAGTTTGGATTTAAGTATTGAGAAAATTGATGGTTGATTTTAGAACACAACTTTAATTGAGCTCCCTTGTCTCTTTGAATATCCCTATGTATGTGTATGAGGAACAAATGCATGTGAAGTATAAGAAGATGATATGAGACAAGAAAAGAACATAAAGCGTTATGGACGTGAATATGTTCACTACTTAATTTAGAGTGTCATTTTTACCCACGTGATTGGCCACCTTTTTTGTTCACATACCACCACCTTTCAAATCATTCACACATATCCTATTTCTCTATTCAAACATGAAAAACTAAACACTTTTAATCTAATTCAATTTCGATTATGTCTCGTCAACTAGACATAAATTCTTGTATTATAAGAAATTAATGTACAAATTTTTGGTTGGATTTTGTCCTCCTAGTTAGAGAGACCCAACTTGGTGTGAGTTTTATTTAGACACGGAGTATATAATATTGTGAAAAGGTATATTATATTTCATTTAGATTAACTAGGTTTTGAAAACAATAAGAGAGAATACAACAAAAACATATTCAAGGGTTTGACGTAGCAGTTGGAAAAGATTTCCGTTTGTCGGAGTTTGCACCGTTTGATCGACTTCAAACGTTGACAGCTTGTTGGTTATTTTTGGGTTACATTCTGAACGGTGAAAATTTGTTTTCTGAGGTTTTTAACTTAGTCTAAGAGAAACCATAATTGCAAAATTGATAAGGTTGGTTGATCTTACTATTTCTGCTCTTTGTTGTTATTTGCCAAGATTGTTATGTGATCTTGATGCAACTCTAGTTTGGTTATATCTAGAGTGAATCATATTTTTAACCTTATTGATGATAGTGGAATGTTAAGTGGCGTGTTCAGTTCTTGTGGTTTTTTACTCTCGATTTGAATAGAAATTTTTTCACGCTAAAATTGTCTTGCATTGTCGTTTCTATTTCTTTTTGTTTTGCTCACCTCTTATACTCAATTAGTTAGGAAAGTGTTATGTTTTGAAGAATATATTTTCCTATCAAAGTGGTATCAGGGCTTGATTTTATTTTAGTCTAAGGATGAAGACTAACACATCTATAATGGTGAGCTTGAATGGTTCTAATTATAACTAGGTAAATTCGGTGCGCGATGCACACGGAAAAGATAAAAATAAAATAAATTCAAAAACAAAATTATAATAATTTTAAAATATGTATTTGATGTGTCTTATACTTAATAAATAATAAATAAATTTTAATTAGAATAATATATATATAAGAGGAAATAAAAATTATTTTTTATTTATAAATTTATATGATTGGGAAATATTAAGATAATAAATTTAATTATTTTTATTATATATATATAATGTTATATATATATCATTATTAACTAAATATTTTTTATTTAATATTAAGATAAGAGATATACTTATTTTTATTATATTTTGTTTTGTATGAGTATAAAAAAATTATAGTTATTTAAATGTAACTTACAAGATATATATACATATTACATACACAAAATTATAAAATTATTTTAACAAACATAGGTGGTCTCACGTTAAAATGTTGACATTTCATGCTTAAGACCATAGTTCTTATATGTGAGTGCGCTAACATTGGTAGATGAAGTAGAAGCGTAGATGATATATATGGGTGAGAGAGATTTTAATAATGTATTTTTTTCTTTTTAGTATTAAAATTATTAATTATATATACATAAAAAAAATTCCATAAAAATATAATAAATTTTTATTATTTTAATTTATAATATTCATATATATATATATATATATTTAAAAAAATATATAAATTAAAAAAGAAATTTAACTATATTAAGTTTTAAAGTAAAAATTTATTTTTGATTTATTTATTATTATAAAAAAAGAAAAAGAAATTATATACTTGAAATAATATTTTATAATTGACTAAAATTTTAAAAAAAAAATCATTATATATTTAATATATTATTAATTAAAAAGAGTGAAATAAAAAAATGTTAAAAATAAAAGTAAAACTGTAAAACAAAATAATAAAAATATTAAAATTAAAAAAGTTAAAAATATATTTATTTAAATATGTTAAGTTTTAAATTTATTGTGAGATTTATTTGAGACTTATTTATTATTATAAGAAAACAAATTAAAACACTTTGAAAAAATCATTTTTTTATTACTACATATTTTTTATTTAATTATATATATATATATATATTAATTTTAAATAGTTTTTAATAATTTATTATTATAAAAAAATCAAATTAAAAAATTATATGACAATTTCTTTTATTAGCACATATTTTATTTATTTAATTATTATATTAATTTAATTATTTTTTAATATTTGTTCAATTATCTATTATAATAATTTATTATTTAAAAAAATAAATTAAGACAATGTATATCACAATTTTATTATCACATATTTTTTTTAATTAATTATATATATATTAATTTTAAATAATTTTTATATTTGTCTATTTATCTATTATATTAATTTATTTATCTTTTATTTTTAATAAATATTATTTTTTACTAAATTTAGTTATTAAATAATTAAAATTATTATAGTTATAAAAAATATAAAAAACTTAAATAAATTGGTTAGATGATATTTTAATATTTTTATTTTTCAAATAAGTATATATAATAATAAGGAATATTAGATCAAGTAGAACTTTATATAATTTGATTATAATTTGATTGGTAATTTGATTCAAAATTCAATGTTTTGTTGATTTTTTTTTTTTCTAAATAATTTTTTTCCTACCTAATGAATGTTGTCAATTTATATGATTGATCCATATGCATCTAATCTTTCTTTTAGATGCTTTTTAAACTATATATATAATTAGATAGATTTATAAATATAGGTAAACATTAAATTTAGATTGAACTTAATTTTATCAACTAAAATCAATTCAAAGATTTGAACAATATTATTTTTATTTAAAATATTTTTTATAAATAATATTTTTTTATATCTTTACCCGTGCAAATATGTACGGGATCCATGTTAGTATATAGAGATTAATTAGTTAAAAAGTTAAACTTATATTATTAAGAATGTTTCCGCTCATCAAATTTGACATTGAATTTAAAATATAAGGTCTTATTAGCCTAGTTGGTTAAATGGTTCTACTTATTTTGTTATGTTGCAAGTTCGAAACATACATATAACATTTTTAATTTTATTTTTAATCATTTTAAATTTATGGGTGGGTCAACCCACCATCCGACCCAAGTATCCATTTAATCTCACAAATATATCCAAAATAATCACAGCTCTCGACCCGACAATTTAGACACTTTGAAATTAAGCATTATTATTATTATTATTATATATATATATATATATATTTCTTAAAATTGGATTCTCGGGTCGAGACACGTGGTTAATTTGAATATTAACGTGAGAGTAAATGGGTACGGCCCATATGGGTCAAACCGTGGGGTAAGAGGCTGGTAATATTGGATTGTAAGGTTGATTGAGATTTGTGGTTGGTTTGCCGAAAGATAAGAGGTTGGTAACAAAAGATCGTGAGGTCTCAAGATTAGATGCCGATTGAGATTGGTGATTGGATTGTCGATGAATATGAGACCGGTAACATTGATATTTGAATGATTTAAATTAATGGTTGATTTTCCGAGGGATAAGAGACCAGTAATAAAGGATCGTGAAGTCACGCAATTAGAGATGTCAATTGAGATTGGTGATTGGTTTACTGAGTTATAAGAGATGTCGGTAATATTTGTTTGCTAAAATGATAAGAGACTTGTGAAACAATGAAAGTGTGATTGACATTTATGGTTAGTTTGTCGAGGAATAAGAGGTTGATTGAGATTGGTGGTTGGATTGTCGATGAATAAGAGGCCGATAACATTGAAATTTAGATGTGGTTTGTTGATGGATAAATGGTCGATTGAGATTTTGTGGTTGGGTTGCTAAGAGAGATAAGAGGCCAACAACATTGGTTTGCCAAAAATAAGAGACTTGTGAAATTGTGTGATTGAGATGTGGTTTATTGAATAATAAGAGGCGTGTGAAAGTGTGATTGAGTTTGGTGGTTGGTTTGTCGAGGGATAAGAGGTATGAAAGTGTGATTAAGATTTATGGTTGGTTTACTTAAAAGATAAGAGGCCGGTAACATTGGTTTGTCAATGATAAGAGATTTTTATTGTTGGTTTGCCGATGGATAAGATGAAAGATTAGTAATATAAGAGACTAATTGGAAAACAAAAAATATTAGTGGTTAAATATATGAATGAGATTGTTGGTATACCATAAAGGTAGAGAGGTTAGTGATATGATGAGATTGTTGGTTTGTCAAAAATGAAATTAAAAGATGTTGGTACTGTTGAGATAGCTGGGTGCAAAAATGAGATTACGAGATTAGTAATATGAGATGTCTATTATGTAAGAAATGATATTTTTGGTTGACCGAGAAATGATGATAAAATCGGTGAACTAATGAGAAAAAAGTTAAATGAATATTTCATCATCAAATTTGTTATCATGTTTCTCTTTTTTGATGAATAACAAAAACAACGTTGAATGAGAGGAGTAAGACGACCACTAGATTGTCCCAACTATTGAAGCCCCTCATGTTCAGACCATAAATATTGTCGACGAAAAAGATGATGAATGCGATGAAAACAATAATGATGATGGTGATGACAAAAATGTGAGTATTGTCTATGTCAACTTTGTAATGTGAATTTTATTTATCCTTGCAACGCATGGACATTAAAAAGTTGAACTTAAATTGTTAAAAATATCCCACGTTCATCAAATTTGGTTTTGAATTTAAAATAATGTCTTATTAGCCTAGTTGGTTAAATGATTGTACTTGTTTTGTTAGGTTGCAAGTTTGAAACATACATATAGCATTTTTAATTTTATTTGTAACCATTTTTAGTTTATGGGCGTGTCAACCCACAATTCAACCCAATTATCCATTTACTCTCACATATATATCTAATTAACCACAACTCTCGACCCGACAATCTGGACACTTTGAAATTAAGCATTATATATATATATTAGTTAGTTAAAAAGTTGAATTTATATTGTTAAGAATGTCCCAAGTTCATCAAACTTGATGTTGAATTTAAAATATAAAGTCTTATTAGTCTAGTTAGTTAAATGGTTGTACTTGTTTTGTTAGGTTGCAAGTTTGAAATATACATATATCATTTTAAATTTTAATTTTAACCATTTTAAATTTATAGGCGTGTCAACCCACAATCCGATCCAAGTATCCATTACTCTCACATATATATCCAAATTAACCACAACTCTCAACACGATAATCCAGACACTTTGAAATTAAGTATTATTATATATATAGATACATGGAAGGCTAAAATAGAAGATTTAATGTATGTAAAAAGTTTTCATTTGCCAATGTTCTCTTCAGTTAAGCCCGTAAAAAAAATTGTGGATGATTGAAATTTTTTACACAGACAAGTATGTGGTTATATTCGTCAATGGGTTAAAGATAATGTTCTGAACCATGTGATTTCTATTACTGATGCTCGTACTCTTTGGACTAAATTTGAATAATTGTATGAGAAAAAACAGATAATAATAAGTTGTTTTTGCTAAAACAATTGATGTCCTTAAGGTATCAAGTTGGTTCTTCGATGACTGACCACTTGAATACTTTTGTGGGAAATATTAATTAATTGGAAGCAATGAAACTCAGTTTTGATGATGAGAAATAGAGTTTATATTTACTTGGTACTTTGTCTAACTCATGGGAGACTTTTAGAACAACTATGTCTGATTATGCTCCAGATGGTGTTCTCTCAATAAATTTAGTAAGTAGTGTGTTGAATGATGAGATGAGACGAAAGACACAAGACTGTTCTTTACAATCCGAGGTTTTGGTTACAGAATATATGGGGAGAAGTAATGACAAGATGTAAGTAATCATAGCAATTATCGTGGGACTTCTAATAAGTGAGCAAATATTGAGTGTCATCATTGCATCGACATTCATATCTCATAGGACTAACCTACTTTTTGATAAAGTCCTCAAGGCCGATGTTGGGGGACAAAGTGTCAGGCCTAAAGGGCCATATCAAGAAAAAATGTTTTAAATTGAAGAAGGAAAACAAGAAGAAAACTCAGAACACACCCACTTACTTCCAACCACAAAAAGGTAAAAATCATGATGATGTTGCTATTGTTAATAATTTTTCTTATAGTTTGTTATAATGATGTTGAGAATGTTAATGTGTCTTGTGATGAGATATATTAGATTGTGGATAGTGGTGCTTCTACTCATACTACATCACAACGAGATTTTTTCTCAACATACGAGGTTGTTGATTTTGGTATTGCTCGTATGAGCAATACTAGTCAAGCTCAAGTGGTTGGAATTGGTAATGTTTGTGTTGATATGACCAATGACATGACTCTTGTTCTAAAAGGGGTTAAGCATATTCATGATATTCGCTTCAATGTTTTATCGGTTGGAAGATTGGATGATGAAGACTTCTATAATTTTTTTATAGCGGTGAATGAAATCTTAAAAGGGGATCAATGGTTGTTTATAAAGGCAAGAGACTTTCAAATTTGTATATTTTTCGTTCTGAAATATATAAATATTACATCAACACTTCTGAAGCTTATTTTTATTATGAGTTGTGGCACAAACGTTTGACTCATATTAACGAGAAAATCTTAGCTATGTTGGCTAAGAAGAATGTGTTATGTGGGGTTTCAAATGTGCACTTGAAGAGATGTCTAGATTGTTTGGCTGGAAAACAAAGACGAGTGTCATTTAGATCATCTGAATAAAAAAGAAAGTCTGAATTACTAGACTTGGTGCATTCTGATGTATGTGGTCCAATGAAGTCAAGATCACTTGGTGGTGCATACTACTTTATAACCTTTATTGATCACCATTTCGAACGGTTTAGGCTTATACATTAAAGACTAAAGATGAAGTGCTAGATACATTAAAAGTATTTCAAACCTCAGTTTAGAGAGAAACTGGAAAAAAGGTGAAGTGTATTCGAACGGATAACGAGGGAGAGTATATTGGGTCTTTTGATGAGTATTATCGACATCAATGTATTCATCACTAAAAAACACCTCCAAAAACACCACAATTAAATGGGTTGGCTGAAATAACAAATAGGACATTGGTGGAAAGAGTGAGATGTGTGCTTTCATAAACAAAATTGTTAAAATACTTTTGGAGTGAAACATTATGTATAGTGGTACATGTGTTAAATCTCACACCATGTGTTCCTTTAAACTTTGATGTGCTGAACCATGTTTGGAGTGGTAAAAATGTCTCTTATGATCATATTAGAGTATTTGAGTGTATGACTTATGTGCATGTTTCCAAAGATGAGAGGTTAGAGTTAGAAGACAAGACCAAAAAATGTGTGTTTGTCGGCGCTATGGACTGGATGAGTTTGGATATCGGTTTTTTAATCCGATTAATAAAAACTTATTCGTAGTCGCGATGCTGTATTTGTGGAGGATTATACAATTAAAAATATCGACAAGGTGGACGGGGTTATTCATGTTGTTTTTTGGCCCAATTAGAATCCCACATCGGAAGATGATGGGAGTGAAAGAAGTTTCTTAGTATATAAAATGTTAGATAAAACTAGATCGGTTAAATAGAACTTAACAAAAACAAACTTCTTGTGCAGGAACGGTTAAAGAATTCAACCGGTTAAGTAATTCAACCGGTCAAGCAATACAACCGGCCAAGAACCTAACCGATCAAGAAGACAAGACCGATCAAATCAGAAGGCCAAAATCGTTGGACATTCGGTCAACCTGGAGTTATGAAAAACCGGAAGTCATCCGGTTAACCTTAATAACCGACCGATGCAAATAGATACTTTGAGTATCTGTTGAGGATGATACCAAAGAGACAGACCTTAGTATTGCCATATTCATACAAGTCTGAAGACAATCTGCAGGCTACAGAAGATCGTCCGACAAGATCTTTCCACTCCGGGATAAATCAGAGGCGCAATCATCCAGGTGCAGGCAACTGTCCAACCGACAGTTGCCATATTAAGTAAAAGCAAACCTAGCTGGTTTGACCTATACACTGGAAGCCTAAACCGCCAGGTCTGAATCACTGAACCTCTGCTCAACCAATTAGATTCAAGGAAATGAAATGTGACCGTTGGCACATTTCACCTATAAAAGAAGGAGCTAAAGAGGAGTAAATGCGGTTACCACTTCTAAAAAATACAAGCTCTAAGAATTATTGATTGCAAGTTTATCTCTCTACAATATTTAGAGCTTAAGTGTTTATTTTAAGTGTGATTACAATTTCGGTGAGAATTGTACGAGTGTTTATCGAGCAGAAAATAAGTCTCGATCGGATTGTGTTTGTGTATTCCTTAGTGAATATCCTTCTCGCGGTTTCGAGAGGAAGGGGTGACGTAGGAGTTTATCTCCGAACATCCATAAAAACCTGTCTTGTTATTTACTTTCTGCCGGTCTTACATCCTAAACCGATTCTACCTAAACCGACTTACTGAGTTCCAAAACCGACCCACCCAACTCCAAACCGACTCTATCCAAATCCGGTCCTATTCATCCTGTGTGAGTGCTGCTTCAACCTGAAACAAACCACTTCCGCACTTGAACTCGGTTCAAGGGTTTGTGACAGTTTGTGTAGTATTGAAACCCGGTGTTAATCTCTAACCAGATTAAACACCAACCGTTGAGTGAAACTCTCTAACCGGCCAGACCCCGGTCCGCCATCCGCGACCTAGATCCTATCAATTGGTATCATAGCAGTTAGTTTCAATACTCAAGCAAGCATGTCTTTCGATAAGCCTCCAATGCTAGAAGGTGATGATTTTGCCAACTGGAAGGCACGCATGCACCTACATTTAATCACCATGGATGACGAGATGCAATTCATCCTAACTGAAGGATCGGTAAAGATTGATAAAGAAAAGGAGGAATGGACAAAAGAAGACAGGAGAAGAAACAATCTGGACAACCATGCTAGAAACCGCATCACTAACGGTTTGGACAGGAATACGTTTTGTAAGGTTAGAGATTGCAAAACCGTAAAGGAAATATGGGAAGCGGTGATTCAAAATTATGAGGGAAATGAAAGAACCAAGGAAAACAAGATAATGGTAGCTACCTAGAAGTTTGAAAATATCAAGATGAAACCGGGAGAAACAATGAGAGAATATAGTGACCGGTTCACAGATATGATAGACGAGCTATCAACTCTTGTAAAGAAGTATGACAATAAGGAAATCATCACGAAAACGCTAAGATCTCTTCGAAGTGCATGGGATATAAAGACAACGGTGATGAGGAAATCAAACTGTCTAAGCAAGATGAAGCTACATGATGTGTTCGAAGATCTTAAGGCATATGAGTTTGAAATGAGATCTAGGACTGAAGATAAAGTCTCAGCCTCAACCTCCACTAAAGCCTTGGTCACGTCCATAGAACTGGTTGCTCCTACACCGATCAGAACCGCTGAACAGTTCACAAAGGATGCCATGACAATGCTTGCACAGAAATTTGGCAGATTCATGAAGAGAAGCCAACCGACAAACAACAACAACTATAACTACGGTGATAAATCTAATATTAGATGTTATAACTGTAACTATTTGGGACATTTCAGGTGGGAATGTAGAAAACCGAGGCGGGATGACCGGAAACCGGATAATCAGAATCAAAGAAATAACTATCCATAAACCGGTGAAGGAAGTGAAGTTCAGAAAGCACTGATAGCCGATGACGGAGGAAGCTTATGGGCTCACAATGACAGTGATGATGAACTCACATGCCTCATGGCAAATGAGGAACATGTATTTGACTCTCCCTGTGAAAAATTTACTAAAGATGAGTTATTCAATGCACTGAATGATATGGTAGCAGAGTATAAGAACCTATTAACATTAATACCAACCCAACTCAACTTTAGAACCGACCCCATAGCACCTACCTTGACCGAACCAAAAATCATCCAACCTGATAAAATCCTGGAAACCGAGATAGCACCTAAAATATCCTCTAAGATCAAACAGCTCAAGGAGTCAGTTCAAGAAATGACCGAAGAGGATGATGCCCGAATCCAGTATCGAATAGCCGCATGGAAAAGATCCAGTGACATGGTGAACCAGATGTCGAAGTACAAAAGACATCCCAAATGCAAATTTGGTCTTGGGTACAAAGACAACAAATCTGCCAACCAGAACCATTCGGACAAAATGAAGCTTACAAAAAGCAACCTTCCCTTTGTAAGATTTGTGAAGAGTTCTTTAACCGACGATGAGGAACAAAGTGCCTCATATCCAGAAGATGAACTAATCTATGTAAGTCCAACTAACTCCGAAAAATGGCTTTACCCTGAAAAAAGGATAGCCAACCGGCCCAAAGGTAAGAAAGCCGAACCACATAGGTTAAACCAAAGACCACCTCCGAATAAGGCACTCTTAGGAAAAAAAAAGATCTCAAACCGAGTACAAGAAAACTAGTTAGAACCATAACCGGGAAAGTTGTCCGACTTATTAAAGTCTAGATACCTAAGGTACTAATCACTTGTGGACCCAAGTAAATGTGGGTACCAAATAGTTGTAAATATGTACATTTTGTAGGATATGAAGAAACAGATAGGAAACTCCGAGTGGTACCTGGATAGCGGTTGCTCCAGACACATGACTGGAAACAACAATTTTCTAACCGACATCAGAATAGAAACCAGTGCAATGATTACCTTCGGTGATAACTCAAAAGGTAGAACTGTGGGCAAGGGTAAAATTGTCCATGGCAACTTAACAATTGATAATGTACTTTTAGTTGAAAACCTGCATTTTAACCTGTTAAGCATTAACCAAATGTGTGATGCTGGATACACTGTAGAATTCCCTAAACATGCATGCTTAGTTAAAAATTCTCAAGGTATCATACTGCTAACCGGAAATAGGTTAAGAAATATATACAAGGTAGATTGGAAAAATAAAGTAGAACACCCTGTCTGCATGGTGGCTAAAACCGATCAAACATGGCTGTGGCATAAAATGTTAAACCACTTAAACCTGAAAACTTTAAACTATATCCGCGGTAAAAAGCTGGTTGAAGGAATCCCTGATATAGTATTCAATAAGGATAAGGTTTGTTCAGCATGTCAAATGGGTAAACAAACTAAGTCAACCTTTAAGAGTAAAGGACACATTCAGTCTAACCGATGCTTAGATCTTCTTCACATGGACCTATTTGGACCGATTAGGGTCGTCAGCCTAGGAGGTATGCTCTATACTATGGTAGTTGTTGATGATTATTCTAGGTATACATGGGTAATATTCTTGGCATCCAAACGTGAAACCGCCTCAAATTTAATTACATTGCTTAAACGTTTACAAAATGAAAATTCAACACGCATAAATAGCATTAGGAGTGACAGAGGAACCAAATTTACAAATAGTACATTAAATGCATTTCTTGATGAATTCGGTATTAGACACGAGATGTCTAGTGCTAGGAATCCTCAACAAAACGGCCTGGCCGAGAGACGAAACCGAACTCTCAAGGAAGCCGCAAGGTCTATGATAGCCGATTCGGGTGTTGTCCAGAAATTCTGGGCTGAGGCTATCAATACTGCATGTCACACACAAAACCGGTCTCTGATTAACAAGTTCCACAACAAAACACCGTATGAAGTATACTTTGATAGGATTCCTAACCTTAGGTATCTTAAAATTTCCGGCTGTAAATGACATTCACATAAATGACAAAACTTACCTATCTGATTTTGATGCAAAATCCGATATTGGGATCATGTTAGGTTATTCAGCAGTCAGTAAAACTTATAGAGTGTACAATACTAGAACTCTAACCGTGGAGGAATCTCTTCATGTCGTTTTCGATGAATCGGTTGAAAGTAACACTACATCATCCTTTGATTTACACAATAGATTGGAAAACAACAATATCCATTCTGATAGTGAAGATGAGGTTCCGGTTTTCAGACGATTTGTCCATGATCAAATGGGTGATGATGAAACCCAACCGGATCAAGCTGTCACACGGCAGGAAGCTGACACCTCGGTTCAAACTGAGGAAATCGGTCGGTCTGACACTCTTGTTCAGCCTACCGATATGTCTAGACTTGATCAAATAAATGGTGATTTGGTAGACGCTCCTGAACCGAATCTCAAAAGGAACACAAATCATCCTCCTGAGCTTATTATAGGTGATCCTTCAAAACCCGTTCGAACTAGGCGACAAATTCTGGAGGAATATTTTAATTCTGCTTTCATATCCTAGATTGAGCCGAAAAGAGTGAATGAAGCATTGTCAGATCCGGATTGGATCTGGGAATGCAAGAAGAGTTAAACCAGTTTGAGAGTAATAAAGTCTGGTACCTAGTCCCTAGACCGAAAGATCAACCGGTCATAGGAACAAGATGGGTATTTAGAAATAAACTCAATGAAGACGGTTTGGTCACGAGGAACAAAGCCTGATTAGTGGCACAAGGATACAAACAGGAAGAAGGCATTGATTTTGAAGAATCATTTGCCCCTGTAGCTAGGATTGAAGCCATTAGGATTTTTCTGGCCTTTGCTGCTTTCAAAAATTTTAAAGTTTTTCAAATGGATGTCAAAAGTGCATTTTTGAATGGTGACCTACGTGAGGAAGTATATGTTGAACAACCACCCGGTTTTAAAAATACTGACCTGCCTAATCATGTATACCGCTTAAACAAAGCATTGTACGGTTTAAAGCAAGCTCCTAGAGCTTGGTATGATACACTAACCACATTTCTACTAAAACATGACTTCACCATAGGTTCAATGGATAAAACCTTATTTAAATTTGAGAAAAAGGAGCACATCCTACTTGTTCAAATATATGTGGATGACATCATTTTCGGATCAACCGATCCTAAGCTATGTGATAAATTCTCAACATTGCTGACTAACAAATTTGAAATGAGTATGATGGGAGAGTTAAGCTTCTTCCTAGGCCTTCAGGTTAAGCAACTCGAAGGAGGAACTTTCATAAGTCAACCCAAATACACAAAGGAACTTCTAAAGAAATTTGGGATGGATACATGCTCCTCAGCCGCTACCCCAATGAGATCATCGGTCAAATTGGACAAGGATGATGACGGTCAGGCAGTAGACCTGACAACTTACCGAGGAATCATCGGTTCACTCTTATACATGACAGCAAGTAGATTGGATATACTATTTGCGGTCGGTGTGTGTGGAAGATTCTAGGCTAATCCAAAACAGTCTCACTATACAGCCGTAAAGCGAATCTTGAAATACCTAAAGGGAACCCCTGAAGTCGGTCTATGGTATCCAAAAGACTCATCCTTTAACCTCACAAGTTACTCAGATGCAGACTATGCAGGTTGCAAAGTTGACAGAAAAAGTACCAGCGGAACATGCCAATTCCTAGGCGATCGGCTTGTTTCATGGCACAGCAAGAAATAAACATCGGTTGCCACATCAACCACAGAAGCTGAATATCTAGCAGCCGGAAGTTGATGTTCACAACTTCTATGGATCCAACAACAACTGAAGGATTTCGGTATCACCGCCGAAGAGTCCCCAATATTCTGTGATAACACAAGTGTTATAGCAATCACATACAATCCGGTCCTACACTCTAGGACCAAGCACATCGACATAAGGCATCACTTCATCCGGAAACATGTCATGTTGAAGCATATCCGGTTGGAATACGTATCAACAAAACAACAAGTAGCCGATATCTTCACAAAGCCCCTGCAGGAAGCTAAGTTTTCTTACTTCAGAAACATACTCGGTTTAACCGATATTAATCAGCTCATCTCTTAGAAATGTCTAAAGGGAAAATCGGTTCGGACAGACAAAACCGGTAGTTCTTCCTAAATTGTCGGAATCCGAATTCACCAAGGCACCTATTGAAGAACCGCTTTGTCTATCAGTTACAGTAAACCGACCGGTTACTTAGTGCTTACACTAATTAACCGCATCGGGACCAATGACTGAAAACCGACCGGTTTGGAAATAATGTACTCTGGATTATTTGGTCTCCGAACAAAAGTGGAATAATTATCTGTGTCTAGATTTATCTGTTCTGAAAAGATACATTTTCAAAGCAAAATGGTCATACCTCAAAAGACGTGAAGATATGATATCTTTCACCGTCCAGGCCTATGACTCACAACCTAAGTTGTAGACATGCTTATTTAATGCAATATGTTTTACCCTATGGTCAATAGATCCGATCACCTGGTACCTACTGGATAATACTATCATCCCTCTACTAATATATAAGTTAGGTAAACATCAAACATAATATTCACAAGTATTAACTTATCATCTCACTAAGACAAAAATGTCTTAGTTTTCAAACATTCTCCAAGTTGATTTCGACTCAGCTCAAAGTACAGAGCATTATGAAATCTTCAAAATGATCAAGTCACTTGAAGACACCGGTCTAAAATCCTTTATAGATGACAAACATGTCATTTTCCCTGAAACCGTCCTGGAGTTCTTCTATAACGCTAGAGTTTTCCGGGGTACCCCTCATTTCGACACCCTCATTCAATCTAGGGTCGGAGGGACCGTGTTTGATTTTTCGGAGAGTGACTTCGCCAGATGCTTTGATCTCCCGAAGCAAGGGATCACTGATCTGAACGTCCCGACCGAACTAAAAGCCGATATCTCCTTGAGCTTCTCTCGGTCTAATCATCTGGTCAGTGACCACGGTGCTAGGTCATCACTGAGGGCTGAATACCAGCTTCTCAATGATATCATCTGTTAGATAAAATTAGATCGGTTAAATAAAACTTAACAAAAACAAATTCCTTGTGCAGGAATAGACAAAGAATCGAACCGGTCAAAGAACTCAACCGGTTAAGAAATGCAACCGGTCAAGCAACTCAACCGACCAAGTCACTCAACCGGTTAAGAAATGCAACCGGTCAAGTAAACATGACCGCACAGGAAAGTCAGGATCGGTCATAACAGAAGGCCAGAATCAATTAAACAGTCGGTCAATCAGAAGCCATGGAAAAACCGGAAGTCATCCGGTTAACATAAATAACCGACCAGCATAAAAAGATACTTCGGGTATCTGTTGAGAATGATACCGAAGGAACAGACTGAATATTACCATATTCATACAAGTCTGAGGAAAGTCTGCAGGCTGTAGAAGACCGTCTTACAAGATCTTTCTACTTAAGGATAAATCAGAAAGGCAATCTTCCAAGTACAGACAACTGTCCAACCGACAGTTGCCATATTGAGTAAAAGACAAACCTAGTCGGTTTGACCTACACACTGGAAGACTAGACCGCCAGGTCTGAAGACTAGACCGCCAGGTCTGAATCAATGAACCTCTACTCAACCAATCAGATTCAAGGAAATGAAATGTGACCGTTGACACATTTCACCTATAAAAGAAGGAGCTGAAGAGGAATAAATACGGGTTACAAGTTCTGAATTTTCCACAGCCTAAGAAAAACTAGAAAAGTTTAAGCGCTTACTTAAAGTGTGTTCTACAATTTCGGTTAAAATTGTACGAGTATTATCGAGCAGGAAATAAGTCTCGATCGGATTGTGTTTGTATTCCTTAGTGAATATTCTTCTCGCGGTTTCGAGAGGAAGGGGTGACGTAGGAGTTTTATCTCCGAACATCCATAAAAACCTGTCTTGTTATTTACTTTCCGCCTGCTTTATTTTCTAACCGATCTGCACTAACCTATTAATACCGCCTCAACCGATTCAACATCACATAAACCGAATTACTAAGCTTCAAAACCGACCGAGCAATCTTCAAACCCGTCCTATTCAAATCCAGTTCTGCCTATCTTGAGTGTGTGCTGCTTCAACCTGAAACAAACCACTTCCACGCTTGAACTTTGTTCAAGGGTTTGTGACAGTTTGTGTAGTATTGAAACCCCGATATTAATCTTTAACCGGATTAATCACCACCATTTGAGTGAAAGACGATAACCGGTCAACCCTGGTCCCCCAGCCACGACCTAGATCCTATCAATTGGTATTAGAGCAGGTAGTTTCAATACTCAAGCAATCATGTCGTTCGATAGGCCCCTAATGCTAGAAGGTGACGACTTTGCCAACTAGAAGGCACGCATGCACCTGCACTTAATCACCATGGATGACGAGATGCAGTTCATCATAGCCGAAGGACCGATAATAATTGATAAAGACAGAAAGGACTGGACAACTGAAGATAGGAGAAGAAACAACCTGGATAACCATGCTAGAAACCACATCTCCAACGGTTTGGACAGAAACATGTACTGCAAGGTCAGAGATTGCAAAACAGCAAAGGAAACATGGGAAGCGGTGATTCAGATTCATGAGGGAAATGAAAGAACCAAGGAAAATAAGATAATGGTGGCTACTCAAAAGTTTGAAAACATCAAGATGAGACCGGGAGAAACAATGAGAGAATATAGTGACCGGTTCACAAGTGTGATAGACGAGCTAGCAACTCTTGGCAAGAGGTATGACAACAAGGAAGTCATCATGAAAGTGTTAAGATCTCTTCCAAGTGCATGGGATATAAAGACAATGGTGATGAGGGAATCAAACTGCCTAAGCAAGATGAAGCTACACGATGTATTCGAAGATCTTAAGGCATATGAGTTTGAAATTAGATCTAGGACTGAAGAAGAAGTCTCAGCCTCAACCTCAACTAGAGCATTGATCACATCCACAGAACCTGTTGCACCTGCACCGATCAGAACCGCTGAACAGTTCACCGAGGATGCCAAAGCAATGCTTGCACAGAAATTCGGTAGATTCATGAAGAGAAGCCAACCGACAAACAACAACTATAACTATGGTGATAAATCTAATGTAAGATGTTATAACTGCAACTGTTTGGGACATTTCAAGTGGGAATGCAGAAAACCAAGGAGGGATGACCAGAAACCGGACAATCAGAATAACCGAAATAACTATCAACAAACCGGTGAAGGAAGTGATGTTCAGAAAGCACTGATAGCCGATGATGGGGGAAGCTTATGGGCTCACAGTGACAGTGATGATGAACTCACATGCCTCATGGCAAACGAGGAACAGGTATTTGACTCTCCTTGTGAAGAATTTACAAATGATGAGTTATATAATGCATTGAATGATATGGTAGTAGAGTATAAGAACCTATTAACGTTATTACCTAATCAATTCAACCTTAGAACCGACCCTATAGTACCCACCTTGACCGAACCAAAGATCATACAACCTGATTAAACCCTTACCCTAGAAACCGATGTAGCACCTGAACTACCCTCTGAGACCGAACAATCCAATGAGCCAGTTCAAGAGTTGACAAAGGAGGAAAATGCCCGACTCCAGTATAGAATGGCCGCATGGAAAAGATATAGTGAAATGGTAAGCAAAATGTGTAGTTATAAGAGACACCCTACTTGCATGTTTGGTCTAGGATACAAGAACAACAGATCCAAAGACCAATAACACTTAGACAAAATGAGGCTCACAAAGAATAATCTTCCCTTTGTAAGTTTTATCAGAAGTTTCTTAACCGCTGAAGAGGAATTAAGTGCCTATTATACGAAAGACAAACTAACCTATGTAGGTCCAACCGATTCTGAAAAATGGCTTCACCCTGAGAAAAGGAAAGCCAACCGGCTCAAAAATAGGCAACCCAACCCTCAACCACATATGACAAACCAAAGATCATCTCCATATAAGGCCTTCTTAGGAAAACAGAAAGACTCAAAACCGAGTGCAGGAAAATTAGTTAAGACACTAACTGGGAAAGCTGTCCGGTTTGTCAAAGTCTGGATACCCAAGGGACTAATCGCCTATAGACCCAAGTAAATGTGGGTACCAAATAGTTGTAAATATGTATATTTTACAGGATATGAAGAAACGGCTAGGAAACTCTGAATGGTACTTGGATAGCGGTTGCTCCAGGCACATGACCGGGAACAACAATCTTCTAACCGACATCAGAATAGAAACCGGTGCATTAATCACTTTCGGTGATAACTCAAAAGGTAGAACCATGGGCAAGGGTAAGATTGTCCATGATAACTTGACAACTGATAATGTACTTTTAGTCGAAAACCTACGTTCTAACCTGCTAAGCATTAGTCAAATGTGTGATGCTGGATACACTGTAGAATTTCTTAAACATGCATGCTTAGTTAAAAACTCTCAAGGTATCACACTGCTAACCGGAAATAGGTTAGGAAACATCTACAAGGTAGATTGGAAAAATAAAGTAGGATATCCTATATGCATGATAGCTAAAACTGATCAAACTTGGTTGTGGCATAAAAGACTAAACCACTTAAACCTGAAAACCTTAAACTATATCCGCGGTAAAAATTTAGTTGAAGGAATTCCTGACATAGTATTTAATAAGGATAAGGTATGTTCAGCATGTCAAATGGGTAAACAAACTAAGTCAACCTTTAAGAGTAAATGACACATTCAATCTAACCGATGCTTAGATCTTCTTCACATGGATTTATTTGGACCAATTAGGGTCGTCAGCTTAGGAGGTATGCTTTACACTATGGTAGTTGTTGATGACTATTCTAGGTATACATGGGTAATATTTTTGCCATCCAAACGTGAAACCGCATCAAATTTGATCACACTGCTTAAACGTTTGCAAAATGAAAAATCAACACGCATTAATAGCATTAGAAGTGATAGAGGAACCGAATTTACAAATAGTACTCTAAATGCATTTCTTGATGAATCCGGTATTAGACACGAGTTGTCTAGTGCTAGGACTTCTCAACAGAATGGCCTGGTCGAGAGAAGAAACCGAACTCTCAAGGAAGCCGCACGGTCCATGATAGCCGATTCGGGTATTGCCTAGAAATTCTGGGCTGAGGCTATCAACACCGCATGTCATACACAAAACCGGTCTCTGATCAACAAGTTTCACAACAAAACACCTTATGAGGTATACTTTGATAGGGTTCCCAACCTTAAGTATCTTAAGATTTTCGGTTGTAAATGCTACATTCACATAAATGGCAAAACCTATCTATCTGCTTTTCGGTCAAACTGGACAAGGATGATGATGGTCAAGCAGTAGACATAACGGCTTACCGAGGAATCATCGGTTCTCTTCTATACCTGACAGCAAGTAGACCGGATATACTATTTGCGGTCGGTGTGTGTGGAAAATTTCCAAGCCAATCCAAAACAGTCTCACTACACAGCCGCAAAGCGAATCTTGAAATATCTAAAGGGAACTCCTGAAGTCGGTCTGTGGTATCCAAAGGATTCATCTTTTAAGCTCACAAGTTACTCAGATGCAGATTATGCAGGTTGCAAGGTTGATAAAAAAGCACCAGCGGAACATGCCAATTCCTGGGTGATCGACTTGTTTCATGGCACAGCAAGAAACAGACATCTGTGGCCACGTCAACCGCAAAAGCTGAATACCTGGCAGCCGGAAGTTGCTGTTCACAACTTCTTAGGATCCAACAACAATTGAAGGATTTAGGTATCACAGCCGAAGAGTCTCCAATTTTCTGTGATAACACAAGTGCCATAACAATCACCTACAATTCGGTTCTACATTCTAGAACCAAGCACATTGACATAAGGCACCACTTCATTCGGGAACATGTCATGATGAAGCATATCCGGCTGGAATACATATCAACAGATCAACAAGTAGCCGATATCTTCACAAAGCCCCTGCAGGAAGCTAAGTTTTCTCAATTCAGACTCACACTCGGTTTAACCGACATTAATCAAATCAATCCAAAAAATGCTTAAAAGGGAAATTGGTTCGGACAGACAAAACCGGTAGTTCCTCCTAAATTGTCGGATTCCAAATTCACCAAGGTATCTATGGAAGAACCGCTTTGTCTATCAGTTAGAGTAAACCGACCAGTTATTTAGTGCATGCACCAAATAACCGCATCGGGACAAATGACTGAAAACCAACCGGTTTGGAAGTAGTTTACTTCGGATTATTTGGCCTCCAAACAAAAGTAGAATAATTATCTGTGTTAAAGTATCTGTTCTGAAAAAAATTGCCTTTTCAAAGTAAAACGGTCATACCTCAAAAGACGTGAAGATATGATATCTTTCACCGTCCAGGCCTATAACCCACATCCTAGGTTGTAGACATGCTTATTTCATGCAAAATGTTTTATCCTATGGATAATAGACATCATTACCTGCAACACACTGGATAATAAGATCATCCCTCTACTAATATATAAGTTAGGCAAACCTTAAACAAAACAATCACAAGATACAACTTATCCTCTCACTAAGACAAAATGTCTCAGTTTTCAAACATCCTTCAAGTGGATTTCGATTCTGCTCAAGGCACTGAGCATTATGAAGTCTTCAAGATGATTAAGTCACTTGAAGACACCGGCCTCAAACACTTTCTAGATGACAAATATGTCATCTTTCCGGAATCTGTCCTGGAATTCTTTTACAATGCCATGGTTTTTCGAGGTACTCATCACTTTGACACCCACATTCAGTCCAAGGTGGGAGGGACTGTGTTCGACTTCACCGAAAGTGATTTTGCTAGATGCTTCGACCTACCGAAGCAAGGGCTGACCGACCTAAATGTTCCGGCTGAACTAAAGGCTGAAATCGCCTTAAGCTTTGCTCGGTCAAACCGCCCGGTCAATGACCACGGTGCCAGGTCATCGCTGAGAGCTGAGTATCAGCTTCTCAACGATGTCGTCGGTCGAAGCATCCTGGGTAGGGATGTAACAAACACTTACTGTGTTGCGGTCTTTAACATGATGTATGCCATAACCACGGGTACGCCAGTTAACTGGTCAAGGGTGTTGTTTGACGTTCTAATCTGGATGATCAACATTCGTCAAACCGGTCTCATTCCCCAGATAAGCTGCCTACTTTTGGAACTTGGGGTTCCGCTCTGTCCAGGAGAAGGGTTGAACCAAGCCCAGCTCATCACCAAAGAGGTCACCGACTCATTCTATGAGCGGTTTGAGAAGGCCTAGAAGAGGAGGAACCGCCATCTCAACTCATTCAGCAACTAAGTCACTCCTTCCTATAACTGGTCATTTTGCTGTACGCACCGGTTGTATCTCTGTTCAACTCTATTATGATCATTTCGGCTTGGTTTATGTTATCTTCGGTTTTAATCAGTTACTTTTCCGGTTTCTTGTAGTATCTGTCATTAATGAAAAGTAACTTTCAACTTCCAACTACATGAGTAATTGCTATCCAACTAACTTGGTTACTTTTGAACTAGATTCCTTACCTCGAGCTCCGCATCCGGTCAAAAGTAACTCCTTCCCAAGGAGTTTTGGAAACATAAATATTCTCTTCATTAATAAGAGAAAACTGATCTTCAACATTAAATGCTGATATTTTCCCTCCAAATTCGGATCTATATAAGGAACCCCCATCCTTATCAACTTAACATATCTCAAAACAAAAATTCTTGAACTTCCTCTCTCTTGGCAAAATTTGCAATCATGCCGAGCCGAACTCTAAGGAATTTCTTGAGCATCGATTTCGACTCTTGCATGGAACACTGGGATCTGGAAACCAAGGAACTCATGTTTGAGTCCCTGATCGACACCGGTCTTCAGGATTTTCTCGAAGAATCCAGACCCATACTCCTTCCAGATGTTATCAACTTCTTCAGAAATGCCTCTATAAGAGGAAATTTCATTGTTTCCACTGTGAGAAACCACACCTTCTGGCTGGATGAAAGCGAATTTGCTCAAACGTTCAATCTTCTCACCGAAGGGTTTTCCGTCTTTCCAACCCGGTGGGAAGCGCCGCAACCGACTACTCGGAAATGTTCTCCGGAACTGATGTACCGGTGGAGAACCACGGGCTAAAAACCCACCTTGCCCACCACATCCAACTCCTCCACGAGATTGTCAATCGATCCATCATTTGCCAATCTCCGAACCAACGCTACTATAAGAGAATGTTTGACATGATGACCTACATTGTTAGCAATACGCCTATCAATTGGTCATCGGTCATTTTCCAAAATCTGAGGACTATGGTGGAGACCAAGAAAGGTCTCGGTTACGCTCCTCACCTAAGCCGGATCTTTCTTAAGTACCGTCCAGAGTTTGGACCGGGTACACTGGCGAACCCATCAAACAATTCTTAATATGGATGGGTGGAGGACAAGCTCTCTAAGATAGTCATTACATAGGTTGTAATTTCATTTCCTATGCATTCTAAACCGATAAATAAATCGATTTTTATCTTGTATCTTTCATTTCAATGAATATCTATTTCAGCTTGATATCTGGGTCAATAATTGCAAATATTCATTCTATCTATCTAACCGGTTAAAATCATTAAACTGCTTCGTTGAAAAATCCAGTCAAAATCAAAAACCGCATCATTGCGGCTAATAATCCGCCTATTGAATAAACGGTTAAAAAGAAGAACCGACTAAATCATCGGTCACATAACCGTAATCAAAAGACCGCTCAAAGTCTTCGGAGGGAAATTTCCCGCCCATGGTCTCCCGCCCATGGTTTCCCGCCGAACGTTTCCCGCCTTTGGTTTCCCGCCTTCGGTTTGCCGCCCAGGGTTTCCCGCTCACTGCTTTTGGAGGGAAAATTCCCGCCTAATTCATGATGGGACGGTTCGCGACCGTTGGAATTCCAAACCGCAACTATAAATAGGGTCCTTAGTCATTTTATTTCATTCTTACGCGAATCGGCTTTCTCTCTCTAGCTCTCAGCTTCCTCAAACTCTCTCAAATTCTTATCTTCGTGCTCTTTCGGTTCGATTATCCAGAATGGGTCGCGATTCCGTACTATTTAAACACATCATTCAAGTCGACTTTGAGGAAATCCGGGCAAACGGTTCGGCTCTAGCAAAGCAGGTCTTATCCCGGATCTCCGAGTCCGGCCTCGAATACTTTCTAGGCGGTCCATTTATTCTATATCAGGAAGCGGTTGAGGAATTTTTCCAAATCGCATCTATCACAGGCAGATCCATAATTGCAAACATCGGCGGTCAACAGCTCGAACTGACAGCGGAGTCGGTAGTTGAAATCCTACAACTACCATCAGAAGGGAGCAACTTCTCGGCGGCCTTAGATCAAGAGACTTTCAAGGCAGCTTGCCAAGTTCTCTCGAAAACCGCGGTACCTATTGAAATCTCCAGAAAGAAATCATCTCTTCGACCGGAGTACAGACCGCTATGTGATATTTTCACAAAATCGGTCCAAGCAAGAGGGGGAAACTATGATAGTCTCACCCGAGAAAAGATCGAGATGCTTGCCGGTTTAGTCAACGGCATCAGAATAAACTGGGCAAAGGTTATTTTCAACAACCTATGTGAAATGGTGGATCCGGACTCCACTTGGTCATGGGGATACGCCATCCCACTTGGGAAAATCATGCGCCACTTCAACATCAACACCGGCCCTGGTGTCCTCCTCTCATCCAGCAAAATAATAAAGTCTAAGCAATTTAAGGAGAGGAACAACAAAAGGAAGGCCTCCGGTTCTACGGGTGGCCGAAAGAAGAAGGCAGTCGGTAAGAAAGCAGCTCCGGTCAAAGAGAAATCCGGAAGCAAGAAAGTTAGACAACCAACCGGATCGGCTGATCCGCGGTCCGAAACCCCCAATGATGAAGATTCGGCATCCAGTTCTGACCGAACCTTTTCATAGAATACCGGAGAAGATCAGTCCGGTAAAGGGAAAGAACCGATAATCGAGGATCAATCGGTCGGTCATGATAACACTAACATCGGTTCTGACGGACTTGGGGAGGAAGATGCCCACGATGATGATGACACCCGGAAAACGGCCGAGGATCTCGTTAGCAGAATTATGGACGAAATACATCAAGAAGCTAACGCGGCATCCGAAGTATTCTGTCAATGGATGCGGCATCGGCATAAGATCTTCTACAAAAACATGCTAACGGATCTCACCGTTAGCGAAAAATTCGAAAAGTTGATGGAGATGGAGGAGGAGGTCATCAACCTCACAAAGGCTCAAGATGTCAACACCGCCTTAAACCGATACGCAATAGTAGAACCGTGTGCTCGGCTACAAAAGCTCACCGAACACATTCAACGCCTTAAAGAAAAATATACTCCGGGAACACCGAATTCTCAACTACAACTCTTGGTGTTGGAGTTGCTTGCGGTCCCGGCAAGTTTATCTCTCTACAAGATTTAGAGCTTAAGTGTTTATTTGAAGTGTGATTACAATTTCGGTGAGAATTGTACGAGTGTTTATCGAGCAGAAAATAAGTCTCGATCGGATTGTGTTTGTGTATTCCTTAGTGAATATCTTTCTCGCGGTTTCGAGAGGAAGGAGTGACGTAGGAGTTTATCTCTGAACATCCATAAAAACATGTCTTGTTATTTACTTTCTGCCGGTCTTACATCCTAAATCGATTCTACCTAAACCGACTTACTGAGTCCCAAAACCGACCCACCCAACTCTAAACCGACTCTATCCAAATCCGGTCATATTCATCCTGTGTGAGTGCTGTTTCAACCTGAAACAAACCACTTCCGCAATTGAACTCGGTTAAAGAGTTTGTGACAGTTTGTGTAGTATTAAAACCCGGTGTTAATCTCTAACAGGATTAAACACCAACCGTTGAGTGAAACGCGCTAACCAGCCAGACCCCGGTCCGCCATCCGCGACCTAGATCCTATCATAAAAGAAACTATATTCACAATTAGAATAAAATCCCACATCGGAAGATGATGAGAGTTGGGGAAGTTTCTTAGTATATAAAAGAAACTCCCCCCTCTTTAGTTTATTGTACCAAATATTTGTATCTCTTATTATTAATTGATAGTCTTAGTGCTCGGAGATGTAGACAACATTTTGGCCGAACTTCGTTATCTAGTTCTGTTAGTGTGTTCTTTTGTTTGTTTTCTTCTTTTGTGTTTCTATCAGGGTTTTTTCCAACAAGTGGTGTTAGAGCCAAAGGTTCGTCCTTGGCATGGTGGAGTCTTCAAAAGGGGCGTTAACTCCTTCGTCATCCTGGACGAGGACACCGATGTCGAATTGGAAGTTTGTGGTGGAAATCTTTGATGGAACTGGGCATTTCGGTATGTGGCAATGTGAGATTCTATATTGTCTTTTTCAGCAGGGTCTAGATGTTTCTATTGAGATCGGAAAGCCAGATGGTATAGAAGAAAAATGAGTGGAGTATCATGAATCGGTTGGCATGCGGAATAATTCGATCTTGCCTGTCTAGAGAGCATAAGTATGCTGTGAAGAACGAAACTTATGCACAGAAACTATCGCAAATATTGGAGGACAAATTTCTGAAGAAGAGTTGTCAGAATAAGCTTCTTATGAAGAAGCAGTTGTTCCGGTTTGATTACCAATCAGGTACTACTATAAATGAACATATTACTAAGTTCAATCAATTAGTAGCAGGACAAAAGGAAAAACAAAATAGGTACAGAAGATGAAGCATTGATGGTCAAGGCTGTCAGCAAAACAATTCAAAAGGGAAAGAAAGAAGATCCGAAAGTAAAGTTGCCAAAGATGAATGTACTTTCTGTCGTGAAAAAGGACATTGAAAGATTAACTATCCAAAGTTAAAGAATAAAGAGAAAGATTCTGAAGATGCAAATATTGCAAAAAACAAAGGTGATGCAAATTCAGAATACTTTTTACCGATGTCACAACAACATCACATTCTGAGGCATGGATATTAGACTCAGCCTGTATTTATCATATGACACTAGTTCGAAATTGGTTCTTTGACTTTAAGGAGCTAGATGGTGGAGTTGTTTACATGGGAGATGCTAGTACATGTAAAATAAAAGGGATATGATCAATCAAGCGGAGAAATGATGACGGATCCACCAAAATTATCAGAGATGTTCGGTACATACCGAATATAAAAAGAATCTCATTTCTTTGGGGGCCTTGGAGTCAATAGGCCTACATGTGAAATTGGAAAATGGAATTCTTAAGGTAATCTCTGGAGTGCTAGTGATGTTGAAAGCTATTAGGAAAAGTAATAATTTGTATTACTATCAAGGTAGTACAGTTAATGGGATAGTAGATGTATCAACTTCCGGGAGCAGTAAGGAATTAGAGACAACAAAGTTATGACATATGCGATTGGGGCATGCTGGTGAGAAATATATGCAAACTCTTGTCAATCAAGGATTGAAAGGTACAAAAGTTTGTAAATTAGATTTTTGTGAACATTGTATTCTGGGAAAACAAAGACGAGTAAAATTTGACACTGTTATCCATAACACCAAGGGTATTTTGGACTATGTGCACAAGGATGTCTAGGGTGGCAAGACTCTTTCTCTTGAAAGTAGACATTATTTTGTTACTTTTATTGATGATTTTTCCAGAAGAGTATGGGTGTTTACTATGAAAAAAAAAGATGAAGTGTTTGAGATTTTTCTTTAATAGAAAATTCAAGTTGAAGATGAGACAAGAAGAAAGATCAAAGTTCTCCGGACTGATAACGGTGGAGAATACAAGAATGATCCCTTCTAGAAGTTATGCCAAGAGTGTGGCATAGTTCGACACTTCACAATCAGAAAAACACCACAACAGAATGGAGTATCGGAACGTATGAACAAGACATTGGTGAAGAAAGTTCGATGTATGTTGTCTAATGCTGGGTTAGACAGGAATTTTTGGGCAGAAGTTGTGTCATACGCTCAAAATTTAGTAAATCGCCTACCATCATCTACACTTGGTGGCAAGACTCCATTAGAGGTGTGGTCTAGAAAACCTACAACTGATTATGATTCTTTGCATATTTTTGGGTCTACAATATATTATCATGGAGTTGAATCAAATTTGGATCCACGAGGAAAGAAGTCTCTTTTTATGGGATTTACTACTAGAGTTAAAGGGTATCGCCTTTGGTGTTTAGATGCAAGAAAAAACCATTATTAGTAGAGATATTACTTTTGATGATTATTCAATGTTGAATAAGGTAACACCAGACAAGATTGATTGTACTCCGCAACATATGGAGTTTGAGCAGATAAAGATAAACTCAATAATAAGTGACTCTCCGACGATAGACGAAGAGTCAAATGAGGAAGAGGTTCTGACCCAAGAACCTTCACAACAACGTGAATCAATTACTGTGAACAGGCCAAAACGAGTTATTCAAAAACTAAGTCGGTTTGTTGACATGGCGGCCTATGCACTTCTAGTCGTAGATAATGTTCCATCCACTTTTTCAGATGTTAGTCGAAGTACTGAAATAAAAAAGGATAGGTGTTATGGAAGATGAGATGCAATCTCTTCAAAAGATTTAGACGTGCAAGTTGACGCATCTACGGAAAGAGAAGAAGGCTATTGGTTATAAATGGATCTTTGCTAAGAAAGAAGGATTTCCCGAAAAATTTGATGTTCGCTATAAGAAAAAAATGGTAGTTAAAGACTACGCTCAGAAGGAAGGAGTTGATTATAATGAGCTACTTTCTCCTATTGTTAAGCACTCTTCCATTGGAATTTTGTTAGCCTTGGTAGCGTAGATGAATTTGGAGCTAGCTCAACCAGATGTGAAGACCGCAGTCCAACACAATCATTTAAATGAGGAAATCTACATTTATCAATCAGATGGATTCAAAGTTTTTGATAAAGAAAACTGGGTTTGCAAGTTGAACAGATCATTGTACATGTTGAAGCAATTGTCGGGACAATGGTACAAGCAACTTGACAAATTTATGATTGAGCACAAGTACACAAGAAGCAGATTCAGTGTATTTGCGCAAACTGCAAGATGAGTCTTATATCTATTTACTCTTGTACGTTGATGATATGTTGATAGCATCAAAGAGCCAATATGAAATTGAAAAATTAAAGGCTCAATTGGGTAGAGAGTTCGAGATGAAAGACATAGGAAAAACCAAATCTGAATATTGTTTAGATTTGGTAACCATCTTCCGCGTTTTAGTCGGCGCTGAAGAAGACCAATTGGAAGCACTTAAGAACTATTTTTTAATAATGAAGAGTTGTAATTGGATATTGTGCCAACGTGGAGATTTGTTGTTTTTTAGCACAATTAGAATCCCACATCGGAAGATGATGGAAGTGAAAGAAGTTTCTTAGTATATAAAATAAACTATATTCACAATTAGAATAGAATCCCACATCGGAAGATTATGGGAGTTGGGAAAGTTTCTTAGTGTATAAAAGAAACTCTCTGTTGTGTCAAATTATTTTGACTAAGTGTTAAAATAGTTTGACTATTGAGATTTTGATGATGAAATGATTTATGCGCTTTGATGCAGGTGTATTGAAATCATATTTCATGAGACTTGGCTGTAATGAGGCTCATTAAACCGATTTGGCATTAGATGCACAGAATTAGACGTACAGTCTAATAGATCTCGAAATTAGACGTGTAGTCTAATAGATCTCGGAATTAGACGTGTAGTCTAACTCGTGGAGTTAGATGTGCAGTCTAATAGATCTCGGAATTAGACGTGCAGTCTAACTCGTGGAGTTAGACGTGCAGTCTAATAGATCTCAGAATTAGACATGCAGTCTAACTCAGTGGAGTTAGACGTACAGTCTAATGTATACGGAATTAGACGTGCAGTCTAATGTATACGGAATTAGACGTGCAGTCTAACTCAGTGGAGTTAGACGTGCAGTCTAATGTATACGGAATTAGACGTGTAGTTTTAACTTAGTGGAGTTAGACATGCAGTCTAATGTATACGGAATTAGACGTGCAGTTTAACTCAGTGGAGTTAGACGTGCAGTCTAATATATACGGAATTAAACGTGCAGTCTAACTCATCAGAGTTAGACGTGCAGTCTAATGTATACGGAATTAGACGTGTAGTCTAACTCAGCAGAGTTAGACGTGTAGTTTAATAGATTGTGAAAGTTAGACGTAAGTCTAACTCCTTCAGACAAGTCTGAAGTTGAACCATAATTAGACATGCAGTTTAACTCATGGAGTTAGACGTGCAGTCTAATAGATTGTGAAAGTTAGATGTAAGTCTAACTCCTTCAGACAAGTCTGAAGTTGAACCGTAATTAGACGTGCAGTCTAACTCGTGGAATTAGACGTGTAGTCTAATAGATTGTGAAAGTTAGACGTGAGTCTAACTCCTTCAGACAAGTCTGAAGTAGAACCAGAATTAGACGTGCAGTATAACTCAGTGGAGTTAGACGTGGAGTATAACTTAGTGGAGTTAGACGTGTAGTCTAATGGTTAGTGAAAGTTAGACGTGTAGTCTAACTCCTTTAGGTTAGTCTGAAGTGATTGTAATTAGACGTAAGTCTAATCCCATTAGACCAGACGGTCTAATGGATTCTGTTCTTAGACGGGGATGTTTGATTTCATTAGACGAGGTTGTCTAACTGAAATACGTCTAATGCTAAGCTTAAGCAGTATGCTTGAAGCTAGCACCCACCTACCCACGTGCTATAGCTGTACTCTACTCCTGCTCCACTTTCTAGTGAAGATTAGTACGATAGCTATATGCAACCAACCAACGAATGTCACGTAAGAGAATTTCCCTCATATTACTTGTTTTGTAGGTAAATCCCTGATGGAATATTCGGCGCACTACCAGTTGGTGTACGGCCACGATCCCTGTGCTCAAAACTTGTTGTGTACTATGGAGGCTTTCCAATAGAAGAGTGCCACGTATCATTCTAAAGATTCGACCGTTAGTCTTTGCCTAGTATTTATCAAATCTGAAGGACAATAGAAAAACAATGGATTTGAGCTAGCAATGCGATCAACTAAGAGAAACACTATCTGAGAAGAACTTCTGAGAAATCAAGCCTTTGAATATTCATACTGTGAAGCTGCTTTTCTGATTGTACTGTGTGTAAATCAAGAGAGAGCTAGAATCAAAAACACCATTAGCTGAGTGATATTATTCATCTTGTAAATTGAACAGAGTGTGTTCTGTTCAATAGTGAGCTAAGTGTGTGCAAACTGTATTTGATTCTAATCATATTATAGTGAATCCTTCTGGTGGTTGGAAGAAGGGGTGACGTAGTAGAGTTTCTCCTAACATCCATAAACAAACTGCTGTATTCTTTCATTTCTGTCATCTTTTCATTTTTCATCTTGAGCTTCAAACCCATGTAAACAATTCCGCCTTGAATCTGTTTCAAGTGTTTACAAAGGTTTGCGTAGAATAGAAAGTGAATTAAATCCTTAACAAGATTTCTTTCAAACCGTTTTTCATAAGCCTTCATCAATAGCCAGACCCCCGTCTCTATCGATAAAGTCGATCCTATCACTCTCCCCTCTTTGGTTTATTGCACACAATATTTGTATCTCTTCTTTTTATTAATTGATAGTCTTAGTGCTCAGAGAAGTAGGCAACATTTTGGCCGAACTCCGTTATCAAATTTTGTTAGTGTGTTCTTTCGTTTGTTTTCTTCTTCTGTGTTTATAGGTTTTCCCAACAATTCTCACTCAAATAATGAGCAGATGGTTGAAATGAATTAAATTCCAGTTGCTCCTAAAAATCAATGTATGGACTTATATGTTGGGTTTCCTTTAAATACTAATGATTTTGTTGATGTTGTCTTTAGTAGTAAAGTTAATGCTAGAAATGATAATCAACAAGGGAATGAAAATGTTGATGAGTCAATTTCTTATAATGAACCAAGACGGACTACTCGAGAGAGACGTTCTTCAGTTAGACACACAATAAATGAGTATGTATTTTTTACTAATGGTGGAGAACTTGAGAGTAATTTTAAGAAACATTGGAAAGTGAAAACAAAAAGGAATGAATGAATGCCATGGAAGATGAGATGTAATCTCTTTGTGTGAATAACACTTTTAAGCTAACAACGATGATTCTATCGGTTGAAGCAAGATAATCATAATTCACAACCTAGATATAATGTTCGGTTGGTTGTAAAAGGCTTCTTGCAAAGAAAAATATTATAATTGATCAGATATGATGACAAATGTATTATCACGAAACAAGTTCGAGTTCTATCACTCAATTGTCGAGATGACATTGCCCTCTAACTAGTCGGTCGAGGGAGTTTGTTGAGTTTTATCCTCCTAGTTAGAGAGACCCAACTTGGTGTGGGTTTATTTAGGCCTGGAGTATATAATGTGAATTTACATTATGTTTTATTTATGTTAAGTGAGTTTTGAGAATAACAAGAGAGAGAATAGAACAAAAACATATTCAAGCGTTTATGGTAGCAACTGGAGAAGATTTCTGTTTATTGGAGTTTGTACTATTTGATCGACTTCAAACGTTAACAGTTTGTTGGTTATTTCTGGGGCTACGTTCTGAACATTGAAGATCTGTTTTCTAAGGCTTCTAAGTCAATCTAAGAGAAACCAGAATTATATAATTGATAAGGTTGGTTGATCTTACTATTTCTATTATTTGTTGTTATTGCCAAGATTATTGTGTGATCTTGATGCAATTGATTAGACTCTAGTTTGGTTATATTTAGAGTGAACCTTATTTGTAACATTATTGATGATAGTGGATTGTTAAGTGGCATATTCAGGTCCCGTGATTTTTTACTTGATTTGAAGAGAGGTTTTCCACGATGAAATTATTTTTGCATTGTTGCTTCAATTCCGTCTATTTTGCTCATATCTTATACTCAATTAGTTGAAAAGGTATTTTATTTTGAAAAATACATTTTCCCATCACAAATGTATGAGTTTATTGAACAAATTGTGTTTTCGTTTGTGGTCATTACAAACAACACAAGACCAAAACTTGAATTTAATTTACTCAGACAACGATGTTGCAATTTAAGACGACGACGAATTTATAATTGGTAAGTTGTTTCTTTCATATTTAGATGTTGTTTGTGTTGTTCCCCAAAATCATCTCTATCAAAAAAATATTGAGATTAAAGGAAAGAAAGATATCTGATAATCATATAGTTATCGAATTAGAAAAATGTCGTTTGTTGTCTATTTCCACTACTTTTATCTATTATTAAGTTATTTTACTAGTTTTCTTTACAAGTTTTTTTAATTTTTATTTTGGCATGTTCACTATCTTTCCCTTCTTCCTCCTGAAGGAATTGTGTCCTTTAATTTAATGTGCAGTGACTAAACTTGGATAGGACAAATTAACAGATATAATTTAATCCGATTATTTTAGGAGTCGTAGTGTTTTGCTAGAAGCCAACTACGATTAATGGGGTTAAACCTATAACTATTATAATCGGGTCCTATGAGGTCACACACTTAGAGTTGACCGACTAGATAAACGAGAAAGATGGTTAATTATTAATACATATTAGATATTATTAATAATAAGAAATATTATTTATTTATGAAATAAAATAATATATAATTAATACATATTAGATATTATTAATAATAAGAAATATTATTTATTTGTGAAATAAAATAATATATAATTAATGGTTAATTATGGAGTTAAGATTGTGAAATAAAATAATATATAATTAATGGTTAATTATGGAATTTTATTTAATACAAAAGGATTCACTTATTTGCAAAAAAAAAAACGGAAGAGAATAGAGAGAGAATTGTTCCTCTTTTAAAACGGTTTTTGCTATATTACGGTGAGAACTCCAAAAGGAAGAAATCATCTTTTAATCTAGCGATTGGATTGCTTCCCATTTGTCTTTTTCGTCCTAGCAGTCGAAAGTAAAGAGATCTAGTCGGGCTCGTGTGGACCAGGTAGAGGAGCAACACGTGGGGCTCTCGATTATTCATTACTACCAGATCTGATCCGGTTCACGCATCAAATGTATATTTTTATAAACTATATATCATGATTCTATCAATTATGCATGATCATATGATTAGATGTTTAAATTAGATCTATAAATTATTCCGCTGCGAACATATAATTAACCTACAGTGGTATCAGAGCGCAAGGTTGCATATGTTGAAAGGATCAATAAATTAACTGTTAATTTTGATGCGGATTTATATCGATGATATAATTTTACATAGATTAAAATGTAAAACTATCTTTAAGAAAATAAAAGAAATATTTATTTTAATTGGATTATATAAATATTTGGATCAAATAAATATGATATATTTGTTTTCTAAAAGTTAGGAAATCCCACTTATTAAAGATTAATATTTTTTTAGTATGGCCTAGAAATACGATCTGAACATCGTTATGTTTTCTTATAACACGATATATGTATCGTTATGTATTTTGTAATTTATTTTGATAATTAGATTATTATAAATAATTATGTAATACAAATAAGAACCATGAAGTTCAAGGATAGAGATCCATGAAGGGTGCAAGCATGGAGACCAAAGAAGTTTAGTTCTTTATATATTTTTTTTGCATCTTAGGGGCCATACTAGGATCACAATTTTCATTGCATTGTTTTTATTTATAATAATTTTCACTAATAAATAAAAGACAATCAAAATTTAAGTTCCTAAAGAAAATTGGGGCAATGCATTTCCGTGTCATGACCCATGAAGCTTATGGTTTTGGTTGGATAGGTTTCGCAAAAGCGAGGGTGTCTTTCCTCAACCCTAGGCTCCTGAGGATGAATCTATACGGGGATTCATAAACCTTGATACGGTTGTACCCAACAAGAGACCAAAAGGCAAAGTTTTGGATCTTGAGGCATGGGGATGAATCCTACATTGGATGTGGATCATCAACCAAGAATTATAAGAAGTTATAATTAGTAATTGTTACTTACCTTGAATACACAAGACCTAAGGCGGTGCAAAAGTACGTTGGGGATTGTCTGTAATGGGATCTTGGAATCATTTTATTCATAAGGGACTATAAAAACTTGAATAAAATGTGCATTCACTTATTTTAAGTTGTTCAATTATAAGTATTTTGCAAATTTCAAAACATAAACTGATTTGTATGTCATTTATATTTTGTAGAATATGTCGAACGATAATTTGAAATTCTCTTTGCGCTCAATTATTGAGAAAAACAAGCTCAATGAAACAAACTTCCTTGATTGGGAAAGGAATCTGAGAATTATTCTCAGGTCTGAGGGACGTGAGGACGTCCTAACTACCCATATCCCTACTGTGACCGGAACCTCATCAGATGAGGAGAAGGCAACATCAACTCGGGTGAAAACTGAAGCATTACCTGTTACTTGCCTCATGCTAGCTACAATGGAGCCTGAATTGCAAAAGAGGTTTTTGCATTCTGATGCTTATACTATCATAACTGAACTGAAAACATTGTTTCAGGATCAGGAAAGGATAGAGCGATATGAGACTCACAAGGCTATACTTGATAGCAAGCTTGTGAAGGGAAAACCAGTGAGTCCTCATGTGATTAGCCTGACTGGGCTTTTCAAGAGGATGGAAAATCTGGGGACCCCATATGATCAAGAGTTGGCCACTGATATTGTTCTTAGATCCTTACATGATGGTTTTGCACCATTTAGAATGTAATACCATATGAATGGTCTAAAGCATGATCTGAATGAGCTCCATAACATGCTTAAAAATGTTGAAGGAAATATTATTGATGCCAAGAAGAAGGAAGTTCTAAATGTCAACAATGGGAAGGGGTTTAAGAAGGTGGCTAAGAAAAAGAACAATAACCAAGGGAAAGGCAAGCAAGTTGCCAAACCCAAGGGTGGTGAGAAGCCAAAGATTGCTGCTGATCATGATTGTTTTTATTGTCAGGCCAAGGGACACTGGAAAAGAAATTGTCCCAAGTACCTAGAAGACAAGAAGAACGGGACTGTGAGTTCCACTTCAGGTATTTATGTTATTGAGATTATGACAACTGATGTTCTCACATTAAATAATGGTCCTACTTGGGTATTAGATATTGCATGTGGTGCTCACATTATTTCATATGTGCAGGGACTTAGAAATAAAAGACAAGTGAAGAAAGGAGAGATAGACCTGCGCGTTGAAAATGGAGCAAGTGTTGCTGCACTTACCGTAGGAGATTTAAGTCTATCTTTACCTTCTGGTTTAATATTAGAACTGAATAATTGTTATTATGTTTCTTGCATTACTAAGAACCTTGTTTCGGTTGCTGTATTACATTCTGAAGGTTTTGAATTTAGCATTAAAAATGGAAATATTTCTGTTTTTAAGAATGATATTTTCCATGTGACTACTCCAATGAGTAATGGACTCTTTGTATTGGATCTCAAATCAGAATTGTATAACATAAATAACAAAAGACAAAAATTAAATAGTTTGAGTGAGGCCTACCTATGGCATTGTCGATTGGGTCACATTAGTGTGAATCGCATTAAGAAGATCCACAAAGATGGGCTTCTAAAAGACATGGATTTTGAATCCATTGATACATGTGAATCATGTCTGATGGGCAAGATGACAAGGTCACCTTTCAAAGGAACGTTTGAAAGGGCTACTGAACTACTGGGCGTAATACATACTGATGTATGTGGTCCAATGAGCACTGAAGCTAGAGGTGGCTATAGATACTTCATCACATTTACTGATAACATGAGTAGATATGGGTATATTTACCTTATGTCACATAAATTAGAGTCCTTTGAAAAGTTTAAGGAATTTCAAAACGAAGTAGAGACTCAAAGTGGCAAAAAAATAAAAGCACTTCGATCTGATCGTGGTGGTGAGTACTTGAGCCACAAATTTGATCATCATTTGAAAAACTGTGGGATAGTCACACAGTTGTCTACCCCAGGAACACCTCAGCTAAATGGTGTGTCTGAAAGGAGAAACAAGACTTTGTTAGACATGGTCCGATCAATGATGAGTTTTGTTAATCTTCCGGTATCCTTCTGGGGATATGCCCTCACTACCGCTGTACTTACACTAAATAGGACTCCGTCAAGAACTATAAACAAAACTCCATATGAGATATGGACTGGAAAGGTTCCAAAGTTGTCTTTTCTGAAAATATGGGGATGTGAAGCTTATGTAAAGCGTTTACAAACAGAGAAGCTTGCCCCAAAATCAGATAAATGCCTTTTTATAGGGTATCCAAAAGGAAGTTTTGGATATTACTTCTACAATCCAACTCAGCAAAAGGTGTTTGTTGCAAGGGATAGTGTCTTTTTGGAAAGATAGTTCCTTTCCAACAAGTCAAGTGGGAGAAATATTCATCTTGAAACAGTTCAAGATGATGAAGAGCAACAAACTCAACAACAAAATGACATGGATGATGTCGATGCAGAGATGATTACTTTTGAAGGCTCAGGGCCTCAGAACATCCAAGAACCAGAACAAGAGGATCTACAAACAGTTGTAGATCATGTTCCGGATTTAGTTGTTGAACAAGTTGAACTCACTCGTAGATCGGAAAGGCCAAGGGTACAACCAAGACGTTATGATGATTTCATCTTAAATGTAAGCCTTTTGATGTTCTTATGCTAGAACATAGTGAGCCTTCGACCTATAAGCAAGCAGTGACGAGTCCAGACTCCAATAAATGGCTTGACGCCATGAGGTCTGAAATGGATTCGATGTTTGAAAATTAAGTATGGGACTTGATAGATTTTCCAGATGGGGTAAAACCCATAGGAAGCAAATGGATTTTCAAACTCAAAAATGATAAGGATGGAAATGCATCTGCTTACAAGGAAAGACTAGTTGCCAAAGGTTTTAGACAAATTCATGGTATAGACTATGACGAGACATTTTCACCAGTTGTCATTATTAGATCCATTAGGATAATCCTAGCTATTGCTGCATATTATGACTATGAGATATGGAAAATGGATGTCAAAACCGCTTTTCTAAATGGTTTTTTGGAAGAGGATGTGTACATGACACAACCTGAAGGTTTTGAAGATCCAAATCATGCTGGGAAGGTATGCAAGCTTAAGAAGTCCATTTATGGACTTAAGCAAGCATCCAGGAGTTGAAACTTTCGATTTGATGAAAAGATCAAAGAGTTTGAATTCATTAGATGCGAAGAGGATCCTTGTGTTATCAAGAAGTTTAGTAGGAGTAAGGCAGCCTTCTTAGTCTTGTATGTGGATGACATACTACTTATTGGGAATGACATTCCGATGTTAGAGTCCGTAAAAGAATGGCTGAAGAAATGTTTCTCAATGAAAGACTTAGGAAATGCCGAGTACATACTTGGAATTAAGATCTATAGAGATAGATCTAAGAGGCTTCTTGGATTAAGTCAAGGAACTTATATTGATAAGATTCTTAATAGATTCAAGATGCAAGATTCCAAGAAGGGATTTTTACCCATTCAACAAGGTGTATATCTCAGCAAGACGCAGTGTCCTAAAACACCTGCTGAGCTTGAGAAGATGAACAAGATCCCATATGCTTCTGCTATAGGATCTATCATGTATGCCATGGTATGTACACGTCTAGATGTTGCATATGCTTTGAGCATGTGTAGCAGATACCAATCAAGTCCTGGAGAAACACACTGGAGTGCAGCTAAGAATATCCTGAAATACTTAAGAAGAACAAATGATGATTTCTTAGTATATGGGGGAGATGAAAAATTGATCGTACAAGGCTATACTGATGCAAGATTTCAGACTAACTGAGATGGCTTTGAGTCTCAATCGGGTTATGTCTTTATCCTTAACGGAGGAGCTGTGAGCTGGAAGAGCTCCAAGTAAGGTACTATAGCAGATTCTACAACAGAGGCTGAGTACATTGCTGCTAGTGAAGCAGCAAAGGAGGCCGTTTGGATGAGGAAGTTCCTAGATGAACTCAGTGTTGTTCCTAGCATTTCAATGCCTATCGACATCTATTGTGACAACAATGGTGCCATAGCTCAGGCAAAGGAACCGAGTTCGAGCTCCAAATCCAGACACGTTATGAGAAAGTATCACCTTATTCGACACATCATCACTATGGGTGATATTAGGATGTGTAAGGTGCATACTGATGACAACATTTCAGATCCATTAACCAAACATATGCCTAGGCCCAAGCATGAGAGTCACACTAGGGCTAAGGGTCTCAAGCACATTGGAGAATGGCTTTGAGTTTGCTTTTGTATTACATTATGTATTTATGAGTGTTAGATACCAGTTTTATGTTTGACTTGATGATTTTATGATATATAATATTTCATCCTTATTTATATTGTTTTTATCGATATTGAATAATATGTCCAAATAATTCATTATTAACAAATGGGATCACCTTAAGTGTTCTGGTGAATGAAACCCCATTAAGTGAAATGAAATTTTGAATTATTAAAAGTCTATAGTTTGAAATCATAAAATGGACATAGATGATTTTATAAGTTACTATATTGTAAGCTGACTGATAGCGTCAGGTTTCATGGGCTATAAGGACATGGAGATGTCTAGTCAATTACATATATGTTTATGGATGATACATGTAAGACTGACCCACCTTAAGACTCTCCAAAATAGATTGTAGAGTTTTAAGTTAAACCATGTTTAGTAGATTCCTCAGACATGAGTATGTTGTGGCCTCACTTGATGATTGGTATTTCTTTGACACTGTTAAACGCTTTCCGTAAAAGGGAGTTATAAAGGCAGTAGTTGGGATTGCTAAAAATTGAGTGGGAGCCATAGTCATACAAGAATGGATAAGTCCTCCTACTTCATGTATACTATGATACATTGAACAGGAATGGTGTCTCGACCACTTGAAGAGCGAGAACTGAAAATGCATGGCCATGCTCGGATGGATTAATATGAATCATCCGTTTAATTGACAGTTCAAACTCAGAGTTCAAGAAATATATTTGATAGAAAAGTATGAATGTTACCATATCATCAAATAAGACATTAAGAGACAAGGGTATCTTATATTGCACACTTGTTTAAGGACAAGTGGGAGATTGAAGGAATTGTGTCCTTTAATTTAATGTGCAATGACTAAACTTGGATATGACAAATTAACAGATATAATTTAATCCGATTATTTTAGGAGTCGTAGTGCTTTGATAGAAGCCAACTACGATTAATGGGGTTAAACCCATAACTATTATAATCGGATCCTATGAGGTCACACACTTATAGTTGACTGACTAGATAAACGAGAAAGATGGTTAATTATTAATACATATTAGATATTATTAATAATAAGAAATATTATTTATTTGTGAAATAAAATAATATATAATTAATACATATTAGATATTATTAATAATAAGAAATATTATTTATTTGTGAAATAAAATAATATATAATTAATGGTTAATTATGGAGTTAAGATTGTGAAATAAAATAATATATAATTAATGGTTAATTATGGAGTTAAGATTGTGAAATAAAATAATATATAATTAATGGTTAATTATGGAATTTTATTTAATACAAAAGGATTCACTTATTTGCAAAAAAAAACGGAAGAGAATAGAGAGAGAATTGTTCCTCTTTTAAAACGGTTTTTGCTATATTACGGTGAGAACTCCAAAAGGAAGAAATCATCTTTTAATCTAGCAATTGGATTGCTTCCCCTTTGTCTTTTTCGTCCTAGCAGTCGGAAGTAAAAAGATCTAGTCGGCTCGTGTGGACCAAGTAGAGGAGCAACAATTGGGGCTCTCGATTATTCATTACTACCAGATCTGATCCGGTTCACGCATCAAAGGTATATTTCTATAAACTATATATCATGATTCTATCAATTATGCATGATCATATGATTAGATGTTTAGATTAGATATATAAATTATTCCGCTGCGAACATCTAATTAACCTACACCTCCTATTCTCTTCAATTAATCCATGAAAGAACTCTCCACAAATTAAAAAAACAGTAACACTCTTTTAAGCTCCCGTATAAAAGGAAGAATCTAAGTTAAGTATGAAAATTTTTTATTCTATTGTTGAAATCTCAACCTTCTTGATAATTAATTTAAAATCATCGATCGTCTAAAGTTTTAATTAGGTTGTGTTTCTCAAATTTGAGTTACGACACTAACAAACTAACTTCGTATTGAAATCAAATTAAATTCATTATCACTTTCTATTCTTTCTCACTAAAGAATTGTCACCAATTTGGTGTAGGTCCTGGTCTGGACGACCGATTCAAAACATTCGGGTTTCGCCATATTTCACTATTTCGCTACGCTATAAAGTTAAAACGTACTTGATTTCATAAAAAAAATTGAATTGTTTTGAATTGGATGCATATGAAGAAGATGGAAGAGAACATGTGCGTCTAAAGATGATCGATCATTTTTTTAGTCTGCAACATCGTTGTCTCAAAATGAAGTGAAACATAAAATGTCATCTAAAAATAGAGTGAGAGTGAGAAAAAACATTGCTATAACATTTCATGATTATAGATATTTATGGAATAAATTACTATTAGTACGAATAATTTCAAACAAGTTAATATATATATAGATATATAGATATTTAAATATAAGTTAAATGTATAGTGACATTATTATCCACCTTACCATATATGCTAATCCAATAAGATTATTTTTTATACCCTTATCCAAATATTTGGGTTTCGACTACATCAAACAAAATTATTTTGGGTTAACGAAATGATTTTCCTAACGAGGTTTCGAACCAGGCTTTGGGTTAACGAAATGATTTTCCTAACGAGGTTTCGAACCAGGCTTTGGGTTAACGAAATAATTTTCCTAACGAGGTTTCGAACCAGGCCGGCCCAAGAGAATCCGAAGCCTTTTATCGAAACCCTCGCGTCAGCCTTTTATGGAATAAATTACAATTAGTACGAATAATTTCAAACAAGATAATATATATATAGATATTTCAAACTAAGTTAAATGTATAGTGACATTATAACCCACCCTACCATATATGTTAATCCAATAAAATTATTTTTTATACCCTTATCCAAATATTTGGGTTTCGACTACATCAAACAAAATTATTTTGGGTTAACGAAATGATTTTCCTAACGAGGTTTCGAACCAGGCTTTGGGTTAACGAAATGATTTTCCTAACAAGGTTTCGAACCAGGCCGGCCCAAGAGAATCCGAAGCCTTTTATCGAAACCCTCGCGTCAGCCTTTTATGGAATAAATTACTATTAGTACGAATAATTTCAAACAAGATAATATATATAGATATTTCAAACTAAGTTAAATGTATAGTGACATTATAACCCACCCTACCATATATGTTAATCCAATAAAATTATTTTTTATACCCTTATCCAAATATTTGGGTTTCGACTACATCAAACAAAATTATTTTGGGTTAACGAAATGATTTTCCTAACGAGGTTTCGAACCAGGCTTTGGGTTAACGAAATGATTTTCCTAACAAGGTTTCGAACCAAGCTGGCCCAAGAGAATTCGAAGCCTTTTATCGAAACCCTCGCGTCAGCCTTTTATGGAATAAATTACTATTAGTACGAATAATTCCAAACAAGTTAATATATATAGATATTTCAAACTAAGTTAAATGTATAGTGATATTATAACCCACCCTACCATATATGCTAATCCAATAAAATTATTTTTTATACCCTTATCCAAATATTTGGGTTTCGACTACATCAAACAAAATTATTTTGGGTTAACGAAATGATTTTCCTAACGAGGTTTCGAACCAGGCTTTGGGTTAACGAAATGATTTTTCTAACAAGGTTTCGAACCAGGCCGGCCCAAGAGAATCCGAAACCTTTTATCGAAACCCTCGCGTCAGCCTTTTATGGAATAAATTACTATTAGTACGAATAATTTCAAACAAGATAATATATATAGATATTTCAAACTAAGTTAAATGTATAGTGACTTTATAACCCACCCTACCATATATGCTAATCCAATAAAATTATTTTTTATACCCTTATCCAAATATTTGGGTTTCGACTACATCAAACAAAATTATTTTGGGTTAACGAAATGATTTTCCTAACGAGGTTTCGAACAAGGCCGGCCCAAGAGAATTCGAAGCCTTTTATCGAAACCCTCGCGTCGCCATATCGAGCATAACCTAGGTCTTGTTTGACTTTAAAAAAATGTTGTTAAATGAAAATTGAATTATTTAGAAGTGATTTGTGTTAAATTACTAAAATATTATATGTATATTTAATATGAAATGATTGAGAATGAAATAAAGGGTTTAATTCTTAATAAACCTTACTCAAACAAGGCCTAGTGAAATATAAAGATCTGAGCACAATATCAAAGAAGTTTAAAAGTAACAGATTACCATTCTTGTTCCTCCTCGCGCCGTCCATTCTCTCTCTCTCTAAACAGGCGAACTTTTCAGTTGAACTTGCTTGAGCAGCAATGGCGAACTCCGATTCAAGGTTAGTCTAAACATGTTAACATTTTACAGTTCTAAGGATATATTTATCAGTATGTATCATGTATGTATGCACTGTATGTTCAAAATGTACTTATTGCATGGATCAAAGTTTCTCTCATTGACAAATTTCCATTTTGGAAACGAGACTGTGGAATGCTCTACTTGTTTAAGGACATAATTAAAAACTTAACCTCGGTTTGAGGTCTTGATATTGATGGCTACAAGTTTCAGTTCCTGCTCTCTAATAGATCACCAAATTGTCTTGATGTGAGCTTGTTTGTTTTGTGATAGGGATCTGACTCAGTTGAATGGTTGCGGTAAGAAATCTGAAGTTGATGAATTGGCTTATGCTGAAATTGTTGTGATACGTCATGGAGAAACTGAATGGAATGCCTGTGGAAAGATTCAGGTTAGTTTTTGTTTTGTATGTTTACTTGTTCTGATTTGTTCTTGTTATCAAAATTGTGGAATATAAATGTGAGGAAAACAGTGGAGAAGATTGTCTTATCTGCTTCTCTGTTTTGATTTTTGATTTTCTGAATGAATGTTGAATTTGCTTATTACAGTTTATATAGGTCTTATCTGACCTAGTTTTTAAACTAGAAAATAATTATTCAATTGAAATCCCTGATTTCTAGCTAGTTTGTTGTAGTCATTCCTGATTTGTTGGAGACTCTAGATTTCTTTCTTTGTCTGACTTTTATCCACATGTTTGGGAGGGTTTGGGAGGATATTATCTTAACTTTCCCTCGTTAATCTTTTAATCTTTTCTCTTTCTCTTTTTTCTTTTTGCCTTTTTTTACAATTGTAGAACTGTAGTGTTGATTAACCCACAACTCTTGCCTAAGAGATCAAAGGTCTCGGGTTCGGGTTCGATTCTCGCTAAGTCCTAAGTTGAGGTGGGGTCATGACTACGGGGTCAACGCCCTAGAAAAGAACTTTAGTGTTGAATGTGCTTCTGTCATAAAACATTTTTAATAGAAAATTTTCTGGTTCTGCTTACTAGTAGCATCTTCTCATGGAACCTTATCTCTGTCTTAGACTAGTTTCTATTTTCACTTATATCTCCAGGGGCACCTTGATGTGGAGCTAAATGATGTTGGGAAAGAGCAAGCAGAGGCAGTAAGTAGTATCACAAGATTATTGTCAATACTTGGATTCCATCTTATTAGAACTTGTCTTATTAAAGGTAGCTAATCGCTTATCCAAGGAGAGTAAGCTTTCTGCTGTATACTCATCTGATTTGAAAAGGGCCCTTGTTACAGCTGAAAGGATTGCCAGCATTTGTGGTGTAGGGGAGGTATGTATGCAAATATTATGCCTAGCTCCATTTTGTTTTCTAACAGTCACTAGCTAGAAACAGTTCTTTACCTGGGCCATTTTAATCTCTCTATATACTGTCATTGCAAAACCTTGGGAAGAAACTAAGCCATTATATCCAGTTGAAATCATGTACACAGTCATAGTTTTGTAATGTTAGTGTACAGCTTTCAACTATAGATTATTTTCAATGTTTCACAATAGCATTACTAACCTATTTGCTATTTGTTACTATCTTATAGACATGGTAGATTTGAATATTGAATCAAAATTAAAGAAATCTCTTGTTATTGGAACTATAATTTTTTTTTTGAAAAAGGTTAACTTTTTTGAAAAAGAGCGCAAGATGCTTTCAAACGTTACTATTGGAACTATAAATTGAAAATTTTGATTGTATTTTTCCTCCCTCCTTCCTATTTTATGTGATACAGATAACTTCGGTTTTGTCCCATTTACCCTTCTCGATAGTGTAAAGACCTACTGTAAACTGTTCAAACTGTTGTTTATAAAAGTGAAAATATAACTCCATTCAATTACATCATGAAATGCAACATAGTAATTACAATATTATTTTGATGGACTTTCTTATCATATTATCAAAAGTTAGCAAGAGATGATCACACCTATGAAATTCGATTCAAGCAAGAAATGGAAATGGTCTATATATATCTATTTGTACTCTGGTTACAAAATCCTAGGACTTGTTTTAACTTGAATTGGATCTTGCTATTTCTGATGGTAAAAAGCATTTTATCTTGAGATCTTATGTGTTACTCACTCCAGGTAATTAAGGACAAAAACCTTCGTGAAAGACATTTAGGAGATCTCCAGGGCACTGTTTATGCGGCTGCCCCTGAAGTTTGTCCAGCAGCTTATAAAGCTTTTTCTTCTCCCCGTGACCAGGAAATTCCTGTAAGTACTCTCTTTGGTAATATTTCAATGTTAGGATCTCTGTTCAGATCTAAAAACTAGTAATTGCATCTGTCTTCACATTTTTATCCTTAATCTCTAAGCATACTTTCAAAGTAAATAATAAGAAACCGTGTTTTCTTACTCAAAAAACAAAAGAAAATAATTTTTTTTATACTTTATTTTTTCTTTTTGCTCCAAAACCGACTTACTGTAAACTACTACTTCAAATTTATACCTTGTGCTGCAAATATTTTTCAGGGAGGTGGTGAAAGTCTTCAGCAGCTTTATGATCGCGGCACATCTATTCTGCAGAAAATTGCTGACAAACATATTGGTACTTTTCACATTCCACAGGATTTTTTCATGCCTCTTTTAGTCCCATTTTTATATGATTATGGGCCTTGTTTGATGTCGGTTTTTTGAAAAAGGTGTTTGATTTGGATTATTTGAGATTAATTTCGAATAACTCATTATCTAATCAACAATCTACCCAAATCTTTAACCAAAATACTGTCTATATTTTTTTAAAAGAATATTTACCCCCTAATCTCCTTTTACCTTCAAAATAACCTATATATTAAATAAGTTTATTTGAAAATATCCCTAGATCAAATCAGGCCCAAGTTTAAAAGTGGTTAATGGTAGATATGGACACTGAGTACTAATCAAGATACCTTTTATATGTCAGTAAATATAGATGTTTATAATTAATTTGGAGAAAGGGCTGATTACTTTGAGTTGTATAATCCATTTTCAGGGGAGCGAGTGGCTGTGGTGAGTCACGGAGGCCTGATCCGAGCTCTGTACAGGCGATCTGTATCAACTGTGAAGTGTGGGAAAGTTCTGAACACTTCAGTGAATGTATTCCATATCACCAAAGGAGGCTCGTGGACCATAAAAAACTGGTGCGATGTCACTCATCTCAAGCAAACTGAATTCCTGGAAGCAGGTTTTGGTGGAGATAAAAACTCAGGTTAAAATCCATCACCATTTATCAACAACCATAAAGAGTAGTAAACATAGAAAAACTATATGAAAACCATGAAGGCAGAAGATGCATCCTTACAAATACCTCCTTTTTTACCTTTTACTTTTGCGAATTAGATCTACATTGGGTATTTTTTTTTGCTGTTTCTGCCTCTACATTCACCATATATACTCTGATAAAATTAGTTCATATATTAGGTCAAAGCGTTTATACTCTTTGGTTGAGTCACAAATTGATACAAAAATTTCAGGCATTAAACCTTTTCATGGTAGTGAATAGATATTAACTTTTAGTTGTTTTTAAAAAAAAATGGAAACCATTTTTAAGACTTTTCAAACATTTCTTAAACAGGCTTTTAGAAGGTTTGTTGAATAGGTATATAGGTAGGATTTATTCATACTTTATATTTTACCTAAAATTTCGGTATGCGAAAAATGCATACTTTTTACCTTACATTGATTTCGGTATATCTTGATTTCGATATACCTTAATTTCGGTATACAAAAAATGCATATCTTTACCTTACTTTGATTTCGGTATACCTTAATTTCGGTATGATATCGGTATTATACTTTTCATACCTAAAAAACATATTAATTTTAAAAAAAATCAATCTCATTGATAAAGTAGAGATGGCATATATTGAATAATATTTTAGTATAATTATATTTTGATATTATTTAAAAATTATATTTTTATAATTAAATTAATATCAAATATATTTAATTATTTCCTTATAAGTATTATATATATTTTAACTTATAAATACTATTTCGGTATATCTTGATATACCAAAATCTTAAAAATTTCATACCTTTACCGTACTAATAATCTCGGTATGGTATCATACCTTACCTTTTTTTCGGTATACCTTAAATATTGATATTTTCGATATATTGCGGTACGGTATTTTCGATATGCCTTTAAAATCGGTAATTTTTCACACTTTTTATATGGCTCTTGTCTTAGTTTAATGCAAGTGGTGTGACTATTGTGATATAACATTATTATTATTATTATTATTATTATTATTATTATTATTATTATTATTATTATTAACCATCACTTTTGTATGTGTTCAAAGATTCCATTATTGCAATTAATTGTTGTTTAAAAAAAAAGTAACTTTCAAGAACTTGGGGTTGGGGGAGTAGTGAGAGATTTGTTTTTATATATGCATCCAATCTTACTATTTATAGAGATATAAAAAACTAACCTACTGGAATTTTTTATTTTGTTTTTATTTTAATGTTAAGATAACTCAATTTAAAATTAGTAGTAGAAAACAACTTGTACTTTAGTACTACTGTCCACTTTTTTTTTTTGTTAGAAGCAACCTTTATGGCTTTATTTTAATTTTAATTATGAGAATTTTGTTTTTTTTTTAAGTTGTACTAGTAATTTTCAATAATTCAAATTAAGAATTATATATAAAAATATTAATAATTTATAAATAATATTTATAAAATCTAACTAAAAAATCAAAAACAATAAAGTGGTTTTAGAAAAATATTTACCAAATATTATGAATGGTAATTAAAATGATAAGTACGTGACTAAAGATATATACAAAATATTATTTATATATAAATATTTTAAATAAAAATATTATTATTTAAATATTTGAATTGATTTTAATTTGTAAAATTAAATTGAATTCAAATATTTGAATTGATTTTAATTTGTAAAATTAAATTGAATTCAAATTTAATATTTATCTATATTTTTAAATTCATGGAATATATAAAGTTTGAAAACATAAAAAGAATTAAAAACATACCAATTATATAAATTAACAATAATAGGTTGGAAGAAAACTAATTTAGAAAAAAAATTCATCAAAATTGAATTTTGCATAATATTACCGATCAAATTAAAGTTTTAGTTAGGTCTATTATTCTTTATTATTATATACTTATTTAAAAAATAAAAATATTACAAAATTATATAATTGATTCATTTAAGTTTTTAAATTTTTATATTTATAATAATTTTAATTATTTAATAACCAAATTTATATATATTTAATATATTATTAATTAAAAAACTGAAATAAAAGAATAATAAAATGTTATTTTAAAATAAAAATTGTAAAATAAATTTATAAAAGTATTTAAATTAAAATTTTAAAATATAATTAACTAAATATGTTCATTAATTAGTAGTTCGGGGTCTTAAACAATGATAGGTTTAGATTGCGTAAATAATTATACAAAAATTATTTAGAAGGGCATACCTACGATTACATTGATATAATACTAAGTAAAAATCATGAAGAATAACAGAAAAAACGTCAGAATTTAAAAATAAATTTCAAACGGGGCCTTAACCAAAATATTGGTGTAGAAAATATCCCGAAAATATTTAAATATCATATTCTGACCTTTCGGGATTATTTGAAATAGATTGGAGTTCCAAAATTACAAAAATAATTTTGGATTTTGAAAATTGAAAACAAATAGGTCTTAAGACCGGAGTCCTAGGGTTTGGGTTCAGTTTTGTCGATATGGGCTTAGACGGACTTGGTCTAGACTAGGGTGGTCTGGACCAGGGCTTATAAGTAAGGGTCTGTGGGTCCGGAGGGCTCAGTCTTGGGTTTAGGAGGCTCGATCCCGAACTCGGACTACTCAGTCCTAGGCTGGGAAGGCTTAGTCTCAGGTCTAGTTTACCGGTCTGATACTTCGGTCCTAGGGTTAGAGGTACTCGGTCCTAGGGTTTAGAGGTACTTCGTCCTAGCTAAGAGGAGGCTCGGTCCTATGTTAGAAAAAGAGGTCCTAGGCTAATGGAATTGCTCAGTCCTTCCTCATGAACATCGTTCATCGGTCTCGGTCCTAACTCAAGAACACTAGTCCTTAGTCTCGGTCTTATTCTTCGATCCCGGTCCTACAAGACTTAGTCCTCGGGGACCGAGTGTTCTTGATTTGGTCATAAATTACAGAGGCCGTAACTTTTTATACAGATAATGGATCATGATCTGTAAGCCGTAGATAATTTATGTGATTATGAAGAACAAAAGCCCTAACCTAAATCACGATCATTCAATTTTTACAAAGCTTAATTTTTAAAAATTAGTTTTAGGTCAAAATTTGGGATCTTTCAAATTAGACAATTTTAATGTCTGATTTTTGTTCCATTAGCTTTGAAATGATGAATATAGTTGAACACAATCAAAACAAGAACATCATAACATCATTTTAACAGTTTTTGAAGATTAAATCAAAATCCATTTTTTTCTTTCAAAAACACAGTTGGATCAAACATGATCGGGATGATGTTACAATTATCTGAAAATCATCCTAACATGTTTACAAACATGTTTAGCAACTATTTGAATAAAAAACAATATTAAAATTAAAGAAAATGAATTTTCAAATATCCAAAATTTCAATTCAAATTTTTGTTTTTTGAGTTTTAGTTTATTTGATCGAATCTCTTTCAACAGAAAGCTCATACAGTATCTAAGGAATGATTCTAAACAAAGAAATCATATAATTAAACCTAGAACAGATCAACCCGATCAAACTTAGAAAAAAAGTAATTTTCAATCATAAATCGAATTACACGGGTTCTCGATTCATACCAACAGTTAGAGAACACTCATAGGAGCTGTTGGAAGCTTTCTAGAAGCCTGGGTCGGAGTTGTGGTGGTCGGAGAAGATTTTCACAAAAATCAGTTCTTGGCCAGAATTCAAATCCTTGATTTTGATTATTATATGAGTTGATTGTTTGATGGATTGATAGAGAAACACTTAGGGACTATTTATACTAGTTTTAGGTCGGTCGAGGTAGGAGAATTCAAGTTCAATTCGTCGATTTTGTAGTTTATCCCTAGTTTTATCCTATTTGTGGTCGCCTATAGTTCTAGGGAAAAGTGTCAGTTCTAGCTATATGGTTAATGATCACGAAGATAAGACGAACATGTAGGAAGAAAAATCAAAGGATAAGACTAACTTACGAAGGAGATAACCCTTCTAGAAGAAACGTCAGAGATCGTTGCAGCCTGTTGCAGCTTACAAAGAAGATGATCAAAACGTCAAAGTTTTGATTTGTCTTAGAATGTGTCGTTGGCGTTCTGTTGCGTTCCATCTGCATTCGACGTTTTCAGCTAACGAATTTGACGTTCCGTTACTTGATTTGATGTGGATCCAGGCGCGTGCTTGCTTCGTTACAACGAGCTGCGTGGATGATTCCTGAGCGCTTGATGAAAATCTAGAGCTGATCCGATGGTTGAGGATCTTGCAGCATCAATTAAAAATAATTTTGATTGCACCCGATTATCAATTTTATTCTTAATAAAAATGGTTATTTGAAGTCGAATTTTAATCTTTTCTTGCGTTTTTTTTCACCAAAAATTTCAAAAAAATATATATTTTTGGAAACATAACAAAAACTATGTCCATTATTTTTATTTTTGGGTATTTTGAGGTATTTATTTAATTGTTTTAAGTCATAAATTATATATAATTTATGTTTAAAATCATAATTAAATAATTTTAATCCCTTTTTAGATTTAATTTGGGTAAATTATTATAACCTCAAATTATTTTTTGAATTTTCATTTAATTTTTCTAATTAGGGTTTACTTATCCCAATAATTAACCCTAACTTGACCTTTAATCTCTTTTTGAGTTATTTTGAATTAAAAAATTCAAAATATTATTTTAATATTATTAAAAATAATAATATTATTTATAAAATATGGTATGCCAAATTTTTATGCTTACAATATTATATAATTTTTTTCGTACTCATACCAAAAAAAATATAATAAAAATAATTATATCTCTTATCCTAATATAAAATAAAAATATTTTCTGTAATAATGATATTTATATAACATTATATATAATAAAATTAATAAAAATTTCTTATTTTATTTATTAAGTATGAAACAAGTTGAGTACATAATAATTTTTGTTGTGGAATTTTTTTTATGTTTTACGTGTGCATTCCACGTAAATTTACCAATATTTATTATAATGTTTAATTCAAGCCGACATTTCCAACATTACATTACACCTTTCAACATGATCTTATGCACTGAATCATCCTCCGTGGACAAATCTTTAGATTTTCTTACCAATTTTTGCATTATTCAAGCCGACATTCTCAACATTCGATTACACCTTTCGACATATATTCTCGATTCCGTTTCATCGCACACACATAATTATTTTTAGAGAGATTTGAAGCCTAGTCTTAAATATAAAATGTTAACACATTAACCCACTAGATCACTCATGATTATTGAAATAATTTAATAATTATATATATATATATATATTTTTGTAAGTTATATTTTGAATAATTATATATATTATATAAATTTTTATATTTATACCAAAAAAAAATCTAAAAAAATAATTATATCTCATATCATAATATTAAATAAAAATAATATATAATTATTATATCCTATTTTTTCTCAATATATTATATAAATTTATTAAATAAAATAATTTTTATTTTTATTTTTTTCTATTATATACATTATTATAATTAAAATATTTATATCCTAATTTATTTTTCAATATATAATAATGATATATTGTTACATATTTATTTATTTTTATATATAAATATTTATATCATATTTTTCCTATTTTTTTTAAAAAAAAAGTATGAAATAATTTTTTTGTGTTTTATATATATTTTTTATTTCTAATTTATATGTATATAATATTTGATTTAATAAGTTAAGCTTTTATTTATATATAAATATAATAAAAAAATATTTATGTAAAATTAATGATATAGAGATTATAACGTCATATTATTATTATTATTATTAATAATAATGTGGAACATTCATTAAATTTTGTGTAAAATTTAAAATATAAAATTTTATAATTAATTTAGTTGGTTAAAATATTTTACTTATTTTTGTTTTTGTTTTTGTTGAAAGTTTGAAATATACATATATTAATTTTTATTTTATTTTTAACTGTTTTATGTTTATGGGCGAGTCAACCCACAATCCGACCCAAATATTTATTTACTCTCATATATATTCAAATTAACCACAACTCTAAACAAAATAAATTTAAGCATATATATATATATATTATTTTTTTTTATTTTTTTTTGAGACGTCAAATTCGATTCAACTAAACATGATATCTCATTGAAAAAAACACTACATCTCAATTCAAATCTAAGTAATGAAAAGAAAAATGAGAAAATTAATTTTTACCTTTTCAGTTTTTTTTTTCTCTTTATGTAAAACTTATTTCACTACTTTAAACAATTATGTAAATCTTATTTTTTAAACGAACTACTATCTCTAAATCTTTTCAGTGAAACTTATTTCACTACTTTAAACAATTATGTAAATCTTATTTTTTAAACGAACTACTATCTCTAAATCTAAATTTTTAGTTCATTTCATTCTAGTGGAGCCCTTCCTATTGGAGAAAATCCTCCCAAATTCTTTTTGTATATTTGTAATATAGATTTATTTTTGTAATCACAACTAATTTAAATAAATTGATCTAACTATTGATGTATATTTATAATTCTCAAAATTTATGCCAATAATTCCCTTAAAATGTTTAAACTTGTCATATTACTAAAAAATTGACCATATACAACTTTTGATCACAATACAAAAAATTCACAATCTTACTTCTTTTTATCGAACAAAACCTTTGACTGGTAAAGTCATGGTGTCATGCCTACGTTGACTAAAGGAGACTTTCCATCCAATTATGTCCTAATCTATATTCTATATAAACAAATTACTTAATTAATATAAAAGAATATACAATTTAAACAAATTTGTATTCATATAATAATTAAAGAAAAATAAATAATCAAATAGACTCAATCAAATTACAGATTCATTGATTTTGCTTGGTGAGATTACTGCACCCATCCAGATTATATTGCTTTTTTTTTCTTCTTTTTTCTTTCTTTTCTTGATGACCTACATTTTAATTACTTTTATATATATATATATATATGGATTTCCAGTGTCTATTATAATTAAACATTTTCATCTACCTCCATTCTTCAAATGGAGAAACCATGCATATGGAGTCTGATAATTCTTGCCCAATTGTTCTTCTTCGGCAGCCATGGCGGTTATTTACCTAACTACAGGTTTGAGTTTTATTTGTAACAAATTGTGTCATTACTTGTAATCATTATACTTTTTAGATGTTTCGCCATGTTTTCGCGAAGGTTGTTTAAGTTTCGTCAAACTAAATATATGTTTTCAGAGATATTTTGGGGGATGACACGAGCCGTGAAGATGCACCATCCTCGTCTCTGAGTTTACATGTAAATCGTAACCAGGTAAATATTTATTTTATTTTAACAATTATAAGCTAAACTTACGATCTTTTATAAAAATATATTATTGAAATTGGCGTGTAGGTGATAATGTCCAACGGCATGGTGAGCGTTACATTTTCAAGCCCAGAAGGTGCGGTCACAGGAATTAAATATGGTACCATTGAAAATATACTTGATACAACTAATCGTGGGGATAATAGAGGGTAATTATTTACTTAATTCATATTTTTAATCTTAATAAGAATCAATTAATATATACTATGTTTTTTTATATCTTATATTAATTAGACAATTTACTAATGTTGTTAGATATTGGGATGTTGTCTGGAATGCTGATGAAGCTGGAAAATATATGTTTTATGATAATGAATTAAATGTTGATGTTGATGTTGATGTTGATGTTGATGTTGATGAAGAATCTAAGTTTTTTGATAGGCAATTAAATAAATCACCCACTGACAGGTATATTATTATTATTATTATTATTATTATTATTGTGAAATGAATAATTTAAAGACTTTTATTCAAAATTTCAGGCTTCGTGGTACAAGATTTAAGGTCATTGAGCATAATGAAGACCAAATAGAGATTTCATTTAGCAGGACATGGAATTCAAATGTTGAGGTTCCTTTAAATATTGATAAAAGGTTTATTATGCGCAGCAAAAGTTCTGGATTTTATGCTTACGGCGTATTCGAGCGTCAAAACAAATTTTCTGCGTCAAGGATTGACCAGATCAGGATCGTCTTCAAACTTCGCGAGGATTTGTATGTTAGAGCCATATTTTTTTTGTTGAATCAATTAATTATATTGGAAGAAATTATATATATGTTTGATAAATTATTAGGTTCGATTATATGGCCATTTCGGATAAAATACAAAAGGTAATGCCAAGTAGCCGTGAGCGAGCCAATGGTCAGGCCCTTAACTACCCAGAAGCGGTTAGATTGAAAAATGGGCAGGCAAGTAACATATACATTATATATATTTTTTTTTTCTAGCTAATTAATTAAATATATATTCTAACTAACATGTTATGCATTCATTTATAGGTTGACGACAAATATGAATACTCTTTGAACAATGAAGATAATCGTTTGCACGGATGGATAAGTAGAGAAAAAGGAGTCGGGTTTTGGATAATCACGCCAAGTAACGAGTTCCGAACTGGTGGACCTCTAAAACGAGACCTCACGTCCCATTGTGGCCCCACGGCACTATCTGTGAGTCTTATCGAGTTTTTGCTACTTCGTGTGAAAATATAATATATTAAGTTCTATTTATAATTGTGTTTTTCTTTATAGATGTTTGTTAGCACTCATTATACTGGACTTCCTCTAGCCATGCACTTCGAAAACAATGAACCATGGAAAAAGGTTTTTGGTCCTGTTTTCGTCTACCTTAACGCTAATAAGGAAACTCAATCAATGTGGGAAGATGCAAAAGCACAGGTATTATTCAATTGAGGAATGATATGAAGCACGACTTTGGGGAGCGACTCGTACAGCGAAAGTGACCTCGCTGTTATACAAAAGAGACCTCGTCCCTTTTGTATAACAACGAGGTCTCTTTTGTATAACAGCGAAATCACTTTCGTATAACAGCGAGGTCACTTTCGCTGTACGAATCGCTCCCCAAAGTCGTGTTCCTAATCATTTTTCTATTCAATTATTTTCATATCTAGACTCTAGAACAATTTTGTTACCTCCATTTTTATTCTAAATTTTTAAAATTGAATTTTCTTAGAAAAATGAAGAAATAAAAAGTTGGCCATACAACTTTCCGCGTTCTGAAGATTTTCCACACTCCGATCAGCGAGGAGCGGTAAGCGGAAAATTAAACGTTCGAGACGGGTGCGTAAATCCATGCCAACTAAAATTTTAATTACAAAGAAGAATGTGCTAATTAATTATTTTGTTGAACATATATATATATATTAGATCAAAAACTCTACAAGGTGCCCATGCTTATGTGGGATTGGCTAGACCAGGGGATGCTGGTTCATGGCAATATGAAAGCAAGGTTTATTTTTAAACTAATGTTATTTTTATTTATTGAATTCTTTGTTCATTTTGTTTATCTATTTCTTTTGTAAAAAAAAATCTTGTAGGGTTATCAGTTTTGGACTAGAGCAGATGATGAAGGGAATTTTATTATTGAAGGTGTTAGACCTGGAGATTACAACTTGTTTGCTTGGGTCCCTGGATTTATCGGGGATTACAAATATGACCGTAATGTTACCATTTCACCAGGTAATAATAATATGTTTGTGATTTATTCGTAATTATGGAGGTGGTCCGATTTAACTATATATGTTTAAATGTAGGATCCAAAACACATTTAGACAACATTTTGTACGAGCCCCCAAGGGTCGGAACGACTCTATGGGAGATAGGATATCCGGATCGCACTGCTGCCGAGTTTTATATCCCTCAACCTAATCCATACCATTCTAACTATTTGTTTAATGACTTCGACAAGTAAGAACATTTTTATTTCAATTCAATAAACACTAGATATATTGATTGTCTATATATCTTACATATGTTTTTTTTTGTTATATACGCAGATACAGACAATATGGACTATGGAATCGTTATACTAATATGTATCCTGATCAAGATCTAGTCTATACGATTGGATCTAGTGACTCCTCGAAAAATTGGTTCTTTGCTCATGTTACTAGGTGCTATATTTTTTTAAATAAGTTAGCTTTCATTTAGTAATTTATTCATTTATGGTTATGAAATTAACAACTAATTTTTTTGTAAAGATATTCGCAAAATGTGTTTGAAGGCACTACGTGGCAAATTGCTTTTGATCTAAAGAATGTTGAGAAAACGGGGAACTACACTCTCGTAGTGGCAATTGCAGGTGCATCCGGGGCTGAGCTACAGGTGCGGGCGAATAATTATGCAAAGGATCGACCATATTTCACAACTGGTTTGATTGGAACCGAAAATGTTATAGCAAGACATGGTATTCATGGACTTTATAGGCTCTATAGCGTTTCCTTTGGGGCAGACCAATTACTCGAGGGTAAGAATGTGATCTATCTAAAACAGACCAGAGGCAAAAGTCCATTCAATGGGCTCATGTATGATTACATCCGTCTCGAAGCCCCTTCTATAGGGAAATGATGAAGTTTGCGTCCAATTCTTGCAATGGTTTGTGTCGAAAATATTTATACAACAATTTTTGTTTTTTATTGTTCTTAATAACATGGAAATGTCTTACCAACATTTACAATATTTAAAGTAACATAATATATATACACATATTCTTTATCATTTCCCAAAGTCATTATATGCCAATGTTAAATTCCAATAATGTATGTATTTATCCTCTAATGGTGCTATATATCTTAATTACCTGTAAATGATCTTCATCTTTTAAATCAATATAGTCAAGATACTAAATATAAGATAACCAAATTATTAAGGTTATTTAACACTTCTTTTAAAAGAGAAAAAAAAACATTGTTTTAAGTTGAACTAAAGGGAATGATTTCGTGACTTCGTTCGTATAGTTTTTTAAATTCAAAAAATAGAATAAATTAACTGTCCTTTTAATAATTTTGAATTGCTTCTCTAGAATTGCATATTACTTATTTTAAATGCTAAACATATATATAGAGAATAATTCTTTAAGAATTTGATTGAAATTAGAATAAAGTATTTCATTTGTTTTATGGTTGATATATAACTGATCAAAAATTTTTGTAAATGTTTGTAATTGAAATTTGAAAATTTGATTATAATTAAGTGTTTCATCTAAAAATATGATATATTTAAGATTTTAAAAATAAAATAATATTCAACTTTTAATATTAATATTTAAAAATACAATTTATCAAAAACATCTTAAAAAAATTACTAAAATCAGCTCCCAAATGGAAAATAAACATGGATGCATAAATACCTTTACCGGCGCTATTTTATACGTCGCTATTTTCATTAAGCGCCAAATGATTGATTATCTAAAACTATTGTATTATCATGTTCTAAAGCAAGTTCTATTTAATAGATGACTATTTTTCGAGCATTTTTTTTTGTTAATGGGTATATTTTTAATTACATTTACTGATTAGTGAATAGTTTATTAATTCTTATTGATTTGTTTTCTTAATCTTTCTTGCTTCGTTTTGTTTGGTATGCTGAGTTCATCTCTCTTTATATACATTTTTTTTTCCAGATTAGGGTTTATTCCATATATAGAGTATGCTAACAACTTCATTTAAGGTGATTTCAGTAGGAATTGAACTAAATAGCCCACCTTCAAGTTCACAGCTCTTTTAACTTGAGGTAAACGAAGTGGGTTTTCCCTTTTATATTGTTAAGAGTTATTGTCTTGCATGTGCTATTTGTTCACACTATCCAGACACATTCATTAAAACAATTTCTATATGATAGAGATTTGAAAAAGTGCTATTTTGGTTGTATTTAGTGGGGGTCAGGTGGGGTTAGTATGCCCCATTTGCATAGATTTTAGCCTTGGGTCACCCATTCCATTCACTTATTTTATTTTTCTTCTGAAAATCTCCCTTTACTTATTTGAAAAGGTTTCTTAAATAGGACCCTTGTCACACCCTAGTGGGTTAAGTCAAGATTATTTTATGGAACAGGATTACAGAGCCTAATACCAAAGAGACCTCATTTTAATATAGAACATAAGATACTTATATTCTACCAGAGAGATCATCCTAGTAGTATTTTGGAAAAAAATTGCATTCATATCAAGTAGTGATTCATTGAAAGTTAAGTTTTCTATATTTTATTCATATCATGTAGGAATACCTAGCATGCATGCATGCCATAATCTAGCATTCATTCTAAGAGAGTGAATCTAAGATTATTCTACTTTGAAATGACAATCAAACCACATTATGAGGGCTTATAATTTTTTTCCCTTCAACTGCATAGTGTATGTTATCTTTGGCATCAGGTTTTTTGGTTGTTCCTAATAATCTTCTCTTATATGTACCATAAGTTGTAGTGATTAGACACGAAGTTGGCAAACTTCCAATGCGAATTGTGCAACTATAGTTGGGAAAATTCTGATTGTTTTCTCGTGTCAACAACTTTACCCTTCAATAAGAAATTGGGCCTTACGCTTTGAGATAATTTTATCAATATACGTGTCACGTCCCGAACCAAAACAAATGAGGCGTGCAGTTTCCGCATGTCATTATCCATACATAAGATGCTAGGCTAACAAAAAAAAAAATAAGTATTGACAAAATAGACTAATACTTTCATCAAACTTACCTAATTCTTTTACAATAAACTAAGACCTTCAACATTAATTCAAAAATAGATTATGACATATCACATTTTTATAAAAACTATTTTTTCATAGCACACTCTCTATACATCTTTACTAATACAAAATAGTTAAACTTCTTTACCAGCTAGTCTAATATATACCGTTTTCTTCCCAAACGTCATTCTAACTAATCCTTGTTTTTATCTGAAAGAAATCCATTTAAATGGATGAGCTAAACACGCCCAGTAAGATAATCACATCTTTCTACTGGATCAAAAATAATGTATAGCTTGATAGAAAACCAATTTTTAAATAGATGTATAAATTATTTATCACAACATCGTATATATATTATTATAATAGCTCTAGGATCAAGATAGTGAAGCAAAGAATTATTATAAAAATAGCTCTATTATTATAATCAATAATTTTGCAATTGAAGCAAAGAGAGCATACTATTTACATGCAACAAATACTTATCTTACATGTTTATGGCATTGTTCAGCATTTGTTTGGCGAAGAACGTGGTCAGACACCAGGGCCTGTGGATTGCAAGTCTTTTCTGTCTCCATTGAGAGTGGGCATTAATCCAATATCATTAGCTTCTTCTATTTGTTGATCATCATATTTCTTTTCTGTAAAAGAATGGCCAATCCCGGGACTGTGACCAGGTCTTGTGGGTCGAAAGTCTTCTATGTTCCCATTTTGAGTATGTTTGGCACCAACATCATTAGCTTCTGCAATTTGTTCACTGTCATCTTTCTTTCCTGTGAAAGAATGGCCAACCCCAGGGCTATGACCAGGCGCTGTGGGTCGAAAGTCTTTTATGTTCCCATTTTGAGAATGATTGGCACCAACATCATTAGCTTCTGCAATTTGTTCATTGTCGTCATTTTTCTTTCCTGTGAAAGAATGGCCAATCCCAGGGCTATGACCTGGTCTTGTGGGTCGGAAATCATCTATGTTTCTCACAAGCTTATGTTTGGCCTCGACTTCATTAGTTTCTGACATTTTTCTACTGCCAGTTTTCTCTCCTGTAAAAGCATGACGTTGAAAATCATTTATGCTTCTCATAAGCATAGGCTTTGCCTCGGGTCCATTTGCAAAAGAGTGGCCAATACCAGAGCTTTTCTGTGGAGTTGTAGGTTGGACGTCATTTTTGTATCCTATAACTGCAGCAGGAACTACAAGATTGAGATTATGTGGCATAGCTCTGGAGATTTCCACTTTCCCTTGGTTATTCTGTTTTTTTATTATTCTTTCATCTCCAATGAAAGCATAATCTTCTTTAACTAAGTTCAGCTGCCGAGTTTCAGCAGTTGTAAGGACAACCATAAGAACAAAAATGTAAATGTGTTGGATATATACCATAACTGGAGAAAGAAATATTTGAATGGTATGCTTATCGCTTGAATAAGAAGGCAGAATATATTAGAGTTGTGTGATAAGAAGTGATATGTAAACACTAGACTGTCCCTGTATTTATACTATTGTGCAGCTGCTCTTTTCAAGATTTCAGCCATAATTCCTTAAACTAGACTTATTGGAAAATTCCTGTAGTAAGTACAGTTTATCAAATCAATTATTGACCATTCTGATGATCAATTCAAATTGGATTTTGAAGCTTGAAAATTCTTATACATTGACCCTTTACTGTGCTATACTGCATTATTTGTATTTTTATATTTCTATTGGTTATGCAACTTTTTTCACAGATGGTCAAGGTTTAGGAACTATAAAAATTGATTATAATAACTGAAGCTAATTATAGCCGGCCCTTAAACCATCCAAGTGCACCAATAGACAGGTTATACTGTACTTCCACTTAATCTAACTTTATGAGGATGCCTCTCAGGATACCTACATCTTCATTACTTGACAAGTATAAGTAAATAAATACCTCTGTACATAAGTTTTTTTCTTTGAGAAAAGCATGTATACCTAAGTTAAAGTTCACTAATGTTTAAACTGCTATATTTAAATGATTACTGTTGTATAATTAAGTTCTGAAGATATGATAGTTTTAATATTTGAAATATTCACATTCCTTTCCTTGTTTAAACTATTCATCCTTGTTTGATACTGCTATGTAGAATTCCTTATTCTTACCTGAGTAGTTTTTTTTTGTAAATGTCAACTTTTCATTACAAAGAAACGCAAGATTGAATTACGTATGGAAGGGAGAAGATAAACAAAACCAAAATAACAGATGGAGAAAAAGTTTTCGAACAGAAGCAAACGCATAAAACATAAAGTCTTTAATTCTTTCAACTCCAAAACTTTTCTCTTAGAATGTTCTTTTATTCATTTATTTCCGGGTATAGCTTCCAATCGTCACTGAACAAGAAGGCTAAATGCCAATTCTTACCTGAGTAGTGATAGGTAAGGGCTGTTAGATGTGGTACACCATAGATCTTACACAGTATTTTGTGATGGTACAATGATACATGTAATCCTGTACAAATGCAAGACCATATTTCATTCATTAGTTAAAATTCCTAAACAAGTTTATGTTCTTAAATTTTTTCTCATTTCATCTACTTTATTATCAAGATGCATGACAACTAAAAATCTCATTACTATATTTGGAATACCACTAGAACCAAATAATACTTTTCGTTGTACTAACAGACAAGAAGTCATCACTTCTCATAAGTGGACAAATTTATTGTTTAATGGATGGTTTAGAATTTTTTGATGGTAGCTGGTATTTGACAAAAAAAAAATTGACATGTGAGAAAATATGAATGTGCTTATTTCCTAGATCTGTCCTTTTCATCTCAAAATTTATGTTTCCTGTGGAACCTCCATTCTTTTGTTTAACACGATTCAAACCATGGATGCTCATTCACTACATTATGGTCCATTATGGTTTACCAAATAGAACTGAACTACTAATGGTGGAGCTGAATCATTTTGTATATGTATTAACGAATCGAATGGCCAATGACATAGACACCATTGTTTTAACCCCCATTTCATGTTGACAGATAAACTTACCACAATATCACTCACACCCTCATTTTTTCATAAAAGTGGAGGGAATTATTGGATTAAAATTTTGTCATCTAAGTCCCTTAAACTCCTTCTAAACATCATGTTATCTTTTACTGCTACATAGAATCTGTAATAAGTTTGAGGCATAAAATTGATCCAAATATTTTATCACCCGTAAGTTGCTCAACCATGTTACTATTTATTGTATGTGGTGCATTTGAAGAATCTATTTTTCCAAATACATGCTGTTTGACATCATATAAATTTGAAATAGTTCATTTTTTGCATCTCAAATAATTTTCTGAAGTCTTGGATCTATCTAAAAGCTTAAGTTATTCTCCCTTCACATGTATCCACCATTTGCATGTGCAGACTATTCTCGAAATAAAGTACTTGAGATTAATTATACTCCATTAACCTACACACTACTGCTCACCTAAAACTGTATGGTGCTCAAGTTCTTTATTTGTTTCACTTATATGGTTATCTCATTAAAATCTTATATATCCTGAAATTATATCTGGTATTATTGTTCTAGTAAAATTGTATGTTTTAATGGTGTATTTGTGCTTTTTTTGTTGTTGGTTTACGATGTGCCTCTTACTGCATATTAGAAATTAGTGGAGTAGAGAAATCTTAACCTCCTATTTGTTTCATAATTTTTATTTTAAGCAATCCCGTGATTGTTTTTCTTTTTGTCTTCCCCTCCAACCATAGAAAGAGGACACTGAGAAAAATAGTTTGGTCAATGATCAAAGGCCGGCTCAAAAGTGCAATGAATCCATCACCAGATTCACCACTGCTGAGGCACCACTCCTGTTTGTCATGGCATTTTTATAATATTTTTTGTTTGATTATAATAAGTCAATCCAGGCGCCTGATACACTTGGAATTTGGGGTCTCCACTCTTAACCTCCATTTGCTTATTCCTTTTTATAGTAATAGAAAATAGAGATTCCTTTTGGTGGTTTGTATGTGGTTGGCTCCTCAAGTGTAGGAAGCCCCACACAGCCAGCCGTCTTCCACTTTACAATGAATTAAGAAATAGAACTTTTAGTCTTCTAAAATAGAATTTGATTATCTTTTGGGGTAGGCTATACAGATCAGAGTATGTTTAGTCATTTATGATTGTTATTATAATACAACATGCTAAAAAGTTTGGTAGAATCTTTGGGGCATAATAGAGAATCTTCTCTGTCCCTTTGGTATACCAATATTATTGGCTCAAGATATCATATTCTTTTTGCAATGTTTGGCCTCATTTGCATAGTTAGCTGTTAATCCAGTGCCATGTACAGTTTCTTTACCCGTACATCCTACTGTTCTGTAAATTTATGTTGCATTCTGAATTTAAAAATCAAGTGAATGTATTTGGACACAAATAAAATCAATGTGGGTATGTTGGTGTGTACGTTTCTATGATTTTATGCAACATTCTCGTGTTTTTCGTTGCACTTTCTGTTGCAATTTGTGAATTTGTTATCTTATTCTCAACCTGACTGTAATATTTTCAGAAACTGAATTTTCATAAATGTTGGTTTGTGTCTGAAAGCAATTGGAGTCATTTTAAAGAAATTGTTGAAAATCTATCATTTCATAGCTTTTCAATTACCAATTCACAATTTGGTAATGATGCCCTTGTTCTTCAAATATTAATTTTCTAGCAAGTTGTAGAAACTAAAGAGAAGTTTATTATAATAAATGTTATTTCACTTACATAAATAGAGATAGTCTAATTATAGGATACAATACCTCTAACATAATGCAATAATATCCTTATCAATTTTTTATTTATTTTGAAATGTTAAAGTTTGTATTAACATAGTTGTCTACTTATAATAAATATTATTTACCATGTCAGAAAAAAAACTTGACATGAACATTATTCTCATCCATCATGTTAATGTCAACTCATTGAATTGGTAATAATATCTTAATAATCTAATTATATTCAATCACATAATATGATATCATGAAATTTTATATAATCTTATAATATATAATATTTAAATGTTTCCCATCAAATTTGAGTTAGTAAGTTCTATGATTGACTTTGATTTGTAACATAGTTTTAGGTTTTAACAATAGCAACACATTTGTTCTCTCTTATGTCTCATTTCCTGTCATGCTATGTAGGATTTGTTTCATGCTCTCTATACTTTATCTCCCGTTTTTATCGCATCATCTTTGACTCTATTGCTCTGATTTTAACAACTTTGTTTTGAACCGCCTCGTTACTTGTTGCTTTTTTTTATATCCATATCTCACTTATTTTCTAGCAGCTTCATCCCGAGCTCCTTTTACATCTTTCTTTCAATAGCCTGATATGAATTTCAAAGTCTAATGTAAATCTAACGACCAGAAGCTCTAATACTATGTAGAAAACTAAATAAAGTTTTTTATTGTTGTTGTTGAGAATGTTATTTCATTTACATATTAGAGATCATTTGTTTATAAATACAATACCTCTAGCATTAGGTAATAATATCTTAATCAAATTTAATGATACTCAATCTATCAATCATATTAATATTTTATGATCAGATTTTATTCCATTTCACCAAATACATTACAGAAAATGTGGTACACTAAAGCATGTGGTTACTAGTTAGACTTCAAGGCATGTGACACCTAGTTTGCTTCTATTGCAATAAGTAGAAACTTGAATGCTTTTTGTTTTTGTAAGGTGAGATTTTTTTCATTGATCCACGTCAAATGGGAAAGTCGTATTTATCTTGGAAAAATTCAAATCATTACAATACAAGTTACGACATCATTTGTCACAAGTTAATGAATTAAGATGAAGTATAAAGAAACATAAAAAGCCTCAAAGAAAGCAAGATACAAAAAAAAAAAAAAAAACATTGCTCCAGATTGAGGTTCTCAAAAGAGCTTAAATCAACTTGGAGCTGAACTTTCTTAGCGAAATCAGGCCTTGCTCCTGGTTCTCAATTTGAATGCTTTCTTTGCTTGCCTCATATTGTGTTGATCTGTATGTTTTCTCTTTGAGATTTTGAAATCAAATATGGTCATCATCCAGTATATACCTAATGAATAGGAACTAGATTTAATTCTTGGTTAAATATATCTGTTGAATGTTTGGTTAGGATAGAATTAGAATTGGTAAAACCTTTGTCAATGGGTCATGCGTGAGTCCAATTTTTTCTTATGTTGGTAGGTCAAGTTAAGGTTTCGGTACACCGAGCCATGTTAGACTAACAACATTTTGAAGTCGGTCCACGCGTTGGGAAACATTTTTATATTAATTTTGTGATTTGCATATTTTAATTTTAACTAACAATAATAGAAATGTAAATATGATCAAACAAAGAAGTAGATTAAAAACTTCCTTTTGTATTATTTCTCCAAACATAGAACATTTGATCAATTCTAATTCATATGAAATGGAATGAAATTTCTAATTTCAATTATATTTATCCAAGGGTAGGGTTTTTTTAAGTGTTTGAAACTGATAAATGTGAGATATTCCACTTGGGTTGAAGGTTTAGTTCAATGTTTTTGTGACTGTATTTATGTGTGTATTTCTTTAGAACAGTTCTTTCCTTTCAGTATGAATGTCTGAACTATGTGCATGGAGTTTCTGGCATTGCAATAATGTATTTCCATGCATTGAATAACTTTTCCACTGCAAAATGCTTCAGTACCTATACTATTCAAAATGATAAGGATGCAAGTATGTCGTAGTAGTAGTAGGCAATGCTACAAAACAAATAATTAAACATTTGATTTGTTTTTATAGGTAAATACATAAGATCTCACTCATTTGGTAACCTGTAAATATGAAATTACAATGCAATATATTGATCAATGAATACTTTTCCGAAGATACATACCACATGAGATGGTATCCATAAGTAAATATTGCTACTTCCTTTAGGCAGACTCATACTACTGACGGCTATAATTATTCCAAATTATGCAACTAAAGACACACCAAATACATACACTTTGTTTTCCCCTTTTAGGAGCTTGCTTTTAGTTTCCATGGGAATGACCAACTCCAGGGCTGTGACCAGGATCTGTAGGCCTGAAGCTATCAACATGTCCTGGTGGTGGTGCTGCTGATGATGACTGCAGAAATGACTCCGCCACTTGATTTTGTGCAGGCAGTGTCTGAACTAGAGATTCATACACTTCTTTTATTTGTTGAAGCTGTAGATTCTTCTTGGCTGGTAATATGAATTCATTGTCGTGGTTTCTTTTGTTTGATCTTTCACTTATCTTAGGACTGTATGGTGCAGCAGCCTTTGTTTTGTTTGTCAAGAGTTGACTATGGGATATGAGTAATGGAGTTTTAGTTATGTGTGGTGACTTTAGTTCTCTTCCTTCTCCATGCTGGAATATTACTTGCAAGAACATTAATGCAGCAAGTAACACAATGATTACATTAGCCATAGGGATGGAAGAAAGAAAGGATAAAGGGATGGAGAAAATGTTCTTGGGGGTGGGGGTGGGGGTGAAGGGAAAGTGATTCTATGTTGTGCTGAACTTCTCTATCTTTTGGGTATTTATAGAGCTGGTTGATTTGGGGAAGAGTGGTTGTACAGATGTGTTAGTTATGGTAAACTCAAAAATTTGAGTTGAAAATTCCAATAGGTAAGATTTAAGGGGGGGAAATAACAGTTATATGTATATAAAAGAGACTCAAAGTTTGCAATACTGATAAAGGTACAACTATAAAATGCACAAGCCTAGCTATAACTTGAAATGGAATATACAAACAAACATACTATCTGTAATTTATATCTTGTTAGAGTTATTTGATTTTGAATATGTGATTCTAAGACTTACTTAACATTACCCTACCTTAAAAATGTGTTTATCTTTGATGCATCTAGGTCATTTGTACTTGTATATATATATATATGTTGCTTTCACATTTCTCTTGCATTTCCACTTTTACTATTTAATTGTAACTATGGTGATTTCTTTTTATTGATACTAATGTATATATCAAAAACTAATATATGAGAGAGATATCATATAAAATAGAACATATAGATAATTTCTTGCTCAGAATCAAACTTTCTTCGAGTTTATTATTTCTGCAATGACATGTATATATAGGAGGTGTATAATTCTTCAGGGACAGTTTCGCCTTGAAGGGATTCCTTAAATTCCAATTGAGTTACACATCTATCTCCTGGGGAGTTGATGAGCACTATCTTTGGATCCCTCCAAAATTTCTTTTTTTGCTTGAGACGCTATTCACGTAGGCATTCTTACTCTCAAAAAGCTTAAAAGAAAATAATTTTTCCTTACTAACAAATTCAGAAATTTTCCTTACTAACAAATTCAGTCTCTGTCTTCAAGTCGAAGAAACGATCAATCATATTCTCCTTCATTGTCCCATGGCCTCCTTCATTTGGGCCCTTCTTCAGAAGGTTATAAATCATCCATGGGTTATGCCTCCTAATATTAACATAAGGGACTTTTGAGAAAAATGGATCTCGAGATGCTGAGATGGGTCATTAGCAATGAATGAAAGTGCATCCCATTTATTATGTGGTGGATATTATGAAAATAACAAAATAGGAGATATTTTTAAGAGAATAGTTTTGGGACAGATAGGATTAAAGGTTTTTTTCTTCAAGTTTTTGCATCAATCAAGAAGGGGATGTGCACCGAATGAGACAATCTCGAACTTATCAAAATCGAACTTTATTGTATTTTTGGTTTTTTCTTTCTCCATCCTCTTTTTTTCTGCAAAACTGTTTAGAAATATTTCTTAGTTCCACTCTTTGATTTCAATAAAAGTTGACATTTTTAGAAAAAAAATAAAATTATAGTTCTGCAATCATCATCACCATTGATAGATTACATGAAAACAAAAATGTTAGGTTTACTTTTGCTGGTTTTTCTTGTTCATGCAACTCCTCATTCATTTGTTCTCCTTTCTAGCTAGGGCCACCGGCACTAATAGCTGGGACTTAAACTGAAAAGTTTCTTTGGAAGTCCAGCCGTCCAATCTGTTCAAACTCTGACCGAGAAATAAGCATACACTACTTAAAGACTGGATCTTTCAATATTTTTTAACATGGTGCGGTTGGTATGTTGTCTGAAGCTATATTATTATATTAAATATCAGCAGAATCTTCTGTTGTATTTTAGCATATTAATTAGTAGGTCTTCTTCCAAAACCCCACCATTACCCCCTTTATGAAGATATTTCTTTAATCTTAATTCCTTTGTTTTGTTATTATTTTTCAATGGTTATGGGCAACCTAGCCTCATGCATGCTTGTTACAGTTAAATATATTTTCTGCAAAAGAGACAAGCTGCTTTTCAAGGTGAGATCCTTACTGTCTAATAACCCTTTATTTTTAGGGTACTTTTTGCAGTCTTTTGTTGGAAGGATTTTGCCCCTTGCAGCCTCTTTACAGTTGCCCAACTGTTGTTAATGACTTGAAAATTTCTTGAAGGGTCCAAGATTATGGTTTGGAAAATTGTGATAAATTTTGTGGGATGATAACCTCTTCTCTCTTGTTGATATAGTTTTTAAAAGTTGAAGCTAGCATGAATTTCACTGTTATGACATCCACTTTAACTTAAAGCGTTTTAAGTAAGAATAGAACATGTGACATTTGATCTCTTAAGAATCACTTTTTTCACTTGAGCTACTTAAATGAGTTTGAGAGAAATATCTGACTAAAATTTTAAAAATATTACATTAAATTGAGATTTAAGATTTGAGAGAATGCTAATATATTCTCTTTTGTTACTGACTTTTAGATTCAATTAGATATTGAAATTGTCTTATATCTCAGCATTTAAATTTACTTTTATTGACAGTTGTGGTTTGCTTTTCTTTCCTCTTATGTTACAACTGTATAGATGAATCTCACATGTAGCTGAGTTCTTTTTCTTTCTTTTTTTTTTTTCTAAAGAAGGTAAATTCTTGTTATAACATTCAAAAATTCTTGAACACTTAGTACATTCACATTCTAACAACATGAAAACAATTAATTAATTCTTGAACACTTAGTACATTCACATTCTAACAACATGAAAACAATTAATTATTAGATTTTGTTTTAACTCAGAAAATCTCATTCTGTGCAGATTCCTTGTTTCTTGATTTAGGCGAAAGTTTGGAGATAGAAGTCAAGCTATTTTTGCGCTCAAAACGTCCTTAGGTTAAGTTCATTTCTCATTTTCAATATTATTGAGATACCCAAATTGGACTCGATTATCAGATTACTTTTGGTATTTTACAAATTTATTTACAGTATTAACATAATTTAATTTTAAACAAAAACAATATTATATTTGAAGTTGAGTAATAACTTATTATAGTATTGTTCTAATTCATAGCAAAAATTCTAATAAATAATTGAAAAGGTTAAACAAATTTATTTTATATAATAAATATTATTTATTCACAATATAATCCTAAGACATAATCAGATTTTAAATATATAAATATATAAATGGACAGTACTGTCCTTCTCAATAAATAAATGGAAAATATTGCAATTTAATATATTTTCATTTTAGGTCAAGTTAATAATTTTTTTAATATCTAACTATATATATATATATATATATATATATATATATATATATATATATATATATATATATATATATATATATATATATATATATATATATATATATATATATATATATATATATATATATATATATATATATATATATATATATATATATATATATATATATATTGAGCTTTATAAACTAATTTTAATCAAACAAAATTAAGTAAGAAAACATTAAAATAATAATAATTTTAAATAAATTTTATTATTAATAAATAAAGACAAAAAATCAACTATACATCAAATTTATTTGCAACTTTAATAAATTCGAATCAGTTGTTCAATTTTATTATATCGAAACTCTATATACGACGAATCGAATCAGTTGTAATTCAATTTTATTATATCAAAACTCTATAAGACGAATCGACCAACGCTGCTGCATCATTCTAGACCACAAGTATCGGTTCCTAATCTGAACAATTTGAAAGCATAACAGTCATTTTGAATACTCACTCAAATTCAGTGGTCAATTTGTATTTTTGCTATAATATACTGATCATCACTTCATCATTTAATAAACAACAATCAAATATTGAGTAGAAGATGAACCCTAAACCATATTCACTTACAGAAAATACCCCAAAGTAATTTTTTTCACTGGCTTAAACAGTGAATTTAGCAAACACACAAACTAAAAACCTAACAAAAATATAATTTAAAAAATTGCATTGATTCCAGCTCTACACACCAACTGTAAAAAAAAAATGGAATTGACCAACAAAATAGCATGTTCTCCTTTGAGCAAAACAAAGGGCAAACAACCTAAAGCTAAACAACAAGCAAGTGGTGAGTATACTTGTTTTCATCAATTAGATTAGACCCTAATGTGATGTTAGTGGTTGAGATTAAGTAAATTTACCATATGATGATGTCAACCTCTAGTTGACCCAAAATGTCGAGAAGCTAAATATATTAATCAGTAGTCAGAACCGACAAAAGTCTCGTATGGTGTCCCCTTCAGTGTCTTGTTAACATCATCCCAATTTTCAATGTGATTCGACAATTGTCCCTTGTGTATCTTAACTTGCCGACTACTCAATTCTCTCACAGGAATATTCAAGAACTCTTGTACTCGCACCAGTTTAGTACGATTCTTCACAAGATCCTCGTAATACAAAACCATATGTCTCGTACTCCTGAATAGTTCCAACGCTTTTGTTGTTGTCACTTCCATTTCTTTAAGGTTACTCACTAATGATGTAGAATTTATTCTCGGTTTGTATTTTGATAGTATATCCGCCTGTTCACAAATGAATGAACCAATCAAAAGTTGTTTCACCTTAAAGGGATCTTAGCCCATTTGGATAACTTAGTCAAATTAAAAAAAATTATTAACGAGATTTCTCATCAAGATTCAGACCTAGATCAAGAAATTGTTTCAAATGGGTTATATCAATCAAAAGTTGTTTCATCTTAGAGAGATCTTATCCCAAACAAAGGCTAATAGAAAAAAAAACAAAAAAAAAAAACAAAGGTATGACTGGCATAACATCTACAATTGGATTCAAAAAAGCATAGGCTTCTGGCAATTTTGCGAAGAAAAAACTACTCGTGGAAACAGTTAACCAGATGAGATGACATTGAGAAATAGAACTTAGTCTGACACAAATTTATTGACAATTTCTCAAAAACAGAGACCGACCTCTTCTGGCGAGTGAACGTGAGATTTGTGGACACCATTTAATAACTTAGCATATCGATCATACGAATTTGCTAGCATTGACACCATTCGACGCAGTACATTCCTTCTAAATAGAAAAACTACAGAAACGCCTCTTTCATTGAAGTAATCTGTAATCACATTATGATGTTCCAAAAGCCCCTGTAGAAAAGTTAAAACTAAATAAGAATGGAGATTTCGGGTTGTTCAAAACTAACTACAGTAAATAATAATAATAATAATATACCTGATTAAGCATCCACTTGAAGCCAACCGCGGCTGAGCAATGATTCTTAGAGGCACTTGTAAACCAGTCCAAATTATAAACTTTATCCAAAGTCTTAACAATGGTAGAAATATCTTGTCTCCTTTCCTTAACAGAAAATATCTCACCATTAGAACTCACATTAACATGACTGTTTAGTAGCGTTTCAAACCATCCACTTCCTGACCTCTGCTCCGATATAATAACAAATAACCTTACTGGATTACACGAACATTCAGCCCTGAGACAAGAAAAAACACCCAAACAATGAACCTAGGCAAAACAAAAACAGAGAAGGAACATGTTAACTGAAAACTCTTTTGCATACCTACTAAATGTTTCGGGTTTTGGATAATGCAAGTAAGGGAGTTGAGAACGATCCACAACCCGGGCATGACATGGCCTCTCCTCGATGATTCTGAAGTTAACTGAATCAAATATCGGCCATCCATTTGACTGCTTGATGCATATAGAGCAGATATAGATACCGGTTAACATTGAAAACATGAGAACGATTGTTCTTGAAAGCACTGACAGTTTCTTCTGTGGCTTCACTATGATTATACTGTCCTGTCATCCCCATCATCATAAATTTCAGTCAAACAACAATCTATGTATATTATTACTAATATCCAAAGGCAGCAAGAACAGTTGATGATAATTTAGTAAAAGATAGAGTCAAATTTTCCATCTTGGCTTAGATCAGAATGCTAAATGAAAGAAACTAAACAGACCCTTCATTGTTAATCCAACTGTAACAGCTTTATCCAAAGACATGCATACATTTTCAGTTTAATCATCGCCAATAGATCGAAAATTGAAAGAAGATCCGAGCAGAAAGATGGGTTTCAGATGAATGAAGAAATCAAAGTCTAATAAATGTTATCATTATTACCTTATTGAGAAAACAGACATCTTCTGCCATTGCATCCCCCACCCAGAAACGAATGCAGCTAAAAGAGAAAAGAGAGACTTTTTCCAGCTAGGGGTGTCTCAGATTGTATTTGTTCGTTGAACCCACTTCCAATCGGCGTCGCCGCCGACGCCGCCGCCGCCTTAAACGCTAAAAGAGAAAAAGAGAATGATGGTAAAGGGCTTTACCTAAATATGAACCCAGAAAGAACTCGTCTTCAGCTCAACAACTTCGCTCCTATCTTGCCGCTTCCGCTCCCTTTTTCTCTCTCTTATGGGAAATTGCAGAAAAGGAAGGACGACTATTTTCAAATAAAATACATTGATGACTCTGAGAAACTTAATACACCATTAATCTAGGGGGCGAAATAGACCAGAATCCAGATTCAGTATCACTATTTCCACTACAATTTTCACTTTATCCAGAGAGAAACCTTGAGTTAAAGAGATGATTTTTTCTATATTATTCTGGAAATAGACTATTTCCTGTATGAATGAATATGATGACCCCAAAGCGCGTGCGAAATCTCATGGCCCCTCAAAAAAATATTGCATGACTTTTTCTGACCAGTGTTTTTTTATAATTCAAAATACCATTTTTTTTAATATAATTGTAATGGTCATTATATATTTATTTTATTATGGTAGAATGTCTTTTAATTAGATTAAAATATAATAGGATCTTATCTTTGATTTTAACTTTAAAACGTTCAAGGAAGAATATAGGTTACTATAATCTCTTATTAAATGTGTAAATTTAAAAAATATAAATTTAGATTGGCCGGCAATTATGGACCCGATAGAAAAACACGATCCGAACCGAACACGAAAAAATCAGATTAGAGTTATGTATTTTTGAGTTGGGGTCACCCGTTTAATTTGATTAATAAACCTATCAAAATTGAGTTTCTTTTTTTAAGTTTTGTGTTTTTTTTCCTACTTACCCATTTTTTTTTTATAGGATTTTCTTTTAAGCGAATTTGTGATTTAGCTTTATTTTTGTTTCTGTTGTTGTGATTTTAATTTGAAATAGAGATCTGTATTAATTACATCTAGTTAAATTGTGTTGTATTTGAATTGAATTAGATATATCAAGTAAATCGAGTCAGGTTTGAATCAATTACAAATAAACAGGTTAGGTTAGAGATTTTGACTCAAATTATTAGTTAGTATAGTTGAATCTATTAACATGTCAACCAGTCAACTTAAGCTTGTCATGAATTGTCACTCATAATCTATATATATCTAATTATGCTTAATTTAAACTTTTGGAGTTTTACACACGCTTCATTTACAAATATTCATTCTCTCCTAAAATATTAATTATTCTTTTTCTAAATAATTATTCATTTCTCTCTCTTAATTAATTTTATTATTTTTTATTTTCTCTTTTATAAAAAATATATAATAATAATATATTACTTTTTATATTTTATCTCTCATTATTTATTTATTTATTTATATATATATATATAAACTTTTATTTTTATTAAATATATTTTATCTCTTAATAATAATAAAAAATAGTTATTAGTATGAATTTTAAAAGTTAAGTATATTTATAAAAACTTTATCTTTAAAAAATTATTAATTTATCTCTCTTAATTATTTTTGTATAATTTTTTATTTTTTCTCTCCTACAATATATATATATATATAATAATAAAAATATATTACTTTTTATATTTTATCTCTCATTATTTATATATATATATATATATATATATATATATATATATATATATATATATATATATATATATATATACTTTTATTTCTCTTAAATATATTTTTTCTCTTAATAATAAAAGAAAATATATAATGAGATAAAAAAAAATTAAGATATATATATATATATATATATATATATATATATAATAAGAGAAAAAATATTTATATAAATTAAAAAAATAATTAGTTATTGTTATTGATTTTATAAGTTAAAAATGTATTTATAAAAACTGTCTATATATATATAAATATAATCTTATTATATTTATATATAAAAATAAATAAATAAATATGTAATATTATATATATATAATTAATGATAAATAATGATAACTAAATTCATTTTTCTAATTATTTACCTTCTCAGTATATATATAATATATATATATAATATATATATATATTATATATTATATATATATATATATATATATATATATATATATTCTCACTAATCATATAACATATATATTTTTTAGGTTATATATTTATATATTTATATATATATATATATATATATATATATATATATATTACATATTTATATATAATAACACTATATATAAAAATACTATAAAGAAATTCTTATAAATGTAAATACTTTTTATATATTATATTATTTTTTTATCTTTTATCATATTTATATTTATATTTATATTTATATTTATATTTATATTTATGAGTATAAATAATTTGTTAGTTATAATTGATAATAAATATTAAATATAAAATATATATATATAATTATAAAATTATTTCAACAATCTCAATCTCAAGTGGTATAGTAGTTAAAGCGTTTACATTTTATGTTTAAGATTAGAGTTTGAACTCTAACAAATGTGAATTTAAATGGTACACTTTTTAACTGTGGATAAGAGGTGAGATTCGATCGGGTGGTTTGTTGGTCGAGAGATAAAGAGATATATGAAAAAAGTGTAAGTCACAAGATGTGGATTAATGGTTGGTTTGACTAGGTATGTGAGATCAGGAGATGAGATTCAATCGGGTGGTTTGTCGGTCGAGGGATAAAGAGACATATGAAAAAGTGTGAGTCACAAAATGAGGATTGATGGTTGGTTTAACAAGGTGTTTGAGATCAGGAGATGAGATTCGATCAGGTGGTTTGTCGGTCGAGGGATAAAATGACATATGAAATTGTGTGAGTCACAAGAGATCGACTAAGATTGATGGTGGTTTGTTATGGGATAAAAGAGGCATATGAAAACGTGTGAGTCACAAGATGATGATTGATGATTGGTTTGAGGAGTGATAAGAGGTGTGTGAGGTAATGAGATGAGATTCAATTGAGATTTAGTGTGGGTGGTTTGCCTCATGAGATGAGATTTGATTGAGATTTAGTTAGTGGTTTACCAAAGAGGATAAATATAAAAGGTCTTTAACAAATTAGATATTAGTGGTTAAAAATATACAAATGAGATATTGATTGACCAAGTATATGAATTAGATGTTGATTGACTGAAGGTTGTCGATTGAGATTGGTTGTTGATTTATTGAAGTGGGTAAGAGGTCGACTAAGATTGATGAGTGGTTTACTGACGAAATAAAGAGTCATATGAAAAAGTTTGAGTTACAAAGGTTTTGATAAGATTGGTGAATGGTTTGCCGAGGAATAAAGAGACATGAAAAAGTGTGATTCACAAAAATATGGTAGATTAGGGGATTGGTGGTTGGTTTGACGGGGGATAAAAGGTTTGTGAAAATGTGTGATGTCACGAGATAAAATGTCGATTGAGATTTGATGATTTGTTTGCCAAAATGAGGATAAATGTAATAGTGTAAAACATATCTAACATTTACTTTAGATAAAAGAAAAATATATGACACAATTTAAGGAAAATTTCAACATAACTATATAGATAAAGATAAGTTGACTTGATTCTTGCTAAGAAAGTGATTCTTAAAAAAAAATTAAAAAAAATCTAAATTGACTTGATTCAACTATTTAAGAAGAAATCTAAATTTATTTTAATTATTTTTCAAATTCATAATTTTTTATTTATTTTTTTTTTTTTAAGATATTTGATAAATTTTAAAATATATGTTAACATTAAAATTTTGTATTTTTTTAAAAATTAAATCTAATTTTAATTTAATTAAATTTGAATAATATTTATTTTATTTAAAATATTTATAGATAAATAATATTTTGTTTATATTATTACCCGCACAACATTAATGCTAGTTTATATAATTTGATATCATTAATCATAATTTTTCTATTTTTTTAAAAAAAAAATAACATTTAAGTTTGATTACTATTTAAAATATCTGATACATTATTAGTCACAAAATTATATTAAATATATATAAAGAGAGTCAATGTTTTAAAAGTGTTAGTATGAATGGGAACATTTTTTTAGTGGTTTTATTTAAATATATATTTTAAACACAATTTATACAAATTTGTATATTTTTTGAAGTGAAATAAAATATAATAGAGAGTGAAAAGGTAACAAGGTGCATGTTCAAATGGATGATGGAGTGGAGACAACATAATGATAATAATGATAATGATATTAATAATAGTTGAAGATTGTGCTTAAATATGAAGCAACATCTCAATATGCACTTTTTTTTAAAATATTGATCATGGGTAGTTAAGTTTGTTGTAAACCAATTGGAAAAGACATAGCTTAGTAGCTACTATTTACAAAAAAAAAAAATTTTATAAACATCAAATTTTATTAATAACAAAATGATCCTAGATTAATATGAGAAAATATTATAACCCAAGTTATTACACAATCATGCAACACAATAATACACGTGAAAACACTTAAATTCAAAGAGGGTTAAAATAACAACAAAAATTGTTTTATAAAAACCTAGAACTAACTATTAAATGCTTGGATTGTGACTAACTATTGATATCTAGGTTTTAGCTAAAATTGGTAACAATATAATTAATATATGGCCTCTTTATATATATATATATATATATATATATATATATATATATATATATATATATATATATGTTAATGTTATATTTCAATTGAACCTCACATTTTGCAATTTGTCATATTACCTAGCATAATTTTGCATCTTCATCTTCAAACATTGGATTTTTTTTGTGGGACTACACTAACATGAGCATGTGTTACCAGTGCCACTAGGCCCAAACCAACAAATATAATATGGGCTTATTTTAAAACAGCTAGGTTTGGAATGAAATAAGTTTATTTAAAAATATATATATTATATTTGGATAAACAGTTGAACTTTAAAATAATATACATTTTTAATTCAAATGAAATTATAATTTCAATCAAAAATCATTATATATATATATATATATATATATATATATATATATATATATTCTTAAATTTCACATTCACAATGAAAATCGAAATGAAAAATTTTGATATCTTAATAATGAAAATCATTATTTTTTTGGTTAGTAATGAGAAAAATATATTTATATACTGAATCCCTGTTCTAATTATAATCCATTTCCAATTTTTCCAAAAACATAGTCATAGTTTTGTTGTTTAATTAAAAAGCAAATCAAAATCAATTTATATAAACTGCTTTTCTTTAGCTTTAACAAAAATCATATTAAAATTACTAGTATATATTTAAAGTATATTTTATAAAATTATCTTATTTAAATTAACATTTAAATGAGGTACTTACCCTAAAATAATAATGTTTTAAAATAATTATATATTTTTTATTCTACATCAGGAAGTTCCAAACAAAGTAAATCAAAACTCATTTACTCTAAATAAACAAATCAGAATGTACATCAAACAACTTCTTATAAGGAAAAACACTAATATATATATACTTTAGCTAAATATATAAGAATCATATTTTAAAATAGAACTTTAAAATCCCACAATACTTTAAAACGAATCTATATATTAGGACAAATAAGTTTCATAATAATCTAAATTCCAAACCAGTCAATATAACATGATATTACATTTAATATATTAACATAAATATAATAAATCAGATCATATTATGATGATATTATATATTTACTATAAAAGTCAATATATTATTATTCTTTATAAACATGTATATCTTTTGAATTAAATATATTTCAAAAAGAAAATCTCAATTATAAACATATAGTATAAATATTTGTTATAACATATTATGGTAATATTTAGAATTCACAACATATAAACGTTTGATTTAGCATGTGTGTCTCAATTAAAGCTTATAAGGACTTGTATAACGTATGTACAAAAGAAACATCCGACCAATATGGGAGATGTTCAAATTCGGTTGAACCATAGGTTATCCACATTCCTAATCACAAAAACGACCGTTTACATTTCTTTTGTCCTATTTTTTATCTTAATTGTCATCGGTTATCTCTATTCCTTTCCCGGCGAGTCCATCGGCGACAACTACCGGTTCGGAGAATCCTCCGACCACTACCGGTTCGATACCTTTTGTAGCGAACCGGAGCCAGCCCATCTTATCCGGACCAAACTCATTGACGCGTTCTTCAATGGCACGTCACCCTACGCTAACTTCCCACCAAAACACGCCATTCCTCTTTTAACCCCAGCCAAGATCAACGGATGGGATTCGAACAATGTTGTTTTTAGTAACCTTATGAGAAAGTACCGACCAAAGACCATCATTGAAGTAGGTACGTTTTTAGGCATGTCTGCAATCCACATGGCCGAGTTGTCACATGAGATTGGCTTAGATTCCCAAATAATTTGCGTTGATAATTTTCGTGCATGGCCTGGACTTGATATACCCATGATAAACGGCGACGTTTTGTTGATGTATCAATTTATGCAAAATTTGGTTCACAAGAACGTGACCGAATCAGTTTTATTTCTTCCTTATTCCACTACCGCAGCTCTAGATAAAATGTGTAAGATGGGAATATATGGAGATATGATTGAGATTGATGCGGCTCATGATTTTCATTCGGCTTGGAGTGACTTGAACCGGGCTTACAAGGTTTTGGCACGTCACGGGGTCATTTTTGGGCACGACTATTTCAATAAGGAAGATCATTATGGTGTTCGAAGGGCAGTTAATTTGTTTGCTAGGTTTAAGGGTCTTCGTGTTGAAACAGATGGAATGCATTGGGTCATACATCCTAGTAAATCAATTAATTAATTCTTGATTTTCCATACAATAAATTAAGTAATAATTTCCAGCTTTCAAATATATATCTAATTTGATCAAATGAAAGTTTTTTCTTATAACAATATCATAGTGGGACAACAATGCCCCCAAAGACAGATAGAGAGGATTAAAACAAAACAAAAAAACAAAAAAAATTGAATAGTATAGCAAATTAATTAATAGATTCGTTACAAATTTTGGAGGATCCCATCTTGATTTTATATTTTTTTTTCTTCAACCCCATTAGACTCTTGATCATTTTTTTTCCTCAGTAGCCGGTTTTTCTACCGTGGTTGTGGTTGCGGTTGGTTGAGGCGTGTCGGTTTTGACGTCGATTTCTAGGGTTTCTGATTTTGGTTTTTCTTCAATAACTTCTGTGGTTATAGATTTCTTCTCTTCTATAACTGGTTCAGATTCGGCGGTGCTGGTGGCGACAACTGGTTCCTCCGCCTTGGCTTCTTCCAATTGAGGAGTTGCTCCAGATATTTCCTTCACTTCACCCTGAATAAAAACAATTACTAAAAATTAATGTGGAGTTATTTGAAAAAATAAATAAATATATTGGTTATGAAATCAAAACTTTTGTAATGAAAAAAGTGAGTTTCTCCATATAATTTAAAATAAATTATTAATTTTGTTTTTAAATTGAAATAATAATATTTAAAATAATATGATTTTTTTAAATCACCAAGATCAAACAATCTCTTAAATAAAAATTTAATTTAGATATTAGCTAGAAACAAAGCTTATTAATTTAAATTTGAAATCAATTGCAAGTTGATCTTATCTAGTTCATTCTAAGACAAATTATCATAAAATTTTCATACTAGGTTGTTTTTCTTTATATATAGCATGATTGCAAATTACTGATATATTTATTTATTTTATTTTTTTAAATGTGAGGTTTATACAAACTCTTGTGGGACAGATCCAGAAATTTGCAATTAGCAAGAGTATGATTAAAAAAATTAGGGTGTGATTGAAAAAAGTTTGAAGTGTACTTAAATAATAAAAATTAAGTAAATATTCTTCAAATTAAATTAAAAAAATTATGAATTTAAGAAATAATTTTACCTTATTTTATTATAAAAAAATATATTTATTTTTGTGGGTTTGAAACTCTAACACCCTACTTTGCTCAAAGTTATAAACTTCACTTTAACTAGTATAATTTTAAAATGAAATAAAACATGTAAATAATAATATTATTAATATAGTATTTCAACTTAAATCAATTTAAGTAAAAATTAAATTGTGACATATTTTTTCTAACCTCTTGTATGAGATTATCAAGAGATCGGGGTTTGATATCCTCCTGCTCAGCGACACCACTTCCTTCTCCTTGAACGGTCACCTGTTCCGACACGACCACGACCTCCTTAACTTCCGACACCACCACCGTCTCTTCCTCTTTCACTTCCGGCGCCGGAGCAGCTCCTTCTGCCGCCCCATCTTTCGACAATACTTTTGGTTTAGTCGCACAAGCTCCCATTATTCCCTTTTCTAGATCTCTGTCTTTCTCCCTATGAGTCTTTCAATTATATGTTTATTGTCTTTCATATCATGTATATATATATGACTAATAAAATCTTAAAGCTAGCTGGTAATGAACCAAGGCCTTGTTTGATTGTTTTCAAATAATACATTGGAAATAACATTAATCCAAACAAGGACTAAGAAAGTGGGGTTGTCAATAAGGTAGGGGGATACACAAGAACATGGTTGTCCGTTTACACCAACATTCTTTCTTTGTTGCCAGTAAGGAATCTAAATTATTAATTACAGATAGATAGAAGGACGGCAATTTAATTATTTATTTAAATTTATTGCCACCCAATTAAGAGTTATTTTATTTTATTTTAAATAAAACATATAACACCGAACAACCTCAATATTAATGTACTATATAATAAATGTCGACAAGTACAATATATTTATATAGAAAGAGAATCCCAACAAATATAAATGGCCGTTTTTGAGTTGGCTGCCAGCTAGCAATTTATTAAAAAGTATTAGGGCTTGTTTGGAAATTGGAATTCAACTCCTTTTTGGAGTTTGTAATTGTACTATATTGGAGGATTTGAATTTTGAATTCATATCTTTTCCAAACAAGTTCTCAAAGATTAGTAACTTTTACTATTAATTTCTTTTTAATTATATATTTATATTGTAAATGTGTTTGATTATTTAATTAAAAATATGTTATATAGAATAATATATTAATTAATCATCCTTGGACTTTCTACATGAGGAGCAATATTGCCCATAATAGGGAAACTCAGATAATGGAGATTGTTAGACATTATTATTAATTAAATCTATAAAATATCTTAGTGTTTAATTTGTTTCTATAAATAAAGTAGAGTGAATAATAATTTTGGTTGTTTTAAGTTTATTTACTAAAATAAAAATAAAAATAAAAATAAAATTAGAATATTATTTTTAAGACAATAAGACAAATTAAGTACATAGAGTTTGATAAAAAAATAAAAAAATAAAAAAATTGACAGATAACAAACCTGGAAAGACACATTTATTATAATTATTTGGTTGGTGTCATTTCTTTTAAATATATATATTTAAAGGATAAAATACTAATATTTATTAATTGCAAAAATTATATATATAGATAATTTAATACATGGTCTTGTTCATTTTTTACAATAATTTAAATATATATATTTATCAATCACCTCACATGAATGGATCAACACGATGTCACCGCCTTGCAAACAATAGTTGTGACACGTTTAATTTCAATCATCGGACATTACCTATTACCTATGTCTCATAAATTGATTCAGTTTTATCAGAATTGTGGTGGTAAAAGAATCGCAATAGTTCACAATAAGAGGTCTCAAACAATGTAAAATTTAAAATAATTTTGGTCACATTCTAACCACATGCACAAGATATGCACAAGATGATTCATTTTATTAATTAAAATATTAAAGCATTCTTCATTTTATTAAAAAAAAATTAATTAAATATTAATATTTTTTACTAAAAATAATTTAGAAAACTTAATTTATACCAAACAAATTATCATAATTAAAAAAAAAAATTCAAACAAACATAATAATAACCATAAATACAAAACATCACATTCAATGCTTATATCTCAAAAACTGATACAATCTAGAAGATTGAAATACCAAATTTTGATTCGATTTCTTTGTAAGGTTGTCTTCAAACATTTTTTTTTCTCAAATGTAGGTAATGTGGTTATGAATTTTTAATTTTTTAATTTTTATTCTTCTCTCTTTTCAATGCATTTTATTTGTTTATTATTAATACAAAAGTTGGGGCAAACAAGTTTTGATTCGTTCTTACCTTTGTATTTGTATGTATTTATTTTTAATAATTTATTCAAATCATATATATTTTATCAAACAATATTTATATATTTATATTTAAATAGTTATGAAAAATATATGATTAAACAACAATCTCAAAATGTTGGTGAGTTGGCTCATGGCTGGCCTAGAAATAGGTTATTGAATCCCACGGAAGAAGTTGGGGCCCAAATTATTTAAGCTGGGACCCATCATATAATCATTATCATCATTGTATTAACCCATCATTAAATTAATAAAAGTTAAAATGGCTTATTTAAACCATAAATATTTTTCCATAATCAAATCATTTTCAAATAGTAATTTTCTAGACAACTCAGGTTAGTTTCGGATAAAAGTCGTCTTAAAAAACTAAAATATTAAATATTCGATTTTAACTGAGAGCGTTTTGAATTGAAGGAACCCATATAGTCAAGCTAGTTCATCTTAATTAATATATATATATATATATATATATATAAATATAAAGTAATGTTTTAGAAATGAAAAATCGCTCACCAAACCAGCCTAAGATTAACAAATTCATCCTAAGCTTCCAAATATGCATTTAGACCCACTAACTTAACAAAAACATTCAAACCATCCTGAAATTTGTGAGCTTTTTCTAACTATTTTTTAAAAATGTTAAGTTGTATGAATAAAATTATCACAAACAAATAAGACTTCTTCTAATAGAACAATTTAGGTCTAAAATAATATAATAAAATCTACATTGCATAATCTATAAAATACAAAACCAAACCATCTAAAATTTATTGGGTGGATTAATATCACTTTCAAGTAGTAGGTCTCCACCATTGGTCATTTCCGCTCTCAGGTGTTCTTTGAAGATCTAATGCCAATAATTAATTTGTTTGAAAATGATTTTTAATTAATTAAGATTTTTTTTTGTAAGTTTAGTTTATATTAAAATAAATTATGTTTTATTGGTAAGATATATGGGTTTATAAATTTTAGAGTTTTTAAAATATATTTGATTAATTACTATTGTAACAAATAAAAAAATTAGAGTTTTTAAAATAAATTTAATTAATTACTATTGTAACAAATAAAAAAAATAGTTACCTAAATTTATTTATTTTTATTTATCCTACAAATTAGAAAACATGATAAAGACTTAAAAAAATGAAAGAACAAATACTTAAAAACTTCAACATTTCTATTTTTATTATTTTATATTCAAGTTTTTAAACTTTACAACACTTTCTAACATTATCTTGTGTGGCTTAATTATATGAACAATATTTTGTAAGCTAAATCCATCTCAAAACGATCTAGTTTTCGTGGATGCAAGTGAATCTCTCGCTTTCAAAGATTGGTTGGAACTTTGTTTTTTATTTTTGATAAAAACCAAATTATATTTCTTCATATTCAACTTTATGATCTACATTAGATTCTTCAACAACCAGCTGAAACTGATCAAAGAAGTTAATGAAATTCTTGACACATATAGGCTTGTCTGGATTATGTTTTTTTAAAATAATCTGATTTAAAAAAAAGTAGTGATTTGTGATGATATTGAGGAGTTATATATATATATTTTTTATAAAACTTAAAAATATTAATATACAATGATAAAAAATAATAATTTAAAATAAAAAATATTTTAATATTTTAATTTATTAATTGAATAATGTGATGGAGGAAAGATGAGTCGAGCTATGTTTAATTAGGGGTGACAATTTGAGTCAGTTTCAGGTTGACGGGTTCAGGTTTGCAGGTTAACGGGTTGAACGATACTAACCTAAACCTAACATGTTTAGTAATTTGGGTCAAAATCTCTAACCTGAACCTTATTTGTTTATTTGTGATTGACTCGAACTTGATCCGTTTGACCCGATTTACCTAACTCAACTCGAACAACACTCGATGTAATTAATTCAAATTTCTTTGTTTCAAATAAAAAATGATATCAAAACAAAATAAAAATAAAGCTAAATCATGGAGTCACTTATAAAAAAAATTATAAAAGAAAATAAGTTAGTGAATAAGAAAGAATAACATAAAACTCAACAAAAAGAAACTTGTAAACGGGTTATCGAGTCTATTTTGGGTTATTTTATGTTGACCCAATTTTGACATGTTTATTAATCAAGTTAAATAGGTTAATCTGATTTTGACCCGAACAAAAAAATAAATGACCATAACCTAATTTTTTCGTATTCGGTCTGGGTCGTATTTTTGTGTCGGGTCCAAAATTGACGGTTCTATGTTTAATGATTCAAATCGAAGTACCCTTTCCTTCTAAAACCATTCATTTTCAAGCCTATATCTTATAACACTATGCACAAATTAAATTATTTTAGTTCCTTATTAGTTTGAAGAAATTAAAAGAAAAAGAAAATCAAGACATCCTAATTGTTGTTATAAGGACGAAATATGATATAAAGAAATACATTATATTTGTGAAATTATATTGACTCAAACCATTTTCCTTTATTTTATGGGGGAATTTGACAAAATGACTCTAATAATTACCCTTTTTTATGGGGGAATTTGACAAAATGACTCTAATAATTACCCTTTTTTTGGGAATGACTAAGGCCTGATAAAGTCCGTAAAAATGACCTTTTCGACTTGTTTAAAAACGAAAACACCCCTCCGCATCACGCAAAATGGTATTTTCGTCCAAAAGGATAATTTTTACAAATTTTATCGGGCCTGGATCATTTCCCAAAATGATGTCATTATTAGAGTCATTTCGTCAAATTACCCTTATATTAAACGTACTAGAAAAGGGGACCAAATATCATCCTCAACCCTTTCAACATGCTCCAAATTATCAATTAAATATGAGATTGAATGTGAGACCGGGGCACCCTAACATGGTATGAGACCAAATATAAATCATTTCTCATAGGGGAACTAACGGGAGAACTATGGTTAATAGTCTCAGTCACGTGTAAAAGAGGAGAAAAATGCTCGATATTTGCCTCAACCGTGTGCATCTCAAACGAATACTCCATAATATTGATATGACCCTTATATGAGGCGGGACACTCATAAGAATGATGAGTCAAATATAACGATGAAATGACCTCGGATCCAACCTCATGACCGACCTCTTCGCCTAAACACACTATGACATCCTCGACATATAAGGCATCAAGACTCAATACCCACTTATTATCCTCCACAACGGTTAACCATTCAACATTAGCGAGCCCAGCCAAACGAATTTGATCCACATAGAAAGGAGTCACCACTAATTCCTTAACACTTGCTTCTAATGTCGTCAGACTTGTAGGATGAGCTGTCGATAAAGATTCAATATTTGTATCATTGTTCGGATCAGAACATGAACTAGTATTCATTGTTATTAAAATCTCAGTAGAGCGTTCTGGCCAAACCATAACCTTGCAATCATGTGTTCCGCTATCCACAAGAAGGACTTCCAGATATCTGATGTTCGGCTCAAGAGGGGCCACAAGAATTCAGACTCATCCTTCATCGTTTCTACTTTGATACTCTCATCACACTTAATAAACCCACCAAGATCATCCCCTGCTCTACAGAGAAGATTAGAGTTCCATAATAATATAGACATTCCAAATAAACGAATCCAGATACCATTCCGAGTTGAACCTGGTTCAGACCTTCTAGTGACGTGTTTTGTTTCATATGCTTGTCTATTTATATCCACAACATTAAAAATGCCACTCTTGACCTGTAATTTCTCAGTGACGATCGGTCAATCATTAACAAGTCGACGAAGTCCATCCTCTACCAATGAAATTACACAATTTCAATCGGCATTATAAATATTGTTTTGAACTCACACCATAAAGCAATGTACCTTCCATGTGAATTATAGCCCAACCAAAATTCTCCATTATTAGGACCGAAACCAAGTCGCTCCTTCTTCCATGATGATGATCGAATAGATTACCGATCAACTTCAAGTGATTCTCATCACTTCGATCGATCTTCTTTTGCCCATATTACATTCTGAAATAACCACAACTCTAGGATGATCTAATAAGGTTTGAAATTCGAAACACTTACCGCCAACCATTATCTTTTATGTCTAGTTCAACCATATAATGCGTCTTCCTGAGCCAACCTGCATTGCATATGATGGTACATTGACGACACGGAAATCCAGTTGTGTGCAGCTAGGAATTGTGTTGGTGCGAACCGACATCTTCTCCACCCAACATTTTTGAATTGGATGGGTTGGACGGCCCACCAAGTATTGACTCCTTCCACTATCACTAATAATATTTCTATTTCTAGTCTTTGATTGCCGCATATTCTCTCCAAAACAAGACCCGATAGGTTCCCTAAGAGGTGGATGAGAAAGCTAGTTGAAGACTGATGGTTTTACGAGACCTTTCGACTTCTCTTGGCCCTTTTGATAATGCATCCTTCCTTTGGTCGCTTAAGTGAACCTGAGGCCGGCCGTCCACAAGACGGACAATGCGCTCTCCCCTACCAACCAAATATGACTGTGATCATTCATGAGGTTTCTGAGGAAGAGTCAAGGAGGAGGTTTGCACAGAGTTCTCGACTCATAATATTATTTTGAATGAGAATAGATTTTCGGTGCAAGAAGTTTTAAGGTGTGAGAATGAGGTTTGACCGGAGATTCGCGAGATTCTCCCACTTTCATATTGTTATCTTCGAAGTGAAATGAAGAATATTATTTTGCCTAATGATAATATTATTGATGGAAAACGTGTTTCAAAGCATAATAGGACGTATTCTAATTAATTTATCTTAATGATTGGAAAATTATGGCGTGGAATGTCTGTGGGATTAACGATAGTGCAAAGTGAAAAATGATAAAGTCTTTGGTTGGTACTTTGAACTGTGTTATTTATTATTTCAGCGAGACTAAGATGCATCATATGATTTAATGGATTATTCGTGACCTATGTAATTGGAGAGTTTGTGGTTGAGAGTCTCTTAATTCTATCGGGGCATCAGGTGAGATTTTGGTAACTTGGAATGAGGATTTGTTCGAGAAAATTGACATTAATATAGTCCGATTTTTCATTAGTATTCAGTTTCGTAACCGTGAGAATAATTTTCATTTGGTATTTTCTGCGGTGTACTTGTGCTTTCTAACCTTAAGTCTGATTTTTTCAATGAGCTTGTGAAGGTGACAAGTATTTGGGATCTACCTATTATTTTTGTGAGGATATGAATGAAGTTAGAGTTCCTACCGAGAAAAAAGGGACACGAAGACTCACAAGGCATATGCGTGAGTTTTTTAAGACAATTGTAAATTTGGAGCTAGTTAATTTGCCATTGGAAGGAGGGCAATTCACATTTAGAAGAGGTAACAGACACAGTGGGAGTGTATAATCCCGCATTGATAGATTTCTTGCGAGTAACTCGATTTTCCGTGGTGTATCTAATGTATTTCAGAAGGTCTTATTATAAAATTGTTCTAATCATCGTCCTATCCTTATTGAGCGGAGGGAGGTGGTTCCAACTAGTCGACCTTTCAAATTCGAGAACAAGTGGTTGACTAGAGATGATTTTATCTCGAAGGTGGAAGGGTGGTGGGCAAGGGAGGTCGTGTTTGGTCCCCCATCCTTTAAACTATTTATTAAGCTTAAAAATCTACGAAAGATGTTAAATAGTTGGTTTGTGGGGGATCGTGCATTGTTTTGCTCCAAAGTTGATGTTCTAAGTCGTGAAATTTTATCAATTGATGGTGTAAAGGAAGTTCGTGATCTCTCTAGTACGAAAATTTCTACACGAATTCATCTAGTGAGCGACTTGCTTGAACTATGTAAAGATGAGGAAATTGGGGCAAGACAACGCATTAAAGCAATTTGGTTGCGGGAAGGTGATAAAAACACCAAGTAGTTACATGGCATCTCTAAAGCACAAGTGATAAATAACACTATTTACTCGATATCCATTGCTGATGTTGTACATGAGAACGAACCATGTATATCTAATAATATTATTCAATTTTACAAAGATTTGTTTCATGAACCATTTCGGGTTAGACCAAAAGTGAATAACATCAGTTTTGTATTTATAAATGCAAATGAGAAATGCATGTTGGAAGCTCCTTTCTCTATCGAGGAGGTGGAGGCAACAATAATGGACTTTGGTAGTGATAAGTCCCCCGAGAATGATGATTTTAATATGTTTTTTTAAAAAGACTTGGGAGTTCCTTAAGGCTGGTATTATGACGGTTATAAATCACTTCTATCGATTTTTATCTTTTGAGAAAAGTTGGAATTCTACGTTGATTGTCCTAATTCGTAAGACAACCGGTACTATCGATGTGAAGAATTTCCAACCCATCAGTTTGGTTACATCATTTTATAAGATTATCTCGAAATGTTTGGCAAACAGAATGCGTGGAATTTTAAGTACGGTTATCTCTAACAATCAGATGACTTTCATCAAAGGCCGTCAGATTTTCGATGCGACACTAATCACCAATGAGTGTATTGATTCGGCTAACTCTAGAGGCGATAAATGTGCTTTTGTCAAACTCAATATCGAGAAAGCATATGATCATGTTAATTGGGAGTTCCTTTTTTATATTATGGGTAGAATGAGTATGGGGAGAAATTGATCGGATGGATTAGATTTTGCGTATCGACGACGAAATTCTCTGTTATCGTGAACGAGAGTTATTATTGTTTCTTTGAGAGTTCAAGGGGTTTAATACAAGGAGACCCTCTGTTCCCTTTCTTATTTGTTATTGTCATGGAAGACCTTTCTAGAATGATGTCGTTTATTGAGGATACGGGTTTGTTCGTGGGTGGAGTGCGATGCGAGACGATCTCCATTCTCTATGTCTCATTTATTATTTGCAAATGACACTCTTTGCATGATTCAGGATACTGAGAGAAATGTCAAACACCTTCGTGATATTCTTTGGTTATTTGGAGCGTGTTTGGGACTGCATATTAATTTGGGTAAGTCTGATATCTTTTTCTCTAATTCAGTTTCGTCTAGGAGAAAGATTAGATTGGCTTGTATTCTGGGATTTAAAATTAGAACTTTTCGTCTATGTATCTCGGGCTCCCTCTAGGGGCTAAAGCTAGCTCCAAAGCTTTTGGGACCCAATCATAAGTAAGATGAAGAGGGAGCTTCTCATATGGAAAAGTAAGATGATTTCTAAGGGAGGTTGAATAGTTCTTATCAAAATCGCTCTTTTTTTAATGCCAACTTATATGATGTCTCTATTTGTCATCCCTAAGTATGTGGCCGTGAAGATGGAGAGAATTATGTGTAAATTTTTATAGGGATCATTTGATTCCTCATTTTCTCATTTAGTGAGTTGAGATAAAATTAAGTTAATAAAAGAGTAAGGAGGACTAAGAATCTGCGATCTTATTTCTTTTAATAAAGCCTTATTATCCAAATGGTGTAGTATATTTGCAACAGAGCAATATAGTATTTGGGCTAAATTGGTTAAATGTAAATATGGTCAGGATAAGTCTGGTTGGTTCACAAAAAAGTCTTATAGACCCGTGGGTTACAACATTTGGGGTGATATTTATGCCATGTGGAAGATTTATCGGGAATATTCGATTTTTATTGTGGGTGATGGAAGTTCGATTAGTTTTTGGGACGACACTTGGTGTGGTGGTATATGTTTGACGAAGGTTTTCCCCGAGCTTTCTTCTATTTCTATTTGTAAAGATTCATCGGTCAAATATATGTTTGACATTCGGTTTAGTGGTTTTGCTAATCGTATCAGATAGAGAAGAAGATTGAATAGTGAGGAAAGCATGTCCAATGATAAACTTTTGTTAATGGTTAGAAAAAAGGAGTTAAACACGTCTTCTCGGGATTATATACGGTGGCGTGATCTGAAAAAAACTTTTATTTGAGACATTGTTACACTTTGTTCATTAAGGTTAGCCCGATTGATCTTTGTTGAGAAAATTTATGGGAGTCTAAGATGCATACTAAGATATCTTTTCTTGGTTGGAGTGTTATTCACGGCGGAATTTTCACTAACGATAGATGTATGAAAAAAAACATGATTATTGTGAGTCGTATGTGTTATAAAAAGGTTGAGACAACTTTTCATCTACTTTTATATTGTCACGTTGTTGCAAATATATGAAGTTTTTTTATGGAATTTGACTTGAATAAAATGGGTTATGCCGGAAACTGTTAGTGGCTATTGTGAGGCATTGATTGGGGAGACTAAAAATGCGAGACTTAAAAGATGGGTCTCTATCCCTATAATTTTCTAAAGGATTATCTGGTTGAAAAGAAATTTGAGAACTTTTGACGATAAAAGTAGGTCGTTTAAGATTATTCACAATGCCATTATCATGACGATGTCGGAGATTAGATCTAGAAAACCCGTGGATTCGTGTGGAGATTTTATTGCCCTTCTTGAAGATTTTATTGTCTTTCTTGAAGATGTTTGAGTCAATTAATTATTTTAATGTAATTTTGTACCCATGTACTTAAACGATTTTTTATTAAATAGATATTTAAAAATAAAAATAAAAATTTGTTAACAAAATAAATAAATATATAATAATGAAAAAAAGAAGAAAAAACGGTCTTGAACCATCTCTCCCGGGTCCCGGCAAAGAAAAATGGCTCCGGCGAAGAAAAGTAAAGGAAAAAGCAATGCCGCCGATTCCACTCGATCATCTCCGGCGATCACCATAAACTCAACCAAGTTCCCGACCTGTATGCGATTAATTCCTCCTTCTTCTGTCGCTATCAATATCCACGCCAAGCCTGGTTCCAAACTCGCTACCTTGACAGGTCCTCTTTCTCATACTCGCTACTTAGAAGTTAGGGTTAATACATCTATACGGATGCTTCCATCTGATTTAATTGAGTTTAATTCAATCCAGATTTTAATGACGACGCACTAGGAGTGCAGATTGACGCGCCTGCAAAAGATGGAGAAGCTAATGCCGCCTTGTTGGATTTTATAAGCTCCGTAAGTACAATGTTTTTCTTCATTACTCTCAATTCATTCGTAATCCGAGCATAAAAGTACTAATTTTGTAAGCCAGCGAGTATTTTGAGTCGATCCAAATTGGAATATCATGTTTTATGAAAAATTCTAATTAAGATTCAAGGGTTTACATAGTATGGTGAATGGGCTAATATTGTTTGCTTGATTGCTTATCTATCTTGTTGATGTTTTAATGGAAGTCACAACTATTCATACAAGCTTAACCTAAAAAGAGTGGAAAAATGCCTTAGAATTCAATGAGAACCTTGCAGTGTCATTGTGTTCTTTCTCCTGGGGGATGCAAACCTATAGCACTAGCTTGATCTTGAGCTCAAGAACTTGGTTTGATGTTGATGATATATAATCTCCAACACAGGAGAAACAGTTCAATGTACTGCAATCTCAATATCTAAGCCCTTGGCAAGGAGAAAAAGAAGATAAAAACTAAGAAATTAGAATGTGGACCTCGTGCTCCTTCACAGTTGCAATTGCAACGTATTTTGTGTTCTTGAGTGATCCATGTTGATATTATTTTCATATGCATGCTGTTTGGGCGTTTGGCATTTGGACTTACTTTTTACATACATCAAAAGATATTTATATATTAATATTATGAATATTGTTGGTGACTGGCACATTAGGTTTTACCCCATTTTGAATCACTGACAAGTCAATAAACAAGTTACCTTTTATAGGTCATTAATCAAGTGTAAGTTTTAGTTGTGATAAAGTGAAACCCTGACAAGTTTGCCCAAAATCTGTGTGGCTACTGATGGTTGCAAAGTTTTTTCTGCTTTGCTTTTTCCCAAACTTGTAACGTTTGAATACATCTTGTACTACTTTAATATAAAGTTGATATTTTGAAAAAATACTATTTCTCAGAATTGACTAGTAGTCAAGAAATAGGTATTATTAACATCCCCTGCTTTCAATGTTGATGGGATGCAATAGAGACATTTAATGAATTTTCTGGAACTTGACATATCATAGGTGCATCATAAGGGAGCAATAACAATTTATTTGGTTCTTTAAACTTAACTAATTATTTCTGCATAAGTTAGTTAGTTTCAATTTTTAGAATAAATAAGGTAGAAACCTGTTAATTGGATTTGTTTTATTTGAACTTACAATACTTTAAACTAGATTGGGAAATTGCTGATATGATCCGTCCACATTCTAGCAGACATACTGGATTAATAAGAATCTACCAGTTTATTTTCGTTTTCAGTTTACTGTGCATTTCTACTTTCTGGTTTCACATCAGTTGTATTTCTACTTCTTATAAACAGGTTCTTGGTGTTAAAAGAAGACAAGTGTCTATAGGTTCTGGCTCTAAATCGAGGGATAAGGTTATCATAGTTCAAGAAGTAACTTTAGAGAGTGTTTTTAATGCTTTGGACACGGCTTTGAAGTGCCAATGAATGGAGGTTGGAGCTTTTCATATGTTAGGAAGTTGTACATTGCACTAATGTAATGGTTATCTTTTTATTTTCTTTATAATTTTCTTTGTTTAGTTAGAGTTTTACTTTATCCTCATAGTACTTCTAAGGTACAACTTCTTTTGTTTGTATGAATAGATTCTTGGAGGAATGTCTTATGATATACTGAGAAATAAGCCAGTCTATATATAGTTCCATAATATGCAAATTTGTGATGCTATTATTGATTGGAAGTTTGGTTATACCTCACTATTATCCCAGTAATTTCTTCACCTGTTTAGATTTGCACTTTAATTTTCAGGTTGGCATCCCATCTAGTTTTCTATCCATTGAAACTTAGTTACAGTCATTTTAAATACATGTTTGTAGTAATATGGGAATCGAGTCAATTAGAGATCTCTTAGTGCCTGAAGAGTCATGGGTGTTACATATTTCGGGTCACCATGAAGAAGTTGCTTAGAAATGATCTTATTTGCCGCTTCACTTGGATGGTAAGCATCCCAGAAGAAATGTTTTGTGTGGTCTGCACACAAGATAGATGTTGGACCACATGGACTCAGCCCAGAATATTGGCCTCCGCCACAGCATGGTGTGTCGACTGATGTGAAACCTGATATTTTTTTGAGGTCAGTATGTTACGTCTATTGTAAAGTTCAATATAAAATTCACTAGGATCATATCAAACAAAAATTTTATTCTGTTGAAGTGAAATGTTATATTTTAAACGCTTTTTCCTGAACATGTGTATATAATCTTCTTGCATTGAGTACTTACCATATTGTTCATAGTTTCTGATGAGTCCCAGCACTAGATCATACACATTTGCATAAACAAACGTGGCTTCGGGTAGGTTTTGTTTTAGTTCCTGCAGCAGGTCCTTCAACCTGGCACCATATTGAAGTGCCATATTGTTTGGTAATTCGGCACACTCACTATCTGTCACCCGATTCATTGCTTTCTCGTATGGAATACAACCGATTGGTCCCACATTTGCCACTATGAATTTCCTAGCATCTAGATTATAGAGCCTCTGTGCAGTACAAATAAGTTATAATAATGTTATTATAATTAAAAAAAACAAATTCTTTTGCAGATACCGTGAGCTGTCCTCTCATATGGGTGATAAGATCCTCAATGAAAGCCTCTGGTGTCAGCGCTCTTCTCACACCAACGGAGAAGATTGGAAGCAGGTAATTGTTGAGAAAATCATTTGAGCCAAGTGTGACTGAGAAGATAGATTTTGTCATAATGTAGTTTCTCGCCCTTTCTGGACCCAACAATGAGGCAATTCGTTGTCTGGTAATATTGAAACAATCTATTTGGACATCCATTGAAAGCCTGTTAATCTGCAGCACATATTAGAGCTTGTTTGATGAAAAAGTAAATTATTTGGATTAAATGAATATAATATCCTTCATATATAATATTTTAAAATGCTAGAAAATATAAATTAAGCTTATATTAATTGATGATGAGAAAGGGTTATTTGGATTAAATCAAAATAACTCGAAGGCTTACTGTTGATGTTTTATGAGAGAAAGCAAATAGGATAATTATATAAAGTTACTGTTATTTTTTATCTGGCTTTTCTTAATGCTTACAAAGACTCTTCCAGTGTCTCTCAAAATCCCACCACCTCCTGAAGCAAAATTAACTCCATGTATGAGAGCTTTTCCTGTGGTGTTTGGTGCAAGAAATGGTACAGCATAATGTTTCTGTCCCATCAACTCTCCTGAAAATGCAAATCATTAGTACTTGAAACCTACATATGCATTCATCATATTGAAAGGCTTATATATATTTTGATTGATATTTATATTTTACCAGTAATGTCTGCAATGGTTTTCCCATTAGTGTAGCGGCCAGTAGGATTTCCTCCTGATGGTTTGAAATCAATGCTATATGGGCGGATGTTGCCTCTGGCCAGAGTTCGCAGGTAGTTATTGTTTCCGGCGTCTACTAATGAGTCCCCAAAGATGAATGAAGCTCCATTATTCAAATGGCTATCGGTTATTCGGCTAATACAATTTATACAGGTAATAAACGAGAATACCAAAGCCAGAATGAAGATTTTCATGGTTAATTTGTAAGTACTCTATCTTTCTATGCTTTAAAGTTTATGCACTTAAGGTAGATGTATATATATGCAAGTACTTTCTTCAATTAGAGGAAAATAAGCAACCGGTTCTTTTTATGATAGAGTTGTCATTTAATTTGGTTAGATCACTTTTTTTGGAATGAGATAAAGAGGGTGAGAAAAGGTGGGTAGCAACAACAACTATTTTATCTCTTATTTGAGTTTTTACTTCTTTTTTTAACCTGGGGTAAATTTATTAACATAAGTTTTTTCCTTCATATTTTATTTGGTAAGAGTTTGATGATACATCTCCTTGGTTTCCAAATTGAGCTATAAATGTTGTTAGGCATTTTTGATTAGGTTGGACCAATATATTTTACTAAAAAAATGCTTCTTTCCACTTGAGTTATCCGAGTGGGTATAAGGTTTTTTTTGGCCCCGCTTAAACTCAAAACTATCCCATATAGTATAAGGTTTTTGAGCAATAAATATTGTTAGGCAGCTATCCGGGTGGGAATAAGGTTTTTGAGCTATAAATATTGTTAGGCATTTTTTATTAGGTCAAACTAATATCCTATATTAGGATAAATATTGTTAGGCAAGCTATAAGGGTAGGTATAAGGTTTTTGAGCTATAAATATTTTTAGACATTTTTTATTAGGTTAAACTAATATGCTACATTAGGAAAATTGTTTTTTAGGCTTGGTTTTAAATAACTGAAACCAATATAATTTATTTTAAATTATTATATTTTATTTTATTCATATATTAATACTATTTAAATTTTTTTTATTAAAAAATAATAATCACATACTCAAAGTTATCAACCATCAATAATCTCAATCCCCGTGTTTTTTTAGAGTTTTTTTTCTTCGTGCTCCTGGCTTAGGGTAACTAAACCCTACTACTGCAAAATGACCCCAAAATGGGTTTTTCTCTTCCAACCCATCCCTAAAACAAAACTCAAAATGGGTTTATACCCATTTTCTCTCAGATAAAAACCGAAATTTGAGTATTTACTGTTCACATACTCAAAATTTTTTAAAAAAACAAAATGGTCCTCTAACTATATTATTATGTTAATCTTATATATTTCATATTTTATTTATATATTTCATATTTTATATAATTATTGATATGTTTTTTATGTTTTATTTTTATTTTTTTATTTTTATTAATATTTTTTAAATATCATAAATTTAATAATGAATAACATTAATAAAAAAAACTAAAAAATAACAAAATAATTTAATAATATTTGTTTTGATATATTTTTTTTTATTTATGTAGTGTGATTAAATTTATTTAATAATATTAAATTTGTTTTTTAATAATATTTACTTTGATATAATTTTATTGTTAGTATAGCATAATTTGTGTTTGTTTATTTAATGAGGTTTAATTTGTTTTTTTATGTGTATAAATTATTGATTTATAATTCATTTTATTTAATGGGTATAATTTTAAAAAATATTTGGTATTTATAGGTAGAATTGAAAAAGTGTGTAAAGAGGAATATTTCAGAAATATTCTTTTTGAATTTGAAAATGAGTTTTTGGGTTGGAAATGAATTACTGTCTGATGGGACACTTACTGCATTTTGAGTTTTTGAGTTTGAGAATGGGTTTTGGGTTGGAGATGGTCTTAGGCGGAAAAATCATTTAGACAATATACTTGTATAATTAATTTATTTATAAACTATTAAAAGTTTATCAAGACTTAATTTTTAATCTCACCTTTAGTCTCTCTTCAATATATATATATATATATATTATTTAAATTTAAATTAGAATTTTATTTAATATTATACAATATTTTAATAAATTATTATAATTTATTTTATTCAAATAACAAGTTATCACCATTATTTAAAAAAATTGATACATTAATTATTTAAATTTATTTTATTATAATATATTATTGGTTAGTTTTTTAATTATTTTTTTATTAATTAACTTTTTCAACTATTTTCTTATTACTCAATTTTATATTTATATAAATTATATATATATATATATATATATATATATATATTATTAATATATACACATAATTTATATAATTTTAAAATATCTTTATAAATAGATAATTTAAAAAAAAAAAAGTAAAATAATATTATATTAATATATGTAAAATTATGTAATTTTAAAAAATATTTATTATTTATATATATGTTTTGAAATATAAAAATTTATTTAAATTTAAATACTTTTAAGTGAATTTTTTTTTGTTTATATTAAAAAATAAAAAATATTATAAATTCATTTTTATTAAAAAAAGTATATATTTGTTAAACATAAATATTAATGAAAAAATAATAAATTAAAGATAAATATTAATATATATATATATATATATATATATATATATATATATATATATATATTATATATAAATTAACACCTTACTAACCAAGTGTGTAATTAGAAGCTAAATAAACTAATATTTAATAGTATATATCTCTATATTTTATTATGTATCTTTAATTTTGGTATTTGTTTTACTTATATTTCTTACTAACTAATATGGTGAAATTTAAAATTCTAGATTTCCCTCAGTTGCTCAAGATTAGGGATAAAAATGAAATGTTCGGTACGATTTAGGGAATCGCATTACCATCCCGTTCCGAAATTATTAGCTAGGGATGTAAGCGGTTCGATTCGATCGATTTTTCACCAAAAAATTCATCCCAATCGTTAGTGTCGATTTTTAAAAATCTCTATCCATTGATTGTGGTCAGTTATAAAATTGGTTCGGTTGTTTTATCAGTTAATTGTTTGAAAAGTAACAAATATATATATATATATAATATAATAAACTAAAATGAAAAATAAGTGAAGTTTTATAAATATATATATATATATATATAATAAAATAAATTAAAAAAAAAATGAAAAACTAGTGAATTTTATAATAAAATTCAAATAAATTATATAATAAAATAATTATTTAATTTTAAAAAAATTAGATTAAAATATTAAATAAATTAAAATGAGTTTAAAAAAAAAACATCAAATATATATAATAATAAATATGCGTACCAAAATTCAAATAATGAAAAAAATAGATTATATTCATCATTTACCACTAGAAATAAAGAACATACATTTATAAATATATAAAAAACACGTATATATACAGTCGGTCTATTAAACCGTCAATTTTTTATTATATAAATTGCCAACCGAACTAGCCATTGTTGGTACGGAAATTATGAATTGGCCAAAACTTAGTTCGGTAGGTTTATAATTATTTCGGTTGAGTTTTCATCGGTTCGTTTTTTGTTTTGCTTACACAGTTACACCCCTACTACCAATATCGTTAGGAATGGCAATGGGCACCCTACCCTACCTATTGATAGTGAAATACCTATTCTCGAACCCAATTTTCATTATACTATCAATCCTGACTCGAACCCAACGAGTATCTCTATTTGTATCTCCATTCTCAATTTGTCGGGTACCCCATTGTCTAGTTAAATATTTATAAGATTTTAGATATTGAAAAATAAGAAATATAACTTTAATATTAATGATATAAAAAATATAAACATTACTTACTCGTACTTATATTTTAGTGGTAAAACAATATAATAACATTATAATTAGGGCAAATTATCTAGACGACCCTCTAATTACTCTGATCGCTTACTTTTAGCCTTCAAATTATTTTTTAAAATAAATAACCTTTTTAAATTAAAAAGGTCGCTAATGGCTCTTCCGTCAACTTTTTAATTAAACATACGGTTTAAGCTTAAAATATTATTTTTTATATATTATCTTTAATCATTATTTTATATATATATATATATATATATATATATATATATAATTATTAAATTATTATATATACAATATATATAGTATTATATATATATATATTTTTTTTTATTATTAATTTTTATATTTATAAACTTTTTAATTAAACATACCTAAACATACCGGTTTAAGCTTAAAATATTATTTTTTATATATTATCTTTAATCATTATTTTATATATATATATATATATATATATAATTATTAAATTATTATATATACAATATATATAGTATTATATATATATATATATTTATTATTATAAATTATTATATATACAATATATATAGTATTATATAAATATATATATATTTATTATTATTAATTTTTATATTTATATAATTATTAAATCTTTTATATAATATATAGATAATATATATATATATATATATATATATATATTTATCTATACATATCTATATTTATATTTATATTTATATTTATATTTATATCTATTTATATATAAAATAAATTTTAAAATAATTTACATAATATATATATATATATATAATTTATATATATTATATTTAAGCATTAATTTATAATATATATATATATATATTTTAAAATAATTTGAGGATTAAAAGTAATTGAGTAGTTGGAAGGTGACCAATTCTTTTAACCTTCAAATTATTTTTTAAATTATATATCATATAAATATATATATATATATATATATATATATAAAAGTTAATGATTAAAAATAATATTTATAAATTATTTTTATATAAATATTATATATATAAATATAAAAAATAATGATTAAAAATAATATATAAAAAAATAAGTTTAAACCGTTATATTTAATCAAAAATTTACCGGGAGGACCCTTTTAATGAACCTCCCGTCAAATTTTTGGTTAAATATAACGGTTTGAACTTAATTTTTTATATATATTATTTTTAATCATTATTTTTTATATTTTTATATATAATTATTAAATGCTTATATATATAATATTTATTAGAATTATATATATATATATTATTAATTTTTATATTTATATAATTATTAAATCTCTTATATAAATATAATTTATAAATATTATTTTTAATCATTGATTTATATATATATATATATATATATAAATTTATATGATATATAATTTAAAAAAATAATTTGATGGTTAAAAGTACTCTATTACTTTTTAATTCTCAAATTATTTAATATATATATAAAATAAAATTTTAAAATAATTTATAAGTATTATCTTTAATCATTAATATATATATATATATATTTATAAATTTATATAATATATAATTTAAAAAATAGTTTGAAAGTTAAAAGTATGGATGAACTTCCAATTACTCAATTACTTTTAATCCTCAAATTATTTATATATATATATATATTATATAAATTAATAATTAAATATAATATATATATATATATTATAAATTATTTTAAACTTTATTTTATATAAATATAGATATTTATATAAATATAAATATAAATATAGATATTAATTGATAAAAATAAATAATATATATATATATTATTTATATATTATATAAAAGTTTTAATAATTATATAAATATAAAAATTAATAATAATATATATATATATAATACAATATATATATATATATAATAATATTTTAAACTTAAACCGTTATCTTTAATTAAGAATTTGACGGAAGAGTTATTGGTAATCTTTCTAAAAGTTTAAGGGACGATTTATTTTAAAAAATATTTTAAAGGCTAAAAGTAAGCGATCTGAGCATCAATTAGAGGGTCGCCCAGATAATTTGTCTTTTATCAAAATATCAATGATTGCATTAATTAAATAAGAGAAAATAAAAAGATGTTAGTGAAAAAAAATAATAATCGTAAAATAAGTATATATTAATTATTTTAATCAACTATCATTAAATTTTGTTTTGCATATTTTCGATTCGGTTCGAAGATCGATGCACGGCATGTAAATATCATCTCTAACCCAAACTCTGGTCAACATTGTAAGCATGAAAATTTGACCACCTTAATTTACAAATAATATTATTATTTGTAATAATATTTAAATAATATTTAAAGTTTTTAAATTTTAAATAATCAAAAAAGAGATTAAAGATCAAATTAGAGTTAATTATTGTGATAATTAAACCTTAATTAGTAAAATTAAATAAAAATTCAAATATAATTTGAGGTTAAAATATTGTATTTATTTTACCCAAATTTAACCCTAGAAGGGTTGAAATTATTTAATTATGATTTTAAACATAAATTATGTATAATTTATGGCTTAAAACAATTAAATAAATACTCCAAAATACCCAAAAATAAAAATAATGAACATAATTTTTATTATGTTTCCAGAAATAACTTTTGTGGAATTTTTGGTGAAGAAAAATGCTAGAAAGGGATTAAAATTTGATTTCAAATAACCCTTTTATATTAAATAAAACTACATAGCCAAATTTATGTTTAATTGATGCACCAAAATCCTAGACCATCGGATCAACACTGAATTTCCATCCAGCGCCTAGGAATCAGCCACGCCTGTCGGCTGTAGCAAAGCAAACGCGCGCCCAGTCCACACAGGATCGACTAACAGGTTGCTAACTATGTTAGCCCGATTTTCTAGACGCAGACGAAGCTCCAATAGAACGCTTAAATGCGCGTTCATTAAACCAAAATGATGCCATTTTAGGCGTCTTCTTCGCTGATACAAGGAACTCGCCGGAATCGTGATCGATCGCCGACGATCCTTCTAGAAGCTCTATCTTTGCCTAGAGTTGATCTTATCCTCTGATTTTTTTCACCCACGTGATCGCCTTATCCAAGCATTCAATAGCCCTATACCTAGGATTTTCACTTTCCCCTAAAACTAGGCTGCCACGAATAAGATAGAATTAGGGATAAGAACTTTGATCATCAAATTGAAGTCGAATTCCTCCTCCTCAACCGACCTAAAGCTAGTACAACCTAAATCAAATATTTTCCGGGCAAGAACAATTTTTTGTAAAAACTCTTCCGGTGATCACAACTTTGATCCATGCTTTGAAAAAGTTTCCAACAACTCCTAGAAGTGTTCTCCATCTATTGGTAAACTTCCAAATCTGTTGAATTTAAATTTGTAATTGAAAATTGGTTCTTACCAAGTTTGATCGATTTGATTTGTTCTGGGGTTCTATCATATGATTTTTTGTTTAGAATCAATCCATAGATGTTATATAAACTTTCTGTTGAAAGAGATTTTATCAAAGTAACCTTAATAAAAAAACGAAAATTTGAATTTAAATTCTGAATTTTTTAAAATTCATGTTCTTGAGCTTTAATCTTGATTTTTTATTCAAATAATTGTTAAACATGTTTGCAAACATGTTATGATGATTTCTAGATCACTGTAACATCATTCCGATCATGTTTGATCAATTTTGAAAAATTTTGAATTTGGATTTCATTTTTAAAAATTGTTCAAGAACTGCTACGATATTCTTGTTTTGGTTGTGTTTAACTATGTTCATCATTTCAAAGTTAATGGAACAAGAATTATACATTTAAATGACCTAATTCAAAAGTCTCAAATTTTGACCTAAATATGGTTTTTAAAAATTGAACTTTGTGAAGATTGATTGATCGTGATTATAGTTAGGGTTTTTGTTCCCCATAATCATATGAATCATCTGTAAATTACAGATCATGATTCCATGATCTGTATCAAAAGTTATGGCTTCTACAATTATTGACCAATTCAAGAACACTAGGTTGTCGACGACCGAGTCTTGTAGGACCAAGACCGAGAATCTTCGGTACGGACCAAAACCAATGACTGATGTTCTTGAGACAAGACTAAGACCGAGGACTAGTGTTCTTGAGTTAGGACCGAGAGGTCTAACCTGGGATCGAGCCTCCCTAGTCCACGCCCAAGAAACCTAGACCTCAGACCGAGCTTCCCAAACCTAGGACCGAGGCTCCTAAACCCTGAGATCGATCCCTCCGGTCCCTCGATCGAGTAGTCCGAGTTCGGGACCGAGCCTCCTAAACTCATGACCGAGCCCTCTGGTCCCTTGACCCATGCTCCCAAGCCTTGGTCCAGACCACCCCGGTTTAGAGCCCATTCATGCCGAGATCACCAAAAACGAACTCAGACCCTAAGACTCCGGTCCTAAGTCCTGTTTGATTCCACTTTTCAAAATCCAAAATTATTTTTGTAATTTTGGAACTTTAATCCATTTTCAAATAATCTCGAAAGATTAGAAAATGATATTTAAATATTTTCGGGATATGTCCTAAACCAATATTTTGGCTAAGGCCTGTTTTGAATTTATTTTTTAAATTTATAACATTTTTCTAATATTTTTCAGTATGATTACTCAATTTTATATTAACGCAATCGTAGGTACGCCCTTTTTAATAATTTTGTATAATTATTTACGTAATCTAAACATATCCTTGTTTAGGATTCGGGACTACTAATTAAAGAAAATAAAATGCTATAAATAAATCTTGAAATAGCTAGACTTTGTTTATTTTAAAATAAACCGTCTTTTGACGGGCGTGAAGGACATAACGCGAAATTCTTTTCCCAAGCGTAACCATAATCCGAACCCCTTATAGAAATTCTAGTGTAAAATACGTTTGTACACCTACACCTTTTTATTGTTTATTCTAAAATCATTTGGCGGCTTTGTTTTCAAATAAATAATCTTTTAAATTATTTATGTTGGATTAATTTAAACCGGGTTTTTTTTAATTATTAATTGACCCCTAGATTATTAAAATTTGAACAAAAATTAATTATTTTTACATGATTAATTTCAAAAGCTCCTAGGTATTCTCAAAATCTTTTAAAATAATAATTTCTTTTAAAATACGCCTAACACGCAAAGCAGGGTTGAAACGCATTGAACTTCGAGCCACACCGCGATATTCTCTATATTTTCACGCGTCATCCAGACACGTACTAAGCTACATGGGAGTGATTCCTAGGGGTTACAAACATATATCGAGTTTTTCTCGATCCGCCCCGATCTCTAGTAAAAGTGGGGAAAATTGCACCAATCGGTTTAAATCGGTTATCGCGGGGCGGTTTCAAATTATCATCCATCAAGACGTCGATGATCTACTAGGAGCCCATACACAAATGAAATGATTTTCTTGGGTTATCCACTAAAACCTATTGTATAGCATTTTATGAATGTCTTCGTAGTGCATCATCCAACCCAAAGAGTTGATATCATTGGAAAATCGATGTCTTACTCCATAACTTTGAGGGAACAAGAGAATAGAGAATTCAAAGAAGAGAAAATAGATTATGGGAGTGTGTGACTTGACTTATTTATTTGTCTGTGTTGATATAAGTCTTTATCTGAGACTACAAATGGATATAAACTAGGGAAAATAATTTGATTCATACTATGATGACGCCCATTTATCTTTCGCTATTTATATTAGCAAGAGGTAATATACTTGTTTAAGGGCCAATGGATTGGGTTCCCATTAGTGTGGATACGTGCGGATGAAGAATGAATTGAAAGGTAGACGTGCGCAAGAGAGGATTCTGGCGAACCCCAAGTAAGATATGAATCGTAGGTAGAGATGGGTCTGTACGGTATACCTTAATTTTTTATCCATACTTTATACCTTATTGAAAATTTCGGGTGTAGAAAAATTCATACATTTACCTTACCTTGATTTTGGTATACCTTAATTTCAGCACGGTATCGGTATTATACATTTGATACCTGAAAACATATTAACTTAAATACAAAGCCAATTTAATATGGTTACTACATAAACAATCATAAGTTACAAATGTTAAGAATTAAATTTAATTACAAAAATTAGAGTTAACAAGAATAAACATAAGTATAATATTCAAGTTAGACTAAAATGGATGCGAGAGAGATTCAGAACGATCTTCAATCACATTTGTATTTGCAATTTTTTTATAAATTGATAATACAATCCATGTTAGATAATAAGAAGAAGAATACTTTCGAGTCGTTTTATATTATAGATGAACTTCACAACATATAATGCTTCGTTAGGTCTATTTTGAAAAGAAAAAAAAAACACTTTATAACGAAATACAATTAGGTTTATATATGGTAAAATAAAATACATAGAGATTTTATATATTGAATAATATTACAGTATAATTATGTATAATTATATTTTGATTTTTAAAATTTTATTTTTGTAATTAAATTAATATTAAATATTTATTTATAAATATTATATATTATATATTTTTTAATTTATAAATATTATTTCGATATATCTCGATATACCCAAATTTTAAAAATCGTGTACCTTTACCGTACTAATAATTTCGGTATCGGTACCATACCTTATATTTTTTATGATATACCGAAAAAATCGATATTTTCGATATATTGTGGTATGGTATTTTTGATATACCTATAATATCAGTAATTTTTTTCACCCTAATCCTAGGTCACAATGAGGCTTGGAACTATACATTAATGCGAAAACAAAAGAACGATCACTACTAAATCGGTTGATGAATCACCCAAAAAAAAGCATTGAAAAAGGTCAAGCATATATATTTTGATGTAATGATCAATGATGAATCAAAATTATCTTCTGGTCAACTATCCATCCAGTTGATCATCCGACAAGTAAACAACTAAAGAAAAAAACTAATTAGTTAGTATTTTCTTAAAGCGGGCCTTTTGCCTTCCATCTAAGCTGCGCAGAAAAAGCCCAAAGTCAATCCCATCTAGTTTCGTTCAAGTAACGAACTCTAACCCATTGAAATGATCTTCGGATCTTCTAAAAGCTTAAGGTAAATGAACAAATTTTTATAAGGCTATATTATCGAAAAAAATAATTTTGAATTAACAAATAAAAAAAGAAAGACAAATAAATATGCAGGTCCGTCATGTCACATGTGAGGTACCCTAGTATAGCCTCTTTCAATTTTTTCTAAGTCAGATCTTCGGTCTACATTCGAGAAAAATTGATTGTGAAATCACCTTTAATTTGCCTTCCAACTAAATTAGAGTCACCCGGAATGATATTGCTGAAAGTTTATTTTTCAAATAACTCATATTGTCAAGTGTACCGATTCCAAATTTCATTCCAATCAAATAGTCCACTATTTCTAGTGGTCTCAACTAGGTAAGTGCATTCGACGACACATTCCCATAGCGTCATAAATAATTGTCAATGTAAAATATAATTCAAACTAGATACCACAAGTGATTACCAAAGTTTTAAAAATCGTGGTTCGACCGGTGGTCCAACCGAGAAACGGTTGAATGGGCGGTTCAATTTGGCTTTTGACTTTAAAACGGTTACCTTTCTAACCGATCAAAATCCTGTCCAATCGAAAATTTCCGATTTGAAAGGTTTCCATTTTCAAGACTTGATTTGTTCTTCTCCCTCTCTCGTTCGATGAACTTGATCTATAGTTTCTACATCAAGACTTGATCTGTTTCATTAAAGGGGAAAGTAGATTCTAAAGAGAGCCCACTCGTTGTGGCATTGATGGAGAGGTTCGGATCGAGATGACTGCGAGTTGGATTGAGAAAGAGAATACGTGAGGGACGGGTGGGGTTCTTAAATAAGGAAGAGGGCTTCATGTTTTTATACCATTAACGGGTGAAGGTAAAGAGGTAATTTTGGATGAAATTTATGCCCTGTAGTAGACGAAGTCGAAGTTTCCATTGGAAAACGAGATTTCAACAATCAAACGATTCTTTGCATGGAGATCTCGACGATCGATCGATAAAACCCAGTTGACTAGGCCTGTCAGGAACAATGATTAATATTGAGTTTTAACAAGAAGAGATAGAAAGAAGAATTATGAAGAAGAGATGCGAATTTCAAATAAGGAATTTTAATAATCGACGGAGATTTCATACCTTTGTTGTGAGATGGAAGCAAGACATGGAAAGATTTAAAGTCTCTTTAACGATAATGAAATTGATTTTTGTTGTTTAGGTTTTGAAACTAAAGAAGTCGAGGAATATATTTACGTATTTATTTTTTAAATATAAAATCCGGTCCAACCGATTAGACCGAAGTTCGAAAAAACCCGTACTATTGTCTGAAACGGTTTTCAAAACAATACTTATTACTTACATTGTGATGAGAGATAAAACAAACATCAAATTCATTTCCTTTTCAAATTACACCTTAAACTCAATATTCTATCTCAAAGTTTTGTAAGAGCTCTTATTAACTTATTAACTGAAGTTGAATCTCTTCAATAGTAAGTGCCACAATTATGATTGTACTCTTTGAAAGTTATGTTTCTACCTTATTAAGTTTTGATTCTTTTATCATTTTCCTATGATGAAGTTATTTTTTAATTAAAAATTAGCCTAATCTTTCAATCTCCAACCCACCAGTTGAAAAGTTGTAGATTTTGTAAAACAATGTAACAAATATTTTTTTAAATAAAAAAACTGAGTTCAAAAGATAAACAATCTAATATGCTGTGTATGTAGCTTTTATAGGGAAATTTGATGAAATTGCCCTACTAATAGCCTTAATTCCAAAAAAGGCCGGCGCCTGATAATGTTTGTAAAATGAGCATTTTGTCCTGCGAAAAGTCTGTAATATCCCTCGAGCGTCTGATTTACCGCTCAATTACGAGAAATGTCATTCACGCATTTTTATCTAAAATGCGTGAGTTGATTAACGCGTTTTAGATGAAAATGCGTGAATGACATTTCTCGTAATTAGTCTATTTCTCGCATTTGGTGTATTTCTCGCATTTGGTCTATTTCTCGCATATTGTCTATTTCTCGCATATGGTCTAATTCAATGATTTCTTTGTAGGATGGGCTAGTGAAGGATAAGAAAGTGCAGAAAACTCAAAAACAAGACTCAAAACAAGACTCAAAGCAAGACCTACTGGTGCTAAAAAGAGGAACCCAAAAACAAGACTCAAAGTAAGACCTACTGTACTTAAAGAACTCATCAATTAATTATTATAAACAAAAACGAGATTCTTTGGTGGTTAAGAGAGTTTGTCAAACACCTGGTGTGCAGGAGGACATACCAATATAAAAACACCACTAGCCCATAAAGTGGCGGACCCATAAATGTTTTCTCGGGGGGTCAAATACATAGTAACGTAGCATTTTTTGGCGATCAAATAAATGCATTTTCTAATTAAAATTTTACTCGGTAATTACATAAAAATACTAACAAACACAATTACAAAATAATAATAAGCACAATTACTAAATTATTCTTGTCCATGAGTCGGTACAAAAGAAGACAAATTTATTCTACGAGATTCCATTTGTTGAAATATTGCAATATTGGCTCATTTTCAATTGTTGAGAAAATATCTTTCTCAACATATACAACTAAACTATCATTCATCCAATAATCTCCCATTCGATTACGCAAATCGGTCTTCATTGCAGAAAGAAATCTTTCAATGGATGCAGTTGCAACTGGTAAAACTAAAGCTAACTCTATCAATAGATAAACCAATGGAAAGACTATATATTTTTTCTGTTGCAACAATTTATGAGCAAGAATTCCTAAGTCTTCAATTGAAGAAAATTGAGGATCAACCCGCAAATTAAATAAGTAAGTCTGAAGTTGTTATTCTAAAAATAAATAATCACTGCTTGTGAAATCTTCGATATAAAGTTTGGCAAGATGAATGAGTTTACGAATATAAAATTGGGAGAATGAATTTCTGGGATGAAGACATTATATGCAGCCAAGTAATTCTGTATTAACTTCTGAAAAACAATTATTCATTTCTTGCATAATCAAGTCAACAACTTAGCATTAAATAATAAATAATAACTATTAATAGATAATAAATCATAACTATTAATAGATAAGAAATAATATTTATTATACCTGACAAAAGATTCCACACGATAATGATGAAGAATAATGATGAGTTCCCCTTTTCCTCTCCGCCTACCATTGCTATCGGTTATCATATGCTCATTCATATCAAGTATTGAGATCGAGTGTAAATGACAAAAACTGTTAACTTGGTCCAAAATATCATGCATCCATCTTCTCTAAATTTTTGTAATTTATTTTTCGAACTCGCAATGAATGACATGGCTTGAACTATATTTTGATCTCCTCTTTGTAGACAAAGTGATAACTCACTTGTAATTCCCAATAATTTTTTCATCAAATGCAACACAAAAACAAATTCATAAAAAACTAACTATATAAAAAAAAATATGAAAATCTAATTTAATAGATTTCAGCCTAGTTTTATGAGAATATAAAAAAAATAAAAAATATAAATAAGAACAAGAATACAAAAACGTGATAAACACATATTATACAATGAATAGACACTCGAGATTACAATTATAGAATATTAATGCATATAAAAATAATATATCAAATTCTTTATTTAAATACCGAACAAAACCAATATAACTATTTTAACTTGTTTATTAATATTAATTTATATTTTCTTATAAATTTTTGAAATAATTTAAAATTAAGAAATATAAAATATTATTATTATTTTATTTTTTATATTTTAACCTTATAAGTAATTTGTATTATTAATTATATTGAAATAAATAAAAAATAATGTATAATTATTATATAAATATACTTTTAAAATAAATAATATTATTATATGATTTACATTATTTTATATATAATTTTTTATACTTTATTTATATAAATAAATTTTATTTATATATTAATTAAAATTTATGTATTATTATAAATATTTGTATATTAGAAAATATTGTTAGTATAAAATAAAATATTAATAATAATTATTTTAATAAAATTATATTTAAAATTAAAATAATATAATTATGAATTAGTTTATAGATAAATTATATTTTAAAATATAATAAAAAATTAAAGGTAAGACCAGGGTTTGATCACATGACCTAAGAGTTACTTGTCAAACATATATATAAAAACAAATTATTTTAAGGTTGGGGGAGACCCGGCCCCCCTGTAGGTCCGCCACTGAGTCCATATAAAAACAAAGTTACGGTCCCTCGCTCAGTTTTTGCTGAAATTCACGTTCGTAATCCTTAAAATGATGATTCATCATTACCTTATGCATCACATGTCTCTCTCCATTTTATTTTTATTTAACGGTACTCTGGTATTTCAAATATTACTGAAACATGGTGATTACTTCAAATAAAATTGAACTACTGTAATTATGATCTAATAAAAAGGTCCACACTTTCAATTTGGAATATCCAACTTCTAATTGTTACCCACAATAAACAAAGAATTTCAATTCAACCAATTATTTAATTAAATTTTGTTAATAAATCTTTAACAATATCTATCTAACAAATAACAGAATGAAGAAAGGACACTTAACAAATATCAAACTATACAAAAGTATTACCTAGGATGAATGAAATAAAAAAGAAACATATTGTGTTTTATATAGTTATTAATTATCAAACTGTCCATCCGAGTTGAATTGCCATAACTTTCCACATTTTGGTAATCTTAAGTTCTTTCACGAGCCCTGCTTGTGCTGTCTCTCTTCCCCTTTATAATAATAATTCAGATTTGTTCTTACGGGTTCAAGAGTGTGAGAGGTCAAAATTTGAACATTTCCATTTTTATCAAGATTTGGCTCTCCCTTCTTGTTCCTTTTTACCATGTCTTCTGCGTTTTTATGATCAGCAGTAACCACATACATTCCTCCCACTTGCTCAATTGCATCAAGTATAATCTGCCAACATCCAAATACACAAAAACTGAATTCAATCAACAACAACAGCTAAATTCAAAAGTATCTGGATCTATATATCCCAGAAATGATTGGTGGATTCCTAGACATTACTTGATCTGGTTTATTTAAGAATAATTTCAAACAACTCATTCCTAATCTTGTTGTTTAAATTATCATTAGCCAAAATACTCTCTAAAGGAAATTTAGTAATAGAATCCAGATACAAAATTGTTTGTCAATAAAGCAGATATGATCAAGATTCAAGAATAGAAGTTAGACCTTGATAGCTTCATCAACAGCTTTGCAAACAACAACAGTGGCATCAATATAACCAGTGTGTCCCACCATGTCACCATTAGGAAGGTTGACACGAACTTAGAACAAAAAAGAATGCCAGATTTTAAACCACATTTGTCAAAAACAAAAGTTTAACTTCTGCTTCCATAGATCAATGAATTACAAACTCATGTGTTGTTGATTGTCATCATTTTTACATAGATAAACTTATAAGATTTCCTTAAAACCCTAGATCCTGCATCCAACATAATATCACTTGGATAATATTCAAAACTCTAGAATACATAAGAATGCATTGAGACAAGAATGTCTTACCTTACGGAGTAGCGAGATCAGAGGGAATAGAGTTTGAGAGAGAGTCGGAACCCTTAATATTGAAGATTTAAAATGAGGGTCAAGATTATGCGCTTTATATAGTATGAAAGACGCATATTACATAATGCGAGAAATATACAATATGAGAGAAATACACTAGTAAAAAAGGTCAATATCAACGGTTTTTACCGTTGATATTAAACAAAAAATAGTTAGTATTGAGTAATAACAACAGCTCAAAAAACGGTTGACATCCGTTACCAAAAACTCCGTAGGCATTGCTCAAACATGAAATATTAACCATTTTGGGGCGGTTGTTATTACTCAATACTAACCGTTTTGTGAGCGGTTGTTATTAAGCAATATCAACTGTTCTAAGGACTATTATTAAACAATTGCAACCGTTTTACATGAACCTGTTATAATTAATCAACGGTTGTTATTAAGAAACTATAAAAGTTGTTGTAATTTCTTAATTATAATGGTTGTTGACATTTTTATTTCGAATTTATAAAAATATATTTCAATTATTTAATTAAAAATCACTTTAAATAAATTTAATTATTTTATACAAAATTTCAAATGGAAAGATAATTTTTAAATATAATTCCAAAATTTACATTAAAACAATTTAATTCCAATACATACAAATACTACATTTAAATAAAAAAAATCATAAAACAAAAAATAAAAAATAATAATTCGATCTTCATCTTATATCTGCTATTTCATCTTCATATTCATCGCTATTTCATCTTCATATTCAACTATATTCATCGCTATTTCATCTTCATATTCATCTTCTATTTCTTCTTCCTTCAGCATAAACTTCATCTTATTCATAATTAACTCGCATAAACCTCATCTTCTTCATAATTAACTCCGTCCAAATTTAGTATACCTAAATATAAAGACATTTACAACATAAATAATTAAAAATTAATGTTAATAATATAAACATTGTTAGATGAATCTGTTTAATCTATTAAATAAACTTCTTCTCAGTGTACCTCAAAAACTTGATTATACAATAATAAATTTACCTATAAGGCAAATAAGAAAGGAAGGAATTAAGAGCATTGATTTGAAGGAGGAGAATTATTCGTTCGATTTGAGAGCATAAGTTGAGGGATGAGAGAGAGATTGAGGAGAGAATAAGTAATTGATTGACTTGACGAAAAAAATTTGAGAGGAATGAGAAAATAAGTTATCGCTCATAAAAATAAAGGTTGTGGGAAGAGAGGTGATTGAGGAGAGAAAAGTTAAGGTTGAGGAGAAGTTATGAGAGTGATGGAGAATTAATTAATTAATTATTTATTTTGTATTACAACCCACGATATTTTATTAAATTATTTTAATTATATATATATATATTATTTTAACAAATTTAATTACTTAAATATTATATATATATATATATATATATTAACTATTGAATATTATATATAAATATAAATTATTAAATTAAAAAATATTAAAAAAATATTTAATATCAACTATTTTTAAATGGTAATATTAAATAGAGGGAATTTGGTGAGGGAATTACTTGGCATAATCTCTTTTCTCTTTTTTGCTCCCACTTTTACATTTTCCAACCAACCAACCAAAATGAAGGTGATGTCAAGTCATTCCCTCACCAAATTTCCTCTCTTTATCACTCCTCTATTATATATATATATATATATATATATATATATATATATATATATATATATATATATATATATATATATATATATATATATATATATATATATATATATATATATATATATATATATATATATATATATATATATATATATATATATATATATTTACTATATTAAATAACAAATTAAATTAATTTATATAAAATTTTTAAATATATTATATGTATATTTTATTAAATAAATATGAATATTTCAAATATAATTATATATATTTATTTAATTACATAATATATCAAATTATATAATATTTTTAAATTTAAGATATATGTAATAAAATTTTAATTTTTTTACTTATTATTATTATTTAATAATTATATCATATATATATATATATATATAATTAATTATTAATAAATTCATATATATTTATATAAATAATTATTAATTATATTTTAAATTTAATAAAAATATATAACTATATATTTTTCCTAGTTACTCTCTAATCTCTCCTCACTTATTAAAATTTTTCTTTAAATCTTAAATTTTAATTTCTCTTTTTTAATAATATTTTTTTATTCTTATTAAATCTTAAAATTTATTAATATTTTATATTTTTCATAAACACGAAATCTTATTAATATTTTTATTTTTACTTTCCCTAAATTATAGAAAAAAAATATTCTTTTTTGTAATCTTTATCTCACTTTTATTTCTCATATAAAATAAATAAAAATAACTAAAAAATTACAAATATATTCTCATAACAACTTTTAATAAAATATTGAATAATTTATTTTTTGTTAAAAGAATAAAATTTATTCAAACATTTTACTGCAATAATAAAATATAATATAACAAAATTTATACAATTTCAAGTAATAAAATATGGAAAAAAAATTAAAATAATATATATCAGAATAAACCTTATAATATCTTAAATTCTAAATCATATATCCTAAACTCTAGACTAATTATATAAATATATATTCTTATAAAAAAAACATAACCTTATACCCTAAATCTTAAACTAATTATATAAATATATATTCATATAATAAATTAATAATATTATTTGCAAATATTTATAATTAAAGATATCATAAATCCTAAACTAATTATATAAATATATATAAAATTGTAAAACCGTTGATTATTATAAATTTGGTATTACCTCCTTAATATCAACCATTTAACAAGCGATTACTATTTTTGGTTACTATTAATGGTTTTTTTTACTAGTGACAGACCAAATGCGAGAAATACATAAAATGCGAGAAATAGACCAATTACGAGAAATGTCATTTACGCATTTTCATCTAAAACGTGTTAATCAACTCACGCATTTTAGATGAAAATGCGTGAATGGAATTTCTCATAATTGAGCGGTAAATCAGGCGCTCAAAGGGTATTACAGACTTTTCGCAGGGTAAAAAGGCCCATTTTGCAAACATTATCAGACGCGGGCCTTTTTTGGAATTAAGGCTATTAGTAGGGCCATTTCATCAAATTTACCGCTTTTATATACCCATGTTAATTAAGTTTAGAGTTAATGAGTTGAACCTAAAGTAGTTTAGTCTTTGTGACCTAATTACTACTCTATAAATACTAGGTAATACAGGGTTTAACCGTAAGAGTGAAAAAATAATATTTGAAGACACTCCTAAGGGCGTAGGTAGTTTGGCCAAGGGGTGGATCGGAATGATATACCTTAAATTTTTATTCATACCTTATACCTTATCGAAAGTTTCAGCATAGAAAAATTCATATATTTACATTACCTTAATTTTGGTATACCTTAGTTTCGATATGGTATATGTATTATACATTTCATACCTAAAAAACATATTAACTTAAACAAAAAAAAATAACTTAATACATAACTACAATTTAAAAATATTTATCATAATATAAAATATTATTTTTATAAATTAATAATATAATTCAGGTTATATAATAATAATAAATATTAGTTAATTTATACTTAATTAATCAAAAAAACAAATATCACTCTTTTTAATTTATTCATTTTTCTTGAACAATTCAAGTTCATCATTTGTATGATCTTTTCATAAGTTGAATTCTTTTTGTTTAAGCCGATCATTTGTGCACACCAATTCCTCCACCACTTTAGGACTCAAATTGCTTCTAAAACGATCCATTATTCTTTTATCCAAGCCAAAAGCATACTCACTAACAACCATTTTAGGATGAGATTTCAAAAATATCTTTAAAAATAAATGAAATGATCGGGTATCTAGTTTCACTTCCTTTCCATCACTTTAAAAGATGGAAAGTTTGGTTGGATCTTTTCTCTAGGCAAGTTAGAGATGACATATATTAAATAATATAACAGCATAATTATATTTTGATTTGATTTTCAAAAATTATATTTCTATAATTAAATTAATATTAAATCTATTTATTTCCTTATATGTATTTTATATATTTTTAATTTATAAATATCATTTTGGTATATCTCGATATACCAAAATTTTAAAAATCTCATACATTTACCTTACAAATAATTTTGGTATCGGTAATACACCTTACATTTTTTTAGTATATCTTAGAAATCGATATTTTCGATATATTGCGGTACGGTATTTTCGATATATTTATAATATCGGTAATTTTGTTCATCCATAGTTTGATCGAACCTCGTTATATCTTGTGTTCTTTCTCTTGTTTTCCCTATTGTTATTAGTTTACATGGTTACTCGAATTAACAATTAGTATTTGAGCGTCATTGAGTTCTAACCTAAACTAATTAGAGAGAAAGAGCTTGTGTTTTGTGTTCAGATTATGATTCTCAGATCAAATCGACAACAATGGTAGAGAAGAAAGGGTGAAACTTGCTTAACTAGTTGGAGCTTCCAAACGAAGACGGATTTCAGCAGCAATAACAAGAAGTATGCATCTTCTTTGTTAGTCGGTGAAAAGATGAAAATAGGGTTTTTAGTTTTCTCTTTATTATTGGAAATAGATCAGTAAAATATGAAGGAAGGAAAGAGGAAAATTTTCATATCTAATTTTTCAATTTACAGAAAAACAGAGATTTGAAGATATATTTTAAAAAAAAGATGGTAGCAACAACTAACGGTAGGAGAGAGAAACAAATCAGAAACCTTATGGCTTCCTTGATTTAGGTATATTTGTTTGACAAAATAAACAAAAGGATTTTTGATTCCATATTTTAGCAAGTTCTTGAGGCTTTGTTTATCTTTGGTTTTGAACTTGTTTGATTTGTATTGGAGTTTGTGGAGATGTCTTCTAGTACCAAACATGAAGTTGGAAAGTTCAATGGAACAGTTAATTTTAGTTTGTAGCAAATGAGAGTTAAAGATCTGTTGGCGCAAAAAATAATATTGAAAGCCTTGCGTGCTGAAAAACCAACAGGAATAGAGGACGAAGATTGGGAAGATTTGCAATAACGAGCATTGGGGACCATACATTTTTGTTTGGTAGATGAAATCATGTATCATATGATGAATCTGCAATCTCCAATTGAGATATGAAAAAAGTTAGAATGTCAGTTTATGTCCAAATCATTGACGATCAAGTTGTATTTGAAGTAAAGGTTATATGGGTTGAAGATGCATGAGGGTTCAAATGGTTCAACATGTGAATATTTTCAATCAGATAATCACAAATCTAGCGCAGCTTGATGTGAATCATTGATGATGAAGATAGATCAATGATTCTTTTATGTTAGAATAAAGTTAGCATTGCAACTGGTAAGCACGATATAGAAGGAATTATTAATTATGTGCATTCCGACGTATGGGGTCCTACAAGAGAATCGTCATTGGGTGGAGCTTTATACTACGTGACCTTTATTGATGATTATTCTAGAAAGTTCTGGATTTATTTCTTGAAACATAAATATGAATTACCAAATTCAACCTATAAAAAGCGGAGGTAGAGAACTAAACAGACAGAAAAATCAAGTATTTGAGGTCTGATAATATATAGAGTACATAAACACACAATTTAAGAAGTGTTACGAGGAGCATGGTATTTAGAGGCACTTTACAGTACGTAAGACACCCCAACAAAATGGTGTGGCTGAAAGAATGAACGAATTCATTACTAAGAAGGCAAGGTACTTGAGATTGAATGCGGGGCTTCCTAAAGGTTTCTAGGCAGAAGTTGTGAATATGACGGGTTATCTCATCAATAGATCACCACGGGCATCTTTGAGATGCAAAGTTGTTGAATATTAGTGGACAGGCAATGTAGTTGACTTTAATAATTTAAAGATTTATTGATTTCCAACATATGTGCTTGTACCGGGTAATGAAAGATCAAAAATTGATCCAAAATCCAAGCAATACATCTTTCTAGGTTACACGAAAGGTGTTAAGGGATACAAGTTTTGGGATCCAATTACAAAGACAACTGTGATCAGTAGAGATGCTGTATATTATGAGCAATCTATGTTGCAGGAGAGAAAAGACAACATTGTGAAAAAATTCTCTATTTCATATACATTACAGATGGATTTAGAAGAACCCATGGTCGCATATGATAGGGTTGAGATGAATTTAGAACAACCTTCAGTGATATCTTATAGAGGTGAGAGTTCAAATTCAGTTTCTGAATGTCATGATACAAATGGTTTGCAAGACTACAGTCTAGTCAGAGATAGACAAAGACACACTACTATAAAGCCTCCTAATAGATTTGGTTATGAAGACATGGTCTCGTTCACACTACTTATCATTGTTGATGATTCGGTAAGCTTTTAGGAAGCTATTACGACTCATGTGAAAGATACATGGATGGGTGAGATGGTTGAGGAGATGGAGTATTTGCATAAGAACCAGACATGGGAACAAACTAAGCTTCCTTATGGTAAACAGATGATTGGCTGAAAATGGATTGATAAGAAGAAACCAACAGTATCAGAAAAAGAAGGGAAAAGTTTAAGGCTCAACTTATTGCAAAAGGGTTTTTGCATCATAAGGGGATAGATTATGAAGAAACCTTTTATATGACAGTTAGACATACTTCAATTAGGGCAGTGCTTGCGTTAGTAGCCAATTGTAATTTGCACTTAGAGCAGATGGATGTTAAAACTATTTTTTTTTTTTTGCATGGTGATTTAGAGGAGCAAATTTACATGAATCAATTAGAAGGGTTCACTCAACCTGGACGTGAACATCTGGTGTGTATGTTAAAGAAATCATTGTACGGGTTAAAACAATCTCCAAAATAGTGGTACAAATTGTTTGACTCTTACATGATTAAAATTGGTTATAGGCGATGTGAGTATGATTGTTGTATTTATGTCAAAAGTCTTGATGACGAATTTTATTTTTTTTCTGTTACTTTATGTGGATGATAGGTTGATTGATGCGCAACATATGCATAATATTGTTAGATTGAAATCTTTGTTGTGTCTGGAGTTTGATATGAAAGACTTAGGTGCTATGAAGAGAATTTTTGGAATGAAAATTCACTGGAATAGAAGCTCAAGAAAATTGTGGTTATCTCAACGGGACTACGTTGAAAAACTACTAGACAGATTTTGGATGAACAATTCGAAACCAGTGTCTACTCCTTTGGCGAATCATTTTAAGCTTTCTTCTAAACAATGTTCAAAGACGGACAAAGATATTGAAGACATGACAAATGTTCCATATGCAAGTGTAATTGGTTATTTGATGTATGTGATGGTTTATACACGGCCGGATTTAGCTCAAGCTGTGAGTCAAGTTAGTAAATTTATGACAAAACCATGTAAGCAACATTGAGAAACAATCAAATGAATCTTCAAGTATCTGAAAGGCACTTCAAGTTATGTTATTGTTTTGGTGGTCAACGAGTTGATTCTGTAGTTGCTAGATATGTGGATTCGAATTATGTAGGTGATATGAATGATAAAAGGTCTACAACCGGATTTATGTTTACTCTTTGTGGGAGACTTATATGTTGGAAATAAACACTTCAGTTTACTGTGGCACTATCAACAACTGAAGTAGAATATATGGAAATAGTTGAAGTTGCTAAAGAAGCGTTATGGCTTAATGGGCTAGTAAAAGAATGGGGTATTGAGAAAAGTAGAGTTCAATTACTTTGTGATAGTCAGATCGCCATTTATTTGGCAAAAAATCAGGTATACCATGCTAGAACGAAGCATATTGATGTGAGATTTCACAAGATCAGAAAGTTGATCATATTTGGTGAGATACTGTTATAGAAGGTTCATGCTAGTGAAAATGCAGCTGATATGTTGACGAAGCCAGTTACTACCTACAAGTTTAGACATTGTTTGAGCTTGTTGAATATCTCAAGTTGCTAAGTAATGGTTGGTATGTCAGTCCACTTGAAGTGTCTGAAACTCTATATTGTTATCTTCTAAGAAGGCTTGAATTTCTCGAATGTGGAGGAATGTGATGGAGTATTTTCCAAGGTGGAGATTGTTGTGTATGTAGCTTATATATACACATGTTAATTAAGTTTGGAGCTAATGGGTTGGACGTAGAGTAGTTTAGTCTTTGTGACCTAATTAGTACTCTATAAATATCATGTAATACAGGGTTTAACCCTAAGAGTGAAATAATAATATTTGACGACGCTCCTAAGGACGTAGACAGTTTGGTCGACCTCGTTATATCTTGTGTTCTTTCTTTTGTTTTCTCTATTGTTATTAGTTTACGTGGTTACTCGAATCAATACATCATGTAATTATTTTTTAAAATTACTTTACAAATGAGATAAAAAAAAATAATATATTATGATAGTTCAAAAGAGGGGTGGTCTAACCTGATCTATTATATTTAAAAAAAATACTTAACAAATACTAGACATACTTAACCCATACTAGACATCACACAATTATTATCACTTAAATACATATAAATAATAGTTTATTTCTAAAATTTGAAAGTGTAAAAAAATCATATTGGAATAAAGTTGAGTTGATAAATAAATAAGGGTTAGGCTTAGTGTGGCTTAAATACATATAAATAATAGTTTATTTCTAAAATTTGAAAGTGTAAAAAAATCATATTGTACTAAAGTTGAGTTGATAAATAAGGGTTAGGCTTAGTGTGGGTTATTAGTATAGATCCTTGCGTTACAAAGGATTAATTAAATAGGTTAGAATTTATAAAGATTAATTAAATATATTAAATTAAAGAGTTAGAAAATAAGAAATCAACTTTATTATAAACACTAATCATTTGCATTAAAATTTAAAAAGACATTTTAGAATTAATAATTATGATCATATGTTTTTTGAATTACTTTACAAATTTCAAACAAATTAAATTTTAATGTATAGACAAATTTTAATTAAATTGATTAATTTTATGTGAATCTATTTAATTTTTGATAGAATTGAAATTGTGTTTAAACAAAAAAAAAATGTTATTAAATTTGTTAATATATATATATATGTGTAATCCCAGGAATAGGCTCCCCTCCGTAACTTAGCACGTGTCGTGGACGTGTGACAATACAGGGGAATACATCACGGGGAGGCTCAAAATTTGATACGTTTCAACATTGGTTTACGTGTCAGGCTTCTTTTAAAAGAAAACGTTATTTTAAAATATTTTTATAATAATGCCTGAGAGCTTTGGAATTAAATATGTAAAAATAATCAATTTTGTTCAAATTTTTAATAATCTGGGGACCAAATAAAAATTTGGCTGAACCCTATTTAAATTAATTAAACATAACGTAATTTAAAAGATTATTTATTTAAAATCAGAGTCGCCAATTGATTTTCTGAAAATCAATAAAATGATACGTGTATAAACGTATTTATACTAGAATTTCTGTAAAGGTTCGTGTCTTGATTACGCTCGGGAAAAGCCTTACGCGCTATGTCCTCTACGTCTGTTAAAGGACATCATTATTTCAAAAAATAAAATAGTTTGGCTATTAAAATTTTATTTATAACATTTATTTTTTTCAATTAGTAGTACGGGGTCCTAAACAAGGATATGTTTAAATTACGTAAATATTTATCCAAAATTATTTAAAAGGGCGTACATGCAATTGCGTTGATATATTACTGAGTAAAAACCCTAAAAATATCATAAAAGTGTTATGATTTAAAAATAAATTCCAAATAGGACCTTAGCCAAAATATTGGTTTAGGAAATATCCCAAAAATATTAAAATATTATTTTTTGACCTTTTGAGATTATTTGAAAATGGATTCGGGTTCCAAAATTACGAAAATAATTTTTTATTTTAAAAAGTGGAACCAAACAGGCCTTAGGACCCGAGTCTTAGGGTCTAAGTCCGGTTTTATGGATCTGTGCTCATCGGGCTCGGTCTAGACCGGGGTGGTCTAGACTAGGGCTCAAGCGCATGGGTCCTTGGATCTGGAGGGCTCGGTCCTGGGTTCCAGAGGTTCGGTCCAAACTCGGACAGCTCGGTCCTAGGCCTAGGAGGCTACGTCCCATATTAAGTTCATCGGTCTAAGTCCTCAGTCCTAGGGTTAAGTAGTTTTCGGTCCTAGGGTTATAGGTACTCGGTCTTAGGGTTAAAGGAACTCGGTCCTAGGTTATGATTGAACTCGTTCCTAGGTTAGAAAAATCAGTCCTAGGCTAAAGAGAGTGCTTGGTTCTATGGTAGAAAATTCGGTCGGGTGTCTGAGTCCTAGGTCTTGGGTATTGATCTTGGGTCTCGGTCTTTCCTCAAGAACACCGGTCTTAATCATTGGTCCTAGCTCAATAACACCGGTCATCAGTTTTGGTCCTGACTCAAGAACACTGGTATTTGGTCTCGGTCTGAACCAAAGATTCTCGGTCTCGAACCTACAAGACTCGGTCCTATGACCGAGTGTTCTTTATTTGGTATGAAGAAATTGCAAAAGTCATAACTTTTGATTCAGATCATGGAATCATGATACGTAAGCTATAGTTAGTTCATATGATTATGAAGAAATAAAGCCCTAACATAAATCACGATTATTGGATATTTACAAAAATCAATTTCTAAAAATCATTTTTAGGTCAAAAGTTGGGATCTTTCAAATTATGTCATTTCAATGTCTGATTTTTGTTCCATTAGCTTTGAAATAATGAATAAAGTTGAACACAACCAAAAAAATAACATTATTACATAATTAAAATGATTTTTGAAGATGGAATCAAAATCCAAAATTTCTCAAAAACACAGTTTGATCAAGCATGATCAAAATGATGTTACCGTCATTGGAAAATCATCCCAACATGTTTACAAACATGTTTAGCAGCTATTTGAATCAAAAAATCATGATTAAAACTCAAGAACATGAATTTTTTAAAATCTAGTTTTTTAGTTCAAATTTTCAAAAAAATTGATTCAGGTTGATTTGGTCTGGTTTCTTTCAACGAAAAGTTCATACATGATATAGAGAATGATTCCATACAAATAAATCACATAACTAAGCCCTAGAACATATCAAACTAGAAAAACTTGAAAAAATTCAAATTTTCAATCACAAATTGAAATACAAAGCTTCTGGATTCATATCAACAGCTGGAGAACACTCATTGGATGTGTTGGCCGGAGAAAGTTTTCACAAAAACTATTCTTGACCAGAATCTTCAAACATTGATTTGTAGTGTATTAGGCTTTGATTATTTGATGGTTTGGTAGAGAAATTCCTAGGGAGTATTTATAGTGGTCTTAGGTCGATCGAGGAAGAAGAATTCAACTTCAAATTGACGATCGACGTTCTTATCCCTAAGTTTATCCTCAACCGTGGAAGCCTAGTTCTAGTGGCATTATATGCGATAACGAGGCGAGAATAAGGGCGAAAAAATCAGGGGATAAGCTTGAGAAATGAAGGTGCTAAACCTTTTGGAAGAAACGCGTCGGCGAGCGTCTCGATTCCGACGAGCGTCATGGCACGGCGAAGAAGACGACCCAAAATGGCGTCGTTTTGTGGCACCGTTAGGCGTTCCGTCCGGTCCATCAACGATTAGGCTAACGGGGTTAGTTTATCCCGTTAGTTGATCTGGTGTGAACGGGGGTGCGCTAGCTTCGTTACAACGGGTGTATGCACGTTCCTGGATGTTGGATGATGCTTGGGAACTCATCTGATGGCCTTGGATGCTGCTACAAAAACTAAAATAATTTATGCTGCACTGGATTATCATATTATTTTTTTATAAAAGAGTATTTAAAATTGAATTTTAATCCCTTTATTACGTTTTTCTTCACCCAAAAATTTTATAAAAAATAATTCTAGAATCATAATAAAAAATATGTTCATATTTATTTTTTTGGTATTTTTGGAAATTTGGGGGTATTTATTTAATTGTTTAAGCCATAAATTAAACATAATTTATGTTTAAAATCTTATTAAATAATTTCAACCCCTTCTTGGGTTTAATTGGGTAAAATAAATACAATATTTTAATCTAAAATTATTTTTGAATAATTTTCTTAAATAAAGTTTAATTATCACAATAATTAACCCTTAAATTGGTTTTAATTCCTCTTTTGAGTTATTTTAAATTAAAAAATTCAAAATATTATTTTAATATTATTAAAAATATTAATAATTTTTTTATAAAATAGAGTAGATCATATTTTCACTGCTTACAATATAATTAAGGTATATTCTACACTATCATTTCAATTAAATTGAAATAAAATATTTTAAAATAATAATATTTTAAACTAAAAATATTGTTGTTTAAAGTGAGATTATTTTTAAATAAATTGACCATTATAAAGTATGAGAAACTATTAAATAGAATTTAAATATGGTAAATTACAACCATAAAATATATATGAAAATGAGTGATAATAAAATTTGAACACCAAATACTAACATTTTGCTACATCACGACCAACATCTACCTTCACTTTGAGCATTTCTCCAACTAATTTGTCATTATCAATCACATTATACCCACATTTGTGCATTTTATTCATTACGAACCACCATTCTCTTAATCTCTCAAATTGGCATCCATCTCATCTAAAATCTGATAATTCTTTTAATTTCTCAAATTTAGACTCACATATACTATTATCATAATCATTTTAATCTTTATAATACACCATTTAAAATGTGCATCAACTAAGACACCAAACATAATCTCATGTTTGAAATATGAATACACCACTTAGGATTATTGAATTCAATTTATAATTTTGTGTAGGTATATATTTTTCTATATAAACTTGAATATATCAAAAAGATATATTTTTAATAAATTATTTGAAAATTTTAATTAGAGAGGTAATAATATTTTAAAATTTAATATTTAAATTATATAGTATAAAATAATTAATAAAATATAATTATTGATATATGATATATATAATTATTTATTAACAAAATTCTAAGTAAAGAAAAAATATAAATTAAAAATAATAATACAATGACATATCTAATAAATGTTAAGAAAAAATAAAATAAAATATTTAACCTAATAAAAGTAAATGAAAAAAAAAAATTATTATAAAAGAGAGACAAATAATTCACAAATTAATTTATTTTTATTTAATATCACAAATTAAATTATATATAAATTGTTATATATATATATTTAATATATATATTTAATAAATAATTATATAAATTATTAGTACATCAAGACTTACAACGCAGTGATTAATGTTATATGAGACATTTTATATTTATAATATATCACATTTTAATATTTATATTATTTCTTTAAAATCCATCAGTTAGGACTACATTTCAAGTATTAAATTTAAAAGGTGAATATTTAACTATTACCTTACTAGTTATTATGGTTGAAATTATTTTATAATTTTATATATATATATATATATATATATATATTATCAAAGAAGAATTTATTTTTATTTAAATATATTAAATATTAATTTTTAAATATGTTGTTATATATATTTAATAATTAATATGCATTAGTTATTATTTTAAATATATAATTAAAAATGATATTTTGTATAATTTATACCACCCATTAACTTATAATGTTGGTTTTTTTTAGGAGTTGGGGGTTGAGGTTTGGGTTTGGGTTTGGGTTGGATTGGGGTGGAGGAATTTACAAGTTAGGTTTATATTTAAAAGAATAAACTTCGTTCAAGACCGTCTTCCCTCACTAATTCATTATTATCGGTCACATTATACCATCATTATGGTGAACATTTTAAATAATACATCACTTGTGATTATTAAAATTATATATATAGTATATAAAACAAAAATTTAATAATATCATCTATCCTATCTATAATATATCTTTATATTTATATATATATATATATATTTCAACATATAATTTTTAATAAAATAAAAATTATACATATTTTAATTTATTTTAAAAATTAATATTAAACGTTCTTTTCCTAAAATTTCTATATATTAATTTTTCCTTATTAATTAAGTTCTTTTTTATTTTCTTTCTTATATATAAATTTTGTATCTTTAATACTTAATTTATATTTTATTTTCTCTATTAATATATATAAATTATATTATATATAAAGAGAATTTATTTTTATTTAAATATATCATAAATTAATATATATGTATATATAAAGAAAAAAAAAATAATTAAGAAAAAGATTATGAGAGAAATATATATATATATATATATATATATATATATATATATTATAGGAGAGATAAATATAAAATATAATAATAATTAATAATAGTTTAATTTTAGAATATATTAAGAGTTGAAAAACCTTAGTTCGATAATAGAAGAAACGGAGTCTCTTCGGTAGAGTCAGAGTAGTCAGTAAGAGAGAAAGGCACAGACTGTCTAACAACTGGTTTGTTCGGCTTCTTCATTCTGATGCAACCCACTTTACATTTACTGTCAAATTCCAATTCTCAGCTGTCTTTTCCATGGAAGAAACCTTACAAAACCCACCTTCTCACGCCCCAAATAACCACACTTTCTATCAGAACTGAAACCTCTCTTAAACCTTTCTCTCTTTCCATTAACTTGCAGTCATCCTTCGGCCACGAATTCGAACCACCAAGTCAGGACACATCAACAGAGAAGAAGGCCTCTGCTCCGACGCAACTTCCCATTGTAGTCCACCGGTCCGGAACCGTTTATCGTTACGTCTGGGAAGAGGACGAGTTGAAATTAGTGTCGGCCGATGAAGATGGGGTTTCCCTATCATCTTTCTGTCTCGATTTTGAAGATGGGTTTCGGAGATTGTTCAGAATGTTCTGTTTGAAGGTTAGGAATTTCTTCCTTCCGAGACATGTTAGTGAGAATTATTTGGAATATGTGAAATGGAAGCTCTTGCACAGGGTATTCAGCTCTGCTCTTCAAGTACTTGCTACCCAGGTGAGTCTTCTTCAATGGTGGAAATCACTGTTTACTTTTGATTTTCAATTCTTCATTGAAAAAAATTTAATCTTGTTAGGCAATGTTGAGAGCAATAGGAATTGGTCATTCTCGTACACTTCCTTCGGCTGCAGCTTTGAACTGGGTATTGAAAGATGGGCTTGGTAGACTATGCAGATGTCTCTACACAGCTAGCTTAGCATCTGCTTTTTGATACAAACTTGAAGGTGTAAATTCTCATAAATACAATTCAAATGAGGAATGTCTGTCTGTCTGTCTGTCTGTCTGGTCTCTTTAATTTTAAAGTGGTTAATAACATGATGATCTCTCTTTGTTGCAGAGAGTGAGGTTTTTGACATCAGTTCTCTTCAGTTTGAGCATTGGTGTTGAGCTTTTGACTCCTATTTTTCCCCATCACTTCTTGCTTCTCGCATCTCTAGCCAATATCGCCAAACAAATAAGTCTCGCTTGCTACCTTGCGACTGGTGTAAGCATTCAAGTTTTCTTTTTATGATTATTTCTTCATTTAAGAAACTTGTTACATTTTGCAATACTTTCGAAAATGCGGTTTAATACCTTACTGAATCTATCTATTCATTACGTTGTCAATGAGCAGTCTGCTGTGCATAGAAGTTTTGCCATAGTAGATAACCTAGGAGAAGTGTCTGCAAAATCGCAGGTTAACTATTTTCTTATACTTTAAGCAATTTATTTCTTATTACACATGGTGGTGGTAACCTCAATCTTTTGGAGCAGATTCAAACTGTGTGCTTCGACAACCTAGGTTGATGCTTGCTGCCACTTTGGATATTCTGCTCCAAAAAAATCAAAGGTTTTTTGCTTTCTTCTTTTTTTATCTTATGGGATTCTCTTGGAAGACAATTGAAGGCTGTTACAATATTTAAAATCAACTTAAGCTTTCAGTTTTGTTGGTTATTTTACTAATTTCTTGCATATGGAAGGTTGCAAGGAACTTTGCCCTTTCTTCTCTACCCAATTTTTACATTATTTGACCTTTATGGAATTTACGAGGGGCTGAAGCATGTTCATCTGCAAACATTAACAAAGGTTGGTTGTTCCTTCTTCTCTATATTATGGAATATGTTAATGTTATATGACCATCTAAAATTGAATGCAAGATGAAATTTCTGCCTCCTGTTTAGTGGATTCTGCCCTAGATTTCAAGTTGTTTCGTTCATAAAATTGTTAAATGTCCCGGGCTTAACTCATTGTCCATCTGTAATTGGAACAAAAAAAAAACTATTTTTTCTGTAATTTACTATTTTATAAATTTCATATTCAGGACAGACTCGAGATTATAATGAACACTTGGATTAGGCTAAGATATGTTCCTTCCCCTGCAGAAGTAAGTAACAAAGAAGGCATTGGTTTCTCACTAGTGAAAGGTATTATTTCTCTTATTTTTTCAATAATGCGGACGACGCTAAAAGGGCTTGTGGATTATTTGTAACTGAAATTATTTTTGTGTTCCCTCTAGGGAGTGATTCAGTATGGCCCATAAGAATTGGTTTGTTGAATCCCAAAGACAAAATATCGAATTTGACATCGGCTACAATATCCGTGAAAGAAAGTGACTTCTATTTCATATGCTTGGAGGTTCCGGAAAATTCTTGAGATCAAAACAAGTTAGTCTTGCATAATCTTATTATTTATTACATTTGAGTTTTGACCTTCCGGAAACAGTATTTTTACATCGTTGTACCAATATAACAGAAACAAATTCTGCTTTGCCTGCGGGAGGGTGCTTGTTCTTCAGATATTATCATGGGTGTATTACAGGTAAATAGTAAAAAAAATTGTTTTCTGCAAATTCTATACTGAAACTTGCTCATTTTTTTTACAAAAAAAAATTGTGAATCCTAAAGAACTTTGCACTTTTTTTACCACTTATCAAGGAAGTGTATGAATAAATGATTTTCTGTCATGTAGGCTTGCTATATTCGCAATGCAATTTTGTCGGGCCGGAGCAGATGGGAGACCAGCTTAGAAAATTGCGACGCTCGGTTTTCTGATTTAGATATTAGAGAATGGTTTAAATTGATTGAGAAAACGAAAACCCTAACAATTCAGGAGTTAACCTTATTGACTGGAAATATGGTATTGTTAGGATGGACTACAAAGAACATTTTGCTAAGTACAGAGGAGCAAATTCGATATGATTTTGCTTAGTACTGTCCATATCAATTTCAGCTATTAGCTCTGTAATTTATTATTTTTAAAATATTGTTTGAGCCCTTTTTCCAACTGTGTTTCAATACAAAGGTCTCACCTGCTGTTTCAAGATACAATTAGCCTAAATATTTCTGTCTAAAGTAGGCACTTTTGAAACCCAGGCAACTGTCAATTTTTCATTTGTCATTATTTCTCTCTTGGAAACTGCACCAAAAACAGTTTCAAACAGCATTTTATTTATAAGTTGTGTTTAAACAAAATTAAATATCATTTCATTTTTTTTTATTTATTAAATTATTTTATTCATTAAACAAAATATTAAAATATTTTTTATTTTAAATTAGTATTTTATCTTTTATTTATATATATCAATATCTTGTAAGTCATTTTACTAAAAATAATCACATCTAAGTTATATATATATATATATATATATATATAAAATGATGCTTAATTTTTAAAGTGTCTGGATTGCCGGGTCGAGAGTTGTGGTTAATTTGAATATATGTGAGAGTAAATGGATACTTGAGTCAGATTGTGGGTTGACCCGCCCATAAACTTAAAACGGTTAAAAATAAAATTAAAAATATTATAGGTATGGTTCGAACTTGCAACCTAACAAAAATAAGTACAATCTTTTAACCAACTAGGCTAATAATACTTTATATTTTAAATTCAACCCAAAATTTGATAAACGCGTGACATTTTAACAATATAAGTCAACTTTTTAACTACTATATATAATATATATATATATATATATATATATATATAATGATACTTAATTTTTAAAGTATCGGATTGCCGGGTCGAAAGCTGTGGTAATTTGGATATATGTGAGTAAATTGATACTTAGGTCGGATTGTGAGTTGACCCGCCCATAAAGAATTTACCGTAATATTTTATCACGGTTTTTTATATTATTACTCGTGCAAATGCACGGGATACATGCTAGTTCAAATAATTTCAATCGAACAAACTCCACCAATTTTTCATTACAGATTTTCTCTTATTTTATACCTTAATAATCTTTACAGTCCGAAAGTTCTTGTTCTTGATACTCCTTTTGAAATAATGAATTAATGACTCAACCAATTACCCAATTGAGGCTCAAGAAAAATATTCTCTAGATCACACAATGTATAATAATGCAATTTGGGCTCACCAACCCCTGAAAGACATAAATTAAAGCATATATAGACATAGTGTGATCAGATAAAACAGTAGATTCTTTCATAATATATGGAGGGACCCATATCTATCTATGGTTGAATTGGGTCCAAGATTTTACAACTACACCAACATTGCTAACACTGAATACAAAACCCACAAGTCCCGACGACAACAACAAAGTTATAACATCTTCTATAACAAACCCATGACCATCCAATTTACCTAATCAGGATTTATGCAACAACATATCCTCTATGTACATTGTACAATGATTAATAAAGAAGCAAGTCCTTAATGAGAGAATGAACTATGCCTCCGTACTATAAATGGAGTACTCGCTCAAGCTGACGTTGGGTTTTTCCTCGTCCCACTTCATAACCTCCCTCGCATATCGAAGAGCATCATTCAACGCTATCAGGCTCAAGACCCTTTACCTTTGACACGTAAAGCTTCCTATCAGTAAGTGACAAAAAGCGTCTCTTGAAACTTAACCGCAATGTAATGTACACCCAATTGCCCTAGGGAGGGATTACTGTTATGCCATTGCTATTCCGATTGCTGTTGGAGGTTGTGACGACTTATAATCGGCCCTAAATCTTTGAACCATTCACATTGGGTTAAGGGAACCTGCTCTACTTTCTCCTCAAACACATCGTATTTCGTAAGAAGCAAAAGGAAGGGTCCATCTTGGTCGAAAGTTGGGTGAGTAACAACACTCTCGAAGAATTTCTGGCTGAGTATCATCTTGTTGGTGAGATCCCGTCTCCGTCGAACCCAATTGATCGTAGTCACTCAATTGCAATACAGAAAACAACGATCCTGACGTCTTCAAGCATTTCTAACCACTTGCAGTTCTCCCCAAAACTTCTAGCTTGTACCCTAATTAGTTGATATCTGTTGCCACAATAAATAAAAATTAAGAAATCATACAAATTTCTATTCTGTTTCGAATTTAAATTCTGCTGACCTAAGCATAAAATCGTGTTGATCACCAGAATCAATGTCATCATCATCAGGTGCTGACTGAGGAAAAGAGAAGTCTACACAAGCAAGTCCATTTGACAAAGTAACACCTTCGGCATACAAGATGTCAACATCTGATGGTTCATAATCAGGCTTCAATATATCAACAATCTGAAAGAGCAAAACAATGGAAGACTTAACTAAAGGTAATTTGTGGGTATTATTATTGTACAATTACAATAAAGAGAAATAAAAAAAAACTTACCCGCTCTAAAAAATAGTTTGCATAACTGGGTAACATTTCAAGTTCGCTTCTTCGGTTGTATGTAGCTTGTATTGCTGTATTATTCCATAGCTCTTCCACTAGTGGTGCATATTCTCGAGTAGCTGCTGGAAAAATCACCTCCAGATTACCCGTCACCATTGTCTTTAGCAGCCAATCCGAGAATGTTTTTAGCCTAGGGCAAATGGAATATACAGTTTTCTGATCACCATCATCAGTACTGCCTGCAATAAATGAGAATGACATCTTAGGGACATCAACTTAAATAATCAGGAAATGCACATCAACTTAAATTCCCTTGTTGAAATTGTATTCAAATTTCTGACTGTTAATGAAATGGGTAAATGAAGGGATAAGAATTCTACTACATGGGAGTTTAAACTATAGTTTACCTGCAGCCACATGTTCAGTAGAAGAATGTCTTCCCCTTATTTGACTTAAACTTTCGTCTTCAAATCGCTCACGCCCTTCAAGTAGTATACCAAGGTAACCATACACATTGCTCTGGATCAGTACTTTTATATTTTCACGTTCCTCCTCCGAGAAAGGAACATCTTTGTAAAGGATCTTCGCCTAATATAGAAATTTTAAACAAGGAACAGAGAAGTCATTTTGAATCCACAAAATGGATAACACTACCCCCAAACTTCAAACGATACACTCGCATCACATAAGCAACTACATCTTTCATAATGAAAATGAGAATAAAAATTGCTACAAGACCTCATACAGACTAAGCTACATTTAAAGAAAGAAGAAACCCACACATCTCAGCAGCATCTTAGAATGGCCAAAGTTTAGATTTTCACATATATATTTATTTAACCTCATAAACTGAATTTTCCATTACCTGCTTAAATATGGTACTCGTCCCAGATCCACTAGATCCAATTAGAAGTAGTTTTGGAATATTTCTCGGGTCAATATAATCAGATGCAGGTCTGCTTGTCATACTATAAACTTGTTCCCCATAAGAATTTGCAGACTTTGATGGAACAGGAAGTGACAGCACAGCACAGATCAGCTTCGTCCCAGCCTAAATGATAACCAAATTTAATAGAACAAATCCATAAAAAAATCTCAAAAAGAAAACAAATAAACAGAATTTCCCATAGCATGGAGTAACAATTGGGCAATGTAAGAGATATAAGTCCATGCAACAGACCTTGCCCCATATGTATCCTCTCGTATTTTTTTGCCCTTCTTCTTGGTATGACCCATCTGCATCCACCCAGAAATGTGGGTTACCAGCACACTGGACTCCTGCAAGCTGCCATTGAAACATATTTAAAAATAATAACTATACTTGGAACACAAAGAAATAAACTAGACCAAGGAACCATGAACCAAGGAACCATGGACCAAAAGGTTGGACACCACAGTCCAAGCCAAGAAGATACTTAGGAAGGTAACTATAGCCCAATAGTTTTTTTTTGTTTTGATTTTCTAATATGGGACGTCAGAATCTCCCTAACTTAGACATGCAATGGCCTCGTCGTGCTTATTATTAGATTCGTCTTCAATTGGGACTCTAGGACCTTGTTTGATCTAGAGTTGTTTGAATAACCAAGTGGTTATTTTAAAAAGACCTTGTTTGGTGTAGGGTATGCTGTTTGATGATTTGAGTGATGTGATTGATGGGTGGATTGTTGATGGAATAGTGGGTCATCAAACCAGGCTAGAAGTGACCCACGTTCACTTAGTTGTGTAGGATTCAAGAGATGGTCCGGTTACACTTTATTTCGTAGTCGGGTACTGTTGTGAATCTTGTGATATAATATAGACACCTAGACAAAATAATCGGACCACCACACCATAAGCTCAAAAGATGCGTAAATTTGTAACTATAACTCAATAATAGCCTCTCGCTTATAAGGATGATCCTATTTCTTGTGAAATCCCCAATGTTAGACACCACACACAGAACAATACATAATTATTAAGATGGTTGAAAGCCTTGGCAAGAACTGCTAACCTGCAACATACGAAGTTCTACTTTTGTAATCTCCCGCCCATTAATAAATACTTGTGTGTTTCCACTGCTAGCATCTGCTCTGAGGAGACCTCCAACATTAAGATGGGGACTGATAATTTTAGCAGGCTTTTCACCATCCTATTGCAAAGAGCATAGCAGTCAAAGATCCTGGATATATAATAATACAAAATGTTCTTAAGAAACAATTTACTCACCTTTCCCCAAAGACCTGATACTTTATCGTACCAATACCTTCCAGGTTTGAGCTTCTTCGGTGGGTTTGGACTGTTTTGCAATATAACCAACTCTTCTTGACATAGAGGCTTATTGTTTACAAATATATACTCCGGAAGCAACTGATTAACTTCACACGACCTCTCAGCCTTCATTACTTGTCTAATCTCCAAATCATTAAGCAATCTTTTGAGCATCCGGGAACATTTTCCTAAGTTTGCACGTTTTCCTTCGTCGATAGAATTCCCAATGCACGTAATGCACTTCCTTCCTTCTGGCATGGAGCCCATTGCTCTTAAAACACAGCTGCTACAATATTTTGCATCACAAACAATGCAAACTTCCTTCTCGGTGAACCTGTTTCCTTTATTGCATCTGTAGCAAGCTCCTTTCCTGGTCTTCACTTCAGGCTCTCTCTTCTCTCTGATGGTTTCAAGTTTAACACGAGTGAATTCATCACGAGCATCTTCTTCAGCTAACTCGAGGTCACGAAAAGTAACGATTGGGACCCTTCTTGCATCAGTACTGTTGGCATCTCCCACCCTTTGAGAAGAAACCCGAGAAGATGGATAATCTATGCTTAAGACAGACTCATTTGATAACCAATCGGGCTGGCTTAAATCGTTGGAATCTATACTATCCTTGTGATCATTTGAAAACTCTTGCAAAGCGGAACTACCAGATAGATCTTTTGGTTTAACAAAGTTATTGGTAAAATCCAATGCACCCGAGGAGGACCCTAAACTGCACGAAGGATCGTTCGTAATTTCGCGACTCATAGAGGAAGATGCAAACCCAGCCGAACAATGGGTTCTTTCCAATAAATCCCCAGAATGAATACCATCATCTTGCGATGTAAAACTACACGAACCACCCAATTCATCTGCTGAAGCTAATTTGCAGATATTCGAATCTCCCTCTTCAATTCCAATACCAGACTCTGGAGAAACAGAAATTGAAGACGGTTCTTTCTGTAGTAAGCATTCATCTCCAGCCCCAATCCTTCGCTCAAACTCAATAACTGATGTAGGAGAAACAGTGGTTACAGAGGCAAGACTCAATTCTTTAGAAAACCTTCTTGAAATATCAGAAGCTGATATTGGATGAACAACAGGCAACAACAACTTTTCCGTCTGAGAAACCTCAGCAACAACCTTAGCCACCGGAATACTTTCCACATTAATTGGAACAGCTCGTGGAAGATCATGAGTTATAGGCGGTCCATCATACTCTAAAGCAAATGAATACTCTACTTCAACAACCTCCGCCATTGAAACCCTCCCTCCTCCAGGCGGCATTTTCTCAACTAAATGCTTATCCTAACCATCCGATACTCTAAAACAGACGTTTTTCGGCTAAAAAACGAGGAATCTAAGCAAACCCAGAAACTAAAACAAGCTCAAATCAGGGAAAAGAATGAGAGAAAGATAAAAACCCTAAAATCTGCGTAGCATTCACGTGAAGCACATCCAGAGGACGAAAGAGAAAAGTTGAAAAAAAGGAATTCTTGGAAATTTGTTTATAGAATAACAAAGATCAACAAGTCATTTGGATTTCCTTCCTTACCGTGATATATAATAATGAATCTGAATGAAGGGTATTGTTTATTTTTCAAAGCTGTGTAGTATTGTCCTGTCCTTGGGGTGAAGAAAAGGTGATGTTGCTGGGAAAGCTTTGAGAGGAAAAAGACAACCAGAGGAGAGAGAAAGAAGAGAGAGAAAACATGGTTGATGGGTGTGAGTGTGATGTATACAAGTAATGGCATCTTCTTTCTCTTTCTTTCTTTTTCTTTTTTTTTTTTTTTTAGTTTTTTTTTCACTTTTTTTTTTTTTTTAGTTTTTCTACCGTAATATTCTTTTACTTGTCAGCTAGTTGGCACGTGGATACCAGCTGGATTTGGACATTTTACCAACCCTATACAAATTCCGGACCGGGTCCCGATCCGATTCGGTAGTTCCATTTTTTATTTTTGATAGTTTAGTTTTGGATTAAAACAATTTCAATCTTTAGGCCTTGTTTGGTTGGGATTATTAAAATAATTTAAAGAGAAAAAAAAATGTTGATTGGTGATGATTTTGACAATGTAAGGATATTTTTTTTATAAAAATATTTAAAAGATATTGATATATATAAATAAAATAAAAATAATAATTTAAAATAAAAAATAAAAAATATTTTAATATTTTGATTGATTAATTGATTAATTAGAGAGGAGTAAAGTGATATTTAATTTGTTTGGGTTATTTGAATAACACAAAACCGAACCAGACCCAAATAACAAAATTTGACATATTTTTTATATTTTTCACTCATTACTTTATATATAACATGTATTTATTAAAATGTTATTTTTAAATAATCTAAATCTTTACAAAATTAACAAACCTACCTTTTAAAAGTTGAGATATAAATAATTGTGGAAGTGAATTTGTTTAATTGTAAATAGAGATACATAATTAAATCATTTATGTAGTTTTGAATCGATTTTAGTTTGTTGGGGTTGATTTGGTCGTTTTATTAATTTGCAAAAAGTTATTGCTAATAATTATAATATATTTAATTTTTTTAAAATAATAATAATAATAATAATAATAAACTGCATATAAATTTGTTTAGATCCTCTGTTCCTAATTTACCATCCTCCCATGTTCTCTTCTAACAAAAGTGAGAGACAATATCGTAAATAAAAATGTATTACTTAAAAAAAATATTTACTATTATTATTTATATTTTTCAAGATATATTATTATAGTTTATTGATTGAACTTACATTGCCTTGTGAATTAACTATTAGTTGTAATTGAAGTATGTAATTTCGTAAATTTTTAATTGATTTTAATCATTTGAATGTTAAATTGATTTTTGATTAGTTTTAAATCAGTTTTAAATCAATTCGGTTCAAATTTCAATTTGAACCGTTTAATCAATTTTTCATACCCAATTATATAATAGTATTAATATATGAAGTGTATGGACTAGATTGCAATAGCTAATTTTATTAATATACTATTAGAGGTAAGTACATCACATGTTCTCTAAAAATATATATATATAAAAGACATCACGGGAGTTTGATCTTATAGATTATTTTTTAAATATAGTTGGTTATATGAAATTTGTTTTGATGATAAAATATTAAAATTTATTTTTAAATTTAATATAAGTAAATAATAATATTTTAGTTGATTTATTAAAATATCTTAGTTGATAAATTATAATTTCATGATTAAATAATAGTAATATGAATGAATAAGATTTTAAAAAAATATTAATGATCAAATGTGTTACTATTTTCAGACTTTGCACAAATTTTATAATGGATCATAGTGTTCACAAATTTTCAAAATTTAATACAAATGGCACTAATTTTTTTAATCAAAACTATGAACACCACAAATATAAATTAAATATAAATAGATATTGACAGACTGTCGCCATTCTTCTCTATCAATTTTCTCATCATTATCTTCTAACATACCCAATATAAATTTTATGTCATCTGATACATTTAGATAAGACATCTAATATAGTCTTTTTTATGTATTCATTTTTCATAATTTAATTTTTATTTTAAGTAATTTGTTAATCTATTTAAATTTATAAAACAAATAATTTAAAATATAATATTTTAAATTTTTAATAAATTTATATATATATATATTTTAAATATTTGGAAATTAAAATGAGAATATTTTTTTATAAAATTCTTACAATGTTCTAATTTTAAATTGAGGAAATTTAAAATAATATAATATTACTAATTAGAGAGACAAATTATATATTAAAATGTTATGTAAAGGTGTCAGTAAAACTTATATTAAAGAATTGTAAAAAAAAAAATAAAAATAACTAACTGATTTATTGTCAATTATAATTATAAAATTGTATTAGTATATAATAAGATTAAAAAAGAGTTAATATTATTTTATGTTTCCTCGATTTAAAATTAGAACCATGTAAAAAATTTCAAATTTTATAAGAAAATTTAAATCTCCCTATTAATTAACTTTCAAACATTCACAAAATTTAAATAATATATATATATATATAAATTTATTAAAAAGTTTAAAAATAACATATTAAAAACATTTATTTTATAAATTTAAAAAGATAAACGAGTTATTTCAAAATTAAATTATAAAAAATAAATACGTATAAAAATTATATTTTAAATCATTTTTATTTTAATTGAAAATGTGTAACCTTATTGGCTTATAGATCTAACTTAGATGATCAGGTTTTAAGTTCAAACTTTAAAAAAAAAATTATCTGTGTTATCTAGATGACATGACAAATTTATTTATTTTTAATTTGTTTGGATAAATTTAATAACAGTTAAAAGGATCATGTATACACATAATATATTTTTCCTTCCACCTCGCCCGCACAAATATATTATTCTTCCTAAATTTTTATTGATAATCTTGATATTTGTAAATTTATAAAAATATATAATAATTACTCTCTCATTTAAATTTATATTTTTGTTGTAGATTATAATTTTTTAACTATTATATTACTTACAAATATTAATTTATATTTATAATTTTTATGTAGAAAATATATTAATTAATATAATAGGAGAGTTCACCCATATATTAATTAATAAAATTTTCATATTAATTTAAATTCACATCTAGAGTGTTCAATCGGTCGGTTAAACGGTTCTGGTTAAGTTCAGTTTTAACTCTTATTTTATAAATCGGTTAATCAACCAGTATTGATATCGGTTTTACCGGTTTTGAACCCATTGGTTTCGGTCAGTACCATTCGGTTAACCGTGAACCGATAATTCAATTTTTAAAATTAAGTATTAAACTTATTAAATAATTTTTTTAAAAAAAATTATTGTTTGAACTAGTTCTTATCTATATTATAATATTGTTATAATATAATATATTATAATAATATTTTATAGATATATTTAAAAATATTTTATAATTTATTATATTATTCTAACAATATAATATATTATAATAATATTTTTTTTAGATATATTTAGAAATATTCTATAATTTATTATATTATTCTAACAATATAATATATTTTAATGGTATTCATTTTTAAATTAATACTCATATAAATTATTATTTTTTTAAACAATTCTATACAAATTATAATTTAAAATTAAAAAAAAAATTATATATATATATATATTATTAAATATTATTTATAATATATCTAATATTTACAAAATATCTAATATAAATATGGGAAGAATGTCAATTTTACATACCAAGTTGTAAGAAAGTGTCAAATTTATTTATTAAGTGTCAAAATTCTATTTATATGTATTAACTTGTCAAAAGGTGTCAAATATATTTACAATAATAGAAATATTAAAACGACGTCAAATTTTTTTACACATATAATTACCTATTTTATTTTTTAAATTGACATTATTTTTAATTATTTTTCTATTCAAACAAAACTTATTTTTTTAAATACATTTTCTCTCTCTCGTTTCCTCCACAACTCTCCATTTTTTATTTTAACTTCTTCCTTCTTATTAATAATAAAATTACTCATATTATAGATGGAGAAATGAAGAGAACAAAATAAAAAAAAAAAAAATAGAAGGTTGTGAGAATAAAGAGAGAAAAAATAAATAAGAAAAGATTTTGATGTTTGTTTGAATGAAAAAATAATTAAAGTAATTTTAATTTAAAAAATAAAAAAATAAGTGGATACTCCGTTTAACATTTATGTTATTTTAAATTGACACTTTTTGACAAGTTAGTAAATATAAATAGAATTTTGATACTTAATAAGTAAATTTGATACTTTCTTACAACTTGATGCGTAAAATTGACATTCATCGTATATATGATTAAATTATTACCGGTTAAATTGTTAGAAAAATAGTTTAACAAAAAACCGAACCGTTCAACCGGTAAAAACCGGTTAATCGGAATCGTTAAAACTGATTAACCAATAAATCGATAAAATGAAACCGGTAAACTATCGATTCGGTTAGATTATCGATTTGTCAGTTTTTTTGCACGGCCCTGTTCACATCAATATTTAAGGAAATTAGGATACTTAGTTTGGGTAATATATATAATATTTTTTTAAATATATATTTAACTAAGTTTAAAATACCTATTTATATATAATTTTGTTTGAAAATTGAAAATATGCACATATTCTTGATATAAGTGAAATAAATTTCTTTTTATGAATCTTATTATAAATTATTTTTTAGTCTCAATTCTCAAACGACAATGTAATTGTTTTACTATATTTTCAAACAATGATGTTGTATATTAATCAGAATAGGAGATTATTGTCAGTTCGTCTTCCCCATATTTAAATGTTGTTTATTTGTTGTGACCCAAAATCACATCTAGACAATTAAAATAATATATTGATGGGATAAATGAGTAACAACATCGTCGTCGTCTTAGCCAACAAATTGTTGTATGAAAATTGAATGGAATAATTAAGTTTTTTTATAATGGAACGAAGAAATTGTCAAAAGACGAAGTTGAGAGATTTGACCGCATTAAAAAAAAAAAAAAGGATATATAATGCATATGAAAATTTTGTACTTATTTTTAACATAATTATAACATTTTACATGGTTATATAATAAATTTAAACAAACAAAATTTTGATGACCAATAATTAAATCTTATAATATGTATAATAAATTTGCAATGAACTGTAAATTCAAGTGAACTGGATGGATAGAAATAGTCCATACTTTAGTCTTTCAAGCTCATCAAATTAAGTGCTTATTTTAATAATTAGAAGTGTATGGGTAAAAGTTAAATCTATTGAAAATTAAAGGATTTATATGTAAAACTAAGTTTCTTTAACACAGTATTTGTCACAGGTGTAAAGTCGAAAATTATGAATAAAGAAATCACGATAATCGGTATACTTGACCTTTTTGCGACATTTGATCAAAATTATTATAAAAATATAATCGTTTTTTAAACTCGTTAAATTAAAAATAATTTAGTTTATATTTTAGTATAAAAAATGTAATTGAAAATCTTCAATATAAAAATATGTAAAAATTATACAATTTTTGTTGTGGTATTATTTTTTAAAATATCACAAATTTTAATCAAATACACTTATTTTGAGATTTTGTGGAAATGTGAAAAATATAAATAAAAAAAAACTTTGTAGTCTTATTTTACAATTTATAATTTTACAAATTTCAACAAATATGACAAATGATTAGTTGAGACCGTTCCAACCCAGCAAAACTTATATAAACTAAAACAAAAATATCATGGATTGAACTGAAAATCATAAAAGAAAGTTAAAAAACAAAGACATGTATATGAAGCAATAATTATAAAAGAATTAAACTCCAAACAAAACAAGAACAATATATAAGATGTTTGTCTTACACAAAAGTTTTGATAAAACTTAAAACCAATCATGTTTATTAAAAATAAAATTGATCAAAAAAGTATTCTTTAGCTTAAACTAACTGTTACAGAAAATATTGTATTTAATTTAACTATATTTTTTTATTTAAAATGAATACCAAATCACTTTAACAAATTTTAAAATAGATGTGATAGTAATAAAGAAAATGGATTAAAAAGTTTCTTTAGCTTAAACTAAATTTTTATATAAAAACATAATCTATTGTCACCTAAAATATTTTATTTTATTTTATTATATTATATTTTATATATCAAATATATATATATATATATATATAAATATATATAATTATAATGATGTTTAATTTTCAAAGTGATTGGATTGTCGACTCAAGAGCTGTGATTAATTTGGATATACATGTGAAATTAAATGGATACTTGGGTCAGATTGTGGGTTGATCCACCCATAAATTTTAAACAGTTAAAAATAAAATAAAAATGTTATATCTATGTTTTGAACTTGCAACCTAACAAAACAAGTACAACCCTTTAACCAATTGGGTTAATAAGACTTTATATTTTAAATTTAACACCAAATTTGATGAATGTGGGATATTTTAACAGTATTAGTTCAATTTTTTAAGTTGATTTGTTGAAGTGGGAGTAAAAGAGAGGTAGACTAAAACTGATGAGTGATTTGTCAAGAGATAAAAAGACATATAAAAAAATGTGAATTACAAGTTTATGGTCAGTGAGTGATTTGCAGAAGCATATAAAAAAGTGTGATTCACAAGATAAATGTCGATTGGGGGTTTGTGGTTGAGTTTGACGAGAGATAAGATATGATGTGTCATCAATTAAGGTCGAATAAGATTGGTGGATGATTTACTGAGGCATAAAAAAGACATATGAAAAAGTGTGAGTCACAAGATGAGGGTCAATTGAGGGATTAAGTAGGTGTCGAGGGGATAAAATATATGTTAACATTAAATTTAAGATTAAACTTAATTTTTATAAATTAAAACCAATTTTAAATTAATTAGATTTGTCTAATATTAATTTTATCTAAAATATTTATAAATAAATAATATTTTATATATATTCTTATCTAGATTCCTGTTACTAAAAATAAAATTATTTAATCATTTTTAAAATAAATTTGATAGTAATAAATTCCTTTAAAAAAACCTAATTTCCAAATAACCACGTTAGTATTAATTTTGTAATATTCTATTTATAAAAAAATTAATTCTTATTTAATCAAATTCCTATTTAATCAAGAATCAAATATAAAAATTAATTAATAAATAATACAAAATTAATACAAATAATTAATGATTTAAATATTCTCAATAAGAAAAATTCAACAATCATGCCACTTTTCGAAGACCAATCTAAGAAGGACTCAATTTGAGTTTATAAACTATGAGGGTTGAAGTATAAAAAGCCAAACGAGTTTTTATCAAATATTTTGAGTGACAATTGAAATTATAATTGACAATCTACGTATATAGTTTAATAATAAAAAACTGTACAAATAATATGATAATTTATGTAAGAAGGTATCCATATGAAAGACCATATCAAATAACTTATTATTTAAAATATGAAAAATAATTTTAAATTCGATAATTTTAGTTTCATTTGCTACTAAAAAGGAGACGGGCTGTAAAAAATATCATCAACATGATCGAAGAGTATGAATAAGAAACGACCCATCGAGTATTATTCGAATCAAAAAAAATTGGGATGAAAAATTTGGTCCAACTAAATAAAATGTCGCAAATTCAAATTTAAGTGGTGAAAAGAGAAACAAGCCACATTTATATATATGCGCGTGATAAATGACAAATTTAGTATTATTGTTGGAGAGATTTGTTAAATTTATGACTCTCCTAATATTTTTTCATTTAAAGAACTCTTATTATCTTATTTATTTAGAGTAATGATAGGGAGCAGGAAAAAACTTGACAAGAATGCATAGGGAATGAGGTATCATTTTTTAATTTGACTGAAAATCTAAAAATTCTTTCTCCTATTAGATTTTAAATCCATTTAGAAAGTGACACATCATTCCCTATATATTTCTGTCAAGTTTTTTCTCGCTCCTTATCATTACTCATTTATTTATATTCAAAACTTCTCCTAAACTCCGTTACTTATTTAACGTTAAATATTATTTTTTTAATAAACAAAACCTATTTATTTCATTTATTTCTAAATTCTTTCCATTGATATTCCATTCAGCGTTCGCGCGAGATCTCAAACCAACAGGGCGACCAACTATTCTTTTTCATTGACTATTCTTCTTCCGTGACCTATCAAATTTGTCTATATATTTTTTTACAAATATGGGTCATTCTAAAGCATCTATAGATTCTTACAATTGTATAATATTATCATCCTAACCTGATGGAATTTCTCTAAATTTTGATTCCAATAAACGGCGCTTCAAAGGAAAAGGCACAAGTGAAATTTTGTACTTACCATTTTGATTCCAATAAACGGTGCTTCAAAGGAAAAGGCACAAGTAAAATTTCGTACTTATCATTTTGATTCCAATAAACGGTGCTTCAAAGGAAAAGGCACAAGTGAAATTTCGTACTTAAGTGGTAATAATCTATAAGTGTGAAATATAACTATTGACAAATAGTGTTATGTTGTTTCTACAAACATTCCGAAGGAAGTTATAGTACAATTTCTTATATGGAAATATATATATTTTTCCATTGTACACTCATGCGACTTTTGGATATTATAATCATTGCAAATTACATTTGTCTCTTGTTTACGTAAAGTGTTGAATATAATTAATAATAAATGGTGTGTTATGATATTTTTGGTATTTGTGAGTTCATAAATGTATTTTTTTTTAAATTTATGATTTATCTTTATTGTCTAGAATTAAATAGAGAAGATGTAAGGTCTTCGTTAACATTATCTTTTTTGTTATTATGAAATACCATAAGGTATGATTGAGTTTTTTTTTTTTAAAGTTGGTTATTCTCCATCAATACTATCCGTCGAATTATAATTTAGTGTCAATTTTTTATTAAAAAAAACGCAACACTTTATATTTATATATATATATATATATAAATAAGTGTTGAATATAATTATTGAAAAATAGTGTGTTATGTTGTTTCTACAAAAATTGTAATACAATTTCTCATGCGATTTATGGATCTAATAATCGTTGAAGATTACATTTGCCTCTTGTATACATAAAATATTGAATATAACTAATGACAAACAGTGTGTTATGATAATTTTACAAATTTGTAAAAGAAAGACGCAGTCCAATCCCTCTATATGGGAAGATCACCATCAATATTCACTGAAATGATGATTCTTTGATAATCAACTTGTGATGACCACTTTGTATGAAATTTCATGCAAAACAACGTCATCCTACTAGTAACTAAATAAGGTAAAAAAAGTTCTTTATATGACAAAATATTAGGAAAGTCTTAAATTTAACAAGGCTCTCCAATGACGGTACTAAATTTGTCATTTATCCCATATATATACATTTACTTATCTTTTTTTTTCTCTCTCAATTTTTTTTTGAGAAGTTGAAAAGACATTCATTTTTGGCATTTCTATGACTTTTCTAGCATCAGATGATTCATGTTTTTTTTGCACCACCCAGATTTAAGTTGGTGTTATATTTTGTTCGACGCGACATCTTATGTAGCTAGATCAATATTTTTATCCTAAATTTTTGTGATCGGAATAATTCTTTCAATCTTTAGTGAATCGTTTGCTGCTTATACCATCTGATTGCGTTGGTGATATTTTCTCGAGTCCGTTTTTGTCCCATTTTTAACAGCAAAAAAAACGAAATTACCAGATCTGAAGTTGTTTTTCATTTTTCTAAATTAAGAGTCACCAAATAAGATCTTTCAATCGGAGGCTCTCTTACATGTATCCTCCCATTTTTTCTACGAGTTTCTTACTTTCTTTGACCATATATATAGATGATTAGTTATCACTTGATATGACATTTTCCGGCGTTGCTTACCAATCCTCGGTCAAGGACAAAATTCAATACCATTCAGAATATTTTGTAGAGAATTTTCCGACACCGTTTGATTGGTTTGTTCGACTTGTTTTACTTTATCACTCATCGTTACGAATCTTTGAAGTCACCTTCAATAAATTACAAGATTGTTCGTCATCATTAAAATTTTAATTATTACAAATATGTCATATTATTTAACACTTATATTTATTTAGTTGTTTTGACTTTGTTGACATTATTCTATAATTTAATTTTCGATATGTAACTCCTTACTTGAATTAATAAAAATTAATTTATTTTAAAAAAAAATAATATTTAAGATGTATTATCATATTTGAAACTAATTATATTAATTTTTTTATCAAACAAACAAAACTAATAATGAAAAAAACCATTCCTTGAGCTCTAAACTCACAACTGTTTGGAAACATAACCATAATGTTTTTAATTTGTTAGTCCTATCATGGTATATAATTAATAACCATGGGAGGAATTCGGACAGCCAACCAATAATTTACTCAAGTATATTAATTGCATCACTCATGTCGGCTTTCACCAAGCAAAGACCTGTAGTCCATCTGTCTTTCTTCTTCCTTTCTTCCAACAACTTCACCTCTTCGTGAAACCCTAATCTTCCTACCGATCCATCTCAGTCCGCACCATTTCCAACAAATCATCAAGGTTTTTTGCTTCTCAATTTCCCCTGTTCTTCGTTTTCAGTTATTATTTGGTTCATCATATCCTGTATGTCCATTTTGATCTTATATATGCATTACATAGGATACAAGTAGATATGCATATCTATGTTTCTCAGGCGTGATCTTTAGCTTGCACTGAACTTTTATACCTGTATGTTCAGCTGAAATAAATATGCCTCTTCATTTCATCTTTGCCTGAATCTTATGACTTTGTTGTTATTAGTTCTGATTGACCGATCTGCATCTGGAGCGTGACTAGTGGATATGTCGATATATTTCATGATTTCATCAATCTTTGTAGCTGCACATGTTGATGAATTATGCCACTTGTCTTAAATTTCTTTGTCTATGTTTCTGTGAATGGAAATTAAATGTAATATACTGATTGTGCTGTGCACTAACCATGTATCAACTGATTATCTCATTGATCATGCTTCTAGCTTTGGTTGGATCGTGTTGTGTTCTGTAAAGATGTAGGGATTTGCTTTTCGTCTGTCACCGATTAAATAACAGAGGCTAATTTGGCATTACTGGGAGGATTCCAAATTTGAAGCTTAAAGGAAGTTAGATGTTGGTGATTTTCCTCTTTTCTCCTGGAAACTATACAGGCATTGAGTTAAGACTCTAAGTCGGAGGTCAATTTATGTGTGCATTGCCGGTCTATAAACACCCCCTTTCTGGAATCATATCCCATATTATTGTTCTTCTTATTGTCACTTATTGAAGTCCTATTTACTACATTCTTTGGCTTCAGTTTGGTGGGTTACTCTTTATTTGTCTTCAACACTCTTTCTTTTTGGTACAGAAAAAGGCACCAAGTCCAAAGGAAAATTCTATTGCTGGATTGTGCTGTCTGAGGATCTTGTCTTACTATTCTTATGGATCAGTCTGCTGGAAATAATTTGTCTGGAGGATCTCACTTAGGTTTGTGCTTGTTATAAAATAAGTTGATATCTGGATTATATAAAGCCCTTCGCACATATGTATGATTCAGCAGCTTAAAGTTTCCTGCACTTACTTGGGAAATTTATTTTTTCGAATGCTTTGTGTAGCTTGTGTTGAAATCAGAGCTTGGTTTGTAGAATCTCAGTTACTTGGACTCGCCAAACTATTGGCTGCAAAGTTGACAAAATTAATGATAATTAACATAACTCCATAATGAAAGATTATGTTCGCTAGTGTTTCATTCTTGTACCAAACTCGATCATCATAAGGGGAATGAAGAAGAATATGTAATGGCTATCTTCCCTCTCTCCTAAAGACATTTGCATTAGAAAACATTTGACTATTTCCTTTTACTTCAAGATCCCTCTCTTTCCACTATAATCATGGTATTTTGGTATAAGATGAGTGGCATACTTAATAATATTTATTTCCTTCTTCCTACTTGTTGACGAGTTAACAGAATAAATAAGCATATATTTACATGAATAGATTTGACTATATACTAGTATTTTCATTTGTTTGTTTTCTGTACTTTTGTCGTATTTGATAGTTTTTCATCCACTGATTTCTTTATTGTGTATAGGGGACTCAAACAATGCTTTAAACACGGAACTATGGCATGCTTGTGCCGGTCCACTGGTCTCTCTTCCTGTTGTAGGAGAGTTAGTTTACTACTTTCCAGAAGGTCACATGGAACAGGTATTACTATCTTATGTGTAATTGGAAGCTATATTTTATGCCTTTTCCACCCCTCAATCATGCTTTGATTTTGACCAGCTGTATCTTTTCTAAGATGCGATCTTAACAGTTCTCACTCGTTTATGTGTGGTTAGCCACTAGAAGCAATTTGTTATTTTTTCATTATTTCTTGAGCTGTACTTCAAATTAACTTTTAATGCAATTTAACTGTTCTTAGATTTATTGAATCGTGATCATCTGATTCCTTTGTTTGTGGTCCTGAGGTAGCTAAAATGCATTGATTATGACTTTTATAATTCTCTGTTGTGTACTGGTGTTTTTTATGTATGGAGGATTAGTGGTTGGGGCAGGGAATAGATTTGGAGCAGGATTTGATAACGATCTATGATCCAATTAATAAGTGCAATCCTCATTTTACTAGTTAAACTATCTTTTATGTTGAAGAATGCTTTAGTCATTCCACTAGTTTTTGAAGTTATGATGTGTACGCAGCTTGAAGCATCCATACACCAAGGGATAGATCAACAATTACCTTCTTTTGACTTACCATGCAAGATACTTTGCAAAGTAATGTACGTCTCCCTGCAGGTGAGCACTTATGATTTGCTTCCACTTATCCTTCTTATATTTTGTGTGCAGTAATCAGCTTTTTCATATCTGACTTTTGCTTGATAACCACTGCTGGATTATAGGCTGAACAAGAAACAGACGAAGTCTATGCACAAATAACTCTTCTCCCAGAAGCAGATGTAAGTTCTTTTTTTGATAAAATCTTCTGAAAAAATGCATTAAATCTGTCATTCCTATTTTATTGACTTTGCGGTTATCTCATGTTTCCCGTGTATACTTTATTTGTCAATTTTGTCCTGATACTGTTTTGTGCATTCTTTAGAGTTACTTAGTTTCTCATTCTTGGAACAGCAAAATAAGGTCTCTAGTCCTGATCCTCCTCTTCCAGAGCCTCCAAGCTGCAAGGTCCATTCATTCTGCAAAACACTCACTGCTTCTGACACAAGCACTCATGGAGGATTCTCTGTTCTGAGGAGGCATGCAGATGAATGTTTACCTCCCCTGGTGAGTGTACAATATTGATAAATCCTTGTTATCATTAAAATTCAAATACAGTTACTGTGATTCTGTTCAAATCTCACTTCTTGGAACTCAGGACTAACTTCTATTTTTTCCCTTCAGGATATGTCCCAACAGCCACCATGGCAGGAATTAGTTGCAAATGATCTTCATGGAAATGAATGGCATTTTCGCCACATATTTCGAGGTAAACATCACTCTATGAATTAGTGAAAGTATTGTTTTCATTCTTCCCTATATAGTTTCTGCCATATGCCACAAGATATGCAGTTTTTAGTTTTCTTCTTTTTTACCATCTTCATTCTAGTCTAATTCTGTTATGCGAGTAAAACCATGTAGTGGTGCTTTCTACATGTGTATCTTGTTCAAAAGTTTGATAGGTGAGTTGCCTTTTCTTTCGGGGTGGCAGAGTTTTTAGTTTTCTTCAGTTCACCATTCTCATTTCTATACTGTCTAAAGCTGTCATACCAATAAAACTATCTGTTGGTATTTTTCACATTGCATGTTCACAAGTTTTGGTAGGTTGTTACATATGAAGATTTAATTTGTATCATCTTTTTCAGGGCAACCTAGGCGCCATTTGCTCACCACTGGTTGGAGTGTATTTGTTAGTGCAAAGAAATTAGTGGCTGGCGATGCATTCATTTTTCTAAGGTACGTATATAAGATGTAGGCAATGCATTTTTTGAGTTATTGATCTCATATGATGATTTTGTTATCCAACGTTTCTCCAGAGGTGAGAATGGCGAACTGCGTGTTGGTGTGAGAAGACTTATGAGACAACAAATAAACATGCCAACATCTGTTATATCCAGTCATAGCATGCATATTGGGGTTCTTGCTACTGCATCTCATGCAATACTGACTGGGACACGTTTCTCTGTTTTCTACAAACCAAGGTTGTTATTAAAATAATTTGTTGTTTCTGTTTGTTATTGACAAATATATTCTCAATGTACTATTCCCATTACCCCCATTGAGGCTATCTTGCTTTCTTATCTTCTACGTTTTCTTGAAACATGAAATCTGAGCTGTCACTTGGATCGGGATATTATTTTCTATGCAATTGAATTCTAACATCTGTTTTACATGTGTCAGAACGAGCCGATCTGAATTCATTGTTAGCGTCAAAAGGTATCTTGAAGCACTTGATTACAAGCTCTCAATTGGAATGAGATTTAAAATGTGCTTTGAGGGTGAGGAGGTTCCCGAAAGAAAGTAGGTGTTCAGCAAGCTCTTAGTAAACATATATTTTTAATTTAGGAGTTTTCTTCAATTGCTTGGTGTTGCATCGCATGTTCGCAGATTCAGTGGCACAATTGTTGGTGTGGAAGAAAGGACATCGTCAAGATGGCCCGAGTCTGAATGGAGATCACTGAAGGTAAATATGTCATCTTTCATGGTAATGACAGGTTTTTAGTCTTACATAAGGATGTCTTACCACCATGCAATTAGATCCTGTAGAGGTATACTCCAGTTTTCCTCGCCAAGTAGAAATTGTGATATCATGTTGTTTTCAATGTTTGTGAGAGGAAAAGATCAGATATTTCTGTTCTTTTGGTTGTTTGAGCTAATGGTTTGTTTTGTTATAAACAGAATTCATATTGACCGTGATCAATAAAAAATACATTTGTCATGTTTGTAAAAAATCAGAATGATCCAGAAAAAATTCTGATCCGAAAAAAATCTCTGTATAATACCAAATGAAGCAGAACATTATACTACAATTTGGATCTTGATGTTGAAACTAATTTGTGTACCAAATGATAAATCACATATAATCTGGATCATAATCCAAAAATTAATATCATCATGATCCAAGAAAAACCTTATATCAAATACTAGTTTCCAAATAGGCTAATGCTTTCATGCTTATATGTGTTTCCTTCCCTCTTCTGAAATAAGAGAAAGATCTGAGTCCATCACTAGATCAATCTTTTTTTATATCACCTTGAGTTGTATACAAATAATGCAAGTTATTCTCTCTGTTGGTGGTGTAGTAAGATGCATATTTTCATTAACAAGAAATACATTTTCAGGTGCAATGGGATGAACCTTCATCCATTTTCCGTCCAGAAAGAGTTTCACCATGGGAATTAGAACCACTAGTGGCTGCAACTCCTCCGAACCCTCAACCTCTTCAGAGAAACAAACGAGCACGGGTGGCTGTGCTACCCTCTCCAATGCCAGATATTTCTGCATTTGGTATGATAGCCGATCATACTTGTAACTGAAGACTCATTTAGCTCAGTGATAGTGTAAAAATTTATGTTCGTATGGTCATGGGTTCGAGTCTTCATGACAAGACCATTTTAAGAAAAAAGAGATCATACTTGTATCTTTTCCTTACAATTAATTCTTGTGCTTAATCTTTCCATGGCATTTCTTCTTTTGTTACAACAGGCACTTGGAGGAATCAAGTTGAATCTCCATCTACTTTCTCTTTTGGTGAGTTACAACGTGGAACAGAACACAATCCATCCCCCAAATTTACTTCACCTGGGAAGGTCACTTCTCTAAGCTATAGTGAGAATAACTCATTGGCTCCAACATCCAGAAAGTCCTTGTACTGGTCTAGCCTAGTGGAATCCAAAACAGAATCCTCCATGGTTGCTGTTACTATCAAAGAATCACGTGGTGACTACAGGCTTTTTGGTGTCGAGTTACGTGACAATGCCCACGTGGAAGAAACTTCAGCTGATGTTGAATCTGACAGGCATTCTGATCGTTGCAATCACTCTGATAATCCTTCCGTAAGCTGCGAGCCTGAAAAATCTTCTCAGAGATGTCCACATGAATCACATAGCAGACAGACCAGGAGCTGCACAAAAGTAAGTTACTCTTGTATCCATTGTTGTATTAATTTTTTCAAGAAAAAATATATTGTATTTTAGCTTTGGCTTTTGAGGAAGACAAAGTCCTTCCACATGCCTATGCTAGTCTCATGTAAAGTGACTTGCATTTAGGTGCACATGCAAGGAATGGCAGTTGGGAGGGCGGTGGATTTAACGCAATTCGGAAATTACGAGGATCTGCTTAAGAAACTAGAGGCAATGTTTGAAATTGATAACGAACTCACTGGATCACATGGGAAATGGCAAGTGGTTTACACTGATGATGAGGGTGACATGATGATGGTTGGTGATGATCCTTGGCAGTAAGTATCAACTAAAATGTCCTTACCTTCTTTCCATTGAGCTTATTTGGAAACTAATATTTCGTTACAATTTCTGTCACAATCTCATTAGAAAATCTCCAAAACTAAAACTGAAAGTGTTTTTCTATTTATTTTCTGGATGAGATTATAGTGGTGATTTTTGTTACTTCATTGTATGTAAATCATTTTCTAGGTCATTATCCAAATTATAGTATAATTTCTTATTTCATTTGGTATAAAAGAATCTAAAACTTAAGAAAGGTGCTCTGTTTTTCATTGTATAACTTCCCATTTTACATCTGCTAATTTATTAATATTATTTTTTCATTTCCAGTGAGTTCTGCAGCATGGTAAGGAAAATAGTTATCTACACAAATGAAGAAGTGATGAAGCTATCACAGAAGACGAAATTTCCACTTAAGAATGAGGTCAAACCAAGCAAGTCCATTTCCGATACCATTGTCAGCACTGAACTGATGATTAGTCATCCATCCGATGTGGTCCCCACCAGCTGATGTCGCGAAAAAAACTCGGGTATTCTATCCCTGATTTTTATTTTGAGCTGGAAATGATGCTACTACGAATCTGTATGCCCGTTGGCACAGAAGATCAACTGTCTTGGGGGCATCCATTATGCCAAGTAAGTGCTAAGGATTCTTATATACAAAGCTTTGCTCTATTCTTTTCAAGTTCTCTGGAATACATGATGGCACAGACTTACACGAGTTAGCTGTGTATATAATATATATACATATATTTATTCTTATGTACAGCTATTTTACCGATATTCTTGTCTTCAATGTGTAAAAAAAATGTTTGTCAGTGTTCATTCTTGTTGAATTCTTGCCACATGCCATGTCTACAAGCTGTGATCTATTTTTGTTCTTCATTTGAATTCTGTGAAGGGACTTTACTAAATATATATTATTTGAAAAACCAAGCTTTTATTATTATGTAGAGGGTTTTGCAAATTGAATTGCGAAGATACCCTTCAGAAAAGAAGGGTCTTATTAGATGTTCCTAGATAGACTTTTTTTAATTGTTTGTATGGTTTTGATGTTAGTTGTATGGAATAGTTTATTTTGAGCTTACTATTCAATTCGAGTTTTATCTTCCTATAGGCCAATCTTTAAATTTTCTTTTGTTAGGGAAAATGCAATAAACGTGCTCACATTATTGACAACTAGGAAACCAAATTGACTATCGATTTTATTTTATTGGTTAATCGGTTCGGTTTTCGTATTATTTTTCTACTTGTAATAATTTAATTATATATTTATGTTAATTATTTTTGTAATTATTAGATATAATATAAATAATATTTAATAAAATATATTAACTATTATAAATTATAATTTGTATAAAATTGTTTTTAAATTTTAATTTTTAAGTTGTCCACATCTACTTCCATCTAAAAGAAAAACCTAAATAAACACTCTCAAGTTTTGCTTAGGAACTTTTGGTTGTAGCATATCCCCTCTTTGTAAGCTTCTTCTTGATCCTTATCTCATTAACTTTGTGTTTGTTTATAACTTAAATAAATCATGCTTGCTTTGTCTTTTCAATTTCTTTACATGATTGTAGGACTTTTCTTTTGTTATTGGTTTAGTTTCTGCAATAAATCATGATAAAATATGTAAACATATATGCTAACATGTAAATAACATAAACGTAAACAAAAACTAAAAACAGAAAGTATAAAACCAAAATTGTGATGAAAATACCAAAAACAAAATAAAACTAAATTTTCTGCCTTAATTCACTTTGATTTTGGCTTTAATTTAGTTAATCATGTAATTTTATTGTAATGTTATGTGCTATAAGTGATCTAGTTCAAAAATAACAAAAAATGTAATACAATTGAATTGGATTAGATTGAAGATTAGGATAAAACCTAACTGGCTAAAAAAACATAATATTATATCTTAATCCTCAAAGTACTTGATTTTGATCCGAATAATCTTCTGTTTTTTTTTGGTATTACGTTAATGTTATGTATTAAAAATTTTGGGTGCAACAATATTTGAAAAAGGAGCCATTTAGGGTTACCAAATTGATAGAATTAGAGCTGCAAAAGGACCAAATCGCAAAAACGAAGTGACAACACATGTTCTTCAGCCTTCCAGTGCTTCTAAAAAGAGTCTCGGCGCTTTCCAGTTGATGCTCTGCTCCAGCTGCTGAACCAGGGCTTGTTCCAGATTTTCAATTTTTTGTCTTTTAATTATTTTTTATTTTTATTTTTATCTTTTGGGTTTTATTTGATTTTCTTTGTTTGTAGTTTGTGATTTAACTTATCCTAGGTTAGAAAATCTAAAACATAACTAAAAATCAACATAATCCAAGAGTATAATATTATAAAAATCAAATAAAATTTTAGAAAACTCTAAAATCAAAAAATAAAATAATTAGAGCCTTTATAATATCAATTATTCATTTTAACAAAATTTCTAAAAATTAAAATAGACTCAAGTAAACTAAAATTTTAATTAATAATGTGCTTAGTCTTAATCTTTTAGAAAATTTTTATTGTGGATTATTTGTCTAGTCTTTAAGATTTGTCTTGGTCTATTTCCTTCTTTGCCTTTTCTCTCGTTCAAACTTTAAAATTTTAAAATGTTAAAAATGTAAAACTCAAAATTGTAAAGTTTAAAAAATTTGAAAAACGATTAAAATTAATTAATATAGACTTTTAAGGCGTTGTGGGACATAATGTCTAAAAAAACCTTTTCCCACACATAACTAAACGCATGCTAGAATTGGACTATGCAAAGCATATATAATTTTGTTTCCACTGGTTTGTAGTGGGCTTAGGGATTGACTCGAAACTCAATCTCTTGAATTCTTAATTTTTAAAAGTAGTGACGACTCTTAGTTGTGAGGTTAATTAATATTGAAAAAATTCTAAGGAAGGCCTATGACGACTTCTCATTAAAAAACTCTCAATCTCTCTCAAATTTTACGGAAAGGTAAATTATGAAGTCGTCTATAAAGCCTCGATTTTTAACTTTAAAAAAATAATAATTAAGCAGACGATCATCGACCCCTCTTGTTAAGGCAATAATTTCTACTTCCTTGTTTACTATTTGATCTATTCTGGCTTCTATGAGATCCGACTCTTCTAAGTAGTTAACATGTTTTTGTTTACAGACGCTCACTTGGGTATTTGACGTCTTTTAGTGTGATTCTTAATGTCAATATATTTTTGCACATTATCACTAGATCCACCTATTCCTATAATAGAAATAAATATGTAAAATAATGAAGAGTATGTCAAATATGGAATAAGAAATGCACAAACACTACGGATGGAATGACTTGAAGTACAAAACTACACCCTTTTACAATCAATCTACTATGAGCCATATTTCTTGCATTTGTATTCTAAAAAAAATATTCAATTAGACAAATAGAAGTTCCACCGACTTCATTGACTAAACGAGCACAAAACAACCTATCGTCACAACACTTGCACGAACTATCGTTTTTTTTATAAATAAAATTACCATCATTTGTTCTAAAGTACTTTTCCATTCCATATAAGTTCTATGTTCGAAGGGTGTGAAGTCAACTTATCAGATTTTCACAATGCCTATGGTTAGGATTATAATTTCTTATTCGAGCTCTTGACTATTGTGGTCGTCTTTGTCTGGTTATGTCTTGTCAGCTTCATTTTCCTTCTCGTCTATCTCAAAATTCTTTTTGAGAATCAACAAATTTACTATTTCCACGTTCTCCCAATACATCTTTACCCCGAAAAAGTTAATAAATGCATATATTGAACACTAATGACACTAATTACAACAAAATATTAGACATAATCAACAAGAGATTTTCTCATTTCAAAGAAGGAGAGAAATGTATGATATTACAAAACCAAACAGGGTTAGAGGAATTTGGGAAATCTTACTAGGATTTATCTTTTTTTTTGAGAATAAATAAATTTACTATTTCAACGTCCTCCCACTACTCCCACTAGATCTTTACCTCGAAAAAGTTAATAAATGTAGATATTGCACATTAATGACACTAATTGCAACCAAATATAGGCTAATCAATAGGAGATTTTCCTAATTCAAAAAATGAAAAAATGTATGATATCGCAAAACCGAATAAGGTTAGAGGAATTTGGGTAATCTTACAAGGATTCATCTTTTTTTTTTTTTTGAGAATCATCAAATTTACCATTTCCATGTCCTCCTACTACATCTTTACCCCGAGAAAGTTAATAAATGCAGATATTACACATTAATGACACTAATTACAACCAAATATATGCAGAATAAACATGAGATTTCGCCAATTCAAAAAATGAAAAATATGTATGATATCACAAAACCGAATAGGGTTCAAGGAATTTGAGTAATTTTACTAGGATTATTTTCTTTTTGAAAATTAATAAATTTGTTATTTCCATGTCTTTTCACTTCATCTTAACCCTGAAAAAGTTAATAAAAGCATATATATTAATGACACTAATTGCAACTAAATATAGACGGAATCAAGAGGAGATTCTATGGATCATTTCTGTTACAGTGTCTGACATAACCTTTCTTTTGAACACTATTTAAGCCAATATTTGTGCACTTTTCTGATACAAATTCCTTTTATCCTTATCTATTATTGCATTCTTTTCATTAGCCACTTGGTATGATGTCTTTGTTCCATTTCTTCGTTAAGACCTCTCACGAAAGAAGATATTTGTATGTATTAATTCGGGAACACAACAAATTGTTTCAAGATAATTTGTCCATGAACAATTACATACATCTCCACTGTTTTTGGATCAGATGAAATTTAAGCTTGATGATCCTTCTAAATTCAGTCATTTTCTTAATGACTTTAGAGAAAGAAATACGTGAAACTTTGGATTGTTACTTTAGCATGCATGGTGATGATGTCAATATCAAGACTTGTTGTTTTTAGCACTGGTTCATACCATGGAAGATTTTGTTTTTGATGTTTTTTAAACTTTTTTTTTTAAAACACATTAAATAAAAAAAAAAATAATATATCTTACCATATCAAATTTGTTCTGATTGAGATGAAGATCATTGAAGACTCAAATTCAATCATCCATTCCTTTATTGCACTCATGTTATTGGAATCTCTCCAAGTCAAAATTGTCTTCTCCATCAAGGATATACTCACTTCCATCACCATCTTTCATTCTCCCCGATCCAAAAATTACTACATCCATATTTGCAAAGATCTCATCGGTAGGAGCTCCAAGCTAACGAGGCGAGAATCTGAATTATAGAGAGACTAATTGTGCAAAATTATTTTAGGAAGTTCATTCGATATACTTACCTTGTAACTCTCATCAAAGATGAGATACCCAACAATTTCCTATATCATCGAAATGAGCTGATCTCTAGTTAACTTTATTGAGATGTTATTATAAGAGACAGTGAATATGAATGATTTTACATTTATGCCTAAGGGAAGTAAGAGGAGGATCCCACAAAAGAGCTAATAATCAGGAACAGATTCTGGACTTAAATTTTATGTTATAAATTATATATATTAAAAGAAGACGTTATAATATAATAATTAAATAAGTTAAACACTATCGAATTTTTTAAAATATTAAATTCATCTATAATAAAATATATATTATATTCTTAGATAAATCTCGTTTAATATATAATATCAAATAATCGACAAAAAAATCATTCTCTATTTTAATGCGAAATTTCGTCTTCGCATTTTTATTGCTGAAAATGTTTGCTCCGTAGTAGTAAAAGTTGTAAGTTAAAACTAAATAAATATTTCATTAAACAGTTATAGTGAAATTATAAATAAAATTGAAAAAAATTAGATAATGTTAACTTGTAATATTAATCCAACATAATAAAATTTCAAATAGTTATAAACATAATAAAGTTAACCAATATATAAATTAAGAAATAAATATTAGGAAAAGAGAATTAGAAGAAACAAATAGTGAGATTCTATATTTTTCAAATTAAAAAAATAAATATAAAAAATTTAAATGATAAAATTTAAATAATAAAAGAATTAATAGTATATTAAATTAGTGAAATATTTTTTAAGTAAATAAAAAAATGAAAAGATAATAAATGAAAGATATTGTAGAAGGGAAAAGTAAGGATATCAAATAAAAAAAAAAATTAGGGGCGTGCTTAAGCCCGCCTAAGCCCTAGTGTTGGTACGTCCCTGGCAAGAATGCAAGAATCAACGAGAAATTTTACCTATTCAAATAATTAAAACAATTTATGATATCGTATAACCGAAGTGATTCTTAACCAACAATTGCCCAAACTCTTTATGTGCCTGAATTATCGTTCTCCCCAATTTGGTGTGCAATCATTTTTTTGTTGCCAATGCCCTAATTGTAGGGAGATGAAACCCTTCACTTAATAGATTAAGAATGAAAGTCTTCACTTAATAGATTATGGAAATCAATCCTAACAGTTAGAACAAACAACAATTAGAACAAACGTCTTACTAGGATTCATCTTCTTTTTGAGAGTCAACAAATTTTCTATTACCGCGTCCTCCCACGACATCTTTAACGAGAAAGTTACTAAATGCCACCAAATTTTTAGGAAGAATCAATCGGAGATTTCTCAATCCAAATAATGAAAGAAAATTTTTGATATCATAAAATGGAAAGTGATTCTTGACAAACAATTGCACAAGATTTCTCTATGCTGAATTCTCGTTCTCCCCAATTTGTCGTGCTAATATTGTTTTTGTTGCAAATGCCCGAAGTATAGAGATAAAACCCTCCACTTAATAGATTACAGATTACGAATCATTTTCTTTTTAAGAGTAAACAAATTTTCTATTGCCACGTCCTCCACTCGCATCTTTGCCGGGAAAGTTAATAAATGCAGATATTGCACATTATTAACACTAATTGCAACAAAATCTGTAGGAAAGAATCAATTGAAGATTTTTCAATCCAAATAATGAAAGAAATTTATGATTTCGCAAAATCGAAAGTGATTATTGGCAGACTATTGCACATGCTCTCTGTGCCTGAATTCTAGTTCTCCCTATTATGACGTACCAATATGTTGTGCCTGAATTCTAGTTCTCCCTATTATGACGTACCAATATGTTTTGGTTGCTAATGCCCTAAGCTTAGGAGATGAAACCTCCACTTATTAGATTATGAAAATCACTCATAACAACTATGACAAACATAATCTTACCATTCTCCATCTCCTTTTTTAGAGTTAACAAATTTTTTATTTGCCCAAATTCTCATTCTCCCCAATTTGGGTGCGATTATTTTTTTTGTTGCCAATGTCCTAAGTATAGGGAGATGAAACCCTCCACTTAATAGTTAAGAATAAAACCCTCCACTTAATAGATTACGAAAATCACTCATAACAGTTAGGAAATACACAATCTTATCAGGATTCATCTTATTTTTTAGAGTCAACAAATTTTCTATTGCCACGTCCTCCCACCGCATCTTTGCCTGGAAAGTTAATAAATGCAGATATTGCACATTAACATTAATTGCAACCAAATTTGTAGGAAGAATCAACCGAATATTTCCTCCAATCCAAATAATGAAAGAAATTTATGATATCGCAAAACCGAAATTGATAATATACATACAATTGCACAAGCTCTCTTTGTGTCAATTCTCGTTCTCCCGAATTTGGCGTGCCAATATTTTTTGTTGCTCCTAATTATAGGGAGATGAAACCCTCCACTTAATAGATAAAATATGAAACTTTTCGCTTAATAAATTAAGTGAATCACTCATTTACAACTAGGACGGATGTAATCTTAACAAGATTCATCTTCTTTTTGAATAATATCATCATGAGACCAAAAAAAAAAATCTATACTAGTTTCCAAATAAGCTAATGTTTTCATGCTTATGTGTGTTTCCTTCCCTCTTTTGAAATAAGAGAAAGATCTGAGTCCATCACTAGATATATCAATCTTTTTATATATCTCCTTGAGATGTAAACAAATAATGCAAGTTATTCTCTTTGTTGGTGTGTAGTAAGATACACATTTTCATTAACCAGAAACACATTTTCAGGTGCAATGGGACGAACCTTCATCCATTTTCCGTCCAGAAAGAGTTTCACCATGGGAATTAGAACCACTAGTGGCTGCAACTCCTCCAAACTCTCAACCTCTTCATAGAAACAAACGAGCATGGCTGGCTGTGCTACCTTCTCCAATGCCAGATATTTCTGCATTTGGTATGATATCAGATCATACTTGTAACTGAAGACTCATTTAACTTAGTTATAGAGCTTATGAAATCATGTCCGCAAGGTCATGGGTCCGAGTCTTAATGTTGCAATCACTATGATAATCCTTTCGTCAGCTATTAGCCTGAAAAATCTTGTCTGAGATGTCCACACGAATCACATAGCAGACAGACCAGGAGCTGCACAAAAGTAAGTTACTCTTGTATCCATTGTTGTATTGATTTTTTCAAGAAAAAATATATTGTATTTCCGCTTTGGCATTTGAGAAAGACAACGTCTTTCCATACGAATCTGTATGCCCGTTGGCACAGAAGATCAACTGTCTTGGAGGCATCCATTATGCCAACTAAGTTCTAAGGATTCTTATACACAAAACTTTGCTCTATTCTTTTCAAGTTCTCTGGAATACATGATGGCACAGACTTACATATGTTTAGTTGTGCATATATATATTCTTATGTACATCTATTTTACTGATATTCTTGTCTTGAATGTGTAAAAAAAATGTATAAGTAGAGGGTGTTGCAAATTAGGCAATACAAAAAAGAAGGATCTTGCTAAATGTTCCTAGATATACTTCTTTATTGTTTTTATGGCTTTAATCTTAGTTTTATGGAATAATTTATTTTGAGCATAATTCAATTAGAGTTTTATCTTTAAATTTTCTTTTGTTAAGAGAAAATGCAATAAAATTGCCCACACTATTGCCAACTAAGCAAAGAATTATCTAAAGCGATAAAAAGATTTTTTTATATTTTTTATTCCATTATAAATGAAATATAATATTATATTATTTAAAAAAAAGTATAATCCATGTGACCAAACATTCTCCCTACAAAGGATGAAGATAAATTTATAAATATCATTCCTAAGTGAGCAATAAAAATTACAAGTTCAAAAGGAAGGATTTTCCTATTTTTTAGGTTTTCTCTTGTGAAATAATTTAATTACTTTCAATTCGAACAAGATCAAAATGGTTTACACAGCACTAACTACTAGTCACTGTTTGTTCCGTTCCATCGACTATTTGAGGTTTTGGCCGAACTTTGACCTCGCTCTTTTTATTCTTTTTTTTACGAATTGCCGAAACATTAGTTTAGAACACAACCTTTTCAGATTAGAATTTTGAATTGTATCTAAATGTACATCAAATGTCAAGATACACAACCTTTTCAGATTAGAATTTTGAATTGTATCTAAATGTACATAAAATGTCAAGATACTGAAAAAGTAAGATCTAAGTATATAATTATTATCAATTTTAACCCCATTAGCCAAAACATTAGCCAAAACAGTGGCTATGGACACACTAACAAAGCAACATAAACATATATAACAGAGAAAACAATAAAATAAAAGAATTTTATTGAAACATGTTTTATTGAAATGAATTTAGTGATAATAATAGAAGTACATAATCTTATTTATAGAACTATAGGGTAAGAATTAAAATAGAAATAGGATAATGACAATTAATTAAAGTTTATTTTTATGAGAGGTTTGAAATTTTTTTACCGGAATTTTGATTTCCGGCTTTGATTTCGTCTCGGATTGTTGCGAGCCAACAACAACTTTACATTTTTAACAAAAGCAAATATATTGTTTGCCTTCAATGGCTTCCTTCAATTTGGTACCCTGCAATATATCATGTTCCAGTAGATCAAACCTCTTCCCTTAACTAGACATAGACATGTTCACAGTTTCAAAAAAAAGAAAGAAAAAGAAAACTAGAACTTCTCTATAGGTTATTGAAAGTAGATCAATATAAGCTTTTAGAAAAGTTATCAAATCGGTCAACTAAAAAAAGGCTGGTAATGAACTTACCTGGAATCTAGCACACTCCCGAACAGTAAAGATCCTATCTTTGTTTGGGTGGGTCAGTGATAAGATTGGAATATTTTCATCCCAATCCAATCTTCCAAACAGACATTTCCACTGTTTTTTGGAGTGTTTGAAAGACACCAGATTATCAAATCCACAGTTTGTTCATTGCTCAATCAGACCTGTAAGAAGGTGATGTTATTTGCATGTGCTTCATTATTTTGTGCTATTTTATTATCAATGTGAAAGAAATGATAAAATCAGACTGAAAAGGAAGAAAATAAAATCCACAAATGCCTCGAATAATAAATAGTACTTTTCATAAATAAGATTTATTTGCTTCAAGGGCTTCCATGAGTTTTGTCCCGAGAGCAAATGCCAGTGGTGGAGGGACAGCATTTCCAATTTGTCGGTGTTTGTGCTGAATATTCCCAAAAAGCTTGTAGCTATCTGAAAAGCCCTGCGACGTAAATATAAACATATATATATAGTCATGCCATTATTTTTCATAAATTAATCAAAATAAAAACCTCAAAGGAGCTCATATCAACTTGGAGCTCGACTCTCTTAATAAATGCAGCATGTGCATGAACTGTTTTTGTTTTAGATTACATATTAATGTTTATTTAGAAAAGAAAAACTCATTCCTTTTCAACGAAAGTACTAGTCCCCAAAATAAAACATAACTAGAACTTCTCCATAGGTTAATAGTGATTCAATCAATAAGTTTTTCAAAAAGCTATATGCACATAGAATTAGCCCAAAGAAAGGAATCTAAGAATTTTGTTGGGAAAATAAGAAGAAAAAAGGCGGGTAATGAACTTACTTGTGATCTAGCACACTCGCGAACAGTAATAATCCTATCCTGGTTTGGATGGAAGCACATCCCAACCTTGCCCGCAGGTTGTGGGTTTGTGATAGAGGTTGGAAAATTTCCTTCCCAATCCATCCTTCCATACTGACCTTTCCACTGGTTATTCCTTTTTGAAGAGTTTAGCAGGAACCCGGGTATCAAATCCTTATATTGTCCTTTGCTCAAACGGACCTGTAAGGAGAAGATGTTATTTGATTGTTCTCCATTACTTAGTGTCATTTATGCTCAATGAGACAGAAAATAATGCAACTATTAGTAGTTACCTTCTCATTTGGAAGATCACGCCAATCAGCACCTGGACGAATAGGAATTCTTTTACATCTGATTAGATTAATCTCATTCATTTCTTTAGATATGTGATCGGTTAAAACTTCCATATTGTCTCTTATTATCTTCTGAAACCAGGATATTGGGTCCACTCCATACTGCAGAAGCAAAAAAAAAAAGTTGTTATTGTTTAATGTTTGTGATGTCAATCAGTCTTATTGAACCAAAGACAGAACACATACTTTCATGGATGTTACTGAAGCCCCACTGTTAACAGCAGGAAGATCGCCTATGGTATCTCGAACAGTGATTGAACGAAGTGGAGCACCTGATGAGGTACTTCTAACAGCAACATAATGTGAATGAACAGTTCTGTTTAAGTTGATCTTAAGATTTGGAGTGGCAAATACATGAACTGGTTCAGGCCAATCAGGTAGCTTCTCACCAGGTGCGGCTGCCCATATAAATGTCCGCTTCCTCGATTGCGATATACCATAAGCCCCAGCTTCCAAAACGCCAAATCTCACCTGCAAATTAAAAAATATATATACGTCAATATAAATGTCTGCATTTCTTTTATGGAAAAGGATTACAAAATTTCATAATTTCATAATTACATGAAAATAGCCATGAAAACAACCTAACAAAAACAATACAAGTCTTGATATTTAGAAGGAAATAATTTCTTTACATTTTAATTTCAGGAAATTAAGAATAAAGAAAAAGGCATCCATAAAAGAAACTGACTGTTGAAAATATGATTTACCTGATAACCCATCTCGATAAGTGATGCTAGGGTTAAGCGAAATGTCTGTCCTTTATTGAATGAAACAAAGTTCATCACATTCTCTAAAAGGAAATACTTGGGCCGGTAGTAATCCGCAAAAGATAAGAATGCTAAGATCATTTCACACTGAAGCTCACTCCAGGAGCTCTGATTAAATCTATTCATCAAAGAAAAACCCTGCAAATAGGTATACAAAACAATCTAAATACATGCGTCCTACAACACATTTTTTCATGATCCCAACTTTGATGAATTTTTTTTTCAGTGTGCAAATAGTATTAAAAAAACAATGAATTATACATTCAAGAATTCTTAAATACACGTATCAATAATCAGAATAATAAAGGATTGGGTTCAAAGATGAAAAAGGTCCTTAAAAGGTTGAAATATACATGAACTATTACTAACAAGGTCATTTAATTCAAAACACTAAATGTGCATGGGTCATTTCTGTTTCTTCAATGTTTGTTTAGTCAAAACATAAATGCATGAACCTTATGTCCTTTTATTTTTCTTCACTTTCTGCTTTGAAAAGTTGTTAACATGCAAGGAAAAACAAAAAGTCAAACATTCACGAAGATTCTAATCATTTACCTTTGAAATGTGGAAATATATATTAATAGAGTTGCCATGAATGAGACTTTAAATAATACAAATACCATACATACCAAATTGTTAGCGTTGAATTGGTAACAATTATAGTATACCTGACATGGAGGTCCTCCATTTATGAAGTCAACTTGTCCCGGCATAGGCAATTTATTCATCAGCTTCTTATCAAGATTTTTGGCCAATTCTGTAGCCTCAGAAGTTGAAATGCAGTCATGGGAATCCCCACATGCATCCATGATTGCCCTAGATATCATCCACAAATAGTCAATTATTGAGGACATAAGGAGTTGCAACAATTCTAAAAACGGATAATAAATTATCCCGTCAGAAATAGAAAATGAAAAAATATATATATATATATATATACAAGGCAAGCAAAAGAATAGTGACATTACTTCATACCTTAGAATAACATTGCAATTATTAACTAACACAATTGTATCTGGATGATTTTGTCTGAAAGCTTTCCCGGCAGCTTTCTCATACTCAATGGCCCACTTGGTTTCACACACCCCTACAAAAAATGTTCATAAATACAAGTGATGCCAATTTTACTAGAATCTATATAAGCTAATAATCATCAATTTTATCAATACAAAAAGTACTTGCCTGATTGTCTTAACCCTTCCGATAGACCACCACAACCAGCAAAAACATCAAGGGTTGATAAGGGAGTAATGGGATTATCCTTCCTTTTGTTTTTGTTTCCTATTGCATCTATACCTTTTGAGAAACTTTCTTTCATATGAGTTGGCAACTGTAGAAAAATAGCAAACTTAAATGAGAAGTGGACATTCCTCATATATATTGTAAAAAATATTTAATTACCTGGTCGATTTTGCCACTTTTATGATCAAAAAAACAATCGCAGTAGAAGATATGATCGAAAACTCCCAAAGGCTGCACATGTGAAACATCTTGTTTTCTCCTTATTTCACATTTACCCTTAATTGCTGTTATAGGAAGACTCACTATTTCTCCACTGTAGTATACCTACATAATTATCAAAGAAGAGTCAAAAACACATACAAGATAATATAAAGGAAAATATCCATATTTACAATTATATTTATTTTTAATGAAATAAATAATCACGTGACATTAAAATTACCTCTCGAATATTGGATCGATATGCTATATCAGCAGAAATGTCCTCTGGTCTGAAAAATCTTCGAATTTTAACCCTAAGAGATTTATGATCCACTTTTCTAGTATTATTTCTAACTACGATTTCTAGTAGTTGACCAATGACGTAAGCTTTCAATCCCACGTTTCTTCCTCCCTTGAAAATTTCACATTTTTTTTTGTTAACCTCGAAATAAGAAGGACCCAAATAAATAAAATCTTGGAGGTAATACTCATCTCCCATAAATGTGAAACCAGTTGAAGTAGAATCTATCTTAAACATCTCTTTCTCCCTTAGAATTCTATTTTTTTCACAAGAATGGCACATCCCAGTACCAAGGCCTATGGTATCTTTCTGAAAAGAGAAGAAACCACCCTCATCAGGGCAATATAGGAATTTGCAGAAATATTCAACGGACAAACCTTTATTTTTTCTATCTTCAGCTTTATCCCTGTCTAATTTATCCCAGATAGAATTTTCCTTCCTATGCTGATAACCCCATGGCATTGAGCGGATCTCCACAACTAAGTTTTGCACAATATCACTTAGATCAAATACCAAACAATTATTCGTCAAAAATACTTCCCTTTCATTGGCAGTATCCCTGAGAACTGTCTGAAACCCTTTTACCATCAATCTACCATGAGCCATCTTTCTTGCATTTGAATTCTCAAAAAAATATTCAATTAGACAAATAGAAGGTTCCACCAACTTATTTGACTCAACAAGCACGGAACAACCTATCGACACAACACTTGCACGAACTATCGCTTTCTTATAAATAACATTACCGTCATTCATTCCAACTGCCTCTCCATCCCATCTAATTTCTCCGTTCGAAGTGTGTGAAGTCAACTGATCCGGCTTTTCACAATGGCAGATGGTTAGGATTTTAATTTCTTCTTCGAGCTCTTGTTTATCGTTGTCTGGTTGCATCTCGTCAGCTTCATGTTCCCTCTCGTCCATCTCAGAATCAGCCAAGTCATTATAGCAAGATGCTCTAAAGATTCTATGGACCAGTTTTGTTATAGTGGCTGGCATAGCCATTTTTTTCGACTTTGTTGAAGCCAGCATTCGTGCACATGGATTCAGATTCCTTTTATCCTTATCTATTACTGCATTTTTCTTCAATAGCCACTTGGTATGATGTCTTTGTTCCATTTCTTCGTTAAGACCTTTCGCGAAAGAAGATCTTTGTATGGATTGATCCGGGAACTCAACAAATTGTTGCAAGATAATTTGTCCATGAACTATTACATACCTCTCCACTGTTTTTGGATCAGATGAAATGTAAGCTTGATGATTCTTCTCAAATTCAGCCACTTTCTTAATGACTTTAGAGAAAGAAAGACGCGAAACTCTGGGTTGTTCCTTTAGCATGGTGATGATGCCAATAGCAAGCCTTGCTGTTTTTAGCACTGGTTCAAACCATGGAAGATATTGTTTTGATGGTTTTCCAAGTCTATACCTAAAAACAAAGGGGAGAAGAGAAAATCAGAATATGATAAATAAACTTTTTTTGCAAACACATTAAATAATAATTTATCTTACCATGCCAAATCTGTTCTGATTGAGATAAAGACCATTGAAGGCTCAAATTCAATCATCCATTCCTTTATAGCACTCAGGTATATTGGAATTCCCTCCACGTCAGAACTGTCTTCTCCATCAAGGAGATACTCACTTCCATCATCATCTTTCATTCTACCCGATCCAAAAATTACTACATCCATATTTGCACAAGATCTCATTGGTAGGAGCTCCAAGCTAATGAGGCGAGAATCCGAATTATAGAGAGACCAATTGTGCAAGATTGCTTTAGGAAGTTCATTCGAGCTACTTGTCTTGTAACACTCATCAAATATGAGATACTCATCAATTTCCTGAAAAGTAGATTTATAATATGCAGGGAGTGGATAGTCATTTGCAATCTCATCTTCGTTAGTTTTTATATAATACTTTTTTGCTGGAGCAGTTGTGCGCTTCCTCTTGCTTTGACTCTTATGTTGCCATGATTTTTGTTTGTGGGAGTCACAAACCAATTTTGGGACTATCCCTATATCATCAACATGAGCTGACTGGCTCTCTTGCTCTTTAGCCTCTTCCTCGATCTCCAGTGAACTTTTATGATGTGTTATCATAACTGCCATTGATGATGAAAGATTTTTACATTCATCCCTAAGGGAAGTAAGAACAGGAAGCCCACAAAAGAGCTGATCATTTTTCTTAGATGAATAATCCAAGCTAGTTAGTTGTTTGTAAATGAACTCACCATTTGAAATAATGAATTTCCTAACTGATAAACCTTGAGAAATATTCTTACTTCCTCTCATTGAGTGGACAACCTTCCAGAGTAATTCTTCATAACTCATATTCGGATCGCCTCCGTTAGATCCGTTAAGTTTATTGAATATTTCTATACAAGCATAAGCTTTTTCATAGAAAATATCATACAACTCTTTATAGCTACTAGCCGGCTTAACAGATTTGTAGTCAGCTATTTTAGTTGACAACCAGACAACTGGTGAACCATCCTCATAACCAGATATTTCCCATGTTTCCACACGTCCAAAGGTCAAGCATTTTATTCCTTTCTCCTTGTGCTTGTTGGAACTTTCTTCGAATGGTAATATACGACCAGAAATGAAAATGTCCGTCACTTCCAACATTTCTACATGTTGTGGTTTTCCATTTACATCGTGGAGGACAAAGTCTATTAACCTTCTATTAGGTCGAGGATCATCAACCCCTCTTGTTAAGGCAATAGCTTCTACTTCCTCGTTTACTATTTGATCTATTCTCTTGGGTATGTGGCGTGTTTTAGTGTGATTCTTAGATCCACCCATTCCTGTAACAATAATAAATTTGTGAATTCAGAAAAAGTATGTCAAATAAAAAATAAAAAAATGCACAAACCCTGAAGACTGAAAGTACAAAACTAGTTTCTTTTTGTTTTCAAAACTAGACTGCAGGATCAAAAGAAACATAGTATTATGTAAAATTACAATTGATACAACATATGCATGTACAAGAAATATATTGAACTAAAAATATGGACAACGAATGTCTCAATTTCTCGTTGATATAAGCTTGGAACTTATATTATAAATTAAAATAAGCCATCAACATATTTGATAAAATCAAAGTCATCATTTTTTAATGGAGAGAAACGACAAACTTTCTTTCCATCGACAAGAAGATTCTTGTCGTTTTTTGGTACTTGTTATAAATAGGATATTGTAATAATAATAACAACCACTTAATATAGATTTATTCCAACATTACAAAGGATTCTTTTGATAAAGGTTAGTAGGATCGAATTCTCTAAAACATAAATAATTAAATTTGTTGAGATGTATGCTTTGTCTAGCACCAGCGAGACTATCAATGATAACTTTTATTTTCTGCAGATATTAGGGGTCATTGGGGATGAGCCCTTATTTACGGTTTGGAGCTGGAAACGAAGCTGCATCAGACGAGCTTGATAAATGAGAATGTGTGTTCTAAAAGAGATTAGAGGACGTGGTGCATGCAGGATTTGTCAACCACTTGAGCTAGGATGAGTTATGAAAGGGTGGAGAGAAACCAGAAAATGATCACAAAATAAAGTGAAAATGTATAAATATGCACAGATTAAAGTTACATAGTTCTGTTCCATGTATCTCACTTTTTTTTGGTTTGACACGTGTAATAAGCTCTACAGTTCTTTTCTTTCTTTCTTGAGATTCATTTTTTATCTTTTCAGGAGTAAACTAGCACAACATTACATATCACAGTCATGAAAGATCTAAGTATTTTAAATAAATAATTAACCATCATATATTTAAATAATATTTACTCACGAATATGAATATATATATACTTTTAAATGGTCCGGTAAGACTCTATCCATTATTGAACTCTCAAAACATACCTACACAGATTTGCTTAGCCAACAATTGCAAATTGAAAACCAAGCAATATTGTTCATGCATAAATAAAAAAGGCTTTACAGCAACAAAAATATAATTAATAGCCAAATCCTTTCTTGGACATTGAGTCAATCCATTTCTACAATCAGAAATTCCCTTAACTTAATTTATAAACAAATCTATTTGTTAGCAAAATTGGCATGCTCAAAAAGATCACTTACCATTCCCAATCTACACTTTTTTTTTCTTCTGAAAATCATTAGGATCCAAGAAAAATGAAAAATACAACAGCATGAAGTATCTATCTATCATATCAGTGAAAGAAAATAAGGTTTACCTTGCTAAAGCAGCAAAATTCCTCTGGTTCTCTGAAGACAGTTATCTCTGTGCCTGAAAAATGAAAATTACAGCAGTTTGATATCTATCATATCAGTGAATATCAGTGAAAGAAGAAAATAAATTTACCTGCAGCAAAATCCCTCTGGTTCTCTTAGGTGATTCTCTCTGTTTCTGAATTCCCGTTCTCCCCGATTCGGCAAGCCAATTTTTTGTTGCCAATTCCGTTATAAGGAGATTAAACCCTCCATTTAATAAATTTAATAGATTCTCATAATCAGGCGTAATCTTATAAAGATTCATCTTCTTTTTTAAAGTCAATAAATTTATTAACTTTACCAGAAAAGTTAATAAATGACATTAATAACACTAATTGCAACCAAATTTCCGGAGATATCCTCAATCCAAATAATGAAATAAATTTATGATATCGCAAAACTAAATAGGGTTCGAGGAATTCGGGTATTTCACCATTTGTACTTTGGCTTCAAAAGTTGGAAAGTTGAAAGCCAATTTGGAAGCAGCCAAGCCACCATTAACAGCAACTCTCGAAAGTAATTTACTGAACACCTTAAATTTCGTTTTTTTTGGAATTGGTATGAATACATAGCGACTGTGGGTGTGACTGACCTTTGTGAGAACAAATAGAGTGGGAGTGAGAGAGATGTCCTAACGAAAACAGTTGTTGCAATTTTTACCCTTTTACTCTCCACCAACCCAAGAAGCTATCTAGAAAAAAAATTCAAGTAATAAAAGTTGTCTAAGAAAACAAAGATAAAATTAACACAAACTTTGTCTTGCTCTTGATCAATGTATTTGTCTTTTTTTCTTGTTTTTGATAATTAGGTCTTTATTTACGACTCTATTTTTTCCCTAACTTCATGTTTTGGTGTTAAACTTAAAAGGCAATTTGTATTCATTTAAAACATGAACTTTTTAAAAGAATCAAATAAATTTTATCAAACAAAATTTTAAAAACAATATACAAAATCTCATTCATATCCCTAGTTATCACATAATCCTTGCAACTCATTAGGTAAAGAATCATCTTGAAACTTACATTTACTTCAACTTCTTATTATTATAATTAAAACTATTATAATTTGCTTGAAGAATAAAAGTCATATAAACTCATTCAATGACTTTGGCATTCAACATCTCGATTTTGTAGCCATTAGAAAAGCAAGATCACTCACTCCCTTATTGGAAGTAGAAATAAGCAAAATGTTAAAGATTACCATTAATATCTACTAATAGGAACAAGAATGAATATAGTAATTAATAAATAACAGAGCAACTTCAATTCAAGCTGAACTTCAATTCAAGCTGAAGAAACTTATTTAATGATTTGATGGAAATAAAAAATAAGGAAATTCGACTAAACTTAAATTTGGACCGCTATTTGGAAAAGCTTTCAATTTTATTCATATAACTGACCTATCCTAGCTCTTCCACCATCCAAATTTAAAAGGGTACACATTTTAGAATGAAGTTAGGTATCGGGCGAAGTATTTGAATTACGGAAAAAATGTATTAAGGTCATTTTTATTATGTGTCTATTTCACTTTTGTTCTCGTACAATCTAAATAACCATAGTTGGGGTTTTCATCCCAAATGGCCATCGATCAATTCTTTGATGTCCAAGCTTAAAGAAGCTCAGTTATTTGAACAATCCGGTGTGCACTAACATTTGTTATGTATTGTTTCACAGGAAATTAATCAAAAGATAGGGTATTTTGTGAGAAGAGGGTGTGGAAAAGAATTTCATTTATTGTTTTGAATTATCTTTTAAAAGATAGGGGACCTTCTTTGTGACCCTACCCTTGGTCGCCTTGAACAACTCGGCGAAATCCAAATCAACGCAGAAATAAATCGCAATATCTAGGAACATTTAAGACACTTTGGGGAGCTTAGTTTTTCTAATGGTTAGAAACCAATAAGAATAACCAATAATGGAGATGAAAATACAGATAGAGTGGAATGAAAAACAGTAGAGTTAAAGTGGGAAGAGAATATGAATAAGGTGATATAGGATTTGTCATTGTGGCTACAATATTCAACAAACATGAGATATCACTGATTACCCTTTATATACTGCATTTGGTAGGCATAACTATTACATAAAATGGCCCATGGTTTTAGAGAATAATAACTCATGGAAGATAAGAGGTTTCCGATATATACATCTACATAACAGAATATTATGCACATGCAACCATATGGAAACACTTTATGCGTATGTCTCACTAAGTTTTTTTCCAAACGTGATCTCATCAGTTCCTTTAATAAATGCTCATCACACATCACCATAAGAAAAAGGAATGGAACCGAGGGCTCACAGATATCAAATTGAACGAATTCATCTGCTAAAAGTAACAGGTAAATGTTCCATGTTTATCAAGTGTCAGAAAGATTAGCAAAAGTAGTATTGAAAATCATAAAACATCCACATTATCTCATCACAGTAGCAAATGACAAACGGGGAAAATATGGTTAAACTGAACTGTTTTTAATTCTTAATGGTAACACAATAAAGAAGACGAAAAGTTGAACACAAAGACTACTTCTTTTGATAAGGAAACCACTTTCAGTATTGAGAGTTACCAGAATACAAAACCATGGCATAAATCTATCTGAAACTTGACTAGTAAATAAAGGGTATGAACCTGAATCGGACTTTTTTCATGTAATCTTCATACTGGGTGCCAAATGTGTCTAACATGGCAGCTTCCTCCATTGTTGCCTTTTGCTGATCGTACATCAAACAGACTGCAACTATGAACAATGCACTCATGGGTGCTCTTAGCGCAGCACAATATGAGACAGACAAAAGCATCATAGATGCATATATTGGATGTCGAACCCATCTGAATGGACCAAACTGCACGACTGCAGTTGGCTCTACCACTTTCTCAGAATAGTTAGCAGGGTATAATGTGGAATTGCATTGGACAAACAGAGTAACCATTATCAAGCTCCAAATACACAGATTGCTCCACCCACCTGGAATAAGATGTAGTTCTGGTCCTTCAAAAGCTGCAAGCCAATGGTCAATCAGGACTCCAGCACTAAACAGGACACGATAGTAGTCTCCCATTTGGGATCGTGCTGGCGAGGATAGTAGTCTCCGTACAATCGTTTCCTAACACTCACGTTGAAGAAAAAGAAGTAATGATAGACGAAGAAGAACACAAATGGCCAGCCTTCGAGGAAACCGTTGAAATGAGCTGGTGGAACAATTGTCGGCCAACTAAACACTGAAGTGACCAACCCGAGTTGTTGAAACAGTGCTGGAAACGAAAGTTTGATCCCACAGACAACGATAAGAAGCGAGGATGAAATCGGGTTGTTGAGTTGGAATTACCAAAGGCAGAACCTTTAAAAGGTGTCTGAAAAGCCCCAATCTTTTCCCGGCTGAAGACTGACGATTTGCACGCCAGATATGGTATAAGCGAAAAGTAAAAGGAGTTAATTTAGTGCAGTATGCCATTGGATGGGGGAGCTGGGAGCATAGAAGTGAAATTTGGGTTGTTTTAAGATTCGATAAACCTGTAAAAGAAGTTGCCCCAGAATCCTCCAGAAACTAAATAAGGGTTTTTAGTGTACGAATCAAGAGCTCCAAGATGACGGTTGCGACTTCACCTCCTTCGGCTGGCGTTGCGGTGGACGGTGGCTGGCCCTCCCACCGTCTCTCTCAAAAAACAAAACTTTGAATTTGATCGACAATGCGAATCAAGAGCTCCAAGATGACGATGAGGACGGTTGCGACTTCACTTTCTGTGTGTATCGGAAGCTTCTATTGGAATAAATAATGTCAAATAAGGAACGCCTATCTCTCTCCACCTCCTTCGGCTGGCGTTGCGGTGGACGGTGGCTGGCCCTCCCACCGTCTCTCTCAAAAAACAAAACTTTGAATTTGAACAAAATTAAATTACTAATACACTTTTTTTTCTTTTTAGATCCCAATAATATTGTAAGTATCAATTTGTTTCATTGGTTCTAGGAAAAACGCTTTGTTTTGTTTTGGATTGATTTATTCTTTTATAAATTTATTTTGCTTAGATTTCTTTCGAATCTCATAAAACTGAATGAAAAGATCACTCTTTTAAAAGTTGTCTCTCTAACGTGAGATGAAGAACCAAATGTAGGATTCTAACCAAATGAGACCGATTTAAGAGTCGTCGCTTAATTTGTTTTTAAAAAATTAGGAAATAATTTTTTTTAGAAATAAGGGTTCGGTGTTTGAGGACGCGTGGAAAATAGTCTTGACGATATGGTTCAAAATAATTGGCCTCTTCAAACTTGAAGATTCTTACCCTAGTGTTTGAGTTTAAGACTTATGATTGTTTGTATAAAATTTGTAGCCTACATCTAAAAGGGATTATGCCTATATTGTTCTTAGAAGTGACTATACGATATCTATAATATTAGACAGGTTGAAAAGGAAAGCGATAAAAGAAACTTAAATAATAAGAGAATATAAAATAAAGCATAAAATCTGAAGTTTCCAAATTATGATTTGATGGATATGATTTTGTTAAGAAAATATTATACGCATGTAAGAATTTTTTCCCATTACTCTTAAGTTATAAAAATCAAATTGTGATATCACAAAATTAATGAAATTTGAGATTTAAACATCTCCTAAAAATTATGAAATTTTTATTTTTGGTTAAGAAAAATATTCTTCAATATTATTTTATTTTTTCAAATTTTTATAAAATGTTTTGAACATTTAAAAGTGGAAACCAAGTCGAAATAATCAAAAATATAAACAAACAAGTCCTTCCAAAGGCTCAGATGAAGGTTGCGCGCGGCTTAGGCTCGGGACTCGGGAGACTGGCCTCGAGAGTAGATCCTCAGCTTGCATGGCTCGATGGGGCTCGGTGTTGGCTTGGGTAAATATAAAGGCAGTGAAAGGTTTGATCCATGTTCAAGATGCGGAGGGAGCTTCGAAACTTCAAGGCTCCATGCTCGGGAAATACTTTGGGGGAAATGAATGCTTTAACTTTTCTTATGAATTATTTCAAAATAAATGAATATAAAAATATTGTATTTTGTGAGAAGAGGATCTGGAAAAAAAATTTTGTATTATCTTTTACAAGATTGAGACTTCTTTGAAAGGTGAATTTGTTCAAATGATCCTAAACTAACCCTCATCTCAAAACTAACCTTTACAAAACGTTTTTGCAAATATAATATTTTTTTAAAATTCTAACCATTTTACCCTTAGGGTGTGTTTGATGAGGGGGAATTAGAATTGGCATTGAAATTCTAATTCCAATTCCATGAGAATTGGCATTGAATTACAATTCAATTCCTATGTTTGGAAAAGTTATAGAATTGTAATTCAATTCCAATTCCTATGTTTGGGAAATGATAGAATTGTAATTCAATTATAATTCCGATCTTTGTAAAATAAAATATCGGTTCAAAATATTAACTTTTTAAATATGTTTTTACATTTTGGCACGTTTAATACGTTTTTGACATGTTTAACACGTTTAACACATTTTTACACGTTTTTGGCACGTTTAAACACGTTTTTGACATGTTTAACAAATTTTCACACTTAAAACACATTTTCACACGTTTAACATGTTTTTCACGTTTTTGGCACGTTTTTAACATGTTTAATACATTTTTTCACACGTTTAACATGTTTTTCACGTTTTCAGACGTTTAACACGTTTTTGACATGTCTAACACGTTTTACACATTTTGACACGTTTACACGTTTTTTCACGTTTTGGCACATTTAACACGTTTTCACGTTTTCACGTTTTTTACACATTATAACAAGTTTAACACGATTTTCACGTTTTTGACACATTTTTAACATGTTTAATACATTTTCACACGTTTAACAGGTTTTTCACGTTTTTCGCACGTTTAACACGTTTTTGACATGTCTAACACGTTTTACACATTTTTGAGACGTTTAACACGTTTTTTACGTTTTGGCACATTTAACACGTTTTCACACGTTTTTCACACATTACCACGTTTTTTACACATTATAACAAGTTTAACACGTTTTTCACGTTTTTCACGTTTTTGACACGTTTTTGACATGTTTAATACGTTTTTCATACGTTTAACATGTTTTTCATGTTTTTCACACGTTTAACACGTTTTTGGCATGTCTAACACGTTTTACAAATTTTGACACGTTTTGGCACATTTAACACGTTTTTCACGTTTAACACGTTTTTCACGTTTAACACGTTTTTCACATATAACACGTTTTTCACATGTTAAAATGTTTTTCACGTTTTTGGCACGTTAAACACATTTTTGGCATGTCTAACACGTTTTACACATTTTTGACACGTTTTGGCACGTTTAACACGTTATTCACGTTTTCCACACGTTTATCACACGTTTTCACACGTTTTCACACGTTTTCACACGTTTTTCACATGTTTTTAACACATTTTCACATTTTCACACGTTTTCCACACGTTTTCCACATTTTCACACGTTTTTCACGTTTTTCACATTTTCACACATTTTTCACGTTTAACACGTTTTTCACGTTTAACACGTTTTTCACATGTTTTTCAAATTTAACACGTTTTTCACATGTTTGTCACGTTTTGGCACGTTAAACACATTTTTGACATGTCTAACACGTTTTACACATTTTTGACACGTTTAACACGTTTTTCACGTTTTGGCATGTTTAACACATTTTTCACATTTTCACACGTTTTAACACGTTTTCATGTTTTTGGCACGTTTTACACATTTTCATGTTTTTGCATGTTTTTCACGTTTTCACATGTTTTTAGCACATTTAACACGTTTTTGACATTTTTAATACGATTAATATGTTTTTTTCACACATTTTGATAAGTTTAAAATGTGTTAAACGTGTCAAAAACGTAGAAATGTGTTAAACATATCAAAAATATGTTAAACGTGCCAAATAAGTGAAAAACTTGTTAAACGTGCCAAAACGTGAAAAACGTGTTAAATGTGTTAAAAATGTGTCAAACGTTTCAAAAACATAAAAAACATGTGAAACGTGTCAACGTGTTAAATATGTTTAATGTGTTAAAAAAGTTTTAAACGTGTTAAAAACAAGAAAACTTGTCAAGAATGTGTTAAACGTTCCAAACATGTGAAAAACTTTTTAAACGTGCCAAAACGTGTTAAACTTGTAAAAAATGAGGTAATTGTGTCAAGAGTGTAAAAAATGTGTTAAGGTGTCAAAAACGTGAAATCATGTTAAACGTGTCAAAACGTGTCAAGGACGTGTTAAACATGTCAATGACGTGAAAAACGTGTTAAATATGTCAAAAACTTGTTAAACGTGTCAAGAACGTGAAAAACGTGTTAAGTATGTTAAAACGTGTTAAACGTGTCAAAAACGTGTTAAAAGTGTCAAAACGAGTCAAAAACGTGAAAATCATGTTAAACATGTCAAAAATGTGTTTAACGTGTCAAAGACATGTTAAACTTGTCAAGGATGTGAAAAACGCGTTAAATGTGTCAAGGACGTGAAAAACGTATTAAATGTGTCAAAACGTGTTAAACGTATCAAAACATGTTAAACGTGCCAAAAACGTGTTAAATGTGTCTAAAAAGTGTTAAACGTGTTAAAAACGTGAAAATCATGTTAAACGTGTCAAAAACGTGTTAAACGTATCAAGGACGTGTTAAACGTGTCAAGGACATGAAAAATGTGTTAAATGTGTCAAAAACGTGTTAAACGTGTCAAGAACGTGAAAAACGTATTTAATGTGTCAAAACGTGTTAAACGTGTCAAAAACGTGTTAAACGTGCCAAAATCATGTTAAACGTGTCAAAAACGTGTTAAACGTGTCTAGGACGTATTAAACGTGTTAAGGGCATGAAAAACGTGTTAAATGTGTCAAAAACGTGTTAAACGTGTTAAGGACGTGAAAAACGTGTTATATGTGTCAAAACGTGTTAAACGTGTCAAAAACGTGTTAAACGTACCAAAAACGTGTTAAACGTGCCAAAAACGTGTTAAATGTGTCAAAAACGTGTTAAAAACGTGAAAATCATGTTAAACGTGTCAAAACGTGTTAAACGTGTCAAGAACGTGAAAAACGTGTTAAATGTGTCAAAAATGTGTTAAACGTGCCAAAAATGTGTTAAACGTGCCAAAATATGAAAATATGTTAAACGTGTTAAAAACGTGTTTAATGTGTGAAAAACGTGTTAAACATGTCAAAAAATGAAAAATGTGTTAATTTGGAATTACAATTCTGACCTAAAAAGATTGGAATTGAGAACTATAAAATTACACTATATTGAATTACATTGGAATTCTAATTCCAATTTCAATTCTTAATATTAAAGTGTCTAACAAACATAAGAGTTGGAATTGAACACTCCAATTCCAATTTCAATGCCAATTCCAGGGTTATCAAACACACCTTTACTAATTTTTATTTATTTTTATTCACATTAGTCGGGAAATTTGATCAAATGACCCCCAAGAGAGGGTTCATCTCAAAACTAACCCTTATAAAATGTTTTTGAAAAAATAAATATTTTTTTAAATTTTGACAATTTTACCCTTACTATTTTTTATTATTATTCACGTTTACCCTCTTTTCCCTCTCATTTTCTCTCCTCTCTCTCTTCTCCGACCCTACGACTGTTGTCCCATCTCTCCTTCTCCTTCTCATCTCCCCGACTCCTCAAGCAACGCCGTAGGACGACGAGACCCACATTCAATGTCGGAGGACGAAAACAAGTTCCCCGACTTTAACAGCATCACCGAACCACAAACGCATGCAACTATAGACCTGACCGACCAACATCATCGCCATAAAAATAGGTATGTTAATTTCTTTCATTCCCATTTAGTTGAACACTCAATAGCTGAAATAAAATATGAAATATGTTTGGTATGCTTGCAATGTTGTGTGAAAATGCGCACCACACAAATTGTGCCCCACGCAATTTGCATTGGCTTCCCACGCCCCACGCAATTTGCGTTTGCTTCTCACGCCCCACGAAATTTGTGTTTGTGTCCCACGTCCCACGCACCACACCACGATAATATGGTTTTATTTACTACGCTAACATTTCAATTTGTATTAATTACAGATCCCAATTTATTTGTTAGCTGTTTTGTCCTCTATGATGGAGAGTGGAAAGATGATGATGGAGTTAATTCTTTTGTCTTAAGTTCATGCATAGGTGTGACTCTATCCATAAATACTACGTATGACGAATTAACTGACATTGTCTATGATGCTATTCGTGTGGACAAATTGAGATATGATTTAGTGTTCAAAGTCAAGTATAATTTGGTTTTAAAAACTGCTCCTCCTATTGTTATCCAATATGATAGAGATGTGATGTTCTATGCAAAAGAAATTTCGACTTCATCCCACCAGCTTCGCACTCCTCTATGTGTCTCTTTAGTAGAGAAGTCACTACATTTACACTCAACTCATGAAAGTAAAATACCATGAGAGGAGGTTCCTCAATTCCCTATATTTGAGCAGGATGTATTACAAAGTCAAAATGACATACACCATGTACATGAAGGATAACAAGTCCCATGTTTGCGTCCGAGTGAATTGGTAACTAGTACCTCTCCTTCTTTTGCACCCCGACAACCCATCACTTTCCATATGAGGAAAACATCCAGCCATATTGAGTTGCTTGATTCATTTGAATCAATCGAGGTTGAAACACATGCTCAATTAACCCTTGAAAGCAGATTGGACGTGGGTACGTTTTTTTAGGACAATAAAGAAATTCAATTGAGGGTGCATAGACATGCGATGGCTATTCATTTTGAATTCAAAGTGGATAAGTCAACAAAAGATCTTTGGTTTGTGAAATGTGTGAATGAGAACTGCAAGTGGAGATTGCGTGCTGTGAAAGGAAAATTTCAGGAGATGTTTGAGATTCAAAAATTAGTAAAAGAACACGCATGCTCAATTTTGACAAGGCAAAAGAATGTGAGGCAATCATCATCATGCGTAATTGCGGAGTGCATCAAATGTAAGTACATGGACCATCACCATGACCACATGCCTAAGAAAATAATGGAAGACATGCAAACAAGCTATGGGTTTAAGCTGGCCTATAATAAGTGTAGAAATATCTTCAAATATGGAAAGTCAGTAGCAAATCAATCAATTAGACTAATTGATTTGCTAATTGACCGAGAAACTAATTGATTTTCAAATTGATTGAAGATTTGATATTAAATCAATTCTATGATTTTATTGTTTAAATCATTTCCTTTTTGCATATGTAATGTTCACCATTTAAGCACTGGAGTACTTATGTAAGAAACAAAAAAAACACAAGAAATAAAATTTCTCTCTTTCTCTTCTTTATTTTTTCTATATGGTATCAGAGCGGGTTTTTTCATCTTGAAGAAACCGACTTACAATTTTCCGCTGTCTCCTCCAATGGTGGAAATAATCATTGGAGGAGAACTCAAATGATTCTATAATCTCATATTTCTCTAAAATTATTATCACAAATCTCAGTGCATTTTTTTCCATAGTTCAGTCGAATCTGTATCGAGTATCGTCTTCATGTATCGACAAATTTCTTTCAACATTTTATTTGTTCAAAAATTATCATTTTTCACTTCAAGAGCTGAGCCAAGAGCCAAGAGCCAATAGCAAGTGCAAGAGCAAGAACAAGAGCAAGAGCCAAGAGCCAAGAGCCAAGAGCCAAGAGCCAAGTGCCAAGTGCCAAGTGCCAAAAGCCAAGAGCCACTCCTCTAACTAAGTGAATCATGATTTTTAAACAGTCAAATTGATAGAATGTCATCAACAATTCATCGGCAACACCCTCTTCAATCTATGCCAAGGCTTTATTACACTCCTTTACGTTACATCCCGCAATCAGGTGACTGACATACTCACCAAGCCGACTCGAGGAAGCATGTGCCAAGTTGGGCAGTCTCAACATCTACTACCCAACTTGAGGGGGAGTGTATAATTATCTTTGAAGAAAAAAAATAATTCCAAGAATGGAATGTTGAGAAAGTTAGCAGCAAATCAAACAATTAGATTAATTGATTTGTAAATCAATCAATTAGACTAATTGATTTGCTTGATTTGCTAATTGGCCGTTGATTATCAATTACATGATTTTACTATTTAATTATTTCATTTTCTGCTAATGTAATCTTACTATTTAAGCACTAGACAGTCTTATGTAAGAATCACAACAAAAACACAAGCAATAAAATTTCTCTCTTTTCATAAATTTTCTACATGTAGAATTATCTTAGAAGAAAAAAAATAATTCCAAGAATGGAATGTTGAGAAAGTCAGCAGCAAATCAAACAATTAGATTAATTGATTTGTAAATCAATTAATTAGACTAATTGATTTGCTTGATTTGCTAATTGGCCGTTGATTATCAATTACATGATTTTACTATTTAATTATTTCATTTTCTGCTAATGTAATCTTACTATTTAAGCACTAGACAGTCTTATGTAAGAATCGCAACAAAAACACAAGCAATAAAATTTCTCTATTTTCTTAAATTTTCTACATGGTATCAGAGCAGGTTTTTCCTTCTTGAAGGAACCTGTTCACAATTTTTCGTTGCCTCCTCCAATGGTGGAAATAGCCATTGGAGGAGAACTCAAATGATTCTATAATCTCAAATTTCTCTAAAATTATTATTTATCTCAAATCCTAGTGCGTTTTTTTCATAGTTCCGTCGAATCTGTATCGAGCATCATCTTCGTGTCTCGACAGATTTATTTTTTCTCCTTTTTTGGCAAGCATCGTCTTCATGTCTCGACAGATTTCTTCCAACATTTCAGCTGTTCAAAAATTATCACTTTTCACTTCAAGAGCTGAGCCAAGAGCCAAGAGCCAAGAGCCAAGTGCCAAGAGCCACTCCTCTAACTAATTGAATCATGAATTTGAATCAGTCAAATTGAAAGAATGTCATAAACATTTCCATCTCCTCGACAACATCCTCTCCACTCTCATAGCTGCCCAATGCCTTTCCTATTAGGTGACTAACATTCTAATTAAAGCTCTTTCAAGTCGATTTGAGAAAGTATGTGGAAAGTTGGGCAATCTCAACATTATTACCCAACTTGAGGGGAGTGTAGAATTATCTTCAAATATGGAAAGTCAGTAGCAAATTAATCAATTAGACTAATTCATTTGCTAATTGACCGAGAAACTAATTGATTTGCAAATTGATTGAAGATTTGATATGAAATCAATTATATGATTTTATTGTTTAAATCATTTCCTTTTTTGCATATGTAATGTTCACTATTTAAGCACTGGAGTACTTATGTAAGAAACAACAAAAACACAAGAAATAAAATTTATCTCTTTCTCTTCTTTATTTTTTCTACAATAAGACTTTGAGGTCTAGGGAAATGGCCTTAATGTCGGTCCGATGAACTATGGAGGAATCCTATAGAAAATTGACATCATACCTGTTCATGTTGGCGAAGAATAACCTGGGTACCATAACTGACATCTAGACGGATGAGCATGGCCACTTCAGGTATATGTTCATGATCATAGGCTTCTCAATTAGGTGTTTTAGAAAATGTTGTCGTCTTACATTGTGCGTCGATGCCAATTTTCTTAAGCACAATGTTGGAGGTCAACTATTGGTTGCGATTGCATTGAATGCGAATGAACAACTATATCCCATTACTTTTGGCGTCGTTGATTCCGAGAATAATAACTCTTAGACATATTTCATGCAACAACTTAGAGTGACAATTGGAGTAGTCCCGGATCTCGTCTTCGTATCTAATAGACACCCAAATACTGCCAATGCCTTATCCGCGGTTTTTCCATAAGCACATCACGGTGAATGCACATACCACATCAAAATGAATATTATGGCCAAATTTAAAACTGATAACTGCTACGTTGAGTTTAATATGGCTTCATGCACATATACAGTGCCACGGTTCTATCAATATTTTGACAATATCAAGGATAAGGACCATCAGATTGCTGCTTATCTGGAACAAATAGGAATTGAGAGATGGAGTCGTGCATTTTTCACTGGTTTGCGATATAGTGAAATGATAAACAATTACGGTGAGAGCTTTAATAGTTAGAGTAGGAATGCTAGGAAATATTCCATAACAACATTAACTGAGTATTTACAATTCACACTACAAGATTGGTTTCATAATAGAATAGAAAAATCTTCCAACCACACAGAACGTTTATCCCCATATTATGAAAAATTCTTACGTGAACAAGTCGAGAATGCCAGATTCTACAACATTAATCCTCTTAACCGATACGATTTTCATGTGAATGACGGTGAACATGATTTTCAAGTTGACTTTTAAACTCGAACTTGTACTTGTAGGGTATTTGATATATCTGGTATTCCTTGTACACATGCCCTGGCTGTTGCCCGTTCCCGGAAATATGTTCCCTATGAGTACTATTCAAGGTTAGAGAATGATTGCATGTTTAATTTTAAGATTGAATTTATATGACTTAAATATCATTTTTCAGGTTTTACTCAACTGAAGCGTGGTGCATGGCATATGCGAAGACATGTTATCCAGTTTTCAATGAAGGTTCTTGGGATATTCCAGATAATATAAAGGAACGAGTTTGCCTAAAACCCCTTGTCAAGGTTAAGAAAGGTTGAACAACAACAAAGTGTAGGCCATCATAAGGTGAGCCTTGTAAGGAATAGAGACAGTGCAGCTCATGTGACGGTCGAGGCCATAACAGGGAAACATGCTCAGTAGTGATGCCTATACCATATACTACAAGACAACCTTTGTCACATTCTCTAGAACCTTCACAGTTTAGTGCACAATCTTGTACACAACCTTTGACACATTCTCTAGACAACATTTTTTTTAATTAAATTATATTATTTGGATAAATCTTAATTGTATTGTTTGGATTGAATCTCAATTGTATTGTTTGTTTGGATTGTATTGTTTTTTTGGATTGTATTGTTTGTTGAGATAACTTGCCTGAATGATATAGGGCATGTGGCGTGGGGCTAATGCGTGGGCTAAGGGGTGGGCTAGGGCGTGGGACGTGGGGCTAAGGCATGGGGCATGGGGCTAAGGCGTGGGGCGTGGGCTTGGTCGTGGGGCGTGGGGCTAAGACGTGGGGCTAAGACGTGGGCTTGGGCGTTGGCATGGTCATGGGGCTAAGGCGTGGTTTTTCAAATAGTGTTCTAAGGTAATTTGAGGGATCATACTTTGTGGTTTGGCCTAATTTCACCTATTGATTGGAATGCTTCTTGATTTTATTTTTGAACAATTTGGTGGATGCCATTGTACTTGGTTATTTGATAACAATTTATTCTAAGCCAAAATTCTTATTGTTTTATACACAAATATTTCATAACAAAATGTATTTCTATTCATAACAAAAATGTAGATCTATTCAATGTAGATTACGGGTATGTTATTTGGTGGAATAACCTTACTGGCCCATTTCTTTCTCCAAAAGTCATGTTTTTGGTGATCATATTTGATACATCCAATGAGGCAGTAAGGTATTCCATATACATAATAGTAAAAACACCACAGTCCCCAGTTTTGGTTGTCTTTGGGACTGTTGGGTATGGTATTATAGAATATGGCATATTCTCCAAGTTGAACCGCGACAACCTGGCTTTTTTTTATATAGGTGAATCCCTATTCAAGCATGTATGAAATCATTTGACACATTGGTTTCATGAAGTTGTCATATACATCCTTTTGGAAAATTTTCTGTTCGTAGTCATATACGTATATGCACCAATCTTGTAGATGAACCTGACACAGGACCTAGTGCTTCAACTTCGGGTTCATAAGAACATATATGATATCAACAGTATTCCAAGAAGTCAAATATCTCTTAGCATCACCAATTAAATATTTCATGAATGTTATGTCGAACTTGAAGCTTTCAGGATCAACAGTAAACATATCATAGTGATTCTCGAACTTTTGAGAGATGACAGTCAACTATTGTGAATTTATTTGGATATGTCTAATGGAACTCCGCAACCCTTCGTCTCATTAGGAAACATATGGAATCTATATCTTGCAAAAAAAATTATTGATTAAGCGTGGGGAGAAAGTTCAAAGTCCCACGTAAAATGAATCTTGCGTGGGGCGCAAGACCAAAGTCCCACGCAAAATGCACCTTGCGTGGGGCGCAAGTCCAAAGTACCATGCAAAATGCACCTTGCGTGGGGCACGCAAAATGCACCTTGAGTGGGGCGCGCAAGTCCAAAGTATAATAATGAACAAAAATACTTACAACATCGTTTAACCATTTTTGAGGCGTGAGCAATCTGGTAAATAAACAACGATCTACTTTGCAAGTAATCACATCCTTGAAGTCTTCATCCTTACTCTTCAATCATTTCTTCAAATTCTTCATCTTTTCCTCGTCATAATGTAAAAGAGGATTAACCGTTACTGGATCATTGAGTTTAAACCCTTTACCAATAGGGTTGGTATAGTCCTCCAATAGTTTCGACTTCTTCTTTCTGTGAAAGTATTTTCCAGCAAATTTTAATGGACTCAATTCTTTCACATTCTCCTCTTTCTTCTCCTCCTTCTCCTCATCTTCCTCCTCCTTCTTAACAGTCTTCTCCTCATCATTCTTCTTCTCCTCCTTCTTCTCCTCCTCCTCATTCTTCTCCTCCTCCTCATTCTTCTCCTCCTCCTTCTCCTTTTCCTCCTCCTTCTTCTCTTCTTGGCCATCAAAATGCAATTTGCGTGGGAGGCAAAATGGAATTTTCGTGGAGCGTGGGGCGCAAATCAACCTTCTTGGTCATCTCCTCCTCCTCGTCATGCACAGTCAAAAAATTAGATTAATATACATTTAGCGTGGTGCACGGGGCTTGGTTGTGGGGCGCAAATCTACCTTCTTCTTCTCCTCCTCTTCCTCCTTCTCCTTCTCCTTCTCCTCCTCGTTCTACACAATCAAAAAATTATATTAATATACATTTAGTATGGTGCGTGGTGCGCAAATCTACCTTCTCAGACATCTCCGCCTTCGCCTTCCTATTCTTGGCCAACTCCTTCTTCTTGGCTAACTCAGTCGCCTTCCTCTTCTTCATCTCCTCATCCTCCTTCCTCTTCTTCATCTCCTTTCTCTTCTGCCTCTTCTTCTCATTCTCAGTATCAAGTGTAGTATCATCCTCCTTAAACTCCTCCATTAAATCACCAATCTTTTGTTCCTTTATTTCTCCCAATAATGTGATTATAAGATGTTATTCTTCTTGTTGAGCTTAATTTCAATTTTAATCTCCTTTACATCTTTTGTCAGCTCATCAAGTTTGGCATCAGTATGGGCTTGAGACACTCAATTGGGTGCACTTGATGTAGATTTCTCTTGATTAGTTTGAGGAATCGTCGTAGAAGAGATTTATTGAGACATGTCTTGGCTAGTTTTATCGGTAAATTCAAGGTTGGGGAGCTGGTGACTAATAAGTCTCCTCTTCTTGGCCGGCGGTTTGGGAGTCCTTTCATCTTCTTCATTCTTTCTCTTCCTCCCATCCAATTCAAAGAATTAATCATAAATGTTGACTCGTATATCTTTAAAGTCCTCCCTAAAGTACTTCCTCTTCTCCTCCTCAGACTCATCAATTTTGTTGATAACATTGCACTTCTAGAGGGCAGTGAATATCTCTTATAGGAAATAACTTCTGTAGGATGTATAAAGCAATATCCTTGGGCTTGTAGGATTTTGTCATGTCCTTTCCGCAAATTTTGGGACAAATGTATTGATAAACTCATAGGTCCACACTTGGAAGGCTAGTGCAAACCCATGTAAAGTATAAGCGACATCACAAACGCTTTTCTTCTTCCAAGTTTTCTTCTTGGTGAGATATAACCTTAGAGGTGTTTCATATCTTTGTTAATACCCTTTAAAGTTACTCTGAATGACACATTTCCCCATGGAAATTGGAGGAACATCTCCATGTCCTCCACCATGCGAAATATTTTGAAACTTACCTTCCTCCTATTATTAACTACTAACAGATACTGGTAAATGAGGAATATGAGCCCCATGTTCCATGAATTCTTCTTATCAGAGTATTTGACGAAATGGCTTCAACCTCTCTCACTCTAACATCCATTTTACCCTTAAAATATTTGCGGACAAGGGGTGGACATTCTTTAACCTCCATGTTTTCCACCAAAGGAAATCTGCCAAAGTTGAGGCCTGTCACCAAGGCATAATCCTTCATGCCCCAGCAGACCTCCTCACCATTGACCAAGAACCTTATCTCCTTCGAAGTTGAGCTGATTTTCCTAATAAGCGTCTGATGGAGTATGGTTCCTAAAAAAATATTATCGGGGCTTTGAATAAATACTGGAATTGGGTCTACAAAGCCCTATCCAAAAGATCATGGTGAGTAAATCTCTCATTTATCCTTGCCAAGCTGGTGCTGGTGGATTTCCATGAAACACGACCAGTAAAATTATTAATAATGGTTTCGGTTGGTGTCATCTGTAAAGAAACAGTTGGTTAGATTAATGTCATATATACAATTTCAGACGTAAACCAATGCAAATTGCGTGGGGACGCAAAGTCAAAACTACAATTTACTTACCCACGCAAACTCAATTAGCAATTTGTGTACCAACGCAAATTATATTTGCGTACCACGCAAATTTGTGTACTCACTCAAATTTCTTTTGCGCACCACGTAAATTGCTTTTGCATACCACACATTCAATCCATTCAGAAACAATGTTCACAAATCAATCTAGAAAAACCCATCATTCAAACCATTAATTCAACATGCAAAAACTATAGAACTCACTAAAATCTAAAACCCTAAATGCAAAAAATATAGAACTAACTAAAACCCTAAAACCTTTCATACTCAACATGCAAGAGAGGGAGGAGTAGTCGAAAAAAACAAAAACTAACCTGAATGTCGGCGAATGTCGGGAAGTCGGGCTCGCAGGGGAAACATTCAGGGCTTGGCGATCTTCGGGGAGTCGGGCTCGTGGGGGAAGCGTCTAGGGCTTGGCAATCGTCAAGGATGTTGGATTGTAGTTAGGGGAGTCGGAGCGGGAGTCGGGGAGATGAGAAGGGGAGGGAGAGCAACAGTCGTCGGAGAAAAGAGAAATAAAAATGAGAAATGGGGGGAAAGAGACTAACGTGAATAAAAAAAATTAGTAAGGGTAAAATAGTCAGAATTTTTACAAAAATGTTATATTTGCAAAAACGTTTTATAAAGGTTAGTTTTGAGATGAGGGTTAGTTTTAGGGTCATTTGATCAAATTTCCCCGTCAGTCTCTTTTTCCCCATTGCTCTATACATCCTACATGAGTTACTCCCTACGGGAGGTATTCATTGTCCTCCAGAAGTGCAATGTTCTCAGAAAAATTGATGAGTCTGAGGAGGAGAAGAGGAAGTACTCCGGGGAGGACTTTGAAGATATGCGAGTCAACATTTATGATGAATTATTTGAATTGGATGTGAGGAAAACAAAGAATGAAAGAGATGAAAGGACTCCCAAACCGTCGACCAAGAAGAGGAGACTTATTATCCCCAGCTCCCCAACCCTAAATTTACCGATGAAACTAGCCAAAACAGCTCTCAGTAAGTTCCTTCTGCGACGACTCCTCAAACTAATCTAGATTATTATACATCTAGTGCACCCAATCGAATTAAAGCATATTGTAAAAGATAATACAAAAAATATAAATAATTTTTTTTGATTTTTTTGTTTCTATGAACGCCACAACAATATAGTCTTATCATATTATTTGTAAGATTAAACCAACTAAGTATGAGAATATGCAGAAATGAAGTATTCTCATACACATAGTTTTTATAATTTCAAACTAAATATAATTATACATATCAATTCAAATCACAAGTCATCAAATCAAAATCACTATAAAACCAACATTGGTAATTGATAGTTGATCGTTCTCAATTTTTTAGAATTTTTGTGTTTTTTATCCATGTGGCAACAATATAGTCTTATCATATTTTTTTTAAGACTAAATTAACTAAGTAGGAGAATATACAAAAATAAATTAATATCATACATAGAGTTTTTATAATTTCAAACCGAATATAATTATACGTCATAAATCATAAGTCATTCAAATCTGAAGCCACCAATATAGTAAATCATATTATTTGTAATACTAAATAAACTAAGTAAGATAATATACAGAAATAAAGTATTCTCATACACAAAGTTTTTATAATTTAACCGAATATAATTATATATCCCAAATCATAAGTCATTCAAATCTGAATCCACCAAATCACAATATAGTCTATCATATTATTTGTAAAACTAAACCAACTAAATATGAGAATATGTCGAAATGAAGTATTCTCATACACATATATTTTATAATTTCAAACCAAATATAATTATACGCCGAAAATCACAATTCATTTAAATCACAAGTTAGCAAATCACAATCACTATAAAACCAACATTAGTAAGTGGTATTGTTCCCATTTTTTAAACTTTTGGGTTCTATTCACGCAACCAACAATATAGTTTTGTCGTATATAATTTTTAAGATTAAACAAACTAAGTAATAGAATAGGCAGAAATGATGTATTATCAAACACAAAACTTTTATAGTTTCAAACCGAATATAATTATACGTCAAACATATAACAATTCATCCAAATCACAATCCACCAAAGTTAAAATCACTATAAAACAAACATTAGTAAATGATCGTTCTCAATATTTTTGAACTTTTGTGTTACTATCCACGTAGACAACAATATAGTTTTGTCATATTATTTGTAAAACTAAACAAACTAAGTAGGAAAATATGCAGAAATAAATTATTTTCATACACAATTTTTATAATTTTAAATCGAATATAATTATACATCCCAAATCACAAGTCATTCAAATAACAAGCCACCATATCACAATCACTATAAAACCAACATTAGTAAGTGACATTGTTCCCATTTTTAAATTTTTGTGGTCCTATTTATGCGGACACAATATAGGCTTATCAAATATTATTTTTAAGATTAAATCAACTAATTAATAAGATATGTAGAAATGAAGTATTCTCAATCACAAAACTTCTATAATTTCAAATCGAATATAATTATACGTCACATATATCAATCCATCCAAATCTAAAGCCACAAAATAACAATTCATCCAAATCACAATCCACCCAAATCAAAATACCTATAAAACCAACATTAGTAAGTAATCGTTCTCGATCTTTTTGAACTTTTTGAACTTTTTGAACTTTTGTGTATCTATCCACGTTGGGAACAATATAGTCTTATAGTATCATTTGTAAGATTAAACAAACTGGTAGGAGAATATGCATAAATGAAGTATTCTTAATTTCTCTCTATAACCTAGCAAAAATTAGAGGTGGATATCCCAAACCTCCCTAGTGAATATTCTTAATTTTTTAAAAGCTCTGGAGATTTGAAAACAGGATCGGCACGATCGACACAATCGACACAAACGAAAAAAACAGCACGAACGACACAATATCAATGTCGCGGTTCTCTTGTTGTGGTAGCGGTTTCTAGTTGGTTAGGATCCCTTATCAAATCAAGAACGTGTGCACGATCGGCACAATCAGCACGAACAACATGGTATCGACTCTAATAGCTAGGTCGATCATCATATACAAAGCTTGGTTGGAAGTTTAGGATTTGTAATTTACCCTGGTCTATAATAGTTAAAGTTTCTAGTGTACCCTATTATGTAATTGTTTTACTTTATTGTTGTGTTATGTTCTTCATTAAAATGGGAAGAATGAAAAGTATTAAGAATAAGGAGTGAAAGAATTTGTGATGGAAGGTTTGAGGGAGGCAACTGAAAAGGAAATTGATAAGATTGCTGAAGAAATTATCCAGGAAAAATAGGAATGCAGCAAAGATAAGGAACCAATTGCTGATAAAAATTTTGAAAAAAAATATAGCAGGAAAAAAGGGGAAAAATGAAGAAATATGGAAGGTTGGGTATAATGATTAAGCAAATATCTTTGGACATGAAAATCAAATCGCAAAGTTAGGCATACAAAAAAATGAGAGATTATATTTAATAAAGAAAAAATATAGCAAACAACTGTTCAATTAAATATACAATATTTTAAAGATTGAACATACTAAAAAAGGAAGAATACGAAAAGATAATAAACTGGTCGGTAAAAACAATAAGAGAGTTAATGAAGTCCCCAAAATCAAAGACCTATACTATCAGAAGAAATTCCAACTAGAAGGTAAATGAAGTCTGAAAAAAGAATGCAAATAAGAAAGTAGAGGATCATACATACAAAGGTCAAATCTATTTTGGTGAGTTTTAAACAAAAGTTGAGATTCTCAACTGTTCTTTTGAATTTAAATTGCTCACTGAAGTGGAAGAGAAATGCGCCAAAGATTGAGAAAATATATCTGTTAGGAACTACATAGAAAAGAACTATGTATCTATCTTAGTCAGTAAGAAATCACTAATGAAACAATTTGAACAGAAGGGACTGAAGAAGGTTTCTGCAAACATCCATGATCTCTATTTTCTGCAATTCAAAAAGAGAACAAACTTGGATGATATTCTGAATATTGAGCATACTTATTTTGGATTCAACTATTTGAAGTTGGAGAGAGGGTCTGAATATTTTAGATTTTTTTATGTTTCTATCCACGCCACAACAATATAGTTTTATCATATTATTTGTTAGACTAAATCAACTAAGTAGGAGAATATGCAGAAATAAAGTATTCTCATACATAGTTTTATAATGTCAAACCAAATATAATTATATTTCCCAAATCAAAAGTAATTCAAATCTAAATCCACCAAAACATAATCACTATAAAATAACATTAGTAAGTGATCGTTCTCAATCTTTTAGATTTTTTATATTTATCCACTATGCAACAATATAGTTTTATCATAATATTTGTAAAACTAAACCAACTAAGTATGAAAATATGCAGAAATGAAGTATTCTCATACACCGAGTTTTTATAATTTCAAAACAAATATAATTATACGTCCCAATTCAAATCACAAGTCACCAAATCACAATCACTATAAAACCAACATTGGTAGACGATCGTTCTCAATCTTTTAATTTTGTGTTTTTATCCACGCGGCTACAATATATCTTATCATATTATTTGTAAGACTAAATCAACTAAGTAGAAGAATATGCAGAAATGAAGTATTCTTATCCACAAAGTTTTTATAATCTAAACATAATATTATTTTACGCCGCAAATCACAAGTCTGTAAATCACATTAAACATAAATCATCATTAATAAGTGATCGTTCTCAATCTTTTATAATTTTTGTATTTTTATCTACGTGACAACAAAATAGGTTTTTATATTATTTGTAAGACTAAACCAACTAAATAAGAGAATATGCAGAAATAAAGTATTCTCATATACAAAATTTTTATAATCCAAAACAAATATAATTATACCTCCAATTACATGTCATTCAAATCTAAATTCACTAAATCATAATTACTATAAAATCAACATTAGTAAGTGATTGTTCTCAATCTTTTAAAAAATGTGTGTTTCTATCAACGCGGTAATATTATAGTCTTCTATATTATTTATAAGACTAAACTAACTAAGTAGGAGAATATGCAGAAATGAAGTATCCGCATAATTTTTATATTTTCAAACTGAATATAATTAAACGTCCCAAATCACAAGTCATTCAAATCTACAGTCACCAAATCACCATCATTATAAAACCAATATGTGTAAATGATCGTTCTCAATCTTTTAGAAATTTTGTGAATATGCATAAATGAAGAATTATCATACATAGAGTTTTATAATCCAAACCGAGTATAATTTTACGCCACAAATCACAAGTCACTAAATCACAATCACTATAAACCAACATTTGTAAATGATCTTTCTCAATCTTTTTTAGAATTTTTGTGTTTCTGTCCACGCCACAACAATATAGTTTTATCATTTTGTTTGTAAGACTAAACCAACCAAATAGGAGAATATGCAGAAATGACGTATTTTCATACATAGTCTTATAATGTCAACCCGAATATAATTATACGACTCAAATCAAAAGTCAATCAAATCTAAAAACACCAAATTAAAATCACTATAAAATAACATTAATAAGTGATCGTTATCAATCTTTTAAAATTGTGTGTTTCTATCAACGCTGTAACAATATAGTCTTATCATATTATTTATAAGATTAAATCAACTAAATAGGAGAATATGCAGAAATAAAATATTCTCATACACAGAGCATTTATAATTTTAAACCGAATATAATTATACGTCTCAAATCACAAGTCATTCAAATCTAAATCTACCAAATCACAATTACTATAAAACCAACATTTGTAAATGATCGTTCTCAATATTTTAGATTTTTTGTGATTCTATCCACGCGGCAACAATATAGTCTTATCATATTATTTGTAAGATTAAATCAACTAAGGAATATGCAGAAATGAAGTATTCTCATACACAGAGTTTTTATAATTTCAAACTGAATATAATTGTACGCCATAAATCACAAGTCACTAAATCACAATCACTATAAACCAACATTTGTAAATGATCTTTCTCAATCTTTTTTTAGAATTTTTGTGTTTCTATCCACGCCACAACAATATAGTTTTATCATATTGTTTGTAAAACTAAACCAACCAAATAGGAGAATATGCAGAAATGAAGTATTTTCATACATAGTTTTATAATGTCAACCCGAATATAATTATACGTCTCAAATCAAAAGTCAATCAAATATAAAAACACCAAATTAAAATCACTATAAAATAACATTAATAAGTGATCGTTATCAATCTTTTAAAATTGTGTGTTTCTATCAACGCCGTAACAATATAGTCTTATCATATTTTTTTAAGATTAAATCAACTAAATAGGAGAATATGCTGAAATAAAATATTCTCATACACGGAGTATTTATAATTTTAAACCAAATATAATTATACGTCTCAAATCACAAGTCATTCAAATCTAAATCTACCAAATCACAATTACTATAAAACCAACATTTATAAATGATCGTTCTGAATATTTTAGATTTTTTGTGATTTTATCCACGCGGCAACAATATAGTCTTATCATATTATTTGTAAATTAAATCAACTAAGTAGATGAATATGCAAAAATAAAGTATTCTCATACACAGAGTTTTTATAATTTCAAACTGAATATAATTGTACGGCACAAATCACAAGTCACTAAATCACAATCACTATAAAACAACATTTGTAAATGATCTTTCTCAATCTTTTTTAGAATTTTTGTATTTCTATCCACGCCACAACAATATAGTTTTATCACATTATTTGTAAGACTAAATCAACCAAGTAGGAGAATATGCATAAATAAAGTATTCTCATACATAGTTTCAACCCGAATATAATTATACGTCTCAAATCACAAGTCAATCAAATCTAAAAACACCAAATCAAAATCACTATATAAATAACATTAGTAAGTGATCATTCTCAATGTTTTAAAATTTTGTGTTTCTATCCATACCGTAAAAATATGGTCTTATAGACTAAACCATCTAAGTATGAAAATATGGAGAAATGAAGTATTTTCATACACAAAATTTTTATAATTTTAAACCGAATATAATAATATGTCCCAATTTAAATCACAATCACCATAAACTAACATTGGTAATAAGAATATGAATAAAGTGATATTGGATTTGTCAAAGTGGCTCCAATATTCAACTAACATAACATAATAGTGATTACCCATTATATACTACTCTTGGTAGGAATAACTATTACACAAAATGGCCTTGGAATATAATAACTAGTGACACTTTTTCAGGAAGACAAAGATGTTTTCGATATATATACATCTACATAACAGAATGCCATGCACACACAACAATAAAATAGTTTATCATATGTCTCTCAATAAGTTATTTTCCTTGTATAAATGATCATCACACATCATCATAAGTAAGAAAAGAAGAGACTGGGGACTTATAACCCAACCCTCTAAACATTTCACACCGAGGTCAAACTGAACGAATTCATCTGTTAATAAGGTAAATGTTCCATGTTTATCAAGTGTCAGATAGATTAGCAAAAGAAGTATTGAAAATTATAAATCATCCACATTATCTCGAGCTCATCATACACAAATGTGGGGAAAATATGGTTAAAAGTAACACAATAAAGAAAAAAAAAGTTGAACATAAAGACTACTTTTGATAAAGAAACCGAGTATGAACCTGAATTGGACTTTTTTCATGTAATCTTCATAGTGGGTGACAAATGTGTCTTCCTCCTCCATTGTTGCCTTTTGCTGATAGCTAGTACATCAAACAGACTGCAACTATGAACAATTCACTCATAGGTGCTCTTAGCGCAACAAGCAAGATATGAATATGAAAAAGATACAGAAATATTTTCAAAGGAAGCAGAACAATATTATACTACAATTTGGGAATATTGATGCAGAATCTAATTCGTATACCAAATGAAAAATCTGGATCATAATCCAAAAAATAATATCAGCATGACCCAAAAAAAACCTTATATCAAATAATGTTTTGAGGTGCAATGGGACGAACCTTGATCCATTTTACGTCAAGAAAGAGTTTCATTGATCAACTAATTAAGAAACATGATTATTGATTGAGATTGATTGATTGATCAAACAGGGTAAGAAAGTTTGGGAAATTAGGGTTTGTCTTGAGCCATTAATTATTAGAATTATTTCACAATACAAGAAATGATTAGAGAAGACTGAATGACTGACCTAAGGATGATGTGGAAGGAACGGTCGTCGGTCGGGTGGTGGATTTCACTCTCCGACCGATCATACTTTTCCTCTTAACTGGTGTAGAGCTCCGATCGACCGACCTACCGACCGAGAAGAGAGACGCGGATTCAGTGGTGGATCCGATCGATCGCTTTTCCTCTAATTGGCTTGGCGTAAACCTAGCGCAGAGTTCTTCATTGGAGGAGGAGTGTATTTATACTTTTTTTTTATTTGAACAAACGCCTAAAATGGGAAATTTGAGCAGATGACCCTAAAAATAGGGTGAAATGCGGAAAGTGTGGGTGGAAAATTTAAATAGCGCTGGTGACCCTCTTTTTTTTAATGACAATTGTACCATTGCGTAACGCAACTTCAGTTGCGTGAAGCAACCGAATTTTTTTTTTTCAAAATTTTTTTTTCGTCTCGCGATTGCGTGACGCAACTAGGGTTGCGTGACGCAACTGGAGTTGCGTGACGCGATTGCGTAACGCAACTAGGGCATTTTCGTCCAAAAAATTTCATAATTAAAATTTTTAGAAAAATAATAAAATAAAAAATTGCGTCACGCAACCTGAAGTTGCGTGACGCAACTGGGGCAGTTTCGTCCAAAAACAGTAAAAGGGGTCACCAACGCTATTTAAATTATCCACCCTCACTTTTCGCATTTCACCCTATTTTTAGGGTCATCTGCTCAAATTTCCCCTAAAATCCATCCGCGTGACTTTTCCGATTAATTCATTCACTTTATTTAAGGTCCCATTAATTCATTTAATTAAATTTATTTTAAAATATATTTTATACATTTATAATTTGATCTATTATAATGAAATTTATAAATATATATTAATAATTATATTTTAAAATCATAATTACTACATATACAATGCAAATTCTACAACTTGTAAAGTGGTTATGGAGGTGTATGTAAAGTTATTTTAAAACAAATTATAAAAATTATATTTGTCAAAAATTTAATTACAACCCAACAACAACTAATTAAAGTTATTTTAAAACAAATTACAAAAATTATATTTGTCAAAAATTTAATTACAACCCAACAATAACTAATTAATAATTAATAGTTCATACTCTCCTAACTATAATAACTAAATAATTTGACAACAAGCTAAATGTCAACATAATATTACCAACTTAATTATTCGTTTAATCTAAATTACATTTAATTAATTCAGTTTGAAACTAACTTTAATATGTTTATTAAAATAAAAAAATTCTTTAATTCTATATAATTTTCATAATCCAAAGAATATGCGGAAAATAAAATATTCTCAAACAAACAACTTATATAATCCAAAGAATGAAAGAATTGTATGATGTTGAAAAACCGAATAGGGTTGTGGAATTTATTATATTAAATTTATAATAGTGCACATATTTTGCACATATTCGTTTTTAGTGTATTTTAAACTTATTGTTAGTAGTGGACTAACCGTTAGTTTCTATTTTAAGTTTTATTTTAATATTTCTTTTAAAAAGGTAACTTTTATTAAAAAGAGCGCAAGATGGGTTAAAACGTTATAATATGAAAGGAAAAAAATAAAACAATAAATAAGAAAACAACATAAAAAAGTTAAATGCCATTAAGATCGAAAAATTGTCATCCCGTACAAACCCCTCTTTTTCGGATTGAAGTGAACGCGTGTAACATAAATCATTTGAGACGCTTTTATCCATAACTTTTTCATTCAAAAACTCTTCTATTTCTTTCTTTTCAGACTGTCCACTATATGATGAGGGAAATTGGTTTTCAGTTGTCCACAATTTTGTTGTTAAAACTCCATGCAATCCATTTGTAACATAAGTCAACAACTTTTATTGGTGTATCCCATTGAAATTGAAGAAGTTTCTGTAGAAGAGCCCACATGGTCTTGGTAAGGCACAATGAAGAAGAATACGATCAATGGATTATTCACTCTTCAAACAAATATTGCATCTACTAGCGAGATACTTTTTTTTTCCAGTTTTTTAAATGTCAATACTCCTCCATTGATAGCTTCCCAACCAAAAATTGAGATTTTTGGATGAAATTTTTTATCTTCACACTTCTTTCCAAGGAAACTAAGATGAAACTTTTTGGATAGACGCATGATAAATATAGCTAGTCTTAAAATCGGGAGAGTTGGATAGAAAAAACTTGTCGACAATCTCTAGGTCAATTGAAACGTTGGTAAGAGCCTCTATGAGGAGATATTGCATCCCTTTTCTTCAATGGAAATACGTCTATTTAAAGGAATTCTCCAAATAATTTGATTAGATATGGGACGGAAATAGTTTTCCATTTTAGCCTCATTTTTACTAGAGATCTCAAAAAGATCCCGATAAGAGTCTAATAATTTTTCATTAGGGTGCCACTAATCATTCTAGAAATTGATTTTCTTACCATTACCAACCGTAAATATTAGAAGGGGGTGAATCTTCTCCCATGTTTTAGAGATACGCCCCCATAGGCTTCTACCCTTAGACTTTCTTCCCAAAAGAGGCATCCATTCGTTATCTCGAAGTATGTACTTGTCGATGATTGTTATCTTCCAGAGGCATGTGTTTTCTGTTGGTTTCTTTGCCTAGAATATTCTTTTTGGGTGTTTGTCCCACATAGAAAGTGAGCAAGAAAAATGTCTTGACCTGACCCTATAAATAAAGGGCTTGGGTGTTAGTTTTCTCTTGAACTATTTTGAGTATCTGTAATCTGTGTTAACGATTATAGTGGAATATTTTTCAGTGGCTCTGCCCGTGGATTAGTCAGCACTTTTGTTGGATACCACGATAAATCGGGTGTCGCTTTCATTCTGTCATTTACTATTATTATTATCATTGTTTTCGCATCCGTTATAACAAATTAGTATCAGAGCAGGGTTGTTCAGATCTGCTCAAGCAAGAACGATGGTTGGAGGTAAAAGTTTGAAAGCCGACAAGTTTAATGGGAGGAATAGTTTTAGTTTGTGGAAGATCAAAGTCTGGGCATTGTTGAAACAACACGGCCTATGGGCTCCCTTGATGAAGCCTGCACCTGTCCCACCACCTCTTGATATGGAGTCTTTGGAAGAAAAGGCACACTCAATATTGCTATTGGCTCTGACAGACGATATCATTACTGAGGTGGCTGAGGAGGAAACCGTTGCTGGTTTGTGGTCTAAGCTGGAGACTTTATACATGAAGAAGAGCTTAACCAACAAGTTGCTTTTGAAGCAACGTCTGTTCAGTCTGCGTATGCAGGAAGGTACACCTCTTAGAGACCATCTAGATCAATTAAATGCAATATTATTAGATCTGCGTAATATTGATATTAAGATAGATGATGAGGATGCTGCCTTGATTCTATTAGTTTCTTTACCAATATCATATGAAAACTTTAGGGAGTCTTTTATTAGTGGTAAAGATTCATTGGCTCTAGAAGAAGTTAGATCTGCCCTTCACAGTAGAGAATTGCGACATAGCTGCAGTGGCACTGTTTCGGATAGTCAGGCTGTTGGGCTAGTTGCAAACAACCATCAAGGATATGGTAAACCGGGGAAAAAGAAGTTCCCCAAGAAACCAGTCAGTAGGGGTTCGAAACCAATAGATGTGTGTAATTACTGTAAGAAAAAGGGACATTGGAAGAATGAATGTCCAAAGAAGAGACAAAGTCAACATGAGAAGGCACCACGTACTGTTGCAGTTGCTGAAGATGGTACAAACTCCGAAGAGGATATTGCCTTAGTTTCTGATGGTCACACACATTACACTGATGTGTGGGTTCTGGATTATGGAGCATCTTACCATATTTGTCCTAGGAGCGAATGGTGGAAATATTTCTATGGTCAATAGCTCTACCTGCAAGGTGGTTGGGATGAGCTCGATCAATATTAGGACTCATGATGGAAAATTCCATACACTGAACGAAGTTAGACATGTTCCACACATGACAAAAAATATGATATCTCTAAGTCTTTTGGACAAGAAGGGGTTTAGTTTCAAAGGTGAAAGTGGAGCCTTACATGTTTACAAGGGTTCATGTGTGATTTTGAAAGGTGTGAAGCGGGGCACTTTGTATTTTCTACAAGGTACTACGATATTTGATTCTGTTGTTGTTGCTTCCTCCGAGATTGACCAAGGAGACATGACGAAGTTGTGGCACATGAGGCTTGGGCATATGAGTGAGAGGGGGATGCAAATTCTATCTAAAGATGATCTTCTGTGTGGGCATAAGATAAAGGATCTTGGGTTTTGTGAACATTGTGTTTTTGGGAAACTATATTGCAGCAAGTTCCTCAAAGCGATTCATAGAACAAAAGGAACACTTGATTACATCCACTCTAATTGTTGGGGGCCGTCACGTGTAGAGTCTTTGGGGGGTCACAAGTATTTTCTTTCGTTGATTGATGATTATTCAAGGATGACCTGGATATTCATAATGAAGCATAAGAGTGATGCTTTCAAGAACTTCAAGCAATGGAAGACATTAGTGGAGAATCAAACTGGAAAGAAGATCAAGAGGTTAAGAATTGATAATGGTTTAGAATTCTGTTGGTCTGAGTTTAATGAGTTTTGCAAGACTGAGGGGATTCCCAGACATCATACGGTTAGGAATACACCTCAGCAGAATGGTGTAGCAGAACGTATGAATCAGACACTACTGGAGAGAGCTCGGTGTATGCTCTCAAATGCTGGGTTAACAAGAATGTTTTGGGCTGAAGTAGTTAACACAACATGCTATCTGATTAATCGTGGACCTCACACAAGTATAAATCTGAAAACTCCTTATGAACTGTGGTTTGGGAAGCTTACTGATTACTCTATTTTGAGAACTTTTGGTTGCACGGTCTACTATAATGTTAATGAGGGGAAGTTGGAGCCAAGAGCAAAGAAGGGAGTATTTGTAGGCTATGGGAATGGTGTGAAAGGATATAGGATTTGGTCCCCTTCTGAGAGGAAGGTTATTCTGAGTAGGAATGTTGTCTTTGATGAAAATTCCATGCTTAACCCAACTGTGAAGTTCACCATTCCAGTAGATTGTGGTGTCGAGAAACAGGTGCCAGATGGTTCACCATTCGAGTATAATGAGATATTCTCACCAGTAGTCAGACATACTTCCATCATGGTGCTACTTGCTATAGTTGTACATCAGGACCTGGAACTCGAACAACTAGACGTGAAGACATCTTTCTTACATGGAGAGTTGGAAGAAGAGATATACATGACTCAGCCAGATGGTTTTCAGGAACCTGAAAAAGAGGAATATGTTTGCAAGTTGAAGAAGTCCTTATATGGACTGAAACAGTCTTCGAGGCAGTGGTATAAGCGGTTCGATAGCTACATGTTTAAGATTGGATATTCAAGGAGTCCGTATGACAATTGTGTATACTACAACAAGCTCAAAGATGGTTCCTTCATCTATTTGGTATTGTATGTAGATGATATGTTGCTAGTTGTTGAGAAGAAGTCTGACATTCAAAAGTTGAAGGGACTACTCAGTATAGAATTCAAAATGAAGGATTTAGGTGCTTCTAAGAAAATTCTGGGAATGGAGATCTACAGAGATAGAAGTAATAAGAAGCTATTCTTGTCATAGAAGAGATATATTCAGAAAGTTTTATCGAGGTTTGGAATGGCTACTGCTAAGCCCATTGATACTCCTAGTGCTTCAAATGCACATTTGTCTGTAGTATTTGCACCTAAATCATCTCAGTAGAAGGAATACATATCACATGTTCCTTATGCTAGTGCAATGGGAAGCTTGATATATGCTATGGTCTACACTAGACGCACATGCTGTTAGTGTTGTCAGTAGGTTCATGGGAGACCCTTGTAAGGAACACTGACAAGCAGTGAAAAGGATTTTCCGCTACCTTAGGGGTACATCTGATATTAGTCTCAGTTATTGTGGTGATAGTCAGTTTCTAGTATCTGGTTACTCAGATTCTGACTATACTGGAGATGTAGACAGTAGAAGATCGATGACCGGTTATGTATTCACGCTTGGTGGTTCTGTTGTGAGTTGGAAGGCTACTCTGCAGCCGACAGTAACCTTGTCTACTACAGAGGCAGAATATATGGCTTTGACAGAAGCTACTAAGGAGGGAATCTAGTTGAAAGGATTGGTTAGTGACTTGGATCTACACCACGATCAGGCTTCAGTGTACTGCGACAGTTTGAGTGCAATATGCTTAACCAAAGATCAAGTTCACCATGAAAGAACAAAACACATTGATGTGAGGTATCATTTTCTGAGAAGTGAGAAGAGGATCAAGGTAAACAAAGTGGGGACTGCAGACAATCCAACTGATATGTTTACCAAGCCGGTTCCGCAGAGCAAGTTTCAACACTGTTTGAACTTGCTCAATGTTAGAAGTTGTTGATTGCCCTTGAAGGGGCAAGGCCTGAAGCAGAGCAGATCACATCTGGGCATTCAGTGTAATGCATTTGTTTTGTTTATCTAGGAATTCAGTATAATGCATCTGGCACATCTGGTATTTAAAGTACATCTGGTGCATCTGGCTATCTGGGAAAATATTCAAGTCAAGGTGGAGATTTGTTGGTTTCTTTGCCTAGAATATTCTTTTTGGGTGTTTGTCCCACATAGGAAGTGAGCAAGAAAAATGTCTTGACTTGGCCCTATAAATAAAGGGCTTGGGTGTTAGTTTTCTCTTGAACTATTTTGAGTATCTGTAATCCGTGTTAACGATTATAGTGGATTAGTCAACACTTTTGTAGGATACCACGTTAAATCGGGTATCGTTTTCATTATGTCTTTTACTATTATTATTATCATTGTTCTCGCATCCGTTATAACACTTTCATTGAGAAATCTCCACCACCATTAATAGAGGAGCGAAGTGTTGAAAAGGGTGAAATCATTGATTCCGAGTCTGCCATCAACACTATCAATCTTCGTTGTGTTCCATCTCACAAAGTGAGTGATTTTGGATGAGTTGGAGTTGCCCCAAAAGAAATTTTTAATGATTGTGTTCATTCTGTTGACTATCGATGCAGGAATAGGGAAGAGTGATATAATGTTGGGATTGTGACAAGGGAGTTCTTAATGAGAACCAATCTGTTGCCTTTAAAGAGAAGTTTTCTCTTTCAAAGAGCTAAAATGTTTCTCATTTTCTCGATAATAGGATTTTAAATATCCTTGCAACTGAATTTGGCGCCGAGAGGGAAGCCGAAATACTTTGATGGGAGAGAACCAATTTTGAACCTAAGAATTTTGGTCAATGATTGGATGTTATGAACGTTACCGATGAAAAAAAGTTTAGACTTTTCTCTATTAATCTTCAACCCCGAGTATGCCTAAAAAAGAATAAGAATCTTCTGAAGAGAATGAAGGTTTTTTGTTGTAAGTTTATGTTAGATAAAAATAGGTAATTAAGTATTAGTATTAATTACCTATTTAAAGAATTTAATCAAGATAATTGTGTGCAAATAAAAGAAAATCCAGAAGGAAGCAACTGATCGGTTATATCTCAAGTCAGTAGCTGATCGATTTTATCTCAGTCGAATTTATCTAAAGGCGTAGCTGCTTTTATCTTAAAATCGGTAATATCTTAAGATCGGTTTTATATCTTAGACGCGTAGCTGGCTTTATCTCAAGTTCAGTTTTATCTACTTCGGTAATATCTCAGACGCGTAGCTGGTTTATCTAAGTCGGTTTTATCCGAAGCGTGTCCGGTTATATCTCAAGTTCGGTTTTATCTACTTCGGTAATATCTTAGATGCGTAGTCGATTTTATCTAAGTCGGTTTTATCCGAAGCGTGTCCGGCTATATCTCAAGTTCGGTCTTATCTATTTCAGTAGTATCTCTGAAGCGTGTCCAGTTTTACCTTAATTCAGTTTTATCCCACGCACAAACGGTAATATCTAAAAGTTAGTTTTATCCTAAACGTATCCGGTAATTGCATAAAGCAGCCTTCACGCATCCAGACTGTTTTATTGTCACTTTAATACAAGTTTGATGTAATCTTCTTGGAAGCAGATGTCTGCCAACCTAATCTTAATTACCTTTTTGGTGCAAGCCTGATGAAGTCCATTTGGAGTAGTTGTTTGTCACACTATTTCAGACAGCCAAATCATTAGAAGACAAAATTGTATGCTGATTGCTTCTTGGATATCATTAATCCAATTAATGCCATATTAACTTACTATCAAAATACAAACAAGATCAAAGAATATTGTCAAAGTTGTACTACACTGATCTTCAACCAATCAAATTCAAGAAACGATGTACTATGAAGGAATTATATCCATTGAAGAAGAAGAATATGACCGTTTTCATATCCCTATTTAAGAGAACAAAGATCAACTGGATTGAACACCTTTTTACAATCTTGCTCACGTTCATTATCTAACATACAACTTTCACCTCTTGCTATCAAATCGTTCAAGCTTTCAAAATAGTTTGTGTTAGAAACTCAAGTGTATTACAATATCATATATTCTGTGTGAGTGGTGAGTATTATAAGTTGACAGGATCTGTTTCTATTTAACAAGGTGAGCTTATTAAAGGGTAAAAAACGAGCAGTCATTTAGCCTCAGTTGTTCGACTAAACTTGTGTGCGCTGTAAATCGATTGAATATTCTAGTGAATACACTTCTCAAAGGTTTAAGAAGAAGGGGTGACATATGAGTTTTATCTCCGAACATCCATAAATTATGCATTGCGCCCTTTTACTATTTTGTGTCTTCTTACTGCCTCCTAGACCGTGCATTCGTTTGCTTCAAGTTGAAACAAACACTTCCACACTTGAACTTGGTTCAAGAGTTTGTGACAACTTGCGAAGAATAAGAGATCAATATTAACCTCTAATAGGGTTATTATCAACCGGCGTGTGTGTAAGCGTTCAATAATAGTCGGACCCTAGTCCCTATTGGCGATCCCGATCCTAACAGTTTAGTAAGACAAAGAGTGTCATCAACAAAGAGTAAATGAGGTATGTAGATGGGTATTCTCTTCGTTCCTATATTAATTCCCGTGAAAAGACTAGAGTTGATGGCTCTCTCAGATAGTTTTGACAAACCTTCCATAACCACTACCACTGTGAAAATGAGGGGTGATAAATGATCATCTTGTCTAATTCCTCTCGAGCTCTTTAAAAACCCAAACACATACCATTGATAAGAATTGAAAACTTAGGTTCAGTAACACAAGTTTTGATCTATCTCCTCTATTTCACTCCAAAACAAAAAAAAGTAGAGAAAATATAAAATTCCAACTGACGTGATCAAAAGTTTTTTCGATATCAAGTTTACAAAGACATCTCGTCCCCTTTCTTCTAATAATATAGTCAATTCACTCATTTGCAATGATAGAAGCATTAGTGATCTGTCTATCTTATTTGAACGTCATCTCATTAGGAGAAATGAGTTATAAAAAACAATTTTGAGCCTATTAGCTAAATTTTTTTGTCAATATTTTATAAAAGCTCATCACAAGACTAATATGTCAAAATTGTTTAAGTTTTTTATCCCCTTACATCTTCCTAACAAGGAAAATAAAACTAGAATTCCAAATTAATGAATTCATTTGTAAAATGTCACGGGTTCATAATAAATGAAGCAAATGAACTCATTTGTAAAAAGGCAGTGCTTCAATTTTAATTGGAATCATTTTGAGTTGAAGCGGAGGACCATGATTATGAGTGTCATGCTAGTTCACCTTAATTAAAAAAATATTAATGAACCATGACTTATTAGATTATGTCCAAAAAATTATTAATTATTCAAGTTATCTAAAATATCTTAGAACAAATGTCTTATCTTATTCGATTTTCATTAAAAGTATCTTAAATGAATGCAGGGACGTTACGACTGTTTGGGGGTAGTGTACTAGTACTAATCTCTTAATAAATAATGTTTTTTCAAAAGTTTATAAATTATTTCTAAATAAATAAGGATAATCCCAAAATTATTTTGTGACTTATGAGGAGCACAAACAAGGAGAGAGATCACATTTGACTATACATACAAATCATGTTAAAAACAAGTACAGGTGCAATATATTACTATCCAAATCAAACAAATAATAAATAAACACTCAACTTTCCATCTTAAGAAAATCAAACTAAAAGAGAAACACATTAAGTCTTGTACATATTAATTATTGAACTAAGAAATATTATGGGAAGAAAGTCTAATATGATGGTGATCCAATAGAGTAAAGACATAAAACATTGATATAAGATTTTAGACTAGTTTAAACTCACCTCTATTTGTTAGCCACGTTGACATAATTAGTTTTCCAAGAAAAGGTTATTGATTTTGGTACAATTTTACTGCGAATAAATGCACCCCACTTGTCACTAAGTGCATCAGTGAGTGTCCATCAAACCTGATCGGGCACATTCATCAGATCAAAGTTCCAACCATCTGATCTTTTAGAATGTGAAGCCGATTTTTTCCTCTTTTAGCTTTTTCTACTGCTAATAGGGCTCTACTTTGTGTAAAACTATTAATTAAAAAAATGTTGAAGTAAGAAATTGAGATATTCATGTTGTCTAAGAATAAATGATCCCCTCCTGTCTCTTTCTCATATTGTTTCTGCTCCTTTGTTCACTACTCTGCCATCCTTCAAGATTCCTATTACCATCTATGGCTTCTGCATCCTGTGAAGGAAGTTTGAAAGTTTCCATGGGTGTCATTTCTTCATTAATTCCTTCAACCTCATTTGCAAATGGAAAAATGCTTGTATTAGGCATCAGTGAAGACTCATCATCAAAAATATTAATGAAACCCTCTGTCACTACATTGTCAAAACATAATTCATCATATCATCATAATTATCAAAGTAAACCTGACCTGTGTTTTTTAATAAATTTTTTTTATTTCCAACAACAGGAAAAACCTAGGGAGAGAAAAATTTTGGAGATTTTCGACGAGAATTTTATGGCGACGGAATCTTGAATTTCTTCCTCAAATACGTGCACATTCTCATATTCAATCAAGCGTGTCGGAATCAAGATCATCGGCACGTTCGGCACAATCATCATGATCGACATGGTCGACATGTTCAGCACAGTTGCTCGATCGCGCGATTCAGTTAAGTCGGTTACGGAAAACGTCGTCGGAGTAAAGATTGTCGGCACGACAAGAAAAACAAGGCCAAAGAAGTGCATGACTTTGTTTTTAAGGTAGTCAGAAAAATTGTAGAGAAGGAAATGAACAAAATATATGAAAAAATTATTAACGTAAAAATGCAGGAAATTAATAAAAACCCAATTACTGTCCAAAAGCCTTTGAAAAATAATGCAGAGATTAAGGAGAAGAAATAAGGAGTTTGAATGATAGGGTAAAATGAAAAGGCCAATTTATTTGGACTAAAATATTAAATCACTAAATTTCTGATACATGCTAAGAAATGAGAAATTTGTACTTACCAAGGAAAATATAAAGCATAACAGTCCAGCTTAACATTTACTATCTCCAAGACTAGATTTTTTTACTCAGGATGAATATGTAGTGATAGTAAAACGATCTGTTACAACAATGAGTGAGTTAATGAATGCTCCGAAATCGAAGACCTAAACTATCAGAAGTAATTCTACATGAAAATCAATGAAGTCTGAAAAAATAACATTGGAAAAAAGGCTGAAGATCATGCATACAAATAAAAAATATACTTGGGCAATGTACAGACAAAAATGGAAGTACTGAATTCTCTTTTTGAAATTAAATTGTTTGTTGTAGTAAAAGAAAATTGTGTTAGGAAATGAGAAATATAGTGATGGAAAACCACATAGGAAATAATAGAGTTTTCTTCATAGTCATCAAAGAGACACTTATGAAACAATGAGAGAAAAAGAAACTAGAGAAAATTTCAGCAAATGTTTTTGAAATTTAAGAAGGGATCAAATCTGGATAAATTCTGAAAAATAGGCATATATATTGTATAATTTTAAAATATTTTATTATTTATTATATTAAATAAAATCATTAACTTAAAATAAAATCTAAAAAATTTTATTTTAATTAAATGAAGTCTAGCTAATTGATTATAAATTAGAATCGTTTTATTCATTTATTTATTTTCATTGAAAATTCTATTTTTCTTAAATTTATTGTCAATGTTTTATATCTCAATTTAATTATTTATTTTGAGATAAGATTTTTATTTTACAGGTTTCTTATGGTATTACAACCTAGTCATAAGTTTATTTGGTTTACCTCTTTAGGAGAGTTAATAGACTACTTTTAAGGATTATTAGTTATTTGTTCTTTGAGTTAATAAAAGATTATTATTTAGATGTAGAATCTCTATTTTTCATATTTGCCTCCAATGAATGTTGGAGTGCATTTCTTGGCCCTTCAAACTTGAAATTCTAAAATTGTTTTTTCAAGACATTTGTTGAAAGGTTGAAAAAAAAAACACTTTCTAATAATATATAATTGTTCTTCATTTTTATTTGGCATTTTTCTTATTTCTAATCAATAATGTAGTAATTTAACAATATCAATATATTGTATATGGCAGGTGTGCAGGTATGGCCGGTCCCAAGAATTTGGGACCTTATGCAAATTTAAAATTTTAGGTCCCTAAAATAGTAATTTTTTTTTAATTTTAATAATATAAAATGAGATATAAATAATTAATATACTGTAATACGGAGGGAGGAGATAAAAAAGAGATGAAAATTTATTTTTATAATATATATTTAATATTAAAGGAGAAAAAAAATGAAAAATTAATATTAATAATATAATATTATTAAATATTAGAAAATGAGATCCTATAAAATTGAGGGCCTATATATGCAATGCATAAGTTGCCTTACCAAGGCAGGTTTACCGACATTCTTGGAGAACTTGGTTCCTCTATGTGGTTCATGTTATGGTGGTTGTTGCATTCCCTTGGACCACCTCCGATCTAAGAGAGAAACGACAAACTTTATATCCATCGACAAGAAGATTCTTGTTGTTTTTGGTACTGTTATAAATAGGATATTGTTATAAAAATAACAAACATTTAATATAGGTTTATTCCAACATTATTAATTTGGATTCTTTTGGTAAGTTTCACATGTTTGAAATAATAATAATTGCATCCACAGTTTCAGAGCATTCAATTTACAATCCCCGGGAGCGGCTCAATTCAAAGACGACGCGAAGTCATTCATACGAATATACATGCATGCAAACTTCTACATAAAAGTCATGTACGTATAGCTTTCTCATTCAAGAGATATACCCTATTTATATTCAAATTATTGTTGCCTGTAGTATAAGGTTGGTAGGACCAAGTTCTCTAAAACCTAAATAATGTAATCACCAGCGTCAGACGAACTTGAGATAAAAGAGAATGTGTGTTCAAACTTCAAATCAAACCAGAGGGTTTTAGATGTGGTGCAGGATTTGTAAGTCATTTGGGCTAAGATAAATTCTAAAAGGGTGGATAGAAACCAGAAAATGATCATCTAATCATGTTCCTCGCAGATGGTAAAACCAAGATTTTGAGTGAGAAATTAAATTCATCAGCGACATCGGTTTATAAAAATGCTTCAAGGGCAAAATTAATTTCAATAACATATGGGTAAGGCCATAACGTTTTAAAATTGTAAGATTTGAAATTTTCAGGTAAAAAGTTTTTGTGATCAAGTTTAATGAAGGAAGCATAAGCTGATTTATAAGACGCAATTGATACTAATGTGTCTTGTACCAAGTTTAACTTGATAATGTTATGATAAGTAAATAATAGTAAATAAAATTTAAAATGAGAATGTGTTTTTCTTCACTGTATTTTCAAATACAAGAGTATGAAACAAAACAAGAGTAACTAAACGGTTGGCAGATGAAAAGGTTGAACATGAAAACTAAGGACTCAAATGGTTGATCTTGCTATTGCTATGATATTTGGCGATAACTGCATTTTTTTTCTTGAGATTAATTAAACAGTTATTTTCTTTCTTTCTGAGATTATTTTTTTTCTTTTCAAGAGTAAACTAGCACAACATTACATATCTGAGACATAAAAGATCTAAGTATTTTCAATGAAATAATTAACCATCATCTATTTGAATAATATTATTGTTACTCACGAATATGAATATGAATAATAAAGTGTGAGAAAGAAAATAGCATGATTTTAATAAAGTTTAAATGGTTCTGTACGAGAACTCCGAACCATTATTGGACTCTCAAAGTGTGCATACATAAATTTTCTTAGTCAACAATTGCAAATTGAAACCAAGCAATATTGATAATGCAGAAGTAAAAAAAGGCTTCACGGCAGCAAAATTAGAATTAAAAGACAAACCTTTCTTGGACTTTGAGTCAATCCATCTCTACAATCATAAATTACCTTAACTTAGTTTATAAACAAATCTCTTTGTTAGCAAATTTGACATTCTCAAAAGATCACTTACCAATCTACACTTTTTTTCTTCTTCTGAAAATCATTCAGATCCAAGAAAAATGAAAAATACTGTAGCATGAGGTATCTATCTATCTTATAAGTTTAAGAAAATGAGTTTTACCTTGCTAAATCAGTAAAATCCCTCGGGTTCTCTGAAGTGATTTTTTATAGACAACTGCACAAGTTCTCTATGTGCTTGAATTCTCGTTCTCCCCAATTTACTGTGCCAATTTTTTGTTGCCATTGTCGTAGGTATAGGGAGATGAAACCCTCAACTTAATAGATTACCAAAATCAGTCCTAACAGCTAGGACTGACGTAATTTACCAAGATTCTTTTTATGAGAGTCAACAAATTTGTTAGTGCCACGTCCTCCCACCACATCTTTGACGGGAAAGTTAATAAATGCAAACATTGGACATTAATGACACAACTTGCAGCCAAATTTATTTCTCGTTCAGTTCTTTGATGTTCAAGTTTTAGAAAAATCTAAGTTGTTTGAACAATATCTATAAATAGGGTATTTTGTGAGAAGAGGATGTGGAAAAGATGTTAGAATCTTTAATCTAAATCTTTATTCTTTAGTTCTATATTCTTTAGTACTCTATGTCGATAAATTGAGATAAACTGTAATTGCGGAAACGTACCTGGATCTTGAATGCATAATGGTTCATTAAGCCGTTCTTCGTTATTCTCTTCTTCTTGATCTTCTCTTGATCTTGAATCTGGACCTGAATCTGAATGTGGATCTTCTTGTTCTGGGTCTGGACCTGGATCGGAATGTCAGATGTGAGTGGGGTTTAAGTCTTCCAACCCTATATCGATAGCCTTCCTGAGAGTGATAGCCTTTTTGAGAGTTCTTGAGAGATGAACTAAAACCTTATTGTTCGATGAGAGAAACAAATCGGTAGGCTATCTATATGGGTTGGGGACCTAGCCCTAATATACCCATTTATTATTCGGCCCATCAACGAAATAATAAATGGTATTTCTGCTTCTACACAAATATGTCCCCATACTTATTATAGATGTCTAAATAAGCCCATAATCTTTATACTTTAATAGATCACTTTATTTGGGCTTTAATCTTTATTATGATAACAACTAATATACAATTATTAAATAATATATGTACCCAAATATTGGAAATAATTCCAACAATCTCCAACTTGGGTCATATAATATTTCCTTCAATTGTATATTATAACCTTAAGAGCTCAAAATATTGTTATCATTACAAATACATCTATATCAATCTCGTCCATCAATTATAACAACATAGGATTAAAGCGGTTTTTGTTACATTAATTCGTAACTAAACCCTCAATAGTCACATATGTCAATACAATCAAATGACATAGATTAAACATGGGTGTGTAGTGTGGATTAACATGTAGTGTGATCTTTAACATGTCTAATACCAACTGGTCCTCCTTTATTCCTTATAGAGATCAATCTGAATAACTTTAAAATCTTGATTTTCTTTAAAAACTAAATCTTTAATTTCTTTAGAAACTAATTCTTTAATGTGCACATAAATTCCAAATTGTATCTATACAAGCATCACAATACAAACTCCCACTAAAACTGTATATCATCTAAATATGTAATATCCATATGAACAATATGTTCATGAAAGACCTCGGATAACAAATATTTAGAGAACGGATCCGTAATTTTAGAGTTTGTCCAAATATGCTCAATAGATAAATAAACATTCTGAATTCTTTATTTTCCAAATAGTTCGACTTAGTCAAACTCATATTACTATTAAAGTAAAAGAACTGCAAATTATTGTCCCGTAATAACTTTAGTGGTCTTTCTATATCATCCATAATTTGCAACCTCGTGACAAAATTTTGCAGTCAAATTCTTTAATTGAATGTCACAAAACACCTAATAAATTCTGCCATCATGTCGAAATAATTCTAGTGTCTGCTTAACACTCTTACAAGAATTAATTCTTTAAACTAATAATTAAACTAAAAGTATGTGGCACGAATTTCCGACTGTTTTGGTATCCAAAAAAAAAAATTCGAATCAATATACCAAATGATCTCTATCCGATTCGATTTCACTATATGAGTATGCAATGTTTTGTTCTTAAAATATCACATTAGTTGTTTGGTTGCTTTCTTAATGATCCAAACCAGGATCCTTCAAGTATTTGTCCAACATCATAAATATTCTTAATTTCTTGATTCATATAATCTAGAGCATACATTAAACTCTTGTTTAGGAGTATTATGTATATATATTTTTTTTCAAGGCTAATCTTGAAGTACTTATGAGTCTAAATTTATCTCTAGATCTTTCAAAATATCCAATAATTTACATCTAGAAATTCTTTAGTCTAGTTTATTTTCTTTAGACCTATAAGGCCTGACCTTAACTGGACAACCCCAAAAGAATTTACTAGTTGTTTTAGTTGAATCTTTATTCTATATATAAGTTGTAATTCTTAACTCTTCCTTCCAAATGAATCAATTACATGAAGATATTCCATAAATGTTTGTTTCCAAATAAAAAATGTATCTAAAGTAATTCTTTATTTCTTCATCTTTAATATGAATTGTCAATGCCCACGCCGATGTTTCTTTCACCATCAATTGACTTTTGACAATTAACTCAACCGTACATCAACACATTTACTTTAGTAATACTGAAGTTACCATTAAATGTGTATGAGTACTGAAGTTAAATTACTCTTAGAACAAACAAAACAAACTATAATATGTATTCTTTTATGCACCACTTTCTTTAGTAATTTTCTTTTAGGTGCAATATCTGCAATTCTTACAACTTCATTTCTTTATTATGTATTAAGGTATTTGATAAGTGAACATTATTTATGTTATTTTTGTTTCAATTTTTTATTTTTCTTACACACAATTGATGTGAGTTCATATAGAGACTATGTCTCCCTTTAGACAACTACAATTCACATCAATTAACTTAAGTGTAAATAAGAAAATCCAAATTATATGCATGAGAATACATTATTGTAACTCTGACTTTAATGCATTACTTTTGAAACAAAATAAAACATACATTATTTATGAAATCTTTATTCTAATAATAAAGTTAATTGATGTGAATTGTAGTTGTCTAAAGGGAGACATAGTCTCTATATGAACTCACATCAATTGTGTGTAAGAAAAATAAAAAATTATATGCATGAGAATACATTATTGTAACTCTGACTTTAATGCATTACTTTTGAAACAAAATAAAACATACATTATTTATGAAATCTTTATTCTAATAATACCCTTAGCAATTTTAACCATTTTAGATATAATTCTTAAAAATACAACAAATTCTAAATATGTCTTAAAAATTATATCATATAAAATGAACTTAAGATGTTGACAAAAAAAATAATCCGTATAAGCAGAAGTGTTAACTTGATTAGATAACAAAACAAATGAACAACCATACTCACAAAATTTTAATAATCACATAAATTCAAAATAATGGTACGTCTCATCATAAGATACCAAACGCAACATTAATATTTAGTCTTTGGACATTAAATATTAACTTGTAAACGGTACTCTTTTGTAGTAATCAAATATTAACAATAAGTTCTGTCAAATAATTGGTTATCTTTGGATATTCCAATTATTCACATGGCCCACCGAATAATTGTTACATATTTATTACCACATGTGCATAATGTTATTCTGACAAATTATTTATCTTCCTTTGGGCCGATTAAATAACCGCATGAAATACATACACACTACCTTCTTAATTTATAAAACATATTAACCTTCACAAGAGAGCCTACTTTGGTAGGATGTTGCTTCAATTAATTGATTTAATAAATTAATAAATTATGTACATACTTTAAGTGTGTAACTCGACCAATTATTAAACTTCCTTTTGTCCGATTAATAATCGCATAGTTACAAACACAACCGTCTTAATCTTATAAAACAAATATGTTCTATAAATTAATAATTTGTACATTATTTAAATTTGCAATCCGACCAATTATTAATCTTCCTTTGGGCCGATTAACAACCGCATAATTACAAATTTAAGTGGGCCTAAAATTATACCAAATTTTTGAATGTGTTATTAATACCAAAAATCTGAATGTTGTTTTATGTATCAAAATTGCATAAATTCCATATGTGTTACACAAAACAAATAATTGTGATTTTACTAATCACTCAATTATTTCTTAATATCAATCAACACAATATATATATAAAGACCGAAATATGTATATATATTCGAATGTGTAATATAACATGATTGATTATTCATCCAAATATAATAATAATAATAATAATAAACAATTAAATAATCAATTAAACAGATTACCCAAAATTCTAAATTTATCAATTATTAGGTTAATTGATTTCCTTAATTCTTGATAAATAACTTAATTCTTGATAAATAAGTTATTGATATTTATTTATTCTTTAATTATAAATTATTATTATTAATAAAATAATAATCTCTTTATTCTTGTCTTTTCTTAATTTCTGAATATATTTATATAAATTGACTTTTTCTTAATTTCTGAATATATTCCATACATTAATTAAGTCATAAATTAAATAATGTATTCATCCGTTTTTATACTAATTCATTAAATATATTACAAACGTAATCAATATTTATAAAAGATTATAAACATGATAAGTTACTATTTTTCTTTACTTAATTCTCAAATCATAATCTATATCATAGATATATATTAAAGTTTTAAAATTCTAGAATTCCGTAATATATTTTACTTTATTCTTAATTGTATATAAATATATTAATACATTAACCATTATTTCAAGAATAAATATTTCTTCAATCTTCAACTAATTAAAATAATATTATCATTATTTTAATTCCTTAAATTTATTATAATAAGTATAATAATTAATTATTATTCTGAATTCCTTAATTCTTTACCTAATTATATAATTAGAATGATAATAAATTATTATTCTAAAATTCAAAATTCCTTAATTAATAGGTTAAGATTCTTTTATAATTATTATTAAATTCATACACAATTTTGTATATATATATCAAATATAACTAAAATATATATAATATATTAATTAATATCTTCTTAATTATCTAATCACATCTCACTTTCTTAATTATATATATATATATATATATATATATATATATATATATATATATATATATATATATATATATATATATATAACTCTTCAAATATTCTTACTAAAAATTATATATATAATTCTTGATTTTATTTTCGTTTCTATACCTTTCTTTAATGTTATCTTTAATTTCTTTTATGACATATACATTAATTATTATAAATAATTAATATCTTAATTAAGTTATAAAAAAACTTAATTAGAATTTGAAGAGTTCTTTATTCCATAATTCCTCAATATATATAATTACATTCCTTAATTAATAATAATAATAATAATTAATTATTATTCTTAAAACATTAAATTCCTTAATTAATTCCTCAATATATATAACTAATTTCTTAATTAATAATATTAATAATTAATTATTATTCTTAAAATATTAAACTCCTTAATTAATTCTTTAATTATTAATTTGACAAATTCTTTAAAAAAAAAAATTAGCATAATTATATAATTAATTAATTATTATTCTAAAAAAATCTGAATTCTTTAACTAATTATAATTACTAAATTTTTTCTTTAATTAATTATTTAAATAATAATTAATATAATTAATTCTTTAATTAATTATAATTACTAAATTTTTTCTTTAATTAATTATTTAAATAATAATTAATATAATTAATTCTATAATTAATAACAAATATATAACTTCAAATAAATATATATAATAGAAATAATTTCTCCTTAATTATCTCATTTTTTATTTTATATATATATATTATTTAGAATTATTCTCATTTTTATTTTATATATATATTATTTAGAATTATTCTCTTAGTAAAGAAAACCAAAAAAAGCCTATTCAACTTCCCTATCATTATCATCCTTATCATTAAACCCTTACAAATCCAATGATCTATACTAATACTTATTAGTTCTGATCGAAATAGATGAAGAACATATATGATTATGTTTTAAAATTCTTATAAACCTAAATTTCAATAGATAGACATAGAGATGGCTCTGATACCACTTGTTAGAATCTTTAATCTAAATCTTTATTCTTTAGTTCTATATTCTTTAGTACTCTATGTCGATAAATTGAGATAAACTGTAATTGCGGAAACGTACCTGGATCTTGAATGCATAATGGTTCATTAAGCCGTTCTTCGTTATTCTCTTCTTCTTGATCTTCTCTTGATCTTGAATCTGGACCTGAATCTGAATGTGGATCTTCTTGTTCTGGGTCTGGACCTGGATCGGAATGTCAGATGTGAGTGGGGTTTAAGTCTTCCAACCCTATATCGATAGCCTTCTTGAGAGTGATAGCCTTCTTGAGAGATGAACTAAAACCTTATTATGAGAGAAACAAATCGGTATGCTATCTATATGGGTTGGGGACCTAGCCCTAATATACCCATTTATTATTCGGCCCATCAACGAAATAATAAATGGTATTTCTGCTTCTACACAAATATGTCCCCATACTTATTATAGATGTCTAAATAAGCCCATAATCTTTATACTTTAATAGATCACTTTATTTGGGCTTTAATCTTTATTATGATAACAACTAATATACAATTATTAAATAATATATGTACCCAAATATTGGAAATAATTCCAACAAAAGAATGATATTTATTGTTTTGTATTGTTTTTTACGAGATTTGGGGGACCTTCTTTGCAGCCTTCTTTGGAAAAGAATATGAATAAGGTGATATAGGGTTTGTCAATGTGGCTACAATATTCAACTAACATAACATATCCCTGATTACTCTTTATATAGTACTCTTGATAGACATAACTATTACATAAAATGGCATATGGGGTCTTAGAAAATAATAACTCATGACACTTTTTCAGGAAGATAAAGATGTTTTCATATATACATATACATAGTAGAATATTATGCACACGCAACTAAAAAACACTTTATGCATATGTCTCAATAGGTTATTTTCCTTTTATAAATGTTCATCACACATTATCATAAGTAGGAAAGGAAGGGACCGAGGGCTTATAACCCAACCCTCTAAACATTCACACTGAGATCAAACTGAACGAATTCATATGCTAACAGGTAAATTGTTACACAATAAACTCAAATAACGGTCAGCCATATTTTAAATAATAAATTGAATATTTTTTATGTTTAGTCGGTGAAGATCTCAAACGTTTCAAACGTTTTAGCAGTTTTAGTAATCAGGGGTCAACCTTAAATGATGCTATTACAGTTTTTGTCTTTAATATTTGTTTTTATTTCTTGTACGTTTTGTTTTCTGTTAAGAGACTATAAATAAAGGTGTGTGTGCTGAATATGAAGCAAGAGAGAAAAAGAATAATAAAAAAGTTTGTTTCAGTCTTATAGAAGAAATCCTCAAGAGTCTTTCTATCTCCTCTTCCTCCAAAAGTTTATTTTTCTCAAATTGGTATCAGAGTGCCATGGCAAACAAAGCGCTGGGCAGATACCACTGCCGCGACTCACCAAAACCAACTTTGATAATTGGAGTATTCAGATGCGAGTTTTACTCGGTGCACAAGACGTATGGGAAGTAGTCGAAGATAGTTATGAAGAACCAGCTGAAACGGGAAATCTTTCGGCGACTCAGTTGAGGGCTTTGAAAGAAACACGAATGAAAGATAAGACTGCTCTCTACCTTTTGTTTCAAGCGATGGACAAGTCGGGTTTCGAGAAAATTACAGGTGCAGTAAACTCGAAGGCAGCGTGGGACATTTTATAAAAGGTTTTCAAGGGTGCCGATCGAGTTAAATAAGTGCGACTTCAAACTCTTCGAGGCGAACTAGAGGCCATGAAGATGAAGGAGTCAGAAGGAATTTCTACCTACATCACACGTGTGTAAACAATGGCGAATCAACTCAAACGCAATGGAGAAACCCTCTCCGATGCAAGAGTTGTGGAGAAGATTCTACGGTCATTGACCGAGAATTTCGAAAACGTCGTTTGTGCAATCGAGGAATCAAAGAGTCTGGAAGAGATGACCGTTGATGATCTTGCTGGTTCTCTTGAAGCACATGAGCAACGGAAGAATAAGAAAAAACAAGAGTTGCTCGAAGAAGCCTTACAAGCCAAGGCAACCATCAAGGAGGACAGAGTAATGTATGCGCAACACAATCGAGGAAGGGGACGCAGTCGTGGAGGTCGTGGTCATGGCCGCAGCGGAGGTCGAGGACGTGGAAACAATTATGAAGAAAAGGATCAGTCAAGAAAGCAAATTTGGCGTGGGCGAGGATGTGGTCGTGGGAGAGGCGGTCGGTCAAATCATCCAACTGTTGAATGCTACAACTGCGGAAAGCATGGGCACTACGCAAAAGAGTGCAAATCAAACGTCGAATATTACAACTGCGGAAAATATGGGCACTATGCAAAAGAGTGCTATTCTGAAAAAAGGATAGAAGAGAACACGAATCTGGTCGCAGAAGAGGAGACAAGAGAAGTCGGTGTTCTCATGATGGCCTATAAAGACACCACTTCCGACAAGGAGACGTTGTGGTATCTCGATACTAGAGCCAGAAATCATATGTGCGGGAACAAGAATTTTTTTGTGGAGATACAAGAGATAAAGAATGGGTACGTGTCATTTAGGGATGAATCGAAGGTTCAAGTAAAGGGCCGATGTAGAATATGTTTCTCACAAGACGATGGCAAAGAAGGGTCAATTGAAAATGTATACTTTGTCCTTGACTTGAAGAGTAACATTATTAGTTTGGGGTAATTATTGGAGAAGGGATACTCAGTACTCATGAAAGACCGAATGTTGTATTTAAAAAACAAAAAAGGAAGGTTGCTTACACAAGTTGAGATGGCCAATAATCGAACGTTCAAACTCAACTTGAGAAACCTTTGAGAACAATGTCTACAAGTCAAAATGGTGGATAAAGCCTCGCTGTGGCACTTACGATTCGGACACCTGCACTACGGAGGCCTACAAGAGTTAGCAAAGAAGGATATGGTTCACGGGCTACCAGACATGGATTACACCAAGAAATTTTGCGAGGGATGTGTACTCGGAAAACAAGCAAGGAACTCATTCCCAAAGAAGGCGAAATATAGTGCAAGGAAGTCTCTCGGACTGATTCACACCGATATATGCGGCCCAATCACACATAAATCATACAGTGAGAAGAGGTACTTTATTACATTCATTGATGACTACACAAGGAAGACTTGAGTTTATTTTTTGAAAGAAAAATCGGAAGCATTCGAGGCATTCAAGAAATTCAAGGTATTAGTGGAGAAGACGACTGGTTTTTTCATCAAGGCCATACGGTCAGATAGAGGAGGAGAGTACATGTCAACCGCTTTCACAGTCTATTGCGAGGAACAAGGGATCAAAAGATTCTTAACGGCGCCCTACTCACCTCAGCAAAATGGCGTGGCCGAGAGGAAAAATCGGATTATCATCGACATGGTTCGGTCTATGATGAAGAGCAAAAACATGCCGAAAGAGTTTTGGGCAGAAGCGGTGCAATGTGCCGTGTATGTCCAAAATCGATGCCCGCATGCAAAATTGGCGGATCTAACACCACAAGAAGCTTGGAGCGGACAAAAACCGACTGTATCACATTTAAAGGTATTTGGTAGTGTGGCCTACGCGCATATACCAGATCAAAGAAGAACCAAACTAGATGATAAGAGCAAAAAATACATCTTCATCGGATATGACGAGAAAACGAAGGCCTTCAAGTTATTCGACCCAATTGAAAAGAAGGTGATCGTAAGCCGAGATGTGCAGGTGAATGAAGAAAGTGCTTGGGATTGGAACAACCAAAAGGAGGAATCTCAACAGGAAGAAAAAGGAGAGTCATCAACCACTAAACCGATATTAGCACCAACAACCTCACAAACATCTGATGATGAAGAAGAGCCCAGACAACCGAAGATGCGAAGTTTACAAGACTTATACGAGTCAACAAGTGAAGTACACTTGGTGTGTCTTTTGGCAGATGCAGAGAACATCATTTTTGAAGAGGCAGTGAGAGATAAGAAATGGAAAGATGCGATGGATGAAGAGATATGGGCAATCGAAAGAAATGAAACTTGGGAGTTGGCGGAATTGCCGGATGGCTGTCGAGCTATCGGAGTGAAATGGGTGTACAAGAAAAAGATGAATGCCCTAGGTGAGATAGAAAGGTACAAGGCACGCCTTGTTGCAAAAGGGTATAGACAAAAAGTTGGGATCGACTACGATGAAGTCTTTGCCCCAGTGGCAAGAATGGAGACAATCCGGCTTCTTTTATCCCAAGCGGCACATTTAAAATGGTCGATCTATCAGATGGATGTGAAATCAGCATTTTTAAATGGTGTGCTTAAAGAGGAAGTATTTGTGGAGCAACCACCCGGGTACACGAAAGTCGAGAAGGAGAGTAAAGTGCTGAAGCTAAAAAAGACTCTATATGGGCTAAAGCAAGCGCCTCGAGCATGGAACACCCGAATCGACACCTACTTCAAGAAGAACGGATTCATACAATGTCCCTACGAACATGCATTGTACGCAAAGAAATACGAAGGTAACCTATTGTTAGTAGCTCTCTATGTTGATGATCTTATATTCATGGGGAACAATGATAAGATGATACAAGACTTTAAAATCGCCATGACTCGGGAGTTCGAAATGACAGATTTGGGGTTAATGAAATATTTCCTTGGTCTTGAAGTTAGACAGGGAAAATCTTAAATATTTGTGTCCTAAAAGGCATATGCAAAAGACATTCTGAAAAAGAATAAGATGGAAGAATGCAACTCAGTAGCAACACCAATGGAACTCAGAACAAAACTCTCTAAATTTGAGGGAGGAGATCGTACGGATGCCAGCAAATATCGAAGTTTAGTCGGAAGTCTACGATATCTCACATGCACAAGGCCTGACATTGCGTATAGTGTCGGCATAGTAAGCCGATTCATGGAGGAACCGAACTACACGCATTTGAAGGCTATTAAAAGAATTCTTCGATACATCCGAGGAACGTTGTCACTCGGGTTACTATACTCCGAGACAAAGGAATACAAGTTGATCGGTTATTCCGATAGTGATTGGTGTGGAGATATAGATGATCGAAAAAGTACATCGGAATATGTGTTTTATATGGGAGACACAACTTTTACATGGCTCTCAAAGAAGCAGCCAATAGTGACATTGTCAACATGTGAGGCAGAGTATGTGGCAGCATCCTGGTGTGTGTGTCACGCAATATGGCTAAGAAATCTACTGAACGAACTACAAATCCAGCAACACGAAGCAACTGAAATACGAGTCGACAACAAATCAACAATTGAGTTGGCAAGGAATCTGGTGCACCATGAGAGGAGCAAGCATATCGATGTTCGTTTCCATTTTATACGGGAACATGTGAAGGAAGGTAATGTGCGATTAAGTCATGTTGCGAGTCGTGATCAAGTGGCGGATATTTTTACAAAGGTGCTACCAACTGTGTTGTTCGAAAATTTCAAGAGGATGATCGGAATGAAAGATGGAAAAGATTTGAGTTTAAGGGAGGAATTTGTTACACAATAAACTCAAATAACGGTCAGCCATATTTTAAATAATAAATTGAATGTCTTTTAACTTTAGTCTTTAATGGTGAAGATCTCAAACGTTACAAACGTTTTAGCAGTTTTAGTAATCAGGGGTCAGCCTTAAATGTTGCTGTTAAAATTTTTGTCTTTAATATTTGTTTTTATTTCTTGTACGTTTTGTTTTCTGTTAAGAGACTATAAATAAAGGTGAAGCAAGAGAGAAAAAGAATAATAAAAAAGTTTGTTTCAGTCTTATAGAAGAAATCCTCAAGAGTCTTTCTATCTCCTCTTCCTCCAAAAGTTATTTTTCTCATAAATGTTCCATGTTTATCAAGTGTCAGATAGATTAGAAAAAAGAAGTATTGAAAAATCATCCACATTATCTCATCATATAAATGGGAAAAATATGGTTATATTGAACTTTTTTTAGTTCTTAATGGTAACACAATAAAGAAAACAAAAAGTTGAACGCAAAGACTACTTTTGATAAAGAAACCACTTTCAGTAGTGACGTGACAGTTACCAAAATACAAAATCAAGCCATAAATCTATCTGACAATTGACTGGTAAATAAAGGGTATGAACCTGAATCGGACTTTTGTCATGTAATCTTCGTACTGCGGGGCAAATGTGTCTAACATTGCAGCTTCCTCCATTGTTGCCTTTTGCTGATTACATCAAACAGACTGCAACTATGAACAATGCACTCATAGGTGCTCTTAGCGCATGAGGATATGAATAAGAAAAAGATATATTTGTCATATTTGTCAAAAATCAGAATTATCCAGAAAAATTTCTAATCCCAAAAAATTCTCTGTATACCAAATGAAGCAAAACATTATACTACAATTTGGATATTGATGTAGAAACTAATTCGTATACCAAATGAAAAATCAAATATAATCTGAATCATAATTCAAAAAATAATATTATGACCCAAAAAAACCCTTATATCAAATCCTAGTTTCCAAATAGGCTAATGTTTTCATGCTTATGTGTGTTTCCTTCCCTCTTTTGAAATAAGAGAAAGATCTGAGTCCATCACTAGATCAATCTTATTATATATCTCCTTGAGATGTAAACAAATAATGCAAGTTATTCTCTTTGTTGGTGTGTAGTAAGATATATACACATTTTCATTAACCAGAAACACATTTTCAGGTGCAATGGGACGAACCTTCATCCATTTTCCGTCTAGAAAGAGTTTCACTATGGGAATTAGAACCAATAGTGGCTGCAACTCCTCCAAACTCTCAACCTCTTCAGAGAAACAAACGAGCACGGCTGGTTGTGCTACCTTCTCCAATGCCAGATATTTTTGCATTTGGTATGATATCATGTCCGCAAGGTCATGGGTTCGAGTCTTAATGTTGCAATCACTTTGATAATCCTTCCGTCAGCTATTAGCCTCAAAAATCTTGTCTGAAATGTCCACACGAATCACATAGCAGACAGACCAGGAGCTGCACAAAAGTAAGTTACTCTTGTATCCATTGTTGTATTAATTTTTTCAAGAAAAAATATATTGTATTTTGGCTTTGGCTTTTGAAGAAGACAACGTCTTTCCATATGCCTGTGCCCATTGAGCTGAACATGATGCTACTAGGAATATGTATGCCCATTGACACAGAAGATCAACTGTCTTGGGGGCATCCATTATGCCAACTAAGTTCTAAGAATTCTTATACACAAAGCTTTGCTCTATTCTTTTCAAGTTCTACATATGTTTAGTTGTGCATATACATATTCTTATGTTTAGTTGTGCATATACATATTCTTATGTACATTTATTTTACTGATATTCTTGTCTTGAATGTGTAAAAAAAATGTATAAATAGAGGATGTTACAAATTGCGAAGATATAATACAAAAAAGAAGGGTCTTGTTAAATGTTCTTAGATAAACTTCTTTATTGTTTTTATAGATTTGATCTTAGTTTTATGGAATAGTTTATTTTGAGCATAATTCAATTAGAGTTTTATCTTCAGATATGCCAATCTTCAAATTTTCTTTTGTTAAGAGAAAATGTAATAAAATTACCCAAACTATTGCCAACATAAGTAAAGAATTATCTTAAACCGATTAAAAGAATATAATATAATTTTTTTTAAAAAGTATCATCCATGCGACCAAACATTCTCCCTACAAAGGATGAAGATAGATTTACAAATATCATTACTAAGTGAGCAATAAAAATTACAAGTTCAAAAGGAATGATTCTTCTAATTCGAACAAGATCAAAATGGTTAGCTCTACGTTAAATACTAGTAACTGTTTGTTCTGTTCCATCGACTATGTGAGGTTTTGGCCGAACTTTGACCTCGCTTCTTTTTATTCTTTCTTTTTTTTACGAATTGCAGAAACATTAGTTTCGAACACAACCTTTTCAGATTAGAATTTTGAATTGTATCTAAATGTACATCAAATGTCAAGATATAAAGAAAGACTGAAAAAGTAGGATCTGTATATAATTATTGTCAATTTTAACGCCATTAGCCAAAACAGTGGCTATGGACACACTAACAAAGCAACATAAACATATATAACAAAGAAAACAATAAAATAAAAGAATTTTATTGAAACATGTGTAGGGAATTTCCCTCCTAATCAATCAAAGAACTTAAGAAATATAACAGCAAGAAACTAATAAAACAACACAAGATTTGATATCGGAGTTCGACCCAAAAAAGATGGTCTACGTCTCCGTCGAGCTCTGTTACGAACTCGATTTCACTATCACAATTAAACGTTTCAGTTATACCTCGTTCTTCATATATATCAATCACACCTTTGAAATCTCTTACATTCTTGTGTGAATTACTCATATATATATATATATAAACAACTTGTCCTAACTAACTTAACAAACTTAACAAACTAAAGTCTTTGACACTTTAGTTAATTGGGCCTATTTAATTGGGCCTGACCCATCAACTCAATTTCAACAATCTCCACCTTGAGTTGAAGGGTCCTTCTCTTGTTCTAGTGAAATCGAATATGTTCATCACTTCATTGCTCGAAGCCTTCATTGCACTAAATATCTTGAACTCTAAGCAAATCCAAACAATGTCTGAATTTACTTAGAGGTAGTACCTTGGTTCCAACATCAGTCGGGTTATCTTCTGTTCCAACCTTGTTGATTGAAACCACCCCTTGTGCTATCTTCTCTCGAATGAAATGGTGCTTGATATCCACGTGTTTTGTTCTGTCATGGAACACGGGATTCTTGCACAAGTGTAGTGCACTTTGGCTATCTGTGAACACCGTCGCAGGTCCTTCGAACACCTTCAGTTCTTGCAGCAGACCTTGAATCCACATTGCTTCCTTTACAGCTTCAGTTGCTGCGATATATTCGGCTTCTGTTGTTGATAAGGCCACTACTGATTGCAATTGGCTCTTCCAACTGATACAGTTACCGTTCACCAAAAAATAGAAAGCCGAAGTTGATTTCCTTGAGTCTTTATCTCCTGCATAGTCTGAGTCCACGTAACCAATTACACTAACATCTGCTCCACTTCTTTTCTTGTAACATATCCCCACATTAGTAGTCGAGGCTATGTATCTTAGTAACCACTTCATTGCGAGCCAATGTTCACGGCCTGGACTCGCCATAAACCTGCTCAATACACTAATCGCATGTGCCAAGTCTGGCCTGGTACAAACCATTGAGTACATCACAGACCCAACTGCACTTGAATACGGAATCTTTTCCATGTAAGTCTGATCTGACCTGGTTTTTGCCGAGTTCACAGACGACATCAGATACTGATTCGTGATCGGCAACTTTGCTGGCTTGGCTCCTTGAATTTTGAACTTTTCAATCACCTTTTCGAGATAGCCTTGCTGGCTGAGAGTCATTACACCATTCTTCCTGTCTCTCTTAATCCTTATCCCAAGAATCTTAGCAGCTTTGCCTAAGTCCTTCATATCGAACTCGGAACTTAGAACAATTTTCAACTTCTTCACACTTGAAGCTTCTTTGCTGATTAGTAGCATATCATCTACATATAGCAGAAGATAATCAGCTTCAAGTATATTCTTCCCTCTAAAGTATAAACAAGTATCATAGCTACTCCTCATAAAGCCTTGTTGAGTAATAAACGCATCAAACCGTAAGTACCACTGCCTTGGTGATTGTTTGAGTCCATACAACGACTTTCTAAGCAAACACACCATGTTCTTCTCTTGCTGAACTTTGAACCCTTCTGGCTGCTCCATGTAGATGGTTTCCTCTAAATTTCCATGAAGAAACGCAGTCTTAACATCCATTTGTTCTAACTCAAGATCGAACTGAGTTACCAACGAGAGCATTATCCGAATGGTTTTGTACTTAACAACTGGTGAGAAGATCTCATTATAGTCCACTCCTTCCTTTTGAGAGAACCCTTTAGCAACTAATCTTGCTTTGTACTTGACCCCCTCTTGAATCGAAATACCTTCCTTGATCTTATAGATCCACATGCACTTGATTACAGATTGTTTGACAGGCCTTGGAACAATCTCCCAAGTTGAATTCTTATAAAGTGAATTCATTTCTTCCTTCATAGCTTCCATCCACTTGGATCTATCACTAGAACTCAAAGCCTCTTTGAAATCTTCCGGCTCAGTTTTGTCTAACTCAACTGCTGTCATAAACGCATATGCCAACATATCGGTATAAGCTGAGAACCCATACCTCTGGATGGGTTTTGGTTGCCTCCTTTCCCTGTCCCTTGCGAGTTGATAATTAGCTTCCGACTGAGCTGTAATTTCCTCGTCTTGTGCCACAACAGGTTCAACATCTGTACCAGTAAATTCCTCCTGATTATCAGCAACCATTTCAGTGTTTTGATCTGTAATCAATGGCTCCACCTGACCATGATCCCCTGCATTAATCTCCACTTGACCAGTCCTCTGCTCGCTTTTACCCAAATCACCTTGATTAGATTGATTCTGAGAGAGACACACAAACTCCTCTTCATTGAATACAACGTCCCTGCTGTTTATGGTTTTAAAACCACCAGACTGTTTTAACCACAGCCTATAACCTTTCACTCCTTGAGGATACCCAAGAAACACACACTTCACACTTCTTGGCTCTAACTTGCCTTCTTTTTGATGAGCGAAGGCTGTACATCCAAATGGTCTAAGATGAGACAAATCTGGAGGTTTACCTGTCCACATTTCTTCAGCAGTTTTGAACTCAATTGTTGTCGACGGACATCGATTCACCAAATATGCTGCTGTCATTACAGCTTCTCCCCAGAAAGACTTGGACAAACCTGCCCCGAAAAGCATGCATCGAGACTTATCTAACAAAGTCCGATTCATTCGCTCAGCAACGCCGTTTTGCTAGGGTGTGGATCGAACTGTTCTATGTCTTTGAACCCCTAGCTCACGACAATGACTATCAAACACTTCGTTGCAAAACTCTAACCCATTATCTGTTCTTAGGATCTTTAATTTTCTACCTGTCAGATTCTCAACCAAAGTCTGCCATGTTTTGAACTTCTCAAAAGCATCACTTTTGTGTTTCAATAGATAAACCCATACTTTACGAGAATAATCATCTACGATTGACAAGAAATACGAGTTACCTCCATGCGTCGATGTTTTCTCAGGACCCCATAAGTCTAAATGGACATACTCCAACACGCCCTTAGACTTATGAACCCCGGTCTTAAATTTCTGCCGATGCTGCTTGCCTAACACGCAATGCTCGCAAAAGTTTAGACCCTTGACTCTATCTGAGCCTAATATATTCTTGTCGCTGAGAATCTGCAAACCCTTCTCACTGATGTGACCGAGCCTCCGATGCCATATCGTGGCCTTCTTGTCTTCATCTGAAACTACAAGTGCAGACTGTCTCGACACAGTCTCACCAATCAGCTGATACAAACCTTCTTGTTTGATACCTTGCATCATTAACCTGTTTTCCTTCATTATCTTCATCTTCCTCGACACTATCTGATTTGTGTATCCTAAGTCATCAAGAATCCCGAGAGAGACGAGGTTTCGTGACAGCTGAGGCACAAACCTGACTTGTTTCAGAACCCTTACAACACCATCGAACATTTTTATGCTGACATCTCCAATACCTTTTACTTGACATGCATTGCTATTTCCCATCAGCACCTTGCAACCACTCAGTTTCTGGAAATTAGAGATCCAATCTTTTCTGTACGTCATGTGGAAAGTACAACCGGAATCAAGAACCCAGTCCCTCCTAGTATCTTCCATTGACGCCATTAAGACCTCTCCACTATCATAGCCATCACCATAATTCGCTGATTCTTTAGTCTCCACTTGCTTTTTCTTGTTATCTTTTAGCCAGCTATAGCAGTGGTTTCGAAGATGACCAACCTTTCCACAATGATAGCATTTTCTTGTTTCCGTAGATTCTGATTGTGATGTTTTGCTTTTCTTGTCTTTCGATTTGTTATTGGTGCGAGGTTGCCCTTTGAAGAAGTTTTTTCCTTTGGCCATATAATTCTCACCATTCGAACTTGCTTTCTTTTTTGTTCTTAATTCCAGCTCTCTCGACTTCAATGCCGAAATCACCTCTTCAAGAGTGATACTTGTTCGTCCATATTTGATTGCATTACGGACTTCTTTGTAGGATTCGGGAAGAGAGTTGAGGATTATTATTGCCTGGTTTTCATTGCTCATTGCTTCGTTCTCGCCTGAGTTTGCCAACTCGATATTGAGTTTCAAGAACTCATCAAGATTTTGAGTAAGAGTCTTTTCTTGCATCATCTTGTAACTGAACAACCTTTCCTTCAAGTAAATCTTGTTGATCAAAGATTTGGATTGGAACAGCTCGTCTAGGCGCCTCCACATCGATGCCGGAGTCTTCTCATTGTCTATCAACCGAATTACAGAATCTGAGAGATGGAAAATGATTGTACCAATCGCTGTCTCTGTCATCTCGATCTTTTGATCTTTATTCATCTCCATTGGCCACGAGACTGGTTCTTCTAGAGTTCGCAGAAGATGCTGCTGTGCCAAGAGAGCCCTGATTTTCCGCTGCCAAATGCGAAAATCTCCATTGCCATCGAACTTGTCAATGTCAGTCTTCATGCTTGAGATGGACTGCCACTGGAATTCCCAAGGTGCCGTTTTCTGTGTTGATCTTTTTCTTGTATAATATTGAACCTTGTCCACTTTGTCTCTTTCTGCGCCTGAGCCGGAATCTTCCTTATCCGTATCACTAGCCAGCATTAAAGACCTTTCCAAGATTCCTCAAGATTCTTCAAGATTGATTATAATCTTGCCCAAATCGAGCTCTGATACCACTGTAGGGAATTTCCCTCCTAATCAATCAAAGAACTTAAGAAATATAACAGCAAGAAACTAATAAAACAACACAAGATTTGATATCGGAGTTCGACCCAAAAAAGATGGTCTACGTCTCCGTCGAGCTATGTTACGAACTCGATTTCACTATCACAATTAAACGTTTCAGTTACACCTCGTTCTTCATATATATCAATCACACCTTTGAAATCTCTTACATTCTTGTGTGAATTACTCATATATATATATAAACAACTTGTCCTAACTAACTTAACAAACTTAACAAACTAAAGTCTTTGACACTTTAGTTAATTGGGCCTATTTAATTGGGCCTGACCCATCAACTCAATTTCAACAACATGTTTTATTGAAATGAATTTAGTGATAATAATAGAGGTACATAATCTTATTTATAGAACTATAGGGTAAGAATTAAAATAGAAATAGGATAATGACAATTAATTAAAGTTTATTATTATGAGAGTCTAGAAATTTTTTATCGGAATTTTGATTTCCGGCTTTGATTTCGTCTCGGATGGTTGCGGGCCAACAACAACTTTACATTTTTAACAAAAGCAAATATGTTGTTTGCCTTCAATGGCTTCCTTCAATTTGGTACCCTGCAATATATCATGTTCCAGTAGATCAAACCTCTTCCCTTAACTAGACATAGACATGTTCACAGTTTCAAAAAAAGAAAAAAAAAGAAAACTAGAGCTTCTCTATAGGTTATTGAAAGTAGATCAATATAAGCTTTTAGAAAAGTTATCAAATCGTCAACTAAAAAAAGGCTGGTAATGAACTCACCTGGGATCTAGCACACTCCCGAACAGTAAAGATCCTATCTTTGTTTGGGTGGGTCAGTGATAAGATTGGAATATTTTCATCCCAATCCAATCTTCCAAACAGACATTTCCACTGTTTTTTGCAGTGTTTGAAAGACACCAGATTATCAAATCCACAGTTTGTTCATTGCTCAATCAGACCTGTAAAAAGGTGATGTTATTTGCATGTGCTTCATTATTTTGTGCTATTTTATTATCAATGTGAAAGAAATGATAAAATCAGACCGAAAAGGAAGAAAATAAAATCCACAAATGCCTCGAATAATAAATAGTACTTTTCATAAATAAGATTTATTTGCTTCAAGGGCTTCCTTGAGTTTTGTCCCGAGAGCAAATGCTAGTGGTGGAGGGACAGCATTTCCAATTTGTCGGTGTTTGTGCTGAATATTCCCAAAAAGCTTGTAGCTATCTGAAAAGCCCTGCGACGTAAATATAAACATATATATATGGTCATGACATTATTTTTCATAAATTAATCAAAATAAAAACCTCAAAGGAGCTCATATCAACTTGGAGCTCTACTCTCTTAATAAATGCAGCATGTGCATGAACTGTTTTTGTTTTAGATTACATATTAATGTTTATTTAGAAAAGAAAAACTCATTCCTTTTCAACGAAAGTACTAGTCCCCAATATAAAACATAACTAGAACTTCTCCATAGGATAATAGTGATTCAATCAATAAGTTTTTCAAAAAGCTACATGCACATAGAATTAGCCCAAAGAAAGGAATCTAAGAATTTTGTTGGGAAAATAAGAAGAAAAAAGGCGGGTAATGAACTTACTTGTGATCTAGCACACTCGCGAACAGTAATAATCCTATCCTGGTTTGGATGGAAGCACATCCCAACCTTGCCCGCAGGTTGTGGGTTTGTGATAGAGGTTGGAAAATTTCTTTCCCAATCCATCCTTCCATACAGACCTTTCCACTGGTTATTCCTTTTTGAAGAGTTTAGCAGGAACCCAGGTATCAAATCCTTATATTGTCCTTTGCTCAAACGGACCTGTAAGGAGAAGATGTTATTTGATTGTTCTCAATTACTTAGTGTCATTTATGCTCAATGAGACAGAAAATAATGCAACTATTAGTAGTTACCTTCTCATTTGGAAGATCACGCCAATCAGCACCTGGACGAATAGGAATTCTTTTACATCTGATTAGATTAATCTCATTCATTTCTTTAGATATGTGATCTGTTAAAACTTCCATATTGTCTCTTATTATCTTCTGAAACCAGGATATTGGGTACACTCCATACTGCAGAAGCAAAAAAAAAGAAGTTGTTATTGTTTAATGTTTGTGATGTCAATCAGTCTTATTAAACCAAAGACAGAACACATACTTTCATGGATGTTACTGAAGCCCCACTGTTAACAGCAGGAAGATCGCCTATGGTATCTCGAACAGTGATTGAACGAAGTGGAGTACCTGATGAGGTACTTCGAAGTGAATGAACAGTTCTGTTTAAGTTGATATTAAGATTTGGAGTGGCAAATACATGAACTGGTTCAGGCCAATCAGGTAGCTTCTCACCAGGTGCGGCTGCCCATATAAATGTCCGCTTCCTCGATTGCAATATACCATAAGCCCCAGCTTCCAAAACGCCAAATCTCACCTGCAAATTAAAAAAAATATATACGTCAATATAAATGTCTGCATTTCTTTTATGGAAAAGGATTACAAAATTTCATAATTTCATAATTACATGAAAGTAGCCATGAAAACAACCTAACAAAAAGAATACAAGTCTTGATATTTAGAAGGAAATAATTTCTTTACATTTTAATTTCAGGAAAGAATACAAGTCTTGATATTTAGAAGGAAATAATTTCTTTACATATTTAGACAGAACACATACTTTCATGGATGTCACTGAAGCCCCACTGTTAACAGCAGGAAGATCGCCTAGGTACTTCTAACAGCAACATAATGTGAATGAACAGTTCTGTTTAAGTTGATCTTAAGATTTGGAGTGACAAATACATGAACTGGTTCAGGCCAATCAGGTAGCTTCTCACCAGGTGCGGCTGCCCATATAAATGTCCGCTTCCTCGATTGCGATATACCATAAGCCCCAGCTTCCAAAACGCCAAATCTCACCTGCAAATTAAAAAATATATATACGTCAATATAAATGTCTGCATTTCTTTTATGGAAAAGGATTACAAAATTTCATAATTTCATAATTACATGAAAGTAGCCATGAAAACAACCTAACAAAAACAATACAAGTCTTGATATTTAGAAGGAAATAATTTCTTTACATTTTAATTTCAGGAAATTGAGAATAAAGAAAAAGGCATCCATAAAAGAAACTGACTGTTGAAAATATGATTTACCTGATAACCCATCTCGATAAGTGATGCTAGGGTTAAGCGAAATGTCTGTCCTTTATTGAATGAAACAAAGTTCATCACATTCTCTAAAAGGAAATACTTGGGCCGGTAGTAATCCGCAAAAGATAAGAATGCTAAGATCATTTCACACTGAAGCTCACTCCAGGAGCTCTGATTAAATCTATTCATCAAAGAAAAACCCTGCAAATAGGTATACAAAACAATCTAAATACATTCAAGAATTCTTAAATAAACCTATAAAGAATTCTTAAATAAACCTATCAATAATCAGAATAATAAAGGATTGGGTTCAAAGATGAAAAAGGTCCTTAAAAGGTTGAAATATACATGAACTATTATTAACAAGGTCATTTAATTCAAAACACTAAATGTGCATGGGTCATTTCTGTTTCTTCAATGTTTGTTTAGTCAAAACATAAATGCATGAACCTTATGTCCTTTTATTTTTCTTCACTTTCTGCTTTGAAAAGTTGTTAACATGCAAGGAAAAACAAAAAGTCAAACATTCACGAAGAATCTAATCATTTACCTTTGAAATGTGAAAATATATATTAATAGAGTTGCCATGAATGAGACTTTAAATAATACAAACACCATACATACCAAATTGTTAACGTTGAATTGGTAACAATTATAGTATACCTGACATGGAGGTCCTCCATTTATGAAGTCAACTTGTCCCGGCATAGGCAATTTATTCATCAGCTTCTTATCAAGATTTTTGGCCAATTCTGTAGCCTCAGAAGTTGAAATGCAGTCATGGGAATCCCCACATGCATCCATGATTGCCCTAGATATCATCCACAAATAGTCAATTATTGAGGACATAAGGAGTTGCAACAATTCTAAAAACGGATAATAAATTATCCCGTCAGAAATAGAAAATGAAAAAATATATATATATACAAGGCAAGCAAAAGAATAGTGACATTACTTCATACCTTAGAATCACATTGCAATCATTGACTAACACAATTGTATCTGGATGATTTTGTCTGAAAGCTTTCCCGGCAGCTTTCTCATACTCAATGGCCCACTTGGTTTCACACACCCCTACAAAAAATATTCATAAATACAAGTGATGCCAATTTTACTAGAATCTATATAAGCTAATAATCATCAATTTTATCAATACAAAAAGTACTTGCCTGATTGTCTTAGCCCTTCCGATAGACCACCACAACCAGCAAAAATATCAAGGGTTGATAAGGGAGTAATGGGATTATCCTTCCTTTTGTTTTTGTTTCCTATTGCATCTATACCTTTTGAGAAACTTTCTTTCATATGAGTTGGCAACTGTAGAAAAATAGCAAACTTAAATGAGAAGTGGACATTCCTCATATATATTGTAAAAAATATTTAATTACCTGGTCGATTTTGCCACTTTTATGATCAAAAAAACAATCGCAGTAGAAGATATGATCGAAAACTCCCAAAGGCTGCACATGTGAAACATCTTGTTTTCTCCTTATTTCACATTTACCCTTAATTGCTGTTATAGGAAGACTCACTATTTCTCCACTGTAGTATACCTACATAATTATCAAAGAAGAGTCAAAAACACATACAAGATAATATAAAGGAAAATATCCATATTTACAATTATATTTATTTTTAATGAAATAAATAATCACGTGACATTAAAATTACCTCTCGAATATTGGATCGATATGCTATATCAGCAGAAATGTCCTCTGGTCTGAAAAATCTTCGAATTTTAACCCTAAGGGATTTATGATCCACTTTTCTAGTATTATTTCTAGCTACGATTTCCACTAGTTGACCAACGACGTAAGCTTTCAATCCCACGTTTCTTCCTCCCTTGAAAATTTCACACTTTTTTTTGTTAACTTCAAAATAAGAAGGACCCAAATATAAAAAACCATTGAGGTAATACTCATCTCCCATAAATGTGAAACCAGTTGAAGTAGAATCTATCTTAAACATCTCTTTCTCCCTTAGAATTCTATTTTTTTCACAAGAATGGCACATCCCAGTACCAAGGCCTATGGTATCTTTCTGAAAAGAGAAGAAACCACCCTCATCAGGGCAATATAGGAATTTGCAGAAATATTCAACAGACAAACCTTTATTTTTTCTATCTTCAGCTTTAACCCTGTCTAATTTATCCCAGATAGAATTTTCCTTCCTATGCTGATAACCCCATGGCATTGAGCGGATCTCCACAACTAAGTTTTGCACAATATCACTTAGATCAAATACCAAACAATTATTTGTCAAAAATACTTCCCTTTCATTGGCAGTATCCCCGAGAACTGTCTGAAACCCTTTTACCATCAATCTACCATGAGCCATCTTTCTTGCATTTGAATTCTCAAAAAAATATTCAATTAGACAAATAGAAGGTTCCACCAACTTATTTGACTCAACAAGCACGGAACAACCTATCGACACAACACTTGCACGAACTATCGCTTTCTTATAAATAACATTACCGTCATTCATTCCAACTGCCTCTCCATCCCATCTAATTTCTCCGTTCGAAGTGTGTGAAGTCAACTGATCCGGCTTTTCACAATGGCAGATGGTTAGGATTTTAATTTCTTCTTCGAGCTCTTGTTTATCGTCGTCTGGTTGCATCTCGTCAGCTTCATGTTCCCTCTCGTCCATCTCAGAATCGGCCAAGTCATTATAGCAAGATGCTCTAAAGATTCTATGGACCAGTTTTGTTATAGTGGCTGGCATAGCCATTTTTTTCGACTTTGTTGAAGCCAGCATTCGTGCACTTGGATTCAGATTCCTTTTATCCTTATCTATTACTGCATTTTTCTTCAATAGCCACTTGGTATGATGTCTTTGTTCCATTTCTTCGTTAAGACCTTTCGCGAAAGAAGATCTTTGTATGGATTGATCCGGGAACTCAACAAACTATTGCAAGATAATTTGTCCATGAACTATTACATACCTCTCCACTGTTTTTGGATCAGATGAAATGTAAGCTTGATGATTCTTCTCAAATTCAGCAACTTTCTTAATGACTTTAGAGAAAGAAAGACGCGAAACTCTGGGTTGTTCTTTTAGCATGGTGATGATGCCAATAGCAAGCCTTGCTGTTTTTAGCACTGGTTCATACCATGGAAGATATTGTTTTGATGGTTTTCCAAGTCTATACCTACAAACAAAGGGGAGAAGAGAAGATCAAAATATGATAAATAAACTTTTTTTGCAAACACATTAAATAATAATATATCTTACCATGCCAAATCTGTTCTGATTGAGATAAAGATCATTGAAGGCTCAAATTCAATCATCCATTCCTTTATTGCACTCAGGTATATTGGAATTCCCTTCACGTCAGAATTGTCTTCTCCATCAAGGAGATACTCACTTCCATCATCATCTTTCATTTTACCCGATCCAAAAATTACTACATCCATATTTGCACAAGATCTCATCGGTAGGAGCTCCAAGCTAATGAGGCGAGAATCCGAATTATAGAGAGACCAATTGTGCAAGATTGCTTTAGGAAGTTCATTCGAGCTACTTGTCTTGTAACACTCATCAAAGATGAGATACTCATCAATTTCCTGAAAAGTAGATTTATAATATGCAGGGAGTGGATAGTCATTTGCAATCTCATCTTCTTTAGTTTTTTATATAATACTTTTTTGCTGGAGCAGTTGTGCGCTTCCTCTTGCTTTGACTCTTATGTTGCCATGATTTTTGTTTGTGGAAGTCACAAACCAATTTTGGGACTATCCCTATATCATCAACATGAGCTGACTGACTCTCTTGCTCTTTAGCCTCTTCCTCGATCTCCAGTGAACTTTTATGATGTGTTATCATAACTGGCATTGATGATGAAAGATTTTTACATTCATCCCTAAGGGATGTAAGAACAGGAAGCCCACAAAAGAGCTGGTCATTTTTCTTAGATGAATAATCCAAGCTAGTTAGTTGTTTGTAAATGAACTCACCATTTGAAATAATGAATTTCCTAACTGATAAACCTTGAGAAATATTCTTACGTCCCCTCATTGAGTGGACAACCTTCCAGAGTAATTCTTCATAACTCATATTCGGATCGCCTCCGTTAGATCCATTAAGTTTATTGAATATTTCTATACAAACATAAGCTTTTTCATAGAAAATATCATACAACTCTTTGTAGCTACTAGCCGGCTTAACAGATTTGTAGTCAGCTATTTTAGTTGACAACCAGACAACTGGTGAACCATCCTCATAACCAGATATTTCCCATGTTTCCACACGTCCAAAGGTCAAGCATTTTATTCCTTTCTCCTTGTGCTTGTTGGAACTTTCTTCGAATGGTAATATACGACCAGAAATGAAAATGTCCGTCACTTCCAACATTTCTACATGTTGTGGTTTTCCATTTACATCGTGGAGGACAAAGTCTATTAACCTTCTATTAGGTCGAGGATCATCAACCCCTCTTGTTAAGGCAATAGCTTCTACTTCCTCGTTTACTATTTGATCTATTCTCTTGGGTATGTGGCGTGTTTTAGTGTGATTCTTAGATCCACCCATTCCTGTAACAATAATAAATTTGTGAATTCAGAAAAAGTATGTCAAATAAAAAATAAAAAAATGCACAAACCCTGAAGACTGAAAGTACAAAACTAGTTTCTTTTTGTTTTCAAAACTAGACTGCAGGATCAAAAGAAACATAGTATTATGTAAAATTACAATTGATACAACATATGCATGTACAAGAAATATATTGAACTAAAAATATGGACAACGAATGTCTCAATTTCTCGTTGATATAAGCTTGGAACTTATATTATAAATTAAAATAAGCCATCAACATATTTGATAAAATCAAAGTCATCATTTTTTAATGGAGAGAAACGACAAACTTTCTTTCCATCGACTAGAAGATTCTTGTCGTTTTTTGGTACTTGTTATAAATAGGATATTGTAATAATAATAACAACCACTTAATATAGATTTATTCCAACATTACAAAGGATTCTTTTGATAAAGGTTAGTAGGATCGAGTTCCTTCAAACATAAATAATTAAATTTGTTGAGATGTATGCTTTGTCTAGCACCAGCGAGACTATCAATGATAACTTTTATTTTCTGCAGATATTAGGGGTCATTGGGGATGAGCCCTTATTTACGGTTTGGAGCTGGAAACGAAGCTGCATCAGACGAGCTTGATAAATGAGAATGTGTGTTCTAAAAGAGATTACAGAACGTGGTGCATGCAGGATTTGTCAACCACTTGAGCTAGGATGAGTTATGAAAGGGTGGAGAGAAACCAGAAAATGATCACAAAATAAAGTGAAAATGTATAAATATGGACAGATTAAAGTTACATAGTTCTGTTCCATGTATCTCACTTTTTTTTGGTTTGACACGTGTAATAAGCTCTACAGTTCTTTTCTTTCTTTCTTTAGATTCATTTTTTATCTTTTCAGGAGTAAACTAGTACAACATTACATATCACAGTCATGAAAGATCTAAGTATTTTAAATAAATAATTAACCATCATATATTTAAATAATATTTACTCACGAATATGAATATATATATATACTTTTAAATGGTCCGGTAAGACTCTATCCATTATTGAACTCTCAAAACATACATACACAGATTTGCTTAGCCAACAATTGCAAATTGAAAACCAAGCAATATTGTTCATGCATAAGTAAAAAAGGCTTTACAGCAACAAAAATATAATTAATGGCCAAATCCTTTCTTGGACATTGAGTCAATCCATTTCTAAAATCAGAAATTCCCTTAACTTAATTTATATTAGCAAAATTGGCATGCTCAAAAAGATCACTTACCATTCCCAATCTACACTTTTTTTTTCTTCTGAAAATCATTAGGATCCAAGAAAAATGAAAAATACAACAGCATGAAGTATCTATCTATCATATCAGTGAAAGAAAATAAGGTTTACCTTGCTAAAGCAGCAAAATCCCTCTGGTTCTCTAAAGTGAATCTTGACAGACAACTGCAAAAGCTATCTTTGTGTCTGATAAATGAAAATTACAGTAGTTTGATATCTATCAATCAGTGAAAGAAGAAAATAAATTTTACCTGCAGCAAAATCCCTCTGGTTCTCTTAGTTGATTCTCTCTGTTTCTGAATTCCCGTTCTCCCCGATTCGGCAAGCCAATTTTTTGTTGCCAATACCGTAAGTATAGGGAAATTAAACCCTCCATTTAATACATTTAATAGATTCTCATAATCAGGCGTAATCTTATAAAGATTCATCTTCTTTTTTAAAGTCAATAAATTTATTAACTTTACTAGAAAAGTTAATAAATGACATTAATAATACTAATTGCAACCAAATCTCCGGAGATTTCCATCTCAATCCAAAGAATGAAATAAATTTATGATATCGCAAAACCGAATAGGGCTCAAGGAATTTGGGTATTTCACCATTTTTACTTTGGCTTCAAAAGTTAGAGAGTTGAAAGCCAATTTGGAAGCAGCCAAGCCACCATTAACAATAACTCTCGAAAGTAATTTACTGAAAACCTTAAATTTCGTTTTTTTTGGAATTGGTATGTATACATAGCGACTGTGGGTGTGACTAACCTTTGTGAGAACAAATAGAGTGAGAGTGAGAGAGATGTCCTAACGGAAACAGTTGTTGCAATTTTTACCCTTTTACTCTCCACCAACCCAAGAAGCTATCTAGAAAAAAATTCAAGTCATAAAAGTTGTCTAAGTAAACAAAGATAAAATTAACACAAACTTTGTCTTGCTCTTGATCAATGTATTTGTCTTATTTTCTTGTTTTTGATAGTTAGGTCTTTATTTAAGGCTCTATTTTTTCCTTAACTTCATGTTTTGGTGTTAAACTTAAAAGGAAATTTGTATTCATTTAAAACATGAACTTTTTAAAAGAATCAAATAAATTTTATCAAACAAAATTTTAAAAATAATATACAAAATCTCATATCCCTGGTTATCACAAAATCCTTGCAACCCATTATGTAAAGAATCATCTTGAAACTTATATTTACTTCAACTTCTTATTATTATAAATAAAACTATTATAATTTGCTTGAAGAATAAAAGGCAATATAAACTCATTCAATGACTTTGGCATTCAACATCTCGATTTTGTAGCCATTAGAAAAGCAAGATCACTCACTCCCTTATTGGAAGTAGAAATTAGCAAAAAGTTTAAGATTACCATTAATATCTACTGATAGGAACAAGAATGAATATATCAATTAATAAATAACAGAGCAACTTCAATTCAAAGAAACTTATTTAATGATTTGATAGAAATAAAAAACAAGGAAATTCGACTAAACTTAAATTTGGACCGCTATTTGGAAAAGCTTTCAATTTTATTCATATAACTGACCTATCCTAGCTCTTCCACCATCCAAATTTAAAAGGGTACACATTTTAGAATGAAGTTAGGTATCGGGCGAAGTATTTGAATTACGGAAAAAATGTATTAAGGTCATTTTTATTCTGTGTCTATTTCACTTTTGTTCTCATACAATCTAAATAACCATAGTTGGGGTTTTCATCTCAAATGGCCATCGATCAATTCTTTGATGTCCAAGCATAAAGAAGCTCAGTTATTTGAACAATCCGGTGTGCACTAAAATTTGTTATGAATTGTTTCACAAGAAATTAATCAAAAGATAGGGTATTTTGTGAGAAGAGGGTGTGGAAAAGAATTTCATTTATTGTTTTGAATTAACTTTTAAAAGATAGGGGGCCTTCTTTGCGACCCTACTCTTGGTCGCCTTGAACAACTCGGCGAAATCCAAATCAACGCAGAAATAAATCGCAATATCTAGGAACATTTAAGACACTTTGGGGAGCTTAGTTTTTCTAATTGTTAGAAACCAATAAGAATAACCAATAATGGAGATGAAAAAATACAGATAGAATGGAATGAAAAACAGTAGAGTTAAAGTGGGAAGAGAATATGAATAAGGTGATATAGGATTTGTCATTGTGGCTACAATATTCAACAAACATAAGATATCACTGATTACCCTTTATATACTACATTTGGTAGGCATAACTATTACATAAAATGGCCCATGGTTTTAGAGAATAATAACTCATGGAAGATAAGAGGTTTCGGATATATATACATCTACATAGCAGAATATTATGCACATGCAACCATATGAAAACACTTTATGCGTATGTCTCACTAAGTTTTTTTCCAAACGTGATCTCATCAGTTCCTTTAATAAATGCTCATCACACATCATCATAAGAAAAAGGAATGGAACCGAGGGCTTACAGATATCAAATTGAACGAATTCATCTGCTAAAAGTAACAGGTAAATGTTCCATGTTTATCAAGTGTCAGATAGATTAGCAAAAGTAGTATTGAAAATCATAAAACGTCCACATTATCTCATCACAGTAGCAAATGACAAACGGGAAAAATAACTGTTTTTAAGTCTTAACGGTAACACAATAAAGAAGACGAAAAGTTGAACACAAAGACTACTTCTTTTGATAAGGAAACCACTTTCAGTAGTGAGAGTTACCAGAATACAAAATCATGGCATAAATCTATCTGAAACTTGACTAGTAAATAAAGGGTATGAACCTGAATCGGACTTTTTTTCATGTAATCTTCATACTGGGTGCCAAATGTGTCTAACATGGCAGCTTCCTCCATTTTGCCTTTTGCTGATAGTACATCAAACAGACTGTAACTATGAACAATGCACTCATAGGTGCTCTTAGCGCAGCACAATATGAGACAGACAAAAGCATCATAGATGCATATATTGGAGGTCGAACCCATCTGAATGGACCAAACTGCACGACTGCAGTTGGCTCTACCACTTTCTCAGAATAGTTAGCAAGGTATAATATGGAATTGTATTGGACAAACAGAGTAACCATTATCAAGCTCCAAATACACAGATTGCTCCACCCACCTGGAATAAGATGTAGTTCTGGTCCTTCAAAAGCTGCAAGCCAATGGTCAATCAGGACTCCAGCACTAAACAGGACACGATAGTAGTCTCCCATTTGGGATCGTGCTGGCGAGGATAGTAGTCTCCGTACAATCGTTTCCTAGCACTCACGTTGAAGAAAAAGAAGTAATGATAGACGAAGAAGAACACAAATGGCCAGCCTTCGAGGAAACCGTTGAAATGAGCTGGTGGAACAATTGTCGGCCAACTAAACACTGAAGTGACAAACCCGAGTTGTTGAAACAGTGCTGGAAACGAAAGTTTGATCCCACAGACAACGATAAAAAGCGAGGATGAAATCGGGTTGTTGAGTTGGAATTACCAAAGGCAGAACCTTTAAAAGATGTCTGAAAAGCCCCAATCTTTTCCCGGCTGAAGACTGACGATTTGCACGCCAGATATGGTATAAGCGAAGAGTATAAGGAGTTAATTTAGTGCAGTATGCCATGGGGGAGCTGGGAGCATAGAAGTGAAATTTGGGTTGTTTTAAGATTCGATAAACCTGTAAAAGAAGTTGCCCAGAATCCTCCAGAAACTAAATAAGGGTTTTTAGTGTACGAATATGATCGACAATGCGAATCACTTTCTGTGTGTATCGGAAGCTTCTACTAGAATAAATAATGTCAAATAAGGAACGCCTATCTCTCTCCACCTCCCACCGTCTCTCTCAAAAAATAAAACTTTGAATTTGAACAAAATTAAATTATTACTACACTTTTTTTTTTTTAATAGATCCCAATAATCTTGTAAGTATCAATTTGTTTTATTGGTTCTAGGAAAAACGCTTTGTTTTGGATCCATTCATTCTTTTTTAAATTTATTTGCTTAGATTTCTTTCGAATCTCATAAAATTGGACGAAAAGATCACTCTTTTCAAGGTTGTCTCTCTAACGTGAGATGAAGAACCAAATGTAAGATTCTAACCAAAATGAGACATCTCACCGATTTAAGAGTCGTCGCTTAATTTGTTTTTAAAAAATTAGGAAATAATATTTTTTTAAAAATAAGGGTTCGGTGTTTGGTGATGCGTGGAAAATGATCTCGGCGATATGGTTCAAAATAATTGGCCTCTTCGAAACAAACGTGAAGATTCTTACCCTAGTGTTTGAGTTTAAAATCTATTAAGGGTGTGTTTGATGATGGGGAATTGGAATTGGAATTGGAATTGTAATTCTAATTCCAATTCCATGAGAATTGGCATTGAATTACAATTCAATTCCTATGTTTGAAAAAATGACAGAATTGTAATTCAATTCTAATTCCTATGTTTGGGAAAATGATAGAATTGTAATTCAATTCTAATTCCAATGTTTGTAAAATAAAATATCGGTTCAAAATGTTAACTTTTAAAATATGTTTTGACGTTTGGGCACGTTTAATACGTTTTTGACATTTTTTCACATTTTCACACATTTTCACGTTTTTCATACGTTTTAACACGTTTTTCATATTTTTCACACATTTTTCACGTTTTTCACGCGTTTTTCACGTTTTCACACGTTTTCCACGTTTTTCAAACGTTTTTCACGTTTTTCACATGTTTTTTCACGTTTTCACACGTTTTCACACGTTTTTACACGTTTTCACACGTTTTAATACGTTTTCACGTTTTTCACACATTACAACACGTTTTTCACACGTTTTTCACGTTTTCACACATTATTCACACGTTTTTCACGTTTTCACGTTTTTCAAACGTTTTAACACGTTTTACACATTTTCACGTTTTTCACGTTTTTCACACGTTTTCAAACGTTTTCACGTTTTAACACGTTTTTCACACGTTTTTCACGTTTTTCACGTTTTTCACACGTTTTTCACATTTTTCACACGTTTTAATACGTTTTCACGTTTTTTACACGTTTTAATACGTTTTCACGTTTTTTACACGTTTTAATACGTTTTCACGTTTTTCACACATTACAACACGTTTTTCACGTTTTTCACACGTTTTTCACATTTTTCAGACACTATTCACACGTTTTTCACGTTTTCACGTTTTTTCACACGTTTTAACACGTTTTACACGTTTTAACACGTTTTACACGTTTTAACACGTTTTACACGTTTTAACACGTTTTACACGTTTTTCACACATTTAACACGTTTTCCACGTTTTCAAACGTTTTCACGTTTTCTACATGTTTTAACACGTTTTTCACACGTTTTTCACGTTTTTCACACGTTTTTCACGTTTTCACGCTTTTCACACGTTTTAATAATTTTTTCACTGTTTTCACGTTTTTCACGTGTTAAACGTGTTAAAACGTGTTAAACGTGTTAAATGTGTTAAAAATGTGTCAAACGTGTCAAAAACGTAAAAAACATGTGAAACGTGTCAACGTGTTAAAAACGTTTTAAACGTGTTAAAAACGTTTTAAACGTGTTAAAAACGTTTTAAACGTGTTAAAAACGTATTAAACGTTCCAAACATGTGAAAAATGTGTTAAACATGCCAAAACGTGAAAAACGTGTTAAACGTGTCAAAAATGTTAAATGTGTTAAAAACGTGAAAACATGTTAAACGTGTCAAAAACGTAAAAAAATGTGTTAAATGCGTCAAAAACGTGAAAACGTGTTAAACGTGTCAAAAACGTGTTAAATATGTGAAAAACTTGTTAAACGTGTCAAAAATGTGATAAACGTGTCAAAAACGTAAAAAAATGTGTTAAATGTGTCAAAAACGTGAAAACGTGTTAAACGTGTCAAAAACGTGTTAAATATGTGAAAAACTTGTTAAACATTCAAAAACGTGAAAAACGTGTAAAACGTGTCAAAATTGTGGTAAACGTAAAAAAAAACGTAAAAAAAAACGTGTTAAATGTGTCAAAAACGTGAAAACGCGTTAAACATGTCAAAAACGTAAAAAAACGTGTTACATGTGTCAAAAACGTGAAAACGTGTTAAACGCGTCAAAACATGTTAAATATGTGAAAAACTTGTTAAACGTGCCAAAACGTGCAAAATGTGCCAAAACATAAAAAACGTGTCAAACGTGTCAAAAACGTGTTAAACGTGTTAAAAACGTGAAAAACATGTTAAACGTGTCAAAAACGTGTTAAACGTGTCAAAGACGTGAAAAACGTGTTAAATGTGTCAAAAACGTGTTAAACATGTCAAGGACGTGAAAAACGTGTTAAATGTGTCAAAACGTGTTAAACGTGACAAAAACGTGTTAAACGTGCCAAAACGTGTTAAACGTGTTAAAAACGTGAAAATCATGTTAAACGTGTCAAAAACGTGTTAGACGTGTCAAGAACGTGAAAAATGTGTTAAATGTGTCAAAAACGTGTTAAACGTGCCAAAAACGTATTAAACGTGCCAATAACGTGTTGAACGTGCCAAAATATGAAAATATGTTAAACGTGTTAAAAACGTGTAAAACGTGTTTAATGTGTGAAAAACGTGTTAAACATGTCAAAAACATGAAAAACGTGTTAATTTGGAATTACAATTCCGACCTAAAAAGATAGGAATTGAGAATTATCAAATTACACTATATTGAATTCCATTGGAATTCTAATTCCAATTCCAATTCTTAATATTAAAGTGTCTAACAAACATAAGAATTGGAATTGGACCCTCCAATTCCAATTCCAATGCCAATTCCAGGGTTATCAAACACACCCTAAGAGATTTCCTTAATCCAAAAAATGAAACAAATGTATGATGCGGAAAAACTAATAGGGTTTGTGGAATCGTTAATGATAATTTATTATACAGGTAGAATCAAAGTTTATAATAGTAAACATATTTTCCACATATTAGTTTTTAAGTGCATTTTAAACATATCATATTTAGTAGTACTAGTAGCAGTGGATTAGCAGTTAATTTATATTTTCAATTTTATTTTAATTATTGTTAATTGATCTTATATGTTATCCTTAGTAAATGAAATAACTCGGCTCTAAAAACTCTTTTTACAATTGGTATCATAACAAATTGATCAAGAGAGAAAAATTGAGAGGTTTTGAATCCAACGGTGAGAAAATGTAACAAATTGATCAAGATTCATCTTCAATTGAATAGTCAACAAATTTGTTATTGTCGCCCACTACATCTCTACCGAGAAAGTTAATAAATGCATATATTGGATACTAATTACACGAAAAAGTTAATAAATAAAAATATTTTAATAGTAACGGGCAACATCCAAATGGTAGAATCAACTAGAGATTTCTCTAATCCAAAGAAGGAAAGAAATGTATGATGTGACAAAACTTAATATGGTTTGGGGAATTGTTAATGATAAGTTTTTATTAAGTTTATAAAAGTGCACGTATTTGCACATATTAGTTTTTAGTGTAGTTTAAATTTATCATATTTAGTAGTGATAGTATTAGTGGGTTAGCAATTAGTTTATATTTTTAATTTTATTGTAAGGATCTTATAAGTTATCCTTAATTAATGAAATAACTGTGTTAATAAACTCTTGTTACTATTGGTATCAGAATAAAAAATAGATCAAGAAAGTGAAATTTAGAGGTTTCGATTTTGAAGTTAAGAAAAGGCAGCGAGAGCACAAAACTGTGAAGAGAGAAATTGAGGGGTTTCAGTCGAAGTGAGAAAAAATGTTGGAGAGCACAAAACTGCGAAGACATAGAAGATGAAACTAGACTAACAAGATTTTCTAACGTTTGATGAAAAACATTACGGTCATTAGTCTGAATTAATGAAAATCTTATACGGGCAAAACGTTGTGGGATTTGATCGAGAAAGATGTTAGGATCGGGGACGCCCTTGGAGGACCGGGGGTGTTTTTCCGGTTTTAAGTAAGGGAGGCCGCTTACAACAACACACACAACTTGGTGATAGTCCGGTTAGAGACTAAAACCGTTCTCAGCACTGCACAGCCTGTCACAGACTCTTGAACCGGTGTTCAAGGGCGGAAGTGTCTGTTTCAGGTTGAAGCAACGTTTGCGACTTTTAGATGATGTTTAAGGAGGAAGATGTTTAATGAGAGTGAGTGACCGGTTTTGGAAGTATGATTGGTTTGCGGTTTTATGGTAAGATAGCGGGAAATGAAAGCGAAATGAAAGAACACAAGACACGGAAATTTGTTTATGGATGTTCGGAGCAAACCCTCCTACGTCACCCCTTCTTCTCAGGTTATGAGAAGGATCTCCACTAACTCTTTAGAGTTACAGTTTACACTTCCGGTCGAGCCCAACTTCTCTACTCGCCGGTTACACCAAACTCACACTTTGATGTAATACAACACAACACAATAATCACACACAAGGATTTCCGGTTTTAGGCAAACCGACTTTAGAATATAGAACTTTATCTCTCTAGAATTGAATGCTTTATGACTTTCACAATTTCAACTACTCAATTTCTCGTATTCACTGCTGCATTAAATGAAGACGTTTGATCTTCCTTTTATAGCTGAAAGTAGCTAACGGCTACTTTCTTCTCTCTCTTGCGGATTGGTTGACCATTAGCACGCCTATCTGCAGGAGGATTTCTTGCACGCTTCAACTTCCTCGACACCTGGCATTCATGCAGGTGACTCTGAGCAGATGATGACATAACCGGTTTTCAGATTGATACACGTGTTGAACATCCGCTTCCGGTCGTCAGCATCGGATCACCAAGGCATCATTGCATTCCTCCCATGCTTCTGATCGGATCCGATCTTCTTTTATCTTTTCGAGACACGTTTCCTCCGTCACAGTACGTCACTCTTGAGATTTGAATCTTCTGACTTTTGATCTGTACTTTCCGGTTTCTGTGTCTTTGTGCATTATGATCCGGTTGAAGTGTATTCTTCTGTTCTTTGCTAACCGGTTGCTTGAGGAATTGAAGCCGGTTCCTGTGATCATTTGTCTTGATCACTTGAAGCCGGTTTCTTTGATGTAATAGCAGCTGGTTATTGATGCACGATTTCCGGTTCCGGTTTGTTCAGTACCTGCACATGAAGTTTAATTTCTGTTTAGTTTGTCTGGCCGGTTCCAAAATTAATCTACTTAATTTTTCTATCAATTTCTCCCTTTTTGATTATTTAGAATAAATATTCAAAAATTGTAATGTGTGGCCGGTTTTAAGAAAATTAACTTACTTAATTTTTCTATCAATTTCTCCCTTTTTGATTATTTAGAATAAATATTCAAAACTTGTAATGTATGGCCGGTTTTAAAGATTTTGTTTGAGAGAAACGTGTTTGAAAAACATGTGTTTGGTTTTTGATAAGTGTATGTTTTGAAAAATATGAGAGATAGGTGAACTTGTATGTTTTGAAAAACATAGACAATATGTTTTGAAAAACACAAAAGATAGCAAGAGTGACCAAGTTCTGAAACACATCAAAGACATAATTGTTTAAAGTAGTTATGGAAATAGAGTTTAAGGCTTGGATGATCCCCCCTTGTCTTGCTCCTTTTCCAGTTCTTTGTCCAGACGTTTCCTTGCTTCTTCTATTCTTGCTCTGTGCTCTCTAGCACGTCTGTCAGCATCGATTACCAAACCGGCCCATACACTTGAATGGCCGGGGACCTTTTTCCTGAGGTTGAAATTGGCGCAAATTGGTTTTGGCGGTGGACGAGGTGGAACAGTCAAGGGTCTGCAGCTTGGAGTTGCGGTGGATTCTCCGGTTGACCTTCTTTTTCTTCTGTTGAGTTCCTCCAGATCCTCTTCTTCTTCTTCATCAAGCGGTTCCGCATTTAACGCAACCGGTTCGGCCGTCTTCAATTCTGCCCTTCTCATCACGTCTTTAACCGCGCTTCGTTTCTTTTTGTTCCGGGTACTCATGGAATGAGATGATTGACCCTGTACCGGTTCCTGAGCGTTTGCCTGCTCCTCTTCATTGCATTGTTGGGCCAGCTCATGATCCTTGTCTTCTAGTTCCTTCTGAACCCGTTCTCTTTCAATCTCTTCTTCTTGCAGCTTCCGAGCGGTTTCAGCATCTTTTTCGATTTGAGTTTGTGTTGATCCGACTTGAGCTTTGGACATTTCACCGATCTGGATTGCCATTGCTTGCAGCATGTCCAGAAGTGGAGCGGTTGTGGCTTTCACAGACTCGGAGATCATGGCTTGAACCGTTGTTTGCATTGATCTATCCATTATAGTTTGTAGGGAGCTTACCATTTTATCTTCGGCGGCTGAGATTCTTTCTTCGGTTACCGCTTTGAAGTTCCCTAGGCATGAATTAACGGTTTCCGCCACTGCTTGCTTAATGTGATCGACGTCTAGAGTTTTGATAGGTTGAGTGGTTTCTTGTTCCGGATTTTCAGATGTGCCGGATGTTTCCCCATTTAGAAAGAAAGGCCTACTTTGATATTGCTCAGGATTATTGAATTGACGTTTGCAGGTATCCCACCATTTCTTATCAAGGCGTTCGAAGCTTCGCACAAGCCGTTCTCGTACTTCAATAAATCGCTCTGCCATCTTCATTTCAATCGGTTCCAGATCTTTTCCTTGACATTCTTGAAAGGCATTCTCAACAGCCTGTAACCGCACGTTTTCAAGAATTACTGGAGCTTTGTTAAGTGCCGGTTGGATTAGTTGGGTGTTGGCTAACTCAAGTGCCTGTTCTTCTAGCTGGATGAGTGCGTCCCATTGCTTGTTTCCACTGAAACCTGGAAGCATGTCGGATAATTTGGTCTCACTTCGGAGCTTCACCCACCGAATATATGGAGCCAACGCTTCACTTGCACCCTTATTCATATCTTGAATAAATTCATCATATAGTTCATTCTCTTGCTCCAAGGTGTATTCATATTCGTCTCCGGTTGTGGCTTCAGTCTGAGGGTCAATCTGCAGCGTGCCCGTTCCGGTTTCAGTTGGTTCTTCGATGAGAATGCCTTTGCCTTTGTCCATCGGAGTAGGACCTCTTGGAGCTGCCTTGTCTCCTGCGGAACCGGAAGGTTCCCTTTCTTCAATATTTTCCTCCTGAGCCGGAGGTGCTGTTTCTGTTGACTTGGTCGTCTCATCGACCGGTTGGATTTCTGTTTGATCAGGTACTTCAACCTGATTTTCTGGCTTCCGACGACTAGAAACGTCGTCTTCTTCGGTTTCTCTTGTGATCTCCTAGACCACATTCTGAATGGCTTCAGAAGTATTCAAGCCCACTTCGGCTAATACTTCATCGGCTTGCTTGCTTGGGGACTTGGAGGTTGCAGATTGAACAATTTCTTCTGCTTCCTCCTTAGAATTAGATTTGTTCTCCTTGCTCCCCGAAGATTCGGTTTGCTTTGGAGAATCGGATGGGATGGGAGTTGGAACAACGGTGTTAATGGGAATTGGCTGGAATACCTCTGCGGTTCTTTCAGGAGGATTGTCCGAGGAAAGCGTTCTCTCGGAGTCCGCCGGTTTCTTTGAGCTCTTTTTCGCTGATACCTTCTTCCTCCTTTTCGGTTCTGGTTGAGCTTCTGCCTCAACCGCTTTTCTGGATGGTTTCTTTTGTCGTTTTTCTTCTTCAGCTGGAACCGATGAACTGGCTCCCTTGGATGACTTTGATTTTGAGATTTTTGGCTTGATCGTCTTCTCCGGTTTCTCTGCCACTGACTCAGAGTCAAGGATGTTGGATATCGGAAGCGGTACGCCTTCACCTAGTTCCACATTCAGGAACTCAAGAATCTTCACGATTTGCATAGCATAGGCCTGCACCCGGCCTTCTTTCTTGATTACCATTTGACAGAACTCTTCGTATAGCACGTATCCCCAGTCCACCTTATCGTTGCGGACGATGGCTAACAGCATTCTGAGTTTAAACTTTGTGAGATTATCGAAGTTACCTCCTTTTCCTTGGAGCGATTTGGAGATGATGGTCACTAGCCATTTGTATTCCGGTTTCAGCTTGATTTTCCGGCTGTTGTGGAGCACCAGGTCCTGACCTGAAAGGGATACAACCAACCGGGCAGCATTTGATTCTGCGTCGGTTAAGTCGAATTTTAGGTCTGAACCTGTGTTGGGCAGACCGAGAGCCTCCGCGAAAATTTCTTCAGTTATAAGAACTGCCTTCCCGTTGACGGTAGCCGATACTTTTCTTTTCAACAGTGTCGCCGTCGCCAAGAATTCCGTCACTGCCGCCGGATAGAGGATGAACGGACCAGAGAGGAACTTCTCCAACCCAGAATCTCGAAGGAGTTGAAGAACAGCTTTGTTCTTGTCTTCAGCGTGCTGGTCGATGTCTGCAAAGTCTACCTGCAACATCCATTGAAAGGGGGCTTTTCCTAGATCCATTGATTTTTGAGAGAAGAAGATGAAGTTTGATGATGATCGGAGAGAGAGAGTCTTTGAAGTTCTGAAAGTTTTTAGAGAGAGAAAGCGCATGTGTTAAATGAACTGTCTTGAGTTTATATAGATAGCGGTTCCAGGCAGTTTTTGAAGATGAACCGTCACTTTGGAGTTTTTGGCGCCAATTTTCCCTCCAAAAGTTACTGCCGTAACTTTAGGCGGTAAAAGTGAGAACCGATGGGCGGTAAAAAATCGATGGGCGGTAAATTTTGAGAGGTAAAACCATGGGCGTTTTTGAAATTTTCATTTTTGTCTGAAGTTCCGGTTTCTATGAACGATTTGTTTAACCGGAGAGTGTTAAGTTAACTTTTGAGTTTTTATGTAAGTTTAAAAGACCGGAATGAGGACGAGAAACCGAAAGCTTTAATATTTCATTAATGCAGGAATAGAGAAATACATAGGAGCGGTTCTGGTCGTACAACAAAATGACCAGAAACCGGAAAGTAGAAGTAAGGAGACAGAGGGATTTAATCTTAGGTGAACCAGTCTCCTTCCACCATCCTCACATACCAATTTTCAAAGGTGTTTTCAGGTGATCGTTCCTCAATCCTTGATATCCACCTGTGCATCATGATCATGGTGAGGGTGTTGGATGGTCCAACCGGAACACCGGTTCCGAGATTGCGGCGTTTGGACATCAAAAACCGGGTAATTTGAGGAGCATAACTGATCCTTCCTCTCTTTCCGGTCATAAGCTGCTTTAGCTTATTGAAGAGATAGGAAGCCCAGTTGATGTCGGATTTGCGAATGATTGCTATCATAATGTCGAATGCTTCCCGGCAGTAGTTCTGGTTGGGCATTCGGCCTATGATAGACCTGTGAACCAAGTCGTGCAGGACTTGGTAGTGAGGAGCAATATCCTCTTTCTTCCCACAGTCCTTAATCGGAGTGTTGGAGGAGGAGAAGATCTGGAAGAAGTCTTCCTTAGCCGGCAGGAATGGCGTAGGAAAGTCAGAAAAACCTTCGGTAGGAAGGTGGAAGAAGGTGGCGAATTCCTCCTCAGTGAACTGGAGGAATTGGCCGTTGATGATGGTGCGAATGCTACCATCATCCAGAATGTGACCGTTGTTAAAGAATTCGCACACCTCCTCTTCGAGAATGGTGTCCGAACCCTTAAGAAAACCTTTCAAACCAGAGTCTATGACATGCTGAAAAATGCCTTCATAGTAAATACTTTCCTTGATATCCTCAAAATCGATAATAAGAGTGTTTCTTAATTCAGCAGACATGGTGATGAGTGATGAAGAAAGTTTGAGGAAGTTCTTTGAGCTTTTGAGTTTTTGAAGAGATGAAAGCTTGAAGGCGTGATTTAAGAAGTGGAGGTTGATCCCCTTTTTATAGCCTGGAATGAGTGAGAGCATTTAATGCAAGGATTTGAAAAATGTAGCCGTTTATGTTTAGTTATTAATGATTTTGTGATTTTCCAAAGGAATAAAGACATGTCTTGTCAGATCAGCTCAGGCATGCTTTTGATACTGAGAATTCATGTTTCCAAGAAAGGAATGATTCACTTTGATACGGCGCATTCAATGTTGTAGATTTTTGATTTGGAAGAAATAGAAATCTATTTCATTAATTAAAGTACAGAAACCGGTGGTACAACAGAATACCGGTTTTGTAAGGAGAAGGAAAGAAAATAGATTTAGACGTTTGACGATTCAGCTGTTTGAGCGGTTGAGGCCTCAGCTGCTTGAATTTTTCTAGCCTTGATCGCTTCCCACCGGTCGATCATTTCCTGTACTCGTTCTTTGGTGAGCACGTGCCTTGGATGCAGAGTGACGAAGGCTCCGGTGTGAATCTCCAGGCTTGCGCAGAAACCGCTTAGCTGAGGAGCGTATCCGGTTCTTTTGGAGAGAATCATCTTCTTTAGGTTGCTGAAGATGATCCAGGACCAGTTAACCGGTGTCCCAACCGTTATGGCGATCATCATCTCGAAGATCCTTTGAGTGTAGTAGTAACTTTTCTCTCTGCACATGACAGATTTTCCCAGAATTTCGCAGAGAATCTGGTACTTGTGAGAAAGTTGACTTTTAGCACCCCAGGGTTTAACCGGGATGTTAGATCCAGAAAACCGGAGACACATTTCTTCCATTGTCACCGGAGAATAGGTCAGATCGGTTACCCCTTCATTGGGTAAACCGCAGTAGACAGCGAAATCCGTCTCGCTGAAAAGGAATTTTTGGCCGTAAACCTGTGCAACGAGTATCTCTCGGTGCACTTCTTTCACGGTTTCGAACAGTTCTTCGACCACAAGGTAGTCGATGATAAATCTGTTCTCAAGAAAACTCCTTAGCCCACTTCTTTCAATGGCTAGGAACATCTCCTTGACCTCATGATCCTCATACTGGTAGATTGATTCAAAATCTGCCAGTAAGATCTTCTTGGCTAAAGGGTTGGAGTTCATGTTTGTTTGTGAGAGAGAAAGGATGGTTTTATCTCAAGAGTGATTCTTGTGAATAGTGAACTTGTGATGTTTTGACAAGGATTAAGCATGGTTTATATAGCCCGTGGATTCGGCTTAGTATTAAATGAAGTTAAGCATGCCTGATGATGTCATTGCCTATTAAATAGACTTAACTTGTTGAAGTAACTAATGGTTATTTCCAAGGTAAATCTAATAATTACTAAGATAGCAATGATGAAAAATATCTATTGACAAGATGTAAGTTTCCCTCTCTTGATGATGGACACATGTCGTCATCTTGAATGAGGTAGACTTGTTTTTAATTAATCACAGACTTCATTTATCAAAGCATGCACGAAAACTCGGTTGTTCGTCTCAGGTTAACCGGAAAAATTCATTTCATCAGATCAGAGTGCATATGTACTAAGCGGTTTTCCATGACCGGTTTTAGTAGGATATTTCCGTTTTATGAAGAAAAGTTGATTTAATTTCAACAGTTGTTCAACTTTGGACTTGTTCTATCCACTTCAACCCGGTCATTTCAACCCCATATTAAACATACATTTGATTTGAGATTTGAAGTAGTCGGGCATAACCGGATACTTCCTCCCGGTTAGCATGTTTGATTTGTTAATGGCCTGTTTGAATATGGTTTGAGAAGCTTTACCTTTCTCTTTGAACACATATCCCGGTTTTATGTACAAGCATGCATCATGATTATATCAATTGATTTAAATTAGTAAGACCCAAAATATTTCGAAAATGCGAAAACTTAGCTTCCTGTAGCGGTTTCGTGAAGATGTCCGCTACTTGTTGCTCGATTGACACATATTCCAGCCGGATGTGTTTCTCCTGAACATGCTCCCGGATGAAATGATGTCGGATGTCGATGTGTTTTGTTCTTGAGTGCAACACCGGATTGTATGTGATTGCTATGGCACTGGTGTTGTCACAAAAGATTGGAGATTCCTTTGCCTCTATTCCGAAATCCCTGAGTTGCTGTTGAATCCAGAGGAGTTGTGCACAGCAGCTTCCAGCCGCTAAGTACTCGGCCTCTGCAGTTGACGTTGCAACGGACGTTTGTTTCTTGCTGCTCCAGGTCACTAACCGGTCACCCAGGAACTGACAGGTTCCACTTGTACTCTTTCTGTCGATTTTGCATCCCGCGTAATCGGCATCGGAGTAGCTTATTAGATTGAAGCTAGAATCGTTTGGATACCAGAGTCCCACTTCTTGTGTTCCCTTCAGATATTTTAAGATTCTCTTAGCCGCCGTATAATGAGATTGCTTTGGATTTGCCTGAAACCTCCCGCACACTCCAACCGCAAACAGAATATCAGGTCGGCTTGCTGTGAGATACAGCAATGATCCGATCATTCCTCGATATGCGGTGATGTCGACGGTTTGACCATCATCATCTTTATCCAGCTTTACGGAAGGACTCATAGGCGTAGCCGCTTCGGCACATGTGTCCATCCCAAATCTTTTCAGCAGTTCGGCAGTATACTTCGGTTGGCTTATAAATATTCCGGCTTCCAACTGCTTAACCTGTAGCCCTAGGAAGAAACTCATTTCCCCCATCATACTCATTTGAAATCTATCAGTCATCATTTTCGAAAATTTTTCACATAGTTTTGGATCGGTTGATCCGAATATGATATCATCAACATAAATTTGAACAAGTAAAATTTGCTCCTTTCTTTCAAATTTAAAGAGAGTTTTGTCCACTGAACCGATTGTAAATTTGTGATCAAACAGAAATTGAGTCAAGGTATCATACCAAGCTCTTGGAGCTTGTTTCAAACCGTAAAGGGCCTTATTCAGCCGGTAAACGTGATTTTCATGTTCTGGATTTTTAAAACCTGGAGGTTGATTTACATATACCTCCTCATTGACTTTACCATTTAGAAAAGCGCTTTTTACATCCATTTGATAAACTTTAAACTTTTTGAAAGCTGCATATGCTAAAAATATTCTAATGGCCTCAAGCCTAGCTACAGGTGCGAATGATTCTTCAAAATCAATGCCTTCTTCCTGCTTATAACCTTGAGCCACTAACCGGGCTTTGTTCCTCGTAACTAAACCGTTTTCATCGAGTTTATTTCTGAATACCCATCGTGTGCCTATAACCGGTTTATTTTTCGGTCTAGGAACTAGGTACCAGACTTTATTTCTCTCAAACTCGTTTAATTCCTCTTGCATTGCCAAGATCCAATCTGGATCTGACAGTGCTTCATCCACCTTTTTCGGCTCAATTTGTGATATGAAAGCAGAGTTTCCATAGTGATCCAAATTTTGTTGCCTAGTTCGGACGGGTGAGGAGATGTTACCTATTACTAGTTCAAGAGGATGATTTCTGTTCCTTCTGAGGTTAATTTGAGACGTGTCTACCAAGCTTTCGGCTGGCTGATCAAGGTTAGACTGATCGGTAGGTTGAACAGAGTTAGACCGACCGATTTCTTCAGTAGAAACTGAAGCGTCAACTTTCTGCGGTAAAGCAGCTTGATCAGGTTGAATTTCAACATCAACCGCTTGGTCCTTGACAAAGCGTCTAAAAACCGGAACCTCATCTTCATCATCAGAATAGATATTGAAATTTTCCATTCTGTTGTGAAGGTCGAAGGGTAATGCAGTGTTTCGCTCAACCGATTCATCGAAAACAACGTGTGCGGTTTCTTCAACTGTTAAAGTCCTAGTATTATATACTCGGTATGCTTTACTCACAGCTGAATATCCCAACATTATTCCCTCATCGGATTTAGCATCAAAAGCGGTCAAGTACTTCTTGCCGTTATTGTGAACAAAGCATTTACTACCAAAAATTCGAAAATACCGTACATTTGGAATTTTATCAAAATAAATTTCAAAAGGAGTTTTCGAAAATCGTTTAGTCACAAGAGATCGGTTTTGTGTATAGCAAGCGGTATTGATAGCTTCGGCCCAAAACTTTTGAGCTATACCCGAATCGGCTATCATTGACCTTGCGGCTTCCTTGAGAGTTCGGTTTCTTCTCTCAGCCAGGCCGTTTTGTTGAGGAGTTCTGGCACTAGACAACTCGTGCCTAATACCGGAATCGTCAAGAAAAGTAGTTAAGTTACTGTTAATGAATTCAGTTCCTCTATCACTTCTAATTTTGTTTACCCGAATGGATTTCTCATTTTGTATTCTCAAAATCAGTTTAATCAAGTTTGAAGCAGCTTGATTTTTAGAAGCTAGAAAAGTAACCCAAGTAAATTTAGAGTAATCGTCAATAACTACCATAGTATAATGCATGCCTCCTAAGCTCGTTACTCTAACCGGACCGAATAAGTCCATGTGTAACAGTTCTAAGCATCTTTCAGATTGATAATTTCCTTTACTTTTAAAAGATGATTTCACTTGTTTTCCCATTTGACATGCAGCACATACTTTATCTTTTGAGAATTTAACATTCGAAAAACCATGAACCAATTCCTTGGAACAAATAAAGTTAATCGTTTTGAAATTCAGGTGATTTAACCGTTTATGCCAAAGCCAATTTGGATCATTTCCGGCTATCATACACACAGGTTTTTCGAAATCAGTTTTCCAGTTTACTTTGTAAATGTTTCCTATCCGGTTACCGGTTAACAGGGTTTCATCATTTTGATTCTTGACTAGACATGAGTTTTTATGAAATTCAACCTTATAGCCCACATCACACATCTGGCTTATGCTTAGTAAATTAAAGCTTAGTTTTTCTACTAATAACACATTATTTATAGATAGTTCACCATGGACAATCTTACCCTTGCCCACGGTTTTACCTTTTGAGTTATCCCCAAATGTGATGAATGCTCCTGTTTCGTACTTGATGTCGGTCAGTAGTTCCTTGTTTCCGGTCATGTGCCTTGAGCATCCACTGTCCAGGTACCATTCAGAATTCTTCAACCGGTTGCTCCTCCTAACCTGCATCAAACAATTATTTACAACTTTTTGGTACCCACATTTAGTTGGGTCCATGGTTGATTAGTCCCTTTGGGATCCAGACTTGGATTAGTCGGATCACTTTCCCGGTTGCAGTTTTGATAGTGTTTGGCTTAACTTCTTGGCCGTTGCTCAAGAATGCCTTATGTGGTGATGGACTTCTTCGATATTGATTTTTATTATTTTTATTCGGTTTCCGGTTGGCTTTCTTTCTCTCAGGATGAAGCCATTTTTCAGTTTCATTGGGACCTACGTACTTAAGCGTTTCTTCCGGTTTTAGGTCATTTTCTGTTTGTGAGCTCTTGACAAATTTTATAAACGGAAGATTGTTTTTCGTTAGTTTCATCCCGTTAGTTTGTTTCGTTTCGTTTTGTTTACTTGGATCATAGCCGATACCATATCTACATTTCGGATGTCTTTTATAGTTGCACATTTGTTTTACTGCTTGACGTGATCTCTCCCACGCAGCCGTAACATACATTGCTCGTTCATCAGTTTCCATTTCCAGTTGAACTGTCTTCTCATCATCCGAGAATAATTCATCCGGTTCATGTGTTTTGTTTTCATATATTTTATCGTTATCATCATTTATTTGTTCGTTTTTAGGTTCCACAGGTGTTGGCATGTACGCAGATATATTTCTGAACTCAGCAACCATTTGGTTGAGTGCAGAAACTAGATCTTCTTTAGTAAATTCATCAGAAGAGAAATCAAATACCTCTTCGTCGTTTTCCATGAAGCATGTTACTCTTTCTTCACTATTTTCATCGTCGGAATATGCCCATTCGCTTCCACCATCGGATGCAATGAGAGCCTTTTGAATCTCCTTTCCTTCATCAGCACGTTGATTATCACTTCTTCGGTAGTCGTTTCGTTGGTTATTGTTGTTTCCCCGATAATTGTTTCCTTGATAGTTGTTTCCCTGATACCGGTTGCTTTGATAATTATTCCCTTGATAATTTCCTTGATAGTTTCCTTCCGGTTTTCTATCATCTCTTCTTGGTTTTCTACATTCTGACCTGAAATGTCCAAAACCATCACAGTTATAGCATCTTTTGTTTGATTTATCTACATAGTTATAATTAAAATCATTATTAGATGGTGGCTGGCTCTTCTTCATGAATTTTCCGAATTTCTGGGCTAGCATCGCCATCACATCATCGGTGATTTGATCGGTGTTTTTGACTGGAGCCGGTGCGGTTGATACTGGAGCCGCCGGTTCCACCGATGTGACTAAAGCTCTTGTTGCGGTTGATGTAGATGTTTCATCTTCAATCCGAGAATTGATCTCGAATTCGTAGGCTTTCAAGTCCTCAAATACATCATGCAACTTCATCTGCCTAAGAGTGCTGGACTCCCTCATCACCATGGTCTTGATGTCCCACGTGCTTGGCAAGGATCTTAGAGCTTTGATTATCACTTCTCGGTTGTCATACTTCTTTCCGAGTGTCTGAAGCTCGCTTACTACGCTGGTGAACCGATTGCTGAATTCTTTCATGTTTTCTCCCGGTTTCATCCTTATGTTCTCATACTTCTGCGTAGCCACCAAGATTTTATTTTCCTTGGTTCTTTCGTTTCCCTCGTGGATCTGGATGATCGTTTCCCAGGCTTCCTTTGCATTTTCGCACTCTGATATTTTGTTCAAAGTGTTGTTATCTATGGCTTTATAGATGTGCCTCATGCAATGGTTGTCCAGGTTGCTTCTTCTCCGATCTTCACTCGTCCACTGACTTTCCTCCTTGTTAATTTTGATCGGTCCTTCTTTCAGGACTCGGCTCATCTCATCATCTAATGTTATCAGATGTAGATACATCTGCTTCTTCCAACTGCTAAATGCTTCGCTGTTTAGCATTGGCGGCTTGTCGCTGTGAGTCATGCTTCCCACCATTTTGGTTGCTTGAGTGCTAAGAACCTCGCTCTGATACCACTTGTTAGGATCGGGGACGCCCTTGGAGGACCGGGGGTGTTTTTCCGGTTTTAAGTAAGGGAGGCCGCTTACAACAACACACACAACTTGGTGATAGTCCGGTTAGAGACTAAAACCGTTCTCAGCACTGCACAGCCTGTCACAGACTCTTGAACCGGTGTTCAAGGGCGGAAGTGTCTGTTTCAGGTTGAAGCAACGTTTGCGACTTTTAGATGATGTTTAAGGAGGAAGATGTTTAATGAGAGTGAGTGACCGGTTTTGGAAGTATGATTGGTTTGCGGTTTTATGGTAAGATAGCGGGAAATGAAAGCGAAATGAAAGAACACAAGACACGGAAATTTGTTTATGGATGTTCGGAGCAAACCCTCCTACGTCACCCCTTCTTCTCAGGTTATGAGAAGGATCTCCACTAACTCTTTAGAGTTACAGTTTACACTTCCGGTCGAGCCCAACTTCTCTACTCGCCAGTTACACCAAACTCACACTTTGATGTAATACAACACAACACAATAATCACACACAAGGATTTCCGGTTTTAGGCAAACCGACTTTAGAATATAGAACTTTATCTCTCTAGAATTGAATGCTTTATGACTTTCACAATTTCAACTACTCAATTTCTCGTATTCACTGCTGCATTAAATGAAGACGTTTGATCTTCCTTTTATAGCTGAAAGTAGCTAACGGCTACTTTCTTCTCTCTCTTGCGGATTGGTTGACCATTAGCACGCCTATCTGCAGGAGGATTTCTTGCACGCTTCAACTTCCTCGACACCTGGCATTCATGCAGGTGACTCTGAGCAGATGATGACATAACCGGTTTTCAGATTGATACACGTGTTGAACATCCGCTTCCGGTCGTCAGCATCGGATCACCAAGGCATCATTGCATTCCTCCCATGCTTCTGATCGGATCCGATCTTCTTTTATCTTTTCGAGACACGTTTCCTCCGTCACAGTACGTCACTCTTGAGATTTGAATCTTCTGACTTTTGATCTGTACTTTCCGGTTTCTGTGTCTTTGTGCATTATGATCCGGTTGAAGTGTATTCTTCTGTTCTTTGCTAACCGGTTGCTTGAGGAATTGAAGCCGGTTCCTGTGATCATTTGTCTTGATCACTTAAAGCCGGTTTCTTTGATGTAATAGCAGCTGGTTATTGATGCACGATTTCCGGTTCCGGTTTGTTCAGTACCTGCACATGAAGTTTAATTTCTGTTTAGTTTGTCTGGCCGGTTCCAAAATTAATCTACTTAATTTTTCTATCAAAAGATTTATAAAATCTGATGATGACGAAATTTTGAATAGAGATGAAACCATCCCCTTAATAGATTACCAAAATCGGTCTTAACTCATCTTTCATTGATAGTAAATAAATTTGTTATTGTTAAGCATACCTCCCACTGCATTTTTATCGGAGAGTTAATAAATGTGGTTATTGGACCCTAATGACACTAATATATATATATATATATATATATATATATATATATATATATATATATATAATGATGCTTAATTTTGAAAGTGTCCGGATTGCCGGGTCGAGAGATGTGGTTAATTTGAATATATATGTGAGAGTAAATGGATACTTGGGTCGGATTCTGGGTTGACCCGCCTATAAACTTAAAACAGTTAAAAATAAAATTAAAAATGTTATAGGTATGTTTCGAACTCACAACCTAACAAAACAAATACAACTCTTTAACCAACTAGGCTAATAACACTTTATATTTTTAATTCAACACCAAATTTGATGAACGCGAGACGTTATAACAATATATTTTTATCAGTGTGCATCGCACGGAGATCTTCCTAGTTGCAAATAATTATATATGTAGAATCAACAGGAGAATTCCCTAATTCAATCAATGTGGATTGTATGATGTGGGAAAACCAAATAGGTTCACAGAATTATTAATGATAACTTAATATATTTTTATTAGAAAATTGTTAAATTTTTCATTAAAATCTCAAAAGTGATAAATAATCAAAGCTAAACAAATCATAGTCATGATTAAACGATGACAATAAAACGATCTTAAAAAACCTAAATAGTAGCAAACAAAACATACAAGAAAAATAAATTACAAACAAAGATTATAAACTATATCAAATTCTAATTATCCCAATCAGAATTTTTATTTTCATACCAACTTGTTGTTTCAACAGGTTGTCTTCCTGTTCCATTGTCCATCATCTTCCCCTTCCTCTTTCTCTTACAATAAAAAAGGAATGAACTGAAAAGGTTGATAAATACTGTTTATTCTCATTATAATTTTATATATATATATATATAAACTCGTTCTGATTTGATAGATCTTTAGGATTTCCGGGTTCTTCACCTTGTTGTTCTCAACTTGAATTTTGAGACCGTTGTCTTCATTTCTTTCAGCTTTAGCTTTGAAATTCTCATGAACTTTGAATTCCTCTGTATCAACTTTGGAAGTATCTTATTCCTCTTGATTAGCCTGAGTATCTTCCCCTCTGTTTTCATTGGCAACCACTTCAACTTGATTTGATTGCAATTCCTCAACTATCTTTTCAATATGATTAGGTTGAATTTTAAGATTTTTTCCTTTGATTCCTTAAACATTAGCTTTAGTATCCTCTACATCAATCTTAGTATCCTCCACATCAGCCTTAGTATCATCTGCTTCAACTTAATTAGTCTGAGTATTTTCCTCTCTAATTTCCTCTACTACAGCTTGACTTGTTTGAGAATCAACTTCCTTCTTCTTCCTCAACCTATGTTTCATTACAACATTTATCCCCATCTGAATTAGAGTCCTCTTTACCATCTTTTCTTCAATCACATTGCTTTCTTTCTTTTTAGAGTCCTCATTGGCTTCAACTTCTTACTCTTTCTCCACATTTTGTTCTTTGATTGTAGACTCATCTATTTTATTTTCCTATTTTTTCTCTCCTAGACTTTCAGTATTCTCTGCTCTTCTTCCTTAGCTTGAGCATATTTCGTGCTGGCATGTTGGAATACATTAATGAATGAACACATGTACGGCCTTCACTCATAAGTAATTTCATGTCAGTAGATTTTCCCTTCTTGCCTACCACTATCATTTTATTTGGCAATGTACTTCGAGGATGCACCTCAATGCTAATTCTACAAAGGAAATATGCTCCCTCCTTCAATAATTGGGTCCATATATAATGGTTTGTTGAGTTATGGAGCCTACACTTATAATAAATTCTACATTGTTAATTAGAGTTTATTGGGTTTTCTTTTTTGGTTTTGGGCTTGGGCCTGACCAAAGTTATTTAGGTTTATTACCTGAATGTTTACCCTATAAATATGTGATTATTAAGGGTTTACATGGTTAGACAGAATTCTAGAGAGATAAAGTGTGAGGCAAAAACTCTGTATTCCTTCTTCTTCTTCATAGTAAATCTGGTGGTGGCTGAAGTGGATGTAGCTCAATTTGAGTGAACCACTATAAATCTGTGTGTTCTTGTGTTCTTCTTTCTTGTGTTTTTACAGATTGTTTTCAAGCTGGTCGGATTTGAGAGATACAAATCCTAACAACTGGTATCAGAGCAGCTGGTCTAGATCTGAGCATTGGAAACAATGGAAAGTGAGAATAGTATAGGACATGGAATTGAAAGATTTGATGGGACAGATTATGCCTTCTGGAGAATGCAGATTGAAAATTATCTCTATGGAAAGAAGTTTCATGTTCCTTTGAGTGAGAAACCAGAGAAGGTGGATGAAGCTGAATGGAAACTCCTTGATAGACAGGTTTTGGAAGTTGTCTGATTGACGCTAGCCAAGACAGTTGCTCACAATGCAGCAAAGGAGAAGACCACCATGGGTCTGATGAAAGCTCTTTCTGATATGTATGAGAAACTATCTACTAACAACAAGGTACACTTAATGAAAAGACTTTTTTACTTAAGAATAGTTGATGGTACTTTTGTCACTACTCATTTGAATGAATTCAATACAATTGTGAATCAATTGCTATCTGTTGAGATTGATTTTGGGGATGAAGTTAGTGCCATGATTTTATTAGCATCTCTACCAAATAGTTGGGAACATATGAGGGCAGCAATTAGTAATTCAGTTGGAAATGCTAAACTAAAATTTGATGAAGTTAGAGATCGTATTCTTGCTGAAGAGGTTCGTAAAATTGATTCTGGTGAAACATTCAAAGGTTCTTCTCTGAATGTGGAAAACAGGGGAAGAGGTAATGATAGAAATTTCAACCGAGGTAAGATCATATCTATGTCAAGGAGCAGGAGGAGTCAGTCCAAGTCTGGGCGGACATTTGAGTGCTGGAATTGTGGTAAACAGGGTCATTTAAAGAGGAACTCCAAAGCACCGAAGAAAAATGGTGATGATAAAAATGATGCAGCCAACGTTGTTATAGAATCTGTCACTGATGCATTACTTCTGTCTGTTGATAGCCCGATAGATTCATGAGTTTTGGACTTAGAAGCATCTTTCCACACCACTGCTCACAAAGAATTAATGGAGAACTATGTGGCTGGAAACTGTGGGAAAGTATATCTCGCAGATGGTGAGCCACTGGATATTGTTGGCATTGGTGACATCAAATTTAAGATGGCAAATGGTTCTGTTTGAAAGATTACTAAGGTGAGACACATTCCAGGTTTAATGCGCAATCTGATTTCTGTTACACAACTTAATGAAGAAGGTCACAATTTCAGTTGTGGAAATGGTGCGTGGAAGGTGACTAAAGGAGCAATTGTTGTTGCTCGAGGTCACAAAACTGGAACGTTATACACGACTTCAACTTGCAGAGAAACAATTACTGCTGTAGTTGATGACTCGAAGAACAGTGAGTTATGGTATTGCAGGTTGGGCCATATGAGTGAAAAAGGGATGAAAATTCTTTTGAAGAATAGATAGATTCCAGAACTGAAGTCTGTTGAACATCAGTTATGCGAAAAATGCATTCTTGGAAAACAAAAACGGGTGAGTTTCTTAAAAACTGGGAAGGAGCTCAAGAAAGAAAGACTAGAGTTGGTACACACTGATGTGTGGGGACCTGCACTTGTTTCTTCTATTGGCGGATCATACTACTATGTGACTTTTATAGATGATTCAATAAGAAAAGTATGGGTTTACTTTATGAAGCACAAGTCTGAAGTATTTGTTATTTTCAAGAAGTGGAAGGCTTTGGTTGAAAATGAAACAAATCAGAAAGTTAAGTGCTTGAGATCCGACAACGGAGGTGAATATATCAATTCAGATTTCAAAGAGTATTGTACTGAGAATGGGATCAGTATGGTGAAGACTGTTCCCCGAACGCCTCAAGAGAATGGAGTAGCTGAAAGAATGAATCGAACATTGAACGAGCGTGCTAGAAGCATGAGATTGCATGTAGGGCTGCCTAAAACCTTCTGGGCAGAAGCTATAAATACTGCTGCCTATTTGATAAACAGGGGACCCTCTGTTCCTCTTGAATTCAGAATTCCTGAAGAAGCTTGGAGCAATAAAAAGGTAAATCTTTCTTATTTGAAAGTATTTGGATGTTTATCATATGTTCATATTAATGAATGTGATAGGAGCAAGCTTGATCCAAAGTCTAATAAATGTTTTTTCATTGGTTATGGTGATATCGAGTTTGGTTATCGTTTCTGGGATAATCAAAATCGGAAGATCATTCGTAGCAGAAATGTTATCTTCAATGAACAGGTTCTTTACAAAGTTTGTGTTGGGAATACATCAGATGGTGATTCCAAGTTGGAAGAGACTGGTACAGTCGATTTGAGACAATTTTCAGCTGAATATATACCGGTTGTCGAAGAAGAACAATGTGTTGTTGAAGATGAAATCGTTGAGAACGTGGCCCCAGAGGTAAATCAGCAAACACCGGTTATACAGTTTAGAAGATCATCAAGGAATCGAAAACCAGTTGAGAGGTGGTCTCCATCTCTGAACTATATCTTGTTGACAGATAGAGGTGAACCTGAATGTTATGAGGAAGCAATACAATCTGATGAATCGATTAAGTGGGAGTCTTCTATGAAAGATGAGATGGACTCTTTGATGTTGAATCAGACTTGGGAGCTCACTGATCTACCAAAGGGAAAGAAAGCACTTCACAGCAAATGGATCTTCAGGATTAAAGAAGAACATGATAAAACCATGAGGTACAAGGCAAGGTTGGTTGTGAAAGGATTTCAACTGAAAGAAGGTATTGACTACAATGAGATCTTCTCTCCAGTAGTTAAATTGATGACAATCAGAACTATTTTGAGTTTGGTTGTGAAAGAAGACATTCATCTTCAACAAATGGATGTCAAAACTGCTTTTCTTCATGGTGATTTAAATGAAGAGATTTATATGCGACAACTAGAAGGATTTGAAATCAAAGGAAAAGATGAGCTTGTGTGTAAGCTTCAGAAGAGTCTGTATCGTTTGAAATAGGCTCCAAGGCAATGGTACAAGAAGTTCGATAGCTTCATGAAAAGTAACAATTTTTTGAGGTGTGAAGCTAATCATTACTACTATATCAAGAAGTTTGATAAATCGTACATTATTCTTCTTCTCTACGTTGATGACATGTTGATTGCTGGAGCAAGCTTGTATGAGATTAACAAGCTCAAGAAAGAGTTGTCTGAAAAGTTTGCAATGAAGGATTTGGGTGCTGCTAAACAAATCCTTGGGATGAGAATTTTCAGGGATGAAGAAGTTCAAGCTTTCACAAGAAGAATATGTGAAGAAAGTTCTTAGCAGGTTCAACTTGTATGATGCAAAACCAGTTACTACCCCCTTAGCTAGTTACTTCAGACTATCTAAAGATCAGTCGCCTTCAACAGAGGAGGAGAAAAATTACATGGCCACTGTTCCGTATGCCTCTGCCATTGGTTGTATTATGTATGCGATGGTTTGCACAAGACCAGACATAGAACATGTAGTGGGAGTTGATAACAGATTCATGAGCAACCCGGGTAGACAACATTGGGAAGCAGTAAAGTGGATACTACGATACTTAAGAGGAAGTACGGGTCTCACTTTGTGTTTTCGAAAGTCTAATATGGGTTTAGAAGGATATGTTGATGCTGACAATGGTGGTGATGTTGATAGTAGGAAGAGCACAACATGGTACATTTATACTCTGGGAGGTACTACAATCAGTTGGGTATCAAAATTGCAGAAGATTGTTACTCTTTCTAGTTGTGAAGCAGAGTATGTTGCTGTGACAGAAGCTGCTAAGGAGATGATGTGGTTACAACCCTTTTTGCGAGAATTGGGTCAAGACTACGAGGGAAGTGTGTTGCGATGCGACAGTCAGAGTGCCATTCATTTGGCAAAGAATCCTGTTTATCATGGTAGGACGAAGCATATATATGTTCGTTATCATTTCATCCGGCCAACTTTAGAAGATGTAGTATTAGCTCTTGAGAAGATTCCCGGGAGTGAGAATCCAGCTGATATGTTGACGAAAGCTGTGACAAATGAGAAACTGAAGTTGTGTGCAATTTCAGTTGGTCTTCTTCGTTAAGACACCGAATGGAAAGCCACTACCGATTGAGAGATGATGAAGTTAGTCTCCAAGTGGGAGATTATTGAGTTATGGAGCCTACACTTATAATAAATTCTACATTGTTAATTAGAGTTTATTGGGTTTTCTTTTTTTGGTTTTGGGCTTGGGCCTGACCAAAGTTATTTAGGTTTATTACCTGAATGTTTACCCTATAAATATGTGATTATTAAGGGTTTACATGGTTAGACAGAATTCTAGAGAGATAAAGTGTGAGGCAAAAACTCTGTATTCCTTCTTCTTCTTCATAGTAAATCTGGTGGTGGCTGAAGTGGATGTAGCTCAATTTGAGTGAATCACTATAAATCTGTGTGCTCTTGTGTTCTTCTTTCTTGTGTTTTTACAGATTATTTTCAAACAGGTCGGATTTGGGAGATACAAATCCTAACATGGTTTACCCAATAAACTTGTAAAATGACTAAGAGCTTCTACATTATACATGTGTGCAGGGATATTCCAAAGTTTGAACCATATCTGAGTTATTTCCTTAGGTTTACTTAATAGGTTCAAATCCTCAGACCATCTTTCCAACTTCATATAGTTGGATCCAATATATGTATGTCCATTTTTTTAGAATTTTATCCAAATTTGATCTCTTCTTGATTTTTAGAAAGTAGAGATCAGGTACATTTACTGAAATTTTCTCCAGTCAATTTTCCTCCCATTGCTTCATAAGTGTTTCTTTGATGACTAGGAAGAAAACTTTATTATTTTCTATGTAGTTTTCCACAACTACATTTTCATATTCCTTGACACAATTTTCTTCTATTACAGTAGACAATTTAAATTCAAAAGGAGAGTTCAGTACCTCCACTTTTGTCTGTACATTGCCTAAGTAAAATTTTCCTTTGTATGCATGATCTTTAGCCTTTTTCCAATGTTGTTTTTCTAGACTTCATTGATTTTCCATGTAAAATTACTTCTGATAGTATAGGTTTTTGATTTAGGAGTCTTCATTAACTCTCTCATTGTTATAACAGACCATTTTACTATCACTTCATATTCATCCTTCTTGAGTAAATTCCAATCTTGGAGATAGTGAATGTTAAGTTGGACTGTTGTATTTTGCATTTTCTCTTTACTAAGTACAATCTCTTTTCTTAGCATGCATCAGGAGTTTGGTGATTTGATTTTTTAGTTCAAATAAATTGACTCTTTCATTATACCCTATCATCCAAACTCTTTCTTTCTTTTCCTTAATACCTGCATTATTTTTCAAAGTCTTTTAAGCAGCAATTGTGTCTTTGTTGCTTTCCTGCACTTTTTCATTCATTACTTCTTCAACTTTTCTGTTAATTTCCTTCTTTGCAGTTTCGTTGATTCCTTTAAGAACAAAGTCATGTACTTCTTTCGCCTTGTTACTTTTCATTTTACCCATATTCCCATAAGACTTCAGAACATGGGATTAAAGTTAGAGCAACAATCTTGAACGAATACCTTGTGCAAACCCTAACCGATGTTTCTTGATGTGCCGAACGTGTCAGACATGCCAAATGTGTCGATCGTGCTGAACGTGTCAGACGTATCGACGATCTTTACTCTAACCACATTTCCCATAACCGACTACCAAATCAATTGAATCGCGTGACTGTACTGACTGTGCTGAACGTGTCGATCGTGTTGATTGTATCAATCGTGTCGATCGTCACTTATTATATCAAGTTTAAAATAGTACACTATTTTGTCATATTAATTTTTAGTGAAGTTTAAACTAATTATATTTAGTATTGTTAGCGGTAATGGGCTTAAATTAGTTTATATTTTTAATTTTATTATAATTGTTGATAAGTATCTTATAAGTTATTAACTTATAATGAATAAAATAAACTTTTTTTTACAATTGGTATCCGAACAAATTGATCAAGGGAGAGAAGTCGAGAGGTTTCAATTTCAACGGCGAGAAAAGGTAGCAAGAAGACGAAGTTGTAAAGAGAGATCGAGGGTTTTTGATTTCGACTTTGAGAAAAAAAAAATTGGAGAGCACAAAGCTGATTGGATAGGGAAAAATTAAAGAATGAGACTAGACTAACAATAATGGACTGAATTAATGGAGAATCTTATAAAGACAAAAAGGTTTGTGGGATTTGATCAAAAAAAGGTTTCACATAATGATGACAAAGTTTTGAACCCTTAAACCCTTCACCTAATAGATTAACACAACCGGACCTAACAACTAGGAATCTTACCCAGATTCATCTTCCATTGGATAGTCAACAAATTTAATATTGTCAGTCCTTTACCGGTAAAATTAATAAATGCAGACATTGGACACTAGGGACACTAATTATAAAAAAGAAACTTTGATAAGAAAAAAAATATTGAATATTTAAATTACGTTGTTGTTATTCACTCTTGTCTAATTATCTACTTGAAGAATGTAATGGCGGTTAAGAGAAACCAATGAGTAATAATATCCACCATTAGCCATACATACTATGGAGATGTTCTCATTCTCCTTTCTTGGATCTTACCCTATTAGAGGCTTATAACATTATTTAATAGAATCACTGTAACTATTTCTTTGTGATTATGGAAGAACTAAAATTATGTTTTCAAAAGTAATAAGAGTTATTTAATATATTGCATTTTTAACAAGGACAATTTAGAACCCAACATTTGAGTTATTAATTGAGATTTTGAACTTATCTTTTTAAATCTTACAATTTCGGGCTATCTATAGTTGGTAATATACAATATGCACATGCTCTAGATAAGAAGTTTGAACTACATATTAGTAGTTAAAGTGAAGACAATTTTGAGAATTTAAAAGTGTAAGATAAAAAGGAGAGAACGAATATTTGTTTGTTAGTTATAGAAAAAGAAAGAATGAATATAATTTTAAGAATAAAAAACATTATTATTAAATATTGTTTTAAGTTATCAAATTCTTTATTTTTATAATAGTTTTGATTTCATTCAAAATTATTTATTATTGTCAATTTCTTACTTTATTATACATTTGAATTTTCTTTAGTCACATGATATCTATCATAAAATAATTACAATCTTAATTATACACAGAGCCCGGCCCCGACTTTTGGGCTGCTCCAGCCCCCGTTAGAAAAAAGTTCGATATTTTTTGTTGCCCTGGGTCGAGTTAAAAAATTTAATAAAAAAATGGTTTTTGGTGAAGTTTTACCCATAACCAAAACAAAACTTTTAAAATTTTTTATCTAGAACCACTAGACTACAATATCTTATGTTCAAAATTATAATATATTTAATTAAAACCTTACAATTTTTAATAAATGGGCTGCCCTGGGGAGTGGGCTGCCCTGGGGAGTGGGCTGCCCTGGGGAGTGGGCTGCCCTGGGGAGTGGGCTGCCCTAGCCCGAGGGCTTGCCGGGCTTACCCCAGGGTCGGTCCTGATTATACACGGGACTCGTTCTCAGGATAAGGTGGCCGCCCATTTATTAAATATCGTAAGGTATTTAGTTAAATTTATTATAAGTTTAAACATAAGATTTTTTAGTTTAGTGGTTTAAGGAAAAATTTTAAATTTTTATTTGGTTATGGGTTCAAATCTCATCAAAAATTATTTTTTATATTAAACTTAGGGCAACAAAAATATATCAACCTTATTTTCTATCCGAACATATACAAAATGTGTAATTCACGTGTCAACATGAAAGTTAGCACAAAAACCACTTAATAGAACCAAACTAGTCCCGCTACACGTGAAATTTTTGACACATTAACAAGGCGCATAATCATTTCCTGGCTAAATCCCACAAATCTGAATAATCTCAAACCAATGCTAAGTTGAATCCTCTCGGTTGGGGATGATAATTGCGTCTAGTATTTGTCATTCTCGGTCGAGACCGAGGGGCCAGATCACTTGAAGTTAATCTTTGTTTTCTGCTTAGTTTTATTTGTTGCATTGCCTTGTAATGTCATAAATAACTTTGTCATATGTGATTATTATGATTCTTTTCTATTCATCAACAACAACAAAAATCTTTTTTTCTCTCAAATATCCTTATATATATATATATAAAAATTGGTAACAATTATAATTATATATCTTAAAGTCAAGATCAATCATTCAATAGACAAAAGAAAATGGTGATCTAAACTAGAGCTGGGCATCGTGCATAAACGTTCGTATTCGACTCGGACAAGTCGTGTTAGACTCTTAATCGTGTCGTGTTGTGTCGTGTCTCAATCTTATGCATGTCGTATCGTGTCTTGACCCACTCAAAATATTATGATTCACGGACTCTTTCGTGTCGTGTTATTCGTGTTAACGAATTTATTCGTGTTATACTAACTCGTGTTTAAATTCGTGTTTCGTGTTATTCCGACTAGATTTTGTCCTTGTGTCAACACAATCTGTTTTGTCACACTCATACTATTTATTTGTTTATTTATATATATTATATTGTTAGTAAAAATTATAAAATATGATTATTAATTTATTTTAATTTAGAAATTTTAAATTAATTTAATAAGTTAAATGTATTAAATTTATTTTAAAAAATATTTAATATGTAATATGTGTAAATATAAATTTTAACATATAATTTCATAAATAATAATTTGAATGTCAATTATTTAAAATGTGTTTTAAAACATACAAATAATTATTTAAATAAAATTAGTTAAATTGGTTGTTTTAAAGTTAATAATTTATTTTAAAAAATAATAATATATTAAGTTAATTAAATATAATAAATGTTAAATTTTATAACTTTAAAATAGTGGATAAGAATTTATACTTAATTATTTAATTAAATATATGATATTTATTATTATATATAATTAAAAGTAGTGAATTATTTTTTATAAAATATAATTTTTTTCAAAATGTTTTATTATCTTTTAAAATTTTACAGTGATTTAAGATTTTTTATAAATAATTTAGTGATATATAAATATGTAATTAATTATTATTGAAGAAGTAGTGGATACTTTTTTTTAGAAAAAGAATTGATATATTATTAATTTTTATTTAATATAATTAAAAGTAGTTTTAAGATTTGTTAGATTAAAATATATTTCTATACCTATTCACAATATTATTTAGTTGAATTAATATTAATTTGATAAATTAGATTTTAATTTAATTAATAAAATTAATTTAATCTTTTTTTAATTTATAAATTTATTTGTTAGTTAAAGTTCCTTATTAATTTTTAGAATTTTGGAGTGATTTAAATTTTTTTAAAATAATAAATTAAATATTTACTGGGAGACTTGGAGAGTAGTGTATATTTTTTTAGGAGGGAAACTTGGAGTAGTGTATACTTTTTTTAGGAGAAAATATTGGAAATGATATATTATTATTTTTTATTTAATGTAATTAAAAATAGTTTGAAATTTTTTAATAGTTAATTTTTATTGGAATTTTTTTTAATTAATATTAATTTTATAAATTATATTTTTAATTAATTTTATAAATAAGACATTTATTTAATTTATAAAATTTATATTTAATTTTTTATTTTATTCATAATATTTATAAATAGAATTGAATTTTATTTTATAAGAATAAATATTATTTATAATTTTATTTATTTATTAAGTTCAAATATGTTAAAGTTATTTAATATATTAAACACGAATAAAATGTAGAATGATGATGTGATTAAATTAATTTATGAGGAAAAAAATAACATAAAAAAATAACACACAATTTTTAAGTGGAAAACCTTTTTCCAATCAACTTCACTATTATTTCAATATTACACATAGAAAAATTAAAATATAAATAGATCTAACTATAACAAAAAAAACATATAAACATAACAAAAATACCCTCTAATTATTTTCGTCAGAATTTTCTGAATCATCTTCGATAATAATTTGTTCTGGTTTATAACATCCTTGATGTTGTTCACGAATTTCCGCATCAAACCAATCTTTTAATTTAACACACATCTCAATATTTTTTAAAGTTAATGATAATCTTTTTGGACTAAGAAGTCTATTTGATGATGAAAATGCTTGTTCTGAAGGAACAGTAGAAATTGGAGGTGTTAATATATCTCGTGCTATCAATTGATATGGAAAGCTTGATTTTTATCACTCCACCATTCTAAAATATTGAAATTAGTATTCATAGAAGGATCAATTCGAAACATATTTTTATAAATGTCAATTTCATCAAATCTTTCCGAGTACAAATTAACTGAACTTGAACTACCAATATATAAGAGAAGCAGACAAAAATATTGGATTTTGGGATGAAGTTAAATCTAAATTTTGATTTTGACTATTTTAGATTGATAGACTAGTTCTAGATAAATTTTGTTTTTTATATTTTATATATAATTTATTTATAGTTTCATTTAAATCATTTTTTTTATTTTGTGAACAAATTATTGGATTTAAATATTTTTTATAATTATGATCGTTAATTAAAATTTGACTAATAGAAAGTACTTCACATATATAATTATAATGTGTATCTAAGCAAAGCATGTCATTAGTTTAGATATTTTTAATCTAGGATCAAAAGAAGTGGCTATACAAAATAATAAGGGGCCCAATATTTTATAAATTTTAATTCCAAATAAAATTAGAAAAATTAGGATCTTTTTTTAATTTTTTGAAATGCATTTCCATTCCAAATATAATTGGAAATGCAAGGTGAATTGTAGATTCATAAATAGCCGATAAACGGTTAGTTATATCATAAAAATATTTTAAAAACTCACATAATTTTTCAGCCTTGTCAAACTCTTCATCTTTTATTACATATTCTACAGTTGTATAATGATTAATAAATTCTATTACCATCTTGTTTTAACATCATTTGAAATTCTAATTGGTTTCAAATTTGCATTTAAGCATAATTCCTTAAATTTAACATATTTAGTGGTGGAATGACTTAGATCATAAACAGCATCTTTAATTTTATGTACAGATATATTTTCAGCGGTATGTTTTATATTAAATAATTGAAAATAAATAATTCTTTTACAAATTCTCCAATCTTTATCTATAAAATGATAGTTATACAAAGAAAATGATCACCATGTCCAGAATCCCAAATGTCAATAGTTTATTCAAAAATTAATATCTTTATTATTTAAAATAAAATTTATTAATTTTAAATTTTCTTTATCATAAAGAATTTTATTTGTACAACTTCGACGTGAAATTTTATCATATCCTGGTTGAAGACATATTTTTTATGATCAGTTTCCCAAACTAACCTTGTTTGGCGTTCACTTTCCCAAACTAACCTAGTTTGTTCATTTATTCTCAAACTAACCTAGTTTACTATTTAAACTCATTTTTTTTTATATTTCAAATTTATTATATATATATAGATATATATATTTAAATTATTATTTATATAAACTAAATTATTTATATTTTGATATATATTTTAAATTATTATTTTTATAAATTTGATTATTTATATTTTGATATATAATTTAAATTATTTTTTTATAAATTTAATTATTTATATTTTAATATAAATATTTAATGATTCATTAACTTAAGACATATTTTTTTACAACTTTAAGTTAGTAAGATAACAAATTAAAAATTGATAAAATTTTTATTGTGAAATTATATCACAATAAAAAGTTTTCAAAATTATTTTAATAAAAGACAACCCAATAAATATAAATAATAATTTGAATGAAAAGTTGTCAAAATTATTTTAATAAAAAACAACCCAATAAGTATAAATAATAATTTGAATGAAAAGTTATCAAAATTATTTTAATAAAAGACAACTCAATAAATATAAATAATAATTTGAATAGTAAAAAAATGAATTTATGGAGATGAAAATCATACTGCCACATATATATATAATAAATTTGAAATGTAAATATATATATATATATATATTAAAATATAAATAATTAAATTTATAAATAAATAATTTAAATTATATATCAAAATATAAATAATCAAATTTATAAAAATAATAATTTAAAATATATATCAAAATATAAATAATTTAGTTTATATAAATAATAATTTAAATATTTATATCTATATATATATAATAAATTTGAAATATAAAAAAAAAAAATTTAAAAACTGAGTTTGAATAGTAAACTAGGTTAGTTTGGGAATAAATGAACAAACTAGGTTAGTTTGGGAAAATGAACGCCAAACAAGGTTAGTTTAGGAAACTGTTCTTTTTTTATAGCTCTAATAAAATTTAAGAATTTAAGGATTTTAACATAGAAAAAGGATATTCATCAACTATTATAGACATTCTATTTTTTCTTGTGAATCAATTTGAATAAAATTGAAATAATTCCATACCTTATTAGTTATACGTCTTTTAGAACCAAATAGGCGAACCTGAACCTACATAAACTCCAATATTTTCCATTATATTTAGAAAAATATGAAAAGTACAATCAAACCTCCTCTCTTGAAAACTCTTAGTTATTGAAATATGTGATTTTGAAAACTCGGTTGTTTTTGAAAGATGTGATAAAAAAATATGTGATGTTTACAAAAAAAAATTCAATAAATTGTATAACGTTTATTAATAAAATAATAAAATTTTATCAGTTATTAATTTGTTAAGGAATGAATATTAAAAAATATATTTTGAAATAATAAAATGCTATTAATTAGTTAAGGAACGTTCAAATTTTTATTTTAAAATTATTCATTAATTAAGTGAAGAACCTTAGTTAATAATTAGAAAAAGTCTTTAATTGGAAAAAGTCTATTAATTAAATTTGTTAGGTATATTTTGAAATAATTCAGCTATTAATTAAGTGAGCAAAAATTGTCAAATATTTTGAAATTAGTCAAGAAGGGAGAGAAAATAATTATTTTAAATCTCATTATATAAATATTTAAATATAATATTTATTTATATGATATTATATAGATTTAAAAAAATATATGTTTGGGTAATTAATATTTAATTAATTAAATATGTTAAATGTGAAACTTTATTCTTTCTTTCTTATTTAAAATTAATATACTTTTTTTAAATTATATTTATTAATTTAATACTTAAAAAATATTATTATATTATTAAAGTTAAATTATTATCATATATTTTGTTTGAATTTATTAATAATAATTTAAATTATAAAATAATTTAAAATTTTAAAAATAAATATGTATATTAATAAAAGTAATATGTGAGAAAATGATTATGAGACTCAAATTTCTATTTATATAATTTATTTAATATTTATATTTATATTTTATTTTAATATTTTAGTATATTTTATTTTAATTATATATATTACATTTATAAAATTAAATAATTTATAAATTTATTAAAAATGTAAATATATTTAGAGACGTGTCAATTTGATAATATTGTTGTAAACGTGGGTAGTTTAAGTAAGAAAATGGGAGAGAAAGTCAGGGAGTGGGTAGAAATTATAAATATATATTATTATATTATTAAAATTAAATTTATTATCATATATTTATTATTTAATGTATTAGTAATAATTGCATTTATAAATAGTTAAAAATTTTAAAAATTAAAAAATAATTAATTAAAGTAATATAGAAAATAATTAATAATAGATTTACATTTTTATTCATATAATTTATTTTTTTATTTATATTTTATTTTAATTTATATTATTTAAGTTAATATTTTATTTTAATTTATATTTTTTAAGTTAATATTTTATTTTAATATTATATTTTAGTGTGTTTAATTTTAATTATAAATATAAATATTACATTTGAAATTAAATAATTTATTAATTAAATAAAAATAAAAAAAAAATCATCAGCAGCAGTCCTCTCCTCAGTGTTACTAGTGTTACTGTTATTAGTTTCAAATCTTCTATTTACTTCATGGTGATACAATACATCAGCATGAGTAAGGAACCTAAAAGCATTCAATCAATTAAAAACAGTCTATTTCCATAACTTTTCACGATTCGATGGTATTTTTGTGCTTAAGCACATGGCATTACATCATAAGATGTTTAAGTTAAAACCGCTAATGAGGGATTACAGAATTTATGAGGTTGCTGTCTATTCAGGTAAAAGAATGTTATTCCTCTTTAATAAGTTTAGAGAAGGTTAATGTGAGTAGCTTAGGTCATTTGACTAATCGTGTTTATGTCGTTTCGTGTGTATACTCGTATTCGTGTCGTGTCTATACTTGTGTCGTATCTATACTCGTGTTGTGCCTGTATCGACTCGTAACCGTGTTTCGATCGTATAAACTCATAATCGTATCGTGACTATGTCGTCTCGTGCTTGTATCGTGTCAACTCAAGACCCGAGTGAGATAATATCGTGTCGTGTCGTTTCGTACAAATGTCGTGTTGATCGTGTCGTTTCGTATTTATTTAACCCATTGCCCAGCTCTAATCTAAACATATATTAAATCAATATAAAAGATAAAAATAAATAAAAATATAATAAATTCAATTTTAACTCAGAATGTTTTAAATAAATAAAAAATCAGATTTGTATTATCAATAATATGTACTATTAGAATTGAGAAAAAGTTGTATTAATTAAATAAGTTGGATCTAATATATTGATTATAAATATTATATCAAACTTATAAAAAAAACTAATATAATAATATATTATCACAATATTATAATAGTGTGATAGTATCTTACAAATATATTATTTTATGAGGAGTGATAGGGGAGAGAATTTGAGGGAGAAAACGAGGAGGAAATGATGCGTCACTAGTTGGAAAAAAGATAAAAGATGAAGAGGGGGAGAAGAGAGAGAAATTTTATTATTTTTTTGACTAATCAAATTGCGTCACATTATTCTCTCTTTCATTCTTTCTCTCAAATTCTCTCTCTCAATCATTTCTTTTATTTTATATATAATAAGATGTACCAACAATGTTGTGTTATAAATAAAACAAGTAATGAGAAAAAATCAAATATTAATATCATTAAGAATAATTATCTCGTTTATACTAATATATGAAATTAAAGAGATTTTAAAAATTTAAAATAATAAATTTTTTAATTGCAATTTTAGTTAAGCGCATAAATTTTAAGTTGTTATGATTATGAAAATATTTTTTTAAATTGGGCTATGACTAGATGTCAGGTTAGTTCTTTTAATTAAAAAAGAAAAATTAAATTTTAAAATTAAATAATAATAATATTATAATTTGAATAATATTTAAGGATTATTTTAAAACAATTGTATAAAGATTTTAGCAACAGAATTAAAATAAATTTCTGAATTATATTTTAACTAAATAAATTAATTTTGATTAACTTTTAAGCAAATATAAAATGTAGTTATAATAAAAAACAGTAATCCGTAAGGATGCTGAAATATAATTTTATTTATTGCAATTAAGATAGTTTGGTATGTTACAATTACAAAGATCTGGAAAAAGAAAAATGAATAGAAAGTTTATTATAAGAGAGATGTATAATTTTAAAATATTTTATTATTTATTATATTAAATAAAATCATTAACTTATAATAAATTTAAAAAAAAGTTTATTTTAATGAAATGAAGCCTAGCTAATTGATTTTAAATTAGAATAGATTTATTCATTTATTTTCGTTGAAATTTTTGTTTTTCTTCAATTTATTGTTAATGTTTTATATCTCAATTTAATTATTTATTTTGAGATAAGATTTAGCTTAGTTTATTTTATTTCACATGTTTATTATGAAATTATAAGTAGTAATAAGTTTGCTTAGTTTATCTATTCTTTAGGAGAGTTAGTAGAAGTATGATTAGTTATTTATTATTTGAGTTAATAAAAGATTATTATTTAGACATAGAGTCTCTATTTTTTACATTTGCCTCCAATGAAGGTTCGTGTTCAGTTCTTGACCATTCAATCTTAAAATTCTAAAGTTAATTTTTCAAGACGGGTTGTTAAAAAGGTTAAAAAAAACATCAAAGATATAAGGTACTGTGAAAAATATGTTGATATTATATGTTTTCATAAGTTTATAACCTTTATTAAACCTGATAGATAATTCAGGGACTGTAACAGATTTATTACATTAATAAAAGGGATTGAAGGCTCCCAAAGCCATTTATCAAAGTTCAGAAACTTCACATGGTATCAGAGCTAGATGCTCGTCGAAATCAAGAAGACGAAGAAGAGACTCATATTAACACCGACGATTCTTCTTCAAGCGATTACCTTTCATTTTCTTCAACAAATAGTTCGAACGACGAAAGATCAAGAATGTCTAGAAAGAAGAAAGAAGAAAATGATGTGCTAACGATGCGTAACTCAGATCATACAGGTGCGATTATATGTACTACTATTTTTAATGGTGGAAATTATATTGGCTGGAGTAGTGGTATGTGATTAGCGCTAGAAGCGAAATCAAAGTTAGGGTTTATTGATGGATCTTTAGTTGTACCAAAAGAATCAGAAGTGTTTGATAAATGGCGAAAGATGGATTGTTTAGTCCGTTCTTGGATTCTGAACACTGTGTCGGATGAGATTAAATCAAACTATTCTTCCACAACCACAGCGTTGGACTTATGGCTTGATATCAAAGAACGATATCAAGAAAACAACGGTCCACAAGCTTATCAGATCCAGAAGGCCATTAGTAACCTGAGACAGGGTACATTAAGTCTTGAAAAATATTTTTCCAAGATCAAGAAACTATGGGATGAATTGATGGTCTTAGAACGTCTACCAGCATGCAATTGTGACCCAAGAACTGTTTGCTGCTGCAGAATGACGAAATTGGTGGTCCAAGTTGATACATCAAACAAGCTGATACAATTCTTAATGGGATTGAACGAATATTTTGATAACGCAAGGCAACAGATTCTCCTCATGGACCCAAAACCAAGCCTAAATCATGCTTATGCCATGTTGCTTAGCATTGAAAGACAAAGGGAAGTGTAGACTTTAATGAATGAACAGACAGATAGTTTTGCAATGTCTATGAAGGAGAATTTTGGTCAGCAAAGAATTCAGAATAATACTCAAAACAATAGAGGAAAAGGAGTAATCAACAAGACAAGAAGCAACAACAAAGGAACAACAAACATGTTTTGTACACATTGCAGGATGGAAGGACATACTCAAGAAGGATTCTTCAAGATCATAGGTTATCCAGAATGGTGGAAAGGAAACCGAGATCAGAAGATAAAAAATTCTGCAAATGCAGCAACTACTGTAGTGAATAATCCATTTTCCTTTTGTGAAGATCAACCACAATCATCATCAAATCATAATTCTAAATTCAGTAACACTGAAATTGCTGATGTAGTGAAGGAAGTCATAAAAGGGCTGCAAACCCAAGGAAAAGGTAAAGACAGGTACTACGAAGGTATGTCTTATAATCAAAATTTTGCTAGTGTTTGTAGTCTAAATGTGCATAGTAATAATAAAGAAAAACCTATTTGGATAGTAGACAGTGGTGCTAGCTGTCATATTTGTTCTGATTTGAGTTTGATGACTGATGTTAAGATGATAAATAGTCTGCCTTTATTTTTACCTGATGGAACATCTAAAAATGTAAAACACATAGGAAATGTTAGACTTTCTGCAAAACTAAAATTATATGATGTTATGCATGTACAAGGTTTCACATATAACTTAATTTCAGTTTCAAAACTTTCCAAGAGGAACAATATTAGTTGTCAATTTTCTTCTACTGGTTGTCTATTGCAGGATGTTAATGATAATACGATCATAGGTAGAGAAGATCTTTTCCAGAACCTGTTGAGTTATGGAGCTTACACTTATAATAAACTCTACATTGTTAATTAGAGTTTATTGGGTATTCTTTTTTTGGTTTTGGGCTTGGGCCTGACCAAAGTTATTTAGGTTTATTACATGAATGTTTACCCTATAAATATGTAATTATTAAGGGTTTACAAGTGGGAAGAAGGAATTCTAGAGAGATAAAGTGTGAGACAAAAACTCTGTATTCCTTCTTCTTTTTCATAGTAAATCTGGTGGTGGCTGAAGTGGATGTATCTCAATTTGAATGAACCACTATAAATCTGTGTGTTCTTGTGTTCTTCTTTCTTATGTTTTTACAGATTGTTTTCAAGCAGGTCGGATTTGGGAGATACAAATCCTAACAACTGGTATCAGAGCAGCTAGGCTAGATCTGAGCATTGGAAACAATGGTAAGTGAGAACAATATAGGATATGGGATTGGAAGATTTGATGGGACAGATTATGCCTTCTGGAAAATGCAGATTGAAGATTATCTCTATGGAAATAAGCTTCATGTTCTTTTGAGTAAGAAACTAGAGAAGATGGATGGAGCTGAATGGAAACTCCTTGATAGACAGGTTTTGGGAGTTGTCCGATTGACGCTAGCCAAGACAGTTGCTCACAATGTAGCAAAGGAAAAGACCACCATGAGTCTGATGTAACTCTTTCTGATATGTATGAGAAACCATCTGCTAACAACAAGGTACATTTAATGACTATTTTACTTAAGAATGGTTGATGGTACTTCTGTCACTACTCATTTGAATGAATTCAATACAATTGTGAATCAATTACTATCTGTTGAGATTGATTTTGGGGATAAAGTTAGTGCCCTGATTTTGTTAGCATCTCTACCAAATAGTTGGGAACCTATGAGGGCAACAATTAGTAATTCAGTTGGAAATGCTAAACTGAAATTTGTTGAAGTTAGAGATCGTATTCTTGCTAATGAGGTTCGTAAAATTGATTCTGGTGAAACATTCAAAGGTTCTGCTCTGAATGTGGAAAACAGGGGAAGAGGTAATGATAGAAATTTCAACCGAGGTAAGAGCAGATCTATGTCAAGGAGCAGGAGGAGTCAGTCCAAGTCTGGGCGGACATTTGAGTGCTGGAATTGTGGTAAACAGGGTCATTTAAAAAGGAACTGAAAAGCACCGAAAAAAATGGTGATGATAAAAATGATGCAGCCAACGTTGTTATAGAATCTGTCACTGATGCGTTACTTCTGTCTGTTGATAGCCCGATAGATTCATGAGTTTTGGACTCAGGAGCTTCTTTCCACACCACTGCCCACAAAAAATTAATGGAAAAATATGTGGCTGAAAACTATGGGAAAGTTTATCTCGCAGATGGTGAGCCACTAGATATTGTTGGCATGGGGGGCATCAAATTGAAGATGGCAAATGGTTCTGTTTGGAAGATTAATAAGGTGAGAAACATTCCAGGTTTAATGTGCAATTTGATCTCTGTTACACAACTTGATGAAGAAGGTCACAATTTCAGTTGTGGAAATGGTGCGTGGAAGGTGACTAAAGGAGCAATAGTTGTTGCTCGAGGTCACAAAACTTGAACGTTATACACGACTTCAATTTGTAGAGAATTAGTTTCTGTTGTAGTTGATGAGTCGAAGAACAATGAGCTGTGGCATTGCAAGTTGGGCCATATGAGCGAAAAAGGGATGAAAATTCTTTTGAAGAATGGGCAGATTCCAGAACTGAAGTCTGTTGAACATCAGTTATGTGAAACCTGCATTCTTGGAAAACAGAAACGGGTGATTTTCATAAAAATTGGGAAGGAGCTCAAGAAAGAAAGGCTAGAGTTCGTACACACTGATGCGTGGGGACCTGCCACCTGTTTCTTCTATTGGCGGATCACAATACTACGTGACATTTATAGATGATTCGACAAGAAAGGTATGGGTATATTTTATGAAGCACAAGTCTGAAGTATTTGCTATTTTCAAGAAATGGAAGACTTTGGTTGAAAATGAAACAAATCAGAAAGTTAAGTGTTTGAGATCCGACAACGGAGGTGAATATATCAATTCATATTTCAAAGAGTATTGTGTTGTGAATGGGATCAGTATGATAAAGATTGTTCCCCGAACGTCTCAAGAGAATGGAGTAGTTGAACGAATGAATCGAACATTTAACGAGCGTGCTAGAAGCATGAGCTTGCATGTAGGGCTGCCTAAAACCTTCTAGGTAGAAGCTATTAATACTGCTGCCTATTTGATAAATAGGGGACCCTCTGTTTCTCTTGAATTCAGAATTCCTGGAGAATCTTGGAGCTTGGTTGTATTATGTATGCGATGGTTTGCACAAGACCAGACATAGCACATGCAGTGAGAGTTGTTAGCAGATTCATGAGCAATCCGGGTAGACAGCATTGGGAAGCAGTAAAGTGGATACTACGATACTTAAGAGGAAGTATGGGTCTCGCTTTGTGTTTTCGAAAGTCTAATATGGGGTTGGAAGGATATGTTGATGCTGACAATGGTGGTGATGTTGATAGTAGGAAGAGCACAACATGGTATATTTATACTTCGGGAGGTACTGCAATCAGTTGGGTTTCAAAATTGCAGAAGATTGTTGTTCTTTCTAGTTGTAAGGCAAAGTATGTTACTGTGACAGAAGCTGCTAAGGAAATGATGTGGTTACAACCCTTTTTGCGAGAATTGGGTCAAGACTACGAGGGAAGTGTGTTGCGATGCAACAGTCAGAGTGCCATTCATTTGGCAAAGAATCTTGTTTATCATGGCAGGACAAAGCATATACAGGTTCGTTATCATTTCATCCGGTCAGCTTTAGAAGATAGAGTATTAGCTCTTGAGAAGATTCCCGGGAGTGAGAATCCAGCTGATATGTTGACGAAAGCTGTGACAAATGAGAAACTGAAGTTGTGTGCAACGTCAGTTGGTCTTCTTCGTTAAGACACCGAATGGAAAGCTACTACCGATCGAGAGATGATGAAGTTAGTCTCAAAGTGGGAGATTATTGAGTTATGGAGTCTACACTTATAATAAACTCTACATTGTTAATTATAGTTTATTGGGTTTTCTTTTTTTGGTTTTGGGCTTGTGTCTGACCAAAGTTATTTAGGTTTATTACCTGAATATTTACCCTATAAATATGTGATTATTAAGGGTTTACAAGTGGGAAGACAGAATTCTAGAGAGATAAAGTGTGAGGCAAAAACTCTGTATTCCTTCTTCTTCTTCATAGTAAATCTGGTGGTGGCTGAAGTGGATGTAACTCAATTTGAGTGAACCACTATAAATCTGTGTGTTCTTGTGTTCTTCTTTCTTGTGTTTTTACAAATTGTTTTCAAGCAGGTCAGATTTGGGAGATACAAATCCTAACATAACCTTTACTTACTAGAAACTGAATTAAGGAATAAAGTGTATAACACATGTAATGATTTCAAGTTGATTCATAGAAGACTTGGTCATCTATCTGATATAGCACTTAAGCATGCTTACAATTTAGATAAAAATGAGAATTTTCATTGTGATATATGTCCTATCTCTAAAATGAAAATGTTATCTTTTAAAAGCAGTATGTCTAAAACTACAAAATGTTTTGAACTAATTCACATGGATATATGGGCCCTTATAAAGATACATCTTTGATTGATTGTCCTTACATGCTCACGATTGTAGATGATTTTTCAAGATTTACATGGACATATATGATTAAATCAAAAAATATTGTTTGTCAAACTTTTATTGATTTCTATACAATGATTAAAACACATTTTGAATTATCAATCAAAACAGTAAGAACATATAATGGTAGTGAATTCTTAAGTTACGAATGTCAAAAGTTTTTTTAAAAAAATGGTATTTTTCATCAAAGTCTTGCCCTTACACCCCACAACAAAATGGGGTGGTAGAGAGAAAACACCAACATTTACTACAAGTAGCACGTTCACTGCTTTTTCAAGCCAAATTACCCACAACTTTTTGGCCATTTTCAATCCTTATGGCCACACATATCATAAATAGGACCCCTTCACAAATTTTAAATTGGGAGAGTCCATTTTTTAAATTGTATAAAGAAAATCCAGATCTTTTAAATCTTAGGGTGTTTGGTTGCTTGTGTTATGTGAAAAATAACTTTCCTTACAAAACTAAATTTCAGCTAAGAGGAAAAAAAAATGTATTTTTATTGGTTATTCATGTGGACAGAAGGATTATAGAGTGTTTGATATTTTAAATGAAAATATTTTTGTATCAAGAGATGTAACTTTTAATGAAAATATTTTTCCTTATCAAAATGATTTTTTTTTGTAGAAAAACCCCAAAACCCTACAAATGTAGATTCTTTTGATAATTCTGATGAAGAATCAGAATTATATAGTGAAGATGATCCATTAATTTCAAATGATTTTGATAATCATCAAAAAATCAAAATTTTGAGTCAAACACATCTACACAGCCTAGTCCAAATGACTCATTGATTCATCAACAAGAACAACAAAGAAAAAGCAGCAGAGATAGAAAGCCTCCTACTTGGCTTGACAATTATGTTGTCAATTCAAATACAAATAACAATGATAAATCATATACTCCAAACACATTCCCTTATTCGACTAAATGTATGAATGTTGAACACCTAGAGTTTTTAGGAAACATATCCACTATTAAAGAACCACAAAATTTTAAAGAAGATGTAAAAATCAAACATTGGAAAGATGCTATGGATGATGAATTAACAACTTTAAAAGAAAATAATACATGGAGTCTAGTTCAACTTCCTAAAGGGAAGAAAGCAATAGGCTGTAGATAGATATATAAGACCAAATTGAATCCAGATGGATCGATTGCTGAATACAAGGCACGTTTAGTGGCGAAAGGATACAATAAAAAAGACGACATTAACTTCCACGACAGTTTCTCCCCAGTTGCTAAAATAGTCACGGTAAAAATCTTATTTGCTTTAACATCTGCTAATAACTGGTTTTTGCAGCAATTTAACGTCAACAATGCATTCCTCCACGGTGACTTGGAAGAGGATGTTTTTATGCACATTCCAGAAGGATTAACGGGAGAATTAAATAAACGAAATCTGGTATGTCATCTAAACAAAAGTCTTTATGGCTTAAAACAATCTTCAAGGCAGTGGAATAAAGAGTTTTCAAAACAATTAATTTATTTTGGTTTTGTTCAATCAATTAATGATAACGGTTTATTCATTTTTAAAATTGAAATAAACATTTGCTTCCTTGTTAGTTTATGTAGATTATATACTTATTGCTGGAAATTCTATAGAAATTATGAATGATGTTAAAAATTATCTTGATAAAAAAAATTACAATCAAAGACTTGGGCGAAGCCAAATATTTTATGGGGTTGGAATTGCTTCGTACTAAAACTAGTTTATTTATAAATCAGCGCAAATATATTCTTGACATATTGGCTGACACGGGTCTTACTAGATGTAAACCAGTTGATATCCCAATGAAAAAAGGGATCAAACTCAATGAATTAGATAGTCCAGAATTGGCTGAACCAGAGGTGTTCAGAAGGCTTGTTGAACGTTTAATTTACTTGAGTTTTACAAGACCAGATATCGGTTTTAGTGTCCAGCAACTAAGTCAATATATGCAGAAAATGCTGGAAGTCCATTGGGAGGCTGCCTTACAGGTTGTCAAGTACCTTAAAGGCACGCCTTCACTTGGACTGTTTTACTCTTGTAATACTAATAGTGTACTTGAGGCTTTTTCAGATGCCGATTGGGCAACTTGTACAGACAGTCGGAGGTCCCTTACAGGTTATTGTGTTAAACTTGGAGGAGCCATGGTGTCTTGGAAAACAAAAAAACAAAACACAGTCTCACGATCCACTACAGAAGCAGAATATCGAAGCATGGCCACCACTGTATGTGAGCTGAAATGGATCATTTTTTTGCTGAAAAACTTCAATGCTGCAGTCCATCTCCCGATTCCCCTACGCTGCGAGCAATACATATTACTGAAAATCTAGTCTTTCACGAGAGAACAAAACATCTCGACATAGATTGTCATATTGTGAGGGACAATTTCAAACAAGGTTTTATTCAGCCATTACATGTATATTCAAAAATTCAACAAGCTGACATTTTTACAAAGCCATTAGAATATCGACCTTTTGTTAATCTTAGAGACAAGATGAACTTAAGGGATGTTCATTTTGAGGGAGGGATGTGAAAATATGTTGATATTATATGTTTTTATAAGTTTATAGCCTTTATTAAACCTGATAGATAATTCAGGGACTGTAACAGATTTATTACATTAATAAAAGGGATTGAAGGCTCCCAAAGACATTTACGTTTTTCTCAATTAGCTTCTTCATTCTTCTCAAACCTAATTCTACAAATCAATCCAAAGTTCAAAAACTTCACAGGTACACATATTAAAACCCACTTTCTAATAATATATAATCGTTCTTCATTTTTATTTGGCATTTTTCGTATTTCTATTCAATAATGTAGTAATGTAACAATATATGTATATGTCGGGTGTGCATGACATGTTTACGGAGAGATTCTTGGAGTAGGTGGTGAAAGGGTCTGGGTGCAGCCGCTTGAAAAATAACGATAGAGAGAAATTAGTTTTAGAATAATTTAGTTGAATTTCTGAAAAATTATCAGAAATTCAACAAAATCATCTTGAACATGGTTCCCTTGGAGCGGCTGCTCCATTCTAAGAGCCTGGTGTGGACCAAACACTTGAAGTGAAACTCTGCTCCATTCTAAGAGCCCGATGTGGACCAAACACTTGAAGTGAAACTCTGATTGGAGGCAGTAGCTAGTAATTGGCCTGATATCTCCGAGTGTATTCTTCGTTTTATAGCTAAAAATTAAACATATCATTCTCCACCTCTCAAGTTAAACTAACTTATTCTATGAATATTGATTTAGAGCTACACTACACCTTTATGTTGGAATTTTAAAATAATTCATAAATTCTATTAATGAATGGAAATGAGAATTTGGGTAATAAAATCAAATGAAATTCAAATGAAATTCACATGAAATTCAAACGTGAATTAAAGTGAAATTTGATCCAAATAATTAAATTATTATAATTAATTTGTTAAAGATGTAATTAATATTTAATGGTTTAAAGAATAATTATCAAATTAAATATGTTTAATTTTGTTAATTGTCATTGTAACTTTCATGATATTATTGCTATCAATTTATTGCTATCAATTTATTAGCAAGAAAATCATGTAACGTGTATTTTCTATCGAAGAGAAAATACAAAGGGAAATGAAGATGCAATCAAGGTCAGTCGTTGGATCAAAGATTAATGGTTGATTTTATTTTTATGAAAGTTTAACTTTTCAACAATATACAACCCCTCATCTCTAATCTCAAACACTACATTATCTTATATTTTTTCTCACACTAGAATTCTAAAAATCTTCTTCTTGTTTTGTGAGTGTTCTTCGAGTTCTTTGTTCGATATTTCCGTTGAAACCCGGTGATAGTTCAGGTACGCTGATCAAGTTCGACGAGTAGTGATTTCAGTGTAAAATCACTACAGAATTTGTTGTACCCTGGGAGACATCCATCTGCGATAAGCTCCAGCACAAATGGGAGACGATAGAACTGTTTTAAGGGAAATGTGCTAAGCACATGCCTCGAATAAACAATTTATTCGGTGATATTGTTCTTCATATATTTTATTTATTTCATCTATTTTTAACATCATTTTATATATATTTCTGTAATTTAGTTCAAGACAAGATATCTAACAATTTTAAAACAGTTTCCATGTGCTAAGTTATTTAGTAGTTTGTGCCATCGAAATTTTTGTCTTTGATATTTCAGGAATACGAGTTATGATGTTATAAAACAGATGATGGCTTATTTCGACAAGATAAAGTTGTTCATTTAAAGGAATAGAAGAATCTATAAATAAAGATAAGTCTTTATTGTATACATATAATGTTAATTATTATTAAAAATATTTGTATGAAAGCTTACTTTTATAAGCTAATATATGTTGATGTAGATATATATTATAAAGAAAAATTATGTATATTCATTATACAAACGTTTTCTAAAAAAATAAATTAAAAAAATAATAATTAATTTTATTTTTACTTAAATGTTTGTTGGTTATTAAAATTATTATTAATAATAAATAAATAAAAAGTAACTAAAGAGTTAGTTTTTAATTTTCAGAAATAAATTACTAATTATAATTTAGTAATAGTAATTAAAATTAATTATAATTGAAACATATCGTTTCAGTTTTAAAATAATTAATTATAATATGTATACATTCTTAAATTATTTAAGCGTGATTATTAATAAGAATATGATAGGTTGATTAGAAAAGAGTTCCAAACCTTTGTGCATGCACCTCTGTTCTTATATATTTACCTTTTGATTATGATACTAAATTATCAATTTTGTTTGACAGAGTTTAAGTCAAAAAGAAGAGAAAATTAAGTTTCTCTAAAAAGAAGACAAAATATCGTAAACAGTAATATAACATTGAAAGGGTACATTGGCGCAATGGTTCAAAGTTTAGACGCAATGATGCGTGGCGGAAAAGAGGTCATGTGTTCGAATCCAGCTGATGAGATGATTTCTAGGTATTGATGTTGAAACCATTCCAATTTCTTGTAGAAATTATGAGATGAATGGGTAGTCAATGATTTCTTGGTAGAAATCAGACTCTTTAAAATGACTCTATCCATTGATGTTGGAGATGAATGGTGTAGTTAATGATTTCTTTATAAAAATCAGACTTGAGTCTTGATGTGAAAATCATTATAATTTTCTTGTGTAAAAATTATGAGATTAATGGGTTGATGATGATTTTTATAATATATATATATATAAATATATAATATGATTTGTCTAAATGACATTAATCATGAATGTTAAAATCATTATAATTTCTTATATAGAAATTATGAAATGAATTGGGTATCCTAACGATTTCTTATGTAGAGATTTAATTTGTCAAAATAATGTTGTCATTAATATTTTGAGACATTTTAATTTCTTGAGATTAAATAAGTTGTTTGTATTATAACTTATTCTAATCATGCATTTAAAGAGACGCGACTATGGAAATTAGTCTCGGTGAGAATAATCTACTCAAATTTATTTTGAGCATGCATAGTCGTTTCACGTCGATTATTGTTCAAAACATGGCAATGTAAGTGCTTCGATTAAGATATGAAATATATTTGTAGTTATATTTAATTTGATTATGTGCTAATTGATTATTAATATAAATCATGCATATTAGCTAATAATATGATGGTTCATGTTATTCATAATAAGTATGATTATCTAGAAATTTATATATATATATAAATTAAGATTTATTTTTATCTATTTTTATTTTAATAGATAATTTTGAAATTTGTCACAAATCATGTGTTCTTTGATTGACAAAGATTTTTTATAGAATGTTAAAGGTCATCTAATTAATTAAAAAACGAATAATTGATGACATGAATATTTATTTATATAATTAGTTAGTTTTATATTTGATTAAAAATAAATAATCAACATTCTAATTAATTATCATATATTTTTTAAACGATATTTTTAATGATAAATGAAGTTGTATATATATTTGTTTAATAATATATATGACATATTATTTATCTGATTACGTTTCTATGTTATTGACTATATATATTGTAGTTGTTTTGTCATCGTGGTGACTAAAATGAAAGAAGCAATAATATATAATATCATATATATAGATATATTAATTTTGGTTTAATATAAGATATTTGATATACATTGTCCAATTGCATCATTAAGACTTACTTAATTTGATAGTTTTGAAATCAAATAATTACAAGCAAAGTCTTGTTTGATTTGAGAATAATGTGGCAAACGTGTCGATATTACGGGATGCAAACGTGCAACCAGAAATAAATGTTTAAGCAACTTCGGTCAAAGGTGCTTGAAACATTATGATTTCTTTTGTAGAAATCATGTGATATGGTGAATATTTATTTGATTAAATATTCTAATTTCTTTTATAGAAATTAAGTGTTGAAATAAATATTTTAATTGATTAAATATTTTTAATTTCTTATGTAGAGATTATGTGAAGAATGATTTATATATGAGTAAACATTCTAATCTCTTGTATAGAAATTATATTTTATTCAATTAAATATTTATGATATAGTTATCTTATTTATTGTATGATAAGTATAACAAAAGAAATCTGTAAAAAAACTGTGTGAAAATTTCTTGATTAGAAAATCATTGATTTAAATCATACAAATGTGTGTGATTTAAAAAGGATACCAACACGAATGTGGGGGCAAATATTTTTATTGATTATAACACAAAAATAATTGTGTATATTATGATAAATAAAAAGATAATTTATTGTTAGAGAAATATGTTCTCTATAAAAGATAAAGTTGCGCAACTTTACAAAAAGAAAGAAAATAACAAGAAAATGTCATGTTTATATTTGCTGAGTTGGTGCTCAAATCGATATTTAAAATTTGAGGATTTTGAAATCAAGAAACGTGTCATATTTTGACATTACTTTCATAATTTTTTTTGAAGAATCAATGTCTTCAAAAAGATTTATGAAATAAATGAAAAGGAATGTTTATAAAGTTTTGATATGACTTATAATAAATTTTATAATAATGATATGAAAATTTGATCATACTTTTATTAGAAAGTGGATGTGACAATTATATATATCATGAAGACAATGAAAATTGTTTCATTACGTGTCTTTTTTACATTATTTTATCATTTAAAATTACGATAAAAATGATTAAATCCATTAAGGATGTGAATTGCACTACACGAAATATCATATTGTTATCAAATAATATATTGATATTATTAATTAAAATACTGTACGTCTACAAGTGAATATGTTTACATTGGAAAGTACAATCTACGTATGGAAATCTTCTAAAAAAATTATGATGGATAGATTAAACGTTATAATCTATGTTTCTGACTTATGTCGAAAAATAAAATATTTTTATGCAAAATATATAATTGTTTACACGAAGGAAGAATAGTTCAAAGACATTTTGTCTACTAGTTAGCCAAGTAAACAATATTTTCATAAAAATGTTTAAATGGTAAGCATGTACGAATGACTATGCTTCTTATTAGAAGATATTCCAAGATTATTAGAAATTTCTAATTATTGTAATAATAATTTGAAATTAGATAAACTTAAAGTCAATGACAAGTTTAGACATACACGTCTTAGACATAATGTCATTAGACTATACTCTCTAATGGAGTTATCAAATTTGACTATGTAAGTCAAAGATAACTTTGTGGATCCACTAATAAAATTATTGAATAGAGAGATAGTTTGAAGTCTTATGAGACATCAGCCTACTATAAGTTGGTATGAAGGAAAACTCAACCTATGCAGACTGGAGATCCCAAGAACTAGGTTCAATGGGACAACCTAATTGTACTAACTTGGAAAGTTATTGTTGAGGATTAATCCTATAACGAAACAATATATATTTTGACGAGAATAAGCATATCGCTTTTAATGATTCTTTGTGAGAAAAGAGATCACCTATGTGAGGGAGAAGTGGGACCGTTTTGAAAGAATTACACGGCTCAATTCTAGATTCTCTCATAGAACCAGACACGTGTTCCTGGCCAAAATGGACACAACCATGAGAGCTTGACATGTATTAGGGAGAATTATATGTGAAAGTGTGTAATCGTTTACACAAATGGCGAAATAGTTCAAGGACATTGTAACCTTCATGATATTATTGCTATCAATTTATTGCTATCAATTTATTAGCAAGAAAATCATGTAACGTGTATTTTCTATCGAAGAGAAAATACAAAGGGCAATGAAGAGGAAATCAAGGTCAGCCATTGGATCAAAGATTAATGGTTGATTTTATTTTTATGAAAATTTAACTTTTCAACAATATAAAACCCCTCATCTCTAATCTCAAACACTACATTATCTTATATTTTTTCTCACACTAGAATTCTAAAATTCTTCTTCTTGTTTTGTGAGTGTTCTTCGAGTTCTTTGTTCGATATTTCCGTTGAAACCCGGTGGTAGTTCAGGTACGCTGATCAAGTTCGACGAGTAGTGATTTCAGTGCAGAATCACTACAAGATTCGTTGTACCCTGGGAGACAGCCATCTGCGATAAGTTTCAGCACAAACGGGAGACGATGGAACTGTTTTAAGGGAAATGTGCTAAGCACATGCCTCGAATCAACAATTTATTCGGTGATATTGTTCTTCATATATTTTATTTATTTCATCTATTTGTAACATTATTTTATATATATTTCTGTAATTTAGTTCAAGACAAAATATCTAACAATCTTAAAACAGTTTTCATGTGCTAAGGTATAAATGCTTTTACATGAACATATAAATGGTTTTACATAAATGTGTTAATGGTTTTACATGAACATTTATATATATTTAATATATAATTATATAAAATATAAAATAATTTAAATAATTTTTTTTAAATATCTTACAAATAAATTTAAAAATATTTTGTTTTACAAATTTATTTAAATATATTAAAAAAAAATTTGAACATATTGTTATATATATATATATATATTTAATATATAATCATATAAAATAATTAAAATAAATTAATTTAAATATCTTACAAATGTAAATATCAAGTGAAGTTTGCTTCACTTCTATCAGCGCTGTAAATATTGAGTGAAGCAAGCTTCACCTAGTAGTGCTTGTTTCACTCATTTGAGCGCGGTAAATACCCAGATGAAGCTAGTTTCACCTGGTAGTGCTTTTTTTTTTTCAGACTTACATTAAGACATAAATGTTTTTACATTAACGTATAAATGTTTTTACATAAATGTGTCAGTGGTTTTACATGAACATTTACATATATTTAATATATAATTATATAAAATATTAAATAATTTAAATATTTTTTTTTTAAAATATCTTACAAATAAATTTTAAAATAACTTTTTTACAAATTTTTTTAAATATATTACAAAAAAACTTTGAACATGTTTTATATATATATATATATATATATTTAATATATAATCATATAAAATAATTAAAGTAAATTCATTTAAATATCTTACAAATTTAATATCAAGTGAAGTTTGCTTCAATTCTATCCGCGCTGTAAATATTGAGTGAAGCAATCTTCACATGGTAGTGCTTGTTTCACTCATTTGAGAGCTGTAAATCCCCAAGTGAAGTTTGCTTCACCTGGTAGTGCTTGTTTTTTTATTCGTTTGCAGACTTACTTGAAGGCATAAATGCTTTTACATTAACGTATAAATATTTTTACATAAATGTGTTAGTGGTTTTACATAAACATTTATATATATTTAATATATAATTAAATAAAATATAAAATAATTTAAATATTTTTAAAAAAAATTCTTACCAATAAATTTTAAAATATTTTGTTTTACAAATTTATTTAAATATATTACAAAAAAATTTGAACATTTTGTTTATATATATATATATATATAATATAATCATATAAAATAATTAAAGCAAATTCATTTAAAAATCTTACAAATTTAATACCTAGTGTTTAAATATTGAGTGAAGCAAGTTTCACCTAGTAGTGTTTGTTTCACTCATTTGAGCGTTGTAAATACCCAGGTGAAACAAACTTCACCTGATAGCGCTTGTTTTTTTTATTCTTTTGCAGACTTACATGAAGGCATAAATGCTTTTACATGAACATTTAAATGTTTTTACATAAATGTGTTAATGGTTTTACATGAACATTTATATATATTTAATATATAATTATATAAAATAATTTAAATAATTTTTTTTAAATATCTTAAAAATAAATTTAAAAATATTTTGTTTTACAAATTTATTTAAATATATTAAATTTTTTTTTGAACTGTTATATATATATATATATATATATATATTTAATATATAATCATATAAAATAATTAAAATAAATTAATTTAAATATCTTACAAATGTAAATTTCAAGTGAAGTTTGCTTCACTCCTATCAGCGCTGTAAATATTGAGTGAAGCAAGCTTCACCTGGTAGTGCTTGTTTCACTCATTTGAGCGCTGTAAATACCCAGGTGAAGCTAGCTTCACCTGATATCGCTTGTGTTTTTTTTTTTTTTTTTTTTTTTTTTCAGACTTACATGAAGGCATAAATGTTTTTACATTAACGTATAAATGTTTTTACATAAATGTGTTAGTGGTTTTACATGAACATTTACATATATTTAATATATAATTATATAAAATATAAAATAATTTAAATATTATTTTTAAAAATATCTTATAAATAAATTTTATAATATTTTATTTTACAAATTTATTTAAATATATTAAAAAAAAATTTGAACATGTTGTTTTATATATATATATTTAATATATAATCATATAAAATAATTAAAGTAATTTCATTTAAATATCTTACAAATTTAATATCAAGTGAAGGTTGCTTTACTTCTATCAGCGCTGTAAAAATTGTGTGAAGCAATCTTCACCTGGTAGTGTTTGTTTCACTCATTTGAGTGCTGTAAATCCCCAGGTGAAGTTTGCTTCACCTGGTAGTGCTTGTTTTTTTTTGTTTTTTTGCAGACTTACATGAAGGTATAAATGCTCTTACATGAACATATAAATGTTTTTACTAGGGGTGTTCATCGGTTCGGTTTTCGGGTTATTCGAGTTTTCGGTTCGGGTTCTTCGAATTTTTATTTTTTTTAAGCAAATTCGAAAACCGAACTGATTTGAATAAATTCGAATTCGGTTTATTCGAATTCGATGAATTCGAATTCGGTTCGAATTCGGTCGGATATTCGGTTTAGACCAAATATAGAACATCACCTACCCATAAGATAATTTTTTTTAAAAGAGTTAACAAAATAAATAATTTGTTAAAGAGATCTTATATACTTAAATTATAAAAAAAAATATAAATCACGCAAACTTAGTGACTAACGCTAATATATATTCGATAATTAAACGACGAAAATAAAACAGTGTCGACGACGACAATAAATGGCGGTCGAGAGGTGTGGACAACTAGAGAAAGGGGAAAATGAAATAGGGATTATGGATTTAATGTAGGGATCTAATAGGAGGCCCATGATAATTTAATATATAATATGTAATAAGTTATATATTATATAATAAAAATAAATAATAAAAATGAATTCGGTTTTCGGTTTAATTTTCGAGTTAAAACCTAAACTCGAAAACCAAACCGAAAACCGTATTTGAATTCGAATCGGTTTAAAATTCGATTCGAAAACCGAAAATGTAATTCGAATTCGGTTTATTCGAATTCGGTGAATTCGAATTCGGTCGGATATTCAGTTCAGACCAAATATTGAACACCCCTAGTTTTTACATAAATGTGTTAATGATTTTACATGAACATTTATATATATTTAATATATAATTATATAAAATATAAAATAATTTAAATAATTTTTTTTAAATATCTTACAAATAAATTTAAAAATATTTTTTTTAACAAATTTATTTAAATATATTTTGTTTTACAAATTTATTTAAATATATTACAATATTTTTAACATGTTGTTATATATATATTTAATATATAATTATATAAAATAATTAAAATAAATTAATTTAAATATCTTACAAATGTAAATATCAAGTGAAGTTTGCTTCACTTCTTTCAGCGCTGTAAATATTGAGTGAAGCAAGCTTCACTTGGTAGTGCTTGTTTCACTCATTTGAGTGTTGTAAATACTCAGGTGAAACAAGCTTCACCTGATAGCGCTTATTTTTTTTGTTTTTTTATAGATTTACATGAAGGCATAAATGTTTTTACATGAACGTATAAATGTTTTTACATAAATGTGTTAATGGTTTTACATGAACATTTATATATATTTAATATATAATTATATAAAATATAAAATATTTTAAATATTTTTTTTTTAAATATCTTAAAAATAAATTTTAAAATATTTTAATTTATTTAAATATATTACAAAAAAAAATAGTTTTGTTTTACAAATTTATTTAAATATATTTACAAAATTATTTAAATATCTTTCAAAAATAATTAAAAATATGTTTTTATATGTATATATTTAATATATAGTTATATAATTATATAAAATTTTAAATAATTTGTCAAAATATATTTCAATACATTATAAAAAATTTGTGCATATTAAATATTTAAATATATATACATTATGAAATAATTTGTACAAATTCATTTGAATATATCACAATTATAACATATAATTATAATCATTCATAAAAATTAATTTAAATATCTTAAATCACATAATTTATGATTATTATTTTAAACTAATCTTAAAATAAAATTATATTAATTCATAATTATTATTTTATATATATTAGAAATAAAATTATATGAATTATTATTTAATCATTTAAATACATCACAAATAAATTTATAAACAATTTTTAAATCAGAGTCAATTTAAGTTTGCTTCACTCAACAGTGAATATATATCAATCAATTTTACATGGACAACCTCATGTAAAACAGTGTAGACTGTCTCTTCAATAGTCAAGTAAAACAGAGTGAAGCGAAGGAAGCTTCACTCATTTACATTTCTGCTGAACCCGGAATAAAATACGGGTTCTGGGTTCTCTCTCTTCCTTTCAACCCAGTTTTAATTTATTAATATAATAATAATGATGAGTTTTGATTGGTCCGCAACAGAGGTGTGAGTTTAAGCATTGATTGTGAGAAAATATAAAGTTGTAGGCCTTTATTGATGTTAGTGTATATAATATAATAATATATTATATTGATATATTATTATATTATACAATATAATATATTATATTATTATATTGTCTTTTATACCATTAGGGTATATTTAATTATTAATGGGTTTGGGCCTATATGTATAAATAACTTAGGGTTCTAGGCTAATTACTCCTATATAAGGATGGTTTGTAAAGGTTGAATATACAACACTCAAGTTTTTTCAAGACTTTTTCTTCTTTAGCAAATATCTATTTTCCAGAGTTTCATATCTTCATAGTTGTTCTTAGAAAGATCCAATAGTCAAAGCCAACATTTGGTATCAGAGCTAGATTGAAGAACATGTCGTCGACAAGATCAACCAAAGATGCGGCGGCAATGAAGATTGGAAGAGAAGGGAATGTGACGCTCTCATATCCGTTACTCACGAAGAGTAACTACTCGGTTTGGGCATTGAAGATGCGGGTAAACTTACAAGCACAAGGAGTGTGGGAAGCCGTGATGCTCGAAGATGTCGACGAACGGATGGATAGAATGGCTCTCGCCGCCATCTATCAAGCACTCCCCGAGGACGTCCTTCTCATGGTGGCTGAGAAGGATTCCGCCAAGCTAGCGTGGGAGACGCTAAAGACAATGCATGTTGGAGTGGAGAGAGTCAAGGAGGCAAAAGTGCAAACCTTGAAGACACAATTTGAGGTGATTCGTATGAAGAATGGGGAATCGGTGGATGATTTCGCCATGAAATTGACATCCATTGTGACTGGTATCCGCTCGTTAGGAGAGAAGGTGGAGGAGATCTCCGTCGTCAAGAAGTTCCTTAGAGCCTTACCACAAACATACATGCAGATTGTTACAGCGATCGAGCAATTTGGTGACCTCAAGAATATGACCGTCGAAGAGATCGTCGGTCGTCTCAAAGTCCACGAGGAGAGACTTCGCGGATACGGAGACCAAGAGGAGAAGCATCTATTGCTCACGCATGATGAATGGATGTCACGAATGAAGAAAAACGGAGAAGCCGATTTTTCTTCTGGATCATCGAGTCGTAGCGGCAACGGTGGAGATAACCGAGGTCGTGGCAAAGGGCAAGGGCAAGGTCAAGGGCGAGGTTGTGCAGAAAGCTCACCTCGACAAGAAGGTACCAAGCCCCGCAAAGACAAGAGCACAGTGAAGTGTTACGCTTGTCAAAAGTATGGGCACTACGCGTCTAAGTGTCCTAACAATAGGTCTGACGGTGAGGCAAACATCACTAGCTTCTATGATGAGGAGCCAGCATTAATGTTTGCTGAGCTAGTGACGAAAGCTTTGCCCAAAGAAGATGATGCAAACCTCGCTAGCTTCTATGAAGAGGAGCCAGTATTAATGTTTGCTGAGGGAGACGAGAAGACAAACCTTGAAGAGTTCATGCAAGAACCGTCCAAGGAGGAACCAGATGTGGTGTTGTTCAGTGAAGAGAAAGTCATGGAGAAACTCCTCGTAAGTGGCGATGAGTGTAATCACACTAATGTGTGGTACCTTGACAATGGAGCAAACAACCATATGAAGGGCCATCGAGAGAAGCTCAATGAGCTCGACGAGAAAATTACTAGAAATATGAAGTTCGAAGACGGAAGCGAGGCGCACAAGTTTCCTAATTCATCTTACAGGGAAATCTATGTGAGCAGAGACGCTATATTCGAGGAGGAGAAAAAGTGGGAGTGGTGCAACGACAACAACAAGCTCGTACAAAATTCAAAGGAGTTTGGAATCCTACGAGATGTCTACGCGGAGGCACCACTAGTAGAGATGGATCCTGATGAATTGTTGTTGCTCACCACCGATGAGCCAACAACATATCACGAGGCATTAGTCGAAGAGTCGTGGAATGAAGCCATGAACAAAGAGCTCGAGTCTATCAGGAAGAATAATAAGACATGGGAGCTCACCGACTTACCACCCAATCACAAGACCATCGAGTTAAAGTGGTTTTTCAAGTTTAAAAGAGACAGTGAATGCAACATCCTCAAGCACCAAGAGAGATTGGTAGAAAAAGGCTATGTGCATAAGCAAGGTAATGATTTTGAGGAGAACTTTGCACCGGTGGCGAAACATTACAATGTCAGGTTAATTCTTGGTATCGAGGTGGACCAGAAGAAAGATAGCATTAAGGTAAAGCAGGAAGCTTATGCGAAGAAGATGTTGAAACAGTTTGTAATGGAGGATTATAACTCGAGCAAGTATCCTATGGAAGCAAAGTTGCAGCTCGGAAAGGATGTGGAAGGAAGCTTAGTGGATCCGAAGGAGTATTGGCGTATCATCGGGTGTCTCAGGTACTTGACACACACTCGACCGGATATCTCTTATGTAGTTGACATAGCGAGTCGATACATGGAGAAGTCTGCCACTCTACACCAACAGGCAGTAAAAGACATTCTTCGTTACGTGAAGGGAACGATGAATTATGGGATTCAGTTAAGAAGAGGACGAGAAGTTGAAGAACTCGTTGGTTTTACTGACAGTGACCTATCCGGTGACACAAATGACAGAAAAAGTACTGGAGGGATGGTGTTTTATCTCAACGGGAATCTGATCACGTGGCAATCTCAGAAACAACGAACTGTTGTTTTATCTTCATGTGAGGCGGAGTTTATGGAAGCTACTGCAGCGTCGTGCCAAAGACTTTGGCTAAGAAACTTATTGAGCGAGGTGCTCGGATGCGAGATGAGGCCGGTAACCCTCTATGTCGACAACAAGTCTGCAATAGAATTAATGAAGAACTCGGTGTTTCATGGACGCAGAAAACACATCGACATTCGGTTCCACTTCATCCGTGAATGCATCAAGAATCAACAGGTCGTTGTAGAGTTTGTAGGCACTAGAGAGCAGCGTGCAGACATTCTCACTAAGGCACTAGCAAGAGTCAAATTTGCAGAGATGCGAGAGATGCTCGGCGTGAAGTATCTCGAACCAAATCAAGCTTATGGGGGAGATTGTGAGTTTAAGCATTGATTGTGAGAAAATATAAAGTTGTAGGCCTTTATTGATGTTAGTGTATATAATATAATAATATATTATATTGATATATTATTATATTATACAATATAATATATTATATTATTATATTGTCTTTTATACCATTAGGGTATATTTAATTATTAATGGGTTTGGGTCTATATGTATAAATAACTTAGGGTTCTAGGCTAATTATTCCTATATAAGGATGGTTTGTAAAGGTTGAATATACAACACTCAAGTTTTTTCAAGACTTTTTCTTCTTTAGCAAATATCTATTTTCCAGAGTTTCATATCTTCATAGTTGTTATTAGAAAGATCCAATAGTCAAAGCCAACAAGAGGAACACCCTATTCGGTAGCAAAAGATCTGATCTGCTTGTTAAATGTTCCTAGATAGACTTCTTTATTGTTTGTATGACTTTGATCTTAGTTTTATGGAATAGTTTATTTTGAGCATAATTCAATTGGAGTTTTATCTTCAGATAGGCTAATCTTCAAAAAAAAAAAATTTATTAAAAGAAATGCAATAAAATTGCCTAAACTATTGCCCACTTAAGTAAAGAATTATCTTAAACCGATTAAAAAATTTCTTGTATTTTTTATTCCAAAATAAATGTAATATAATATTATAATAAAAAAAAAAAGTATCATCCATGAATATAGATTTACAAATATCACTACTAAGTGAGCAATAAAAATTACAAGTTCAAAACGAAAGATTCTCCAATTTTTTAGGTTTTTTCTTGTAAAATAATTTAATTACTTTCAATTCAAACAAAATCAATATGGTTTACACAGCACTAACTAGCTCTACGTTAAATACTACACAGCACTAACTAGCTCTACGTTAAATACTAGTCACTGTTTGTTCTGTTCCATCGACTATGCGAGGTTTTGGCCGAACTTTGACCTCGCTCTTTTTATTCTTTCAATTTTTTACGAATTTCCAAACTAATGTTTCGAACTCAACCTTTGATATAAAGAAAGACTGAAAAAGTAAGATCTAAGTATATAATTATTATCAATTTTAACCCCATTAGCCAAAACAGTGGCTATGGACACACTAACAAAGCAACATAAACATATATAACAGAGAAAACAATAAAATAAAAGAATTTTATTGAAACATGTTTTATTGAAATGAATTTAGTGATAATAATAGAAGTACATAATCTTATTTATAGAACTATAGGGTAAGAATTAAAATAGAAATAGAATAATGACAATTAATTAAAGTTTATTATTATGAGAGTCTTGAAATTTTTTTATCGGAATTTTGATTTCCGGCTTTGATTTCGTCTCGGATTGTTGCGGGCCAGCAACAACTTTACATTTTTAACAAAAGTAAATATGATGTTTGCCTTCAATGGCTTCCTTCAATTTGGTACCCTGCAATATATCAAGTTCCAGTAGATCAAACCTCTTCCCTTAACTAGACATGTTCACAGTTTCAAAAAAAGAAAGAAAAAGAAAACTAGAACTTCTCTATAGGTTATTGAAAGTAGATCAATATGAGCTTTTAGAAAAGTTATCAAATCGTCAACTAAAAAAAGGCTGGTAATGAACTTACCTGGAATCTAGCACACTCCCGAACAGTAAATAAGATCCTATCTTTGTTTGGGTGGGTCAGTGATAAGATTGGAATATTTTCATCCCAATCCAATCTTCCAAACAGACATTTCCACTGTTTTTTGGAGTGTTTGAAAGACACCAGATTATCAAATCCACAGTTTTTCATTGCTCAATCAGACATGTAAGAAGGTGATGTTATTTGCATGTGCTTCATTATTTTGTGCTATTTTATTATCAATGTGAAAGAAATGATAAAATCAGACCGAAAAGGAAGAAGATAAAATCCACAAATGCCTCGAATAATAAATAGTACTTTTCATAAATAAGATTTATTTGCTTCAAGGGCTTCCTTGAGTTTTGTCCCGAGAGCAAATGCCAGTGGTGGAGGGACAGCATTTCCAATTTGACGGTGTTTGTGCTGAATATTCCCAAAAAGCTTGTAGTTATCTGAAAAGCCCTGCGACGTAAATATAAACATATATATATATAGTCATGACATTATTTTTCATAAATTAATCAAAATAAAAACCTCAAAGGAGCTCATATCAACTTTGAGCTCGACTCTCTTAAGAAATGCAGCATGTGCATGAACTGTTATTGTTTTAGATTACATATTAATGTTTATTTAGAAAAGAAAAACTCATTCATTTTCAACGAAAGTACTAGTCCCCAAAATAAAACATAACTAGAACTTCTCCATAGGTTAATAGTGATTCAATCAATAAGTTTTTCAAAAAGCTATATGCACATAGAATTAGCCCAAAGAAAGGAATCTAAGAATTTCGTTGGGAAAATAAGAAGAAAAAAGGAGGGTAATGAACTTACTTGTGATCTAGCACACTCGCGAACAGTAATAATCCTATCCTGGTTTGGATGGAAGCACATCCCAACCTTGCCCGCAGGTTGTGGGTTTGTGATAGAGGTTGGAAAATTTCCTTCCCAATCCATCCTTCCATACAGACCTTTCCACTGGTTATTCCTTTTTGAAGAGTTTTGCAGGAACCCGGGTATCAAATCCTCATATTGTCCTTCGCTCAAATGGACCTGTAAGGAGAAGATGTTATTTGATTGTTCTCCATTACTTAGTGTCATTTATGCTCAATGAGACAAAAAATAATGCAACTATTAGTAGTTACCTTCTCATTTGGAAGATCACGCCAATCAGCACCTGGACGAATAGGAATTCTTTTACATCTGATTAGATTAATCTCATTCATTTCTTTAGATATGTGATCTGTTAAAACTTCCATATTGTCTCTTATTATCTTCTGAAACCAGGATATTGGGTCCACTCCATACTGCAGAAGCAAAAAAGAAGAAGTTGTTATTGTTTAATGTTTGTGATGTCAATCAGTCTTATTGAACCAAAGACAGAACACATACTTTCATGGATGTTACTGAAGCCCCACTGTTAACAGCAGGAAGATCGCCTATGGTATCTCGAACAGTGATTGAACGAAGTGGAGCACCTGATGAGGTACTTCTAACAGCAACGTGAATGAACAGTTCTGTTTAAGTTGATCTTAAGATTTGGAGTGGCAAATACATGAACTGGTTCAGGCCAATCAGGTAGCTTCTCATCAGGTGCGGCTGCCCATATAAATGTCCGCTTCCTCGATTGCGATATACCATAAGCCCCAGCTTCCAAAACGCCAAATCTCACCTGCAAATTAAAAAATATATATACGTCAATATAAATGTCTGCATTTCTTTTATGGAAAAGGATTACAAAATTTCATAATTTCATAATTACATGAAAGTAGCCATGAAAACAACCTAACAAAAACAATACAAGTCTTGATATTTAGAAGGAAATAATTTCTTTACATTTTAATTTCAGGAAATTAAGAATAAAGAAAAAGGCATCCATAAAAGAAACTGACTGTTGAAAATATGATTTACCTGATAACCCATCTCGATAAGTGATGCTAGGGTTAAGCGAAATGTCTGTCCTTTATTGAATGAAACAAAGTTCATCACATTCTCTAAAAGGAAATACTTGGGCCGGTAGTAATCCGCAAAAGATAAGAATGCTAAGATCATTTCACACTGAAGCTCACTCCAGGAGCTCTGATTAAATCTATTCATCAAAGAAAAACCCTGCAAATAGGTATACAAAACAATCTAAATACATGCGTCCTACAACACATTTTTTCATGATCCCAACTTTGATGAATTTTTTTTCAGTGTGCAAATAGTATTAAGAAAACAATGAATTATACATTCAAGAATTCTTAAATACACGTATCAATAATCGGAATAATAAAGGATTGGGTTCAAAGATGAAAAAGGTCCTTAAAAGGTTGAAATATACATGAACTATTATTAACAAGGTCATTTAATTCAAAACACTAAATGTGCATGGGTCATTTCTGTTTCTTCAATGTTTGTTTAGTCAAAACATAAATGCATGAACCTTATGTCCTTTTATTTTTCTTCACTTTCTGCTTTGAAAAGTTGTTAACATGCAAGGAAAAACAAAAAGTCAAACATTCACGAAGAATCTAATCATTTACCTTTGAAATGTGAAAATATATATTAATAGAGTTGCCATGAATGAGACTTTAAATAATACAAACACCATACATACCAAATTGTTAACGTTGAATTGGTAACAATTATAGTATACCTGACATGGAGGTCCTCCATTTATGAAGTCAACTTGTCCCGGCATAGGCAATTTATTCATCAGCTTCTTATCAAGATTTTTGGCCAATTCTGTAGCCTCAGAAGTTGAAATGCAGTCATGGGAATCCCCACATGCATCCATGATTGCCCTAAATATCATCCACAAATAGTCAATTATTGAGGACATAAAGAGTTGCAACAATTCTAAAAACGGATAATAAATTATCTCGTCAGAAATAGAAAATGAAAATATATATATATATATACAAGGCAAGCAAAAGAATAGTGACATTACTTCGTACCTTAGATGATTTTGTCTGAAAGCTTTCCCGGCAGCTTTCTCATACTCAATGGCCCACTTGGTTTCACAAATACAAGTGATGCCAATTTTACTAGAATCTATATAAGCTAATAATCATCAATTTTATCAGTACAGAAAGTACTTGCCTGATTGTCTTAGCCCTTCCGATAAACCACCACAACTAGCAAAAATATCGAGGGTTGATAAGGGAGTAATGAGATTATCCTTCCTTTTGTTTTTGTTTCCTATTGCATCTATACCTTTTGAGAAACTTTCTTTCATATGAGTTGGCAACTGTAGAAAAATAGCAAACTTAAATGAGAAGTGGACATTCCTCATATATATTGTAAAAAATATTTAATTACCTGGTCGATTTTGCCACTTTTATGATCAAAAAAACAATCGCAGTAGAAGATATGATCGAAAACTCCCAAAGGCTGCACATGTGAAACATCTTGTTTTCTCCTTATTTCACATTTACCCTTAATTGCTGTTATAGGAAGACTCACTATTTCTCCACTGTAGTATACCTACATAATTATCAAAGAAGAGTCAAAAACACATACAAGATAATATAAAGGAAAATATCCATATTTACAATTATATTTATTTTTAATGAAATAAATAATCACGTGACATTAAAATTACCTCTCGAATATTGGATCGATATGCTATATCAGCAGAAATGTCCTCTGATCTGAAAAATCTTCGAATTTTAACCCTAAGGGATTTATGATCCACTTTTCTAGTATTATTTATGACTACGATTTCCACTAGTTGACCAACGACGTAAGCTTTCAATCCCACGTTTCTTCCTCCCTTGAAAATTTCACACTTTTTTTTGTTAACCTCAAAATAAGAAGGACCCAAATATAAAATATTGAGGTAATACTCATCTCCCATAAATGTGAAACCAGTTGAAGTAGGAACTATCTTAAACATCTCTTTCTCCCTTAGAATTCTATTTTTTTCACAAGAATGGCACATCCCAGTACCAAGGCCTATGGTATCTTTCTGAAAAAAGAAGAAACCACCCTCATCAGGGCAATATAGGAATTTGCAGAAATATTCAACGGACAAACCTTTGTTTTTTCTATCTTCAGCTTTATCCCTGTCTAATTTATCCCAGATAGAATTTTCCTTCCTATGCTGATAATCCCATGACATTGAGCGGATCTCCACAACTAAGTTTTGCACAATATCACTTAGATCAAATACCAAACAATTATTTGTCAAAAATACTTCCCTTTCATTGGCAGTATCCCCGAGAACGGTCTGAAACCCTTTTACCATCAATCTACCATGAACCATCTTTCTTGCATTTGAATTCTCAAAAAATATTCAATTAGACAAATAGAAGGTTCCACCAACTTATTTGACTCAACAAGCACGGAACAACCTATCGACACAACACTTGCACGAACTATCGCTTTCTTATAAATAACATTACCGTCATTCATTCCAACTGCCTCTCCATCCCATCTAATTTCTCCGTTCGAAGTGTGTGAAGTCAACTGATCCGGCTTTTCACAATGGCAGATGGTTAGGATTTTAATTTCTTCTTCGAGCTCTTGTTTATCGTCGTCTGGTTGCATCTCGTCAGCTTCACGTTCCCTCTCGTCCATCTCAGAATCGGCCAAGCTTCATGCTCTAAAGATTCTATGGACCAGTTTTGTTATAGTGGCTGGCATAGCCATTTTTTTCGACTTTGTTGAAGTCAGCATTAGTGCACTTGGATTCAGATTCCATTTTTCTTCAATAGCCACTTGGTATGATGTCTTTGTTCCATTTCTTCGTTAAGACCTTTCGCGAAAGAAGATCTTTGTATGGATTAATCCGGGAACTCAACAAATTGTTGCAAGATAATTTGTCCATGAACTATTACATACCTCTCCACTGTTTTTGGATCAGATGAAATGTAAGCTGGATGATTCTTCTCAAATTCAGCCACTTTCTTAATGACTTTAGAGAAAGAAAGACGCGAAACTCTGGGTTGTTCCTTTAGCATGGTGATGATGCCAATAGCAAGCCTTGAAGGGGAGAAGAGAAAAATCAAACACATTAAATAATAAAATATGATAAATAAACTTTATTGCACGTCAGAATTGTCTTCTCCATCAAGGAGATCCTCACTTCCATCATCATCTTTCATTCTACCCGATCCAAAAATTACTACATCCATATTTGCACAAGATCTCATTGGTAGGAGCTCCAAGCTAATGAGGCGAGAATCCGAATTATTGAGAGACCAATTGTGCAAGATTGCTTTAGGAAGTTCATTCGAGCTACTTGTCTTGTAACACTCATCAAATTTGTTGAGATGTATGCTTTGTCTAGCACCAGCGAGACTATCAATGATAACTTTTATTTTCTGCAGATATTAGGGGTCATTGGGGATGAGCCCTTATTTACGGTTTGGAGCTGGAAACGAAGCTGCATCAGACGAGCTTGATAAATGAGAATGTGTGTTCTAAAAGAGATTACAGGACGTGGTGCATGCAGGATTTGTCAACCACTTGAGTTAGGATGAGTTATGAAAGGGTTTAGAGAAACCAGAAAATGATCACAAAATAAAGTGAAAATGTATAAATATGCACAGATTAAAGTTACATAGTTCTGTTCCATGTATCTCACTTTTTTTTGGTTTGACACGTGTAATAAGCTCTACAGTTCTTTTCTTTCTTTCTTGAGATTCATTTTTTATCTTTTCAGGAGTAAACTAGCACAACATTACATATCACAGTCATGAAAGATCTAAGTATTTTAAATAAATAATTAACCATCATATATTTAAATAATATTTACTCACGAATATGAATAAATATATACTTTTAAATGGTCCGGTAAGACTCTATCCATTATTGAACTCTCAAAACATACATACACAGATTTGCTTAGCCAACAATTGCAAATTGAAAACCAAGAGGATCCTATAACTTTTCTTGTGAGAAGGCACAGAGGGAACACGCTACATTGGTAGCAGAGGATCCTGTCCCCTCAGGAAAGGCTTTGGCGGAAATGAATGTTTTAACTTTTCTTATGAATTATTTCAAAATAAATGAATATAAAAATATTGTATTTTGTGAGAAGAGGATCTGAAAAAAAAAATTGTATTATCTTTTTACAAGATTGGGACCTTCTTTGAAAGTTGAAATTTGATCAAATAATCCTAAAATTAGTCCTCATCTCAAAACTAATCCTTACAAAAACATTTTTGCAAATATAATATTTTTTTAAAATTCTGACCATTTTACCCTTACTAATTTTTTTTATTAACATTAGTCGGGAAATTTGATCAAATGACCCCCAAAAGAGGGTTCATCTCAAAACTAACCCTGATAAAATATTTTTTGAAAATATAATCTTTTTTTTTAAAATTTTAACAATTTTACCCTTACTAATTATTATTATCATTCACGTTTACCCTCTTTTCCCTCTCATTTTCACTCCTCTCCTTTCTCTTCTCCAGCCCTACGACCGTTGTCCCATCTCTCCTTCCCCTTCTCATCTCCCCGACTCCCCAAGCAACGCCCTAGGACGACGTGACCCACCTGCAATGTCGGAGGACGAAGTTCCCCGACTCTAACAGCATCGCCGAACCAAAGACGCATGCAACTATAAACCTGACCGACCAGCATCATCGCCATCAAAAAGGGTATGTTAATTTCTTTCATTCCCATTTAGCTGAACAATCAATAGCTGAAATAAAATATGAAATATGTTTGGTATGTTTGCAATGTTGTGTGAAAATGCGCACCACACAAATTGCGCCCCACGCAATTTGCGTTGGCATCCCACGTCCCACGCAATTTGCGTTTGCGTCCCACGCCCCACGCAATTTGCGTTGGCGTCCCACGCCCTACACAATTTGTATTTGCGTCTCACGCCCCACGAAATTTGTGTTTGCGTTCCACGTCCCACGCACCACACCACGATAATATGGTTTTATTTACTACGCTAACATTTCAATTTGTATTAATTACATATCCCAATTTATTTGTTAGTTGTTTTGTCCTCTATGATGGAGAGTGGAAAGTTGATGATGGAGTTAGTTCTTTTGTCTTAAGTTCATGCATAGGTGTGACTCTATCCCTAAATACTACATATGACAAATTAACTAACATTGTCTATGATGCTATTCGTGTGGACAAATTCAGATATGATTTAGTGTTCAAAGTCAAGTATAATTTGGTTTTGAAAACTGCTTCTCCTGTTGTTATCCAATATGATAGAGATGTAATGTTTTATGTAAAAGAAATTTCGACTTCACCCCACCAGCTTCACACTCCTCCGTGTGTGTCTTTAGTAGAGAAATCACTACATTCACACTCAACTCATGAAAAACTCTTTGTTTTGGATCGATTTATTCTTTTATAAATTTATTTGCTTAGATTTCTTTCGAATCTCATGAAACTAAACGAAAAGATCACTCCATTAAAGGTCGTCTCTCTAACGTGAGATGAAGAACCAAATATAGGATTCTAATCAAACGAGACATCTGACCGATTTAAGAGTCGTCGCTTAACTTGTTTTTACAAAATTAGAAAATAATTTTTTTTAGAAATAAGGGTTCGGTGTTTGATGACGCATGAAAAATGGTCTCGGCGATATGGTTCAAAATAATTGGCCTCTTCAAACTTGAAGATTTTTACCCTAGTGTTTGAGTTTAAGACCTATGATTGTTTGTATAAAGTTTGTAGCCTACATCTAAAATGGATTATGCCTATATTGTTCTTAGAAGTGACTATATAATATGTATAATATTAGACAGGCTGAAAATGAAAGCGATAAAAGAAACTTAAATAATGAGAGAATATAAAATAAAGCATAAAATATGAAGTTTCCAAATTATGATTTGATGGGTATGATTTTGTTAAGAAAAATATTATAAGCATGTAAGAATTTTTTCTCATTATTCTTAAGTTATAAAAATCAAATTGTGATATCACAAAATTAATGAAATTTGAGATTTAAACATCTCCTAAAAATTATGAAATTTTTATTTTTGGTTAAGAAAAATATTCTTCAATATTATTTTATTTTTTCAAATTTTTATAAAATGTTTTGAACATTTAAAAGTGGAAACCAAGTCGAAATAATCAAAAATATAAACAAACAAGTCCTTCCAAAGGCTCGGATGAAGGTTGCGCGCGGCTTAGGCTCGGGACTCGGGAGACTGGCCTCGAGAGTAGATCCTCAGCTTGCATGGCTCGATGGGGCTCGGTGTTGGCTTGGGTAAATATAAAGGCAGTGAAAGGTTTGATCCATGTTCAAGGTGCGGAGGGAGCTTCGAAACTTCAAGGCTCCATGCTCGGGAAATACTTTGGGGGAAATGAATGCTTTAACTTTTCTTATGAATTATTTCAAAATAAATGAATATAAAAATATTGTATTTTGTGAGAAGAGGATCTGGAAAAAAAATTTTGTATTATCTTTTACAAGATTGAGACTTCTTTGAAAGGTGAATTTGATCAAATGATCCTAAACTAACCCTCATCTCAAAACTAACCTTTATAAAACGTTTTTGCAAATATAATATTTTTTTAAAATTCTAACCATTTTACCCTTAGGGTGTGTTTGATGAGGGGGAATTGGAATTGGCATTGGAATTCTAATTCCAATTCCATGAGAATTGACATTGAATTACAATTCAATTCCTATGTTTGGAAAAGTTATAAAAATGTAATTCAATTCCAATTCCTATGTTTGGGGAAATGATAGAATTGTAATTCAATTATAATTCCGATGTTTGTAAAATAAAATATCGGTTCAAAATATTAACTTTTTAAATATGTTTTCACATTTTTGGCACGTTTAATACGTTTTTGACATGTTTAACACGTTTAACACATTTGTACACGTTTTTGGCACGTTCAAACACGTTTTTGACATGTTTAACACATTTTCACACTTAAAACACATTTTCACACGTTTAACATGTTTTTCACGTTTTTGACACGTTTTTAACATGTTTAATACATTTTTTCACACGTTTAACATGTTTTTCACGTTTTCACATGTTTAACACGTTTTTGACATGTCTAACACGTTTTACACATTTTGACACGTTTACACGTTTTTTCACGTTTTGGCACATTTAACACGTTTTTTTACACGTTTTCACGTTTTTCACGTTTTTTACACATTATAACAAGTTTAACACGATTTTCACGTTTTTGGCACATTTTTAACATGTTTAATACGTTTTTCACACGTTTAACATGTTTTTCACGTTTTTCGCACGTTTAACACGTTTTTGACATGTCTAACACGTTTTACACATTTTTGAGACGTTTAACACGTTTTTTTACGTTTTGGCACATTTAACACGTTTTCACACGTTTTTCACACATTACCACGTTTTTTCCACATTATAACAAGTTTAACACGTTTTTCACGTTTTTGACACGTTTTTGACATGTTTAATACGTTTTTCACACGTTTAACATGTTTTTCATATTTTTCACACGTTTAACACGTTTTTGGCATGTCTAACACGTTTTACACATTTTTGACACGTTTTGACACATTTAACACGTTTTTCACATATAACACGTTTTTCACATGTTAAAATGTTTTTCACGTTTTTGGCACGTTAAACACATTTTTGGCATGTCTAACACGTTTTACACATTTTTGACACGTTTTGGCACGTTTAACACGTTATTCACGTTTATCACACGTTTTCACACGTTTTCACACGTTTTCACACGTTTTCACACGTATTTCACACGTTTTCACACATTTTCACATGTTTTTAACACATTTTCACGTTTTCACACGTTTTCCACACATTTCCCACATTTTCACACCTTTTTCACGTTTTTCACATTTTCACACGTTTTTCACGTTTAACACGTTTTTCATGTTTAACACGTTTTCACATGTTTTTCACATTTAACACGTTTCTCACGTTTTTGGCACGTTAAACACATTTTTGGCATGTCTAACACGTTTTACACATTTTTGACACGTTTAACATGTTTTTCACGTTTTTGCATGTTTAACACGTTTTTCACATTTTCACACGTTTTCATGTTTTTGGCACGTTTTACACATTTTTCATGTTTTGGCATGTTTTTCACGTTTTCACATGTTTTTAGCACATTTAACACGTTTTTGACATTTTTAATACGATTAACATGTTTTTTTCACACATTTTGATAAGTTTAAAATGTGTTAAACGTGTCAAAAACGTAGAAATGTGTTAAACATATCAAAAATGTGTTAAATGTGCGAAATAAGTGAAAAATTTGTTAAACGTGCCAAAACGTGAAAAACGTGTTAAACGTGTTTAAAACGTGTTAAATGTGTTAAAAATGTGTCAAAGGTTTCAAAAACATAAAAAACATGTGAAACGTGTCAACGTGTTAAATATGTTTAATGTGTTAAAAACGTTTTAAACGTGTTAAAAACAAGAAAACTTGTCAAAATGTGTTAAACGTTCCAAACATGTGAAAAACTTTTTAAACGTGCCAAAACGTGAAAAACGTGTTAAACTTGTAAAAAATGAGGTAATTGTGTCAAAAGTGTAAAAAAATGTGTTAAGGTGTCAAAAACGTGAAATCATGTTAAACGTGTCAAAACGTGTTAAACGTGTCAAGGACGTGTTAAACGTGTCAATGACGTGAAAAACGTGTTAAATGTGTCAAAAACTTGTTAAACGTGTCAAGAATGTGAAAAACATGTTAAGTATGTTAAAATGTGTTAAACGTGTCAAAAACGTGTTAAACGTGTCAAAAACGTGTCAAAAACGTGTTAAAAACGTGAAAATCATGTTAAACATGTCAAAAATGTGTTTAACATGTCAAGGACATGTTAAACTTGTCAAGGATGTGAAAAACGTGTCAAGGACGTGAAAAACGTGTTAAATGTGTCAAAACGTGTTAAACGCGTCAAAACATGTTAAACGTGCCAAAAACGTGTTAAATGTGTCTAAAAAGTGTTAAACGTGTTAAAAACGTGAAAATCATGTTAAACGTGTCAAAAACATGTTAAACGTGTCAAGGACGTGTTAAACGTGTCAAGGACATGAAAAACGTGTTAAATGTGTCAAAAACGTGTTCAACGTGTCAAGAACGTGAAAAACGTATTTAATGTGTCAAAACGTGTTAAACGTGTCAAAAACGTGTTAAACGTGCCAAAATCATGTTAAACGTGTCAAAAACGTGTTAAACGTGTCTAGGACGTGTTAAACGTGTCAAGGGCGTGAAAAACGTGTTAAATATGTCAAAAACGTGTTAAACGTGTCAAGGACGTGAAAAACGTGTTATATGTGTCAAAACGTGTTAAACGTGTCAAAACGTGTTAAACGTACCAAAAACGTGTTAAACGTGCCAAAAACGTGTTAAATGTGTCAAAACGTGTTAAAAACGTGAAAATCATGTTAAACGTGTCAAAATGTGTTAAACGTGTCAAGGACGTGAAAAACGTGTTAAATGTGTTAAAAATGTGTTAAACGTGCCAAAATATGAAAATATATTAAACGTGTTAAAAATGTGTTTAATGTGTGAAAAACGTGTTAAACATGTCAAAAAATGAAAAATGTGTTAATTTGGAATTACAATTCTAACCTAAAAAGATTAGAATTGAGAACTATAAAATTACACTATATTGAATTACATTGGAATTCTAATTCCAATTCTAATTCTTAATATTAAAGTGTCTAACAAACATAAGAGTTGGAATTGAACCCTCCAATTCCAATTCCAATGCCAATTCCAGGGTTATCAAACACACCTTTACTAATTTTTATTTATTTTTATTCACATTAGTCGGGAAATTTGATCAAATGACCCCCAAGAGAGGGTTCATCTCAAAACTAACCCTTATAAAATATTTTTGAAAAAATATATATTTTTTTAAATTTTGACAATTTTACCCTTACTATTTTTTATTATTATTCACGTTTACCCTCTTTTCCCTCTCATTTTCTCTCCTCTCTCTCTCTTCTCCGACCCTACGACTGTTGTCCCATCTCTCCTTCTCCTTCTCATCTCCCCGACTCCTCAAGCAACGCCGTAGGACGACGAGACCCACATTCAATGTCAGAGGACGAAAACAAGTTCCCCGACTCTAGCAGCATCACCGAACCACAAACGCATGCAACTATAGACCTGACCGACCAGCATCATCGCCATAAAAATAGGTATGTTAATTTCTTTCATTCCCATTTAGTTGAACACTCCATAGCTGAAATAAAATATGAAATATGTTTGGTATGTTTGCAATGTTGTGTGAAAATGCGCACAACACAAATTGTGCCCCACGCAATTTGCATTGGCTTCCCACGCCCCACGCAATTTGCGTTTACTTCTCACGCCCCACGAAATTTGCGTTTGTGTCCCACGTCCCACGCACCACACCACGATAATATGGTTTTATTTACTACGCTAACATTTCAATTTGTATTAATTACAGATCCCAATTTATTTGTTAGCTGTTTTGTCCTCTATGATGGAGAGTGGAAAGATGATGATGGAGTTAGTTCTTTTGTCTTAAGTTCATGCATAGGTGTGACTCTATCCATAAATACTACGTATAATGAATTAACTGACATTGTCTATGATGCTATTCGTGTGGACAAATTGAGATATGATTTAGTGTTCAAAGTCAAGTATAATTTGGTTTTAAAAACTGCTCCTCCTATTGTTATCCAATATGATAGAGATGTGATGTTCTATGCAAAAGAAATTTCGACTTCATCCCACCAGCTTCGCACTCCTCTGTGTGTCTCTTTAGTAGAGAAGTCACTACATTTACACTCAACTCATGAAAGTAAAATACCATGAGAGGAGGTTCCTCAATTCCCTATATTTGAGCAGGATGTATTACAAAGTCAAAATGACATACACCATGTACATGAAGGATAACAAGTCTCATGTTTGCGTCCGAGTGAATTGGTTGCTAGTACCCCTCCTTCTTTTGCACCCCGACAACCCATCACTTTCCATATGAGGAAAACATCCAGCCATAATGAGTTGCTTGATTCATTTGAATCAATCGAGGTTGAAACACATGCTCAATTAACCCTTGAAAGTAGATTGGAAGTGGGTACGTTTTTTGAGGACAATAAAGAAATTCAATTGAGGGTGCATAGACATGCGATGGCTATTCATTTTGAATTCAAAGTGGATAAGTCAACAAAAGATCTTTGGTTTGTGAAATGTGTGAATGAGAACTACAAGTGAAGATTGCGTGCTGTGAAAGAAAATTTCAGGAGATGTTTGAGATTCGAAAATTAGTAAAAGAACACGCATGCTCAATTTTGACAAGGCAAAAGAATGTGAGGAAATCATCATCATGCGTAATTGCGGAGTGCATCAAATGTAAGTACATGGACCATCACCATGACCACATGCCTAAGAAAATAATGGAAGACATGCAGACAAGCTATGGGTTTAAGCTGGCCTATAATAAGTGTAGAAATATCTTCAAATATGGAAAGTCAGTAGCAAATCAATCAATTAGACTAATTGATTTGCTAATTGATCGAGAAACTAATTGATTTTCAAATTGATTGAAGATTTGATATTAAATCAATTATATGATTTTATTGTTTAAATCATTTCCTTTTTGCATATGTAATGTTCACTATTTAAGCACTGGAGTACTTATGTAAGAAACAACAAAACACAAGAAATAAAATTTCTCTCTTTCTCTTCTTTATTTTTTCTATATGGTATCAGAGCGGGTTTTTTCATCTTGAAGAAACCGACTCACAATTTCCCGCTGCCTCCTCCAATGGTGGAAATAACCATTGGAGGAGAACTTAAATGATTCTATAATCTCATATTTCTCTAAAATTATTATCACAAATCTCAGTGTATTTTTTTCCATAGTTCAGTCGAATCTGTATCGAGTATCGTCTTCATGTATCGACAAATTTCTTTCAACATTTTATCTGTTCAAAAATTATCATTTTTCACTTTAAGAGCTGAGCCAAGAGCCAAGAGCAAGAGCAAGAGCAAGAGCAAGAGCAAGAGCCAAGAGCCAAGAGCCAAGAGCCAAGAGCCAAGAGCCAAGAGCCAAGAGCCAAGAGCCAAGAGCCAAGAGCCAAGAGCCAAGAGCCAAGAGCCAAGAGCCAAGAGCCAAGAGCCAAGAGCTAAGAGCCAAGAGCCAAGTGCCAAGTGCCAAGTGCCAAGAGCCAAGTGCCAAGAGCCAAGAGCCAAGAGCCACTCTTCTAACTAAGTGAATCATGATTTTTGAATCAGTCAAATTGATAGAATGTCATCAACAATTTATCGGCAACACCCTCTTCAATCTCTGTCAAGGCTTTATTACACTCCTTTACGTTACATCCCGCAATCAGGTGACTAACATACTCACCAAGCCGACTCAAGGAAGCATGTGCCAAGTTGGGAAGTCTCAACATCTACTACCCAACTTGAGGGGGAGTGTAGAATTATCTTTGAAGAAAAAAAATAATTCCAAGAATGGAATGTTGAGAAAGTCAGCAGCAAATCAAACAATTAAATTAATTGATTTGTAAATCAATCAATTAGACTAATTGATTTGCTTGATTTGCTAATTGGCCGTTGATTATCAATTACATGATTTTACTATTTAATTATTTCATTTTCTGCTAATGTAATCTTACTATTTAAGCACTAGACAATCTTATGTAAAAATCACAACAAAAACACAAGCAATAAAATTTCTCTCTTTTCATAAATTTTCTACATGTAGAATTATCTTGGAAGAAAAAAAATAATTTAAAGAATGGAATGTTGAGAAAGTCAGCAGCAAATCAAACAATTAGATTAATTGATTTATAAATCAATCAATTAGACTAATTGATTTGCTTGATTTGCTAATTGGCCGTTGATTATCAATTACATGATTTTACTATTTAATTATTTCATTTTCTGCTAATGTAATCTAACTATTTAAGTACTAGACAGTCTTATGTAAGAATCACAACAAAAATACAAGCAATAAAATTTCTCTCTTTTCTAAAATTTTCTACATGGTATCAGAGCAGGTTTTTCCTTCTTGAAGGAACCTATTCACAATTTTCTGCTGCCTCCTCCAATGGTGGAAATAGCCATTGGAGGAGAACTCAAATGATTCTATAATCTCAAATTTCTATAAAATTATTATTTATCTCAAATCCCAGTGCGTTTTTTTTCATAGTTCCGTCGAATCTGTATCGAGCATCATCTTCGTGTCTCGACAGATTTATTTTTTCTCCTTTTTTGGCAAGCATCATCTTCATGTCTCGACAGATTTCTTCCAACATTTCAGCTGTTCAAAAATTATCACTTTTCACTTCAAGAGCTGAGCCAAGAGCCAAGTGCCAAGAGCCACTCCTCTAACTAATTGAATCATGAATTTGAATCAATCAAATTGAAAGAATGTCATAAACATTTCCATCTCCTCGACAACATCCTCTCCACTCTCATAGCTGCCCAATGCCTTTCCTATTAGGTGACTAACATTCTAATTAAAGCTCTTTCAAGTCGATTTGAGAAAGTATGTGGAAAGTTGGGCAATCTCAGCATTATTACCCAACTTGAGGGGAGTGTAGAAATATCTTCAAATATGGAAAGTCAATAGCAAATTAATCAATTAGACTAATTCATTTGCTAATTGACCGAGAAACTAATTGATTGAAGATTTGATATGAAATCAATTATATGATTTTATTGTTTAAATCATTTCCTTTTTTGCATATGTAATGTTCACTATTTAAGCACTGGAGTACTTATGTAAGAAACAACAAAAACACAAGAAATAAAATTTCTCTCTTTCTCTTCTTTATTTTTTCTATAATAAGACTTTGAGGTCTAGGGAAATGGCCTTAATGTCGGTCCGATGAACTGTGGAGGAATCCTATAAAAAATTGACATCATACCTGTTCATGTTGGCGAAGAATAACCTGGGTACCATAACTGACATCTAGACGGATGAGCATGGCCACTTCAGGTATATGTTCATGACCCTAGGCTTCTCAATTAGGTGTTTTAGAAAATGTTGTCGTCTTACATTGTGCGTCGATGTCAATTTTCTTAAGCACAATGTTGGAGGTCAACTATTGGTTGTGATTGCATTGAATGCGAATGAACAACTATATCCCATTACTTTTGGCGCCGTTGATTCCGAGAATAATAACTCTTAGACATATTTCATGCAACAACTTAGAGTGACAATTGGAGTAGTCCCGGTTCTCGTCTTCGTATCTAATAGACATCCAAATACTGCCAATGCCTTATCCGCGGTTTTTCCATAAGCACATCACGGTGAATGCACATACCACATCAAAATGAATATTATGGCCAAATTTAAAACTGATAACTGCTACGTTGAGTTTAATATGGCTTCATGCACATATACAGTGCCACGGTTCTATCAATATTTTGACAATATCAAGGATAAGGACCATCGGATTGCTGCTTATCTGGAACAAATAGGAATTGAGAGATGGAGTCGTGCATTTTTCACTGGTTTGCGATATAGTCAAATGATAAACAATTACGGTGAGAGCTTTAATAGTCAGAGTAGAAATGCTAGGAAATATTCCATAACAGCATTAACTGAGTATTTACAATTCACACTACAAGATTGGTTTCATAATAGAATAGAAAAATCTTCCAACCACACAGAACGTTTATCTCCATATTATGAAAAATTCTTACGTGAACAAGTCGAGAATGCCAGATTCTACAACATTAATCCGCTTAACCGATACCGTGTCTGGAAAAATGCGTCGGGCACTTGGAGACACCCATTGTAAGAAGAGAACCAAACCCGATTTGCTTCACGGCTTCCCTCTGTTCTACGCTCAATTTAGGAATCAGTTGAGCGAGGCCATGAGGTGACGATCTTGTTAGGAATGTCAGTTTCCGTTTCTTGATGGTTTTGGTTTTTTGGGGAGATGGTGGTAACTCTTCATCGAATAGTGTAGTACACGGAGAAATATTAGTGGTTTCTAGGGGTGGTTTTGGTAACTCTTCATCGATTGGTGGAGTGGATGTAGGAATAACATTGGGTTTTTTTTTGTGGGGGAAAAGGTGGTGGTAAAATCTCATCAAAATGTGTAGTACCTGCAACAATATCAGTAGCATCGACAGCAACTGTGGAAACTGATTCAGCAGTCGATGACTTCGTATTCGTCTTCGTATTTCTCTTCCTCTTCCTTTCATATGTAACCAAGTTATTAAACCTCGAAGTCATTATTTTTGGTGGGATAGCATAAATCAGTATTCAACTAAATAAATGGAATAAACATGTGTAAAATTAGTAGAAAAAATATAAACACAATAAGATTAACCTACCTCTCTGGTTTATTGCGGGGATTGACGTTGGATGCATGATTGGGGGCAGTTTCGTTTTCGTTTATGCTCTTACAAACCTGCAAGACGACCTCTCGGGAGTCGATGGTATCCACTTCCATGTTGTTGCCTTGGTTCTCTGACATCTTTAGAAGAAATCCTTGTAGAATAGAAGAAATCTCTAGGGTTTCAACGTTGAGTATTTGGATGATCGTCGGGAGATAGAGAGAGAAGAATATGAACAGTTGCTTATGAAAATGAAAATGATGGAGAGTGGGATTGTAGCGGGAAATTGAAATTATAACAACAATTAATTGAAGCGAATAAATATTCGTTCTATATCGTATCTTCGTAAAAAAATTCATAAAATAATTTAAAACTAAAAACTATTATTTGAAGCGAAGATTTATTCGCGGGATGTAAATGTACGGGTAAGTGAATTTACATGACAGACAAGAGGTCTTCTCATGGGAGGGAAACGGGTTTTACATGAACGTCAGGCTAAAAATATATGAAAAGAAGAAATATTCGCTTTCAATCGTCTCGTCGTAAAAAAAATTAAAAAAATTGTGAAGTAATTAAAGCGAACATTTGTTCGTTTCCTGCATGTCATTTTTAATTAATTGAATTAATATTTAGTAAACGGAAATATAAAATTAATAATAAAAAAAGACTAAAGTGATTAAAGCGAAGATTTGTTCGGTTGTTGCATGTGATTTTTAATAAATTGAATTAATATTTAAAGAATGAAATTATAAAAATAATGTCAATTTTGGTCTTTACATAGACGGGTAAGTGTAATTACATGACAGACAAGCGGTTTTCTCATGGGTGGGTTGGGGGGTTTACATGAGGTTTTTATCAAAATTAATTTAAGCGAATATATCTTCGCTCCTGAGCGTCTACCGGCAAAAAAAAAATAAACTAAAAAACTAAAAAATAAGAATGAATTAATTGAAGCGAATATTAGATCGTTGCATGTCATTTTTAATTCATTGAAGTAATATTTAATAAACGGAAATTTAAAATCCCTGTAATTTTGGTCTTTACATAGACGGGTAAGTGTATTTACATGAAAGACAAACGGTCTTCTCATGGGTGGGTATGGGGGGTTTACATGAGGGTCAGGGCTCCTGGGCGTGCAAATCTTCACTCCAGTCGCTTTTCACCCTTTCCTATGACACGGTGCCCGGAGCGAAGATATCTTATCCGGGTTTCATATGAATATTATAATATTTCCTGGCGTTAACAGGCGCTGCCGTTAACGGCGTCTGGTGTGAACCCGGAATGAAACACGGATTTCGGATCTCCCTCCCTCCATCTCCTACCCAGATTGATTTATTATTATAATAATAATGCTGCAATCTGATTGGTCCGCAACAGGGGAACACGGGAATCGGTAGCAAAAGATCTGAATTGCTCAATCAGACCTGTAAGAAAGTGATGTTATTTGCATGTGCTTCATTATTTTGTGCTATTTTATTATCAATGTGAAAGAAATGATAAAATCAGACCGAAAAGAAAGAAAATAAAATCCACAAATGCCTCGAATAATAAATAGTACTTTTCATAAATAAGATTTATTTGCTTCAAGGGCTTCCTTGAGTTTTGTCCCGAGAGCAAATGCTAGTGGTGGAGGGACAGCATTTCCAATTTGTCGGTGTTTGTGCTGAATATTCCCAAAAAGCTTGTAGCTATCTGAAAAGCCCTGCGACGTAAATATAAACATATATATATGGTCATGACATTATTTTTCATAAATTAATCAAAATAAAACCTCAAAGGAGCTCATATCAACTTGGAGCTCGACTCTCTTAATAAATGCAGCATGTGCATGAACTGTTTTTGTTTTAGATTACATATTAATGTTTATTTAGAAAAGAAAAACTCATTCCTTTTCAACGAAAGTATTAGTCCCCAAAATAAAACATAACTAGAACTTCTCCATAGGATAATAGTGATTCAATCAATAAGTTTTTCAAAAAGCTATATGCACATAGAATTAGCCCAAAGAAAGGAATCTAAGAATTTTGTTGGGAAAATAAGAAGAAAAAAGGCGGGTAATGAACTTACTTGTGATCTAGCACACTCGCGAACAGTAATAATCCTATCCTGGTTTGGATGGAAGCACATCCCAACCTTGCCCGCAGGTTGTGGGTTTGTGAGAGGTTGGAAAATTTCCTTCCCAATCCATCCTTCCATACAGACCTTTCCACTGGTTATTCCTTTTTGAAGAGTTTAGCAGGAACCCAGGTATCAAATCCTTATATTGTTCTTTGCTCAAACGGACCTGTAAGGAGAAGATGTTATTTGATTGTTCTCCATTACTTAGTGTCATTTATGCTCAATGAGACAGAAAATAATGCAACTATTAGTAGTTACCTTCTCATTTGGAAGATCACGCCAATCAGCACCTGGACGAATAGGAATTCTTTTACATCTGATTAGATTAATCTCATTCATTTCTTTAGATATGTGATCCGTTAAAACTTCCATATTGTCTCTTATTATCTTCTGAAACCAGGACATTGGGTCCACTCCATACTGCAGAAGCAAAAAAGAAGAAGTTGTTATTGTTTGATGTTTGTGATGTCAATCAGTCTTATTGAACCAAAGACAGAACACATACTTTCATGGATGTTACTGAAGCCCCACTGTTAACAGCAGGAAGATCGCCTATGGTATCTCGAACAGTGATTGAACGAAGTGGAGCACCTGATGAGGTACTTCTAACAGCAACGTGAATGAACAGTTCTGTTTAAGTTGATCTTAAGATTTGGAGTGGCAAATACATGAACTGGTTCAGGCCAATCAGGTAGCTTCTCATCAGGTGCGGCTGCCCATATAAATGTCCGCTTCCTCGATTGCGATATACCATAAGCCCCAGCTTCCAAAACGCCAAATCTCACCTGCAAATTAAAAAATATATATACGTCAATATAAATGTCTGCATTTCTTTTATGGAAAAGGATTACAAAATTTCATAATTTCATAATTACATGAAAGTAGCCATGAAAACAACCTAACAAAAACAATACAAGTCTTGATATTTAGAAGGAAATAATTTCTTTACATTTTAATTTCAGGAAATTAAGAATAAAGAAAAAGGCATCCATAAAAGAAACTGACTGTTGAAAATATGATTTACCTGATAACCCATCTCGATAAGTGATGCTAGGGTTAAGCGAAATGTCTGTCCTTTATTGAATGAAACAAAGTTCATCACATTCTCTAAAAGGAAATACTTGGGCCGGTAGTAATCCGCAAAAGATAAGAATGCTAAGATCATTTCACACTGAAGCTCACTCCAGGAGCTCTGATTAAATCTATTCATCAAAGAAAAACCCTGCAAATAGGTATACAAAACAATCTAAATACATGCGTCCTACAACACATTTTTTCATGATCCCAACTTTGATGAATTTTTTTTCAGTGTGCAAATAGTATTAAGAAAACAATGAATTATACATTCAAGAATTCTTAAATACACGTATCAATAATCGGAATAATAAAGGATTGGGTTCAAAGATGAAAAAGGTCCTTAAAAGGTTGAAATATACATGAACTATTATTAACAAGGTCATTTAATTCAAAACACTAAATGTGCATGGGTCATTTCTGTTTCTTCAATGTTTGTTTAGTCAAAACATAAATGCATGAACCTTATGTCCTTTTATTTTTCTTCACTTTCTGCTTTGAAAAGTTGTTAACATGCAAGGAAAAACAAAAAGTCAAACATTCACGAAGAATCTAATCATTTACCTTTGAAATGTGAAAATATATATTAATAGAGTTGCCATGAATGAGACTTTAAATAATACAAACACCATACATACCAAATTGTTAACGTTGAATTGGTAACAATTATAGTATACCTGACATGGAGGTCCTCCATTTATGAAGTCAACTTGTCCCGGCATAGGCAATTTATTCATCAGCTTCTTATCAAGATTTTTGGCCAATTCTGTAGCCTCAGAAGTTGAAATGCAGTCATGGGAATCCCCACATGCATCCATGATTGCCCTAAATATCATCCACAAATAGTCAATTATTGAGGACATAAAGAGTTGCAACAATTCTAAAAACGGATAATAAATTATCTCGTCAGAAATAGAAAATGAAAATATATATATATATATATACAAGGCAAGCAAAAGAATAGTGACATTACTTCGTACCTTAGATGATTTTGTCTGAAAGCTTTCCCGGCAGCTTTCTCATACTCAATGGCCCACTTGGTTTCACAAATACAAGTGATGCCAATTTTACTAGAATCTATATAAGCTAATAATCATCAATTTTATCAGTACAGAAAGTACTTGCCTGATTGTCTTAGCCCTTCCGATAAACCACCACAACTAGCAAAAATATCGAGGGTTGATAAGGGAGTAATGAGATTATCCTTCCTTTTGTTTTTGTTTCCTATTGCATCTATACCTTTTGAGAAACTTTCTTTCATATGAGTTGGCAACTGTAGAAAAATAGCAAACTTAAATGAGAAGTGGACATTCCTCATATATATTGTAAAAAATATTTAATTACCTGGTCGATTTTGCCACTTTTATGATAAAAAAAACAATCGCAGTAGAAGATATGATCGAAAACTCCCAAAGGCTGCACATGTGAAACATCTTGTTTTCTCCTTATTTCACATTTACCCTTAATTGCTGTTATAGGAAGACTCACTATTTCTCCACTGTAGTATACCTACATAATTATCAAAGAAGAATCAAAAACACATACAAGATAATATAAAGGAAAATATCCATATTTACAATTATATTTATTTTTAATGAAATAAATAATCACGTGACATTAAAATTACCTCTCGAATATTGGATCGATATGCTATATCAGCAGAAATGTCCTCTGATCTGAAAAATCTTCGAATTTTAACCCTAAGGGATTTATGATCCACTTTTCTAGTATTATTTATGACTACGATTTCCACTAGTTGACCAACGACGTAAACTTTCAATCCCACGTTTCTTCCTCCCTTGAAAATTTCACACTTTTTTTTTGTTAACCTCAAAATAAGAAGGACCCAAATATAAAATATCATTGAGGTAATACTCATCTCCCATAAATGTGAAACCAGTTGAAGTAGGAACTATCTTAAACATCTCTTTCTCCCTTAGAATTCTATTTTTTTCACAAGAATGGCACATCCCAGTACCAAGGCCTATGGTATCTTTCTGAAAAGAGAAGAAACCACCCTCATCAGGGCAATATAGGAATTTGCAGAAATATTCAACGGACAAACCTTTGTTTTTTCTATCTTCAGCTTTATCCCTGTCTAATTTATCCCAGATAGAATTTTCCTTCCTATGCTGATAACCCCATGGCATTGAGCGGATCTCCACAACTAAGTTTTGCACAATATCACTTAGATCAAATACCAAACAATTATTTGTCAAAAATACTTCCCTTTCATTGGCAGTATCCCCGAGAACTGTCTGAAACCCTTTTACCATCAATCTACCATGAGCCATCTTTCTTGCATTTGAATTCTCAAAAAAATATTCAATTAGACAAATAGAAGGTTCCACCAACTTATTTGACTCAACAAGCACGGAACAACCTATCGACACAACACTTGCACGAACTATCGCTTTCTTATAAATAACATTACCGTCATTCATTCCAACTGCCTCTCCATCCCATCTAATTTCTCCGTTCGAAGTGTGTGAAGTCAACTGATCCAGCTTTTCACAATGGCAGATGGTTAGGATTTTAATTTCTTCTTCGAGCTCTTGTTTATCGTCGTCTGGTTGCATCTCGTCAGCTTCACGTTCCCTCTCGTCCATCTCAGAATCGGCCAAGTCATTATAGCAAGATGCTCTAAAGATTCTATGGACCAGTTTTGTTATAGTGGCTGGCATAGCCATTTTTTTCGACTTTGTTGAAGTCAGCATTCGTGCACTTGGATTCAGATTCCTTTTATCCTTATCTATTACTGCATTTTTCTTCAATAGCCACTTGGTATGATGTCTTTGTTCCATTTCTTCGTTAAGACCTTTCGCGAAAGAAGATCTTTGTATGAATTGATCCGGGAACTCAACAAACTGTTGCAAGATAATTTGTCCATGAACTATTACATACCTCTCCACTGTTTTTGGATCAGATGAAATGTAAGCTTGATGATTCTTCTCAAATTCAGCCACTTTCTTAATGACTTTAGAGAAAGAAATACGCGAAACTCTGGGTTGTTCCTTTAGCATGGTGATGATGCCAATAGCAAGCCTTGCTGTTTTTAGCACTGGTTCATACCATGGAAGATATTGTTTTGATGGTTTTCCAAGTCTATACCTAAAAACAAAGGGGAGAAGAGAAGATCAAAATATGATAAATAAACTTTTTTTGCAAACACATTAAATAATAATATATCTTACCATGCCAAATCTGTTCTGATTGAGATAAAGATCATTGAAGGCTCAAATTCAATCATCCATTCCTTTATTGCACTCAGGTATATTGGAATTCCCTCCACGTCAGAATTGTCTTCTCCATCAAGTAGATACTCACTTCCATCATCATCTTTCATTCTACCCGATCCAAAAATTACTACATCCATATTTGCACAAGATCTCATCGGTAGGAGCTCCAAGCTAATGAGGCGAGAATCCGAATTATAGAGAGACCAATTGTGCAAGATTGCTTTAGGAAGTTCATTCGAGCTACTTGTCTTGTACCACTCATCAAATATGAGATACTCATCAATTTCCTGAAAAGTAGATTTATAATATGCAGGGAGTGGATAGCCATTTGCAATCTCATCTTCGTTAGTTTTTATATAATACTTCTTTGCTGGAGCAGTTGTGCGCTTCCTCTTGCTTTGACTCTTATATTGCCATTTGCAATCTCATCTTCATCTTCGTTAGTTTTGTTTGTGAAAGTCACAAACCAATTTTGGGACTATCCCTATATCATCAACATGAGCTGACCGACTCTCTTGCTCTTTAGCCTCTTCTTCGATCTCCAGTGAACTTTTATGATGTGTTATCATAACTGGCATTGATGATGAAAGATTTTGACATTCATCCCTAAGGGAAGTAAGAACAGGAAGCCCACAAAAGAGCTGATCATTTTTCTTAGATGAATAATCGAAGCTAGTTAGTTGTTTGTAAATGAACTCACCATTTGAAATAATGAATTTCCTAATTGATAAACCTTGAGAAATATTCTTACTTCCCCTCATTGAGTGGACAACCTTCCAGAGTAATTTTCATAACTCATATTCGGATCGCCTCCGTTAGATCCGTTAAGTTTATTGAATATTTCTATACAAGCATAAGCTTTTTCATAGAAAATATCATACAACTCTTTGTAGCTACTAGCGGGCTTAACAGATTTGTAGTCAGCTATTTTAGTTGACAACCAGACAACTGGTGAACCATCCTCATAACCAGATATTTCCCATGTTTCCACGCGTCCAAAGGTCAAGCATTTTATTCCTTTCTCCTTGTGCTTGTTGGAACTTTCTTCCAATGGTAATATACGACCAGAAATGAAAATGTCCGTCACTTCCAACATTTCTACATGTTGTGGTTTTCCATTTACATCGTGGAGGACAAAGTCTATTAACCTTCTATTAGGTCGAGGATCATCAACCCCTCTTGTTAAGGCAATAGCTTCTACTTTCTCGTTTACTATTTGATCTCTTCTCTTGGGTATCTGGCGTGTTTTAGTGTGATTCTTAGATCCACCCATTCCTGTAACAGTAATAAATTTGTGAATTCATAAAAAGTATGTCAAATATAAAATAAAAAATGCACAAACCCTGAAGACTGGAAGTACAAAACTATTTTCTTTTTGTTTTCAAAACTAGACTGCAGGATCAAAAGAAACATAGTATTATGTAAAATTACAATTGATACAACATATGCATGTACAAGAAATATATTGAACTAAAAATATGGACAACGAATGTCTCAATTTCTCGTTGATATAAGCTTGGAACTTATATTATAAATTAAAATAAGCCATCAACATATTTGATAAAATCAAAGTCATCATTTTTTAATGGAGAGAAACGACAAACTAATTTCTTTCCGACAAGAAGATTCTTGTCATTTTTGGTACTTGTTATAAATAGGATATTGTAATAATAATAGCAACCACTTAATATAGATTTATTCCAACATTACAAAGGATTCTTTTGGTAAGTTTCACATGTTTGAATTTGAAACAATAATATGCATCCGCGGTTTTGGAGCATTCAATTTACAATCCCAGGAGCGGCTCAATCCAAAGACGACACGTGGTCATTCATACGATTATACATGCATGCAAACTTCTACATAAAAGTCATGTTCATATAGTTTTCGCATTCAAGAGATATATACCCTATGTATATTCAAATCATTTTTGCCTATTGTATTTAATGTTTTCCTTCAAACGAAGCAGCAGGGAGCACACACCATTAGTTTGTTATGTAATAGAGCAAACCAATTTGACGCAAGTCTATTGGTGAGGATGTTGGCAGATTTATGAGAAACATGTTCACGAATGAAATGCAAATCAATCTCTATATATTTTTGTATGAGCATGCAAAACTGGATTGATAAAGAGAAAAAACAACACCAATGTTTTCACACCAGCGAGTAGGAGGTGTTAAGGTGGGGAGATGCAAAGTTTACGTAGCAAGGATTGTAATCAGAGGAGTTCAACAGGGACAAGATTTGAGACTCCTATATCCGTCTCCCAAATCAGATTGTAGAGTTTTGATAGATGTGTTGAATTGATTTTCAACAAGTGTCCAAAATTTGATAAAATTTGAACCAACAATTGCAAATTGAAAACCAAGCAATATTGTTAATGCATAAGTAAAAAAGGCTTTACAGCAACAAAAATATAATTAATAGCCAAATCCTTTCTTGGACATTGAGTCAATCCATTTCTACAATCAGAAATTCCCTTAACTTAATTTATAAACAAATCTATTTGTTAGCAAAATTGACATGCTCAAAAGATCACTTACCATTCCCAATCTACACTTTTTTTTCTTCTGAAAATCATTAGGATCCAAGAAAAATGAAAAATACAACAGCATGAAGTATCTATCTATCATATCAGTGAAAGAAAATAAGGTTTACCTTGCTAAAGCAGCAAAATCCCTTTGGTTCTCTGAAGTGAATCTTGACAGACAACTGCAAAAGCTATCTCTGCCTGAAAAATGAAAATTACAGCAGTTTGATATCTATCATATCAATGAAAGAAGAAAACAAATTTTACCTGTAGCAAAATCCCTCTAGTTCTCTTAGGTGATTCTCTCTGTTTCTGAATTCCCGTTCTCCCCGATTCAGCAAGCCAATTTTTTGTTGCCAATTCCGTAAGTATAGGGAAATTAAACCCTCCATTTAATAAATTTAATAGATTCTCATAATCAGGCGTAATCTTATAAAGATTCATCTTCTTTTTTAAAGTCAATAAATTTATTAACTTTACCAGAAAAGTTAATAAATGACATTAATAACACTAATTGCAACCAAATCTCCGAAAATTTCCTCAATCTAAAGAATGAAATAAATTTATGATATCGCAAAACCGAATAGGCTTCGAGGAATTTGGGTATTTCACCATTTGTACTTTGGCTTCAAAAGTTGGAAAGTAGAAAGCCAATTAGGAAGCAGCCAAGCCACCATTAACAACTCTCGAAAATAATTTACTAAAAACCTTAAATTTCGTGTTTTTGGAATTGGTATGTATACATAACGACTGTGGGTGTGACTGACCTTTGTGAGAACAAATAGAGTCAGAGTGAGAGTGAGAGTGATGTCCTAACGGAAACAGTTGTTGCAATTTTTACCCTTTTACTCTCCACCAACCCAAGAAGCTATGTAGAAAAAAATTCAAGACATAAAAGTTGTCTAAGAAAACAAAGATAAAATTAACACAAACTTTGTCTTTCTCTTGATCAATGTATTTGTCTTTTTTTTCTTGTTTTTGATAGTTAGGTCTTTATTTATGACTCTATTTTTTCCCTAACTTCATGTTTTGGTGTTAAACTTAAAAGGCAATTTGTATTCATTTAAAACATGAACTTTTTAAAAGAATCAAATTAATTTTATCAAACAAAATTTTGAAAACAATATACAAAATCTCATTCATATCCCTGGTTATCACAAAATCCTTGCAACCCATTATGTAAAGAATCATCTTGAAACTTACATTTACTTCAACTTCTTATTATTATAATTAAACTATTATAATTTGCTTGAAGAATAAAAGACAATATAAGCTCATTCAATGACTTTGGCATTCAACATCTCGATTTTGTAGCCATTAGAAAAGCAAGATCACTCACTCCCTTATTGGAAGTAGAAATAAGCAAAAAGTTAAAGATTACCATTAATATCTACTGATAGGAAGAAGAATGAATATAGCAATTAATAAATAACAGAGCAACTTCAATTCAAGCTGAAGAAACTTATTTAATGATTGGATGGAAATAAAAAACAAGGAAATTCGACTAAACTTAAATTTGGACCGCTATTTGGAAAAACTTTCAATTTTATTCATATAACTGACCTATCCTAGCTCTTCCACCATCCAAATTTAAAAGGGTACACATTTTAGAATGAAATTAGGTATCGGGCGAAGTATTTGAATAACGGAAAAAATGTATAAAGGTCATTTTTATTCTGTGTCTATTTCACTTTTGTTCTCGTACAATCTAAATAACCATAGTTGGAGTTTTCATCTCAAATTGCCATCGATCAATTCTTTGATGTCCAAGCTTAAAGAAGCTCAGTTATTTGAACAATCTGGTGTGCACTAACATTTGTTATGAATTGTTTCACAAGAAATTAATCAAAAGATTAAAAAAGTTCATTTTTTTTACTCAAACAAAGTTACATCCTTGATAATTGAAAACTAAGGGGATGAAGGTATATAATGATCCATTTAAAAAGACTTTTTTTTTTTTTAACTCAATTTAATTTCAAATTTTGATTTAGATACATCATACATACAAACATAAAAATAATGTATATAATTTTGTTCAAAAGAAATCAAGTGAAACATGATCACATTCCAAACATTAGAAATTTTCTCATCATTTGTGCTTCATTTAGAAAACAACCCAAATTTAAAGTTCATGTGTAGTTTATATTTTCCACTTAAATGATTAAATATGCCAAGTTGATCATTCCTTTATTTTATTTTAAATCAAACAATATTAAACTCATTTGAATATTACCAAATGCAAGACCATTTAGTATAAAATGTGATTATTTGTAATTATTACATGTAGAGTTGAGAAAAAATAAATACAAAATCACTAGTATATGTTTATGAGGAACATATTTATTATTTATTTAGCATAATTCTTTTTCTTTTTTAATTATTATTCTTATTATTGGGCAGGGAATCCGGGTCTTTGCGGCCCCCCACTTCAAGCTTGCACTTCCAACACAAACTCAAACTCAAAATCAACTTATCAGGGTATTTTGTGAGAAGAGGGTGTGGAAAAGAATTTCATTAATTGTTTTGAATTATCTTTTAAAAGATAGGGGACCTTCTTTGCGACCCTACCCTTGGTCGCCTTGAACAACTTGGCGAAATCCAAATCAACGCAGAAATAAATCGCAATATTTAGGAACATTTAAGACACTTTGGGGAGCTTAGTTTTTCTAATGGTTAGAAACCAATAAGAATAACCAATAATGGAGATGAAAATACAGATAGAATGGATTGAAAAACAGTAGAGTTAAAGTGGGAATAGAATATGAATAAGGTGATATAGGATTTGTCATTGTGGCTACAATATTCAACAAACATAAGATATCACTGATTACCCTTTATATACTACATTTGGTAGGCATAACTATTACATAAAATGGCCCATGGTTTTAGAGAATAATAACTCATGGAAAATAAGAGGTTTCCGATATATATATACATCTACATAGCAGAATATTATGCACATGCAACCATATGAAAACACTTTATGCGTATGTCTCACTAAGTTTTTTTCCAAACGTGATCTCATCAGTCCTTTGATAAATGCTCATCACACATCACCATAAGAAAAAGGAATGGAACCGAGGGCTCACATATATCAAATTGAACGAATTCATTTGCTAAAAGTAACAGGTAAATGTTCCATGTTTATCAAGTGTCAGATAGATTAGCAAAAGTAGTATTAAAAATCATAAAGATGTTTATCCTTGAGGAAACCGTTGAAATGAGCTGGTGGAACAATTGTCGGCCAACTAAACACTGAAGTGACCAACCCGAGTTGTTGAAACGGTGCTGGAAACTAAAGTTTGATCCCACAGACAACGATAAAAAGCGAGGATGAAATCGGGTTGTTGAGGCAGAACCTTTAAAAGATGTCTGAAAATCCCCAATCTTTTCCCGGCTGAAGACTGACGATTTGCAGCACGCCAGATGCTTGTTGAAAAGCGTAGGAGAAACTCTCTTCTCGTATGGTATAAGCGAAGAGTAAAAGGAGTTAATTTAGTGCAGTATGCCATGGGGGAGCTGGGAGCATAGAAGTGAAATTTGGGTTGTTTTAAGATTCGATAAACCTGTAAAAGAAGTTGCCCCCAGAATCCTCCAGAAACTAAATAAGGGTTTTTAGTGTACGATTATGATTGACAATGCGAATCAAGAGCTCCAAGATGACGATGAGGACGGTTGCGACTTCACTTTCTGTGTGTATCGGAAGCTTCTATTGGAATAAATAATGTCAAATAAGGAACGCCTATCTCTCTCCACCTCCTTCGGCTGGCGTTGCGGTGGACGGTGGCTGGCTGGCTGGCTGGCTGCTTATCTCTCAAAAAATAAAACTTTTAATTTGAACAAAATTAAATTATTAATGCACTTTTTTTTTTAATAATCTTGTAAGTATCAATTTGTTTCCTTGGTTCTATGAAAAACGCTTTGTTTTGGTTGATTTATTTTTTTATAAATTTATTTGCTTAGATTTATTTCGAATCTTATAAAATTGGACGAAAAGATCATTTTTTTAAAGGTTGTCTCTATAACGTGAGATGAAGAATCAAATATAGGATTCTAACCAAATTTAAGAGTCGTCGTTTAATTTGTTTTTAAAAAATTAGGAAATAATTTTTTTTTTAGAAATAAAGGTTCGGTGTTTGGTGACGTGTGGAAAATGGTCTCGGCGATGTAGTTCAAAATAATTGGCCTTCAAACTTGAAAATTCTTACCCTAGTGTTTGAGTTTAAAACCTATGATTGTTCGTATAAAGTTTATAGCCTACATCTAAAAGGGATTATGCCTTTATTGTTCTTAGAATTTTTTCTCATTATTTTGAAGCAAATTGTGATATCACAACATTAATGAAATTTGAGATTTAAGCATCTCCTAAAAATAAAAATTATGGAATTTTTATTTTTGGTTAAGAAAAATATTCTTCAATATTATTTTATTTTTTCAATTTTTTATAAAATGTTTTGAACATTTAAAAGTGGAAACAATCTGAAATAATCAAAAATAGAAACAAACAAGTCCCTTCCAAAGGCTCAGATGAAGGTTGGGTGCGGCTTAGGCTCGGGAGACTGGCCTCGAGAGTAGATCCTCAGCTTGCATGGTTCTATGGGGCTCGGTGTTGACTTGGGTAAATATAAAGGCAATGAAAGTTTTGATCCAGGTTCAAGACGCAGAGGGAGCTTCAAAACTTCCAGGCTTCAGGCTCGGGAAATACTTTGGGGAAATGAATGCTTTAACTTTCCTTATGAATTATTTCAAAATAAATGAATATAAAAATATTGTATTTTGTGAGAAGAGGATCTGAAAGAAAAAAAATTGTATTATTTTTACAAGATTGGGACCTTCTTTGAAAGGTGAAATTTGATCGAATGATCCTAAAACTAACACTCATCTCAAAATTAATCCTTATAAAACGTTTTTGCAAATATAATATTTTTTTAAAATTCTTATCATTTTACCCTTACTCATCTTTATTTTTTTATTCACTTTAGTCGGGAAATTTGATTAAATGACCCTCAAAAGAGGGTTCATCTCAAAACTAACCCTAATAAAATGTTTTTTGAAAATATAATCTTTTTTTTAAAATTTTGACAATTTTACCCTTACTAATTTTTATTATTATTCACGTTTACCCTCTTTTCCCTCTCATTTTCTTTCCTCTCCGGCCCTCCGACCGTTGTCCTATCTCTCCTTCCCATCTCCCTGACTCCCCAAGCAACGCCGTAGGACGACGAGACCCACCCAAGGGCGGACATATCAAGGGGCTGAGGAGCCCACCCCTAGCTCATTCATAATTTTTTTATATACATATAGTTAAGAGGAATGTGTATAAGAATGCAATTTGAAGTTCTTTTAAGCCTTGTTTGAGATAGAGAGAAAGAAATGTTAGATATATTTATTTTATTTTTGTTTGATTTGAATGATTATTTGAATTTTAATTATATTTTAGAAAAGAAGAGGTTAGTTTTGTGTGATTTGAATGATTATTTGAATTTTAATTATATTTTAGAAAAGAAGAGGTTAGATATATTTATTTATTTTTTTTGTTTGATTTGAATGATTGTTTGGATTTTAATTATGTTTTAGAATTTGTCAGATATAATTTTTAATATTTTTATAATTTATGGTTACTTTTTATCTTTCAAATTTATTTATTTTCTTTATATTCAAATCATATTTTATAATAAATAGTTATTTTATTTAAATAATTAATATTAAAGTAGTATATTTCACACTTTCAAAAATAATAATAATATTATTATTTATATAATACCTACTTTGATCTTTTTCTAAATTATATTTTATGAATTTTGTCAGTTACATATCATTTATTTTTTAATTTTTTTTTCCAAATATTATTTTATATTTTTTTTTATAAATCCGCCTTAATGATGACATGAATGAATTCAACTTTCAATAAAAACATATATAAGAGAGTCTTTTAATAAAAATTAATTATTGTTGAAATTTTTATTATTATTATTTACATGTTATAAATTGAATTTGAAATATTATATTATATTTAATTATATGAAAACTTAATTAAAATTTTGTTTTATTAATTTTATTTTAATTTTATAATATATATATTTTTAATATTCCCTTATATATAAGAATTACTCTCTCTCTCTGAGTGATTTTGCTATAATAAAATATAATATTTTGTCATAGTAGAAAATGAATATGGTTTCTTCATTTTTTTTTAATTTTTATTCATTATTTTTTTTATAAATCTAAAAAAAACTAAACTCGTGTTTATACCTTGTTAAATCTATAATTATCTCATTATATTATTCAATCCCATTTAATTTTTTTTTAAACCCATTTTAATTTTTCTTCAAGCCCACCCTAACCGTAATTCCTGGATCCGTCCCTAGACCCACCTGCAATGCCAGAGGACGAAAACAAGTTCCCCGACTGTAGCAGCATCGCCGAACCACAGACGCATGCAACTAAAGTCCTGACCGACTAGCATCATCTCCATCATAATGGGTATGTTAATTTCTTTCATTCCCATTTAGCTGAACACTCGATAGCTGAAATAAAATATGAAATATGTTTGGTATGTTTGCAATGTTGTGTGAAAATGTGCACCACACAAATTGCGCCCCACACAATTTACGTTGGCATCCCACGCCCCACACAATTTGCGTTGACGTCCCACGCCCCACGCAATTTGCGTTTGCGTCTCACGCCCTGCAAAATTTGCGTTTGCGTCCCACGTCCCACGCACCACACCACGATAATATGGTTTTATTTACTACGCTAACATTTCAATTTGTATTAATTACAGATCCCAGTTTATTTGTTAGTTGTTTTGTCCTCTATGATGGAGAGTGGAAAGATGATGATGAAGTTAATTTTTTGTCTTAAGTTCATGCATAGGTGTGACTCTATCCCTAAATACTACATATGACGAATTAACTGACATTGTCTATGATGATATTCGTGTGGACAAATTGAGATATGATTTAGTGTTCAAAGTCAAGTATAATTTGGTTTTGAAACTACTCCTCCTGCTGTTATCCAATATGATAGAGATGTGATGTTCTATGTAAAAGTAATTTCGACTTCACCCCACCAGCTTCGCACTCCTCTATGTGTCTCTTTAGTAGAGAAGTCACTACCTTCACACCCAAATCATTAAAGTAAAATACCATGATAGGAGGTTCCTCAATTCCCTATATTTGAGCAGGATGTATTACAAAGTCAAAATGACATACACCATGTAGATGAAGGACGACAAGTCCCATGTTTGCGTCTGGGTGAATTGGTTGCTAGTACCCCTCCTTTTTTTGCACCCCAGAAACCCATCACTTTTCATATGAGGAAAACATTCAACCATATTGAGTTGCTTGATTTATTTGAACCAATCGAGATTGAAACACATGCTCAATTAACCCTTGAAAGAGGATTAGAAGTGAGTACATTTTTTTATGGCAAAAAATAACTTCAATTGAGGGTGCATAGACATGCAATGACTAATCATTTTGAATTCAAAGTGGAAAAGTCAACAAAAGATCTTTGGTTTGTGAAATGTGTGAATGAGAACTACAAGTGGAGATTGCGTGCTGTGAAAAGAAAATTTCAGGAGATGTTTGAGATTCGAAAATTAGTAAAAGAACACGCATGCTCAATTTTGACAAGGCAAGAGAATGTGAGGCAATCATCATCATGGGTAATTGCGGAGTGCATCAAATGTAAGTACATGGACCATCATCTTGACCACATGCCTAAGAAAATAATGGAAGACATGCAAACAAGCTATGAGTTTAAGTTGATCTATAATAAGACTTTGAGGTCTAAAGAAATGGCCTTAATGTCGGTGCGATGAACTGTGGAGGAATCCTATGGAAAATTGCCATCATAAATGTTCATATTGGCAAAGAATAACCTAAGTACCATAACTGACATCCAGACGGACGAGCATGGCCACTTCAGGTATATGTTCATGACCCTAGGCTTCTCAAATAGGGGTTTCAAAAACTGTTGTCGTCCTGAATTGTGCGTCGTGAGCATAGCCACTTCAGGTATATATAATGATGCTTAATTTTAAAGTGTCCGGATTGTCGTGTCGAGAGCTGTGTTAATTTGGATATTTATGTGAGAGTAAATAGATATTTGAGTCGGATTGTGGGTTGACCTGCCCATAAACTTAAAACGGTTAAAAATAAAATTAAAAATGTTATTTGTATGTTTCGAACTTGCAACCTAACAAAACAAGTACAATCCTTTAACCAACTAAGCTAACAACATTTTATATTTAAATTTCAACACCAAATTTGATGAACGCGAGAGATTTTAACAATAAAAGTTCAAATTTTTAACTAACTAATCTATATATATATATATATATATATATATATATATATATATATATATATATATATATATATATATATATATATATATATATATATATATATATATATATATATATATATATATATATATATATATATATATATAACGATGCTGAATTTTTAAAGTGTTCGGATTGTCGGGTCGAAAGTTGTGGTTAATTTGGACATTTATGTGAGAGTAAATGGATACTTGGGTCGAATTGTGGGTTGACCTGCCTATAAACTTAATACGGTTAAAAATAAAATTAAAAATGTTATTTGTATGTTTCGAACTTACAACCTAACAAAACAAGTACAACCTTTAACCAAGTGTGATTGAGATGTGGTTTGCCGAGGGATAATAGACCGATATCATTTGAATGTGGTTAAACAAATATGAATCAAATATTTGATTGACCAAAGTTTGAGGTCACGATGGTAATTATTAAAAAATATGAATCAAATATTTGATTGACAGAGTGAAAGTATAAAGTCACAAGATAACAGATTCATTCGAAAAAAATATATGATGAATCATGTGAGAAAATAAGTTGTTTTATTGAAGTGAATAAAATGTGGAATGAGAGCGTTATATTTTTATTTTAATAATTTTAAACATTGAATAAATATTATTATAATTTTTTTAATTTATTTTGTTTTTATTCTTATCCGTGTGCATCGCAAGAAAAAATATTCCTAGTTTTTAGTTATAGAGTTATTTAATAATCATGTTCCAGTTAAAGTTTGAAAATAAAATATTAGTATATAATAAAACAAATATTATTTTTATTTAAAAGTTTTTTTTGAGATATTCATTCCATTATAATTTGTTACATAATTACAGAAGAAATCAATTTGACGCAAATCTTTTTAGTGAGGATGTTGACAGATTTATGAGCAACATGTTCACGAACAAAGTGAAAATAAATCTCTATATATTTCGTACGAGAATGCAAAACTAGATTGATAAATAGAAAAACAAAACAATGCTGTCATATAAGGGAGTAGAAGGTTAAGGTGGGCATGCATATGCAAAGTTACTTAGCAAGGATGGTAATCAAAGGAGATTCACATCCCAATTCAGATGGTAGAGTTTTGATAGATGTGATTTTTAAACAGTGTCTTAAATTTGTTACAAATTAGTAGGAGAAAGTTCACTTAAACATAAATAATGATATTTTGGTGAGATATGATTTTCCAAACACCTACTAGACTATCAATGATTACTTCTTCACGGTTTAGAGGTGGAGACGAAGTTGCATCAGACGAGTTTGAGATAAAGGAGAATATGTGTTAAAACAGACTAGAGGGCTTTAGATAGGATACAGGATCGATGAGTCATTTTCACAGTTTAGAGATGGAGACAAGGTTCATCAGACAATCTTGAGATAAAGGAGCATGTGTGTTCTAGTGCAGACCATAGACTTTAGATGTGGTATTTGTCAATAACTTGGGCTATGATGAATTCTGAAAAGATGGGGCTATGATGAATTCTGAAAAGATGGAGAGAAACTAGAAAATGATTATCTCGTCATATTCCTCATAGATGGTAAAACAAATATTTGTAGTGAGGATACTAAATCCATCAGTATCTTTTTTTAAATTGGTAAGATTTGAGATTTTTTGATTAAATTTAATGGAAGTGAGATTGTGGAAGAAATGATGGACTAAAGCAAAAGTTGATGCAGAATACACAATGGTTACAGAGGTTTGTTAAAATCGGGTAATATATCTAATACCAAGTTTGACTTGATAATGTTACTATAAGTAAATAATAGTAAACAAGATTTAAAATGAGAATGTGTTTTTCTTCATTGTATTTTTAATTATAAGAGTATGAAACAGTTGGGAGATGTATAGATTTTTGAAAAAATTAAAAGGTAGAACATGAAAATTAAGGGATTCAAGTGGAGTGAGTCGGTTGAATCTTTTGCTCTTTATTGTAAAATCTTCAAATGAGTTGGTCATAATCCCATTAGGGTGACATAGGTCATTCTAAAGATAGATTTTTTTTTGTTACCCAGTTATAGTAATTTGGTCGTTCACTATCATGTCCATATTTGGCGAGATAATTGCATTTTTTTAAAATATTTTTCAGAAGTAAACTAACACAACATTAAATATCACAATAATGTATTTTAAATGAAATAACTAACCATCATCTATTTGAAACCGATAAAGAAAGACTCGAACCACTATTAGACTCAAAGTGTGCATACATAGATTTGCTTAGCCAACAATTGCAAATTGAAAAAAGCAATATTGTTCATGCAGCACAAGATATCTATCTATCATTGATATGAAAGAAAATAAGGTTGTCTTGACAGACAACGCAAGCTCTCTGTGCCTAAATTTGTGCTCTCCAATTTGGTGTGTCAATTTCTTGTTGACAATGCGTAAGTAGGAGATAAATCCTCCACTTAATAGATTACCAAAATCAGTCATAACAAATAGGACTATGATTTATCTTCCATTGGATAGTCAACAAATTTTCTAATCTGCCGAGAAAATTAATAAATGCAGATATTGAACACTAACGACACTAATTGCAACCAAATCTATAGGTAGAATCAATAAGAGATTTCCTTAATCCAAAAAATGAAACAAATGTATGATATGGAAAAACTGAATAGGGTTTGTGGAATCGTTAATGATAATTTATTATACAGGTAGAATCAAAGTTTATAATAGTAAACATATTTTCTACATATTAGTTTTTAAGTGTATTTTAAACATATCATATTTAGTAGTACTAGTAGTAGTGGATTAGCAGTTAATTTATATTTTCAATTTTATTTTAATTATTGTTAATATATCTTATATGTTATCCTTAGTAAATGAAATAACTCTGTTCTAAAAACTCTTTTTACAATTGGTATCATAACAAATTGATCAAGAGAGAAAAATTGAGGGGTTTTGAATTTGACGTTAACAAATTGATCAAGAGAGAAAAATTGAGGGGTTTTGAATTTGACGTTAACAAATTGATCAAGATTCATCTTCAATTGGATAGTCAACAAATTTGTTATTGTCGCCAACTACATCTCTACGGGAAAGTTAATAAATGCAGATATTGGACACTAATTACACGAAAAAGTTAATAAATGCAAATATTTGACATTAATAATAGTAGTGCACGTATTTGCACATATTAGTTTTTAGTGTAGTTTAAACTTATCATATTTAGTAGTGATAGTATTAGTGGGTTAGCAATTAGTTTATATTTTTAGTTTTATTGTAAGGATCTTACAAGTTATCCTTATAAATTAATGAAATAATTATGTGTTAATAAACTCTTGTTACTATTGGTATCAGAATAAAAAATAGATCAAGAAAGTGAAATCGAGAGGTTTCGATTTTGAAGTTGAGAAAAGACAGCGAGAGCACAAAACTGTGAGAGATTGAGGGGTTTCCGTTGAAGTGAGAAAAAATGTTGGAGAGTACAAAACTGCGAAGACATAGAAGATGAGACTAGACTAACAAGATTTTCTAAATTTTAATGGAAAACATTACAGACTAATTAATGAAAATCTTATACGGGCAAAACGTTGTGGGATTTGATCGAGAAAGATTTATAAAATCTGATGATGACGAAATTTTGAATAGAGATGAACCATCCCCTTAATAGATTACCAAAATCGATCTTAATTCATCTTTCAATTGATAGTAAATAAATTTGCTATGGTTAAGCAGACCTCTCACTTGCATTTTTATCGGAGAGTTAATAAATGTGGTTCTTGGACCCTAATGACACTAATCTATATATATATATATATAATGATGCTTAATTTTGAAAGTGTCCAGATTACCGGATCGAGAGCTGTGGTTAATTTGAATATATATGTGAGAGTAAATGGATACTTGGGTCGGATTCTGGGTTGACCCGCCTATAAACTTAAAACAGTTAAAAATAAAATTAAAAATGCTATAGGAATGTTTCGAACTCGCAACCTAACAAAACAAATACAATTATTTAACCAACTAGGCTAATAACACTTTATATTTTAAATCCAACACCAAATTTGATGAACGCGAGACGTTGTAACAATATATTTTTATCCGTATGCATCGCACGGGGATCTTCCTAGTTGCAAATAATTATATATGTAGAATCAACATGAGAATTCCCTAATTCAATCAATGTGGATTGTATGATGTGCGAAAACCAAATAGGTTCACAGAATTATTAATGATAACTTAATATATTTTTATTAGAAAATTGTTAAACTTTTTCATTAAAATCTCAAAAGTGAAAAATAATCAAAGCTAAACAAATCATAGGCATGATTAAACGATGACAATCAAACGATCCTTAAAAACCTAAATAGTAACAATCAAAACATACAAGAAAAATAAATTACAAACAAAGATTACAAATTATATCAAATTCTAATTATCCCAATCAGGATTTTTATTTTTATACCAACTTATTGTTTCAACATGTTGTCTTCCTCTTTCCCTTGTCCATAATCTTCCCCTTCCTCTTTCTTTTGCAATAAAAAGGGAATGAACTGGAGAGGTTGATAAATACTGTTTATTCTCATTATGATTTTTTTTTTATATAAACTCGTTCTGATTTGATAGATCTCCAGGATTTCCGGGTTCTTCACCTTGTTGTTCTCAACTTGAATTTCGAGATCGTTGTCTTCATTTCTTTCTGCTTTAGCTTTGAAATCCTCATGAACTTTGAATTCCTCTGTATCAACTTTAGAATTATCTTATTCCTCTTGATTAGCCTGAGTATCTTCCCCTCTGTTTTCATTGCAACCACTTCAACTTGATTTGATTGCAATTCCTCAACTATCTCTTCAATATAATTAGGTTGAATTTTAAGATTTTTTCCTTTGATTCCTTAAGCATTAGCTTTAGTATCCTCTACATCAACCTTAGTATCCTCTGCATCAGCCTTAGTATCATCTGCTTCAACTTAATTAGTCTGAGTATTTTCCTCTCTAATTTCCTCTACTACAGCTTGACTTGTTTGAGAATCAACTTCCTTCTTCTTCCTCAACCTATGTTTCATTACAACCTTTATCCTCATCTTAATTAGAGTCCCCTTTACCATCTTTTCTTTCTTTTTAGAGTCCTCATTGGCTTCAACTTCCTACTCTTTCTCCACATTTTGTTCTTTGATTGTAGACTCATTTATTTTATTTTCCTATTTTTTCTCTCCTAGACTTTCAGTATTCTCTGTCATTCTTCTTTAGCTTGAGCACATTTCGTGTTGACATGTTGGAATGTATTACAGATTGAACACATTGTCATTTTATTTGGCAATGTACTTTGAGGATGCACCTTAATGCTAATTTTACAAAGGAAATATGATTCATCCTTCAGTAATTGGGTCCATATATAATGGTTTACCCAATAAACCTGCAAAATGACTAAGAGCTTTTACATTATACATGTGTGCAGGGATATTCCAAAGTTTGAACCATATCTGAGTTATTTCCTTAGGTTTGCTTAATAAGTTAAAATCTCCAGACCATCTTTCCAACTTCATATAGTTAGATCCAATATATGTATGTCCATTTTTTTAGAATTTTATCCAGATTTGATCACTTCTTGATTTTTAGAAAGTAGAGATCAGGTACATTTACTGAAATTTTCTCCAGTCAATTTTCCTCCCATTGCTTCATAAGTGTTTCTTTGATGACTGGGAAGGAAACTTTATTATTTTCTATGTAGTTTCCTACAACTACATTTTCACATTCTTTGACACAATTTTCTTCTATTACAGTAGACAATTTAAATTCAAAAGGAGAGTTCAGTACCTCCACTTTTGTTTGTACATTGCCGAAGTAAAATTTTCCTTTGTATGCATGATCTTTAGCCTTTTTTCCAATGTTGTTTTTCCAGACTTCATTGATTTTCCATGTAAAATTACTTCTGATAGTATAGGTTTTTAATTTAGGAGTCTTCATTAACTCTCTCATTGTTATAACATACCATTTTACTATCACTTCATATTCATCCTTCTTGAGTAAATTTCAGTCCTGGAGATAGTGAATGTTAAGTTGGACTGTTGTGTTTTGCATTTTCTCTTTACTAAGTACATTCTCTTTTCTTAGCATGCATCAGGAGTTTGGTGATTTAATTTTTAAGTTTAAATAAATTGACTCTTTCATTATACCCTATCATCCAAACTATTTCTTTCTTTTCCTTAATACCTGCATTATTTTCCAAAGGCTTTTGAGCAGCAATTGAGTCTTTGTTGCTTTCCTGCACTTTTTCATTCATTACTTCTTCAGCTTTTCTGTTAATTTCCTTCTTTGCAGTTTTGTTGATTCCTTTAAGAACAAAGTCATGTACTTCTTTCGCCTTGTTACTTTTCATTTTACCCATATTCCAATAAAACTTCAGAATAGGGGATTAAAGTTAGAGCAACAATCTTGAACGAATACCTTGTTCAAACCCTAACCGATGTTTCTTGTTGTGCCGCGAACGTGTTAGACGTGCCAAACGTGTCGATCGTGCTGAACGTGTCAAACGTATCGACGATCTTTACTCTGACCACATTTTCCATAACCGACTACCAAATCAATTGAATCGCGTGACTGTACTGACTGTGCTGAACGTGTCGATCGTGTTGATTGTATCAAACGTGTCGATCGTCACTTATTATATTAAGTTTAAAATAGTACACTATTTTTCCATATAATTTTTTAGTGCAATTTAAACTAATTATATTTAGTATTGTTAGCGGTAATGGGTTTAAATTAGTTTATATTTTTAATTTTATTATAATTGTTGATAAGTATCTTATAAGTTATCTTTAATGAATAAAATAAACTTTTTTTTACAATTGGTATCCGAACAAATCGATCAAGGGAGAGAAGTCGAGAGGTTTCAATTTCAACGGCGAGAAAAGGTAGTAAGAGGACGAAGTTGTAAAGAGAGATCGAGGGTTTTCGATTTCGACTTTGAGAAAAAAAAATTGGAGAGTACAAGCTGATTGGATAGGGGAAAATTAAAGAATGAGACTAGACTAACAATAATGGACTGAATTAATGGAGAATCTTATAAAGACAAAAAGGTTTGTGGGATTTGATAAAAAAAAAAGGTTTCACAAAACCTAATGATGACAAAGTTTTGAACCCTTAAACCCTTCACCTAATAGATTAACACGACCAGTCCTAACAACTAGGAATCTGTTGGGAATAAAGCGAAATAATCACCAAATTTGTGATAATAAACTATTCCCCACTTGATTGGATCTTTAGGAACGAGAAACAACAAACATAAAAGGAAATATAAATGAACCAAGAACACCAAGAATTTAACGTGGAAAACCTCCTCAAATTAAGGAGTAAAACCACGGGACTTTTGTCCAAAAGAAGCTTCACTATAATCAAATATTAAACACGAAACAAATGAAGATAAGAGCTAAACAAAGAAGAGATCTCACTATCTCTCTACAAATGTATGCTAGATGACTTTCAGATGTATTTTGATAAGCCACTTCCTCATCCTTTTATAGTAGAACATGGACAGCTCAAAAGTCTTTTCTCAATAAGACAACTCTGCCCCTATTTAATACAAAAGGACTCTTGAGCTTCTGGACTTCTGGGCTTCTGGGTTTCTGAACTTCTGGGCTTCTTAAACGTACTGGGCTTTTTATTTCATAGTTGGGAGCCCAATCAAAATAACCCAACAAACTCCCCCATCACAACTATGGAAGGGTTGTTATCAAACCCGCAGTTGAACAACAAAACTCGAACTTGCCTTTTGGAAGTGCTTTGGTCAGCATATCAGCGTCATTATCATCTGTATGCACTTTCTCTAAAACCAACAACTTTTCATCTAGAACATCACGTATCCAATGATACCTCACATCAATGTGCTTCGATCTAGAGTGAAATGTTGAGTTTTTAGCAAGGTAAATCGCACTTTGACTATCACAATAAAGCATGTATTTATCCTGCACAAAATCAAGTTCAGATAATAATTTCTTAACCCAAATTAATTCTTTACAGGCTTCAGTTGCTGCAATAAGTTCAGCTTCAGCGGTTGACAACGCAACACATTTTTGAAGTTTGGATTGCCAGGCAACAGCTCCCCCTGCAAAATTAATCAAATAACCAGAAATAGATTTTCTCGAATCAACATCACGTTCCATATCAGAGTCGGTATAACCAACTAAATCCAGACTCTCATTCCCAAGGCAAAGTCTCAAACTTGATGTACCTCAAAGATATCTCAATATCCATTTGACAACTTCCCAATGTTCTTTTCCTGGATTGGAAAGGAACCTACTCACAGTGTCAACGACATGAGCAATATCTGGTCTTGTGCTAACCATGGCATATATAAGACTTCCAACAGCAGAACCATAAGGAATATTCTTCATATCTTCTTTCTCATCATCGTTAGAAGGACAAAGTTCCGAATTCAATTTAAAATGTGCTGCAAGAGGTGTGGAAACACTATTGGCCTTCTCCATATTGAATCTCTACAACACTTTTTCAATATATTGTTCTTGAGACAACCATAATTTCTTTGTCTTTCTATCACGACTTATTCTAATTCCAAAAATCTGGTTCGCTGATCCAAGATCTTTCATTGCAAAGGACTCCCTTAAGTCTTGTTTCAACCTATTAATTCTCACAACACTTTGACCAATAATAAGCATGTCATCAGCATAAAGTAAGAGAATAATAAAGTCATTAGGAGAGAGTTTTTGCACAAACACACAATGGTCAGAAGTAGTCTTCTTATAGCCGTGTTCCTTCATGAACAACTCAAACTTCCTGTACCATTGTCGAGGTGCTTGTTTCAAGCCATACAAGTTTTTCTTCAATCTGCAAACATAATTCTCTTTACCTTTGACCTTAAACCCATCAGGTTGATTCATGTAAATCTCTTCTTCTAATTTACCGTGAAGAAAAGCCGTCTTCACGTCCATTTGTTCAACTTCCAAATCAAGACTAGTTGTCAAACTCAAGACAACTCTTATTGAAGTCTATTTAACAACAGGAGAAAAAATTTCATCAAAATGAATACCCTTTCTTTGACTAAACCCTTTGACAATCAAACGAGCTTTGTGTCTTGGAGCTGAAGTATGCTCATCTTGCTTCAGTCTATACACCCACCTATTTTTCAAAGCTTTCTTTCCTTTTGGTAATTCTACCAACTCAAATGTATGATTGTCATGTAAGGATTTCATCCCATCTTTCATAGCATCAACCCATTCTTTGTTATCTTTAGCCTCTTCATATGACTCTGGCTCCCCCCATCCGTCACCAACGTATATTCATCAGGAGAATATCTCGTTGAAGGCTGTCGGTCTCTCATAGATCGTCTAAGTGGAATTGTAGATAATTCACCTTGCTCGCTACTATCATTCTTCATGTGAACGTCATGTTCACCCTCAGCATCATCCTCTTGCATCCGATTTTCTGTTGAAATAGGTGAATCAGATAAATGAACTTTATCTAAATTTATTGACTCACCTTTTCCCTTCAACTCATCGTGTTTAGCCTGATCACTTTTCTCATTATTCTCATCTTCAAAGAAGATAACGTCACAACTTCTGACAAGCTTCTTTGCAACTAGATCATACATTCTGTAGCCGAACTCATCTTGGCCATAACCCAAGAAGATGCACTCACGGCTTTTCACATCCAACTTTGATCTTTCATCCTTTGGAATGTGAACAAAGTACCTGCATCCAAATACTTGTAGGTGATCATAAGAAACATGTTTATTTGTCCATACCTTATTTGGAACTTCACCGTCCAAAGCGACTGTAGGACTCAAATTAATAACATGTACCACCGTGTGCAATGCTTCACCCCAAAACGTTGGGGGCAACTTTGTTTCTGAAAGCAAGCACCTAATCCTCTCAACAATTGTCTTGTTCATCCTTTCTACAAGGACATTCAATTCAGGAGTCTTTGGAGGTGTCTTCTGGTGTCTGATCCCATATTGTTTGTAGTATGCATCAAATGGACCACAATACTCCCCATCATTATCACTACGAATGCACTTGATCTTCTTTCCAGTCTCTCTTTCAACAAGAGCATGAAACTCCTTAAACTTGTTTAAAACTTCATCTTTAGTTTTAAAAACATAGATCCAAAGCTTCCTGGAATGATCATCAATAAATGTTACAAAGTAAAGAGCACCACTATTAGTTCGTACCTTTAAAGGTCCACAAACGTCTAAATGCACCAACTCTAAGAGATCTGACTTTCTTGAGGGATGATTATGCTTGAACAAAACTCGAGTTTTCTTTCCCACAAGACAATGAGAATAATTCTCCAAATCTGTTTCACTCAGACCCAGAATAGTATTTTGCTTAACTAGCAAATTCAACCCATTTTCACTAATGTGACCAAGTCTTCGGTGTCATAACTTTGAAGCTTCTTTACTTCTGTACGCGTTCATTTCGTTCCCTTCCGCTTTCTGGCGCGTGTGCCCCCTTTTTTAATTGATTGGCATACGCTCCTTTTTTTTCGAATTGAATTGGCTCGTACAGGTTTTAAATCAATACACTCGCAAATGTATCAATCTAATTGACTTGAGAGTCGCCACTTTAGTTTACTTCCCAAAGAAATTAAAGAAAAGAAAAATCAGAGATTCATTTTAAGAGTTCGGTGTTTGGTTACGTATTAGGAAAGGGCCTACGGCGCTATGTCCTATACGCCTGTCTTTACAGACAGTCTCTACTCTTAAGTAATTGGCCATATGATGTTTGAAAGATTGTTACATTTTCGTTCTGAGTTTAGAACTCTTTTTCTTGTGTGAGAAAATCTTAATCATTTGCAAGGGGCTAGTCCTATTCATGAGGTACTCGAAGAGGATAAAGCATTGAAAGGCATTAAAGCATTGAAAAAGCATCGAAGAGCATATAGCAAAGTTCTCAGGAAAAACAAGAGTCACGATTCCAGATGGAGGACTTACAAGTGTGAACGACCAGGACAAAGTTTCGGGTTGAAGATTGGAAATATAATGCTCTTTGGACAAAGGAGAGAAGATGATGAAATAACTCAAGGTCCCAAGTGTTTCCCATTTTTTAGAATTTTCAAAGTTAAAGAAAACTCTGAGTACAACTCATTAAAATGAGTCATTTTCAAAAATAATTCCTAAAATTCCCAAAAATTCATATGATAGTCAAAAATATTATTAGGAGCTCATAAGAATTGAGTTTGGAATTTTCGGAGTTATAGAACCCCCGATATGACACTGCAAAGATAGCGATTCTTCCAAACGGGCCCTAAAAAATTCCGGGAAAAATTATTTTTGAAGAAAATAACATTTTTGAATTTTTGGGAAATTTTGAGAAAATTTGAAAGTGGTTTGGATGTCCGAATCCTTATTTTAAAGTCGTTTGTAAAATTTGAGAAACAAACAGGACCTTAAGTTTATTTTATTTTTAGTTTTTTTTTTAAAAAAATTTAAATTAAAAATAAAAGCAAAAGAAAGTTTAGGGGTCCAATTGAAAGGAAGGAAAGGGTTCAAGGACTACTTTAATTTCGAATTAATAAATTAATTCGAAATTAAAGTTTTCAGGTTGTTTTAAAAATAAAAGAGGTCCAGGGACCTCTTTGTAACTTCAACAGAAGTTGGGGAAATCAAAATGAAGCAGCTGTCGGCCTTCTTTTCTGAAATAAGTGCATCTACCTTTCGTTCGACGCCTGAACTCTTTGGGTTTGTCGGATTTAGTGAAGCAGCATCAGCATCAGGAAGCTGGTCTCTTATTACCTTGTCGCCATTATTAGTTGATGAGGTAGTTATTACATCTTTGATAGCAGGGGAGGCACCAATCTCCCGTAATGGCTTTAGCAAAAGAAACTTTCCACCAGCATTAGCAGTAGTAGTAGTAGACCTTGGACTTGAAGCATCAGATCTAGTTTGTCCATCACGAATAGAATGATGGGATGAAAGCAGTGGCTTTTGAGGAGGACCTTTTGTAGACATTGTCATCTCAGAGTTCCTAATTGAAACTTTAGGCTTTAATTTACCTAACGAATTATAAACTGAGGGTTTGGGCAATGCTGGAGGCATCGGTATTAATTGACGGCTTTGCTTTATCGACAATTCCTCGCGCATTTGTGTCTTATCGAGCACCTGAGGGGCAGTATTTGATTGAGATGAAACTTGTGACAATGCCACTGCCATGTTAATACCTCCAAGAGACAAGTTCTGTACTGCCTTGCTCAAACCAGTAGATGAAACTCAAGCTACATCAGTTATTCCTTGTTTCATTTCACTTCCAAGAGAAAGAAAGTCCTTTTCAAAGGTAGCTTTGCGAATGCTACTTCCAGTGACTGGACCATTGTTGTCAAAGGGACTGTTCCGACCACCATTTCCTAAGCCCACTACCCTTCGGGATAAAATATCAGTAGGTTTCCTACCAACCAATCTCGGAGATTGCCTCATGGAATTTTTCTCATAGCGACTAGGCAATGTTTCCCTCAAGGGAACATAACTATCAACATCCAAAGAGTAACTCACAAGAAACTGCTCTTTCGGCTTGTCACGGTGGTTACGGATAAACCATTTCGATAATTAGACGAAGATGTTTGATCTAGGACAGAAGAACAGGTACTGTTTTTATCAGTTGCACTCTTAGATGACCTATTTCTCGTAAAAGGTGCAGTAGTTGAAAGAATATCTGAATGTGAAGAGAATGCAAAATGATGTGTATTCCCAGAGGTCCTCAACCATTCAGGAACTAACGTAGGCTCACCTCTTTCCCTGAGAACCAAACATCATCAAGTATAACAACAAAAGATAGGTTGGATTATTTCTCCTCCATCAAACCACATGCTCAACAAACCAAACCTCAGCACAAGTAACCAATTCACAATTCTTAGCATCAACGCATCAACCTAATTAAGATCTCTACAATAAACTAGGTGTTTCGTTCGTCCTTAACTGTAACCTATCAAGTAAGACAGATCACTTACAAAAGCATAACGATTCGATGATGCCAACAACATAAACAGTACTCAACTCCATTCGACAGAAGCATAGATTAAAGGAGCACAAATCAATGCAAGATGAAATCGACAGTGATATCCACAAAATGCAAGATGAAATTGAGAATAACAAGAAGAAAAAAACCTCTTGAAAGCTTTGATTCTAGAGATGGAGGAGCAAACCTATATCCGTCAATGGAAGATGAAGAGAACGTCGATGTAACTGCCTGCAGGAGAATTGCAGCAAACCCTAACCGTTTGAATGAGAGAAAATCGGTAAAATGTATATCATCAATGTGCGAAGTAATGCTGCATCAGTTAGACGGCGGGCGAGAAGATAGACACCTATCGATTGATTATTCAGCCAACAATCCAAATCAAAATACAGTAACACAGTATCAAACTAAACAAATTTCATATGCAAACCTGCAATCCAATGTCCACAGTTAAATGGTATCTAAACCGTCCCTAACACAATCTATCAGCTAGGAAGTTAACCAAACAAATAGAACATGCAACCATAGCAATCAACAAATTCAATGAACAATCAAATGGATTCTTAAACAAATAAACGACATCGATGTACATAATTGATGCCTCAATCATTGAATAAAGGTCTACATTGTTGTAGGGGTTACATGAATCACAGAAGTTGAAAGAACAGGCAATGAATTCGAAGTCCGCCGAATGTGCCTTTCCTCTTTATTTCGGTGATTGTCCTTCGTCTTCTTCAACGGAACGGAGTGGTCAGCTCTCCAAGAACAAGATTCGTCAAGTCTCCTGCAATGGAACCGCCCTCTCAGATTTTGTAACCTCTTTTCTCTCTCAAGAACTGAAAAAAAGAAAAACCTCCTTCTTCAAAAACTGATCGGGTCTCCTTCTTCTTTTTGCACAGGGACCTATTTGGAATTTTTGGAAAACTTCAAGGGCACGCTCAGAATAAAGAAAATATATATATATATTTTTTTTTTCTTTTCGTTTTTTCTTTTCCAGTTTTTTCCTTTCTTTGCACATTCACACTAAATGAATCACCCCGATCCCATCATGGATCCAATGGCTCTGAAATTTTTATGACAAATTCCAACACAATAAGGATGAACCTCCTTTTTGAATCAGCTCAAATAGTCATTCGTATCTCGAGTTATGATTTTTCAAAGTCTTCAACTATTTATCCTTTCGGTTCTTGTATCAGCTTCACTACGGGCGATCTGGGATGAGTTATGCAACGAACTGAGAAAGATACTTAATATCATTGGAGAGATGATTCAAAGAGCTTTCCAACAGTATCTTATTCATTCTAAACGGATCATTGGTTCAAAAGTTATGATGCTTAGAAGTGTGGCATAGTTTCAACTAGCTCCCAAAATTTGAATCGGTAGTACTGCTTCCCTTGTACAGATCGAATGAGGGCCTTAACCTTCAAATCACGGTTTGGAGATGGTACCATTGGATAGATATGCGAGTCATCTTTCCAACCCAACTTGAATTATTCAAAACCATCAAGCACAGATCAAGTTACGAATTTTTAAGGGAAAGGGTGTTTGATTTAAACCTCTTAGGAACACCTTCCACTCATGACCGGATTTCGTCTAGATATACGGCACCAACGGAAGATCGGGCTACACCATATGAAAGAGAACTAATTTCTATTTTCAAAACATCCAAGATCATTGAATTTCATCCAGTATTGAAGCCGGGATAAATTTATGAAGTCTAGGGTTCCAATGGAAGCTCAATGGGGACTTCAAACTTAAGGATTCTTGATTCTCTTTTCCAATAATCCCCCTTTCAAATAACCCACTTTTCAAATAATCCGGTTTTCCCACTTTAGAAGACCAGTCTACTCTTTTCCACTTCTTCTTGACACGTGCTTGATCCCTCTTTGACCAAGGTTGACTCGTCGGTTGACAGTTTGACTCGGGTTGATCCATTCTCTTGTTTTCCTTCTTTTTGAGCATTTTCTGCACAAATTTGCAAACAATAATATTATACTCAAAATTCAAGATTTTTCAAAACGTACAACATGAACGTGTCACGGGTTGGGAAAATAGAGTCGTTATGAAATTCGATCTTTGGATCGTTATCTTTTAAACTTTACTGGGTCGGTTTTCCACGAGGTGTTTCTAGTTTTGTTTTCCCGGTTCAATAAACAAACATGAGTATTATTTCGGGCCGGGTTTTTTTATTAGGTATCTAGGGTGTAAAAATGGGGTGTCTACAACTTCGTACAACATTCACATTATCTTTACTTATTAAAAATTGCATTAAATATAAATTTGAAAACTTATCTCCTCGAGCTACAACGAGGTTACCTTTCGAAAGTTTCCATTTTCCAGAACCAAAAGAGATTGAGAAACCATCATCATCAAGCTTTCCAGTTGAAATCAAATTCAACCTCATGTCTGGAGCATGTCGAACATCTTTAAGCAGCAACTTCGACCCATTGCTAGATTCTAGGCAAACATCTCCAATACCAATAACCTTACTTACGGCATTATTACCCATCTTCAATACTCCAAAATTACCAGAAGTATAAGATTTAAAGTAATCTTTCTTTGGCGTAACATGTATGGCAGCTCCTGTGTCAAACACCCAAGTTGACTCATCGCATACAAGGTTAATTGTATTCTCGTTGTGAATAGTGAAGAGATCATAAGTAGTTGCTAAGACGCGATCTTCAGAATCATCTTTCTTTTGCTTAGATTCGTTCACTTCATATTTGAGCTTATAACAGTTCTTCTTCATGTGTCCACTTTTTCCACAATGGTAACATTCAGTTGACTTGTATTTTGACTTAGACTTGTTCTGACCCTTATGTCTCGACTTATCTTTCTCGCCTCTACTATCCTGTTTTACTCGGTTTTAAACAACAAACACATTTGACTATGATGAAGAGCCTTGAGATTTTCGTCTCAATTCTTCATTTAAGACACCACTTTTGGCCATCTCCAATGTCACTGCACCATTAGAAACAGAGTTACAAAGAGAAACTTTAAAAGTCTCCCATGAATTAGGCAGAGTAGTCAATAACCAAAGCCCTTGAACATCGTCTTCAAAGTTTATACCCATTCCTGACATCTGATCAAGAACACCCTGAAACTCATTCAAGTGATCAGCCATAGAAGCACTATCACTATATCTCAAATGAATAATCTTTTGGAGCAAAAATAATTTGTTACTTCCTGTCTTTGAAGCATACAAATTCTCAAGATTACCCCATAAAGTAGGTACATTTGTCTCATGTTGTATGTGGTTATAAACATTCTCTTCAACAAATTGTCGAATGAAACCACATACCTATTCATGCTCAAAAGCCCATTCCTCATCAGATTTAGAGATAGGTTTTTCACTACCAAAAATAGGTAAATGCAAAGACTTCACAAATAGAAGATCTTTCATTTTACCCTTCCAAATATGATAGTTTGAACTATTCAACAAAATCATTCTGTTTGTGTTAATCTCCATAAGCCAATCAAAAAATAAACACGCTTATAACCAAGCTCTGATACCACTATGTTGGGAATAAAGCGGAATAATCATCAAACTTGTGATAATAAACTATTCCCCACTTGATTGGATCTTTAGGAGCGAGAAACAATAAACATAAAAGAAAAATATAAATAAAACAAGAACACCAAGAATTTAACGTGGAAAACCTCCTCAAATCAAGGAGTAAAAACTACGGGACTTTTGTCCAAAAGAAGCTTCACTATAATCAAATGTTAAACACAAAATAAATGAAGATGAGAGCTAAACAAAGAAGAGATGTCACTATCTCTCTACAAATGTATGCTAGATGACTTTCAGGACTTTCAGATGTATTTTAATAAGCCACTTCCTCATCCTTTTATAGTAGAACATGGACAGCTCAAAAGTCTTTTTCCAATAAGACAACCATGTCCATATTTAATACAAAAGGACTCTTGAGCTTCTGGACTTCTGGGCTTCTGAGTTTCTGAACTTCTGGGCTTCTTAAACGTACTGGGCTTTTTATTTTATAGTTGGGAGCCCAATCAAAATAACCCAACAGAATCTTACCTAGATTCATCTTCCATTGGATAGTCAACAAATTTAATATTGTCAGTCGGATGCCACTCTGACCTACCGCATCTTTACCGGTAAAATTAATAAATGCAGACATTGGACATTAGGAACACTAATTATAAAAAAGAAACTTTGATAAGAAAAAAATATTGATTTATTTAAATTACGTTGTTGTTATTCACTCTTGTCTAATTATCTACTTGAAGAATGTAATGGCGGTTAAGAGAAACCAATGAGTAATAATATCCCCATTAGCCATACTATGGAGATGTTCTCATTCTCCTTTCTTGGATCTTACCCTATATATTAGAGGCTTATAACATTATTTAATAGAATCACTATAACTATTTCTTTGTGATTATAGAAGAACTAAAATTATGTTTTCAATGTTGGAATTATTTCCAATATTTGGGTACATATATAATTTAATAATTGTATATTAGTTGTTATTATAATAAAGATTAAAGCCCAAATAAAGTGATCTATTAAAGTATAAAAGTTATGGGCTTATTTGGACATCTATAATAAATATGGGGACATATTTGTATAGAAGCAGAAATACCATTCATTATTTCGTTGATGGGCCGAATAATAAATGGGTATATTAGGGCTAGGTCCCCAACCCATATAGATAGTCAGGTTTCTCTCATTGAACAATAAGGATTTAGTTCATATCTCAAGAACTCTCAAGAAGTCTATCGATATAGGGTTGGAAGACTTAAACCCCACCCACATCAAACATTCTGATCCAGGTCCAGATCCAGAACGAGAAGATCCACATTCAGATTCAGGTCCAGATCCAAGAACAAGAAGAAGAGAATAACGAAGAACGGCTTAATGAACCGTTCTTCATTAAAGATCCAGGTACGTTTCCGCAATTACAGTTTATCTCGATTTATTGACATAGAGAATTAAGAATATAGATTTAAGGATTAAAGATCTAGACTAAAGATTCTAACAAGTGGTATCAGAGCCCTCTCTATGTCGATCTATTGAGATTTAAGTTTATAAGAATTTTTAAGAATATGATTAGACATTTTTTTTGTTCTTGATCTAATTTGGCTAGTTATGTTCTTCATCTAATAAAGATCCAGAATGGATAATGATAGAATGAATTAATGAATAGTAACAACAATATTTGATGTATATATTAATCTAAAATTTTGGATTAGATTAAAATAAAGAAAAGACATCAAGTATCTAAATAATTTTAGATATTCAGATTAATATATTTTGTTTAAAGAATTATGATTAAAGAATGGTTCATATTCTCTAATTAGATATAATATATGAATATTTAATTAATTAGAAAGATATAATAAAGAAGTTAAAATAAAGAACTGATCATATGTTATAAAGAAATATATCAAATATTGAAAAGGATTTGTTAAAGAATATTTGTTAAAGCATGAGGAAGATGAACAGTTTAGAAACGATCTTTATTAAATTATATGTTATAGTAAAGAATTAAAGACTCTAGACATCTAAACGATTTTTCAGAAATCATAAAATAAAGAATAAACGTTTTAGAATGATAAAGAATTAAAGACTCTAGACATCTAAACGATTTTTCAGAAATCATAAAGAATAAACGTTTTAGAATGAAGATGGAAAATTTTATTTCAAGAATTGGATTTAATTATTAATTTGAAAATAATAATTCAAATTAATAACCTGAATTTAGATAAAGAGAGAAATATATGGTAAAGAAGTTGAATTTTTTTTTTAAAAGAATTGGTCAAATTAATATCTATTTATATTTATTATTAATTAGATAATTAAAGAGATATTAATAAATATATTATATATATTTCGGTTATATATATATTTTGAGTACGAATTAATTAAGAAAATTTGAATTTTAAAATAATAATTTATTATCTTTCTAATTATATAATAATTATATAAGTATGTAAGGAATTAAGGAATTCAGTTTTGGGATAATAATTAATTATTATAATTAATTTAAGGAATTAAAATAATAATAATAATATATATAAGGAATTAAGGAATTCAGTTTTGGAATAATAATTAATTATTATAATTAATTTAAGAAATTAAAATAATAATAATTATATAATTATGTAAAGAATTAAAGAATTCAGTTTTAGAATAATAATTAATTATTATACTTATTATAATTAATTTAAGGAATTAAAATAATGATAATATTATTTTAATTAGTTAAAGATTGAATAAATATTTATTCCTAAAATAATTGTTAATGTATTAATTGTTATGATTTGAGAATTAAGTAAAGAAAAATAGTTACTTATCATTATCATGTTTATAATCTTTTAAAAATATTGATTACATTAAGTTTGTAATATATTTAATGAATTAGTATAAAAACGGATGTATCATCCATTTAATTTATGACTTAATTAATGTATGGAATATATTCAGAAATTAAGAAAAAGTCAATTTATATAAATATATTCAGAAATTAAGAAAAGACAAGAATAAAGAGATTATTATTTTATTAATAATAATAATTTACAATTAAAGAATAAATAAATATCAATAACTTGTTTATCAAGAATTAAGTTATTTATTCAGAATTAAGGAAATCAATTAACCTAATAATTGATAAATTTAGAATTTTGAGTAATATGTGTAATTGATTATTTAATTATTTATTATATTTGGATGAATAATCAATCATGTTATATTACACATTCAAATATATATACATATTTCGGTCTTTATGTATATATTGTGTTGATTGATATTAAGAAATAATTGAGTGATTAGTAAAATCACAATTATTTGTTTTGTGTAACACATATGGAATTTATGCAATTTTGATACATAAAACAACATTCAGATTTTCGGTGTTAATAACACATTCAAAATTTGGTACAATTTTAGGCCCACTTAAATTTGTAATTATGCGGTTGTTAATCGGCCCAAAGGAAGGTTAATAATTGGTCGGATTGCAAATTTAAATAATGTACAAATTATTAATTTATAGAACATATTTGTTTTATAAGATTAAGACGGTTGTGTTTGTAACTATGCGATTATTAATCGGACAAAAGGAAGTTTAATAATTGGTCGAGTTACACACTTAAAGTATGTACATAAGTTATTAATTTATTAAATCAATTAATTGAAGCAACATCCTACCAAAGTAGGCTCTCTTGTGAAGGTTAATATGTTTTATAAATTAAGAAGGTAGTGTGTATGTATTTCATGCGGTTATTTAATTGGCCCAAAAGAAGATAAATAATTGGTCAGAATAACATTATGCACATGTGGTAATAAATATGTAACAATTATTCGGTGGGCCATGTGAATAATTGGAATATCTAAAGATAACCAATTATTTGACAGGACTTATTGTTAATATTTGATTACTACAAAAGAGTACCGTTTGCAAGTTAATATTTAATGTCCAAAGACTAAATATTAATGTTGCGTTTGGTATCTTATGATGAGACGTACCATTATTTTGAATTTATGTGATTATTAAAATTTTGTGAGTATGGTTGTTCATTTGTTTTGTTATCTAATCAAGTTAACACTTCTGCTTATACGGATTATTTTTTTTTTTGTCAACATCTTAAGTTCATTTTATATGATATAATTTTTAAGACATATTTAGAATTTGTTGTATTTTTAAGAATTATATCTAAAATGGTTAAAATTGCTAAGGGTATTATTAGAATAAAGATTTCATAAATAATATATGTTTTATTTTGTTTCAAAAGTAATGCATTAAAGTCAGAGTTACATTAATGTATTCTCATGCATCTAATTTGGATTTTCTTATTTACACTTGAGTTAATTGATGTGAATTGTAGTTGTCTAAAGGGAGACATAGTCTCTATATGAACTCACATCAATTGTGTGTAGGAAAAATAAAAGATTGAAACAAAAATAACATAAATAGTGTTCACTTAGCAAATACCTTAATACATAATAAAGAAATAAAGTTGTAAGAATTGCAGATATTGCACCTAAAAGAAAATTACTAAAGAAAGTGGTGCATAAAAGAATACATATTATAGTTTGTTTTGTTTGTTCTAAGAGTAATTTAACTTCAGTACTCATACACATTTGATGGTAACTTCAGTATTACTAAAGTAAATGTGTTGATGTACGGTTGAGTTAATTGTCAAAAGTCAATTGATGGTAAAAGAAACATCGGCGTGGGCATTGACAATTCATATTAAAGATGAATAAATAAAGAATTACTTTAGATACTTTTTTATTTGGAAACAAACATTTATGGAATATCTTCATGTAATTGATTCATTTGGAAGGAAGAGTTAAGAATTACAACTTATATATGGAATAAAGATTCAACTAAAACAACTAGTAAATTCCTTTGGGGTTGTCCAGTTAAGGTCAGGCCTTATAGGTCTAAAGAAAATAAACTAGACTAAAGAATTTCTAGATGTTAATTATTGGATATTTTGAAAGATCTAGAGATAAATTTAGTCTCATAAGTACTTCAAGATTAGCCTTGAAAATAAATATATATACATAATACTCCTTAAACAAGAGTTTAATGTATGCTCTAGATTATATGAATCAAGAAATCAAAAATATTTATGATGTTGGACAAATACTTGAAGGATCCTGGTTTGGATCATTAAGAAAGCAACCAAACAACTAATGTGATATTTTAAGAACAAAACATTGCATACTCATATAGTGAAATCGAATCGGATAGAGATCATTTGGTATATTGATTCGAATTTTGTTGGATACTAAAACAGTCGAAAATTCGTGCCACATCATTTTAGTTTAAAGAATTAATTTTTGGAAGAGTGTTAAGTAGACACTCGAATTATTTCAAGTTGATGGCAGAATTTATTAGGTGTTTTGTGGTATCCAATTAAAGAATCTGACTGCAAAATTTTGTCACGAGGTTGCAAATTATGAATGATATAGAAAGACCACTAAAGTTATTACGTGACAATAATTTGCAGTTCTTTTACTTTAATAGTAATATGAGTTTGACTAAGTCGAACTATTTGGAAAATAAAGAATTCAGAATGTTTATTTATCTATTGAGCATATTTGGACAAACTCTAAAATTACGGATCCGTTCTCTAAATATTTGCTATCCGAGGTCTTTCATGAACATATTGTTCATATGGATATTACATATTTAGATGATATACAGTTTTAGTGGGAGTTTGTATTGTGATGCTTGTATAGATACAATTTGGAATTTATGTGCACATTAAAGAATTAGTTTCTAAAGAAATTAAAGATTTAGTTTTTAAAGAAAATCAGGATTTTAAAGTTATTCAGATTGATCTCTATAAGGAATAAAGGAGGACCAGTTGGTATTAGACATGTTAAAGATCACACTACATGTTAATCCACACTACACACCCATGTTTAATCTATGTCATTTGATTGTATTGACATATGTGACTATTGAGGGTTTAGTTACGAATTAATGTAACAAAACCGTTTTAATCCTATGTTGTTATAATTGATGGACGAGATTGATATAGATGTATTTGTAATGATAACAATATTTTGAGCTCTTAAGGTTATAATATGCAATTGAAGGAAATATTATATGACCCAAGTGGGAGATTGTTGGAATTATTTCCAATATTTGGGTACATATATAATTTAATAATTGTATATTAGTTGTTATTATAATAAAGATTAAAGCCCAAATAAAGTGATCTATTAAAGTATAAAGGTTATGGGCTTATTTGGACATCTATAATAAATATGGGGACATATTTGTGTAGAAGCAGAAATACCATTCATTATTTCGTTGATGGGCCGAATAATAAATGGGTATATTAGGGCTAGGTCCCCAACCCATATAGATAGTCAGCCTATTTGTTTCTCTCATCGAACAATAAGGATTTAGTTCATCTCTCAAGAACTCTCAAGAAGGCTATCGATATAGGGTTGGAAGACTTAAACCCCACCCACATCAAACATTCCGATCCAGATCCAGATCCAGAACGAGAAGATCCACATTCAGATTCAGGTCCAGATCCAAGAACAAGAAGAAGAGAATAACGAAGAACGGCTTAATGAACCGTTCTTCATTAAAGATCCAGGTACGTTTCCGCAATTACAGTTTATCTCGATTTATTGACATAGAGAATTAAGAATATAGATTTAAGGATTAAAGATCTAGACTAAAGATTCTAACATTCAAAAGTAATAAGAGTTATTTAATATATTGCATTTTTAACAAGGACAATTTAGAACCCAACATTTGAGTTATTAATTGAGATTTTAAACTTATCTTCTTAAATCTTAAAATTTCGGGGGCTGTCTATAGTTGGTAATGTACAATATGCACATGCTCTGTATAAGAAGTTTGAACTACATATTAGTAGTTAAAGTGAAGACAATTTTGAGAATTTGAAAGTGTATGACAAAAAGGAGAGAACAAATATTTGTTTGTTAGTTATAGAAAAAGAAAGAATGAATATAATTTTAAGAATAAAAAACATTATTATTAAATATTGTTATAAGTTATCAAATTCTTTATTTTTATAATAGTTTTGATTTCATTCAAAATTATTTATTATTGTCAATTTCTTACTATATTATACATTTCAATTTTCTTTAGTCACATCATATCTATCATAAAAGAATTACAATCTTAATTATACATAGAGCCCGCCCCGAGTTTTGGGTTGCCCCAGACCCCGTTAGAAAAAAGTTCGATATTTTTTTGTTTCCCTAGTTCGAGTTAAAAAATTTAATAAAAAACTGGTTTTTGGTGAAGTTTGACCCATAACCAAAACAAAACTTTTAAATTTTTTTATCTAGAACCACTAGATTACAATATCTTATGTTCAAAATTATAATATATTTAATTAAAACCTTACAATTTTTAACCATTTATTAAATATCGTAAGGTATTTAGTTAAATTTATTATAAGTTTAAACATAAGATTTTTTGTGGTTTAAGGTAAATTTTTAAATTTTTATTTGGTTATGGGTTCAAATCTCATCAAAAACTATTTTTTATATTAAACTTAGGGCAACAAAAATATATCAACCTTATTTTCTATCCGATCATATACAAAATGTGTAATTCACGTGTTTTCTACTTAGTTTTATTTGTTGCGTTGCTTGTAATATCATAAATAACTTTGTCATATGTGATTATTATGATTCTTTTCTATTCATCAACAACAAAAAAAATTCTAGGAGATTTGTTAGGTTCTTGAGCAGATATATCAAATTCTTTATTTAAATATCGAACCAAATCAATGTAACTATTTTAACATATTTATTAATATTAATTTATATTTTTTCTTATAAATTTTTGAAATAGTTTAAAATTAAGAAATATAAAACACTATTATTATTTTAATTTTTATCTTTTACCCTTATAAATAATTTGTATTATTAATTACATTGAAATAAATAAAAAATAATGTATAATTATTATATAAATATAATTTTAAAATAAATAATATTTTTATTAGTATAAAATAAAATATTAATAATTATGAATTAATTTATAGATAAATTATATAAGTTTTTAAAATATAATAAATTAAAGGTGAGGATAGAGAGGCCAGGGTTTAATCACCTAATTTTAAGTTTTTAATTTAGGTAGAACTGGAGCCCACCCTAGCCGGCTCCGTCCCTGAGAGAAACCAATGAGTAATAATATCCACCATTAGCCATACTATGGAGATGTTCTCCTTCTCCTTTCTTGGATCTTACCCTATTAGAGGCTTATAACATTATTTAATAGAATCGCTATAACTATTTCTCTGAGATTATGGAAGAACTAAAATTATATTTTCAAAAGTAATAAGAGTTATTTAATATATTGCATTTTTAACAAGGACAATTTAGAACCCAACATTTGAGTTAATTGAGATTTTGAACTTATCCTTTTAAATCTTACAATTTTGGGCTATTTATAGTTGGTAATGTACAATATGCACATGCTCTAGATAAGAAGTTTGAACTACATATTAGTAGTTAAAGTGAAGACAATTTTGAGAATTTGAAAGTGTAAGACAAAAAGGAGAGAACAAATATTTGTTTGTTAGTTATAGAAAAAGAAAGAATGAATATAATTTTAAGAATAAAAAACATTATTATTAAATATTGTTATAAGTTATCAAATTCTTTATATTTATAATAGTTTTGATTTCATTCAAAATTATTTATTATTGTCAATTTCTTACTTTATTATACATTTCAATTTTCTTTAGTCACATCATATCTATCATAAAAGAATTACAATCTTAATTATACATAGAGCCGGCCCCGAGTTTTGGGCTGCCCCAGCCCCCGTTAGAAAAAAGTTCGATATTTTTTTGTTGCCCTAGGTCGAGTTAAAAAATTTAATAAAAAATAGATTTTGGTGAGGTTTGACCTATAACCAAAACAAAACTTTTAAATCTTGTATCTAGAATTAAATATCGTAAATATCGTAAGTTATTTAGTTAAATTTATTATAAGTTTAAACATAACATTTTTTAGTTTAGTGGTTTAAGGTAAATTTTTAAATTTTTATTTAGGTATGGTTCAAATCTCATCAAAAACTATTTTTTTTATTAATTTTTTATATTAAACTTAGGGCAACAAAAATATATCAACCTTATTTTCTATCCGAACATATACAAAATGTGTAATTCACGTGTTTTCTACTTAGTTTTATTTGTTGCATTGCATTGTAATATCATAAATAACTTTGTCATATGTGATTATTATGATTCTTTTCTATCCATCTACCATCAACAACAACAAAAATCTTTTTTTTCTCTCAAATATCCTTTTATATATATATATATATATATACTAAAATTGGTAACAATTATATATCTTAAATTCAAGATCAATCATTCAATAGACAAAAGAAAATGGTGATCAAAGAAAATATGATCTAAACATATATAAAAACTTGAATATAAAAGATAAAAATAAAAAAAATATAATAAATTCAATTTTAACTAAGAATATTTTAAATAAATAAAAAATCATATTTGTATTATCAATATTATCTTCTTACACTAATATGTACTATTAGAATTGAGAAAAAGTTGTATTAATTAAATAAGTTAGATTTAATATATTGATTATAAATATTATATCAAACTTATAAAGAAACTAATATAATAATATATTATCACTATTAGTTGGAAAAATGATAAAAGATGAGGAGAGAGAAGAGAGAGAAATTTTGTTATTTTTTTGGCTAATTAAATTGCGACACGTCATTCTTTATTTTATTCCCTCCCTTAAATTGTCTCTCCTAATCATTTCTCTTATTTTATATATGATAAGATGTACCAACAATGTTGTGTTATAAATAAAACAAATGAGAAAAAATCAAATATTAATATCATTAAAAATAATTATCTTGTTTATACTAATATATGGAATTAAAGAGATTCTAAAAGTTTTAAATTAGTAAATTTTTTAATTGCAATTTTAGTTAAGCGCATAAATTTTAAGTTGTTATGATTATGAAAATAATATTTTTTTTAAATTGGGGCTATAACCCGGCTAGTTCTTTTAATTAAAAAAGAAAAATTTAATTTTAAAATTAAATAATGATAATATTATAATTTGAATAATATTTAACTTATTGTTTAATCTTGATTATTTCATAAAACAAATTAAGTTTTTAATTACTGGTGGCCCGTACTCATAGCAATTATTTTAAAACAATTGTATAAAGATTTTAGCAACAGAATTAAAATAAAATAAATTTCTTAATAAATTAATTTTAATTAACTTTTAACCAAATATAAAATGTAGTTATAATAAAAAACAGTAATCCGTAAGGATGCTGAAATATAATTTTATTTATTGCAATTACTATAGTTTGGTATGTTACAATTACAAAGATCTGGAAAAAGAGAAATGAATAGAAAGTTTATTATAAGAGAGAGAGTTGTATAATTTTAAAATATTTTATTATTTATTATATTAAATAAAATCATTAACTTATAATAAATTTAAAAAAGTTTATTTTAATGAAATGAAGCCTAGCTAATTGATTTTAAATTAGAATCGTTTTATTCATTTATTTTCATTGAAACTTTTGTTTTTCTTCAATTTATTGTTAATGTTTTATATCTCAATTTAATTATTTATTTTGAGATAAGATTTAGTTTAGTTTATTTTATTTCACATGTTTATTATGGAATTATAACTAGTAATAAAGTTTGCTTAGTTTACCTATTCTTTAGGAGAGTGAGTAGACTACTTTTAAAGTATGATTAGTTATTTATTATTTGAGTTAATAAAAGATTATTAGACGGAGTCTCTATTTTTTACATTTGCCTCCAATGAATGTTCATGTGCAGTTCTTGACAGTTAATCTTAAAATTCTAAAGTTATTTTTACAAGGCATGTTGTTGAAAAGGTTAAAAAAACATCAAAAGATATAAGATAGACATATTAAAACCCATTTTCTAATAATATATAACCGTTCTTCATTTTTATTTGGCATTTTTCCTATTTCTATTCAATAATGTAGTAATGTAACAATATATCTTCATTTTTATTTGGCATTTTTCCTATTTCTATTCAATAATGTAGTAATGTAACAATATATGTTTATGGCAGGTGTGCAGCACATGTTTGGCAGGTGTGCAGCACATGTTTACGCCAGGACGGACCCAGAAATTATTGTAAGGGTGGACTTAATTTTTTTTAATTGTTTTGTAAAACCAAAAAAAATAAAATAATAAGTACAATAATGTAATTTTATCTAGTTGAAATATATGATATTATTAATTATTTTAATAAATTAATTATTTATTATAAACTATTATTTTACATAAAATAAATAAACATAGTTTGAGAGAAAAAATATTTAAAAATTACAAAATACTCAAATAATCATATCAAATAAATCCTAAAAATAATTATCATCCAAATAATTATAATAAAACAAACTCATAAAAAATGAATATATTTAGAACTTGTTTGATATTATGTATTTTATAATTTTATTCAAAACTTAAATATTTTCTTACATTTGAGTTCATCTATCTCATCATTTATTTTAATAATAAAATAATAAAATTTCATTTATTTAATATAATCTTTACTTTTTCTCTATAGTATATTTAAAGGGTAAAATAATTAATTAATTTTAAAAAATTAATTAATGTAAATGTTAAATTAAATAAATATTTTATCCAAAAACTCAAATAAAATAATATAAAATAATTAAACAAGCTATAATATTATCACCCTCCCTAAGCTCAAATCACACTACTCAAATAATAATCTCTCTCAAATATATATATATATATATATATTAAAGAACTTATATTGGTTATATATAAAAAAAATTACAAAATTTGGGGTGGGCTTAAGCCCACCCTAGCCCATATGTCTGTACGTCCCTGTTTACGGAGAGATTCTTGGAGTAGGTGGTAAAAGGGTCTGGGTGCAGCCGCTTGAAAAATAACTATAGAGAAAAATTAGTTTTAGGATAATTTAGTTGAATTTCTGAAAAATTATAAAAAATTCAACAAAATCATCTTGAACTTGGTTCCTCTAGGTGGTTCATGTCACTGCTGCTGTAGGCATTCCCTTGGACCGCCTGCTCCATTCTAAGAGCCCGGTGTGGACCAAACACTTGAAGTGAAACTCTGATTGGAGGCAGTAGCTAGTTCTTGGCCTGATATCTCTGAGTGTATTCTTCGTTGTATAGCTAAAAATTAAACATATCATTCTCCACCTCTCAAGTTAAACTAACTTATTCTATGAATATTGATTTAGAGCTACACTACACGTTGATACACACAAAGAAATGATTGGCCCAGGAGGCCCGATACAGGCCCCTAAAATTAAAATAATAGTTGTATTTTATCAGAAACATATTAAATATACAAATTAAATATATAACTAGATTATTGATTTTAAAAAAAAATACATATGATGGTAGGTATTGATATTAGGTATTGATATGTTTTTGATGATTTTGAAGTTTTCTTGAATAATTTTGTGATATATTATATATGATGTTTCTATCATATAATGAAAAAATATAGAGGAGTGATAGGCAGAGAAAATTTGAGAGAGAATGATGTGTCACTACATTACTGGTTTGGTATGAAAAAAGATAAAAGGTGAGGAGAGAGAAAATATAAAAAGTGAAGAGAGAAGAGAGAAATTTTTTATTATTTTGTTGGTAATCAAATTGAGACACATCATTCTCTCTCACATTCTCTCCCTCAAATTCTCTTTCCCAATTATTTCTCAAAAATATAATATATATTTTAAAATGAGAAGAGATTATGAAGATAAATATAAGAATAAGAATAAATAAAAAAATAAATTTAAAAGTATGAAAATGTATTGATAAAAAACTTTTAGAGACGAAATGACACGGTCCACACGGATACAATATAAATAATATCTGTTTACCATGATTACAATATAGAAAGAAAAAGAAAAAAATTAATATATTATATATGATATAGAGTGAAATAAGTAATATATTAAAAAAAATTAATATATTATTATATTAGATATAAAATGGAGAGAGAAAATAATTAATATATTCTTATATTATATATAATATATATAGAAATAAGTAATATATTATATAAATGGAAAGAGAGAAAAAAAATTTATATAACAGAGAGAAAGTTAGAGTATTATAAAGAAATAAATATATAAAATAAATATTTTATAATATATAATTAATAATATTATATACTAAAAATAAAAAATTTGGGGCCTGAAAAGTGGGAGCCTATGCAATTCCATTGGTTGCATTCCCTTGGGCCGAGTGTCTGCCTTGATCTCAAATTAACCGCCGCCGTGTGTATTGCTATTTAGAATATCATGTACAAGAAATATATTTAACAAAAACAAACATGACAAAGAATATCTCAATTTCTCTTTTAAAACTCATACAATATATTAAAATAAGCCTTCAGCATATTTGATAAAATCAAAGTCATAAGTTTTACCCGTTTTCCAAATAAAAAATCAAAGTCATAATTTTTTAATGGAAAGAAACTACAGACTTTTTTCATTGAAAGAAACTACAGACTTTTTTTATTGACAAGATTCTTGTCGTTTTTTGGTAATGTTATAAATAGGGTATTGTTATAAAAAAAATAAAAAACATTTAATATAGGTTTATTCCAACATTATTTGTTTTTTTTTTATTATGTTTCACACATGTTTGAAATAATAATAAATGCATTCATCGTTTCAGAGCATTCAATTGACAATCCCAGGAGTGGCTCAATCCAAAGACGACATAAGATCATTCATACGAACATACATGCATGCAAACTTCTACATAAAAGTCAGAGAGCTTTCCTAAAGTAGCCTCATTTTCAATTCAATTTCTCAAACTAGCCTCATTTGTTCAATCTTTCCCAAATTAACTTCTTTCACTATTCAAACTCGAGTTAATTCAATATATATATATATATATATTTAATTTTTTTTATTAATATAATAAATTTTTATTAAATATATATTATATATTTAATTATTTAAATTATTATTTTTTATAATATAATAAATATTATCACCACCTATATAAATAGTTAATATATGTTGTTTCTTTACCAATTATTTGTTAGGGTTCTTTATAACATTTCCTATATTATCATTTTAAAACATCGATCTACATTCAAAATTTTATTTATTAAGTTTTCTCTCCTTACTATATATTTATTATGAATTATTTAGTTTTTTTCTTTTTTTTCTCTTCATACACTTTTCAATGTAAAAATAATAAAAAAAATCTTTGTATGGTCAATTCACAACTTTTTATTATATATTCAAAGAGTTTCATTGTATTGTATGTTCAAAGTTTTTCATTTTATTGTATATTATCGATCGATAAAGATTGTTAAGCAGAAAATTATGAAATGACAACCTAAATAAAAGTTTTAAATATACAACACAATGAAAATCTTTGAATATACAACACAATGTAAAGCTTTGAATATATAATAAAAGGTTGTGAATTGATAATACAATACAATTTTTTTTTTATTTCTACATTAAAAAGTGTATGAAGAGACATAAAAAAGAAAAAGAAACTAAATAATTTATAATAAATATTTGGTAAGAAGAGAAAACTTAATAAATAAATATTTGGATAAAGATGTTTTAAAATGATAATATATAAAATGTTATAAAGAAAGTATAACAAATAATTAGTAAAGAAACAATCGTATATTAATTATTTATAAAAGTGATTATACTATATTTTAAAAAATAATAATTTAAATAATTAAATATATAATAATAAGTTATTATATTAATAAATATATATATATATATATATATATATATATATATATATATATATACCGAGTTTAGTAAAAAGAATATTAGTTTAAGAAAAATGGAACAAATAAGGTTAATGTGAAAAGTAGAATTGAAAATGAGGTTACTTTGGAGAAGCTCCTTCAAAGTCATGTACATATAGCTTTCTCATTCAAAAGATACGCTATGTATATTCAAATTATTGTTGCATGTAGTATAAGGTTAGTAGGACTGAATTCTCTAAAACCTAAATAATGAAATCTTGTTGAGATGTGATTTCCCCAGCACCAGCAAGACAATCAATGATTATTTTTATTTTTTTTCCAGATATTTGGGGTCATCGGGAATGATCCCTTCTTCACGGTTTGGAGCTGGAGACGAAGTTGAATCAGACGAGCCTGAGATAAAGGAGAATGTGTGTTCTAAATCAAACTAGAGGGTTTTAGATGTGGTGCAGGATTTGTAAGCCATTTGGGCTAAGATAAGTTCAGAAAGGGTGGAGAGAAACCAGAAAATGATCATCTTCATTGCAGATGGTAAACCAAGATTTAGAGTGAGGACACTAAATCCATCAGCGACGCCGGTTTGGAAAAATGTTTTAAAGGGGCAGAATTTATTTCAATAACATATGGGTAAGGCCATAACGTTTTAAAATTGTAAGATTTGACATTAATGAAACTACTTGCAACCAAATCTATTTTCGTTCAGTTCTTTGATGTTCAAGTTTTAGGAGAATCTCAGTTGTTTAAACAATATCTATGTACATATGCTTTAACTTTTTTTATGAATTGTTTTAAAAAATGAATATAAAAATAAGATATTTTGTGAGAAGAGGATGTGGAAAAGAATTGTATTTATTGTTTTGTTTTATCTTTTACAAGATTGGGGGACCTTCTTTGGAAGATAATATGAATTAGGTGATATATGGTTTGTCAATATGGCTACAATATTCAACTAACATAACATATCCCTGATTACCCTTTATATACTACTCTTGGTAGGCATAACTATTACATAAAATGGCATATGGGGTCTTAGAAAATAATAACTCATGACACTTTTCCAAGAAGATAAAGATGTTTTTGATATATACATATACATAGAAGAATATTATGCACACGCAACTATAAAACACTTTATGCATATGTCTTAATAGGTTATCTTCCTTTTATTAATGATCATCACACATCATCATAAGTAAGAGAGGAAGGGACCGAGAGCTTATAACCCAACCTTCTAAACATTCACACAGAGGTCAAACTGAACGAATTCATCTGTTAACAGATAAATATTCCATGTTTATCAAGTGTCAGATAGATCAACAAAAGAAGTATTGAAAATCATAAATCATCCACATTATCTCATCATATAAATGGGAAAAATATGGTTAAACTGAACTCTTTTTAGTTCTTAACATTAACCCAATAAAGAAAACAAAAGGTTGAACACGGACTATTTTTGATAAAGAAACCATTTTCAGTAGTGAGAGTTACCAAAATACAAAACCAAGCCATAAATCTATTTGAAAATTGACTAGTAAATCCTGAATAGGACTTTTTTCATATAATCTTCATACTGGGTGCCAAATGTGTTTGACATTGCAGGTTCCTCCATTGTTGCCTTTTGCTGGTAGTACATTATTAAACAGATTACAACTATGAACAATGCACTCATAGGTGATGAATATGAAAAAATACATTTGTCATGTTTTTCAAAAATTAGAATTATCCAAAAAAAATTCTAATCCTAAAAAATTCTAATCCCAAAAAATTCTAGTCCCAAAAAATTCTCTATATAACAAATGAAGCATAACATTATACTACAATTTGGATATTGATGTAAAAACTAATTCGTATACCAAATAAAAAATCAAGGATCATAATTCATAAAATAATATCATTATGACCCAAAAATCTCTTATATCAAATACTAGTTTCCAAATAGGTTAATGTTTTCATGCTTATGTGTTTCCTTCCCTCTTTTAAAATAAGAGAAAGATCTAAGTCCATCATTAGATATATCAATCTTTTTATATATCTCCTTGAGATGTAAACAAATAATGCAAGTTATTCTCTTTGTTGGTGTGTAGTAAGATATGTTAGAATTATCCTAATTAGATCATAATTTAATGTGTGAAAAATTAAAATCTTGAATGCTGCGGAAGCGTACCTTAATTAATCGCATGAATTGTGAATCTACTCTTTCCTTAAACTTTGCATGGATTGAATGATTCTTTCCTTAAACTTTCCTTATATGGAATGGTTCTTCCATTTGATGAGTAAGTCAATGGATTTCTCTCTCTGTTGATGGGGACGCAAAGGAGAATTGACGTTACTTCAAATGGGGACCATTACCATTACATATAACCAACAATAAGTTAGTTATTATGGTTTGACAATTTCTAATTTAGCCCCTTCATAAAATTAGAAATGTCACTTAAGTATCCTCACTTTATATTCATGACAAATACACCCATAAGCCATAAACTTAATTTCACATTAGATCACATTATTTTGGCTTATATTAAATATGACATGTGCACAATTATTTATTATACAAGTGACCCTAAAAATTCCAACAATCTCCCACTGGGTCACGTATATACAAAAATAAATGTATCAACCATAATGCGCCTGAAGTTTTATGTCATCTCAATCATATGTTGTATAAACAATTTTATCAATTAAACATATCAATATAGGACCAAGAGTTCATCGTTGTATTTAAGCACAACCAGACCCAACAATGATCACATAAATCAATACAATTAATTGACAAATCATATCATGAATGTGAGGAATGAAATTCCATGCAATGTGATCTTTTCATGTCAATTTTCAACTGGTCCTACTTAACTTTAGTGAGATCATACTTTAAACATAATTATACAAAGTGTAATGAACTGAATAATACTTAAGTTCTGATCAGAATAAAAACTTTATAAATATCTATAAAATAATTAAACTAGAAGATGCCAAAATTACAAACTCCCACTGAAGTTAGAGATCGTTGATCTCTACAACACTCATACGAGCAATATACTCATGAAAGACATTAAATGATAAACTTATTTCCATGAGGTTCATAACCATAGAGTTTGTACATATATATTTTTATAGAAATCTATCCACTTTGTATCATTTCTTTTATAAAATAAACTTGATGTCAAAATCACTTAATTTGATGCCTAGTAACATGTCATAAATTCCGCTGCAATAGTGGATGACATCATAAGTGTTTGTTTGGCACTTCTTCAAGAAATGACAAAACCAGCTATCGAAAAATATAACCCGAAGTAGATTTCATACTATTTTGTCATCCCGTAATATCGGAGTTAGAATACTCAATGATCTCAAGACTATCCGACTTCCTATATGTGAACATTTAATTCTTAGTTCTTTTCAAATATTTCATAACAATTGGGCTACTTAATGTCAAACAAAGTTTGTGACAAACAAAATGTCACCCGTATATAAAACCATAAATAAACGTTTACTCCCACTGAACTTTTGTGATACACAAATAATCAATTAAATTCACCTCAAAACCAAAAGAGAGAATTATTATTTTGTGAAACTTATGGTATCACTAACGAGACGCTTCTTTAAGTCTTTAATTTGCAAACCATATTAATTTGGTCTCTCGACACAAAGTTTTCTCATTGCATTAAATTGTTTTTCAATGTCTCTATTGAAAAGCCCCTTAACATCTATTATGGTGAAGCTCCATATCAAAATATGCAACGAGTACTATAAATTGTCTTTAAAGAGTAATTCAATTAAACTGGATTGTCATAAAGACACTTAATTTTGAGGTTGTTGAGTTTGTACTTAATGAATTTGATCAATATTATCTTGTTACTCTTGATTTTTGAACATTATAATAAATATCAATAAAAATCCTTATCAATGTCAAAAAACACTTGAGTTATAAATCAAATCTTCCACAATAGGAATTATTGATCTAAATCATTTTTAAAAACAAAATCATTTCTCCCCTCAAACTCAATATCCTCAAAAAAAAATTGTTGTCTCGTCTAAAAAATAAACTATCTTTAACTTGACATAATAAAAATTATAGCCCTTAATCACTTAGAATATTTATTAAAATAATTGCTCAAATTTATAAACTTAAGTAACAATTAAATTCAAATAATGATTTATCCCATCTCAAAATACTTAATGCAACATTAATATCAAGTCTTTGGACAGTAATATTAATTGCTAATAGTATTTTGTTGTAATGATCAAACATTAATAATAAGACATGTCAAATAATATAATCTATCTTTGGATAGATTAATTATTCACATAAATATGACTTTATAATTATTACATGTTTATCATCACAAGTATTTATGTAATTCAGTCAATTAATTATCAATCTTTGGATCAAATAATATAATCACATGAATTACACAATACTTACATTCAAAATTTTATTGAATCAATTTCAACAAACATTGTCACTTTGGTGATTATTTGTATCAATAAATACAATTCAATTAATGAATTGTAATATTATTAAATTTGAATTTAAATGTCATATATATTATATATTATTGTATATAACTCAAATCAATAATATATTATTTTCTGAATAAACATATTATTTTATTTTGATAAATGACATGTAATTTAATTTTATTGTGAAATAAAATAAATTATAACTAATAAATTATATATATAATTATATATTTCTCAATTCTCTCTTAAGATTTATAATATATTATATATTATATCAATCAATAATCTAAATAGTCGACTTAGGAGAGAATCTTAATATCCCTAAATTTTATCAACAAACAATTCCTCTGTTTAACCCTAACTCTTTATATTTTCACTAAATTTGTTTGAAATTATCACAAATTAATATATATATATATATTTCTAATAACATGCATATTAATTTCATGCATATAACATATAAATTCCATGCATATTTGTTAGATAAAATTAGACCGGTCAACAGAACTTAACATAAATAAACCTCCCATGCAGGAACAAAGAACCGGACCGGTCAAACAAATGAACCGGTTAAGAAGATTAACCGGTCAAGTTATTAAACCAACTAGGAACATGACCGCATAAAGAAAGGATCGGCCAAAACTAAAAGCCGGAAACACCAGGCAGCCGATTAGCTAGAAGGCAAAGGAATAACCGGAAGCCGTCCGGTTAAACCAATCACACCGGAAGCCATCCGGTGAAAAGTCAAATGACCGACCAGCACAAGAAGATACTTAGGGTATCTGTTGAGAATGATACCAAATGAACAGACTGAACATTTCCATATTCATACAAGTCTGAGGAAAGTCTGCAGGCTGCAGAAGACAGTCCTACAAGATCTTTCCACTTCAGGATAAATCAGAAAGGCAATCTTCCAAGTACAGACAACTGTCTAACAGACAGTTACCACATTGAGTAAAAGACAAACCTAGTCGGTTTGTCCTATATACTGGAAGAACAGACTGCCACCTCTGTGAGGTTGACCGCCAGGTCTGAAAAGTTTACCGTCAGGTCTGAATCACTGAACCTCTGCTCCACCAATCAAATTCAAGGAAATGAAATATGACCGTTGGCATATTTCACCTATAAAAGGAGCAATTGAAGAGGAGTAAATGAGAGACACAAGAGACTCTAAGGGACACAGTGAACAATTAATTTATAAGTGATAAGATTGTGTTCTATCTCTAGAAAAGCTTAAGTGCTAAGTTGAAGTGTGTATTTACAATTTCGGTGTAAATTGTACGGGTGTTATCGAGCAGGAAATAAGTCTCGATCGGATTGTGTTTGTATTCCTTAGTGAATATCCTTCTCGCGGTTTCGAGAGGAAGGGGTGACGTAGGAGTTTTATCTCCGAACATCCATAAAAACCTGTCTTGTGATTTACTATCCGCCTGATTTACTTTATAACCGAGCTGTACTAACCGACCTACACCGTTTTGACCGACTCTACACTATCTAAACCGAATCACCAAGTTATAAAACCGACCCAACAAACTCCAAACCTATCCTACTACAAAACCGACCCAGCAACTTCCAAACCTGCCTTATCCAAAAACCGGTTCTGCCTATCTCGTGAGTGTGCTGCTTCAACCTGAAACAAACCTCTTCCGCGCTTGAACCTGGTTCAAGGGTTTTTGACAGTTTGTGTAGTATTGAAACCCCGGTGTTAATCTTTAACCGGATTAATCACCACCCTTTGAGTGAGACGCGCTAACCGGCCCAACCCCGGTCCTCCAGCCGCGACCTAGATCCTAACAATTGGTATCAGAGCAGTTAGTTTCAATACTCAAGCAAGCATGTCGTTTGATAGGCTCCCAATGCTAGAAGGTGATGACTTTACCAACTAGAAGGCACGCATGCACCTGCATTTAATCACCATGGATGACGAGATGCAGTTCATTCTGGCCGAAGGACCGATAATCATTGACAAGGACAGGAAGGAATGGACAGCTGAAGACAGGAGAAGAAATAACCTAGATAACCATGCCAGAAACCGGATCTCCAACAGTGTGGACAAAAACACGTATTGCAAGATCAGAGACTGCAAAACCGCAAAGGAAACATGGGACACGGTTATTCAGATCTATGAGGGAAATGAAAGAACCAAGGAAAACAAGGTAATGGTAGCTACTCAGAAGTTTGAAAGCATCAAGATGAAACCGGGAGAAACAATGAGAGAGTATAGTGATCGATTCACTGGTGTGTTAGACGAACTAGCAACTCTTGGCAAGAAGTATGATAACAAGGAGGTCATCATGAAAGCGTTAAGATCTTTTCCAAGTGCGTGGGACATAAAGACAATGGTGATGAGGGATTCAAACTGCTTAAGTAAGATGAAACTACACGATGTATTCGAAGATCTTAAGGCGTATGAGTTCGAAATGAGATCTAGGACTGAAGAAGAAGTTTCAGCCTCAACCTCAACTAGAGCACTGATCACATCCACAGAACCGGTTGTACCTGCACCAATCAGAACCGCCGAACAGTTCACCGAGGATGCCATGGCAATGCTTGCACAGAAATTTGGGAGGTTCATGAAAAGAAGCCAACCAACAAACTACAACTATGGTGATAAATCAAATGTAAGATGCTATAACTGTAACTGTTTGGGACATTTCAAGTGGGAATGCAGAAAACCGAGGAGGGATGACCGGAAACCGGATAATCAAAATAACCGAAATAGCTACCAACAAACCGGTGAAGGAAGTGAGGTTCAGAAAGCACTGATAGCCGATGATTGAGGAAGTCTATGGGCTCATAGTAACAGTGATGATGAACTCACATGCCTCATGGCAAATGAGGAACAGGTATTTGACTCTCCTTGTGAAGAATTTACTAAAGATGAGTTATATAATGCATTTAATGATATGGTAGCAGAGTATAAGAACCTACTAGCCATGTTACCTAAGCAACTCAACTTTAGAGCCGACCCTATAGTACCCATTCTGACAGAACCAGAAATATCCGTTATAACCGAACCAGAGATCATAGAACCTGATGAAACCCCTACCTTAGAAACCGAGTTAGCACCTAAACCACCACTCAAGACCGAACAGTCTAGTGAACCAGTTCGAGAACTAACCAAAGAGGAAAATGCCCGCCTCCAGTATAAAATGGCCGCATATAAGAGATCTAGTGACATGGTAAAGAAGATGTGTAGTTATAAGAGACACACTTTCTGCATGTTTGGCCTAGGTTACAAAAATGATAGATCCAAAAACCAAAAACCTGTAGACAAAGTAAGGTTTACAAAGGGTGACCTTCCTCTTATAAGATTCATTAGAAGTTCCTTAACCGCTGAAGAGGAATTGACCGCATACTATACGACAGAAAAACTAACCTACGTAGGTCCAACCGACTCTAAAAAGTGACTTGACCCTGAGAAAAGGAAAGCCGACCTGCTCAAAAATAGGAGAGCCAATCCTCAACCGCATAGGTCAAACCACAAATCACCCTCATTTAAAGCCTTCGTAGAAAAGCCTAAGTATTCAAAACCGAGTGCCAAAAAGACGGTCAAGACCTTAGCAAAGAAAGCTGTCCGGTTTGTCAAGGTCTGGATGCCCAAGGGACTAATCGCATGTGGACCCAAGTAAATGTGGGTACCAAATAGTTGTAAATATGTATATTTTGCAGGATGTAAAGAAACGGCTAGGAAACTCTGAATGGTACTTGGATAGTGGTTGCTCCAGGCATATGACCGGGAACAACAACCTGCTAACCGATATCAAAATAGAAACCGGTGCACTAATCACTTTCGGTGACAACTCAAAAGGTAGAACTGTGGGCAAGGGTAAGATTGTCCATGGTAACCTAACAATTGATAATGTACTCTTAGTTGAAAATCTACGTTTTAACCTACTAAGTATTAGTCAAATGTGTGATGCTGGATACACAGTAGAATTTCTAAAACATGCATGCTTAGTTAAGAACTCTCAAGGCATCATACTACTAACCGGAAATAGGCTAGGAAATATTTACAAGGTAGACTGGAAAACTAAGGTAGAATATTCTGTATGCATGATAGCTAAAACCGATCAAACCTGGTTGTGGCATAAAAGACTAAACCATCTAAACATGAAAACCTTAAACTATATTCGCGGTAAAAAGTTAGTCGACGGGATTCCTGACATAGTATTTAACAAGGAAAAGGTTTGTTCAGCATGTCAAATGGGTAAACAAACTAGGTCAACCTTTAAGAGTAAATGACACATTCAATCTAACCGATGCCTAGATCTCCTTCACATGGATTTATTTGGACCGATTCAGGTCATTAACCTAGGAGGTATGCTTTATACCATGGTAGTTATTGATGATTACTCTAGGTATACATGGGTAATATTTCTACCATCCAAACGTGACACCGCATCAAATTTGATCACACTGCTTAAACGTTTACAAAATGAAAAATCAACTCGCATTAATAGTATTAGAAGTGATAGAGGTACCAAATTCACCAATAGCACTTTAACCACATTTCTTGATGAATCCGGTATTAGACACGAGTTGTCTAGTGCTAGGACTCCTCAACAAAATGGCCTGGCCGAGAGAAGAAACCGGACTCTCAAGGAAGCCGCACGGTCCATGATAGCCGATTCGGGTATTGCTCAAAAATTTTGGACTGAGGCTATCAATACTGCATGTTACACACAAAACCGGTCCTTGATTAACAAGTTTCACAACAAAACACCTTATGAGGTGTATTTTGATAGAGTTCCTAACCTTAAGTACCTTAAGATTTTCGGTTGTAAATGCTATATTCATATAAATGGTAAAACCTATCTTTCTGTTTTTGATGCAAAAATCGATACTGGGATCATGTTAGGTTACTCAGCAGTAAGTAAGGCATATAGAGTGTACAACAATAGAACTTCCACCATGGAGGAATCACTTCATGTTGTTTTCGATGAATCGGTTGAAAGTAATACTGCATCATGCTTTGATCTACACAATAGATTGGAAAATAACAATATCCATTCTGATAGTGAAGATGAGATTCCGGTTTTTAGGCGGTTTGTCCATGACCAGATGGGTAATATTGAAACCCAGCCGGATCAAGCTGTACCACTACAGGAAGCTGACACTTCGGTCCAAACCGAGGAAATCGGTCGGTATGACAATCCTGCTCAGCCTACCGATATGTCTAGCCTTGATCAAACAAACGGTAATTTGGTAGACATCCCTGAACCGAATTTCAAAAGGAACACTAAACATCCTCCTGAGCAAATTATAGGTGACCCTTCAGAACCTGTTCGAACTAGGCGTCAAATTCTGGAGGAATACTTCAATTCCGCCTTTATATCCTAGATTGAGCCGAAAAGAGTAGATGAAGCATTGTCAGATCCGGATTGGATCTTGGGAATGCAAGAAGAATTAAACCAGTTTGAGAGTAACAAAGTCTGGTACCTAGTCCATAGACCGAAAGATCAACCGGTCATAGGAACAAGATGGGTATTTAGAAATAAACTCAATGAAGACGGTTTGGTCACGAGGAACAAAGCCAAATTAGTGGAACGAGGTTACAAACAGGAAGAAGACATTGATTTTGAAGAATCATTCGCCCCTGTAGCTAGGATTGAAGCTATTAGGATTTTTCTAGCTTTTGCTGCATTCAAAAACTTTAAGGTTTTCCAAATGGATGTTAAAAGTGCATTTTTAAATGGTGACCTACGTGAAGAGGTGTATGTTGAACAACCACCCGATTTCAAAAATGCTGAATTACCCAACCACGTATACCAGTTAAACAAAGCTTTATACGGTCTAAAGCAAGCACCTAGAGCCTGGTATGACACACTAACCGCATTTTTGTTAAAACACGATTTCACCATCGGTTCGGAGGATAAAACGTTATTTAAATTTGAGAAGAAGGAACATATCCTACTCGTTCAAATCTATGTAGATGATATCATCTTCGGTTCAACCGATCCTAAGTTATGTGATAAATTTTCAAACCTGGTGACTAACAAGTTTGAAATGAGTATGATGGGGGAATTAAGTTTCTTCCTAGGTCTTCAGGTTAAACAACTCGAAGAAGGAACGTTCATAAGCCAACCCAAGTACACCAAGGAGCTTCTGAAGAAATTTGGGATGGACACATGCTCCTCAGCGGCTACTCCAATGAGCTCATCGGTCAAATTGGACAAAGATGATGAGGGTCAATCAGTAGACCTGACCGCTTACCGGGGCATCATCGGTTCTCTTCTATACCTAGAAGCAAGTAAACCGGATATTCTATTTGCAGTCGGTGTGTGTGGGAGATTCCAAGCCAATCCAAAACAATCTCACTACACAGCCGCAAAGCGAATATTGAAATACCTAAAGGGAACACCTGATGTCGGTCTGTGGTATCCAAAGGATTCATCCTTTAACCTAACGAGTTATTCAGATGCAGACTATGCAGGTTGTAAGATTGATAGAAAAAGCACCAGCAGAACATGCCAATTCCTAGGTGACCGGCTTGTTTCATGGCATAGCAAGAAACAAACATCAGTTGCCACATCAACCGCAGAAGCTGAATACCTGGCGGCCGGAAGCTGTTGTTCACAACTTCTTTGGATCCAACAACAACTGAAGGACTTCGGTGTCATAGCCGAAGAGTCTCCGATCTTTTGTGATAACACAAGTGCCATAGAAATCACCTACAATCCGGTTCTACACTCTAGAACCAAGCACATTGACATAAGGCACCACTTTATTCGGGAACATGTCATGCTGAAGCATATCTGGTTGGAATACGTATCAACAGATCAACAAGTAGCCGATATCTTCACCAAGCCTCTACAGGAAGCTAAGTTCTCTCAATTCAGACTTACACTCGGTCTAACCGATATTAGTCAGATCATCCCTAAGGATGCTTAAAAGGGAAATCGGTTCGGACAGACAAAACCGGTAGTTCCTCTTAAACTGTTGGACTTCAAATTTTCAAGGTATCTATGGAAGAACCGCATGGTATATCAGTCAGAGTAAACCGACCGGTTATTTAGTGCATGCACTAAATAACCGCATCGGGACGAACAACTGATAACTGACCGGTTCGGAAATAGTTTATCTCAGATTATTTGAACTTCAAACAAAAGTGGAATAATTATCTGTGTTTAAATTTATCTGTTCTGAAACATTGCCTTTTCAAAGTAAGATGGTCGTGCCTACAAAGATGTGAAGATCTGATATCTTTCATGGTCCAGGTCTATGACCAACATCCTAGGCTGTAAACATGCATATTTCATGCAAAACTCTTTATCCTATGTTTAATAGACATTATCACCTGTATTACCTGGATAATAGGCTTCTCTCTCCACTAGTATATAAGTTGAACAAACCTTAAACAAAACAATCACAAGCTACATAACTCTTTCTCTCACTAAGACAAAATGTCTCAGTTTCCAAACATCCTTCAAGTGGATTTCAACTCTGCTCAAAGCACTGAGCATTATGAGGTCTTCAAGATGATCAAATCACTTGAAGATATTGGCCTTCAACACTTTCTAGATGACAAACATGTCATCTATTCTGAGTCTGTCCTGGAGTTTTTCTATAACGCCAGGGTCTTTCGTGGAACTCCTCACTTTGACACTCACATGCAGTCAAAGGTAGGAGGTATCGTGTTTGATTTTACCGAAAATGATTTTGCCAGATGCTTTAACCTACCAAAGCAGGGGCTAACCGACCTCAACATACCGGCTGAACTAAAAGCCGAGATCTCCTTAGCCTTTGCCCGGTCAAGCCATCCAGTGGATGACCACGGTGCTAAGTCACTATTGAAAGCTGAATACCAACTTCTCAATGATATAATCGGTCGAAGCATCCTGGGAAGGGATGTGACCAACACATACTGCACCACTGCATTCAACATGATGGCTGCTATAACTACTGGCACACCCGTCAATTGGTCGAGGGTACTGTTCGACGTCCTATTCTGGATGATTGGCGTTCAAACAGTCGGCCTCGTTCCTCAAATAAGTTGTCTGCTTCTGAAGCTTGGAGTTCCAACATGCCCAGGGGAAGGGCTGAACCAAGCTCAAGTGCTAACCAAAGAAGTAACCGACTCTTTCTATGAGCGGTTTGAGAAGGCTTGGAAGAGGAGGAACCGTCACATCCACTCCAACGGTCACACCAACTCAAGCGGATATTAGGTCACTCCTTCCTACACCCGGTCATTTTGATGCACGCACCGGGTGTATCTTTGTTCAACCTCCTTATGATCATTTCGGTTTCATCTATGTTCTCTTCGGCTTAGTCTAAGTTATCTTCGGTGTCAGTCGGTTACTTTTCAGTGTGTTGTTGCATTAGTCTTTAAAGAAAAGTAACATTTAATTAATGAGGTAACCCCCAACTACATAAGTAATCAATACCCAACTAACTTAGTTACTTTTCAACTAAATCCTACCTCGAGCTCCGCAATTAGTCAAAAGCAACCTCTTCCCAACACACTTTGGAAACATAAATATTCTCTTCTCAAATAAGACAAAACTGACATTCAATGTTGATGTTTTCCCTCCAAAACCGGACCTATATAAAGAGACCTTTCCTAATCAAATTAACACATCTCAAATCATAAATCTCTTAAACTCCTTCTCTCTCTAATAGCAAAGTTTGAATCCTGTCGAGCAGAACTCTAGGAAACTTCTTGAGCATCAACTTCGATTCATGTATGGAACATTGGGATATAGAAACAAAGGAGGTTATGTTTGAATCTCTCATTGACACCGGTCTTCGAACCTTTCTCGAAGAATCCGGTCTCATACTCCTTGAAGATGTCAAGACTTTCTTCAGAAGTGCTTGCATCAGAGGAAACTATATCGTTTCCACGGTGAGAGACCATACCTTCTGGCTGGATGAAGCCGAATTTGCCCAGATGTTCAACCTGCCCACAGAAGGGTTTTCCGACTTCCCAACCCGGGTGGGAAGCGCCGCAACCAATCACTCAATATTCTTCTCTAGAACCGATGTACCAGTGGAAAATCATGGGTTAAAAACCCGCCTTGCTCACCACATCCAACTCCTTCATGAGATTGTAAACCGCTCTATCGTTTGTCAATCCCCGAATCAGCGTTACTCCAAGAAAATATTCGACATGATGACCTATATTGTTAGCAACACGGCCATCAATTGGTCATCGGTCATTTTTCAGAGTCTGAAAACCATGGTGATAACCAAGAAAGGTCTCGGTTATGCTCCTCATATCAGTCGAATTATCCTCAAGTACCGCCCAGAATTTGGACCGGGCACACCGGCATCTCCTTCAAATATCCTTGACATAGATGGAGTGGAAGAAAAGCTTTCAAGAGTCGTTATCACATAAGTTATCTTTATTTCTTATGTATTTCTATTTCCAAACCGATCCATATATCGGTTTCTATCTTGTACCTTCACTCAATGAAACTCTATTTCAGTCTAAATAACCGGGTCAACATAACAATCAGAATATCCATTTAAGTAACCGGTTAATATTATCAAGTAACTTCGTTTTCATTGAAATATCCGGTCAATATCAAAGAAACCGCGTCTTCGCAGTTAAGCACGGTATCAAAAAGAACCGCTCAATCAAGAGTTGTAAACAATTCAGGACATTCTTCTAAATAACCGGTTAAATCGATAGACAAACCGGTGTTCGTAGAATTTTCCGGTCAAAGTCAAAACACCGCATCACTGCGGTTCACAAACCACTTCATAATACGGTTTCAAAAAGGGGGATTGCGTCATCAAAATCAAAATCGAAAAATTTGGAGGGAAATTTCCCGCCCAAAGAGCTCCCGCTCAAAATTCCCGCCTCTGATTTAGTGCCCATAGTTTGCCGCCCTTTTGGTTTACCGCCCATTGCTTCCCGCCCCTTGGATTACCGCCTTTTGGCTTCCCGCCCACTGTTGTCGCCTTTTGGCTTGGAGGGAAAAATCCTGCCAAAAGTTGATGGGACTGTTGGGCTTTCAGACCGCGCCTATAAAAAGGGTCTTTGGCCATTTCATTTCACTCTTACGCGAAACAGCTTCTCTCTCTAAGCTCTCAAACTCTCTCTCAGCGGTTATTCTCTTATTTTGTCAAACTCTCTTAATCATCAAAAATGGGTCGTGACTCGGCTTTGTTCAAACACATCATTCAGGTGGATTTTGAGGATATCCGCCAAAACGGCTCGGTTCCGGCAAAGGAAGTATTTATCCGGATTTCCGAAGCCGGACTCGAGTACTTTCTAGGCGGTCCGTTTGTTCTCTACAGGGAAGCGGTTGAAGAATTCTTCAAAACCGCAACTCTCACTGGCGATAAAATAACCGCAACTGTGGGTGGCAAGCAATTCTATATAACCGAAGAGTCGGTTGCGGAAATACTACGTCTTCCAACGGATGGCCGCAACGCTTCAATGGAACTAGACCCAACAACATTCGAGGCGGCTTGCCAGATTCTCTCGGCAACCGGGGATCCGGTAAAGGTATCTGGTAAAAAGTCCTCATTGCGACCGGAATATATACCGCTTTGTGACATCTTCACTAAGTCGGTTCAAGCGAGAGGTGGAAATTTCGACAACCTCACCAAGGCCAAAATAGAGATGCTTATCAACACCGGTCCTGGTGTTCTCCTCCCATCGAGCAAGATAATAAGATCCAAACAATTCCGGGAGAGGAAGCAGCCGGCCCCCGGCTCTACAGGTGGCCGAAGGAAGAAATCTACCGCCAAGACACCGGCTCCGGCAAAAGACAAGTCCGGAAGCAAGGATAAGGAACCGATAGTATTCACGGAACCGCAAACGCAAGATGAGGAAGACTCGGCTTCCACGTCTGACCGAACAGAATCACAGAAAACTGATGACAATCCATCTGATAAAGAAGGACCGATTGAAGAGGAACAATCGGCTACAAGTCCTGACAATACCGATGCGGCAGCAAGCCTTGAAAACACCGATGCCGATGCAGACGGCCGTGGGGAGGAAGAGGTTACCGTTGACAACGACCAGAAGATGGCCGAAATTATAGTGCGCAGAATCATGGAAGAAATTGATCTGCGAGCTCAGGCGGCTGCTGAAGTATAAAGTGAGTGGTTGGGTTACCGGTGCAACAAATTCTTCAAGCATATGCTACTGGGCCTAACCGATGAACAAAGTTTTAGAAGGCTGAAGGAGATAGAAGAAGACGTCATCAGCCTGACAAACGCCGAGAATCTTAACGAAGCCATGGACCGACAAGCATTAGTGGTACCGCATGCTCGGCTTCAAAAGCTAACCGTACGTATACGAAAGCTTTCAGAAAGGTGTGTTGCGGGAACACTGACGGCTAAATTACAGCTCTTGGTGTTGGATAAGCTTGAGATAAAGAAAGGAGAATTCACTGAAGAAATAGAGCGGCTTGAAGCGGTGCACAGACAGCAAAATACACCGCCCTCTCCAGCTCTTGAGACCGGTGACGGTTAGAATCCAGGAAATACATCTCCTCTGGCGGATCCGGTCATAAACGAAACCGACGAAAGGACGGAGACTCCTTTCACCGGGCCACTTGAAACCGCTCAACCTAGGGATTCAGAACCGCCCATCACAGAAGAGAAAATCAAGACTCTTATTAAAGAGTTGGTCAAAGATGCGGTTAAATCCTGGAAGAAGAAGGCTAAGAGGGTCGCGGTTCAGGCATTACAAATGGCCGAAACAACAAGGGATAATCTTGTGAAGGCAGAAGCCCGGATCACAAACATCGAAGCCGACTACCGGGACGACACGGTTCTGCACAACGATCATCTTAAGCGAACCGAAGACTTGGAAGATAAGACCTCCAGGATGGTGGATGACATGGATCGGTTTCAAAAGGAAACCGATCAACAACTCACAAAGGTCGATGAGGACCTGGGGCGGTCAAGCACCGAAGCCGCTTCCACACTTAACAGAGTCATCAGCCTCGAGGAAAAGAATGCAAGCCTTGAGGACCGGAATACCCAACTTGAAGTCGACCTCAAGGTGCTCACCGAACAAGTAAATGAATTAATCAAGGCCAAGATTAATGTTGATACAGCGGTTGAGGAGGCAAACGCCCGAGCGGCTAAAGAAGTTCAAGATGCGCTGGACGAAGAAACGCGGAAAGCAAAGGAGGCACCGCGACTGTCTGAAGAGGAAATAGCCGTGCGCGAACGACACCTAGCGGCTAAAAATCCGGCACTTGCAAGGTCCATAGCAGCTCAAGTGGCCGAGGATGCAGAATGGTTAAATACAGAAAAGCAAAGGCTCGCCGATTACGCAAAGGCTCACAAGAAGATCAATGCGGCTTCTTCCTCCTCGGTTTCGGCAAAAGGGAAACGGAAAACACCATCAAGGAAGGTTCAAGTAGCCGGGATGTTGGAAAGGATTACCGAGACAATCATTGAAACTCAACCGAACCCAGCTATGCACACCGAGGATGAAATCGAAGAAAACCTCGAGCCGCGAACTACAAGACAACGAGTTACCAATGCAGTTCCAATCAGCACGGTCGGTCAACCGCAAGCTGGAGGTTCATCCTCAAGAACGGCTCCACCGGATGAGGAACAACCAACCGATGACATGATGGAAGGGTTCCTGCCATCCGAATCAGAATAGGGGCTCACTTTTCTTAATCTATGTTTATTTCGGTGTCTATATATATAATATTTTCCCCTTTTTCGGTTACTTTTATATATAAAGTTATTTTTAAAACCGGCCTATACTTGCAATCTTACATAATTTTGATAATTTTAAATAAAATAATCAAAAAGGGAGAAATTGATAAGATAAAAGATTAGACTTTTCCAAAATTTTTCTCAAAATTTTTCCAAATTTTTCGAAAAATTCTCCCAAGTCAGTTTCAAAAATCTGGTGAAATAAAGAACCGGCCTACGTTTGCAATCTTACATAATTTTGATAATTTTAAATAAAATAATCAAAAAGGGAGAAATTGTTAGATAAAATTAGACCGGTCAACAGAACTTAACACAAATAAACCTCCCATGCAGGAACAAAGAACCGGACCGGTCAAACAAATGAACCGGTTAAGAAGATTAACCGGTCAAGTTATTAAACCAACCAGGAACATGACCGCATAAAGAAAGGATCGGCCAAAACCAAAAGCCGGAAACACCAGACAGCCGATCAGCTAGAAGGCAAAGGAATAACCGGAAGCCGTCCGGTTAAACCAATCACACCGGAAGCCATCCGGTGAAAAGTCAAATGACCGACCAGCACAAGAAGATACTTAGGGTATCTGTTGAGAATGATACCAAAGGAACAGACTGAACATTTCCATATTCATACAAGTTTGAGGAAAGTCTGCAGGCTGCAGAAGACAGTCCTACAAGATCTTTCCACTTCAAGATAAATCAGAAAGGCAATCTTCCAAGTACAGACAATTGTCTAACAGACAGTTACCACATTGAGTAAAAGACAAACCTAGCCGGTTTGTCCTATATACTGGAATAACAGACTGCCAACTCTGTGAGGTTGACCGCCAGGTCTGAAAAGTTGACCGCCAGGTCTGAATCACTGAACCTCTGCTCCACCAATCAAATTCAAGGAAATGAAATATGACCGTTGGCATATTTCACCTATAAAAGGAGCAACTGAAGAGGAGTAAATGAGAGACACAAGAGACTCTAAGGGACACAGTGAACAATTAATTTATAAGTGATAAGATTGTGTTCTATCTCTAGAAAAGCTTAAGTGCTAAGTTGAAGTGTGTATTTACAATTTCGGTGTAAATTGTAAGGGTGTTATCGAGCAGGAAATAAGTCTCGATCGGATTGTGTTTGTATTCCTTAGTGAATATCCTTCTCGCGGTTTTGAGAGGAAGGGGTGACGTAGGAGTTTTATCTCCGAACATCCATAAAAACCTGTCTTGTTATTTACTATCCGCCTGATTTACTTTATAACCGAGCTGTACTAACCGACCTACACCGTTTTGACCGACTCTACACTATCTAAACCGAATCACCAAGTTATAAAACCGACCCAACAAACTCCAAACCTATCCTATTACAAAACCGACCCAGCAACTTCCAAACTACCTTATCCAAAAACCGGTTCTGCCTATCTCGTGAGTGTGCTGCTTCAACCTGAAACAAACCTCTTCCGCGCTTGAACCTGGTTCAAGGGTTTGTGTCAATTTGTGTAGTATTGAAACCCCGGTGTTAATTTTTAACCGGATTAATCACCACCCTTTGAGTGAGACGCGCTAACCGGCCCAACCCCGGTCCTCCAGCCGCGACCTAGATCTTAACAATATTAATTTCATGCATATAAATTACATGCATATAATTTCATATTAATTTTATGCATATAAATCTGCATATATTTACACCAAATATAATTTTCTCCTTACATAATTAAATCTGAATATGTTATATAATTTATCATATAATTAAATCTGTATATTATATCTACATCGATATAATTTCTCAAATAATTAAATATGCATATATATCTATCCCCATATAATTTCTCACTTAATTAAATTAGGATGGCTCTGATACCAATTGTTAGATTATCTGAATTAAATCCTAATGATATATATGAAAAAATAATACTACGATTAGCTATTAGCGAAAGCGTACATGTACTCATCATATCTTTCCTTGTTTTTCTCTCTCTGTTGATGGGGACGCAAAGAGGAAAATGAATTGTTACTTCAAATGGGGACCATTACCATTACATATAACCAACAATAAGTTAGTTATTATGGTTTGACAATTCTAATTTAGCCCCTTCATAAAATTAGAAATGTCACTTAGGTATTCTCACTTTATATTTATGACAAATACACCCATAAGCTATAAACTTAATTTCACATTAGATCACATTATTTTGGCTTATATTAAATATGACATATGCACAATTATTTATTATACAAGTGACCCTAAAAATCCCAACAAGATACACATTTTCAGGTGCAATGGGACGAACCTTTATCCATTTTCCTTCCAGAAAGAGTTTCACCATGGGAATTAGAACCAATAATGGCTGCAACTCCTCCAAACTCTCAACCTCTTCAGAGAAACAAACGAGCACGGCTGGTTGTGCTACCCTCTCCAATGCCAGATATTTTTGCAATTGGTATGATATCAGATCATACTTGTAACTGAAGACTCATTTACCTTGGTGATAGAGCGTATGAAATCATGTCCGCAAGGTCATGAGTTCGAGTCTTAATGTTGCAATCACTATGATAATCCTTCCGTCAGCTATTAGCCGACGGAAATCTTGTCTGAAATGTCCACACAAATCACATAGCAGACAGACCAGGAGCTGCACAAAAGTAAGTTACTCTTGTATCCATTGTTGTATTAATTTTTTCAAGAAAAAATATATTGTATTTTGGCTTTGGCTTTTGAAGAAGACAACGTCTTTCCATATTCCTGTGCCCATTGAGCTGAACATGATGCTACTAGGAATTTGTATACCCATTGGCACAGAAGATCAACTGTCTTGGGGGCATCCATTATGCAACTAAGTTCTAAGAATTCTTATACAAAAAGCTTTGCTCTATTCTTTTCAAGTTCTACATATGTTTAGTTGTGCATATACATATTCTTATGTTTAGTTGTGCATATACATATTCTTATGTACATCTATTTTACTGATATTCTTGTCTTGAATGTGTAAAAAAAATGTATAAGTAGAGGGTGTTGCAAATTGCGAAGATACAATACAAAAAAGAAGAGTCTTGTTAAATGTTCCTAGATAGACTTCTTTATTGTTTTTATGGCTTTGATCTTAGTCTTATGGAATAGTTTATTTTGAGCATAATTCAATTAGAGTTTTATCTTCAGATAGGCCGATCTTCAAATTTTCTTTTGTTAAGAGAAAATGCAATAAAATTGCCCAAACTATTGCCAACATAAGTAAAGAATTATCTTAAACCGATTAAAAGAATATAATATAATTTTTTTTTTTTTTTTAAAGTATCATCCATGCGACCAAACATTCTCCCTACAAAGGATGAAAATAGATTTACAAATATCATTACTAAGTGAGCCATAAAAATTACAAGTTCAAAAGTAAGGATTCTCCTCATTTTTAGGTTTTCTCTTATGAAATAATTTAGTTACTTTCAATTCGAACAAGATCAAAATGGTTTACACAGCACTAACTAGCTCTATGTTAAATACTAGTAACTGTTTGTTCTGTTCCATCAACTATGTGAGGTTTTGACTGAACTTTGACCTCGCTCTTTTTATTCTTTTTTTTTTACGAATTGCCGAAACATTAGTTTCGAACACAACCTTTTCAGATTAGAATTTTGAATTGTATCCAAATGTACATCAAATGTCAAGATATAAAGAAAGACTGAAAAAGTAAGATCTAAGTATATAATTATTATCAATTTTAACCCCATTAGCCAAAACAGTGGCTATGGACACACTAACAAAGCAACATAAACATATATAACAGAGAAAACAATAAAATAAAAGAATTTATTGAAACATGTTTTATTGAAATGAATTTAGTGATAATAATAGAGGTACATAATCTTATTTATAGAACTATAGGGTAAGAATTAAAATAGAAATAGGATAATGACAATTAATTAAAGTTTATTATTATGAGAGTCTTGAAATTTTTTATCGGAATTTTGATTTCCGACTTTGATTTCGTCTCGGATTGTTGCGGGCCAACAACAACTTTACACTTTTAACAAAAGCAAATATGTTGTTTTCCTTCAACGGCTTCCTTCAATTTGGTACCCTGCAATATATCATGTTCCAGTAGATCAAACCTCTTCCCTTAACTAGACATAGACATGTTCACAGTTTCAAAAAAAGAAAGAAAAAGAAAACTAGAACTTGTTATTGAAAGTAGATCAATATAAGGAGAAGATGTTATTTGATTGTTCTCCATTACTTAGTGTCATTTATGCTCAATGAGACAGAAAATAATGCAACTATTAGTAGTTACCTTCTCATTTGGAAGATCACGCCAATCAGCACCTGGACGAATAGGAATTCTTTTACATCTGATTAGATTAATCTCATTCATTTCTTTAGATATGTGATCTGTTAAAACTTCCATATTGTCTCTTATTATCTTCTGAAACCAGGATATTGGGTCCACTCCATACTGCAGAAGCAAAAAAAAAGAAGTTATTGTTTAATGTTTGTGATGTCAATCAGTCTTATTGAACCAAAGACAGAACACATACTTTCATGGATGTTACTGAAGCCCCACTGTTAACAGCAGGAAGATCGCCTATGGTATCTCGAACAGTGATTGAACGAAGTGGAGCACCTGATGAGGTACTTCTAACAGCAACATAATGTGAATGAACAGATCTGTTTAAGTTGATCTTAAGATTTGGAGTGGCAAATACATGAACTGGTTCAGGCCAATCAGGTAGCTTCTCACCAGGTGCGGCTGCCCATATAAATGTCCGCTTCCTCGATTGCGATATACCATAAGCCCCAGCTTCCAAAACGCCAAATCTCACCTGCAAATTAAAAAATATATATACGTCAATATAAATGTCTACATTTCTTTTATGGAAAAGGATTACAAAATTTCATAATTTCAAAATTACGTGAAAGTAGCCATGAAAACAACCTAACAAAAACAATACAAGTCTTGATATTTAGAAGGAAATAATTTCTTTACATTTTAATTTCAGGAAATTAAGAATAAAGAAAAAGGCCATGAATGAGACTTTAAATAATACAAACACCATACATACCAAATTGTTAACGTTGAATTGGTAACAATTATAGTATATGTTTCGTATACCTGACATGGAGGTCCTCCATTTATGAAGTCAACTTGTCCCGGCATAGGCAATTTATTCATCAGCTTCTTATCAAGATTTTTGGCCAATTCTGTAGCCTCAGAAGTTGAAATGCAGTCATGGGAATCCCCACATGCGTCCATGATTGCCCTAGATATCATCCACAAATAGTCAATTATTGAGGACAATAGGAGTTGCAACAATTCTAACAAAAAATAATAAATTATCCCGTCAGAAATAGAAAATGAAAATATATATATATATAAGCAAGCAAAAGAATAATGACATTACTTCATACCTTAGAATCACATTACAGTTGTTGACTAACACCATTGTTTCTGGATGATTTAGTCTGAAAGCTTTCCCGGCAGTTTTCTCATACTCAATGGCCCACTTGGTTTCACACACCCCTACAAAAAATGTTCATAAATACAAGTGATGCCAATTTTACTAGAATCTATATAAGCTAATAATCATCAATTTTATCATATCAGTACAAAAAGTACTTGCCTGATTGTCTTAGCCCTTCCGATAGACCACCACAACCAGCAAAAATATCGAGGGTTAATAAGGGAGTAATGGGATTATCCTTCCTTTGCTCCAGTATCATCAAAATTAACTTCTTCTTTACACTTGCTAAAGCAGCAAATTTCCTCTGGTTCTCTGAAATGAATCTTGACAGACAACTACACAAACTCTCTCTGTGCCTAAAAAATGAAAATTACAGCAGTTTGTTTGATATCTATCATATCAGTGAAAGAAGAAAATAAATTTACCTGCAGCAAAATCCCTTTGGTTCTTTTAAGTGATTCTTGACAGACAACTGCACAAGCTCTCTCTGATTCTGAATTCCCGTTCTTCCGGATTCGGCGTGCCAATTTTTTGTTGCCAATTCCGAATTCCATAAGTATAGAGAGATGAAACCCTCCATTTAATAGATTACCATAATCAGGAGTAATCTTATCAGGATTCATCTTCTTTTTTAAAGTCAAATAAATTTATTAACTTTACTGAGAAAGTTAATAAATGACATTAATAACACTAATGGCAACCAAATCTCATGAGATTTTCTCAAATCTCATGAGATTTCCTCAATCCACAAAATGAAATAAATTTATGATATCGCAAAACCGAATAGGGTTCGAGAAATTTGGGTATTTCACCATTTGTGTTTTGGTTTTAAAAGTTGGAAAGTTGAAGGCCAATTTGGAAACAGCCAAGCCACCATTAACAGCAACTCTCAAAAGTAATTTACTGAAAACCTTAAATTTTGTTTCTTTTGGAATTGGTATGTATACATAGCGACTGTGGTGTGACTGACCTTTGTGAGAACAAATAGTGAGAGAGTCAAAGTGAGAGTGAGAGAGATGTCCTAACGGAAACAGTTGTTGCAATTTTTACCCTTTTACCCTCCACCAACCCAAGAAGCTATCTAGAAAAAAAATCAAGTCATAAAAGTTGTCTAAGAAAACAAAGATAAAATTAACACAAACTTTGTCTTGCTCTTGATCAATGTATTTGTCTTTTTTTTTTTTTTTTTTTTTTTTTTTTTGATAATTAGGTCTTTATTTACGACTCTATTTTTTCCCTAACTTCATGTTTTGATGTTAAACTTAAAAGGCAATTTGTATTCATTTAAAACATGAACTTTTTAAAAGAATCAAATAAATTTTATCAAACAAAATTTTAAAAACAATATACAAAATCATTCATATCCCTGGTTATCACAAAATCCTTGCAACCCATTATGTAAAGAATCATCTTGATACTTGCATTTACTTCAACTTCTTATTATTATAATTAAAACTATTATAATTTGCCTGAAGAATAAAAGGCCATATAAACTCATTCAATGACTTTGGCACTCAACATCCCGATTTTGTAGCCATTAGAAAAACAAGATCACTCACTCCCTTATTGGAAGTAGAAATAAGCAAAAAGTTAAAGATTACCATTAATATCTATTGATAGGAACAAGAATGAATATAGCAATTAATAAATAACAGAGCAACTTCAATTCAAGCAGAAGAAACTTATTTAATGATTTGATGGAAATAAAAAACAAGGAAATTCGACTAAACCTAAATTCGGACCGCTATTTGGAAAAGCTTTCTATTTTATTCATATAACTGGCCTCTCCTAGCTCTTCCACCATCCAAATTTAAAAGGGTACACATTTTTGAATGAAGTTAGGTATCGAGCAAAGTATTTGAATTACGGAAAAAATGTATTAAGGTAATTTTTATTCTGTGTCTATTTCACTTGTGTTCTCGTATAATCTAAATAACCATAGTTGGGGTTTTCATCTCGAATGGCCATCGATCAATTCTTTGATATCCAAGCTTAAAGAAGCTCAGTTATTTGAACAATCCGGTGTGCACTAACTTTTTTTATGAATTGTTTCAAAAGAAATTAAACAAAAGATAGGGTATTTTGTGAGAAGAGGGTGTGGAAAAGAATTTCATTTATTGTTTTGTATTATCTTTTAAAAGATAGGGGACCTTCTTTGCGACCCTACCCTTGGCCGCCTTGAACAACTCGACGAAATCCAAATCAACGCAGAAATAAATCGCAATATGTAAGAACATTTAAGACACTTTGGGGAGCTTTGTTTTTCTAATGGTTAGAAACCAATTAGAATAACCAATAATGGAGATGAAAATACAGATAGAATGGAATGAAAAACAGTAGAGTTAAAATGGGAAGAGAATATGAATAAGGTGATATAGGATTTGTCATTGTGGCTACAATATTCAACAAACATAAGATATCCCTGATTACCCTTTATATACTACATTTGGTAGGCATAACTATTACATAAAATGGCCCATGGTTTTAGAGAATAATAACTCATGGAAGATAAGAGGTTTCCGATATATATACATCTACATAGCAGAATATTATGCACATGCAACCATATGGAAACACTTTATGCGTATGTCTCACTAAGTTTTTTTCCAGACGTAATCTCATCAATTCCTTTAATAAATGCTCATCACACATCACCATAAGAAAAAGGGATGGAACCGAGAGCTCACATATATCAAATTGAACGAATTCATCTGCTAAAAGTAACAGGTAAATGTTCCATGTTTATCAAGTGTCAGATAGATTAGCAAAAGTAGTGTTGAAAATCATAAAACATCCACATTATCTCATCACAGTAGCAAATGACAAATGGAAAAAATATGGTTAAACTGAACTGTTTTTAATTCTTAATGGTAACACAATAAAAAAGACAAAAAGTTGAACACAAAGACTACTTCTTTTGATAAGGAAACCACTTTCAGTAGTGAGAGTTACCAGAATACAAAACCAAGGCATAAATCTATCTGAAACTTGACTAGTAAATAAAGGGTATGAACCTGAATCGGACTTTTTTCATGTAATCTTCATACTGGGTGCCAAATGTGTCTAACATGGCAGCTTCCTCCATTGTTGCCTTTTGCTGATAGTACATCAAACAGACTGCAACTATGAACAATGCACTCATAGGTGCTCTTAGCGCAGCACAATATGAGACAGACAAAAGCATCATAGATGCATATGTTGGATGTCGAACCCATCTGAATGGACCAAACTGCACAACTGCAGTTGGCTCTACCACTTTCTCAGAATAGTTAGCAAGGTGTAATGTGGAATTGTATTGGACAAACAGTGTAACCATTATCAAGGTCCAAATAAACAGATTGCTCCACCCACCTGGAATAAGATGTAGTTCTGGTCCTTCAAAAGCTGCAAGCCAATGGCCAATCAGGACTCCAGCACTAAACAGGACACGATTGGCTAGTGGCAGATTAATATCCCATTTGGGATCGTGCTGGCGAGGATAGTAGTCTCCGTACAATCGTTTCCTAACACTCACGTTGAAGAAAAAGAAGTAATGATAGACGAAGAAGAACACAAATGGCCAACCTTCAAGGAAACCGTTGAAATGAGCTGGTGGAACAATTGTCAGCCAACTAATCACTGAAGTGACCAACCCGAGTTGCTCAATCACGTTTGCTTCACCTAGAGAGTATTTTCTGAGGCAGTACAAACCGTAAATAGCAACAGAGATAGCAAGAAACCAAGGCCAGAACAGCCATGTATAGCTGAAATACGTCCAGAAGAAAGGGCTGAATAAACATTGAGTTGTCAATTTTGTAGCTGCAATCAACGCAGAGAAAACTAGAGCCATTTTGCATATAACAATTGGAGTCAAGCGAGAAAAGATTTCTCTCAACGATTCCAATGAAAATTTGTTGAGATTTGTCAGCAATGGTTTCTGTTGTTGTTCTGAGCTGGCTGCATCTGAATATGAGCAATTGAAACGGTTCTGGAAACGAAAGTTCGATGCCACAGACAACGATAAAAAGCGTGGATGAAATCGGGTTGTTGAGTTGGAATTACCAAAGGCAGAACCTTTAAAAGATGTCTGAAAAGCCCCAATCTTTTCCCGGCTGAAGACTGACGATTTGCAGCACGCCAGATGCTTGTTGAAATGCGTAGGAGAAACTCTCTTCTCGTATGGTATAGCGAAAGTAAAAGGAGTTAATTTAGTGCAGTATGCCATATGGGAGTTGGGAGCTGGGAATTTGGGTTGTTTTAAGATTCGATAAACCTCCAGAAACTAAATAAGGGTTTTGAGTGTACGAATCAAGAGCTCCAAGATGACGATGAGGACGCTTGCGACTTCAGTTTCTGTGTGTATCGGATGCTGCTACTGGAATAAATAATGTCAAATAAGGAACGCCTCCTTCGGCTGGCGTTGCGGTGGCTGGCTGGCTGCTTATCGCGCCCTCCCACTGTCTCTCTCGAAAGACGAAGCGGAGGAAGTAGATGATAGAAAATCCAGGCCCTAAGCCTTGTTTGTTTAGTAGATAGGTAAATAAAACCTTTTATATTTTCGAGAAAAAAAAAAAACAAATACAACTTTGAACTTACTTAAATAGTTAAATGTTATCCCTAAGCTTAAAATTATACAAACATGCCTGTTCTTTTTTTCTAAATAAACAGTTAAAATATCCCTTAAAGTTAAAAAAAATATATATATATATAAAAACAAAATAAAAAATCAACTAAATACAAAAAAAAATATATATACATATTAAAAAAATACAAAATTTTCATCACAATATATATAAAATATCTCATATAATTAGACCGGTTTAAAAACATTTCGAACTGAAGTAGAGTTGGATTTGAACGGAAAAAACGTTATTAAATTTAGTAATATATATAGTTGTACACTTTTGTTTAATCAACCCCCAAAAATCCCGTTTCGGTTTGTTTTAAGAAAAATGTTTTGACTTTGTTGGAAATCATTTTGCTTACAATCCTCTCGAATATTGTACAAACAAGAAAACCATTATTTCAAGGTTCCATCGTCTTAACTTGATATGAGGAACCAATATAGGATTCTAACCAAATGAGACATAACTGACTCAATTAATAGTCGTCATCTCGAATATGTTTTTCAATAAATTAGGGACGAAGATTTTTCAGAAATTTGATTTTAAAGGTTCAGTGTTTGGTGACGTGTGGGAAATGACTTCGACGCTATGATCCACACGCCCGTCATGAACGGACGATCTTTACTCCAAAACAAATTATCTTTTTAAAGATTCTTACACTAATGTTTGAGTTTAAAACATGTGAGTGTTAATAAACTAGGCCGACCCCGAACAGTCCCGAAATTTGGGGCCTATGCAAAAAAGAAAAAAATTTGTTCTTATTTTTTATATTAATATTATATTATAAATATTAATAATTTTGTATTATATTTAAGGTAAATAGTTTAGTTGAGTTATTTAAATAATATAATAGTTTTTTAGAGGTTTTAGGTTCAAACATTGCTAAGGGATTTTTTTATAAAAAAGAAATTGGCTCTTTAGACTAAGGGGTCTTAGGCAGCTGCATTGGTTGTCTTATCCCTTGGGGCTGGCCCTGCGTTTCAAAGGGACTATACTTATTTCGTTATTAAAAGTGAGTATATGATGTTTATAATATTAGACGCTACTGAAAATGAAAGCGATAAAAGGAGCTTGAATAACGAGAGAGCATAAAATGAAGCAGAAAATATGAAATTGTCCAAATTATGATTTGACAATATGAATTTGTTAAAAAAAATTAGAAGCATGTAAGAATTTTTTCTAATAATTTTTAGAGTTATAAAAGTCAATTGTGATATCACAAAATTAGTGAAATTTGAGAGAAAAAAATCCAAAACATCTTGTGGAATTTTTTTTTATAAGAAAAATGTTCTTTAACTATTTTTTATTTATTTTTCAAATTTTAAAAAAAATTGAGCATTTAAAAGTGGAAAAGAAGTTGAAATAATAAAAAAAAAAAAAAGTCCTTCTGGAAGCTCGGATGAAGGTTGGGTGCGACTTAGTCTTCGGGAGACTAGCTTCGAGAGTAGATCCTCAGCTCGCATGGCTCAATTGGAGCTCAATGTTGTCTTGGGTAAATCTAAAGGCATTGAGAGGTTTGATCCAGGCTCAGGATGTAGAGGGAGCTTCGAGACTTCAAGGCTTTAGGCTCGAGAAATGCTTTTTTTGAGGAAATGAATATGGACACCTTGACAAGTAAGAGTGGCAAAATTGGGAAGTCTCAGGTAAGTACTAATTTGAGAAACATTGATAAATTGAATGTACAATCTGGGATATGCATCGTGACTCCAAGGCTCTAGGCTCGGGAAATACTTTGGAGGAAAGGAATTTGGACACCTTGACAAGTCAGAGTGGCAAAATTGGGAAGTCTTATAACAAGTACTAATGTGAGAAACGTTGATAAGTTGAATGTACAATCCGGGATTTGCATCGGGACCCCAAGGCTCTAGGCTCGGGAAAGAGGAAATGAATATGGACACCTTGACAAGTCAGAGTGGAAAAATTGGGAAGTCTTATAACAAGTAAGTACTAATGTGAGAAACGTTGATAAGTTGAATGTACAATTCAGGATCTACATCAAGACTCCAAGGCTCTAAGATTGGGAAATGCTTAGGAGGAAAGGAATATGGACACCTTGACAAGTTAGAATGACAAAATTAGGAAGTCTTATAACAAGTAAGTACTAATGTGAGAAACGTTGATAAGTTGAATGTATAATCCGGGATCTACATCAGGATTCCAAGGCTCTAGGCTCGGGAAAATCTTGAAGGAAAGGAATATGGACACCTTGACAAGTCAGAGTGGCAAAATTGGGAAGTCTTATAACAAGTAAGTACTAATGTGAGAAACGTTGATAAGTTGAATGTACAATTCGGGATCTGCATTGGGACTCCAAGGCTCTAGGCTCGAGAAATACTTTGGAGGAAATGAATATGGACACCTTGACAAGTCAAAGTGGAAAAATTGGGAGGTCTTATAACAAGTAAGTATTAATGTGAGAAACATTGATAAGTTGAATGTACAATTTGGGATCTGCATCGGGACTCTAAGGCTCTAGGCTCGGGAAATGCTTTGGAGGAAAGGAATATGGACACCTTGACGAGTCAGAGTGGAAAAATTGGGAGGTCTTATAACAAGTAAGTACTAATGTTCGGGATCTGCATCGGGACTCCAAGGCTCTAGGCTCTAGGCTCGGGAAATGCTTTGGAGGAAAGGAATATGGACACCTTGACAAGTCAGAGTGGAAAAATTGGGAAGTCTTATAACAAGTAAGTACTAATGTGAGAAACGTTGATAAGTTGAATGTACAATCCGGGATCTGCATCGAGACTCCAAGGCTCTAGGCTCGGGAAATGCTTTGGAGGAAAGGAATATGGACACCTTGACAAATTAGAGTGGAAAAATTGGGAAGTCTTATAACAAGTAAGTAGTAATGTGTTGATAAGTTGAATGTACAATCCGGGTTTGAATCCTAAATCCTACATGTCTTTAATTAATTTTTTCCTTAGGACAGTTTTATGCCGAGTGGCATTTTTGTGAATAAGATGAAGTTAGATTTATGTCTTTTTGTTTCTAACTAATTGCAACATAGATTCATAATAACCGATGGATGACCCATTCACATTAACTCTGGACAATAAGGGCGCCATGTCGACTTGAAATTCATCAAGCACAGTTCGTCGTTTCTTCTTCGATCAAGTCGGAGATTCATCAATTAACTTTAATCCTCAATTGTCGATGGTAAGCAACCAATCGTCGATTGTTCTTGGCCTCCTCCTAGCTATGTGTAGATCTCTTGAAAATTTTCATGGAGGTTCTTGAGTTAGAGCTTGATTGATGGCCTAGGCTTTTGGTCCTTGCTTCATCTTAGCAGGGAGGTCCTATTTATAGGCGGTCAAGATTAATTGAGGCAGAAAGTGGATTTCATAATTAAGCCTAATGATCATAGGTGAAATGACCACCAGGGTGACCATTTCAGCATTCGTAGTATCACCAACTTCCACTTTTGAAAAAAATCAAAAGTTTCGGTTGGATGTGAGGAAGAAGATGATTAGGGGTCACAGATGCACGTCTAGGCGCGGCATTGGACGTTTCGTTCGTGTCCTGTTTGCGTCTAGGCTAACAACATTGCTTCGGGTGTTAGCCAATCTAATGCGACGCGGAAGTACTCGGCTTCCATTACAGCAGGAGATACAGTGAGTCTTTATCCATTGGACGAGGGTCAACGCTGCATCAGATGATTGTGTGGTCTATGTAGTCGTTTCCTCTGGTTTCATTGCACCAAATCATAATCATTTTCCAATCTTGTAACTTGTTTAAAATTAATTTTTCTTTTTACTCTTTTGCCTTTATATTATCCTACAAAATATACAACTATTTTAATAGACATAACATTTATTTGGTCTATTTTATTTGTTTTTTTTATTTTTGGCTTTTATAAATAATTTATTTGGAATAATTAGATACATCATTTATTCTAAATCATTTATTTAATTTATTTAAGCCTTCTTAGAATTAAGAAGCATTAATCCCGTGCACGGGTAAAAATATAAAAAAATATATTATTTATATATAAATATTTTAAATAAAAATAATATTATTCAAATTTTTGAATTGGTTTTAATTGGTAAAATTAAGTCAATCCAAATTTAATGTTTAGGTATATTTTTAAATTCATCGAGTATATATATAGTTTGAAAAACATATAAAAACAATATTATGTAATACATGCAAATCAATCATATAAATTGACAATATCCATTAGGTGAGAAGAAAAGTAATATATAAAAAAAATTAAAAAATTGAATTTTGGATCAAATTACTAATCAAATTATATAAACTACTCGGGTCTAACATTTCTTATTATTATATACTTATTTGAAAAATAAAAATATTAAAAAATCATTTAACCCATTCATTTAAGTTTTTTTATATATATGTTTGCGTTACTCAAGCCGACATTCCCTCAGCGGAAGAACCCTTAGGTTTTCTCACCAATGTTTAAAAGTTAACACTTTAACCACGACCAGTAAACCTAACCCTAGACATAGAACCACGACCGACGAATTTGACCTAGGACTGAGCCTCCCAGGTCTAGGACCGAGCAGACCGAGTTCGGGACCGAGCCTTCTGAACCTAAGACTGAGCCCTCCAGTCCTTTGACCCATGCAATCGAGCTCTAGTCTGAACCACTCTAATCTTGACCGAGCCTAGATCAGCCAAACCGACCCAAACCCAAGGACTCGGGGTACTAAAGCCTATTTGGTTTCACTTTTCAAAATTTAAAATTATTTTTGTAATTTTGGAACCCGAATCTATTTTTAAATAATCCTGAAATGTCAAAAAATATTATTTTCATATTTTTGGGATACTTCATAAACCAATGTTTTGATTAATCATGTTTTAAATTTATTTTTAAATTCTGATATTTTTCAGGGTTATATATATATATATATATATATATATATCAACGCAATCGCAGATACATCTTTCTAAATAATTTTGTACAATTATTTACGCGACCTAAGTCTATCATTGTTTAGGACCCTTAGATTACCAATTGATGAAAATAAATGTTATAAATAAAGTTTTAATAGCTAGAGTATTTTTAAAAATAAAAAGATGTCGTCCTTTGACAGACGTGGAGAGCATAGTGCAAAAGCCTTTTTTCGAGCATAACCGGAACACGAACCCCTTTTTTAGAATTTTTGGTATAACTACGTTTTCACACGTATCATTTTATTGATTTTTTATAAAATCACTTACTGACTCTGATTTTTAAATAAATAATCTTTTAAATTAGTTATGTTTAACTAATTTAAACTGATTCCAGCTAAATTGAGGAAATTTGATGAAATGACCCTAAAAAGGGCTTTAAATGAGTTGGTGATTAACGCATAAAATTTATTGCGCTAGTGACCACTTAATATTTTTTGACGAAATTACCCCCGTCGCAAGACACAACCCTAGTTGCGAGACGCAATCGAATTCCATGTGAATAGTCCAATATCGCGAGACGCAACCGGTAGTTATGCTTCCATTATCTTAAGACCTCTGTTTATGCAAAACGATTCAGGTATGCTTCTATTATCTTCTCCAGATCCACCATTATAGAATACATTCACATTGCTGACAATTTATTTGTTCTTATTTGTATAAACAATAGAGGAAGCACCGAGAATCACGCAGTTATCAAGAGTGAACCCGAAATTTGCTCTCCATTTCAGAAGAACTCCATCGTCTATACCTAGTTCCATTAGGAAGTTCGATTTTAAGGGAACGAATCTCGTTGAAATTCTTCAAAACCTGAGTTGGGGAGTGGTGGGTTACACCTCCGTGATGAAGATCTTCATTGATTCCAAAGGAATTTATACCACCACCAACTGAAAGGGAGGAAGACAAACAAGAGGTTGACCTTTTTGAGGATAACAGTTGACCTATGGCTTGAATCGTCGGAGATGACGCAATCGATGCGAATGACGAATCTGTAGAATAATGTATAAGTGAAGAAACCGGGGTTGCATCTCACGATTGCCGACTGCGTCTCGCGATTGTGGACTTTTCACATGGCATACAGTTGCGTCTCGCGACGGGGTAATTCCGTCAAAAAAATATTAAGTGGTCACCAACGCAATAAATGTGACCAGCGCATTTAAAGCCTTTTTAAGATCATTTCATCAAATTTCTCGCTAAATTGTTATTTAGTCCCAAATTATTAAATTTTGGGGCAAATGATTAATTGTTTTTACATAATTAATTTCTTACTGCTCAAGATATTATCAAAATCTTTTAAAAACTAAATATTTCATTTTAAAATATGTATGGCACGCAAAATAAGGTTGAAATGCATTGAACCTCGAGCCACTCCGCGACGCATCCCTCTATTGTCACGCGTCCACGGTGCGTGCTGAGCTAGGGGACCTGAGGGGAGACGATCTCGCGGGATTACAATATGTATTTTGTATTTTTAAAATATATAATAAATATTTATTATTTTAATATAATATAATTAAAATTGTATTTATAAAATTTATTAATTCTTACTATTATTATATATTTTATTTATTAGTCAGAGATTGTCATCAATTTGACTACTAAGAGAGAAGATCTTATTTAGTTAATATTTTCCTTCTGTTGAAATCCTTTCACAACCAACATTGCCTTGTACCTCATGATTTTATCATGTTCTTTTTTAATCCTGAAGGTCTATTTGTTGTGAAATGCTTTCTTTTCCTTTGGTAGCTTAATGAGCTCCCAAGTCTGATTATCCATTGTATAAAATGATTATCCATTGTATAAAATGAGAGAATAAAATGAGAGAATGAATATATTTTTAAATATATAATAAACATTATTATTTGTATATAATATAATTAAGAGAGAGAAATAAATAAATAAATAAATATATATATATATATATATATTAAAAGAGATAAATATATATTATGAGAGAGAAAAAATAATTAAAATAGATAAATTAAGAAAGATATACGTTGATGATGTGGATGATTTGGGATAAAGATCACAACACTTTATCAAATTATTTTAATTATTTTGTCATTTATTTTAATTATTAAGATTAATTAATACAATAATTATCCCACTAATTTTTTTATTTTGGTTTGACCTTTATTTTAATTATTTTATTTTGAATTTATTTATTTAAAAGTATTATTTTTTAATTTATAAATTGGTTTGACCTTTAAACTAGGGCTGCAAATGAGTCAAGCCTCTAGTGAGCCGCTCGCCTGCTCGATCAACTTGAGCTTGACTTTGACCGAGTTCGAGTCGAGCTCGAGCCGACTCGTTTATTATTCGAGTCGAACTCGAGCTCATATAAAGCTTGCTCGATGGCTTGTCGAGCCTCAAAATAAATAAATATTTTTTTATTTATTTAATATTAAAATTTTATACAATATTTTTTTTATTTCCCTCTCTCTTCAAAGCCTAAAGCCTAATATGAAGGCCCATAATCTCTAAAGTAAAACCCTAATTTATAATATATAGTTCATTCATCTACCGTCACTCTTCATCATTTCTTCTTTCTTTTCATCCGTTATTTTTCATCTTCTTCATTAGTTACTCTTCTTCAAGTTACTCTTCATCTTCTTCATCAGTTACTCCTCTTCTTCTTCGGTTATTCTTTTTCTTCAATAACTCTTATCTCTTCTTCTTTAGTTATTCTTGTTCTTATTCTTTAGATATTATTTTTCTTTGTCACTTTTATCTCTTCTTCTTTAGTTTTTATATACTTCTTATTCAGTTTTCACAATTTCTTTTACTCTTCTTTTTCTTCTTCTTTCTTCAATCTTCACATCTCATTAATTCACAAAATCCTATTGGTAATTAAATTTGTTTTAACTTCTTTTATAGTTATTGTTTTTTGCTTTTAGAAACTTATGTTTTTATAAATAGAGTTGATATAAAAAAAAACACTTATTTTCAATTTCAATTGATTGAGGATAAAAAAAAGTCACGACAAACAATATTAGACAAACAATATTAGAGATTTATGATAAAAAAATGTTAATATATTATATATATAATAAAAATATATTATAAATAATAATAAAAGAGATAAATAAAGATTAATATATTATATATAATAAAAATAAATATTATGGATATAATAATTAATATGTTATATATAATATTAAAAAGATAAAAGATATAATATATATATAATAAAAGTAAATACTAAATATGTAATAATGAGTATATTATATATAATATTAAAAAAGATAATAAAAAAACGTTAATATATTATATATAATAAAAGTATATAATATATATAATATTAAAAAATATATAAAAAAAATTATTATATATAATTCAATTTTGGTTCAAGCTTTCGATTCGAGTTTTTGGATAATATAGTCGAGTCGAATTCGAGCTCAAATTTATAAGCTCGTTCGAGCTCGAGTTCGAGTCGAGCTAATAAATACTTAATCGAGTCGAGCTCGAGCTCCAACAAGCTTGAGTTCGGCTCGACTCATTTGCAGCCCTACTTTAAACACCGAATATTATCTCCTCTTTCTAATTAATCTCTTTATTATCTCTCATTTAATTTATCAATTAAAATAACTAAAAAATTTACAATAATCCCTCACGTCAAATATCTCGAATAAAAAATAATGTGTTGTATTTATTAATTATTATTTTTTTCTTGAATGGTGAATTTATCTCTTTTATTTTCTATATTTTTATAATTTTTCAATTACTTTATTTATCAAATATTTCTCATCTTATTCTTTTTGCCCTCTTTTCTCTTTTTCTTATTATTTTTTATTTTAACTTATTAATATTTGTTTATTACTTATGAATGTTTATCTAATATTTCTCATTTTCTATTACTTATCATCATCTAATCCTTTATCATCATCTAATCCTTTAACAAGCGTAGATTATTATCAACATATTAATAGTGAGGTACTTTTTTCCAATAATATGGTTAATAATTGCATGTATATTTTAAAAAAAAAGGTAAAGAAATTATTCTGGAAAAGGGAAAAAATGATACAAATGAGGTGATTCAGAACAACAACATTGCGACTCATCGCCAAGTTTAAAAGAAGTAAATTCTCTTAAAGTTGGAATGACATTTTCATCTGAAGATGAAGTGCGTGATTTTTATAAATCTTATTCGGAGAAAATTGGTTTCGGTAGATGAAAAACAAAAATATTTTTCTATTGGATGCGCTAAGAATCGTATAAAGTATCTAGGTCAAAAAAATGTACTAAATCCTAGACCTTCGATTAAAACAAATTGTAAAGTTAAGGTTAATGTAGTCAATAAATGTGATACAAACTTTGTAATAAATATTGTACACCTTGAACATAACCATATATTGAGCTCAAGAAAATCACGATATTTTAGATCTTTAGCTACAAAGAGAAGAAGCTGGAATAACATTAAGTAAAAGTTTTCAATCATTTGTAGTAGAGGCGGGAGGCTATGATAATTTGTCATTCGATGAAAAAAGTTGTAGAAATTATATTTTAGATGTTAGAAGGTTGAGAATAGGGAATGGAGATGTTGAAGCTTTGAGTGCTTATTTTTGTCGCATTCAAAGAAAGAACTCAAATTTTTTCTATGCGCTTGATTTAGATGGTGAATCTTAGATTAGAAATATTTTTTGGGCAGATACAAGATCAAGAGCTTCATATGATTATTTTCCCGATGTTATGACTTTTAATACAACCAATTTGACTAATAGTTATGAAATGTCTTTCGCTCCATTTGTTGGAGTGAATCATCATGGTCAATCTCGTTTACTTGGATGTGGATTATTATTTAGTGAAGATCCAGAAACATTCATATGGTTGTTCAAAACTTTGTTGGTATATATGTTTGGACGTGTTCCAAAGGAAATAGTCACAGACCAATGTCGTTCAATGACAATTGCAATTATAGAGGTATTTCCAAATTCTCATCACCGTTTATGTTTTTGAAATATAATGAAAAAAATTACAGTTAAATTAGGTGGTCTTGTGCAGTATAAAGTGATAAAGAAATAGATTAAGAACATTGTATATAACTCACTTACGGTTGATGAGTGTGATGAGAATTGGTAGAGTATGATTCACTAGTAAAAAATACGCATTTACCGAGAATCCTCGCCGAGAGCGAAATAATGCTTTCGGTGATATTAGTATCACCGAGGTCCAGGGGTGCTCTCGATAAAAAAAAGTTAAATTTTGTCGGGCGGCCTCAATATTTCTTCCTCTCATATTCTCTCTCTAACTTTTTCTCTTCATTTTTTCCTCTATACTCTCTCTTTTTCTCTTTATTCTCTCAAGTTAAATCTCAAACTATTCATTAAAACCACTAAACTGTTCAAAACTCTTCATTCTCCCAAGTTGTTTCTCTAACGGCTCTTAGATCTTGCTAGATCCAGATCTGAAGAAGAAAAAGAATCCAGATCTGAAGAAGTAGAAGAATTTAGATCTAGATGGATGTTATAAGATACATAATACAAGGGAGGAGGAAGTTGTGAAGGCATAGAAGATCATATATACGTGTTAATAATCTTTTATTATTAATTAGTTTGATTGTTCTATGCAGATGTGAAGGCACGGAAGATCATATATACCAGATCTAAAGAAATAAAAGAATCTAGATCTAGATCTACTAATTTGAACTTCATTTTGAAAATGAAGATTTTGTGTTGCATAGATCTGATGACTTTAAACAGATTTTTCATGTCTCCAAAACTATTCGCAAAGTGGTAAGAGTTTGTTGTTGATTTATGGCTTATTTTTCTCTAATTGAAATAAAATGTTAATAATAATGTTGGTATTGTAGACATTGGTTGATTTTAGGTTTATGTGATTTTGATCAAATTGGATATTTAAAAGATTATGAAGCTTCAAATGATCCGAGGAAGATTAAGAATCAAATGGGCGGGCAATGATGAACGATAAGAAATTGGCGGATGAATGATATGAAGGAAGGAGGGCGAAACCCAGATGGAGATTTCAGAATATTTTTTTAGAAAGTTTATCTCTGAGAGCATTAGCTTTGCCCTTGGTAAAAAAATTATAATTATATCTGAGAGCCACAACTGCTCTCGGTGAAACCTATTTTTTCTTCACCAACACCGTCTGAGAGCATTTATCGCCCTCGGCGAAAATAATCACCGAGGGCATTTTGGCTTTCTACGATGGTTTATGCCCTTTGTTAGAAATTCATTTTCTACTAGTGATTGAAGAGTTTAACTTAGAGAATAATGTTTGGTTGAAGTCTTTGAATGAAGAACATAATAAATGGATGCTTGTATATGCTAAAGATAAATTTTGGGTAGGTATGTCTACATCTCATAGAAGTGAAAGTATGAATGCTTTTTTTGATGAGTATATGCATTCTAAAACTTAATTGAAACAATTTGTTGTGCAATATGATCATACTTTAAAAGAGAAAGATTGAAAATGAAAAAGTTTTGAATTTTGCTTCTTTCAATTATGTGATCCCGTAATAACTGGCTATCTTATTGAGAGACAAATTGAAAATGTGTATACTAACAAAATATTTAAATTGTTCTAAAATAAATTAAGAGGTTTGATGTTTTGCAATGCCTCATTAGTTAAGGAAGAAGGGGAAACTATTATATTTGAAGTAGTAGAGACTATTTTGGCAACAAATAAAGAACCACTACGAAAAGTTTGTTTTGTAGTGTGTTATACTATGTTAGATTACCAAGTTAGTTGTCTTTGCCAAATGTTTGAATTTCGGAGTATTTTATGTGGACATGCGATATATGTGTTGATAATGAATGGAGTGATTGAGGTTCCTCAAAATTATATTATTGACCGATGGCGGAAAATGTGAAACGTGGGTATCAAAACATTACTAACAGTTATTAAGGGTGGACAAACCTACCGATTCGATCTAATCCGGTATTTCGGATAGGATATCCGCCTATATTTTTTTAAATTGCAATCCGTATCCGACCACTATCCGATCCGAAAGCATCAGATCGGATTGGATCGACCAGTCGTATACCCGCCGATCCGATTTTTTCATATGCTAGAAATTAAAATTATTCTATTAAGGATCTCAGTTATGAATTCAACTCATAACTCAAATGCCAAAATGAAATCAATATTTCTTTTAATTAATACTATTTCAGACAAATAATAAAAATAGATTAACTATTGTTTAGGCCCTTAGGGTTTGTAATTTTTATAAATATGTTATTTTATTAAATTTTAAAACTCACCGGCTTGACTTTGGGTATCTGAATTTTTTTTGTCCGATCCGTATCTGATCCAAAAATACGGTAAAAATATCGGATCAGATCGATATCCGAATCTGATCCATCGGATTTGGATTTTTTCGGATCAGATTAGACAGATCAACGGATCAGGTCTTTCGGATTGGATTTTTTAGCCACCCTAAACAGTTATGATTATCATAGTTTTGTTGAGGGAAGAAATCGACACAAAACTCTCTCTTTGTTGATGAATGAGGTTCAACAACTTGGAGAAATATATAACGAATGTTGTTCTTTATTGGTTAAAGTTTTGAAAGACGTGAAGGAGAAACTAATTGCTATTAATCTTGAGCATTCAATGGCTGAAAATAATTGCAATTTGCCGCTAATATCTCAAAATGATGAAAAGTTGAAAGAAATGTCTACATTCGGTACAAAAACAATACACTCATCATTAAATGTACGAGCTCGAGGACGTCCACCCACAAAGAGATAATAATATGTGGTTGAAAAAATTGTGAGAAAATCTGTGTTAGAGGCTCGAAAAAATGTTTGATTTATTTTATTTTACATAATATACTATATTTGCTTCAAATAATTTATCTCACAATTAACTTATTTATATTTTTTATTGGTAATTGCAGGTATAAACACTTAGTGGTCAAATATTGTGAAAGAATAAATTAATTAATAGTAAAGAAAAGAAAAAATAAATGATAGGAGAGATAGATTAATTAATTAATTAGAGAGATAAATTATTTAGTTGTAGAGGAATAAAGATAAATTAGTTAATAAAAGAAAGAGAAATTAATTACTGAAAAAGATATAAATTAATTAATTAGTAGAGTTAGAGACAATTTAATTTGTAAGATGAGAGAGAATATTAGGGTGTTTAAAGGAAATATATGTTTTTCGCCGACTTTTGCGGCCCAAATTTGTGTTTACTATCATTATTACTCTAATACTAAACTAGGACTTTTGCGTCCCAAATTTGTGTTTACTATCATTATTACTCTAATACTAAACTAGGAAGATCCTCTTACGATGCACACGGATAAAAATATATTGTTAACAACGTCCTACGTTCATTAAATTTAGTTTTGAATTAAAAATATAAAGTGTTATTAGCTTAGTTGGTTAAAGAGTTGTACATGTTTTGTTAGGTTGCGAGTTCAAAACATACCTATAGCATTTTTTATATTTTTAATTTTATTTTTAACCATTTTAAATTTATGGGTGGTCAACCCAGAATCCGACCCAAGTATCCAATTCCTCTCACATATTTATCCAAATTAACCACAGCTCTCGACCCTCCGGACACTTTAAAAATTAAGCATCATTATATGTATATATAGATTAGTTAGTTAAAAAGTTGAACTTATATTTTTATAACGTCCCGCGTTCATCAAATTTGGTGTTTTGAATTAAAAATATAAAATGTTATTAGTCTAGTTGGTTAAATAGTTGTACTTGTTTTGTTAGGTTGGGAGTTCGAAACATACCTATAACATTTTTTATTTTATTTTTAACCGTTTTAAGTTTATGGGCGGGTTAACCCAGAATCCGACCCAAGTATTCAATTACTCTCACATATTTATCTAAATTAACCACAACTCTCGACCCGACAATCCTGACACTTTAAAAATTAAGCATCATTATATATATATATATATATATATTAGTTAACTAAAAAGTTGAACTTATATTGTTACAACGTCCCGCGTTCATCAAATTTTGTGTTGAATTAAAAATATAAAGTGTTATTAGCCTAGTTGGTTATAGAGCTTGTTTTATTAGGTTGCGAGTTCGAAACATATCTATAGCATTTTTAATTTTATTTTTAACCGTTTTAAGTTTATGGGCGGGCCAACCCAGAATCCGACCCAAGTATCCATTTACTCTCACATATTTATCCAAATTAACCACAGCTCTCGACCCGACAATCCGGACATTTTAAAAATTAAGCATCATTATATATATATATATATATATATATATATATATATTAGTTAACTAAAAAATTGAACTTATATTGTTACAACGTCCCGCGTTCATCAAATTTGGTGTTGAATTAAAAATATAAAGTGTTATTAGTCTAGTTGGTTAAAGAGTTGTATATGTTTTGTTAGGTTGCGAGTTCGAAACATATCTATAGCATTTTTAATTTTATTTTTAACTATTTTAAGTTTATGGGCGGGTCAACCTAGAATCCGACCCAAATATCCATTTACTCTCACATATTTATCCAAATTAACTACAGCTCTCGACCCGACAATCTAGACATTTTAAAAATTAAACATCATTATATATATATAGATTAGTTAGTTAAAAAGTTGAACTTATATTGTTACAACCGTCCCGCATTCATCAAATTTGATGTTGAATTAAAAATATAAAGTGTTATTAACCTAGTTGGTTAAAAAGTTCTATTTGTTTCGTTAGGTTGCGAGTTCGAAAAATACCTATAACATTTTTAATTTTATTTTTAACCGTTTTAAGTTTATGGACGGGTCAACCCAGAATCCGACTCAAGTATTCATTTACTCTCACATATTTATCTAAATTAACCACAGCTATCGACCCGAAAATCTGGACACTTTAAAAATTAAGTATTATTATATATAGAGAGATTTCATTCAATTAGGCAAGTTATCTTTCTAAACATGTTTAATAGGTTATAACGCCGATTTTTTTTTAGAATTAAAGGAGAACTAGTATGACACCCCACATTCTTAGTTCCTCGCTTAAACTCAAAACACTTTCAAATTTAATCGAACCCGTGACATTTTGGTTTATTAAGTCGACTTTGACCACTGGGTTATATTGGTGGGGTAGGTTACAACGCTGATTATATTACCATTGTGACGGTTGTTTTGAGTTGAAGCTAAGAACAACGCCAAATTTTCTATAAATTCTTGCTTGAAATTTAGTTAGCGATTTAAGTTTCAAACTATTAGTGAAATATTTGCCACACTCAAAGTAATCATACAACCACCATTCACACAATTCATGCACGATGGACATAATTTATTTAAAACTTGAATTACAAATGATTAAAGATAACTTACAGATGTTCAAAACAAGTGATTAAGCTATAATTGAATTAAGAGGAACTTCCTACAGCGCGATCTCTAAGATTGCTATCGGCATAGGCTGCATGACTAGCTCATAGACCTCAAATGGTTGAGTATAGTTAGACTTCTCTTAAGTGGAAGTCCAGACTACCACCTTTAGCTACACTGTTCGAAAATATTTTACATTGATCTTCCAAGAGATCTCTTAAATGTGGTGATTGAATGACGACTTAAGACTGATACCAATTTGTTCCTCTTCGTGTTAGAAGTAATTTGGAACTTTACAAGTCTAAAATGGTACATTGTAGTTTCACGAATCATTGTTGGAACCCGAATTGCCCAAAATGAACCTTGTTGACTCGCATTTGCCTCTAGCTGGTCGTCGGCCGCTCCTAAGGACACGTGGGAGCTCTGGTCCACCATCGACCGCCACACGCCGCCGCCCACAACAGTTTTTCGACGACTTCGGAATTTTTTTATATTTATTTTTCTAGACATTTTCCTAAAAAAAAAGTAAAATAACTTTATTAATCTCAAAACGCTCTACATGCTTGCATTATTGATTATATTTATTTTTATCATGTATTTTTGGTATTTTTATAAAACATTTGTGTTTTAACTAACCCGAAAACCGTCTGAAGAGGAACGATTTCGGATTAATATTTTGAATTTCGTTTTAGTAATAATGAATGATCATCATATTAAGCCGAATTTATTTTCTTATAGTATATTCGGATGTAAAAATTGAGTGTGACTACGATAACTAATGTATATTTCAAAATACTAATTAATTAAAATAAATATTTAAAAAAATTAAATACATTTAAAAAATAATTAGTTCAAACGCAGATGACGAGAATAATTACGGGTTTGTTAATTATTGGGGTTAGGTTAAAATATTTTCGGGGATTCTATTTACGGAGAATAATTAGTTCAACTTAAAAGTTTGATATCTATAACATTAATAGTTAGTTATATTATTTTGTTTATAAAATTTACACAAATAAAAATTTAAAATAAATGTACAAAAATTAGTTTGAGTCGCCATGAACTTAATTATAAATTTAATTTAACATTAAAATTATAGATGGAATCATTTACTAAAATAATTTTATATTAATAGAAAAAACTGTCTTAAACTGATATCATTTGTCTTTTTTATAATCTTGTTCAATTTTTTCGGCGTACAAGTTCTATTTACAAACTTTTATATATATATATATATATATATATATATATATATATATATATATATATATATATATATATAATTCAATTTTTGTAGAAGAATATATATAGATAAAAATATATCATATTCCATATATAAAATATTAAAGCTTTATATCAAATACATTTATATAAGTTTTTTTTTTTGAAAATAATAGTTAAATAATCTTTGTACTCACAATTTAATTACTGGATAATATTTTTTTTTTTAAAATTCTTATATTGTTTCTTATTTATTTATTAATTAATTTTTTTAGATTTTGTCCCCGTAATTATCTGACTTGATATAAGTATACATTATTGAATAGAGAAAATACAACCAATTGAGGAGTTTGAAGTCGCAGAAAAAATTTGTTTGTCGTAGATTGCATCGTTTGATCGACTTCAAATCTTGACAACTTGTTAATTATTTTATGATTACGTTTTGAACGGTGAATATCTATTTTTTTGAGACTTATAAGACGAACAATTCACTAGTAAAAAAGTGGTCAAAACCGAGAGTAAAAACCCCCGATTTTGACCCTATAACTTTCGGTATAGACCAAATTCCGAGAGTTAAGGTAACTGTCGCCATCCCTCGGTATTGACTCCGTCGTTAAAAATAATTGTGCGTTTACCGAAAGATATTCTATAGTTCTCGGTTTTTCTTCAAAGGAGAAAACCGAGAGTTATTGAATTAACCTTCGTTTTTTCCCTTTGAAGAAAAACCGAGAGTTATTGAATTAACCTTCGGTTTTTCCCTTTGAAGAAAAACCAAAAGATATGCAATTAACCTTTGGTTTTTCCCTTTGAAGAAAAACCGAATGATATGCAATTAACCTTCGGTTTTTCCCTTTGAAGAAAAACCGAGAGTTATTAGGTTATCCTTCGGTTTTTCCCTTTGAAGAAAAACCGAGAGTTATTAGTTTAACCTTCGGTTTTTCCCTTTAAAGAAAAACCGAGAGTTATTAGGTTAAACTTCGGTTTTTCCCTTTGAAGAAAAACCGAGAGTTATTAGGTTAACCTTCGGTTTTTCCCTTTGAAGAAAAACCGAGAGTTATTAGGTTAACCTTCGGTTTTTCCCTTTGAGGAAAAACCGAAAGCTTCCATTTAACTTTCGGTTTTTCCCTACAAAATTTACAAAATAGCCCTATTGTTTTGTGCTCAACCGAAACCTAAATCTGTTCAGCCAAACCAATCAATTCATAAAACAAAATGATTATTCCAAAATTCTCAAATCAATCAACCCAACAACATGTTTTACATTAACCATTAAACATATTCAATCAATTCATATAGTCGAAACGTCTTAGAATTAGCTGGTGGGGGGAGGGGGTGGTTGATATTGCCGCGTAAACATTTCAAAACTCTTTAATCTTGCATTCAATTCTAACCTTTCCTTCTCCTGTTTTGCACTTTCGCTATCCATTCTTGAAATCAATTCTACATTTTCCGCTTGTATTTGATTAATCGTTTGAGTTTTTTCTTCATCCCTTTCCTTCAATTCCTCAAGTTCCATCGCCATTCTTTGATTCTCTTCAAACAATCGATCAGTGGCTCGTTGAGAATTGTTAGAACTTCGTAGATCCTGACGAAAGTGTGTGGGTCGGATGCCTGATCCCATACCGAATACTCCCCCATGCTTTTGGCGTCCGAATACTCTCTCCGTCAACTCAAAGTCTGATATTTTTGGTTCGTTACTTAGAACTTCCTCCATCTCAACCTGCAAATTTGAAATAATTTGTCAATTATATAATAATTTATAAACTAGTTATAAGTAATTTATTTAAATTCAATTCACTTACAATTTTCTCTTGCACGCGTTCGTCCGGGATGGGAGTTGGGTTTTCTTTTGTCGGTTTTGGGGTATGGGTCCTCTTGAACACTTCAACGACAGATGGAGCCCGTCCCATTTCAATCGCCTGTTGAAAAAAAAAATTATATAACTCATAACAATCTTTATATTAAGTTATTACAAATAATGTATTTACCAACTTTTTTTCAATTTGAGCAAACGGTCTACTTCCCGTATGATGCGGGAATTTCAGCTGCTTTCTGTTAGCTATATTTGTGCTACTATTTTTCTGAATTTCAAATAAACAAATTGAAGTTAGAATAACTAATATCATATTTTATTTGAATTATGAAATCGTACCTTAAATTTGTCCGTAAAGAAATGGTTGCGACACACAAACTCCCAATCATCTCGATCGTAGTCTGGTGGAGGATTGGCAAGTACCGCGGCCTCGTCTCCTTTATGGACGCGGATATATTCTTTGTGCAAATCCGAGCGCCATCTATCCCATATCTGTTTGACGTGTCCCATTCCGGTCTTTCGAAAAGAATCAATAGGACCATTAGTAGCCTCGAACGGATCCTGATAATAAAAACATTCAAATGTTTTAAAAATAATTATTGAATGATTAATGTATAATTAATTAATCTTTACTTTCACAGCAGTCCAAATGTAATCCAATTGGTCAGCACTTAATGCCTTCCACTTCAAAAGACGATGTGAGACGGCTGAGGGATCCCGCACAACCGACCCCACATGTCTAGACCACCTTGTTCTTCCAACGTCAACACCGCCCGACCTCCCATCTACCTCTCTAAAAGTTAAAGGATTCCTTGTTCCCACTGGTCTCTTAGATAACGCAATATTCTTGTTTTTCCCCGTCTTTTTCGGGCACAAGATTCTTCAAAATTATCAAATTCATAATCAGATATGTGAATCAATTCAAACTATAACTAATTGTAAACAAGTTACTTGTCGATGATGGGTCGGGAGTGGATCCATTCTCCTCCTCTTCATCCTCCTCACGAGGCTCCTCGTGACCCTCGTCTTCAGCCTCATCGTCGTCATCCCCCATATCAGCAAACGTACTCTCTACAAACTCTTCTGCCTCAGCAGCATCAACATCCTCGTCTGCTGGGGGAGCAGTAGCTATCGGGACCACAACAATAGGTGGTGGATCTCTAGTAGGCGATTCTCGGAGCCTTAAGTTTTCTGATTGTGCAATGAGGTTCTGGTACGGCTTAGAGAGTTTGCTGGGTGTTTTCCTCATACTCCACCAAGGTTCTTTACTACCTTTAGACATTCTTAATGCATAACATTAATAAATGAGCGAATAATTGAAATAAAGTAGTAATAAGAATTAATATAAAGTAAAAAACATATAATCTACCTAATTAATTAATCTGAACTATATATTTGTAAATCGCGGTTTTATTTTTGTCACAATCTTCCAACTGGGTCGGGCTGACATATCAGGGGCGTAGAATACTTGTTTTGCTTGACTCGCCAATATATACGGGTCTTGACTTTGGGTTTTTAAAATTCGGTTTACATTTATACTTACGAAGCCATATTTATCCACTTTCACTCCTAGTTCTCCCGAGTGTGTATCAAACCACTTACACTTGAATAAAACAACTCGTTTGTGAGAAAAGTATTGCACTTCGATTATATCCGTTAAAACTCCGTAGTATGACATAGTTTCAGACCCATTGAACCCTTCAACAACCACCCCACTATTTTGAGTGGTCAAACCTTCGTCGTGTTTTTCTGTACAGAATTTGTATCCGTTTACTTTACACCAAACATACATAGACGAGTACATACTTGGACCTTCTCCTAAGATCTTGAGGTCTCTTAATATGTCGTTAAATTCGGTAAATTGAGCAACCTATACATACATATACCCGAAATGTAGTTGTTAAAATAAATATAAAGAGTTAGAATATATGGTTTATAATTAACTCACTCTATGCTTGAAATATGCGGCAAACGTTTCTCCACGAGACTCGTTGTTATTGCAATACTGCATGTAATCCCTGCAAATAGATCGAATATTAAATAGCATACTCTTTAATGCTAATTAATAACAGCAACATAGAATCTTACATGTAAGACCACAAACTCTACAAGAATCTTCATTTTTGTCGTCCTTCCAAAATAGCATACAGTTGTTCTTACATGCGTCTATCTTGTCATACTTAAGCCCGATATCAGTAATGAATTTTTTACTTTCGTAGTAGGAGTTGGGCAATTGAGCGTCAATCGGTAATATGTAGTCTTTAAGTAGACGCAACAACATATCGAACGAAGAATTTGTCCATTGACAGACATTCTTTATGTGAAGTAGTTTCAATAGTGCCGATGATTTCGTTATTCGAGCACCTTCATACAATGGCCGTTTGGAATCATCAAGCAATTTATAAAATCTCTGCGCATCTTCGACTGGTTCATGGTTGTTCAGGACATCATTAACGTTGGAGAACATATCGTTTATGAAATTGTGCATATAACGTTCTTCATTGACCTCTTCGTTAACTGTATTATTCGTCTCCGTTCTCGGATCGTTGAATTCTGGCACGGCATCCTCTGACTGATCATCATCATCATCATCATCATCGTAGTCATCGGCATCTTCATCGAGATCGTCATTAACCACTTGAGTAGTACGTCTTTTTTCTCCATGACAATACCAGTACTCATAATGCACATTTATTCCATAAATGATGATGTGAGTCTTCACTTCGTCTATTTCCATAAACGACGTGTTCAAGCATTTTACGCAAGGACATTTCACTGTTTGTCGGGATGTACTCCTAACAGCAAACTCGAGGAATTTGTCAACACCTTCCTCGTAATCTGGATGATCTCGACGTAAGGTCATCCAGCTTTTATCGGGTACTTCCATCTTTCTAATAAAATGGAAAACAACCCACATTATTATTTACTTAACTTTGTCTAAATTAATTAGGATTACATAATTCTAACATAATCTCTACATATCCAACCAAAATTCCACTTAATCTCTACATATCCAACCAAAATTCCACCGTAAATCTGGCATACATATAATCTAACATTATTTCATTCTTACACATTTCAAAACAATCAATTCTAATCCAACATAATTCATTCCATATAACAATTCTAACCTAAAATGAAATCTAATTCAAACTCAATCTAATTCAACATTTCAAACATAATCTAACATAAATCAACCCAAACATAAATCAAACTTAAATCTCACATTAAAATCTAACATAAATCAACCCTAAACATAAATCAAACTTAAATCTAACATTAAAATCTAACATAAATCTAACATTAAATCTAACATTAAATCTAACATTAAATTACTAACCTAACCATATAATAAAACAACAATAACTAACCTTGCACAAAAAGAGCGACGAAGAAGAGTGGGCGGTGTAGGTAGATCGAACAATAATAAACCCTATTAATCAAACAATAAAGTATGAATCAAAAACCAAATTCAACAATTCATACAAAATTTCAAACTAAATCCAAATAATATCAATTTCAATCCAATTCAATTCTAAATTCAATCCAATTCATATAAATTCCAACTAAATCCAATTCATACAAATTTCAATCCAATTCAATTCTAAATTTAATCCAATTCATACAAATTTCAATCCAATTCAATTCTAAATTCAATCCAATTCAATTCTAACCTAAATCATTTCAATTCAATTCAAAATCAAAATCAAAATCAAACCTAAATAAATTCAATTCAATATCAAACATAAATCAATTCAATTCAAAATCAAACCTAAATCAATTCAATTCAAATCAAAATCAAACCTAAATCAATTCAATTCAAATCAAAATCAAACCTAAATCAATTCATTTCAAAATCAAACCTAAATCAATTCATTTCAAAATCTAATTACCTAAATCAATTGAATTTGAAATCAAACCTAAATCAATCCAATTCAAACAAAATCTAACATAAATCAAACAAAATATAATCCAAATCAAACAGAAACTAAATTAATCCAACAATTTATATAAACAAACCCTAGCAAATTTAAAAAAAAATAAAACTTACCTTCACTGTGCAGCGGCGGAGCGACGGAGAAGTGGGCGGCGGCAGGTGGAGGTTGCAGGTGGAGTCGTCCGGCAGGTGTAGTGGTTGGCTGTAGCTTGAATCCCAGGCGAGATCCGCGGCGGGAGGATGAACAAGCAGCGGCAGGATGAACCAGCAACGTCGTCGATGGAGGGTTCCGTCGAGGGGGTCTTCAATAGGATGTCGGCGTCGTCGGCGTAGTCGGTTCGTGTCGTTGCCGGCGTGGTCGGATCGGAGAGATGCGGCGGCAGGCTGAATGAGAGAAAGAGGGATCGGGGGGAAGAGAGCGGCGGCGGAAAGAAAGAGGGATCGGGGAGAGAGAATGGATCGGGGAAAGAAGAGGGTTTTTAATTTTTAAGAGGTTAAAACCGAAAGTTATTTGAAAACTTTCGGTTTTGACCAAGGTCAATTCCGAAAGTTTTCAAATAACTTTCAGTTTTAATCAAGGTCAATTCCGAAAGTTTTCAAATAACTTTCGGTTTTAATCAAGGTCAATTCCGAAAGTTTTCAAATAACTTTCGGTTTTGTTGGTTAATTCCGAAAGTTATGCAATTAACTTTCGGAATTACCACTTCACAAATTCTTAAATTAATTTGTTTTCAATCTTCTAATGATTTTGAACAGCATTAATTTAACACATTTAATAACTTTAAAACATTACACACTCCATAGGATCAAACTTGACACACATTCATAAGATAATCAAACATATACACTTTCATATACACTTCTCTATATAATCAAACACATTCATAAACATTTTAACATTAAACACAATATTAATTTTTAAAATACAAGAAACACTTAATTATATTAGTAAGGAGTCTATTGGAATGTTAAAAAAATAATTCATTTAACAATTTATGAAGGGTAAAACCGAAAGTTATATCATTAACCTTCGGTTTATATAGTTATTTCCGAAAGTTAATGATATAACTTTCGGTATTACAATTTCATAATTTCTTAAATTAATTGGTTTCTCACCTTCTAATGACCTTGAACAACATTAATTTAACACATTTGATATCCTTAAAATATTGCACAATCCATATGATCAAAAATTACACACATTCATAAGATAATCAAACATAAACATTCATATACACTTCTCTATATAATCAAACACAATCATAAACATTTTAATATTAAACACCATATTAATTTTTAAAATACAACACAAACTTGAATATATTTGTAGGAGTCTATATTGGAAGGTAAAAAACCATTTTATTTAACAATTTGTCAAGTGGTAAAACCGAAAGTTTATTTGAAAATTTTCGGTTTCGAAGGGTATTTGCGAAAGTTTTTAATAAACCTCTCGGTCCTGACCTTAAACAGAATGTTTTTGGGAAGAGTAAAACCGAAGGTTTTCAAATAAACCTTCGGTTTTTACCTTTCCCATACTTATAATTTTTTTGGATTTTTTTAACCGAGGATCAAAACTGAAGGTTTTCAAATAAATCTTCGGTTTTAACCCTTCTAGATATTTTTGGATTATTTTGGATTTTTTTAACCAAGGGTCAAAACCGAAGGTTTTCAAATAAACCTTCGGTTTTAACCCTTCTAGATATTTTTGGATTTTTTTAACCGAGGGTCAAAACCGAAGGTTTTCAAATAAACCTTCGGTTTTTACCTTTCCCATACTTAGAATTTTTTTGGATTTTTTTAACCGAGGGTCAAAACCGAAGGATTTCAAATAAACCTTCGGTTTTAACCCTTCTAGATATTTTTGGATTTTTTTAACCGAGGGTCAAAACCGAAGGTTTTCAAATAAACCTTCGGTTTTTACCTTTCCCATACTTAGAAATTTTTTGGATTTTTTTAACCGAGGGTCAAAACCGAAGGATTTTAAATAAACCTTCGGTTTTAACCCTTCTAGATATTTTTGGATTATTTTGGATTTTTTTAACCAAGGGTCAAAACCGAAGGTTTTCAAATAAACCTTCGGTTTTAACCCTTCTAGATATTTTTGGATTTTTTTAACCGAGGGTCAAAACCGAAGGTTTCAAATAAACCTTCGGTTTTAACCCTTCTAGATATTTTAAAACAAGGGTCAAAACCGAAGGTTTTCAAATAAACCTTCGGTTTTGGAAATGCGGATTTTTTTTAAAAAAAAATGAAAAGCAAAACAAAAGGTAAAAAAATCATTAACAACATATTAAAACCAAATCAAAGATAATAATAATTCATAATTATTAAAACAAAACACATAAAAATGTCATCGTTCGTACGGAAAACTAAACACATAATTAATCAAACAATATAATCTAGAAATTATTAGATGGAGTGGGAGGAGGGGGTGGTTGATTCAGTCGACTCCTCAATAATACAAGTTCCTGTTTGAGATTCTCTAATCTCTGGGCCATTTCAGCCCTGTCCGCTTTAATTTCACTCAGCAATCGACCTCTTTCCGCATCCCTCAATCGGATTTGCTCCATTTCCAGCGTCATCTGTCTCACCTCTTCCTCACGTGCCGCAATTTCTGTTTGTGCTAGCAAATTCTGGTAACACGGAGACAATTTCTCCGGTGTACGCCGAACACTATTCCATGAATCACCCATCCTAAATGCATTTCAGATATATGTATGTATATATAAATTAATCAAACAAAATAACATAAACTAACATAAATCTAGATAATATATATATATAAACTTAAGAAATCTAAATATCATAATAAACAAAAAATAAAATAAAAAATGAAACAAACCTGAACGAGAGAAGAGAAGAAGCGGCGTGGAGGAGGCTAGGCGGATGCGGCGCGGGAGAGAGAGAAAGAAGAGATGAGTGGAATGACAAAGAGAAGGGTTAGGGTTTGTATTTATAGAGGTAAATGCCGAAGGTTTTCATATAACTTTCGGTTTTGATATTAGTCAAAACCGAGGGTTTATTAAAAACCCTTCGGAAAAAACCATTACCAAACTTGTAATTATTTTTAATTGAGCAAAACTGAAGGTTCTTTGTAAAACTTTCGGAAAAGAGAATTAAAAAAAAGGTAAAACCGAAGGTTCTTTGAATAACCTTTGAAATTAAAAATCCCCGGGATTTCAAAATCGAAGGTTTTTGTAAAAACCTTCGCAATTAACCCACATCCAACACTTAGAATTTTTTTTGGTTTTTTGGGAAGGTAAAAACCGAAAGTTCTTTGTAGAACTTTCGGTAATAATTAATAAAACCGAAGGTTTTACACCCCTCTCAGAATCTATTTTTAATACCAAAAGATTTGTTCCTCTCGGAAGTATTTATGAGAGTTTTATAAAACCTTCGGAAAAAACCGTCGGTAAAGGTCGATTTTTTACTAGTGATTAGAATTACAGAATTTGTATGGTTGGTTGATTTTCCTATTTTTGTTATTTTGTTATTATTTGTCAAAATTGTTATATGATATTGATGCAATTTATAAGACTATAATTTGGTTATATCTAGAGGTAACCTTATTAATGATAATGAATTGTTAAGTGACTTATTCGGTCTTGTATTTTTTTACTCTCAATTTGAATATAAGTTTTTAGTTTTTACACACTAAAATTTATTTTGTATAATTGTTTTAATTTCGTTATGTTATGATTGTTTCTTATATTTAATTAATCGAGAAAGTGTTATATTTTAAAAAATATTTTTTTTTATATTTATTTATAAAGTTTTAATTGCATGTTGGATTATTTTAAATAAAAGTTTACATGTAAAAATAATAATAATTTTTTAGATCATAAGTATAAAAACAAATATATATTTTTATTAGTAGGTTCTATTTAATTATATTAAGTTGGGGGAAATCAATTTTTTTTAATATAATCAATTTAATGTTATTGGTAAATAAAAAATAAGTAGTCAACTATTTAATGGTAATAATAAGAAAACAAATTATTTTCAGACAAAATAAATTGTATCAGGAAAAAGGTCGAAACAAAGCCCTATTTCTCAAGTTCCGTCGACGAGCGGAGCTCCAGCAAGCGGCAGTTCCGTCCGTATGATGTTGTAGCCACTTCAATCTCTCTCGATCCTTCTACTTCAGATCATATACTTGGCGTATGTATTCCATCAATCCTCTCTCAACTGCGACTTTTTCTTATATTTGTTTATTCACATACCCACTTGAAAAACTCTTCTCGTCTCCTTTTAGCAACCTGTAACCTAATTTGGATGTAATTGTTTATTTTCTATGGAAAAGTTTCTTACTTGTTAGAGGATTGTGCGGGAAAATCTCAGGATTTGAGAGTTTAGCCTGAATTAGCCAGATACTATAGTGTTCAGTTGTGTTGATTTTGGGATTTCTTCAGCAATGTCCCCATATTTGTTTTGGCATTCAGGAGGGAGTTTTGGAATTGCTAACCAAGTGGAAGATCTGGGCTTTTTTTAAATGTGTTTGTTAATGTTATTGTTTCATGATTCATAATTTCTGGGTCTAATCCTGCTTCACTTTGTGGGTCTTGTACTTTTGCTAGAACATGGAAGGGAACAAGCAGCCCTTCTTATATAAGAAACGTCCTAGTTCGCCACAATTGAGGAATACGGGAGGCAATAAAAAAGGAAAATGGAGTTCTGGTGAAGATAGGTCATTTGAGAACTCTTCTACCTCAGATACTGTTTATCGAATTGTTTGCCCTTCTAATAGAATTGGTAGTGTCATTGGGAAAGGTGGCAACATAGTTAAAGTTCTTAGAGAGGAAACTCAGGCGAAGATTTCAGTCGCAGAATCTGTTCGTGGCTCTGATGAGAGGGTGATAACCATCCATAGTCCTTCTGCAAAATTATTTAGAAAGCATGATACTAAAGAGGTTTCAGCTTCCGGTAAGGAAGATGATAAAATGGAGCCACATTGTGCAGCTCAAGATGCTCTGTTGAAAGTTCATGATAGAATTGTTTTGGAAGATATTATAAAAGCATCAAATGATGAAGACGACATTGAGAATATGGTAACTGCGCGTCTCCTTGTTCCTAACAATATGGTAGGTTGTGTACTTGGAAAGAAAGGTGATGTTATTCAGAGATTACGAAGTGAAACGGGTGCAAGTATTCGAGTTCTCCGCCCAGATAGTCTTCCCACCTGTGCTATGAGCACCGATCAAATGGTTCAGGTATCTTTTCCTTAGTTCTATATGTCTTGTTTTTCATATATATTTTTTAAAAGCTCGAACCCATGACCTTATGTTGTATTACATATTTTACTTGTACTATTCTTATATTAAAAACTAAAGATGTAATCACAATTGTTATAGTTGGACGTCTTCATGTTGCTTATATATAATCTCTTGCATATGAAATCATAGGCATAGTTAGAAATTAAGGTACCTTGTGCTACTAAAAATACAATGTTCTATACAAAGTTTTGGAGTTGAAAGAATCAAAGGCTTTAATGCTCCATTTGTTTGCTTCTATTCGAAAAAGTAGATTTTTTACGGGTTGAGAATTTTTTGATCTTATTGTCATTTAGCCTTCTTTTTCTCCTTCTGATCTTTTGTTTTTGTTTCTCTTCTCCCTTCCATCTTTAATTTATTAAACGAATCTTGCGTTATCTTTTTAATTAAAAGTTGACCTTTTAAAAAATAAATACAATGTTCTATCCTCATTTAGGAATCTTTCTTCTGGATGCTCACCACATCACTTCTATTGTGTAAATTTATTGACCTGTCCAAGGACTAGTCCTAGTCATTTATTTGGTTGAGAAAACATGCTGCTGATTGTAGGACAGAAAAGAGTAAATCCAAAGCTTCAGCACTTTCACAAAATGGACATTACATCTCCCTATAGAGGACCTCCTGGAGCTTAAGTAGGCGAGGAAATGGTCTTTAGAGTGCAGTTCTTGGTTATCTTATTCACCTATAGAGGACCTCCTGGAGCTTAAGTAGGCGAGGAAATGGTCTTTAGAGTGCAGTACTTTTTTGCAAAGATTTAACAGCTTGAAAGAATTTTTGCATGTACCGTCAAATTTATGTGTAGATGATGTCCGGTTTTCTCTATTCAGTTGTTGGTTGGTTGCTGGTTAGTTGAAATTTCGTTTTAATTGTCTAATTTGTCATAAGTGCCTGGTCATTTGCTTTCTTAATATGACCAGTAAATGATATTGTAAACATTGATCTTTCCATGTTATCCTTTATGTTCCAAGTTTTCTGCAGTCCATCAATTGTGTTTGGGCTTAATGCACTGTGCATTGGATGGTTTCACTGTACTTTCTTTTTAAGATAACTGCTTGAATCACCTATAAGGTGCGGAGTTACATATATAGACTCTTCTAACCATATTGATCTAAGATGTGTATGTCCTTTTCAGTGTTCTAAACGGCGGTAGGCGGTGGCGGAGCGGTAAGTGACTGCCTACTGCCTCGGGTGCCTAGGCGGTTGAATATAAATATAATAAAGATATTCTATAATTATCATTTTGCTAAAAAGTCAAATTAATATTCTCTAACATAGTAACATTTAACAAAAATAAGTATGTAGACGAGCTGAAGAAGAGATAGATAATTACATGATCGAAGAAGAGATAGATAATTACATGATCGAAGAAGATACAGATGATTAAGGATGTGAGGTGAATGAGATAAGAAACGGAAAAGAAGAAGATAAATGTAAAGAGTCATTTCAAAATTTAAATAAACAGTGGGTGATGAAGAGTTTTTTTTATTGAATATATATATATATATATATATATTAATATTAGTAATTAATTAATTAAAAATAACAAATAATTAAATAATCTGACCGCCTCATGTATAGGCGGAGCGGTATTGGACCGCCTACCGCCTAGGTGGCCGCCTCGACCGCCATTTAGAACACTGGTCCTTTTCCATCTGTGATTTGATGTTGAGGTACTGAATTATTTCATCTTAAATGTCATGTTATAGATGTGGTTTCTAAGCTTGCAGATATATTTCATCCTATGTTACATGTGAAATGACAGATGAGTCTTGTGGATTCTAATTTCTTATGCTGCTGTCTTCAAATAAAGTCTTATGAGGTTTCTGCATTCTCATAAATATTGTAATTGCTCTGTTGACCCAATTTTGCATTCCTTGTACTCCAGTGGAACATGCTCACTTTTTATTTATTACAAATGGGATGACTAATATGTGAAAGCACTCTCTTCCTTGTAATCTAAAATTTATGCTCTTCTTTTTCAAAATTCTACGAGAAAACTTGTCTTATGGAGTTAAAAATAAACTTGGATGTGCATTTAATTTTTTTTCCCTGTTTACTCATTTCAGGTATCCGGAAAACAGGCTGTCGCTAGAAAAGCTTTGTATGAAATTTCAACGTTGTTACATCAGAATCCACGGAAGGACGAATCTCCTTTGGACTTCCCCATGTCTTATGGTAGCCAAGGTATTAATTTTACCGGTCCTCCTGCGTCAAATATGATTCCTCAACGAAATCAATTGTGGTCAAGGCGGGACTCTAATTCCAATGATACCATGCCATTGTCATGGAGGGGAGAATTTGGAGATCGATCTGCAAGATTTGGGAATTATGATGACATTCCTCCTATCCATGGTGGTGGGGAACCTCCAACTGAGTTTTTTATGAAAATCTTGTGCCCAGCTAGAAAAATTGGTGGTATTATTGGCAAAGGTGGCATCAATGTAAGGCAGCTTCAACACGAAACAGGGGCTACTATTCTCGTAGATGATGCATTAGCAGATTCAGAAGAGCGTGTGATCCGAGTGTCTGCGATTGAGGTTGCATCTCTATAAAGCTGCTCCTTGGTTGAACATGCTTTTTCTTCAAAAAATATTTTTTCTTAATATGGTTTCAACATGTTGACCTGTATTTCAACTCTTGATATTGTTGATTATAGTGCCAGCTGTATCATTAATAACTGTTAAAAATCAACAGGATATGTGGAACCCTAGATCACAAACTATTGATGCTATCCTTGAGCTTCAGATTAAAGCTAGTGAGATCTCAGAGAAAGGAACTGTTTCAACAAGGCTTCTTGTTCAGTCAAGTAAGGTAGGTTGCATTCTCGGACAAGGAGGCAATGTAATTAATGAAATGAGGAGGAGAACGCGTGCAGATATTCGTGTTTTCTCCAAAGAAGATAAGCCCAAGTGTGCAGACAATGATGAAGAACTTGTGCAGGTGAGGTGTTTACCTCAAGCTTTCAGTTGCTACATTCCAATTTGATCTAAGTCTAAATTTTCCATGTGACTTTGAGCTTTCTTGAAAATGCTTATGGTATTTTAACCGATTCTCTCCTTGATAGTCTAGATATCTGGAAGCTCTCTTATTGTAAAAGATTTGCTAGTTGAGATTGCATCAAGGCTTAGAGAGAGATTTCTGCGAGATCCTAACAGTGGACCTAAACCTCCTCCAGTTAGGCCTCCTAGGGATTTCAGCCCTCGTGGGAACCACCCTCGTTACCCCACTAGACGTGGTGGCGGTTCTAGTGGATATGAATACCTAGAGGTATAGTCATCCTGAACCTCCGTCTATTCTGTTGCATTTTACATGTAGGTAATCATATTAGAGATCATTAAACTGCATGCTTGTTAGTTGATTAAACCTAGACAATCGTAGTAGTCCTGTTAAAATAATGCATGCTACTTTCTTGTAAGGTACATCAGTACATGGCTCTTGGTGGAGATTTTTCTGGCTTATGATAATACCACCTCAAGTGGATCCACTGCACATCTACAATCTCATTCTTTTCACTTGGGTTTTAGTCATTTGAAAAAATACCAAGAGGTTTTGGGTTATATATATATGTATTGTTCTGTTACATAATTGGAGGGAAATAAGATATGACGGTCAGTTCTGACTGTCCGATAACAGTGTGAATAGTAGAAATGCTTTTATATTGGTTTCAGACTTTCAGTTGTCCTTATTGACAGTTGCAATTTGCCCCATGTATCTATTTTGCTGATTCTGACAGATTAACATTGGTTTGCAGGGTGATAGACGTGAATATGAGCATCCTACTTATCCAGTTCCTCCAAGTGCTACCAGGTAGAGATTTTGCAAATATAAATTATAGAAGGAAATGAATGCTAAACTTTTAATTATAGAAGGGAATGATATATGTAATTAGGTACATTTTTTAGTGTACTGGCATTCAACCCTAAGTTAATTTGTAGTGACTTTGAAAATTTATACTTCCTTTTAGCACAATTTAATAATCTATTGATTAAGTCAATTTTATTATCAAAGCGGTTTATCGTGAAATTACTTAGTTTATTTATATTTAAGAAATGGAAACTGGACACTGAAAATTAATTATTGAAATTGCAAGTAAATGAATATGAGTACTTCATATTGTAGGTATTCTAATGTCATGAGCCCTAGGGATATGGAGATGCCATACTCTTCCATGGGCTCTGGTGGAAGATCTAGAGGGCGCGAGGATAAGGTTAGTTCTCAGTTCAACCTGCTTTTTGACAACCTTTAGAAATTAATCATATTTTTGTTTTGCTCGGAGAAATTTATCTTATCTGGACTAGCAATCAACCAAATACAGAAATTGTAAATTCAACTGATATCTTCCAAGTTTTCTTTTTCACGACTCAAAACAGGATTTTTATTTAAGTTTTCCTTTTTTGGCGTTTAGGTTGGAAAAACGAGGTTAGAGCTCCCAGAATATGATTATGGATCTGGCGGATCTAACATTCGTGATAGGCATGCCGCGCCAGAGCACTCCGACTACAATTTAATGCCATCCTACTACGGAAAACAGAAGAACAACCCACCACCATCTCGAAGCCCTTACCAGAATATGAATCTTCCTTCCGAATACAATCCTTATCCCAATCACAATTCTGCCCCTACCACCACCCATTATCCTAATTATAATACTTCTTCCTTGACCTCCTCATCCTATTCAAATATGAATTCTCAGCAATCCATATATGAGAACTACAATCCTTCCTCCTCTTACGAAAATATGAATGCTCAGCAGCAATCCTCCCTTTATGAGAACTATGGCAGCAGGGGAAACAGTTCTTATCAGTATGAACATTAAAGATCATTAATGCAGTCTGTCTCTGTACAACAAAATTTGTACTCTCTTTATCTAATTATTGTTGATTCTTGGATTTATTTAGTAATTTCGATCAGATTGGTTAAAGTTTAACATTTGATATCTTGAAACTTGCAGGTGTTTGAATTCTGTTTCATTATGTATTTTCTTCCACTGTTGAGACTTTTTTTCGTGCTTACAATCAGTGTTTTAATGACTAGAAAATGCAAGATTATATTGTGTATCTATGATTTTTTTTACTATAAATTGATCATTATTCAGTAGTTTAAATAAACATTTAATAATAATGATATCTTGATCTTTTATGATTGCAATTTTTATATTTAAAAATGAATTTATCAAAATATTAACCAATTGAAAACACATTTTAGTCATATTTGCTAGTCTAAATACAGCTTTAAAAAGTGACTTTTTTTTTTCATTTCAACAAGAGATAGATGGAACAATAGTCGAGTAAGAAAATGAGTGTTTAAAATTACAAATAATTAAGCTCCAACAAAAAATTACAATTTCCTAATAGTTGTTTTTGACCATTAAGTAAGAACTGAGAAAAACCGAGCTTATGACAATTTGCCGCCACTCTGTTGCCAGAGATTGATAATATCAGTAGCCTGGTTAAGAAGAATAATCATTTGCTTCTGAGATATCCATGGCTTACTCTCCAACAAAACTTTGAGCTCTTCCCAAGCATCCTTCCTCGGCCAGAAGTAATAAGGACTAAGAGGGATGGTGCCATGGCCTGGAATCACCTGGTCAAGGGATAAACCTATGTTGTTGTCCATCCAAATGAATTTCAACACCAATCTTGGTTTCTGTATTGTTGGCTTCACAACCACACCAAGCCTCTGCAAAGATATACATACCAACCAATAAGAAAGTCAACATAAATATATGCAAATTCAAAGCACAATTGTTTATCTACTACACCATATAACGGGGATTTCAGCTGCGAATCCAGTAGACATTTCTACAACTAATTCAAAGCAAAAGCCAAATTGTAGTTTGGATTAGAGATTAAAAAATAAAGCAAGTGTTCCTTCAAAATATTCAAAGCACAATTGTTTATCTACTACACAAGATAATGGGTTCAGCTGCTTATATTGATAAATGAATGAATCCAGTAGACATTTCAACAACTAATTCAAAAGCAAAGGCCAAATTGTAGTTTGGATTAGAGATTCACAAATAAAGCAACTAGTGTTTCAACAATATTCAAAGCACAATTGTTTATCTACTACACAAGATAATGGGGATTTCAGCTGCTTCTATTGATAAATGCAAGAAGCCAGTAAACATTTCTACAACCAATTCAAAAGCAGAGGCCAAATTGTAGTTTGGATTAGAGATTCACAAATAAAAAGCAAGTGTTCCTTATACAATATTCAAAGCACAATTGTTTATCTACTACACAAGATAATGGGGATTATAGCTGCTTAAATTGATTAATGCAAGAATCCAGTATTGACATTTCTACAACTAATACAAAAGCAAAGAGATTCACAAATAAATCAAGTGTTCCTTCAACAATATTCATGGGTTTCTTCCATATGAAATCCTGGTTTATCATTTTGTTAAGTTTGGGTTTATGTAGTTGTAATGAAAGAGCAAAAACCAGAGCATGAGCAATTAGGTCAAAAAACGAGGGAGATAGAGATATATACTTGGTTAGACGAGTCGTCAACTGATGTTTCTTCCGCAACTGTTTCGGCTGCTACAGCTGAAACCATAAAGGTATCAAATTTCCTGGTTCTCTTACAGGTGTTTCCATCAAGAAGAGTGAGCGACCTGCTGGAAGAAGCTTTGAAGCTGAAAGAGATAGAGTTCTTGGGATGTTTCGCGACGAATTCTCGAGAAGGAGACACAAAAGTAGATGCTTTATAGGAACAGCCGGCAATTGGCTGAATGGAAAGCGATATCATCTTCTTCACAGAGAGAAGGTAATTGATGATAGACCTAGATTGAGAATGGGATTTATAGATAAACCTAAAATTCAGAAACTTTGAATCTTTCTATTGTCTTGTTTTTCACTCGGCTATGAGCAGACTGAAGATGATAGTTTTAAGGATAAGGAGAAAGATAGATAGAGAGAAAATATATAAATATACCCCTAAGCTCTTTATAGTTTTTATATTGTCTTTAGTATCCATTCATTCATAAAATTGTCATCAAACTCTGGGTGTCTGTCTTATGGGCCAATAAACCCTAAAATTGAATGATTTTTGGGATTCCCAAAACTCAACATGGTAATAGAGCCAGAGCCAGAGCCAGTTTTAAGTTTCGAAAACCCTTAAATTCCTTAGGTTTAACAACCGAGTTTGTTAAATGGATTGAATGAGATTCTAACAACATTGCAGACAATTGAAAACAAATTTTTCTCATATGGAGAGTTTTCGAAAGGAAATATTATGGGTACGATCGATTGTCTTAAAAGATTCATCTTACACGCATTCGTCTCAATACAAAAATGGCCTTATACGGGATACAAAATTTTCAATTTTATTAGAATTTACAATTCTTATATATTTTTTTTATTATTTTTTTTTCTCTTTTTAACATTTAAACGCATTTTACGTTCTTATTAATAAAAATTAACATAGAAAAACGTATAATTTGTTACATTTAACTATTTTAACATCAATTTTAATTTACAGTTTTCAAACAAAGTTAGAATAATAAAAAATTATAGTTAAAAAATTAAAGATTTTAAATTTAATTCTCAATCAAAACAAAATTTATGTTAATGATTGCATGAGGTAATAATACCTAACTCTTTAAAAATTGATTGAAAATGCAGGTAAAAAAAATGTCTTTTTAAGAAGGGGGTAAGTCAATAAATCTTGTCACATATTCATCATAATTCATACCTAACTAAAAACAATAATACAATTCACTTGCAATTTAGTATCTATAAAAGAAATAGAAAGTACATGTAAATGTGTTTTGCTTTCTTTCTAAGTTATAAACATAACCATGGAGACATTATACATGTGCCTACTATATCCCATCCAATGTTTTCCCTTTAAAATAACTTACCTTGCATTTGCAAATGAATCATGATTAACTTAGAAACAAACAGAAAAAATCAGTTTAGTATCTGTGTGTGTCTTTCTTTGTCTCTTTCACAATCCCATGTTGGTTTTCTGTTGGTTTGTTTTGCTGTCAAGACCAAGCTTCCACATGGTACTTACCAGCCTTCTCCAATGCCCTCAACCACCTGGAAGCAACTTCTCTCGAAACCCCAGATTCTCGGGAAATGATTTCCTCAAAAGCCGTCAGAACATCTGACGGCATCTTTGTTGATGAACCTGCAACATAAACAGCCGCTCCCTCACTCAGCAAATCCCAAACCCTTTTGCTATTCTCCTGCATTTTATGCTGCACATATATCTTTTCTGGCTGATCTCTAGAAAACGCGGCATAAAATCCTCCACCTTTATCTTCTGAGAGCACACCGTCGCTTATTGTATGAGACAACCAAAAATCTCGATAAAGGAAGTCGTTCTCCTTGTTCCGGCAGCCAAAGAAGAGAAGGATTGGAGCAGTTGAACATGATTTACTTTGCAAGGCTCTTTCCTCCACAAATCCACGGAAAGGAGCACAACCAGTTCCAGGCCCAATGAGAATGAGTGGAAGTGATGGGGATGGGACAGGGAGGGACCCTTTACGAATCCATGCTGGAATATTAATGCCTGCAGCAATATAAAATGGTGATAATTTCAGTTGGTGATGACAAATTACAATGGTGAAAAAAGAGGGGAGAAATTTAAGGGCTAAGAAACAAACATACTCTCGGAAGGATCAAGCCCAGCTAACCATGCAGAGCACAAACCGGTTCGCTTTCTCTTGAAAGGTGTTGTCTGTGACACAACACTTACAGTTAAGTGTATTTGGTCAGGGTGAACATCAAGAGAAGAAGCAATGGAAAACTGACGTGGTTTTAATGGAGGAACCAACTGCACAAGCCATTCAAACGGCATCTGCACAGAAGAGAAATCCTCCAGTACCTACACATAAGGTAGGAGAAACTGGGGTCTTATTGAGAAATTGGATAATCTGACACTAATTTACAAGATAACCGGAGAACAAGCATGGAAAAATAAACAAAGCAGCAATTTAAAGTAGTATGATATATTAGTGGTAGAATAGGGTAGTATGGTAATTAGTAGAGTAATTTCGTACATTAGTAACTTATAAAATGTAAAGAGTATGTATCACTGAAATAATGTTGAATCTAGTTTATCTCCTCCAAATAATACATACTCTAACTATTTATATGCTACTATTCCACTAACCTTCTAAATTACTTTAATAATTACCATACTACTACAGTACTACTAATTACCATATCACGCCTATACTACTACAAGTACACTATCCCATTTATCTTTTGGCAAAAACTAACATAAATATGAGAGAAAATTTGTATACACAACATACAATGTACATAAATAGCTTCATCTTTTTTACATAGTATTGAATGGTATGGTGGGAACCCATGTAATTTAAATTGAATAATGGTTCATTTTGAAATGTCACAACACAAGTTGCAGCTTATGAAAAGATCTGGGTTTTGGTTTGACAAAAACAAAATACATACATAAAGGTGAAGCTCCAGATTGCAGCCGTGTGATATTTTATAATCACAGATTTCAAAAGAACAAAATGAATTTAGTGTTATCATTTTGTTCTGTTTCACTTCCATAAGAACAATTCATTCCAAGTATGAGAACATATTGGCTCTACACTATATATTAACCCTATTATCTTCCCAATACAATAATGCATATAAGATAAACAATTCAAGTCTTTGATTATTATTGATATAATAAATATATATATAGGAAACATAATATATGCATAAGACAAATGGACCAGAAGACAATCAGTATTGTAATTAACAGTCTAATGGATAGACCATCACCTCCAACACTGTTCTCATTTCCTTCTGATTGTATTGGTATAAATCATCCCTCCCTTCGGGAGAAGCAAAATATTGGAGCTTTTCCTTCTCATGTTCGGCACTAGCAAAGAAACTCATAACCTGAAAAAAATATTATAGCTCATTGTTCAAGTATGTTAGTTCATCTGAGGAAAATAGAACTGGATATGATAAGTGTCTACATCGTATTGAACCTATTTAGCATAAGTGTGACAAGATGCAACTCTACAGTGGCTGATATTGGATGTTAACATATGGACAGCTTCATTAGAAGTAGAATCAGTTCAATTGTAATTCTCGTTGCAGATTTGACTTTGGGATTAATCTTGAGTTATATGAATTGGAAAAAAGAAATTCATTCTTTGAAACTGAAACTTCATAAAAAAAAAAAACAGGATGATGGAGAAATTAATGATTTAGTCGCATTCCAAATTCTTGAATTAGTACCCACTTCCAGTAAACATTAAACGAAAGGGAAGAAATAAGCTGAGCCAAACATTCCCATCTCAGAAGCAAAGGACCATGTATTGTCCATATCAAGAATGCAATCACAATATTATAAATCCAGATCTTATCTCATAATGAAAGCAATTTAAATTTTAAGAACCAAACGCACAAAAATAAAGCCAGCGAATCTGGAAAATAAATCTACCTCAAAAAAGTAGCGTCTAGGGTATGCTGACGCAATATCCATGGTAAGTTCCACAAAATTTCTCAACCTAACAGGGGAATTTAAAAGATTTGCGGCACCTCGAGGATGAACCTGTAATGTCAGAGATTAGTAATTGATGTGTGGCAACATGATTATAGGACAACCTAATTGTGTGGCTACGATTGAGAAGATAAAAAATATTCTATAACATAAACCTAACACAATGTCACATTTAATCCTAGATGTCAATAATATATTATTGTCTTCAACACATTTTAGAACTTGCAAAATGATGAAAACATCGTATAACACAGCTCCATCCAAACAACATTTAGCTGAAAAAAATTGATCCCGAATGGAAATGTATGCAAGAAATAACTATTTGAAACTTTAAAGCTTCATATACATGATAGAACTTAAATGCATGAAAACTGATTTGATAAACAGTCAAACATACAGTGATATATGCTTCCGGGTTCAAATTACAGCGCCTTATGAAAGCATCAACTGCAGCAGGACTTTGACCAGGAAGAATTTCAAGAAGATCCCCAACTTCATATTCAATAACCTTCACAATGTTTCAAGTGCATTACAAATAAGATGTAGAATTGAGTTTCAACTGCACTCATAAAAGAGAAGATACATTGTGAAACTAGCAGATTAGCCTGCATTGACTTACCGAGGAAATAGATTCGAACTCAATGTGGCGAACATCTTTCCCACCATCCCCTCTTGTTAGTGGATCATTTTTTATCTGCACCAGATTTTGATAACATTGAAAAAAAATGGCCAAAGAGTGAACTATAAAAACAAAGTGGCCACTCATGCTGGAGTTTTTAAGCTAAGATAGTCTCTAAGATTTCATCGCTGCATTTACTTTTAAGGTGTTGGTGGGAGTTAAGAAAGCAAAAATAACAACTATTACACATCAGATGGCCAATGAATATGAGAAATTTGTTCCCATCGACAGGTCCAAATCAGCCAATTAGAAAGGATCATATGATACATAATTCAACAACAAACAAACAAACAGGACGGACAATGCTACAAGTTTCAGGCCGTATAATTCATCATTTGCAAGTAATACCACAATAAATCAGGTTTTTTAGGTAAGATATGCTGATTTGAATATTCACTAAGAGCTATGAATCTTTCCACTGATTACAATTGAAAAAGATGACAGTTAGGTGTTACCAATGAAGTCAAATCTTGGATCAATTGATCCAAACTGTTGTCATCTTTTTTGACTCCACATTAACTAATTATGTCCTCCATTCAATTTCATTTAATTTTTTGGTGGGGTAAATATTGCTTTGCCAGACAGGATAGTGCACAATGAAGTCAATACCATTTTCAAGAAGCAGTCCGGCTTATTCTTTCCTCCGGAGAAGTTTCCTTGTGATATTGACCGAATTCTTTCGAATTCTATCTCCTTGGATACCAAGTCTAAAAAAATAACACAGAACAAAAATAAAATTCTGGTCAATAAAAAGCATTTCAAAATTCAAATATATGAAGATATAAAAAGCACAGACATAATATGATTATAGCATATATATGTCTATTTTTATTTGTATTATCATATCACACTAATAAATATTAAGGAACCCAGAGTTGCCTCCAATGTCATATTTATGCCACTAATACATGTTAACAATTCATGAAGCATATTGCTTCTGTATTAATAATTCATTAAGATTTAAGATATGCCACTTACTTGAATCAACTGATAACTGAGAAACAATTTCATCTTCGTGATACACAATTTGAATTTTCGGTTGATCCACTAATTTCATGTCCGGGACCAAATCTACACCTGCTGGGAACATTTTGGGATTCATCTGATACAGAGCCTTCCACAAGGAGGACATCCAAGGATCAAGAGCACCCTCATACCTAACAGCGGGAGAAGATAGTTTTATCAAGATAAAACCATCGGAGAGGATGAGAAACAATTTAAGCTGTTTCGATTAGATATAAATTTAAAGTTGAAAGAGAAATATTAAAGGCAGCAAGAATTAAGTTTCTCATTTATGCAACAAGACAGTACCCATTTTTATGCATAAAATAAGCAAACAAAAGAATAATTTGGGACATGGAAAGAAGGCCCAAGGCTTGTCAAACTTCGGTAATATGGAAGTATAGTACATTTTGTTTTTCCTCAGTTCTCATTACAAGTGAACATGTAAATTAGTTGTTCGGATATTGGACACAAAAGCCAGAAAGAGAACAGAAGGTTAAAAACACACTTGCAGTTCTCAGCAGCTAGAGGAACCTTGAAGAAATGCCCAATACAGATACATATAATTACATTAAACTAAGGTTTATGAGTATAGATTGGCTTTTTTTCCACTTTCTTTCTACTCGATTCCAATTCATTCAATTCTTCTAAGGGAGCCAATGTAGTAGTAAAACAATGGATACACCATAGCTCAAGAGATTAAGGTTTCCCATCCCACTAAAATGCCAATCACAACCCATCAGTTATACAAGATCCACACATAAAAAAATAAAGCAACAACACTGACAATACACATTTAGTTTTATGTTAGACTTAAAATCTGAGCGCCTACCCTGAAGGGTGCTGATCATCTCCTAGACCTCTTTCAATTATCGTTCTTGCTCCAAGATCTGAAACTCTCTTGTCTAACTTTTTAGCAACAAACTGCATCAATAATATGAAAACTAATGTTTATTTCGAAAGAAGATACCAATGTAAAATTTATAAATAGCTGATGAAAAGTAATTGATATTCAATCTTGCAAAGCATGCTTATGTATAGGTACGCCAAACTCATCCTAAAACTTAAGAATCCAATTCAAGACTAAACGTTCCCATAAAAGCAAATTATGCATAGAACACCACTAAATAAATTGATTTCACAAGACAAGATTAAGAACTTACAAGTTCCATAGTTTATTTATGTTCATACCTCACTGTTAGAAATAAAAGAAAGAATCTTCATGAGTTTAGAAAAAAGAATAACAAAATTTATTAAACTGGCAACACCATCACGTGCCTAATTTTATGTCTGATGTGAACACCGTTGTGCAAACTCTTCCAGGACAAACACTTGGAGACCTGATTACCATGATTTTCTACCTTAGAAAGCTAAATCATGTTGCAATAGAAAAATGGAGAATGGACCCCATTGAAGAATGTACAACAATCTGAATGGTTAATGTTTACAGAAGTCCATTCACAAGTCATAAAAGAAAATTCCTTGATTAACTTTGAAATTAAGAAAATAGACATTACTGGAAAAAAAATCCTGGCACATTTCTTGAGTAAGATTCTTTGAGATGATGTCCTGGCTCCAGTTTAGGGACTCATATTTGTATATTGAATCATTGAGGACTTAAGAGAACTCCTACGTCTAATAACACTTGGTCAAGCTCCATTACTCAAACCCATACAGAAAAAAGCATAATGTATGCAGTTCAACAATTAACTATAAATGCAGCATAAGTAAACTAAAAATACTAATCTCTAGAGTGAATTAAGTGTCATAATCTGGCCACAGAAAACAAAAAATGGCTCTTACATTATATTTTTGGTAACCAGAATCACCCAGACCAAAGACAGCATAAGCAACCCTTTCCAGCCAATCTTTACTCAGATTTCTCTGTAAAAGAAATCTCCAAAATACCTTGAAACACACAAAGAAACATATATGAATAAGAAAAAGTGTTTGTCTTTTATCCATTCATATGATCACTTCTTATTCAACAAATAAATAAAAAAAACCTTCATGGAATCTGGTGGGTCTCCCTGTCCCGTAGTGGAAACAATGAAAATGACAGTCTTCTTACTTGTTAAAGAACTCTGATAAGGAGAAGATTATCATTAGAATTTCTCTGTCCTAACAAAGAGATAAGCAATTCACATGCAGAACTGTTTTCTGACCATCCAAGTTATACTATTTAGCAGACTTAGAGAAGAAGATGAAATGAAGAGAGCTAGTTCCTTCCCAGTTTCAGATATAAAATTTGATAAGATGGAATAACAGATGCTTAAAACACTCTACAAAAACTACAATCTTTCAAGAAAGAAACCAAGAGAAACTAAAAATTTGAGCTTTCTGAAACGAACTGACACCAAATGCGTAATTACGCTCAGAAGATTATCAATCAGTTCACAAAAAGCATTAAACCCTTTCACTTGCCCGCCTCTTATTTTCTGTATCAGTAGCCAAAGAGACAAAAAAAAGTAAGTGACTCACGGCATCAAACTCGTCCATGGACAGGACAGAAGCAGGACAGCTTCTTCGCTCAGCCTCCCGAGCTACACGCTCAGCTGCGTCAAGGGCATTCCCAGTTTGCGTTGCGTATAGTATCAACAGCTTCAGATTGTCTTCCATTTCTGAATTCGAAGAGGAATAAACAGTCCGCCCCATGTAATTAGTTGGTTCTCTTCACTTTGGTGATTCGAGCGTTCAAACTACTACGGGAAAAGCGCAGACTCGTCAAGGATTTCTTTCCCCTCTTATGAAGAGCATTGACTATTATTCTATTATACGCTCAACTTCAGTATTATCTATTACGGCCGTAACCAGTCGTCGCCGACTTCAGTCTTCAGCTGATCGTGGAAATCCTCTCCGCCGCCGCCGCTGCCGCGTATATTATTAAACCGGACGATCTTAGCCTATTAGAAATGCTCACTGGTTAACCGATGGCGGTTAATATATATATAAAAAAAAAAATATGATTCTAACAAAAATATGTATTAAACGAAAAAATATATTTTTTCATTGTAACGTTTTTTAATTTGATCTGTTATTTTAAATGAGATTATGGTCAGTAACTAATTTTAAATAGACTTTTAATATTTATTTAGTTATGATACATCTTAAAATATACCTTGATTAGGGCTAATGTGTTTTTCAGTCTAAACGAAAAGAAAAAGAATTTCGGGAAGAAATAGGAACAAATGATACTATGTATGTCTAATATCATAGATACCTTAAATTCGAGTATTTTTAAGCGGGAGGGATAAGAATGTGTGAAACTTAGTAATATTTAAAACAAAATGTTTTCTTATTAAAGTTTAATATGAGATTTCAAAATGTCTCATAATTACAAACATCATCAATATAATCTATTTTGCCTTATGCATTCTAATTCAATTTTATTTATTTATTTTTATATTTTCAAAAGAGTTATTTATCTTTTCATTACTTTTTATATTAAAATTTTCTTCTAATAACAAAATAATATTTCTATCTCATTTTTCTTCATATTCAATATTTAATTTTTTTTTATTTTAATAAACAAAGTTCTTATCTTCTTCAATATTTACAAATTTATAAATTTGTAGGTAAATCATATTTTTATTTGTTTTTTTAATATTTCGATATTACTAATTTTAAAATTATTTATTAAAGTTATATTTTTTTTCAACCTCTACACTCTTATAATTTTTTAATCAGGTAACGGGTATATGTGGGGATCGAGTACTCGACAAATTGAGGATAAGATCAAGGGCTAAGACTGACAATAAGAATATAGTTGTTGTTGCTTCATTTTCATGTAAGTTCGTCTAATTTTATCGTGATGATTATATGTTATCTCCATATCAAAATATATGCAATCTAAGATCTCGGTCAAGGTAGTTTCAACCCTTTGAGATTTGAAAGGAGATTCTAAATTCTCATAAAAAATGAGTATATTTGTTTCGATTGACTCAAATAATGAAAGATTATCAATTATTAACTTAGAAAAAATATATTATATTATATTTTCTGTTTCTCTCCAAATTTATTGAATTTTAAGCTTCGCAATAAATAAATAAATATATATATATATATATAATTACAATCGAAACATTCAAAATATAAAAATGATTCACACACATAAATGAGTATACCACTATATATATACTAATAAAATAGATAAAAAAACACAACTCTAAAAATTATAAATTCGACGAGAGAATGAATTTTAATCTAAAACGATATAATATACCGTCGAAATCTATTATTAAAATAAAATTTAGGTTCAAGATAAAAAAATTCACTGGATAGGGTAAACCGTTGTCATACATGGGTACTACATCCTAATTTCCTCTCTTCCTAATTTTTTATTATTTAATTCGGCTATTTATTTTTAATTTTTAAAAAATTGGGCAAATTCATATTATCCACTTTTCATCTATTATTTTTTTTAAAACTTTTACAATTTGCTTAAAATTCACAACTATAATTCATGGTTTCGAGGAGTAGTCATAATCAATAAATATATTTAAAAACTAACTTAATAATTAAGTTAATTTATTTATATAATTTTAACATTAAATTATTATACAATTTTTATATTAATTTGAAAGAGTGTTAAAAGTAATTAAAATTAACAAAACAAAAAAAAAATTACATAGGATCTCATGGATATCCAATTTTCGGGATAATGACTTATAAGATTTTTACAAATCAAAACTCAACTATTTTAATAAAATAAAAAATTAAAGTTAGTTTCAAATTGAATTATTTAAATGTAATTTAGATTAAACGAAAAGAGGATAGTATTATGTTCTCCATTATGAGAGTATGAACTATTAATTATTAATTAGTTCTTGTCGGCTTTCTAATTAATTTTTTGACAAATATAATTTTTATAATTTGTTTTAAAATAATTTTGCATAAACATAAACCACTTTCAAGTTGTAGAATTTGCATTGTACATGTATTAATTATGATTTCAATTTTAAGAAATTATTATTAATATTAATATGTATTTATAAATTTCATTATAATAGATCAAAATATAAATGTATAAAATATATTTTAAAATAAATCGGACTTAAAAAATAATTAAATGAATTAATGGGAGTTTAAATAAACTGAATGAATTAATCGGAAAAGTCACACTGATGATTTTAGGCGGTTCAAATTAAAAAAAAAAGTATAAATACACTCCTCCTCCGCGCATCCCATCTGTGCCAGGTTTACGCCAAGCCAAGCCAATTAGAGGAAAAGCGATCGATCGGATCCACCACCGAATCCTCCGCCTCTCTCTTCTTAGAGGAAAAGTGTGATCGGTCGGAGAGTGAAATCCACCACCCGACGACCATTCCTTCCACATCATCCTCAGGTCGGTCGGTCAGTTCTTCCCATCTCATTTCATTTCTTGTATGAAATAATCCTAATAATTAATGCCTCAAGACAAACCCTAATTTCCCAAACTTTCTTACCCCGTTTGATCAATCAATGTATTCCTCAATCAATAATCATGTTTCTTAATTAGTTGATCAATGAAACTCTTTCTTGACGGAAAATGGATCAAGGTTGGAAATCAATAATCATGTTTCTTAATTAGTTGATCAATGAAACTCTTTCTTGACGGAAAATGGATCAAGGTTCGAGTTCCATTGCACCTCAAAACGTTAATTAGCCTATTCATTTGGAAACTAGTAGTATTTGAGGATTATGATCCAGATTATATTTGATTTTTTATTTAGTTTACGAATTAGTTTCTGCATGTATATAATGTTCTGCTTCATTCATTCATTTGGTATATAGATAATTTTTGGGGATTAGAATTTTATTTCTGAGTTTTGACCAACATGACAAAGGTATCTTTTTCATATTCATATCTTGCTGCGCTAAGAGCACCTATTGAACAATGCAATCTGCAGTTTGATGTAGTTTGATGTACTATCAGCAAAAGGCAACAAACAGTGGAGGAAGACACATTTGCCACCCAGTATGAAGATTACATGAAAAAAGTCCAATTTAGGTTCATACCCTTTATTTACTAGTCAATTTTCAGATAGATTTATTATGCCTTGGTTTTCTATTCTCACTACTGAAAGTGGTTTCTTTATCAAAAGTAGTCTTTATGTTCAACTTTTTGTTTTCTTTATTGTACATGTTACCATTAACCATTCCCCCCACCATTTGTATGATGAACTCAAGATAATGTGGATGATTTATAATCTTCAATACTTCTTTTTGCTAACCTATCTGACACTTGATAAACATGGAACATTTACCTTGTTGGCAGATGTATTAGTTCTGTTTGACCTCTATGTGAAATGTTTAGAGGGTTGAGTTATAAGACTCTGGTCCCTTCCTTTCTTACTTATGATGATGTGTGATGAGCATTTATACAAGTAAAATAACCTATTGAGAGACATATGATAAAGTCTTTTATTGTCGCGTTTTATTGTCGCGTGTGGATAATATTCTGCCATGTAGATGTATATATCAAAAACATTTCTGTCTTCTTGAAAAAGTGTCGCGAATTATTATTCTTCAAGGCCCCATAGACCGTTTTATGCAATAGTTATTCCTACCAAGAGTAGTATATATAGGGTAATCAGTAAAATGTCGTAAAAAGGTTCCCCTATCTTTTACAAGATAATACAAAACAATATATAAAATTCTTTTCCACATCCTCTTCTCTCACAAAATACCATATTTTTATATTCATTTATTTTGAAACAACTCATAACAAAAGATAAAGCATGTACATATATTGTTCAAACAACTGAGATTCTTCCAAAACTTGAACATCAAACAATTAAACGAGAAATAAATTAGGTTGCAACTAGTGTCATTAATGTCCACTATCGACATTTATTAACTTTCCCGACAAAGATGGGGTGGGCTGACGTGGCAATAACAAATTTGTTTGACTTAAAAAAAAAGATGAATCATAGTAAGATTAGGTATGTCCCAGCTGTTATGACTGATTTTTATAATCTATTAATTGGAGGGTTTTATCTCCTTATACCTACGGCATTGACAAAAAAAATTATTTGTGATTAGGACGTATAATTATATTCAGTTTGAAATTATAAAAACACTGTGTATAAGAATACTTTATTTCTTCATATTTTTCTGTTTATTGGTTTAGTCTTACAAATAATTTGATAAGACTATATTGTTATCGCGTAAATAGAAACACAATTATAAAAAACTTTGTGTATGAGAATACTTCATTTATGCATATTCTCATACTTAGTTGATTTAGTCTTACAAATAATATGATAAAACTATATTGTTGTCGTGTGGATAAAATATAAAAATTCTAAAAGATTGATAACGATCATTTATAAATTTTGGTTTTATAATGATTGTGATTTGGTGAATTTAGATTTGAATGACTAGTAATTTGAGACGTCTAATTATATTCGGTTTGACATTATAAAACTATATGTATAAGAATATTTCATTTCTACATATTCTCCTACTTTGTTGGGTTAGTCTTACAAATAATATGATAAAACTATATTGTTGTGATGTGAATAGAAACACACAAATTCTAAAAGAATGAGAACGATCACTTACTAATATTATTTTATAATGATTTTGATTTGGTGGCTTTAGATTTGATTGACTTGTGATTTGAGACGTATAATTATATTCGGTTTGACATTATAAAAATATGTATGAGAATATTTTATTTCTGTATATTCTCCTACTTAGTCGGTTTAGTCTTACAAATAATATGATAAAACTATATTATTGTGGCGTGGATAGAAACACTCAAATTCTAAAAAAGATTGAGAAAGATCATTAACAAATGTTGGTTTATAGTGATTGTGATTTATAGCGTAAAATTATATTCGGTTTGCAATTATAAAAACTATATGTATGAGAATATTTCATTTCTGCATATTCTCACTTAGTTGATTTAATCTTACAAATAAGACTATATTGTTGTCGTGTGGATAGAATCACAAAAATTTAAAATATTAAGAACGATCAATTACAAATCTTGGTTTTATAATAATTGTGATTTGGTGGATTTAGATTTGAATGACTTGTGATTTGGGATGTATAATTATATTTGTTTTGAAATTATAAATACTCCATGTATGAGAATACTTTATTTCTGCATACTCTCCTATTTATGATAAGACTATATTGTTGTTGCGTGGAAATAAACAAAAAAATTTTAAAAGATTGAAAACGATCACTTACTAATGTTGGTTTTATTGTGAGTGAGATTTGGTGACTTTTGATTTAAGACGTATAATTATATTCGGTTTGGATTATAAAAATTCTTATAAAAATAATTTATTTATGCATATTCTCCTATTTAGTTGGTTTAGTTTTACATATACTAAAAGATTGAGAACGATCACTTATTAATGTTTGTTTATGTTGATTGTGATTTGTGGTGTAAAATATATTCGGTTTGTATTATAAAACTCTATGTATGAAAATACTTAATTTCTGCATATTCTCCTACTTAGTTAATTTAATCTTACAAATAATATAGTAAGACTATATTGTTGTTGCCGCGTGGATAGAATTATAAAAATTCTAAAAGATTGAGAACGATTTTTTACAAATTTTGGTTTTATAATGATTGTGATTTGGTGACTTTAGATTTGAATGACTTGTGATTTGGTACATCTAATTATATTCTCCTATAAATATTCTGTGTATGCGAATACTTAATTTCTGCATATTCTTATACTTAATTAATTTAGTCTTACAAATAATATATATGACTATATTGTTACCGCGTTGTTAGAAACACAAAATTTTTAAATGATTGAGAACAATCACTTATTAATGTTGATTTTATAGTAATTATAATTTAGTGACATTAAATTTGAATGACTTGTGATTTCGGTGGTATAATTATATTTTGTTTGGATTATAAAAATTATGTATACGAGAATACTTCATTTTTGCATATTCTCCTATTTAGTTGGTTCAGTCTTACAAATAAGATAAAAAATTATGTTGTTGTCACGTAGATAGAAACACAAAAATTATAATAGATTGAGAACGATCACTTATTAATGTTTGTTTATGTTGATTGTGATTTGGTGACTTGTGATTTGTGGCATAAAATTATATCCGGTTTAGATTATAAATAATTTTTGTATGAGAATACTTCATTTCTGCATGTTCTCTTACTTAGTTGATTTAATCTTACTAATAATATAATAAGACTATATTGTTGCCGCATGGATTGAATCATAAAAATTCTAAAAGATTCATAACGATCATTTATAAATTTTGGTTTTATAATGATTGTGATTTGGTGAATTTAGATTTGAATGACTTGTGATTTGAGACATCTAAGTATATTCGGTTAGAATATATATAAATATTATGTGTATGTGAATACTTTATTTCTGCATATTCTCATACTCAGTTGGTTTAATCTTACAAATAATATAATAAGACTATATTGTTTCCGCGTGGACAGAATCACAATTTTTTTAAAAGATTGAGAACGACCATTTTGGTTTTATAATGATTTTGATTTAGTGACGGTAGATATGAATGACTTGTGGTTTGGGACGTCTAATTATATTCCGTTTGAAAATATAAAAATTATGTGTATTCGAATACTTCATATTTGTATATCCTCCTACTTAGTTTAGTCTTACAAATAATATATATGATTATATTGTTACCGCGTTGATAGAAACACATAAATTCTAAAATATTGAGAACAATAACTTACTAATATTGATTTTATAGTAATTATAATTTAGTGACATTAAATTTGGATGACTTGTGATTTCAGTGGTATAATTATATTTCGTTTGGATTATAAAACTTCTATATACGAGAATACACCATTTCTGTATATTCTCTTATTTAGTCTTACAAATAAGATAAAAGTCTATGTTGTTGCCACGTAGATAGAAACAAAAAAAAATTCTAAAAGTTTGAGAATGATCACATATTAATGTTGGTTTATGTGTGATTTGTAGCTTAAAATTATATTTGTTTTGGATTATAAATAAACTATGTATGAGAATACTTCATTTCTGCATATTCTCTTACTTAATTGATTTAATATTACAAATAATATAATAAGCACACAATCATTTACTAATGTTGACTTATGATTTGAATGACTTGTGATTTGAGACGTATAATTATATTCGTTTTGAAATTATAAAAATAATGTATATGAGAATATTTTTTTTTTGAATATTCTCCTGCTTAGTTGGTTTAGTCTTACAAATAATATAATAAGACTATATTGTTATCGTGTGGATAGAAGCACAAAAATTCTAAAAGATGTATAACTATTACTTTCTAAAGTTGGTTTTATAGTGATTGTGATTTGGTGAATTTAGATTTGAATGACTTTATATTTTGGACATATAATTATATTCGGTTTGGATTATAAAAATTATGTGCATTCATTTTTGTATATTTTACTACTTAGTTGATTTAGTCTTACAAATAATATGATATGAATATATTATTGTTGCGTGGAAATAAACACAAAGTTTCTAAAAGATTGATAACGATCATTTACTAATGTTGGTTTTATTGTGATTGTGATTTGGTGACTTGTGATTATCAATGACTTGTGTTTTGTGACGTAAATTATATTCGGTTTGAAATTATAAAAATTTTGTGTATGATAATACTACATTTCTACGTATTCTCCTACTTAGTTGGTTTAGTATTACAAATATTATAATAAGACTATATTGTTACCGCATGGATAGAAACACAAAAATTTAAAAGATTGAGAACAATCACTTACTAATGTTGGTTTTATAGTAATTGTGATTTAATAACTTGTAATTTGGGAGGTATAATTATGTTTTGTTTGGATTATAAAAATTTTGTGTATAAGAATTGTTAGGTATTTGTTGGCCCAATCTCTAGTAACCCACTTATTGGACTTGACCTAATAATATAAATAGATATTACTCTCTTGGTGGGAGAAAGATGTCAAGCTCCTTTGTGGTGTTTGGAGACTAGAGAAAGGGTTGCCGCTTTTAGTGAGGTAGTGGTGCAACGAAATCGATAAATAAGAGGAACTGAGCCAAACTTTAATCGCATTCACACCCAACAGTAGTATTAGAGCTAGGGTTTAGGGTTTGTAATTAAAGTTTGAGATTGGGTTGGAGGATATAAGTTATCTTCACCAATAAGCATAGATCTGTCTTATGTTTTTCTTTAATCATCTTATTTTATTCTCTGCTTCTACTGCTACTGGAGGAAGAAAAAGCCTCCGCCGCCTCTAGAGAAGAAGCCATTGTTGTCTTGTTCAACTATTGTCGGTGTCACGTTTGTCGCGACCACTGAGAATCAAAGCCACCGTCGTGCCGCTGCTGAGAAGACGAAGTAACAAATCCCCGAGCAGGGTGGGTAAGTCGAAACTTTATTTGAGTTTCGCAAGGTATCATAACTTGAACCCTCCTATTAATTTCTGCAATTGATTGTTGATTTTTTTTTAAATTTGTTTGATAGCATGTCTGGTGTTAATCAATATGGTATGATTCCTTTTGACGAAAAAACTAATTTAGCATTTGGAAACAAAAAATGAAATGTATTTTGATTCAGAAAAAATATTTTAAAGCTGTTAGTCAGGTTTATGCTATTGCTGATACCGTTGAGAAAAATATTGAAATGAATGAAAATGCTTGTGCCTCTATATACTTGAATTTATCTGATTCTGTGATGAGAAAAATTGGTAATTTAGAGTGTGCAAAAACTTTGTGGAATAAATTGTCTAAACTTTATATTGAAACTTCTCTGCCTAATAAAATGTTCTTACTTAAAAAGTTTTTCAAATTTAGATTGGATATGTCCAAAGACATTGAAGATAATCTGGATGTTTTCACTAAACTTATTTCTGATATTAAGTTGTGTGGTGATAATAACACTGATGAGTATGCCCACATTGACTTGTTGAATGTTATTTCTGATTTTTTTAATGATGTGAAGTCTGCCATTAAGAATGGTAGAGACAATGTCACTCTTGATATTGTTGTTAATGGTCTTAAGAGTAAGGAGTTAGATTTGAGACACTCTAAGAGGGGTAAACAGTCTGGTGGGGAAGTCATGCATGTGAGGGGTAAATCTCAGGGTAGGTTGAGTGCCCAAAAGAATGTCAGTAATGAGAGTTCTGGTAAGAAATCTCATCCTATTAGTAAAAGCAGATCTAAGTCTAGGTCTAGTGCTAGAAAATGTTATAATTGTCATGAGTATGGTCATTTTATCAAGGATTGTTCTAAGCCTAAGAGAAATCAACCTGTTGAAAATGCTAACGTGGCTGTTTGTAAGAGCAATATGTGTGATATTTTTATGATTAATAATCTATGTGATTATGCTAGCTTGAACTCTGTGTTTTATGATTCTTTGTGCAAATCTGATTGGCTAGTTGACTCTAGTTGTACTTTCCATGTGACTCCATTTAGAGATTTGTTTTCGAACTATAAAGAGATTTAACATGGTTTTGTGTCTATGACAAATTAGAAAAATTGCATTGTATTAGGAATAGGTGATGTATGCCTAAGGTTCTCTTGTGGTTCTGTGTTTACTTTGAAGAATGTGAGACATGTTCCTAATTTGCGTTATAATTTGTTGTCTTGTGCATCTCTTAAGAATGATGGTTTGGAGGGAAAGTGGGGGAAATGTGTTATAAATTTTTTACGTGAGTCTCTTGTTATCTTTACTGCTAAAAAGATGAACAATCTATATGTGTGTTATGCTGAGACTACTTGTGACTCTGTAAACTCTATGATTGGTGATAAATCTGTTCTTTGGCATAATAGATTAAGTCACATTAGTAACAAAGGTCTAGAAATTTTGCATAAAGATGGTCACTTTGGTAGTGATAAATTGTCCCCCATCCTCTTCTGTGAATCATGTGTGATAGGAAAACAACATAATGTGAGTTTTCCCATCACCTCATACCCAAACGTGTCTAAGTGTACTGATATCCTTGAATATTCGCATGCTAATGTGTGAGGTCCCTCTAGTGTTGCTACACATGGGGGGAACTAATATTTTATGTCCATCATTGATGATTATTCTAGGAAAGTTTGAGTGTTATTTTTGAACCATAAGTCTGATATTTTTAAAAGTTTAAGGAGTGGAAGATTTTGATTGAGAATCAAACAAGTAAGAGAATCAAAACTCTTAGAACAGATAATGGTCTTGAATTGTGTAATAAACAGATTAATGATTTATGTGTTACATGGGGTATTAAAAGACATAGGTCTGTGCCGTACACACCACAGTAGAATGATGTTGCTGAGAGGATGAATATGACACTTCTAGAGAGGGTGAGAGCTATGTTAGCGTCATCTGAGTTGTCTAAGAAGTTTTTGGGGGATGATTTACATACTGTTGTTTATTTAATAAACAGGTCCCCTAGTGTTCCCTTAGGAGAGAAATGTCCCGAATTTGTGTTCTCAGGTAAACCTCTTGATTTGAGCAACTTGAAAGTTTTTGGATGTGTTGGTTATGTGCATTAGAAGGTTGACAAGTTGGAGCATAGGTCCAAGAAATATGTGTTCTTAAGCTACTCTGATGGGGTAAAATGTTATAGGCTTTGGAATAAGAGTGAACATGGGCTTAAGATTGTGATAATTAGAGATGTTGTTTTTAATGAGAATGATTTTTCTTGCTTGCCTATGTCCCCCACTCCTATTAATGATGCTCCTAATAAGGTGGAGCATGTGTTTATAGTTTTTGATCAACCTGCTAAACAACATGTGGATGACATGTTGATTGTTAGTCAATGTCTGAAGTCTATTATGCATGTGCAAAAATCGCTTTGTAAAAATTTTGACATGAAAAATTTAAGTGATGCTAAGAAGATTTTGGGCATTAATATAATTAGAGATAAAACAAAATTTTCTTTTGTGTTGAATCAAAGTGCACATGTTGCTAAAATTTTGAGTAAATTTTCTATGTCTGATGCTAAATCTGTGAATGTGCCTCTTGCTTCCCACTTTGTGTTAAGTAAGGATCAGTCTCCAAAGACTAAAACTGAAATAACTGAAATGAAGAATGTGTCTTATTCCAATGCTATAGGATCTGTTATGTATCTCATGATTAGTACTAGGTCTGATATTGCATATACAGATCGTTGTTTGAGTAGATTTATGTCTAACCCTGGTATGCCTCATTGGAATGCTTTGAAATGGCTTTTGAGATATCTAAAAACCACTATTGATGTTGGCTTGACTTTTTCTAAGTGTTCTGTAGGTACTAAGTTGGTTGGTTATGTAGATTTCAATTATGCTAATGATAGGGATAATAGAAAGTCTACGATTTCCTATGTGTTTACTTTGTGTGGCTCTTGCATAAGTAGGAAGTATCAACTTCAGCCCATTGTTGCTTTATCTACTACAGAATCTAAGTATGTAGCTATCACTGAAGCTTTTAAGGAAGCAATTTGACTTAGGGTTGTTTTGTCTGAAATTGGTTTTCTTGAAAAAAATGTGGTTGTGTTTTATGATAGTCAATATGCTATTCAACTGTGTAAAAATCCTGTTTTTCATGATAGAACTAAACACATTGATGTTACATTCGGGATATTGTTGAAAAAAGCATTGTTAAGTTAGAGAAAATTCCTTCAGAATTTAATCCTACTGCTATGGGTACTAAGTGTTTACCTGCTGAAAAATTTATTTCATGTCAACGAATTTTAAACTTTGACTTAGGGAAAACTCTTTGAGGTTCGTCATTTGTAGACATGGCATGCTTTGTGATTTTACCTTCAATCTTTGTGATTTTCCCATGCTTTGTGCTCTTGCATTTGATCTTTGTGATTTTCGCATGCTTTGTGCTCTTGTATTTGATCTTTGTGATTTTCGCATGCTTTGTGCTTTTGCGTTAGATTTTTGTGATTTTCCCATGCTTTGTGCTCTTATGTTTGATCTTTGTGGTTTTTGCATTGTGCTCTTGCGTTTGATCTTTGTGATTTTCGCATGTTTTTTTCTTTTGCGTTTGATCTTTGTGAATTTCGTATGTTTTGTGATCTTGTCCATGGTCTTTGTGACACGAGTTTACCTTAGATATTTACTTTGATGCCTCTGTGGTAATAAATTGGCGATGATGTGTCTTATGATTCCGTGATTTTGCTTTGCACTATTTTGGGCCAAAGGTGGAGATTGTTGGGTATTGGTTGGCCCAACATTGCGGCACAATCTCTAGTAACTCACTTATTAGACTTGACCTAATAATATATATAGATACTACTCTCTTGGTGGGAGGAAGAGGTCAAACTCCTTTATGGTGTTTGGAGACTAGAGAAAGGGTTACCGCCTTTGGTGAGGTAGTGGTGTAACGAAATTGATAAACAAGAGAAATTGAGCCAAGCTTCAATCGCATTCACACCCAACAAGAATACTTCATTTCTGCATATTCTCCTATTTAGTTGGTTTAAGCTTACAAATAATATGATAAAACTATGTTGTTTCCACGTAGATAGAAACACAAAAATTATAAAAGATTGAGAAGGATCACTTATTAATGTTAGTTTATGTTGATTGTGATTTGGTGACTTGTGATTTGTGGCGTTAAATTATATTCGGTTTAGATTATAAAAACTCTGTGGATAAGAATACTTAATTTATGCATATTCTCCTACTTAGTTGATTTAGTTTTACAAATAATATGATAAGACTATATTGTTGTCGCGTGGATAAAAATACAAAAATTCTAAATGATTGAGAACGATCATTTATAAATGTTGGTTTTATAGTGATTGTGATTTGGTGACTTGTGATTTGAATTAGAATATATAATTATATTCGTTTTGAAATTATAAAAAACTCGGTGTATGAGAATACTTCATTTCTGCATATTCTTATACTTAGTTAGTTTAGTATTAAAAATAATATGATAAAACTATATTGTTACAGTGTGGATAAAACATAAAATTTCTAGAAGATTCAGAACAATCACTTACTAATGTTCTTTTATAGTGATTGTGATTTGGTGGATTTAGATTTGAATTACTTGTGATTTGGGACGTATAATTATATTTAGTTTGACATTATAAAACTATGTATGAGAAAGCTCATTTCTGCATATTCTCCTACTTAGTTGGTTTAATCTTACAAGTAATATGATAAAACTATATTATTGTGGCGTGTATAGAAACTCAAAAATTCTAAAAGATTGACAAAGAACATTTACAAATGTTAGTTTATAGTGATTGTGATTTAGTGACTTGTGATTTATGGCGTAAAATTATATTTTGTTTGTAATTATAAAAAATCGGTGTTTAAGAATACTTCATTTCTGCATATTCTCCTACTTAGTTGATTTAATTTTACATATAATTTGATAAGACTATATTGTTGACGCGTGGATAGAATCACAAAAATTCTAAAAGATTGAGAACGATCATTTACAAATGTTGATTTTATAGTGATTGTGATTTGGTGACTTGTGATTTGGGACGTATAATTATATTTGATTTGAAATTATAAAAATTTTGTGTATGACTTTTTTTTCTATATATTCTCCTACTTAGTTGGTTTAGTTTTATAATAATATGATTATACTATACTGTTGCAGCGTCTATAGAAATACAAAAATTCTAAAAGATTAAGAACGATCATTTACCAATGTTGGTTTTATAGTGATTGTGATTAGGTGACTTGTAATTTGAAACATATAATTATATTTTGTTTAAATTATAAAAACTCTATGTACGAGAATACTTAATTTAAGAATATTCTTCTACTCAGTTAATTTAATCCTCCAAATAATATAATAAGACTATATTGTTTCCCGCGTAGATAATAACACAAAAATTCAAAAATATTGAGAACGATCATTTACTAATGTTTTTTTATAATGATTTTGATTTTGGTGGATTGTGATTTGGATGAATTGTTATATGTGACATAAAATTATATTCGTTTTGAAATTATAGAAGCTTTGTGTTTGATAATACTTCATTTATGCATATTCTATAACTTAGTTGATTTAATCTTAAAAATAATATACGATAAAACTATATTGTTGTATGTGTGAATAAAACACAAAAGTTTAAAAAATGGGAACAACATCATTTACTAATGTTGGTTTTAAAGTGATTGTTATTTGAATGACTTGTTATTTGTGACGTAAAATTCTATTCTGTTTGGATGATAAAAACTCCGTGTATGAGAATATTTCATTTCTGCATATTCTTGATTAGTCTTACAAATAATATGATAAGACTATATTGTTTTCCGCGTGGATAGAAACACAAAAATTCAAAATGATTGAGAGCGATCACTTACTTATGTTGGTTTTATAGTGATTTTGATTTTGGTGGATTGTGATTTGGATGGATTGTTAGTTTGGTGGCTTTAGATCTGGATGGATGGTTATATGTGACATATAATTATATTCGGATTGAAATTATAAATGTTTGGTAGTTGAGAATAATTTATTTCTACATATTATATTACTTAATTGATTTATTCTTAAAAATAATATATGACTTGTCCGCGTCAATAGAAACATAAAAGTTCAAAAATATGAGAACGAGATCACTTACTAATGGTGGGTTTATAGTGATTGTCATTTTGGGTGGTTTGTGATTTGGGACGCATAATTATATTTGATTTTGATTATAGAAGCTCTGTGTTTGAGAATACTTAATGTTTGCATATTATTTTACTTAGTTGATTTAGTCTTAAAATTAATATATGATAAAAACTATATTGTTGCCTACATGATAAAAACACAAAAGTTCAAAATATGGAAACATTATCACTCATTAATGTTGGTTTTATAGTGATGATTTGGGATGTAAAATTATATTAAGTTTGAAATTACAAAAATTATGTGTTTTAGAATACTTAATGTTTGCAAATTTATATACTTAGTTAATTTAGTCTTAATAAAAAATATTATAAGACTATAAGACTATATTGTTGCCCGAATTGATAGAAATACAAAATTTATAAAAAAAAATTAGAACAATATCACTTACTAATGCGAATTTATAGTGATTTTGATTTGGGTGAATTGTGATTTAAGACGTAAAATTATATTCAGTTTTAAATTATAGAAGTTTTGTGTTTGGGAATACTTTATTTTTGTATATTTGACTTAAGATTCTATTGTATTGTAAAATTATGATAAGATTGATTTGATTTTAAAATAATAATATAAACACTTACCTTTTTTTTAATTTATATTATTATTTTAAAATCAAATCAATTTTATCATAATTTTAATTATTTTATTATTTTTTGTTTCAATTTAGAGACTTCTTAATGTGAACAGGAGAAGTAAATTATATATATATATATATAATTGAATCGGTTTGGCTCTGGAGATTTCAGTGATTTTTTGGCCAAAATTTCCGACAATGAATTCTTGAAATTCTTCTCCAAGAAGGTGCACATCATTCTACTCAGCAATAATAACAAATTAGAAACCCAATCGCATCACCGGAAAAGTAAGAAACGTCGTTCATCGATTGAAACACGATGGACACGGTTGACACAACACAATTGACGACACGATCGAAACGGTTGGCATAACACAATCGACGAAACAATCAGCATGAACGATACGATCGACACGAAATATATGATCGACACGAACGACACGATTCGCGAATTAAGTGTCACTAACTCTAAATCTCTCATAATTTTGTTGATAGCTTTTCTGGATGCTTATTTTCTGATTGCGAGCGTTAATGTGTTCTCTAATCTTTGGTGTTCTCGAAAGGTTGTCTCTCGAAGCGATTTTGTCACTAAATCTTCAGGGTTTCTGAATTGTCCTATTTCTGCATTTACTCTGCTTTGTTATTGTGTTCTACTATTCAACAATGAGAAAAGATAAAAGTAATGAAGTCAAAGAAGTCAAACAGTTTGTTATAGAAGGTCTAAAGGAGATTGTTGAAAAAGTCATTCAAGAAAAACAGGACAAAAATAAAAGAAATCAAATATTGTGGAAAATTCTGAAAAAAAATAATACACGAAAGCAATGGAATAAGGTTTTTGAAGAAAATAATACAGGAAAGCAAGGAAATAAGGAAGGAGTCTAGAAGGTTGGTTACAATGAAAGATTCAATCTGTTTGGCCTCAAAAATCAAATCACCAAGCTTCTAATGTATTCTAAAAAAAGGAAAGATTGTTATTAATAAGGAGAAAGTCCAGCATATAATAATTCAACTCAATATTCATTATCTTCAAGACTGTAATTTACTGAAAAAGGAAGAATATGAAGATAGTAAACTGGTTAGTGGCTATAATGAGGGAGCTGATGAAGGCCCTAAATTGAAAACATAAACTATCAAGAGAAACTCTACCTGAAAAGTAAATAAGGTTTGTAATTAAAGTTTGAGATTGGGTTGGAGGATATAAGTTATCTTCACCAATAAGCATAGATCTGTCTTCTGTTTTTCTTTAATCATCTTATTTTATTCTCTGCTTCTACTGCTACTGGAGGAAGAAAAAGCCTCCGCCGCCTCTAGAGAAGATGCCATTGTTGTCTTGTTCAACTATTGTCGGTGTCACGTTTGTCGCGACCACTGAGAATCAAAGCCACCGTCGTGCCGCTGCTGAGAAGACGAAGTAACAAATCCCCGAGCAGGGTGGGTAAGTCGAAACTTTATTTGAGTTTCGCAAGGTATCATAACTTGAACCCTCCTATTAATTTCTGCAATTGATTGTTGATTTTTTTTTAAATTTGTTTGATAGCATGTCTGGTGTTAATCAATATGGTATGATTCCTTTTGACGAAAAAACTAATTTAGCATTTGGAAACAAAAAATGAAATGTATTTTGATTCAGAAAAAATATTTTAAAGCTGTTAGTCAGGTTTATGCTATTGCTGATACCGTTGAGAAAAATATTGAAATGAATGAAAATGCTTGTGCCTCTATATACTTGAATTTATCTGATTCTGTGATGAGAAAAATTGGTAATTTAGAGTGTGCAAAAACTTTGTGGAATAAATTGTCTAAACTTTATATTGAAACTTCTCTGCCTAATAAAATGTTCTTACTTAAAAAGTTTTTCAAATTTAGATTGGATATGTCCAAAGACATTGAAGATAATCTGGATGTTTTCACTAAACTTATTTCTGATATTAAGTTGTGTGGTGATAATAACACTGATGAGTATGCCCACATTGACTTGTTGAATGTTATTTCTGATTTTTTTAATGATGTGAAGTCTGCCATTAAGAATGGTAGAGACAATGTCACTCTTGATATTGTTGTTAATGGTCTTAAGAGTAAGGAGTTAGATTTGAGACACTCTAAGAGGGGTAAACAGTCTGGTGGGGAAGTCATGCATGTGAGGGGTAAATCTCAGGGTAGGTTGAGTGCCCAAAAGAATGTCAGTAATGAGAGTTCTGGTAAGAAATCTCATCCTATTAGTAAAAGCAGATCTAAGTCTAGGTCTAGTGCTAGAAAATGTTATAATTGTCATGAGTATGGTCATTTTATCAAGGATTGTTCTAAGCCTAAGAGAAATCAACCTGTTGAAAATGCTAACGTAGCTGTTTGTAAGAGCAATATGTGTGATATTTTTATGATTAATAATCTATGTGATTATGCTAGCTTGAACTCTGTGTTTTATGATTCTTTGTGCAAATCTGATTGGCTAGTTGACTCTAGTTGTACTTTCCATGTGACTCCATTTAGAGATTTGTTTTCGAACTATAAAGAGATTTAACATGGTTTTGTGTCTATGACAAATTAGAAAAATTGCATTGTATTAGGAATAGGTGATGTATGCCTAAGGTTCTCTTGTGGTTCTGTGTTTACTTTGAAGAATGTGAGACATGTTCCTAATTTGCGTTATAATTTGTTGTCTTGTGCATCTCTTAAGAATGATGGTTTGGAGGGAAAGTGGGGGAAATGTGTTATAAATTTTTTACGTGAGTCTCTTGTTATCTTTACTGCTAAAAAGATGAACAATCTATATGTGTGTTATGCTGAGACTACTTGTGACTCTGTAAACTCTATGATTGGTGATAAATCTGTTCTTTGGCATAATAGATTAAGTCACATTAGTAACAAAGGTCTAGAAATTTTGCATAAAGATGGTCACTTTGGTAGTGATAAATTGTCCCCCATCCTCTTCTGTGAATCATGTGTGATAGGAAAACAACATAATGTGAGTTTTCCCATCACCTCATACCCAAACGTGTCTAAGTGTACTGATATCCTTGAATATTCGCATGCTAATGTGTGAGGTCCCTCTAGTGTTGCTACACATGGGGGGAACTAATATTTTGTGTCCATCATTGATGATTATTCTAGGAAAGTTTGAGTGTTATTTTTGAACCATAAGTCTGATATTTTTAAAAGTTTAAGGAGTGGAAGATTTTGATTGAGAATCAAACAAGTAAGAGAATCAAAACTCTTAGAACAGATAATGGTCTTGAATTGTGTAATAAACAGATTAATGATTTATGTGTTACATGGGGTATTAAAAGACATAGGTCTGTGCCGTACACACCACAGTAGAATGATGTTGCTGAGAGGATGAATATGACACTTCTAGAGAGGGTGAGAGCTATGTTAGCGTCATCTGAGTTGTCTAAGAAGTTTTTGGGGGATGCTTTACATACTGTTGTTTATTTAATAAACAGGTCCCCTAGTGTTCCCTTAGGAGAGAAATGTCCCGAATTTGTGTTCTCAGGTAAACCTCTTGATTTGAGCAACTTGAAAGTTTTTGGATGTGTTGGTTATGTGCATTAGAAGGTTGACAAGTTGGAGCATAGGTCCAAGAAATATGTGTTCTTAAGCTACCCTGATGGGGTAAAATGTTATAGGCTTTGGAATAAGAGTGAACATGGGCTTAAGATTGTGATAATTAGAGATGTTGTTTTTAATGAGAATGATTTTTCTTGCTTGCCTATGTCCCCCACTCCTATTAATGATGCTCCTAATAAGGTGGAGCATGTGTTTATAGTTTTTGATCAACCTGCTAAACAACATGTGGATGACATGTTGATTGTTAGTCAATGTCTGAAGTCTATTATGCATGTGCAAAAATCGCTTTGTAAAAATTTTGACATGAAAGATTTAAGTGATGCTAAGAAGATTTTGGGCATTAATATAATTAGAGATAAAACAAAATTTTCTTTTGTGTTGAATCAAAGTGCACATGTTGCTAAAATTTTGAGTAAATTTTCTATGTCTGATGCTAAATCTGTGAATGTGCCTCTTGCTTCCCACTTTGTGTTAAGTAAGGATCAGTCTCCAAAGACTAAAACTGAAATAACTGAAATGAAGAATGTGTCTTATTCCAATGCTATAGGATCTGTTATGTATCTCATGATTAGTACTAGGTCTGATATTGCATATACAGATCGTTGTTTGAGTAGATTTATGTCTAACCCTGGTATGCCTCATTGGAATGCTTTGAAATGGCTTTTGAGATATCTAAAAACCACTATTGATGTTGGCTTGACTTTTTCTAAGTGTTCTGTAGGTACTAAGTTGGTTGGTTATGTAGATTTCAATTATGCTAATGATAGGGATAATAGAAAGTCTACGATTTCCTATGTGTTTACTTTGTGTGGCTCTTGCATAAGTAGGAAGTATCAACTTCAGCCCATTGTTGCTTTATCTACTACAGAATCTAAGTATGTAGCTATCACTGAAGCTTTTAAGGAAGCAATTTGACTTAGGGTTGTTTTGTCTGAAATTGGTTTTCTTGAAAAAAATGTGGTTGTGTTTTATGATAGTCAATATGCTATTCAACTGTGTAAAAATCCTGTTTTTCATGATAGAACTAAACACATTGATGTTACATTCGGGATATTGTTGAAAAAAGCATTGTTAAGTTAGAGAAAATTCCTTCAGAATTTAATCCTACTGCTATGGGTACTAAGTGTTTACCTGCTGAAAAATTTATTTCATGTCAACGAATTTTAAACTTTGACTTAGGGAAAACTCTTTGAGGTTCGTCATTTGTAGACATGGCATGCTTTGTGATTTTACCTTCAATCTTTGTGATTTTCCCATGCTTTGTGCTCTTGCATTTGATCTTTGTGATTTTCGCATGCTTTGTGCTCTTGTATTTGATCTTTGTGATTTTCGCATGCTTTGTGCTTTTGCGTTAGATTTTTGTGATTTTCCCATGCTTTGTGCTCTTATGTTTGATCTTTGTGGTTTTTGCATTGTGCTCTTGCGTTTGATCTTTGTGATTTTCGCATGTTTTTTTCTTTTGCGTTTGATCTTTGTGAATTTCGTATGTTTTGTGATCTTGTCCATGGTCTTTGTGACACGAGTTTACCTTAGATATTTACTTTGATGCCTCTGTGGTAATAAATTGGCGATGATGTGTCTTATGATTCCGTGATTTTGCTTTGCACTATTTTGGGCCAAAGGTGGAGATTGTTGGGTATTGGTTGGCCCAACATTGCGGCACAATCTCTAGTAACTCACTTATTAGACTTGACCTAATAATATATATAGATACTACTCTCTTGGTGGGAGGAAGAGGTCAAACTCCTTTATGGTGTTTGGAGACTAGAGAAAGGGTTACCGCCTTTGGTGAGGTAGTGGTGTAACGAAATTGATAAACAAGAGAAATTGAGCCAAGCTTCAATCGCATTCACACCCAACAAGAATACTTCATTTCTGCATATTCTCCTATTTAGTTGGTTTAAGCTTACAAATAATATGATAAAACTATGTTGTTTCCACGTAGATAGAAACACAAAAATTATAAAAGATTGAGAAGGATCACTTATTAATGTTAGTTTATGTTGATTGTGATTTGGTGACTTGTGATTTGTGGCGTTAAATTATATTCGGTTTAGATTATAAAAACTCTGTGGATAAGAATACTTAATTTATGCATATTCTCCTACTTAGTTGATTTAGTTTTACAAATAATATGATAAGACTATATTGTTGTCGCGTGGATAAAAATACAAAAATTCTAAATGATTGAGAACGATCATTTATAAATGTTGGTTTTATAGTGATTGTGATTTGGTGACTTGTGATTTGAATTAGAATATATAATTATATTCGTTTTGAAATTATAAAAAACTCGGTGTATGAGAATACTTCATTTCTGCATATTCTTATACTTAGTTAGTTTAGTATTAAAAATAATATGATAAAACTATATTGTTACAGTGTGGATAAAACATAAAATTTCTAGAAGATTCAGAACAATCACTTACTAATGTTCTTTTATAGTGATTGTGATTTGGTGGATTTAGATTTGAATTACTTGTGATTTGGGACGTATAATTATATTTAGTTTGACATTATAAAACTATGTATGAGAAAGCTCATTTCTGCATATTCTCCTACTTAGTTGGTTTAATCTTACAAGTAATATGATAAAACTATATTATTGTGGCGTGTATAGAAACTCAAAAATTCTAAAAGATTGACAAAGAACATTTACAAATGTTAGTTTATAGTGATTGTGATTTAGTGACTTGTGATTTATGGCGTAAAATTATATTTTGTTTGTAATTATAAAAAATCGGTGTTTAAGAATACTTCATTTCTGCATATTCTCCTACTTAGTTGATTTAATTTTACATATAATTTGATAAGACTATATTGTTGACGCGTGGATAGAATCACAAAAATTCTAAAAGATTGAGAACGATCATTTACAAATGTTGATTTTATAGTGATTGTGATTTGGTGACTTGTGATTTGGGACGTATAATTATATTTGATTTGAAATTATAAAAATTTTGTGTATGACTTTTTTTTCTATATATTCTCCTACTTAGTTGGTTTAGTTTTATAATAATATGATTATACTATACTGTTGCAGCGTCTATAGAAATACAAAAATTCTAAAAGATTAAGAACGATCATTTACCAATGTTGGTTTTATAGTGATTGTGATTAGGTGACTTGTAATTTGAAACATATAATTATATTTTGTTTAAATTATAAAAACTCTATGTACGAGAATACTTAATTTAAGAATATTCTTCTACTCAGTTAATTTAATCCTCCAAATAATATAATAAGACTATATTGTTTCCCGCGTAGATAATAACACAAAAATTCAAAAATATTGAGAACGATCATTTACTAATGTTTTTTTATAATGATTTTGATTTTGGTGGATTGTGATTTGGATGAATTGTTATATGTGACATAAAATTATATTCGTTTTGAAATTATAGAAGCTTTGTGTTTGATAATACTTCATTTATGCATATTCTATAACTTAGTTGATTTAATCTTAAAAATAATATACGATAAAACTATATTGTTGTATGTGTGAATAAAACACAAAAGTTTAAAAAATGGGAACAACATCATTTACTAATGTTGGTTTTAAAGTGATTGTTATTTGAATGACTTGTTATTTGTGACGTAAAATTCTATTCTGTTTGGATGATAAAAACTCCGTGTATGAGAATATTTCATTTCTGCATATTCTTGATTAGTCTTACAAATAATATGATAAGACTATATTGTTTTCCGCGTGGATAGAAACACAAAAATTCAAAATGATTGAGAGCGATCACTTACTTATGTTGGTTTTATAGTGATTTTGATTTTGGTGGATTGTGATTTGGATGGATTGTTAGTTTGGTGGCTTTAGATCTGGATGGATGGTTATATGTGACATATAATTATATTCGGATTGAAATTATAAATGTTTGGTAGTTGAGAATAATTTATTTCTACATATTATATTACTTAATTGATTTATTCTTAAAAATAATATATGACTTGTCCGCGTCAATAGAAACATAAAAGTTCAAAAATATGAAAACGAGATCACTTACTAATGGTGGGTTTATAGTGATTGTCATTTTGGGTGGTTTGTGATTTGGGACGCATAATTATATTTGATTTTGATTATAGAAGCTCTGTGTTTGAGAATACTTAATGTTTGCATATTATTTTACTTAGTTGATTTAGTCTTAAAATTAATATATGATAAAACTATATTGTTGCCTACATGGATAAAAACACAAAAGTTCAAAATATGGAAACATTATCACTCATTAATGTTGGTTTTATAGTGATGATTTGGGATGTAAAATTATATTAAGTTTGAAATTACAAAAATTATGTGTTTTAGAATACTTAATGTTTGCAAATTTATATACTTAGTTAATTTAGTCTTAATAAAAAATATTATAAGACTATAAGACTATATTGTTGCCCGAATTGATAGAAATACAAAATTTATAAAAAAAAATTAGAACAATATCACTTACTAATGCGAATTTATAGTGATTTTGATTTGGGTGAATTGTGATTTAAGACGTAAAATTATATTCAGTTTTAAATTATAGAAGTTTTGTGTTTGGGAATACTTTATTTTTGTATATTTGACTTAAGATTCTATTGTATTGTAAAATTATGATAAGATTGATTTGATTTTAAAATAATAATATAAACACTTACCTTTTTTTTATTTATATTATTATTTTAAAATCAAATCAATTTTATCATAATTTTAATTATTTTATTATTTTTTGTTTCAATTTAGAGACTTCTTAATGTGAACAGGAGAAGTAAATTATATATATATATATATATAATTGAATCGGTTTGGCTCTGGAGATTTCAGTGATTTTTTGGCCAAAATTTCCGACAATGAATTCTTGAAATTCTTCTCCAAGAAGGTGCACATCATTCTACTCAGCAATAATAACAAATTAGAAACCCAATCGCATCACCGGAAAAGTAAGAAACGTCGTTCATCGATTGAAACACGATGGACACGGTTGACACAACACAATTGACGACACGATCGAAACGGTTGGCATAACACAATCGACGAAACAATCAGCATGAACGATACGATCGACACGAAATATATGATCGGCACGAACGACACGATTCGCGAATTAAGTGTCACTAACTCTAAATCTCTCATAATTTTGTTGATAGCTTTTCTGGATGCTTATTTTCTGATTGCGAGCGTTAATGTGTTCTCTAATCTTTGGTGTTCTCGAAAGGTTGTCTCTCGAAGCGATTTTGTCACTAAATCTTCAGGGTTTCTGAATTGTCCTATTTCTGCATTTACTCTGCTTTGTTATTGTGTTCTACTATTCAACAATGAGAAAAGATAAAAGTAATGAAGTCAAAGAAGTCAAACAGTTTGTTATAGAAGGTCTAAAGGAGATTGTTGAAAAAGTCATTCAAGAAAAACAGGACAAAAATAAAAGAAATCAAATATTGTGGAAAATTCTGAAAAAAAATAATACACGAAAGCAATGGAATAAGGTTTTTGAAGAAAATAATACAGGAAAGCAAGGAAATAAGGAAGGAGTCTAGAAGGTTGGTTACAATGAAAGATTCAATCTGTTTGGCCTCAAAAATCAAATCACCAAGCTTCTAATGTATTCTAAAAAAAGGAAAGATTGTTATTAATAAGGAGAAAGTCCAGCATATAATAATTCAACTCAATATTCATTATCTTCAAGACTGTAATTTACTGAAAAAGGAAGAATATGAAGATAGTAAACTGGTTAGTGGCTATAATGAGGGAGCTGATGAAGGCCCTAAATTGAAAACATAAACTATCAAGAGAAACTCTACCTGAAAAGTAAATAAGGTATGAAATAAAAATGCAGGAAAGAAAGCTGAAAACCATGCCTACAAAGAGAAAATCTTCTTGGGGATGTTAAAAAAAATGTACTTAATTCTCCTTTTGAATTTAAACTTCTCAATGAAGTAAAAGAAAAGTGCTTAAATGAATGGGAAAATGTGGTGGTAGGGAATTATATTGGAAAAAACATAATATCATTCATAATCACTAAAGAAGTTTTAATGAAACAGTGGAAGAAAAATGAGCTGGAGAAGATTTCTGCAAATATTCATGATCTCTATTTTCTTCAATTCAAAAATGGGTCGAATCTGGATAAAATTCTGGAACATGGGCATACATATATTGGATTCAACAGAATGAAGTTGGAAAGATGGTCTGAAGATTTGAACCTGTTAAGTAAACTTAAGGAGACAACACAGATATGGTTCAAGCTTTAGAATATCCCTACACACATGTACAAAGTAGAAGTAATTAGTTATTTTGCAATGTTATTGGGAAAATAATTATATATTGACCCTATAACAAAAGGAGGAGAGCATCTATCATTTGCTAAATTAGCATAGAGGTGAATCATTGTAGCACATTGCCGAATAATATGACATGTGTGCATTCTGCAATACTTTCTAACATGCCAGCATAAAATGTGCTCAAGCTATGGAAGAAGAGCAGAAGATAATGAAAGGCCAAGAAACAAAAAATCAAGAAAAAAAAACAGGGGAGTCTAAAATAAAAGAGAAAGATAAAGAAGAAAAAACTAAGGAGGACTCTGAAATGAAGAAATTAATGAAATTGGAGAAAATATGTGAAGGGGGTTTCTTTTGAAGAAGAGAATAAAGGTAGCAATGAAACAGAGAATGAAGAAGATGAAAGAAGTTGATTCTCAAACAAGTCAAGCTGTAATACAGAAAACTAGAGAGGAGGATACTCAAAATAATCAAGCTGAAGTAGAGGTTACCAAGGTTGTTGCAGAGGATACCATAGATGAAGCTGAAGGAAGCAAAGATAAGAATCATGAGACTGATCTAGAAATTCAAGTTGAGAATAATAAAGTGAAGAGCCCAAAAATTCTGAAAAATAATTATTTATATCAAATCAGTATGGGTTCATATAAAGATAAAAATCAAAATGAGAACATGCAGTATTCATCAACCTCTTCAGCTCATCCCCTTTTCATTGCAAGAGGAAGAGGAAAAGGAAGACAATCTGTTGATACAACAGGTTGGTATGAAAATAAAAATCCTGATTGAAATAATTAGGATTTGATACAATTTATAATCTTTGTTTATAATCTCTGTTTGTATGTTTGTTTGTTACTAATCAGGTTCTTTAGAATCGTTTGATTGTCATCGTTTAATCTTATCTAAGATTTGTCTAGCTTTAATTTTTGACCCTCCCACTCTTGGGATTTTAATGAAATAGTTTTAACCATTTTATAAAAAAAAAATATTAGTTGTATATGAAATGGATCATTATATTTTGACAAAATAAGTTAAAATAAATACTTTGTTCTCTTATGATGAAACATTGCTCCTAGTGGGAGAAATACTTTTAATATATATAAAATAATTCCACCATCTCTGCAAAATAAAGTGATATAAAAATATTTATACGAGTTAGTCAAATTCAAATTGCTTAAATGCTCCTTAAAATGTTATACCAAGTGCTCCTTAAAATGTTATACCACTTGGTGAAGTTTGAAACATATTGATTTGTGACTGTCATTCTATTATATATATATATATATAAATCCCAGAAAAACATTTCGAATCTATTATATATGTAAATCCCAAAAAAACATTTTTCGAAAAAAAAGTTGAGTTCGAAAATTTTTAAAATCGGTTTGCGTGTCATAAATCTTTATAATAAAACATTATTTTACAAGATTTTAAATAAATCTTAACAATTTAAAATTAATTATGAAAATAATTAATTTGGGTTAAGTTTAAATAATCTTTTTAAATATGCAATAATTAAATTAAAATTTAATTTTTAGAAATATATACTTAAAATAATTAATTAAAAAATATTATTTACTTGAAAAAGAGTCGTCAATTGATTTTTAAAATCAATAAAAAAGTGTATTGTATACAAACGTGTTCGAAGTTTCGTGATACTCGGAAAAAATTTTCGTGCTTCATCATCCGTACCCGTTTAAAACGGTCTCTATTTTATAAAGTATTGAATTGTGAAAATTGGCTGTATAACGTTTTATTTTAACTAATTATTATTTTGGTCCTAGACATTCACAGGTTTTTATGTATTTAATATTGTAACAATAATATTTAAATGTTGGTATATGTTGTTGATGATGATGACTAAGGAGGATTATACTTAGGGGTGGGAAAAATTACCGATATTAAAGGTATATAGAAAATAATGTACCGCAATATATCAAAAATATCGATTTTAAGGTATACCGAAAAAAGGTAAGGTATGATACCGATACCGAAATTATTGGTTTGGTAAAAGTATGAGATTTTTAAAATTTCGGTATATCGAGATATACCGAAATACTGAAATAATATTTATAAGTTCAAATATATATAATATATATATAATACTTATAAGGAAATAATTAAATAGATTTGATATTAATTTAATTATAAAAATATATAATTTTTGAATAATATCAAAATATAATTATAGTGAAATATTATTCAATATATGCAATCTCTACCTTACCGATGAGATTTTTTTAGTTAATATGTTTTTTAGGTATCAAAGGTATAATGTCGATACCGTACCGAAATTAAGGTATACCGAAATCAAGGTAAGATAAAGGTATGCATTAATTGCATACCGAAATTTTCAGTAAGGTATGAATAAAACATTAAGGTATACCGTGCTGACCCACCCCTTTTATACTTGAAGAATGTCAGTTTAAAAGGCATTAAAGTTTAAAAATAAATCTCAAACAAACATTTATCAAAATATTTTTTCGGGAAAATATTCCAAAATTATTTTGAAATCCTTTTCTAATTTTTTGGAATTTTTAGAAAATGGTTTGAAGTCCCAAAATTACAAAATTAATTTTGGAAATTAAAAAATGCGACCAAATAGGCTCTAAGATCGGCGTCCTCAGTCCTGGGTGCGTTTTATCGGTCGGGGCTAAAAGCCCTCGGTCCTAAATCGGGAGCCTTTCAGTCCTGGGTCAGGATTCTCGGTTAGGGTGCATAAGTCACAAGTTCTAGGTTTGGGAGTTCTTAGTCGGGTGTGAGACTCCTCGGTCCTAGGTTCGATTTCTCAGTCAGATTTAAAATTATCGGTTGGACCTCTCGGTCCTCGTTAAAAAACTTCGGTCGGACCTTTTGGTTTTGGCCGAAAAACTCTGTCGGACCTCTCGGTCTTAGCTGAAAAACTCTGTCGGACCTCTCGGTCTTAGCTGAAAAACTTTGGTTGGACCTCTCGGTCCTAATTGAAGATCCTCGGTCCTGGTCAGACTTCTTGGTCCTCAAGAACATCAAAATTGATGGAGTCTTGGATTCTTTAATTCAAAGATCTAAGTAGCTTCACAAAGCTCCCAAGAACATTATGAACATCATCTCAAGGTTTGATTCAACCTTAATGATGTTCAATTTCATCAAAACAGTTTAGGAACCAAAATCGGGTTTTTGATTTTTAAGTTGTAATAAAGTGTAAGGATGTTGGGTCAAATTATTTTGACTATTGGAATTTTGATGATGAGCGTGTATAAAACTTAATCTATGTCGTCTAATCGTTTTTGGTGAAGGTGTATCGAAAATAGGTTATATTAGACTAAGTCTTAATGAAGTTCATTAGACTGAGTGGTCATTAGATGCTTTGAGTTAGACGTGCAGTCTAACAGACGTAGTTAGACGTGCAGTCTAACAGATACGTAGTTAGACGTGCAGTCTAACAGATACGTAGTTAGACGTGCAGTCTAACAGATACGTAGTTAGACGTGCAGTCTAACAGATACGTAGTTAGACGTGCAGTCTAACAGATACGTAGTTAGACGTGCAGTCTAACCGATACGTAGTTAGACGTGCAGTCTAACAGATACGTAGTTAGATGTGCAGTCTAATAGAAACGTAGTTAGACGCGTAGTCTAACGGATACGTAGTTAGACGTGCAGTCTAACGGATACGTAGTTAGACGTGCAGTCTAACGTGCAGTCTAACGGATACATAGTTAGACGTGCAGTCTAACGAATACGTAGTTAGACGTGCAATCTAATAGATACGTAGTTAGACGTGCAGTCTAACAGATACGTAGTTAGACGTGCATTCTAACAGATACGTAGTTAGATGTGTAGTCTAATGGATACGTAGTTAGACGTGCAGTCTAACGGATACGTAGTTAGACGTGCAGTCTAACGGATACGTAGTTAGACGTGCAGTCTAACGGATACGTAGCTAGACGTGTAGTATAACGGATACGTAGTTAGACATGCAGTCTAACAGACGTAGTTAGACGTGCAGTCTAACGGATACGTAGTTAGACACGGGCATGGAAAAATTCCGATTCTTGGGGGACCCGAACCGAACTGGACCCGAAGCTGCCCCGAAAAATCGGGTCCATTATTGACCCAAACTTAATGGTTCTGACCCGACGGGTACCCGACCCGACCCGGACCCGAATTTTATATTTGAAGTTCAAATTTTTTTATTTTTTTTTGTATCTATCTTATTTTTTTTTATCCAATCCATAATTTAATATTTATTTTCATTTTTCAAACCATTCATTTTCTTTTAAAATAAGATAAATAAAAATTAATTACTAATCCTATAAAGCTAATACATGTTACATCCATTTATTTTAACCAATTACAATTTACAACTAGGAAAAACTCATAATCTCAATATATTGAGAGTACAATTATTATATTTTAAATAAAATATATATTTTATTTTTAACTAATAATTTAATATTTATTTTTACTTTTTAAACTATTCTTTTTACCCTTTTAAAATAAGATAGATAAAAATTAATTTTAAGTAAAAGTAATCATATACACAAATTTAAATAAAGCTAATACATGTTCAATCTATTTGTTCTAATCAATTACCATTTACAACTAAGAAAAACTCATAATCTCAATATATTGGGAGTACAATTATCATATTTTAAGTAACCCATGCTCTTAATATATTAAATTCAAAAAACAAAATCTAACCCAAACAAAATAATAGATCTCCAAAATGTATTAAATTTAAAAAACTAAATCTAACCCAAACAAAATAATAGATCTCCAAAATATATCAAATTCAAAATACTAGATCTACCCAAACAAAATAATATATCTCCAAACTATATCAAATTCAAAATACATTTTCTCCAAATTATATCAAATTTTGAAATCTTCATTCTTCAATCCTCTCCTCAACGTCATCTACATCTGTAAAAATTCAAAAATAATTAGCTAAAAATATTTACAAATTATGATCGCAAATGATAAAATTATACCAAAATCTTTATCGCAATCTAGGTCCAAATCTATATCAGCGTCCATGAATGATGTTTCATTTGGAGGTTCACCTACATATTATTAATAAAAAAAATTGAATAATAATAAGAAAAGAGAATAAGAACTTTATTGTTTTTCAAGATATTTTAACAATACCTGATAACCAACTTTTTGCACACATAAGAGCCTCCACCATCTCTACATTAAGCCTACTCCGATGAGGACCAACAATTCTACCACTTGTACTAAACGCAGACTCTGAAGCAACTGTTGACACTGGAATCGCCAACAAATCTCTTGCAATTGCTCGTAACGTGGGATATTTAAAGTTACCATTTTAATATGCGAGAACATCAATATTCATGGTTGTTGGGAGCAATTTTTCCTCCAAATACATATCTAGTTCAGATTTCATTTGTGTGCTCATATATTCGTCGCTCTCACAAAAGCTAGTGAAGTCTGCAGGATAGATAGTACTTATTGACCGGAGAATATTTCTGTCACTCGTGGTCAGTGGAGCATTGGAAATATCATTTGTGTATTCCTTCAACAAATGATAAAATTTTTGACGCACTTCATCTAACTTTGTTTTCCATTCACTTGGGTAGAAACGTGTAAAATAATATTGAACCAACTTCAATTTACTCCTCGGATCCAGAATACAAGCAACCGCCATCAAAATATGTGTATCAAACCAATATTTGTCAAACTTTGACATCATTAAAATTGTCATATCTTGAATCTTTTCAACAGGAGACTCTATCCAAGTAGCGAAAGTCAGTTTAATCTCACATATTTTAGCAAAACATATATTGGACGTAGGATATTTTGTTGAAGAAAACAGCTCAGTCGCATTGAAAAATAGTTCAAGTCTTTCACATACTTCTTGGGCAAGATCCCATTCATTATCGTTTGGCTCGTGTTTGTATTGTCTATCCCGAAGAGAGCATCGACAAAAAACCAACTTATATTGCAGAGCAATTCTTAGCATGAAAAAAGTTGAATTCCATCGAGTTGGACAATCAAGAGATAATTTATTACTCATGTGAATTCCAATTGTCCTTGCATTATCTTCAAATTCCTCAATCCTTCTAGGCGAAGCCAACCAATACACAACACTATCACGTACTTTCTCAATTGACGACTTAATCACATCTAACCCATCTTTCACAATCAAATTTAAAATATGTGCACAACAACGCATATGAACATATTCACCGTTAGATAATAAATGACTTTTGTGCAACCTACGCACCACATCTAGAACCATTACGTCATTTGTAGAGCAATTGTCAACGGTGATTGTTGACAATTTTAAGTCTAAATTCTATTCCAGCAATGTATTCGTTAACACATTGGCCAAAGTTTCGCTCTTATGTGGACATGGTACGTAGATAAATCTCAATAAAAAACTTTGCAACACTCATTTATCGTCGATAAAATGTACTGTCACAACCATATACCCTTTCCGTTGGTATGTGCAAGTCCACATGTCAGTGGTGATAGCGATTCTTGATTCATTTCTTTCTAGCAAAAGTTTCACTCTAGCTTTCTCAGCCTCATAAATCTTTAACACGTCTTTTTTTGTAGTGTTTCTCGAAGGAAATCGCATAGGTTTTTGACGAACATATTCAAGTAAATCTCTAAACTTGATGTGTTCTACCATAGATAATGGATAGTCATGGAAAAGGATCATCATTGCAACATGCCTTCGAAATTCTTCATCAGTAAATGAATCAGCCTCAACAACTTGGTTTTCCTTCAACAAATCTACTTTTTGCACTTTCTTGCATCTTCCATGATGTTTAAACAGATGTGAAGTTCCATTGATCGAAGAACCACCCAAATATTTACCACAATAATTACATTTGGCTTTGGGAATCCCTTCAATACTCTCCTTAGTGAAATGCTCCCAAATCTTACTTCTATATTTTTTTTTTGGAGTAGCATTTTCACTAATCTCTTCTCTTTCATTTTCAACACGATTCAAATGTTCCCTAATGGATTCTGTTGTGTTATCAAAACAATCTAGGAACTCTTCCGTAGTGGCTGCCCTTACAGTTTCTTCAGTTTGACTCATTTGACTAAAACAAATTAAATAGCAAATACGTCAAGTGGAAAATCTTGATATACACTCTAATTATTTAAAACAATAATACTAATTTAAACTAACAAACCTATTTAAACATGTATAATCATATTTGGATATCTTTATGACATTGGCAAGTTATATAAACATGTATTATCATTTAAACTAACAAGCCTAACAAGCCCATCTAATGATTTCATCCTATCATTAGATATTTGGATTTCTTTATGACATAATAATGTGATGAAAACTCTAAGTAATTAGGGTTTGAGTGAAGTAAAATCATGACATAAAACCAGAAGAAGACTTCAAACAAACATACTAATACCTACCCTAAAGATCATTGCCGCATCATAAGGAAATGGAACTCTTTTTCAGCAAAGAAGTATAATATAATAATAATGAAACAAAATCTCTATGATTAATTAGCAGAAACTGAAAATCCCAATATTCAGTAATTGGCTTTGAATGAAAGAGTCATGAAATGTGCACCGCACACATAAAACCAAAATGAAACTTCAAATAACCAGAACTCAAGGAAATAATGAGAATAAAAGATACAAGAAGAATAAATATCTCACTTTCAATGTTATTATCATATTATTATGCCTCCAACTCTAATTTTTCATGATGCAGATGGATCATTTATGTTTTGCTAATGAAAAATCTCATTTTTAGCACATTAGCTCCACTAGATTTACAAATGGAACAGTGCTTATTTGCTTATCATCAATTTTGTGAGAAATCTGGTGAAAGAAGGCCTTTAACTAATAAATAAATACCCAAGTAAAGAACTAGCCTGGTAATATTGACGGAAGGCAGCTAAATCAGAAATAGCCTGCTTAGATGAGAGATACTTGAGATTCTATCTTCAGAGAATTGAAGGGAGAGCTCTTTCCATAATAGCGATGCTTAAGAGAAACTACTGCTGCCCCAAATTTCTTTGCTAAAACCTACTTGAAATTACATGAAATTACAGACAATTTTGTTTTTGTCTATGAGAAGTTATGGCTGCTAAATAACTGAGAAACAAAATGAATATAATATTATAGAAATCCTGAAATGGTTTTTTTTAAGAGATAGAAAATAGAGAAAGAACAGTAAATGCAGTTCATGGCACCTGGTATAATTTACTGGGAGATTAGCTGGTTCTTCTTCTTCAATGGAGTTCAGATTGGCAGCTTCAGGTGGGTTTGATTAAAACTTGCAAGATATCATCTCAGGCAACATCTTTCATTCATTGGGTACCCGAACCAGATGTGAAGCAGACGGAGGAAACTAGATGTGAAGCAGACGAAGAGAACCAGAACCAGATGTGAACCAGATGTCACTAATAGCAGATGGAACTAGCTGATATCACTGATTCACGAAGACGAATAGCAGATGGAACTAGCTGATATCACTAATTCACGAAGACGTCTTCTTTCCTTTGGGCGGCGACGGAGGGAACAAGATGTGCTTCACGAAGAGAGAGAAGCAGAATAGCAGATTTGTTAGATTTGTTTCCGGTTCGGTTTTGGACTCGGTTTATTCACTGGGTACCCGAACCGATAGGTTCCGCCCCGATTTCGCCCCGGAACCGAAAATCAAAGAAATTACCCGAACCGATCGGTTCGGTTCCTTCGGGTACTCGAACCGTCGGTTCCACTTTGCCATGCCTAGTTAGACATGCAGTCTAACAAACGTAGTTAGACGTGCCGTCTAACAGATGAGAGTTAGATGTGCACTCTAACTCCTTCAGATTAGTTTGAAGGGATGCGTAGTTAGACGTGCCGTCTAACAGATGAGCACGTCTAACAGATGAGAGTTAGACGTGCAGTCTAACTCCTTCATATTAGTCTAAAGGGATGCGTAGTTAGACGTGTCGTCTAACAGATGAGAGTTAGACGTGCAATCTAACTCCTTCAGATTAGTCTAAAGGGATGCGTAGTTAGATGTGCCGTCTAACAGATGAGAGTTAGATGTGCAGTCTAACTCCTTCAGATTAGTCTGAAGGGATGCGTAGTTAGACGTGTCGTCTAACAAATGAGAGTTAGACGTGCAGTCTAATTCCTTAAGATTAGTCTGAAGGGAACTATAATTAGATGTGTCGTCTAATCCCATTAGACCATGTGGTGTAATGGATCCTGCTATTAGACGTGGGCGTCCAATTTCATTAGACGAGGTCGTCTAAGTGAAATACGTCTAATGTCATGCTTAAAGAAGTTGCTTGAAACTAGCACACGTCTACCCACGATCCACTAGCTGTACATTACTCCTGCTCCACTTTCCAGTGAAGATCAGTACGACAGCCAGTTGCAACCAATTGATTAATGCCTAATAAGCAAATATTCTTCCCACTACTTGTTTTTGCAGGAATATCCTAGAAGAATATTTAGCGCACTACCAGATTGGTATGACCACGATCCTGGTGCTCAGAGTCTGTTGTGTACTATGGAGGCGTTCCAATGGAAGTTTTCCACGTGTCATTATGGAAGATTCGACCGTTGGTACCTTCCCTTATTTAAAGATCCTCAAGGACAACGAAAGAACGGCCGAACACAATTGCTGAACACTGAAAAATACGCATACAGGAGATCTATTGATTTTACAATTTTAAGAACTGCTTTCTTGCTTTAATGTGTGTTTATCAAGAGAGAGTTAGAATCAAAGCATTGTTTTTAGTTGAGTGATATACTTCATCATATTGTAAGTTGAACAGAGTCTGTTCTGCTCAACAGTGAGCTAATCGTGCGACTGTATTTTATTCTACGAAACTTATAGTGAATCCTTCCGGTGGTTGGAAGAAGGGGTGACGTAGGAGAGTTTGCTCCGAACATCCATAAACAAACTGCTGTGTCATTTACATTCTGTCATTATGTCATTCTTAGTTCTTAGCTTCAAACTTGAGCAAACATTTCCGCACTCGAATCGTTCAAGAGTTTGCAAGGGTTTGTGCAGAATAGAAAGTGATTTAAATCCTTAACAAGATTTCTATCAAACTGTTTTTCTTAAGCCGTCATCAATAGTCAGACCCCGTCTCTATTACTGTCGCCGATCCTATCAAAGGAGATTGTCAATAGATTCTTTATACTTCATATGATTGATTGGTACCAAAACATGAACACTGGTTATTCAGTTTGACCAATTCAAGAACTTAAATTTTTCATTTATTTTGAAAATTTTGATTTTGATAAAACATGATCGTGATTGATCAAACATGATCCAAATATGTACATAATATTATTAGAAATATGTTGGGTAGTTTTCTGAGCTACTGTTATTGAGGATTAGCTCAAGAACAGGAACCCAATTTTGAATTTTTTTAAATTCAAATTTGAAGTTTTTTGTTTTAGATCGATTGATCAGTTATATCGTTCACATAAATCTTGTAAATGATCATAGGATCGCTTTCCAATAAAAAAAAATTCAAAACAAACTTATGAAAACTGAAATATAAATTTCAATTTCAAACTGAAAGATTTAACTAGAGGATGATTAGAAGTTTACCATGGATTGGAGAACACTCCTTAGACCTTATAGAAAATTTTAGAAAGCCTAGATCCAAACTTTAAGGCCTGATACGAAAATTTTGAAAAATAAAAAACTTAGGGTTTTAATGGCAGATTTCTAAAATCTTCCAATTGAGGGCTTGTGAGGTTATTTCTTGTCTTCGGATTCATCAAGGGAGGCTATTTATCCCAAGGTCGGTTCATCAACCAAGTGGGTTGAATTAAGTCAAACAACTATGATGTTGTTTTGGTTATTCTTTCGGCCAGTTGCCGATGTAGGCCATCATAGTGATTCTAGATATATGGGAAATGATCACCGAAGTAGGATGATCATTTTACTTTTTGAATGGAGTTAAACTATCCAGAAACAACGAAGTTCCATTTTTGAAAAATCAAAGATGGTTGTTGATGATTATCCATCCGGCGTCACGATGAAGACGAAGATCACAGGCGAATCGACGTCGTTTCAGGAGAAAATGCGGACTCGAAGCGTTTTGTCAGCATTCCGTTAGTGCGCGGGGGTTCTGTCTGTCTTGGAGGAGACGTCGTTGGAGCAACCGTTTGGCGATCTGTTGCTTCGTGTGCGTCTTCTTTGGTTGCAGCGGGCGATGCGGGCAACTCCTGGGCATTGATGAAAATTCAGCGCCTATCCGAAGGTCGTGGTTCCTACTATAGACATTCTTTAGATTTCGGCTACACTCGAGTGCGAATTTTTTATTTATTTAAAACCTTAAGGGTTTATTTGAAATTGATTTTTCTTTCACCATTTTGGCTTTATTTTTAAATTTTTTAAAAATATATAAAATATTTAAAATAAATATGTCATTTATTTTGCCAATTTATTTTATTTTGTATATTTTTGGTTTAATAAATAATTTATTTGAGATAAAATTGATACAACATTCATCATAAATTATTTATTTTAATCCTTTGATTTTTTAAAATTAATTTGGGATAAATTAATTAATTAGGATTAAATTATCATAATAATTAATTTAATTAATTATTTTATTAGGTTTTGGCCTTACGGTTAATTATTTTAATTTTATATATTTAAAAATAATTAAAATAATTATTTTAAAATTTATAAATTAAGTACGTACAAATGTTTATAATATAGGAATGTTAATAAAATAATTGTAATAATATAAAGTTATCCACATCTCATTTTATTTACTTAAAATCTATAAAATAGTTCCACCATTTCTATCTAGCTAGTCAAATTAGGGCTTAAACACTATATTCAAACGTTATAATCTAAATTTGGTTTCAATTTGTTTTTTTTTTTATAAATTATATATATATAAAAGTAATGATTAGTTATGATTTTAAAAAATTTTAAAAAATGGTAAAAAAAATTAAAGAATAATAATATTAAATTATAATTTAATAATTTAATTAAATATAATATAATTAATTTAAATTATTTAAATAATTTAAACTTTGTATCATTTAATATATTTATTATAGATAAAGTATTTATAAAGTAATTGTAAAACATGACTTTGAATCTTTATCCATGATAAAGAAAATGTCAACATCATGTGCCATCTTGTTTTCTTATTCAGTTTTTTTATCCACTTGTACATTTATTTTTATGAATAATTAAATATAATCTTATATTTGTAGCCAAAAACAGAGAAAAATCAACACAATTAGTCTAAAGTAACATTTTTACCTAGTTTAATAATTAAGATGGAGAGTGGAGTAGGTAGAGACACCCTCTACCTGCTTCTAATATTTTAACAGCATTGTTCTTATTGAAAATGTTGGGTATGTTTTCTAGGTTTATTTAATCAAAAAGTGTACTTATTCTTGAAAATTTGGATCAGACTCATTTGATGGCTTGATCCTCGAGGATTAAATTTGATCAATTTTTTTGAATAAATTAGTGATTATACTAAGTTTGGTTATATTCCATACATCCAACCATATATTTGGCAAACTGGATTGGATCGATTTTAAAAGAAATAAATAAATATATCCTACCACAACAATTATACTCTAAGAACATCCGATGCTAGCGGATTGTCTCAAAAAAATGTTGGATAGCATTGTTTTATCGAATTGATAGGTGACATGGGTAATCGCTGATCAAATTTGATCAATCTTTTCAATAAATTAAAATGTGGTCCTACGGAATCCGGTTATATTCTAAGGAAATCTTACATATAGACATAAATTTAACAAATTGGATTATATCGTTTTGAAAAGAAATAAATAAATATGACATACTGCGACAATTATACTATAAGAAAGACCCGTAGCTAAGTGACTCTCCCCGAAATGTCACTTGAACACAAAACTAGCAATTTCTCTCAAAAATACATTGCGATGCAATAGTTGATATTCATCTAGTAATTCATATTCAAACATGTTTTTATAAACTAATTTTAATCAATTTATTATTAATCAAATAAAACTAACTAAAAAAATACATAGTAATAAGAATTTCAACAACTTATTTAAAACAAAAACAAAAAATAAGTTGATATATCTCTAAAAATGCCTTCATTATATTAATTAATATGTTACAAAAGCTACCTTAGCTAGAATAATTAATAAGATATCAAGGATAGGGAGTTCGATTTTATATATAGGGACAACAAAGTTGAGAACGAAAACACGAATATGACGTATTTGTCACTTATACAATAAAAAAAATAAAAAAAAATCATACTAACAAAAATAAAATTAAAAAATGTTCATGTTTGGAAAATTGGTCTTGTTCGGAAAAATGACAATGTTCGAAAAAATGATCATGTTTCGAAAAATAATCTTGTTTATGTTGGAAAAAAGTCCATAAAAAATTCTAATTGCGGTCATTTTCTCAAATATGATCATTTTCTTAAAATTTATTATAATTTTTTTTAGACATTACTTTTTTTTATTTCTTTATCATGCACAGTGACCGGTTATCCTGAGGATGCTCCAGAATCTTTTCGGTTGCTTGTTCGAGAACTACGATCTTTGGCTCTGGATTTGAACCATTTCCTTGTATCTGAGAAAAACTTCCAGATTAAAAGGAAGGAAGCTTAATCGGAATGAATCAGAACTTTTCTGCTATGATCGATCAGTATAAACATCAACAACTCCGAATTGGCTACGTTGAATTTGTGACATTATTTTCATAACATTTCGTAATGCATGTCGGAATAGCTCGTTTATTTAAGTAAACGATAATAATATATGAAAACCTTATATAAAATTAAATAGATATAAATGTTGCAATATTACAAATATAAATAGAACCAATTATTCTATGATCCTACTACACTTAATAGGACAAGTATGAAAGCAAAGTTTACCTGTCCATCTCCTGGCCACCTTTCTAGAACTGATCACTGCATGTGACTCTTCAATCATCAATATCTCCTTCATATGCAGGATTATTTGTCAACAGTCAACACACATTAAATGCAAGAATCTTAATAATAATAATAATAATAATAATCATTTCTGAATCCAATTCCAATCATCAAGCAAACTCAAGATCAATCAACTAGCTACAATTTTGTGTGTTAACTTTCACAAGATCATCATCATCATTCATCATCAGTAACATAGATCTAGATCAATCAATCAAAGATTTAACAAAATGATGATCATTTCTTCTTATTTCTATCCTTTCCACCTGAAAAAATCGATCCCAAACCGAACAGATTTCCAGAATGAACATTCAAAGCAGGATTCATACGCACTCCACTAGTATTCATCATGTTATTGTTATTGTAGTTCTTCTTCAACGGAGGCTTTTGATTTGTAGTCGACGGTTTCAATGGCGACGGTACATAACTCTTCACATGCGTACCTTGTGAAGAACGCTTCACGCTACTGGCTGCTGATGAACCAGTAGAATTACTTCTCGAAAGAAGAGGAAGAGGACACAATGACCTAGCATAACCGCTTCCCGCGCAATTCAGACTACTGCTACGCTTGAATCGCCAAAATGACTTTGATGTTTGTTTCTCATCAGATCCAGTTCCAATATTAGTTTTGGCAACATCAACATCGGATTGTGAATTAGAAGGCGTCGGTTTCTCCTGCGGTGGACGGCGAGGCAGCGGCGAGGATTTCTTCTTGATTTCCGTCGGGAGAATCTTACCGCCGGAGAAAAGTTCGTCGGCTGAAGACGATTCTTGTTCTTCGTAACCGTAATGAGTACAGCAGAAATCGAATTCGTTGTTAGATGAACTCGAACGGAAAACACTCTGTTCAACAGGTATACCATCGCATTGAGATAGATCGTGTGAAAACGAGATCCTAGGGCTTATCCCTAAGCTACAGTTATTATCTGGCCATAGATCCACCGCCATTTACTGAAATTTCAGATGAAATTACAATTTATATAGACAAAATCAAACGAAATGAAATCCAAAATCCAAATTCCAAACAATCAATCAATCATCAAACCTTGCGTGAAGAAATGCTGCCGTTTTGAAAGGAGATGAACAATCGTGACGGCAACGAAGAGAGAAATACTGAATGAGTGTGGGAGAGAGAAAACAATGCCTTTTAAAAACTCAGAACGGATTCGAGTTTTAATAGAAGGAATGGGAGAGATGATAATATTAAATTATTAAGATATTAAATGGCCAAAAGTAATTAATTAATGAAAACTTTTATTAATCACTATGCATTATGTCAAACCGTTCAGATTAGACTATGTGCAAAAACATGAGGACTTTGACCGGCCTCCTTTTCTTTTAATAACTTTTTTAAAATATAAATTTTGTTTATTTTTTCTTTTATATCGGATAACAAACTAGTGTAACCCACTCGTAAAGTTAGTTCAGAGTGAAGAGACGACTTAAGAGATTAAAATGTTATAGATTCGATTCTATTTCAAAGCATTTTGAGTTGAACCGGGGTCAAAACTTTTCTCCTTAGTTAAAACTAATAATAATAATAATAATAAGTTAGTGTGATTTTTTTTTAATGATATTTAAACTTTAAAACATGAAAGTTATGATAGAAAGTCTTTTAGTATATCTAACATATAATCTTAGAATTATATGAGATTTGATGAGTAAAAACAATAAATTCACTTAGAAATCTCATTAACTTCTAGAGAATCTTATACATTAATTTTACTTGGTTAAACAACTATATGTTGTTACATGATATGGACAATTTATAACAAATAAATAAATAAACCCTTATAAGTAACTTCTTAAAATAGAGTAAAAAACTAGCCTACATCACTCACTTCTATTATAGAGTAATTTATTACCTATGTATAGTTGTTACAAGTGGTGGGCTAATTATTCCAAATTAGTTAAATTTGAAAAACAAATTTGGTGGGTTAGGCTAAAAAAAAAAATTAGTTGGATGAAAAAATAAGTTATTTTTGTTTTTAATTTAGTAAATTATTATAATATTATTTTGTATTTATATTTTATATTTTATAAAGATAAAATAAGATTATTTTAAAATTTTAATTAATGAAATCAGTGATACGATGATTATAATGACAGTAACGTAATAGAGATTTTTTTTTAAAATTGAATAAAATCCTAAAAGAATTTTAATAAACCCACGTCAAAAGAACTCATGGTCACCATTCTCCTCTTTTGATGATGTGATTTGTGTTGGCGTGACTTGTTTTACTTGGATCAATTCATTTATTTATCATGTATCTTATTTTTTTTTTTTTTATCAAACATTACTTCATTTCATTTTATTTATTGATTTTTTTTATAGCTTATCAAGCATTTGGGTACAAAGTATTTGTATCACTTATGAATGTTGTCAAAAGATCATATATATGTATTCCCTTCACTCAAATATGTATTTGTTCAATGAATGGAAAATAGTCTATTCCTTAATATAACTTCATCAACTGAGGTTGTTAGTCAAATATCCATTGTCCTGCCCATAAAAATAGTGTATTTGAATTATTTGATTATCCCATAATCTTTGTTTTGGATTAATGCATGCATTTTGTTTAGTCATTTGAAAATGGTTGTTTCTCATTGGAAGTTGGCTTGCATATATTGAGCTTGGTAACTTTTATTTTGTAATTCATGCTTTTGTTGAATTCTTACACTTTGTGTTTGATTTGTATGGATTGTCTCTTCAGAAGCCTATATAAAGAAATAATACTTTGATTGTTTGACTAAATAAACAAAAAAGAAATATTGGAGTCCCTATTTTATCACTTAATTTAAATAAATCATACCATTGAAAGTGACCTGACAATTTCAGTGTTAATTTTTTTCAAAGTTGTTATAATTCCTGTCAGATCTTTCAGCAGCAGAGGGCATCTCTTATCATTGTACTCCTTTTTGTAATTTAATGGATTTTATGTGTTTGTTTTAATTAATTTTAAAAGTTATTAAATAAAAAGTAAAATTAATTGTAATTGAATTTAGTATGTAAAAATTGATTTTAGTGTAAAATATGTAAAAGTTTATAATTTTTTTACTAGTAACACTTATTTTGATAACATTGTTTTTTCAAATGTCATTTTTTACTAGACTTGTAATTAAATAATTTCGTATAAAATATTTAATACAAATATATAATAGAAAATGCATGTTTTTTTATTGTTTGGAGGCAAAGAGAATGATTATTATATGCTTGTTTTTATAATAAAATCTATAACCCATTATGTTTTCACGTTACAAGATTAACTAAAGTCTTTAATATAAAATTATTAAAATTGTTTGATGTTTGTTTATAAATTAGAATTACAAAGTTTTGATGACAATGGTGTTTAGTTAAAGATCAAAATTTTCATTTGAATCATACTTTTAATATTGTAGGTTTATATGATTTTTGTCTTTTTACTCATTTTGTTTAATCAAAACTAGGATTTATTTAGTTTTAATATTAACTCATTTTGAATTCTTCTCACTTTTAAGATTTTTTTTATTAAGATGATATTATGTCGTTTTTCAAAAAATAAATAAATTGAATACTAGGAAACATCTTAGTCCTGGTTCGTTATTGAAACAAAGGTTGATTATTTCATCTTTTTGGTACAAGTTTTAAAAAATGAATTTTTTTTATTTTTTTGATAAAATACTTAAAACGGAGTAATATATTAAGACAAAGAAAAAATACCCAAAATTATTGAAATTATGTAAAAAATTGTATTTCAATTATTTTCAATATCACTTATTTTAAAATTGTCAAAGTACAAAATAAGAGTGGTATTGTTTTTATTTAATATAATTAAATTAGATCAAACATTTTAAAGTGAAAATAAATAACTAAAGTGATTTTAAAAATAAATTTTATATCAATCTAACACAAATTAATCAAACTTTTTTTTAACAAATATGTTTGCTTTTTAATTTTAAATAAAATTAACAAATAAGAATTAATTTGATAAAAATATTGAAATAATATTTAATGAGTAATCTAGTACAAAATATTAAATAATAATAATAATAATAGTCTGCAATCGTTTTGTACAAGTCGGTGTGACAGGTACCATTCGACAATAATGAAAACTTCAGGTATGACTTCAATTAATATAATTACCAATTTTGTACAAAGTTTAATTGATAATTAAATAAAAGGATAATTTAGTGAGGCTTATTTAAATAAATATTGATTGGTTAAAAATAATGATGATTATTTATACACTATATTTAGAAACTAGAGCTAGAGTAGACTTAAAAAAATATATAAAAAAATTGAAATGTATGTGAAGAAATTTTTTTTGAAAATCGAGTGTGATTAAAAAAATTAACACACTAAGAAACTAGATAACTAATATAACTACTATTATTTTAAAATGTAAGGTTCTTTATTAGTAATTTTAAAAAAATATTTATTTTAGAATATTATTTAGATAGATATAAAGAAAATAAACAATCGAAAGATAATACTCAAATAATCCTATAAAATAATATTTAAAAAATAATTATCATCTAAGTTATTACACGTCATAATCTCTCTTTCACTCAAATAACCATAATTAAACAAACCAATATTACAGGATTGGGTATCTCTAATCTCATAATGACATTTTATATATAAATTTACAGGACTATGTTAAGGCTAAGTGTTGGAATTAAGCTAATTCCATTAATGAATGGAAATAAGATTGTAAATAAATAAAATCAAATAAAATTCACACAAATTCAAACGTGAATTAACGGTGAGTTTAATCCAAATTATAATTAAATATTAATTGTTTAATTAATATTTAATGCCTAATTAGAAAATTAAAGCATAATGTTAGGATAAACATTTAGCTTTAATTGGCCTATTGGCTAACGTATGGACTCTTCAATTAGCTAGCATTAGCATTGAATGTCTAACATTGCATTTCTGCAAATCAACGTATAGGCTGATGTTAATTAGTTATGGATTAATTAACAAATGAATGAGCAATATTTATTGCTAATAAACGTTTGGATGGTTTTATTTACAGGATTAATTCTCAGCAATATATACCCATTCATTATTTCATTTTACATATACTTCATCCTTCATCTTTCTCACTCTAGAATTCCAAAAGCCTTCTTCTTGTTTTGTGAGTGTTCTTCGAGTTCTTCGCTCGATATTTTCCGTTGAAACCCGGTGATAGTTCAGGTACTTTATCAAGCTCGTTGTGTAGTGATTTCGGTGCTGAATCACTACTAGATTCGTTGTACCCTGGGAGACAGCCATCTGTGACAAGCTCTAGCACACGGGGAGACGGTGGAACTGTTTTAAGGGAAATGTGTTTAACACATGCCTCGAATCAACCATCAAATACGGTGATATTGTTCTTCGTATATCTTATTTTTTTTATTTGTAACATCGTATGTATATATATTTTTCTGTTATTTTTCAAGACAAGATTTCTAACAATCTTAAAACAGTTTCTTTGTGCTAAGCTATTTAAGAGCTTGCACCACCGAATATATTTTTTGTCTTTGATGTTTCAGAAATACGAGTCGCGGTGTTGCGGAAGAGATGATGTTCATTTCGAAAAAATAAAAAAAAGATTCATCTTAAGGAATCAACAAATAAAGATAAGTCTTTATTGCATATAAATATGTTTGATTATTAACACATACGTTCTTATGCTGTTAAAGCTTAGTTCTATAAGCTAATATATTTTGATATGAAAATTTTCTCAAGAAACATTAATTTGTATATTCATTATACAAATGTTATATAGAAAATAAATTAGAACACAATAATTTAATTTGTTCTAGTCTTATTTAAAGATTTGTTTGGTTATTAAAATTATTAATAATAATGAATGAAAATAAGAAAGTAACTAATATGTTAGCTTTCAATTTTTATAAAACTTATGGTGTTAAAATTAATTATAATTGAAACATGTGGTTTCAGTTTTAAAATAATTAATTATAATATATACATTCTTTTTAATTAAACAATATAATTAATAAGAATATGGTAGGATGATTTAATAAATAAAGAGAGATGATATCTTTATTTATACATTGTTTTATATATTACATTTTATTATGGTAATAAGTTATGGTTTTAAATGTTTATATATTCATTGTTTGACAGAGTTTAAGTCAAAAAGAAGAGAAAATTAAGTTTCTCTAAAAAGAAGACAAAAGGTCGTAAACAGTAATATAACATTGAAAGGGTGCATTGGCGCAGTGGTTCAAAGTTTAGACGCAATGATGCTTGGAGGAAATGAGGTCATGTGTTCGAATCCACCTGATGAGATGATTTCTTTTGTAGAAATCAGATTTGTTAAAATGACAGTGGTCATTGATGTTAAAAACCATTCCAATTTCTTGTGTAGAAATTATGAGTTGAATGGGAGTAGTCAATGATTTCTTTATAGAAATCGGACTAGCTAAAATGACTTTACTCGTCATTGATATTGAAACCATTCAAATTTCTTGTGTAGAAATTATGAGATGAATGGGATAGTCAATGATTTCTTTGTAAAAATCAAGACTTGTTAAAGGTATTAATGTTGAAACCATTCCAATTTCTTGTAGAAATTATGAGATGAATGGATAATCAATAATTTCTTGATAGAAATCAGACTAGTTAAAATGAATTTAGTCATTGATGTTGAAATCATTCAAATTTTTGTGTAGAAATTATGAGATGAATGAGTAGCCAATAATTTCTTGGTAGAAATCAGAATTTTAAAATGACTCTATATGTTGGAGATAAATGATCAACATTCTAATTAAGTGTAATAATTAATATTTTAATTATTTATCATGTATTTTTAATGATAAATGAAGTTGTATATATATTTATTTAATAATATATTATGACATATTATTTATCTGATTACGTTTCTATGTTATTGACTATATATATTATAGTTGTTTTGTCATTGTGGTGACTAAAATGAAAGAAACAATAATATATAATATCATATATATATGGATATATTAATTTTGGTTTAATATAATATATTTGATATACATTGTTCAATTGCATTATTAAGACTTACTTAATTTGATAATCTTGAAATCAAACAATTACAAGGAAAGTCTTGTTTGATTTGAGAATAATGTGGCAAGTGTGCCGATATTGCGGTATGCAAACGTGCAACCAAAAATAAATGTTTAAGCGGCTTTGGCCAAAGATGCTTGAAACATTATGATTTCTTTTGTAGAAATCATGTGATATGGTGAATATTTATTTGATTAAATATTCTAATTTCTTTTATAGAAATTAAGTGTTGAAATAAATATTTTAATTGATTAAATTTCTTATGTGGAGATTTTGTGAAGAATGATTTATATATGAATAAACATTCTAATCTCTTGTATAGAAATTATATTTTATTCAATTAATTATTTATGATATAGTTATCTTATTCATATAAGTATAACAAAAGAATTTTGTAAAAGAATTGTGTGACAATTTCTTGATTAGAGAATCATTGATTTAAATTATACAAATGTGTGTGATTTAAAAAGGATACCAACACGAATGTGGGGGCAAATATTTTTATTGATTATAACACAAAAATGATTGTGTATATTATGATAAATGTTAAAATAATTTATTGTTAGAGAAATATGTTCTCTATAAAAGATAAAGTTGCGCAACTTTACAAAAAGAAAGAAAATAACAAGAAAATGTCTTGTTTATATTTGCTGAGTTGGTGTTCAAATCGATATTTTAGATTTGAGGATGTTGAAATCAAGAGACGTGTCATATTTTGACATTATTTTCATAGAACTTTGAAGAACCAATGTCTTCAAAAATATTTTATGAAATAAATGAAAAAGAAAGTTTATAAAGTCTTGATATGACTTATAACAAATTTTATAATAATGATATGAAAATTTGATCATACTTTTATTAAAAAGTGGATGTGACAATTATATATATCATGAAGACAATGAAAATTATTTCATTACGTGTCTTTTGTATGATATTTTTATCGTTGGAAATTACGATAAAAATGATTAAATCCATAAAGGATATGAATTGCACTAAACGAAATATCATGTTGTTATCAAATGATATATTGATATTATTAAATGAAAGACTTTACGTCTTAAAGTGAATATGTTTACACTTAGAATTGCAATCTACGTATGGAAATCTTCTAAGAAATTTATGATGGATAGATTAAACGTTATAATCTATATTTTTGACTTATGTCGAAAAATAAAATATTTTTATGTAAAATATATAATCGTTTACACGAAGGCAGAATAGTTCAAAGACATTCTGTCTACTAGTTAGCCAAGTAAACAATATTTTCATAAAAAATTAAATAATAAGCATGTACGAATGACTATGCTTCTTATTAGAAGATGTTCCAATGTTAACTAAGAATGTACCAACATAAATTTCTAATTATTATGATAGTAATTAGAAATTGGACAAGCTTAGAGTCAGTGACAAGTCTAGACATACATGTCTTAGACAATATGTCATTATACTATACTCTCTAATGGAGTTATCAAATTTGACTATGTAAGTCAAAGATAACATTGTGGATCCACAAATCAGATTATTGAATAGAGAGATAGTTTGAAGTCTTTTGAGACGTTAGCCTACTATAAGTTGGTATGAAGGAAAACCCAACCTATGCAGACTGGAGATCCCAAGAACTAGGTTCAATGGGACAACCTAATTGTACTGACTTGGAAAGTTATTGTTGAGGATTAATCCTATAACGAAACAATATATATTTTGACGAGGATAAGCATATCGCTTTTAATGATTCTTTGTGAGCAAAGAGATCACCTATGTGAGGGAGAAGTGGGGCCGCTTCGAAAGAATTGCACGGCTCAATTCTAGACCCTCTCACAGAACCAGGCGCGTGTTCCATGGCCAAAATGGACACAACCATGAGAGCTTGACATGTATTAGGGAGAATTCTATGTGAAAGTGTGTAATCATTTACACAAAAGGCAGAATAGTTCAAGGACATCGAGTCTACTAATCAGCTAGTAAAGTTATATGCTTTCACAAGGGAAGGTTCAAAGGGTTACACCTACCTATCCTATGTAGAATTCAACTGTTGAACCTTTCACCGGGTTAATCTTTCAATTTCCATTAATGTGGGGGATTGTTGGAATTAAGCTAATTCCATTAATGAATGGAAATAAGATTGTAAATAAATAAAATCAAATAAAATTCACACAAATTCAAACGTGAATTAACGGTGAGTTTAATCCAAATTATAATTAAATATTAATTGTTTAATTAATATTTAATGCCTAATTAGAAAATTAAAGCATAATGTTAGGATAAACATTTAGCTTTAATTGGCCTATTGGCTAACGTATGGACTCTTCAATTAGCTAGCATTAGCATTGAATGTCTAACATTGCATTTCTGCAAATCAACGTATAGGCTGATGTTAATTAGTTATGGATTAATTAACAAATGAATGAGCAATATTTATTGCTAATAAACGTTTGGATGGTTTTATTTACAGGATTAATTCTCAGCAATATATACCCATTCATTATTTCATTTTACATATACTTCATCCTTCATCTTTCTCACTCTAGAATTCCAAAAGCCTTCTTCTTGTTTTGTGAGTGTTCTTCGAGTTCTTCGCTCGATATTTTCCGTTGAAACCCGGTGATAGTTCAGGTACTTTATCAAGCTCGTTGTGTAGTGATTTCGGTGCTGAATCACTACTAGATTCGTTGTACCCTGGGAGACAGCCATCTGTGACAAGCTCTAGCACACGGGGAGACGGTGGAACTGTTTTAAGGGAAATGTGTTTAACACATGCCTCGAATCAACCATCAAATACGGTGATATTGTTCTTCGTATATCTTATTTTTTTTATTTGTAACATCGTATGTATATATATTTTTCTGTTATTTTTCAAGACAAGATTTCTAACACACTAAGAAACTAGATAACTAATATAACTACTATTATTTTAAAATGTAAGGTTCTTTATTAGTAATTTTAAAAAAATATTTATTTTAGAATATTATTTAGATAGATATAAAGAAAATAAACAATCGAAAGATAATACTCAAATAATCCTATAAAATAATATTTAAAAAATAATTATCATCTAAGTTATTACACGTCATAATCTCTCTTTCACTCAAATAACCATAATTAAACAAACCAATATTACAGGATTGGGTATCTCTAATCTCATAATGACATTTTATATATAAATTTACAGGACTATGTTAAGGCTAAGTAGGGTTGGTTAGAATTTGTTTTTTTATATATATAATTAGAGCTATTTACAAAATAATGATTCACTATGACTTTAATAAGATGTGATTTTTTGATAAAAATAAATAAAATAAAAATAATAAAAATAATTAGATAAATAAAAAAAATTAATATTTGATTAGACTATTTTTTTTAAATAATTCAAATCGAAAATTGCCTACACAAGAATTACTTGACAAATTCGAACTCAGGAAGTTATGATTAGTATTCACCTATTATTACTGTTAGACAAGAAGAGGGGATCACCTAAAATATTTATGCTTAAATATTGTATAGGTTTAATAAGTTGAGCTTAATTAATATTTGAGTTCTTAATGGTGTCTAACGGCTACTCAAATATTGTTATTTTCTTAACCATACTAATATATATCTTGTTCAAACATATGGTCAGCGGTAATTTTTGTTTTAATAAGTATTTAAATTTTCCATTGATTCATAATTAACACAAAATTGAGTCCATTGATTCATAATTAACACAAAATTGAGTCCATTAATCGTGACTAAGTCACCCATTATAATATTATTTGTTACAAATTAATTAATTAAATCAATTAAAATAAATAAGAATAAATCTATTTATTTTAAGTTACTACAATATTACAGTAATACAATTCTTACTTTAATTAAAATTGGAAGAATACAACTTCAGATTTCAACTTTTTTAAGTATATTTATATTTGTTTTTCACCGACTATTCTATTATTAATATTATTTGTCAAATCGACTATAATAGTACCAAATTTCAATGTAAATAAGATACTTGTGTAGTGGTATAAACTGATTTAAGTTACTATAATATTTGAATAACATGATTATCACTTTAATCAAAATACTTCAAGTTAGGAAACAACTTGTTTTTAACTTTATAGGTATAATTTATTTTATTCACTAAAGACATAACTATCCGTAGCTAATTTTCCGAGAATTAGTTATAGAATTTTCCGAGAATTAGTTATAGGGTCGGCCCTGGGGTAAGCCCGGCAAGCTCTCGGGCTAGGGCAGCCCACTCCTCAGGGCAACCTATTTGTTAAAAATATCAAAATATTTAGATATATTTATTGAAATTTTAAACATAGATGGTAGTAGCTTGGTGGTTCAAGTTATACATTTAAAGTTTCAATGCGGTTATAAGTTCAAGTCTCACCAAAAACAAATTTTTTTTATCGATTTTAAAGACTATGACTTAAGGCAACAAAAAATATATCGAACTTTTTCTACCGAGGCTAAGGCAACCCAAACCTTGGGGCCGGCTCTGATTAGTTAGCAAATTTAAAATATTAATTTAATTAGAGAAAATCTCCAATTTGTAGAGGGGTGTTTAGTTATCTTCTAATAATCTTTATTTTGAAAAATATTTAAGTTAAATTTGAGATTAGAAAAAAACAATCAAAATATCAATAAATTTATAAATATATATTTAATTAAATAAAGTGTTTCATTATAATATATAATCTAATTCTAAATATTATATTTAAAAAAAAATTATTTTCATAAAAATGTATCAACATTTTGTTGTACAAATATAAGTCATTAACAATTTTTTTTAATATAAGAAACTACCTTAATTCTTTTTTATTTTATTTATTTTTTAATTTTGAATTCACTAAGTTAACTCAAATGACAAGAATGATTCCTAAGATATCAAAGCGTTACTATTCTATTTCTGCTAAAAATAAATAAATAAATAAAAATTAATTAATTAATGTATTTATATGTATATATATAAACACAATATAAAAACATTGATATATGATAAGAACAAAAATAAGTAATTTGAAAAATGCAAAACATTACAAAACTCAATGTACATACTCCAAAGTCCAAATCATATAAATGATATAAAATAAATGTACTTTAAAAATAATACAAAAATCAAAGATACCAATGAATGTTAAGCTAAAAAATATTACACAATAAGACAAGTCTAACTAACATTTCGGAGTTTTCCTAATTCTTTTTTATTATTTAATACCACATAATCTTTACAAATATAATTCAATGCTCACAAATATCATACAATAAAACATTTAAGTCTTACAATCCTATTAGCAAGAAAGTCTTTTACATTTTTTTAATAAATTAAATGATCATAATTTTTACTGATTTTTGTTACAAGACTATTATAATTATATTTTAAAATTATTAAAGTAAAAAATAAAATTGATAATTTGATATGAAATGTATGATTTGAACTTTAATAATATATATATGAAAAAGTTGTAAAAATATTAATTGGTACATATTTATTTTTTTAGACCAATATTATTTTATTTTTCTTATGATTTTTATCATTTTGACAAAATCATACTAAAAAACTTATCTTTTTTATATGTGTGTGTGAGAAATGGGCCCTGCTGGGCCGCCTTGTTTGGGAGGTCTGGGCCACAGTGTTTTATTAGTTGATAGACAACCTGTACATGGCAGGTAAATGTTTAGTTTTGTTTTTTTAAATGATGAACATTTTAATATATAAATATATATATATATATATATATATATATATATATTTATATTATTAGTTATATATTTTGTAAAACAAAGCAAAAGATTATTAAAAACTAAATTTACACAATAACAAATTTAGTAAAACAATATTCTTCAATTTACACAAATTAATAATTTTGAATGAAGTTAAACCATTTTGAGTTTAATTATATAGTTTTAGTATATGTTTTCTCCTAACCTTAATTAATTATCTTTTAATTTGTTTTTGTGTGTTATAATATTATTTGAAAATATTAAGAAACTAACAAAAACTAAGTGATCTATCTAGAATAATGTAACCTATGTATTTATATAGGGCCATCCAACATAAATAGTTTCTAAATTTAAATCTTTAATCTATGTGTTGATTCGAGAAAATATATAAACAAAGACTAATAGAGAAATAAAAAAAATACAAGATATAACGATGTTCGACCAAACTGTCTATGCCATCGAGAGTGTCGCCGATTAAATTATCTCACTCTTATGGTTAACACTCTGTATTACATTGTATTTATAAAGTAGTACATTAGATCATAAAACCAAATTATTCTAGGTCTAACCCATTTGTTGTGCAGAATACAAGAAAGTGATGAACAATGAAGTATGGAAAAATAGATGAAGAGAGACTGATTATTATGAAAGATGAAAAGATTACAGCAAATGAAAAAGACTACAACTATAAAAAATTCATAAAACAAGAAAACCTAACTTAATTAAGAACGATAGAATAATTGTGATCTAACTGAAATTAATATAAACTACAAACAATTAATGGTTGATATTAATTCCTATACTAAAGACAAAATGTTACAAATCTCCATTTTGCCTTAGTATCACCCAACAAGAAGATCTTGAACATTTAGCAAGTCCAAACAATGTGTGAATTTGTTAAGTGAGACCAGCTTCATAAATATATCAGCAAGATTATGATGAGTGTTGATCTTCTTCAACTTGATTATTCTCTCAGTGCGAAGAAAATGATAACAAACATTAATATGTTTGGTTCTATCACGATTCACTTGATATTTGGCCAAACAGATAACACTTAAACTATCACCAAAATAATTGTCTGATCATGATGGATACCAAGGTCACTAATTAATCATTTCAACTATATACCCCCATTGGCTGCTTCCGTTAGTGCCATGTACTAAGTCTCTGTAGTGGACAATGTCATAGTCGACTATAATGTTGCCTTCCAACTAACCACAGAGTCACCAAGGGTGTAAACATAACCAGTCATTGAGCTTCTACCATCGATATCTGTAGCATAATCTGAGTCTGAATAACCAGTTATAAGACACTAGTTATTACTCCCATAAATGAGACTAACATCTGATGTGCCTCTCAGATAGCGAAATATTCGTTTTACCGATTGTCAGTGTTCCTTACCAAGTGGAGACATAAACCTGCTAACAACACTAACTAAGTACGCAATATCAGGTCTAGTGCATACCATGACATACATTAAACTACCCACCGCACTAGCATACAATACATGAGACATGTGTAACTTATCAACTTCAGACTGGAGCGCGAATGCAGAAAAATGATTAGTAACAGCTGTAGGAGTATTTAGAGCCTTTATTGTACTCATCCCAATACGAGATAACATTTTCAAAATATAACTCTTCTGTGAAAGAAATAGCTTCTTTTGAACTCGATCTCTTACTATTTTCATGCCTATAATTTTTCGTGCTCCACCTAGATCTTTCATATCAAACTCAGAACTAAGAAGACCTTTCAACTTTTGAATCTCCAATATTTTCTTGGCTACGATTAACATGTCGTCTACATACAAGAGTAAGTAAATCAAAGAACCATCACCGATTTTGTTGTGATAGACACAATAATCATATGCACTCTTATTGTAACCATGTTCAATCATTAAATTGTCGAACCGCTTATACCAATATCGAGGAGACTGTTTAAGTCCATACAAAGACTTCTTCAGACTACAAACATATGTTTCCTTACCAAGAACAAGAAACCCTTCAAACCGACTCACCAATATATGCTTCTCAATCTCACCATGTAAGAAAGTTGTCTTCACGTCTAATTTCTTGAGTTCTAGATCCTGATGTGTTACTATAGCTTGTAGTACCCGGATAGAAGTGTTTCAGACTACATGTGAGCATATCTTGTTGTAGTATACGCCTTTCTTTTGACTGAATCACTTTGCAACTAGTCGTGCTTTATATCTGGTCCCTTCAACACTAGAGGTTCCATCTTTCCTTTTGAAAATCCATTTGCACCCAATGACTCTTCTCCCCTTAGGTAAAGTAACAAGCTCCCATGTATTATTCTTGTGAAGTGATTCCATTTCCTCACACATGGAAGCAATCCATTGCGCAGAATCACCACCATTAACAACTTCACTATAAAAGATGGCTCATTATGTATGACATCTTCAGCTACTTGAAGTGCATAATTTACCATTTCTTCAGTATCATTCATAGATGCACTAATTGTCCTACTTCCAGGACCAGTTGAGATCTTTCTTCCATCGATTGAATGAATTAACATGTCATGAACTTTAATTTGCCTTCTAGGTCGTGTAGCAATGTCAAATTGACTTTCAGGTACTCCAAATTGATAAACTTCCTCAGATGGTTTATCAGTATAGTGTGTCATGTCAATTGTCCCTTGAACTAGAAACACCTCAAGCTCCACCTATTTTTCGGTACTATCATTTTCTCCAAAAAGTGATGGTTTGACAGATTAGTTAAGTATAAACATCTCATTGAATGTGACATTCCTATTGAGGATTACTCTACCTTTAGAAGATGACTAGATTCTGTATCCCTTGACTCCATCTCCATAGCCCTTGAAAACACCCTATTTTGCTCTTGGTTCCAACTTCCTTCATTAACATGATAGTAAGATGTGCACCCAAAGACCTTCAAGTGAGAATAATCAATGACGTTATCAGACCATACCTCATAAGGGATTCTACAATCAATCCCAGTATGCGGTGCACGATTTATCAGATAGCAAACTGTTAAGACAACCTCGCTCCAGTACTTTTTGTCAATCCAACATTAAAGAGCATGCTTCTAACTCTCTTTAGCAGTGTTTGATTCACCTTTTCTGCTACACCATTATGTTGTGGTGTACCTCGGATGGTGTGATGTCTTACAATCCCCATATCCCTACATAACTCATTAAACTCATATGAACATAATTCAAGTCAATTATCTATTCGCAGCCTCTTAACATTATTTCTAGTTTGATTCTCCACCAGTGTCTTTCAATGTTTGAAGGTCTTAAATACCTCGCTCTTATGTCTCAGAAAATACAACCAGGTCATCCTTGAGTAATCATCTATGAATGTTACAAAATAGTTATAACCTCCTATACCTTGAACTTCAGTAGGACCCCAACAATTAGAGTGAATATAATCTAGTGTGCCCTTATTTTTCTGAACTCCCTTACCAAACTTACTACGATGTTTTTTTTCAAAAATGCAATGTTCACACAACTCAAGGTTGGTAACCTTATGGTCAGATAGAAGATCCTATTTGGACAGAATTTGCATCCCCCTCTCCCCATATGTCCAAGTCGCATATGCCACAACTTGGTTACATCAGGATGACGATTCACAGATTTGGATGCAACCGTAGCGGAACCTGTCAACGTCTTACCTTGTAGTATATACAAGATATTCTATTTAATACCTTTTATTATTACTTTTAAACCTTTATTGATGCACAATGTTCCATCTTCACCGCTAAACTTGAAACCTTTAACATCTAAAATGCCTAAAGATATTAAATTCTTCTTCAGTTGAGGAACATGCCGAACGCCAGTTATGGTCCGTATTTTTCCATTATCAATCATAATCTTGATAGTACAATACTCACAGTTCTACATATGACATTGTTTCTCATGACAACGTTTCCACCATCATAATCTTCATAGGCATCAAACTATTATTTGTTCGGACTCATATGATATGAACACCTAGAATCCAACACCCACATATCAGTAGGGTGTAGAGAAGCGTTAACTACAAGGGTAATGTCCTCCTCAGAGTCAATGTCTCTTTCTTTATGTGCTATAGCAGTCGTGGAATATTTGCCCATTTTTTTAGGACAATTGTTCTTCCAATGTCTTGGTTCTTTACAGTAATTGCACATGTCTTTAGCATTAGGCCATTATCTTTGTATTTTTGATCATTATTCTTTCCAGAACCATTATAGTTGACTGTGCTGGCAATCAACTCAGATGCTTGACTGTCTACAATTTTATCACTCGCCTTATGGCGTAGTTCTCTAGTATGAAGTGTTGATCGAACTTCATCTAGAGTCACAAAGTCTTTACCCACAACGAACGATTGAACAAAATTTTCAAACGAGTTGGGTAAAGATACCAACATAATTAATGCAGCATCTTCATCTTCGATCTTAACATATATATTTCTCAATTCAAATAATATAGTATTTTCAAGCATGCGAAGACTGAACAAACATTGCTTTAATAACAACTTGTTAGTTAGTGAGTTTGTCATGTACAAAGCCTCTAACTTCAACCACAGACCGATTGCGATATCTTCATCTGATACCTCAATAATCACTTCATCAGCCAGACAGAGTAAAATCGTCGAGTGTGTCTTCTCTTCCAAAACCTCAAGCTCAACAATAATTTTACCAGAGGTAGAATGTTGTTTAAGCAAGACTCGCATTTTGATCTACTATAAACTAAAATTGTTTCGCCTTGTGAATTTTTCGATTTTCAGATTCATTGAAGAAATCTTCTCACCATATAACAAATATTGATAAACTGATCGGATCTAATACCAATTGTTGTGCGGAATACAAGAAAGTGATGAACAATGAAATATGAAAAAACAAATGAAGAGAGATTTATTATTATGAAAGATAAAAGCTTACAGCAAATGAAAAATACTACAACTATAAAAATTCAAAAAACAAGAAAACGTAGACACCTAACTTAATTAAGCGTAATTGTAGAATAATTGTGATGTAACTGAAATTAATATAAACCACAAACAATTAATGGTTGATATTAATTCCTATATCAAAGGCAAAATGTTACGCCATTAATTTAAACTTAAATAACATGCGTATATAAACTAAATACACAATAATCTCCACCTTAATAAATATTCAATCTCTTTGAGAAATTCAAGCATTTTAGATAAATCACAAACCTCCACCTTCAAAAAATTCAAACATTTTTAGAATATAATAACACATAGTTTCAAATACTCTAAGTGAGCTGATCTACCACAATTTCTTATCAACTTGAGACAGTAAACAAGTTCAAGCAATTCCCGAAATTGTCGGTAGTAATTTGATTTTGTCAATATATCAACTACATTTTCACTAATATGAACCTTTTACAACAATATCACCAGATGCAATCAACTCTCCGATCTTGTGAAATCTCACATTAATATACTTCGTTCTACATGGCATGCCTAATTTTTTTTCCCAAATAAATAATGCTCTGATTATCACAAAGTCCACTTTTCTCAACACCTAATTCTCTTACTAGCTAATTAATCCACAACACTTTATAACAATATCAACTATTGTCATATATTTTGTTTTAGTTGTTGGACCTGAAATGTTGATTTTCAACATATAGGTCTCCCACAAAGAGTAAACACAACTCGATTATAAACCTCCTATCATTCATATCACTAACATAGTCTAAATTCACATATCCAACCAGGGGCGGAGCCACGCTTGAGCTAGAGTGGGCTCCAACCCCACCTAAATTTAAAAAATACTTTGACTAGGTGGGCTCTAGCCCCAATTAAATTAAAAAAATATAAAAATGAGGCAATTACCCTATTCTCTCTCCTCTACAATTAGATTCCCATATATCTGGTCCCACCTAGCAAAACTTCTTTTTGCTTTTTATTTTTATAAATAAAATTAAATTAGCACTTTATGTTTTTCTGATGTTCGAATAAGTCCTTGTAAAAGTTAATTTTGCATTTTTAATATCATTTCTTTCTCCACGTCAAAATTTATTTGAATTAACAATTTAGTGACAATGATTCATAAGACAGTAGTTTTGTTGAAAATTATTTTTTTGAAATATTTGATTAATCTTTTTTAATATGAATACAAAAAAGTTTTTTATCCTTAACTAACTTAATTATAATATTATTTATTGGTATGTGTTATAAGTTATTGTTAGTTAAGTTATTTATTTTTTTAATTATTTAAATATAAGTGATTTGAGTTAAAAAATATTAAAAATACAAATATATAATAAAAAATAACTATAAAAAGAAAATCTAATAGTTTAGTTTTTTTAGTTAATTCAATAAATAATTGGTATGTTTTTTTTTTTAAAATTTTATGTAAATTCACAAATTATTTTTAAGATATATATTATCTAATTGATGAATGATAAGTCTAATTTAAAAGTTAAAATGATTAATTAAATATATTTTTAATTTTTTTATTTAAATATTTTTTAGTGTTTTAATTTTTTTAATTTATTTTTATTAAGAAGAATAGAAGGGCACAACTTCAATAATGTTTATGTTAAATGTTTTGAATGTACTGTTTTATTTTATAATTTTATAAAGTAAATATTCATACATCTTTTATTTTATATGTTTGAATTAATTAATTTATTGTATCAATTACAGGAAAAAAAAGCGAAACATAGAAAGTTAAATCTGAGGGACTGAGGATTTGGTTTGGGAAAAAAATTGGAGTCAACCCCACGTAATTTTTCATCCTGGCTCCGCCCCTGTATCCAACAATTATAGAATCAATTCATTGACCACCAAAAATAATACAATAACTTGAAGTGTCATTTAGATGCTTAAAGATCAATTATAACAACGCAACATCTTTTTGCTACTTGACTTGGATCTAGATTTTTCTCTTCTAGAACGTTTTTTTGCCTTCTTTCACAATCTTGATTTCTCGTAACATATAAACTCTCGAATTCCGAATTTTTCCATGCATTATGTTTCCGTTAGTTTTGGGCTAAATTATCTAATTGAAGATATTCAAATACTGAGCCAGATTTGAATCATCATGCATCTTCAGCCCATATAACCTTTGTTTCAAATACAACTTGATCATCAACCATCTAGACATAAACTAACCTTCTAACTTTTTTCATATCTCAACTGAGGATTGTAAATTCATTAAATGATAAATGATTTATTCTCTTAAACAAAGTCGTATGATCCCCGATAGTTGCTACTTTTGAACACACAATGTTTTTATATTTTTTTGTTGTGCTAACAAATTTTTATCTTTTATTTGTCACATGTCAAAATTATCAATTCATTGAACATTCCAACTTCAAATTTGACACTAGAAAAGACATATCAACACTCAAATTTTCACTTTGAACGACAAATCAAACAAGCTCCAACAAAAATCAAATAAGTCAAAAAACCAAAGCCAAACAAAGCCTACAAAATTTGTTAAAATCGAAATATATAAGCCTTTAACTTGTTTCGATAAACAACGTGACATAAATCAAGGAAGTCTTAAACCTTTTCTTTTTCTCTTTTCAGTCGTCACTTATTGTTTGTTATATTCTCTCTTTTTAGTTAACAAACCAATTAAAATAAAGTTAATAAAAATAACTTCAGACTTTTGTTATTTACCGATTGAAGAATGAGATATTAATTGTTTATTCTTTTCTTCAGATTCTACCGATCTATTACTAGCAACAAAGAGAAAATTAAAAATTCTATTTTCAAATTTTCACGGACTAACAAAGAAAGGTTTACTTTTGTTACCGCTGTTGAAAATCCATCATCGTCTAGAAGATTCGACTAGTCAAGCAAGCTTCACATTCTCCACCACCGTTGCCAATCAATTTTGAAAATCAGAATCCAAAACCTCTTTCTCTCTAATTAATTTAAGTTTAATCTCAATTAAATTCTATTATTTATTGTTGATTTAAGTAGTCATGTAAACTAATAACAATATAAATAATGAAAGAAGAAACAAAAGAAAAAACATAAGATATATATAACGATGTTCTGCATCATTGAGAGTACCGTCGATTTATTAATCACACTCTTATGATTAAAATCCTGTATTACATTTATAATATATATATAATATTTATAGAGTAATATATTAATCCACAAAGACTAAACTATTTTACCCATAGTCCACTAGTTCTAAACTTAATTAATATGTATATATAAGACAAATACAACTATTATGTTATTAAATTTATAAAAAAATAAAATAGTTAATTAAATTATTTATGATAATTTTAACATTAAAATATTATATATTTTTATAAAAATTACAATGCCCCCAATAATAACAAGCCAATTAAATAAATAATTGTACTGGTAAGTATTTGAGTGAAAGATATAAATAACTAAAAAGAAAGAACTTTCTCTCTAGTCTCTATGGCCACTTGCCATGTGAATATGATTGTGAAGGGGGAAGTTCAAAAGAAGCAACCCCATGACAGCACATAAAATTGGGCCAATAGATATGGGAAAAGATTTAATTTTTATCTTGAGCCATGGAAGTGTGACAATGACAAAATATCCCTCAATGCTTCTTAAATTATATCCATGCCCATGTCCATCAAACAAGGAACATGGTCACAAGCAATTATATATGATCATTCAACCCCCATTTTATTTCATGATTGTTTTTAATAAGATTCCCTTAAATATTTTTGAAAAATAAAACCGTAAAATCAACTATCAATCATGATTCAACGTTCAACAATGAGAATCAAACCTCCCACTCAAAGACGGATCTACCTTATGGGTTATAGCCCGAGTTATCCAAAATATTTTTGTTATTGTTTGCCTGATAGTATTATCATTGTACTCTGCGTAAATTTTGTGAAAAGTTTTAACTTAGTAGATTTCAAATTCTAATTCCATCCTTACTTTTATTTCGTTCATAACTCCAAATTAAATATTGATCAACTAGATTTGGTTATTCAATTGTGAAGGAAAATAAAGAAGAAGTAAAATATAAGACAAGAAGGTGTAGTATAGTTTGAAGCCCCACAAGAACTTGACATTATTTTGAGTGAGAACCAGCTGCAATGAAACCAAACCCTAGCATGGAAAGATTGAGAAAGATATTGAGAGATATAACTTTGATGGACAAACCCTAGTGGGTGGTGTCTATCTATAAAGATGATAAAAGTATAATGGGTGGCCTAGCTATTATCACTTTACTACATATGGATAAGACGGGCTAAAGTATGATCAAAAGCCTATACAATCAAAGCATCTAAAAAGTAAAAGTTGATAGACTGCATGTGCATTGTAAATGAGTTTAAAGTCGGTTACTAATGATTTATTGCTCAGATTGAATGAAAGATGTTTTTTTATCCCATCTTGAAGTCAATCTATAAAGAAGTCGAGTTCAAACTCTCTTGTAACATGATCCCATTTTCTGACATAAACTTTCTAAGTCACATATATATTTTTTTTAATAGCCACAACCTTAAATTCAGGGAAGGTTCAGAAATTGAAGCGAGAGTAAACTTAGATTTTTTTTTTTTTATGAAAATTAGAAATAAAACGAGTAAATCAACTCTTCAACATAAATAAATAGTAACTTAAATTAAAAAAACAGAAATCTCTTCAACAAAATCGATTCTAGAATAAAAAATCTCAATGTACATTGGATCGCAAAAAGACACAAAGAGCAAAATATGGCAGAAGAGTGATCGGAAGTTATCTATATCTTTCACTTAAATACTTAATATATTTAAATTTTTACTCTTTCAATACCTTCAAACGATCCAAAGAGGAAATAATAGAGCAAACGAGCAAATAGATCGATTTAAGTCTGAACACAAATAACAATCGACAAGGTGCAAAAAATAGAACCATGACAAATGAAGTTAACACTCAAAGTAGTTTCTTAAAACTTTTACATATGACTTAATTTAAATCTATTTAATGTTTGGTCCATTTACTCCATGAAATATATACAACTCTAAAAATTAAAATAAATAAATAATTATATAATTATAGTTCTTTTTATAGTCATCTATTAATTTATTATGCATAATTTCTCAAATTAATTTTATAATTATTTATGCATATAAATAAATATATTTCAACAATTTTAAGATTTGTGTGGACATATAAACTGTTTATAATTTGTCCTATTAATAAAAGAAAATTTTAATAAGAGTACCTGGATTTATTAATTTTAAATTATTATATGATTTTAATATACAAGAAAATAATAAAAATAAAGATATATTTATTTAATATATTCCAACAAATCTCATTACAATTTTCTTCTCAACACAAACACAACACAACTTTGGATCCCAATTTATAACTGAAAAAGCTCTTTAAAGGATGATTTAAATGAATGATGGTTTTTAAAATTTTGAAAAAGAAAAGAAGATCAAGATACAAGTTTTGACTAGTTAGGAGGATTATCATCAATGGCCTTTGGTTTTCCCCTTAGCATTTCTGAGAAGCTTCCTCTCATAATTCGCTTAAACCTAGTATCTTCAGCTGAAGGTGGTAGGGGAGAAACCTTTGAATTCTCAATTGGTTCAATGGCTGATGATGGATCTGCTGTTTCCTTTCTATTTGTACTACTATTAGTACTACTACCAAGAATTCCTCCCTCCCCGAATAGACTGGTCATGGATGACGCAAGCCCTATATGAGCCCCCATCACTTTGCTAATCGTGTCAAAAGTTCCTCCTGATCTTTCCTTTGCTATGATCTCCAGCGCTTCTTTGTGCACTGGATCAATTGCATCAGGATCTTTCAACAAGTTCTGGATTGCTGGTAGCAAAAAATCTCTTACACTGTTTGCAGGAATGTCTACACACAAATTGGAGCTTTGTTAGTAAAAAAAACACAAAACAAAACATAATGTGATTGATTGATTGCATAATTGGAATTACAGTTCTGAAGTAGAAAGGGTAGAAGTGAAACTCATTCGATTCCAATTGAAACAATGAAACCAAACATTTTTATTGCTTTGATTAGAGAAAACATCAACAAAATACTAATCATAAATATCATCCTTTGCAAGAGAGGAGTAAATGAATGAACTTTTAAAAAGTAAATTAAAGGAAGTACCTGTGGCATCAAGAGCTCGGATAGATTCACAAAATGCATTAGCTCGGGCACGCCTACGCGTAATATCAGTCACAGGAAGTTGTGCATTTGAAAGCTGAAAGATCTTGGATAATAAATGTAGAAACAAGTTAAGGATGAAAATGCAACTAACTGACTATATACAAGACATATACAGAAAAGAAATCAATCAGCACTTTTTTTAAAGTAAATCAATCGTATGAAAAAACAAGAATGAAAAGAAAAAAATAGTTAATTTGGGTTGTGTGATCCAAGGCCTTGTTTCTTATCCTATAATACCAAATTACCTTATATATATTTTTATAATACCTAAATACAAAAGATATTTTAGTCGATTAACCGAAATAATTCACTTTTTAATGATACTCAGTATTAATTTAAGAAGGAAATAGTTAAGGATATAATCTCTAAGTCTGTCTGTGCTGTTTGGTATAGCCACCACCAATGAACGGACCACTACAATAGCAGCTTCATGTGATCCATCTTCAAGAAAAGCATCCATTTGCACACGTATTTTATCCACAATCTGAGAAAAGGTAGAATATTTGGTTATACACCAATAATGGTCACATTATAGGGTTCTTAGGATAAATGATGCACATACCACATCATTTCTAAAATGCTGCGCCACAGCTCCAAATGCATCAATACTAGCATATTTAACATTCAAATTTGGGTCAGAGCCAAGGGTGACAAGAGCAGGTAAAACCTGAGCAGAAGCCACTTTAGAATCAACACAAGGCACCTGTAACAACAACAACAAAGTAAGGAAATAATGACGTAAGAAAAACTGCACAAACTAAATTGGAAATCATGATTGCAGTATAATAATCAAAACAAGCTTACAATGACTTTCAGAAGATTAGCAGCACTGATTTTCATATCTATGTTGGAGCTCAAAACCATCTCCCACAAAATATTGAAAATCATGTTATGATGTTCTTCAAATGTGCTGCATGAGGTTGAGAGATGTGGTTAAATAACGCAGTTAAAAAAAGTGAAAAATGCAGAATCATGTTTTGAAACAAGGACCAACCAAAGGAAGCGAACAGAATTAAAAATCTCATCTAGGTGCTTTGTTTCTTGACCATCTTGCATTGTTCTCTCTACCAACAAATTTCTCAGGTACTCTGTAAGTTGTTCACGCTGATTTGGAGATCCTAAAACACCAGCCAACAACAGTGGGAGGACACACAAAGTTGCAAGTCTCTCAGACACAGATGTTTTTGGCCTTAAACCTGTCGCATAAAAGTAACCAATCACCTTAAAGTTACGGATAAAACAGAACTGGTAAAAACAGGAAGCCATCCCTACCTTTAACCCTTGGCTGGATTTTAGATGGGAAAAATGTAAAGTCAGCATCACCACCCACTGCCACTAAGAATACTGGTAGTGTGAAGCATACCATATACTCATCGCCAAAATGTTCAGATATTGCCAACAAAATCTGTTAGAAAGAAAAGATTAGCAACAAATCCTGTAGAGTTGCTCATGTTCACTATGAGCTGTTTGATCTTTTTTTTGTGAAGTAATCTGATTGTTTTGGGAAAAAAACTCTTGTTTGATGAAAAAAAGGATATTTGGGTTAAATGACTAAGATATCCTTAGGGTAAAAATAAAGGATCATTTAGTATTTGGTTGATGATTTGAATGATGAAGTGATTGATAAATGGGATAACCCTACATCAAACATAACAAAAAAAAAAACAGAATAAAAAATTGAAGACAAGAATTATATGCAGATAACCAGAAGGAAAAAATAAACTAATGACAAGAACTAAGTTAGAATCTACGAAAAACACCTTTACTAAACGAGTTCTTAGGCTATCTTCCTTCTGAGGTAACAAGGAGGCAAGTTGAATGAGAGCAGGAAAGCAGTCAATATGCAGCCATTCAAATGCTGGCCATTCTGCATGTTCCCTGAACGAAATGTAGAATATAGTGGTAAACAAACAGGCATGAGTCACAAGATCACCTTATCAGGAAGTAATATAGAATGAAAGGTAGGCCAAGTGAACATTACCTGGCATATAATTGTATCAAGGACTTGGTAAAGATTCTCCTGTTATTTTCTGAACTGTTAGGGAATGGGCACGTCTCAATTGTTCTTCGCTTCAAAAAAGGAAGCAGCTCCAATAGTAATCTTAAGAGGACATCAAGATTCCACCGTTCTCTTTCACCTAAAACTCGGAGACATGACTCAAGGGAACCCTCAACCCCTGAAAGAGGTGGACAACGCTGGAAAGAAATAGAAGTGGAGCAAAAATTGTTATAATGAAGGTTAATAATCTTATGCAAATTATCGTTAAGAATGTAATATACCTGAGTAGAGCCCAAAATATGAGAGAGTAGAACTCTTAATACATGGTCCAATTTATTTCCCCAATTAAGTAAAGCAGGCACCAATTGTTTGATTGTAGCTTCCACTACTACCCCTGAAGGATCACATACCAACTGAAACATAATCTCCTCTACCTATAACAAATCAAAAGAGAGATTGAAGAATGTCTCATCTATTTTTGTCATAACTCATCATATTATGATCAGGGGAAACATTATGTTCCCTAGACCATGTAGCTTACATTATAGGCCATCCTGTCAAGTCAGAATTCTTCTCCATGATAGCCTCGAAGGATATTTTAATGAGGCTGACCTTGAAATATTTGTCCACGTTTGGAAACAGTGGAAGAAGCAAAGCAAGGTTAAGAGCAGCAGCCTCACGAACAACTGTTGCCGAATCCTCAATGAGTTGCTGCATGATGGATAAGATGAGAGAATCTCGAATTTCAGGCCGCACGTATTCTGCAAGCTCTCCACATGATTGAGCAACTAACAGCCTCCGCTCCTCGTATGTGTGATTTATCTGCGCACACAAACAGAAAACAGAAATACAATATCAGGAAGTTAACATAAAATCTCTCTCTCTCTCTCTCTCTATATATATATATATATATTAGTTTACCTGCTCCCAGCACTGTGGAAGCAATTCTGTTTCTGTTCTCATTTCTCCAACATTCTTGGCAAGAGTCACACAAGCCTGTCATATTAGAAGAGTATTTAACACAATTATTTGATTGAAATTTTAGTATAGTAAGACATGAGCATTGCCATTACCCACAGACTTACATCCATTATAATCCTTCTCTGTTGTTCATCAGGACGTTTGATTAAGTTGAACAATGTGTGGGTCAAAGAATCTCTTGTGTGGCTTTCAGGATGACGCTCTATAGCACACATGATAAGAGGAAGAAGCTCCTACAAGCAGGTATTATCCATCATGAATCATACAAAAAGTAGTTTATGAACCAGGAGAGACTAGGCCTCCCCCAAAAGGCAGAAACTCATTATTGCCCCTCAACTTGCATAAGATATTCAAATTAACCCTTCTACTAACTAGACTACTTCCATTTGTGCCAAATATTGGCCTCACTCACTCAATATTTCCACCGCCTATAATTTTTTAAAGAATTAATAAAATCTGGCTTTTTTGACGAAAAACTGTAAAATGGCGTGAATGATGCCAACATGGATACAATGAGAGAAAGTGGTGTTTGGTTAATGTGCTGGTGTGAGTAAGAGAAATAGTGGACAATTTAATGCCAGGTAAGTTTTCAAGATGTCCATGGCAATATTCACGGCAGTTTAATGTTTTCCGTAATAAAAAGAAGCGATTTGTCAAGCTTGGAGGGCGGGTGGCAACATCTAGTGCAAATTGAGGTCCCAATCTATCACAAATGGAATTAGAAGGTTGATACGAATATCTTGTGCAAGTTAAGGGCAAATATGAGTTTTCCCCCCAAAAGATAGTATACCTCACGATGGTTGATCAAGACATATGGAACAATCTTGGGCAATGCATCAGATAGTATTTGAATTGTTCTCAAACCCTGAGGAGTTAGATATCATAGATATTAAGGAGACAAGTTCTGACACATTAATGACATTAATGGAAGTCATTTGGTTATGTACCATTTTCTGGGAAATTAGTTTCCCATCAAAGCTATCTTGTTTTGAAACTCGACCATTCTCTTCCAATGCTGGTAGTTCCTTGTAATCAAACACCTGGTCAGACTTCACTATGGAACCATTACCATGGGTGGGACTCACTGTTATCCCCCCAGGAATTTGATCAGGTATATCTGAGGTGCCACCATCAACATGTATCTGATCGGCTGAAATAGGAGTATCCGCAAAATCTGGACTATCAAGTCCTTTGTCAGATGAAGATTTTATAATTATGCTCATGTTTGACTGCAAAACTTCATTAGCTTTTTCAGTAATCTCTTGTTCACCACCCGTAGACCTTGGAATCTCCAGAGGAACAGATTGTGTAGCCTTTAAAGTCTCTATTTGTTTATGTAGCAAATTTATTTCTTCCTTGTAGCTTTCCACGGTTCGAGTTTCAGCATGATCATTATCAATAGTAACTAACTTTTGCGTTAAACGAGATCCTTCAATGTGCATCTTAAGTGACGTGATCTCGGCTCTGCAGTCATTGAGGTCCTTACTTTGTAATTTCAGTGACTGCTTAAGTTCATGAACCTGGGAAAAGAACAAAGCCAGTGGAATTTACAAGTAAGCACATAAAAATCAATATGACTTAAGAGCTTTCTTATGTGTTGTGGACTGTGGGGTAGGAAAAGCTACCAGTTTCTCCTTCTCCTTGATATCCTTCTGCAAAGCTTCTAAGGATTTGTTTAGCGTCAAAACTTGAGCATCAGCGACATCTTTGTTTTTCTGCAAGGACTTCATGTCATTCTGGACCTTTTCACTTTCTTTTACCAAACGCTCATTTTCTCTAAGCATTGAAACTTTTTCCTGCAAACAAATGTACACGCAAAGTCATTGAACTTCATGTATAGGCCAACTTATTCAATATCTCTGGGATAAATTATTGCATAAAGTTTTGTAGTATATCTATCACAGAAGACAAGAAATACATGAAAATATACCTTTGAACAAAAAGATTACAAATTTGGAACAGTTCTATAGCGTGAAAATACATCATCCTAGGTTTAATAAAAAGATGTTTTAATCCAGTCTCAAGGGAAAAATTAAGCAGCTCTATAATATCACTGGATTCACGAAGAACAACTTGCCTAGCTCAGGGGTGTTTGAGGAAGTACCTCAGCAGCCTCTGAAGTGGATGAAAGATATTGATAGTAATAATGGCGCAAAGCATCTGTACAGTATGCAGAAGACTTCTGCCAATCATCTAGGTTTTGGTCAGTAACCTGCATAAAATATGGGGAAGTTAATAACTTGAGATAATATCTTTAATTCTTCTTGTAGCTGTTTTCCCAAAAAACTCTAGAGTAGCTGTGAAAAATATGTAAAATATATCACATGGAAGATTAACTATACATGTTAAGGCTATTAAAATATTTCTTAAATTAAATTTAGAGGGTAATCAAAATCAAAATGACTATAATACCTATTCTTTAACTTGATTGATGTGATTAGAATATCAGTAAATGTTTTTTCGTGTTCTTTCATTCTTTCCATAACATAGTACAAAGTACCTCTTCATAAAATGTCATTGCAGTAAGGCGGTATCCAGCTAAAAGCAAATACTCCTTCACAGCACAATTAAGATCCCGTCGCTCGTTGTCCTTCAGAGCACCCAAGTCAAATGAAGAGGCTGCTTTCTTATGCTGTTGAGATTCCACCCCAGGATGTGCAGATATATCTGTCTTAACCCCTGAAAAGTAAGTATCAGCAAAAGAACTTCCACAACTTAGTGGGTGTGCAAGCACAAAAAAAAACTATTCCTAAAGAGATTAGAGTGAAGGGATACTAGAACTGATGATTTATGCATTAACTTTTCAAATATGCAACAATCTCGTATAGACATATATTGGTAGAAATGACAGCTAGAAGGCCACATTTTCTTATATCTGAAGAGATGTTGGGATATCTACCATTAAATTCATCAGAAGTTGGTTTGGATATCTTCTCCAATTCAGCTTTCAACTTCAGTATGTCTTCCCGGGCTAAGCGAAGCTCGTACTCACTGAGTGCAAATTTCTCTACTATCTCTTCCTTTTCTTCCAGCAAGCTCTGGGGGTCAGCAACTGGTTCCATTAATAAATAGCAAGACCATGAAAATCAGCCATATGTAAGTCCAAAAGGAGCTAAAAGATATTATATGCAAAATATGATAATTTAATTCCATTGCAAGAAGTAGATCTAGAACACAACCATTGGAAAATACCATTATTCCATCTGAATACAAAATTGGCAAACTGATGTTGAACCTAAGAATTTACTTCCATAGGGGAGGAGGTACTCAAGGGTTCAAACTTAACATTGTTAAAGAAAAGGGTTGATGAAAAGATTCAATATCAGTGATGAACATGTTTCTACAAAGCACAATTTATCTCATTTAGGTAAATAAAGGCTCATCCCATAATGGTTATTCTTCAAAAAGTTCAACCCTGCTCAGATAAACATATCACCGTGAATCTGATAAAGGTGGGAGGAAACATCAAACTTTAGACATGCCCATGATTTATAAGTGAAGGGGATACCTCGGAGGGAATTCAAGCGGGAGATCTGATCAGGTGGAAACTGAGAAGAATCCAAGAATAACTCTTTAAGGCGAATCGCCTGCGCATCACGGCCATCATCGAGAAGTTCATGTAGAAGCTCAAAAGCTGTAAGTAGATAATTCTCTTCCAAAAGGAAATTCACCACACAATTGCACAACGACGATCTATCCACGTCCATTTCTCAGTGAACCATCTTACTTACTCATGTTCAAACAAAGAGAGTTCTAAGATTACAATGGCTGAAATCGAAAGATCGTAATTGCTAAGTGAATAACAGTGTTTCAGTACTCTTAATGATCGATCGGATCTGTCGAGATTCCCCGAAAATGAAACAAGTCGACAAGAGAGTGAAAGTTCGTGAAGAATAGAATAAGAAAACGCATTACAGTCAGCTTAATTTCTGTATTGAAAGGAGATATGATCAGATGTGGGCGGTTTTACGTACTCTTGATATTTTTTCCCGTGATTCTCATCCGTTCAATACTGTGGAACCTACAGCTGCTGACGATTGGCGTCGGATGCACGTTAGATATTTGCGTTGGGGTTAAGCCATGTGGGTTGTAGTTAAGCTTGAAAGATGACAACTTGATGCGGTCGGCGATAATTCTCACAAGTCAACCCTCTCTCCCTCCATCTTCTTCATGGTTGGTTAGCACCCACATTACATATTTATTAAATTTCAAATTAATATTAAGTAACCACAAATAAATAATATATATATATATTTATATATATAAATCAGGTAAATCCCTAACTACCTCCCTACTTCATTTAAATTTGTCTGTTCGAGAATTATGGTTAACTAGCATCACGAATAATGATATAAAAATTGAAAATATTTAACATTTTATATGTATATATATAATTAAAAAATTGAACTTATATTGTTAAAACGTCTCGTGTTAATCAAATTTTGTGTTAAATTTAAAATATAAAGTCTTATTAGCTTAAATGGTTAAAGGGTTGTGTTTATTTTGTTAGGTTGTAAATTCGACACATACATATAATATTTTTTATTTTATTTTTAATCGTTTTAAATTTATGAGCGGGTCAATCCACAATCCGACCCAAGTATCCATGGACACTTTAAAAACTAACATCATTATATATGTATAGATTAGTTAATTAAAAAGTTAAATTATATTGTTAAAATGTCTCGCGTTCATCAAATTTGGTGTTAAATTTAAAATATAAAGTTTTATTAGTTTAATTACTTAAAAGTTGTACTTGTTTTGTTAGGTTGTAAGTTCAAAACATATATATAACGTTTTTAATTTTATTTTTAACCGTTTTAAGTTTATGTGCAAGTAAACCCACAATTCAACCCAAGTATTAATTTACTCTCACATATATATCCAAATTAACCACAACTCTCGACCCGGCAATCCGGACACTTTAAAAATTAAGCATCAATATATATATATATATATATATATATATATATATATATATATATATATATATATATATATATATATATATATATTAGTTAGTTAAAAAATTGAACCTACATTGTTAAAACGTCTCGCGTTCATCAAATTTGGTATTGAATTTAAAATATAGAGTCTTATTAGCCTAGTTGGTTAAAGAGTTGTACTTGTTTTATTAGGTTGCAAATTTGAAACATACTTATAGCATTTTTAATTTTAATTTTAACCGTTTTAAATTTATGGGCGGGTCAACCCACAATCCGACTCAAGTATTAATGAACACTTTAAAAATTAAGCATCATTATATATGTATAGATTAGTTAGTTAAAAAGTTGAACTTATACTGTTAAAATGTCCCACGTTTATCAAATTTGGTGTTGAATTTAAAATATAAAGTCTTATTAACCTAGTTGGTTAAAAGTTTGTACTTATTTTGTTAGGTTGTAAGTTTGAAACATAAATATAGCATTTTTAGTTTTATTTTTAACCGTTTTAAGTTTATGGCAGGTCAATCCACAATCCGACCAATGTATCATCTCACATATATATTCAAATTAACCACATCTCTCGACTCGACAATCTGGACACTTTAAAAATTAAGCATCATTATATATATATATATTTGGATATATATGAGAGCAATGGATCTTTAGGTCGGATCGTGAGTTGACCCGTCCTTAAACTTAAAATGGTTAAAAAAAATAAAAATAAATGATACATGTGTTTCAAACTTATAACCTAATAAAGTACAACCATTTAACCAACTAAATTAATAAAACTTTATATTTTAAATTCTACACAAAATTTAATAAACGCGTGACATTCATACCAATATAATATATATAATACTTTGCTTATTTTTTTAGCCTCGAATCTTTTCATCTTTGGAAGTTAAGCGATTTTTCTAGTCCTCGCGATTTTCTAGTTTTAGTGTTTAACATCTCTAAACAAAAGAAAGTGCTCTTTTAAAACCAACTATTTTATAAAAAAAATTTATAAACTTTAGAAATATGAAAACAGTTTAAAATTTCGTATGTCGGCGTGTTTTCACATGCATTCATGGGTGCGAATATCAAAATATTTTTGTTTAGACATACCATTACATCCCAACATTACATCCAAACTGACTACCCTATAACCAAATCTTATTTAACCCAACATTTTATATTGTTAGAAAGAGCAAAATAATAAGGAAATTTGACGAAATAAAACTTATAATAGAGTTGTTTCCAAAAATAATAGGGGATTAAATTTTGCAAAATTGACCTTTTGTCCCTGGTAAAAGACCAATATACCCCCTAGCAAAAATCTCCTTATTCTCTTTTCCCCTTTCTCTCTTATTCTCCCTTAGGGCGCAACGAGGCAACGAGGGGACCGCAACGAGTTGTCCAAGCTAACGTTGAACTTAACACCCGAAGAAACGTATACTTCTTCTACTTCCCCTCCCGACGTCTTCTATCCCCCATCCGCCGAACTGTAGCCCCCGACGACTCCATCAAGCTACATCTTCAACGAATGTTGATGGGTAAGTTTGATATTGAGTGTATTGAGTTATCAGTTTGAGTATATTGAGTGTTATCAATTGGAATCACATTGTGCATTTTGCGCAGGCGCGAGTGCATATTGCGCAGGAAAAAATGCACTTTGTGCAAGCGCAAGATGCAATTTTGTGAATTTTTATCAAACTTCTAGTATACTTCCACTCACTTTTATGAATTTTTATCAATTGCATATGACAATATGTTTGTGAGTGTTTTTGTCCTCTTTCATGGAGAGTGGAAAATTGATGATGGTGGTGTTAGTTCTTTTGTCTCAAGTTCATGTCATGGTGTGAATCTACCCTAAATGCTACATATGTCAAATTAGATGACATTGTCTATGATGCTTTTGGTGTGGACAAATTAAGATATGATTTAGTGGTCAAAGTCAAGTATAATGTGGTTATAATGAATGCTCTTCCTCATGTTATCAAGCGAGATATCGATGTGGCGTTCTATTTAAAAGAAATTTCGACTTCACTACCCTACTGTGTGTCTCTTTAGTAGAGAGGTCACTACCTCCAACTCAAGAAAGCAAAATACCAAGAAGTGTGGTTCCAGGATGTAATCGTGATGTATTCCCGATATTTGACCAGGAAAATGACATATTTGAGCAACAAAATGTCTTTCCAAGTAAAAATGACATATGTGAGCAACAAGATGTCTTCCCAAGTTAAAATGATATATTGTTAAACCATGCAGAAGGAGTACAAGCCCAATGTTTGTGTCTGGGTGTTAATACAAGAGTAGGTCCCCTACCAGGAAAACATTCACCCCGGGAACCAAGCACTTCCCATACCAAGAAAGCATTCAGCCATACTAAGTGGCTTGGTTCATATGAACCACTTGAGGTTGAAACACCTGCTCAATTAACCATTGAAAATGTATTGGAAGTGGGTAAGTTTTTCTATAACAAAAAAGAAATTCAATTGAGGTTGCATAGACATGCGATGTCTAGTCATTTTGTCCTCAAAGTGGATAAGTCAAAAATAGATCTTTGGTTTGTGAAATGTCTGACTGAGAACTGCAAGTGGAGATTGCGTGCTACAAAAAGAAAATTCTCAGAGATGTTTGAGATTCGAAAATTTGTAAAAGAACACACATGCTCAATTTTGACGAGACAAGAGGATGTGAGGCAAGCACCATCATAGGTAATTGGGAAGTGCATCAAACGTAAGTACATGGACTATCACCATGACCATATTCCTAAGAAAGTAATGGAAGACATACATACAAGTTATGGGTTAACTCTGACATATAATAATGTTTGGAGGTCCAGGAAAAGACATTAATGGCAGTGCGAGGACTGTGGAGGATTCCTATGGTAAATTGTCATCATACTTGTTCATGTTGCAGAAGAATAACCTAGGTACCATAACTGACATCCAGACGAATGAGCAAGGCCACTTCAGGTATATGTTCATGTCCATAGGCCTCTCAATTAGGGGTTTTATAAGTCGTTGTCTTCCTGTATTGTGCATCGATGTTAGTTTTCTTAAGCACAAGGTTGTAGGTCAACTATTGGTTCCGATAATATTGGATGCGAATGAGCAGCTATATCTCGTTGCATTGGCGTCGTTGATTCGAAGAATAATAACTCCTGGACATATTTAATGCAATAACTAAGAGTGGCAATTGGATTAGTCCTAGATCTCGTCTTCGTATTCGATAGACACCCAAGTATTGTCAATGTCTTGTCGCGGTTTTTCCAGAAGCACATCACGGTGCATGCATATACCACATCACGGTGCATGCACATACCACATCAAAATGAATATTGTGGCTAAATTTAAAACTGATAACCCACAGGGGAGAAGAAGAGGAGAAAGAAGGATACCAACGGTCGGGGGAGAAAGAAGAGAAATGAAATGAAGGAAGGGAAGGGAAATAAGAGATATTTTATTTAGGGGTATATTGGTCTTTTTCCAAGGGCAAAAGGTTAATTTTGCAAAATTTATTTCCCCTGTTATTTTTGAAAATAACCCTGATTATTTCGTCAAATTTCCCAAATAATATATTCAAACAAAATAAGCAAGAGATGAATCGTTTTTGCTCTTAAAAATTATTATTGACCATTTTTTCCAATCGATTTTCATTATTAATTTCGTGACCTCATTTCGAATATTTTACACTTGGCCACGTTTAAACTTTGATCTTTATTAGTTATAAAATTTATTTCAGATATTTAACCATCCTTCCACTTTCATATAAATATAAATGTTTATAATTGTTTCAATTTTTTTTAAAACGAGATTAAAACATTAATCTTTATAGTATATTATGAACACTTTAACGATTATACTACATAAAATTTGTTAGATTATATTTATAATTTTAGGTATCAATATATAATTGATATTATAAGCATGAAGATTTGACATACCCTAATTTATAAATAATATTATTAATTTATAATAATATTTTAAAAAAATTAATTTAAAATAACCTAAAAAAGAGATTAAAAATTAAACTAGGGTTAATTATTATGATAATTAAACCATAATTTGAAAAATTAAATAAAAATCAAAAAATAATTTGATAATAATTATTTTATGTATGAATATATAATTGATATTATAAGCATGAAGATTTGACATACCCTAATTTATAAATAATATTATTAATTTATAATAATATTTAAAAATTTAAAATTTAAAATAACTTAAAAAAGAGATTAAAAATCAAACTAGGGTTAATTATTATGATAATTAAACCCTAATTTAAAAAATTAAATAAAAATCAAAAAATAATTTGATAATAATATTTTATGTATGAATATATAATTGATATTATAAGCATAAAGATTTGATATACCCTAATTTATAATAATATTTAAAAATTTAAAATAACCTAAAAAAGAGATTAAAAATCAAACTATGGTTAATTATTATGATAATTAAACCCTAATTTGAAAAATTAAATAAAAATTAAAATATAATTTGAGGTTAAAATATTGTATTTATTTTACCCAAATCAAACCTAAAGAGGGTTAAAAATATTTAATTATAATTAAACATAAATTAAGTATAATTTATAGCTTAAAATAATTAAATAAATACCCCCAAAATACCCAAAAATAAAATAATTGATCATAATTTTTATTATGTTGTCAAAAATATTTTTGTGTATTAAATTGGTAAAGAAAAACACAAGAAAGGGTTATGTTAGGATCGGTGTTGACAATATAGACGGGGTCTTACTATTGTTAACAACTTACAACTTTTGATTCGATAATAATCATGTGAAGGATTAAGATATGTTTCTATTTTTTGCAAATCTTCACAAACTCTTAAAACGGATTTAAGTGAGGAACTGTTTGTTGGATTTGAAACTTCAGACAAATGAATGCAGTCAACAGAAAGTAAAGAACACAAGGAGTTTTATAGATGTTCGGAGATAAAACTCCTACATCACCCCTTCTTCCACAACCGAAAGGATATCCACTAAAGGCTTTGATTGGTATATAACTCACTGAACTAGCTAACTCTCTATTGAACAGAACACTCACTGTTCAACTTACAACACTGAGATTTCTCATAAAAAAGACAGTATACAATTATAATATGATCACGGCTAGACAGTAAGTATTTGCTCTTTAAGATTTAAAGAGATTGAATAAACAGATAGCAGGAGCAAGTGAATCTTCGTAAGTGTTTTACTTGTTGAGACTAACTGACTGACGCTTAGACTGTTGTCCTTGGTCTTCTATTTATAGTTAAGATGCACTAACGATCGAATCTTTTTTTTGGACGCGTGACATTTGTTTGTTGGACGGCCGTCTATAGTACGAGAGTACAACAAACTCTAATCATTGCAATCGTGGCCGTACATAATAGGTAGTGCGTCGAATATCCTTTGATATTGTTTTGTACTGGTGAGGTACGTGGCAGTTTTTCATACGTTGTTAGAGTTGAGTGAGTTTGTGGTTAGACGGATGCTACCTTTAGAAGGCTACTAAAGTAAGGAATCAGACGTTCACTTTAGACCGCGTCTAAAGGAGTTAGACGTCGTCTAACTACGCATACCTTTAGATCACGTCTAAAGGAGTTAGACCTCGTCTAACTGTACTTCCTTTTAGACCGCGTCTAAAGGAGTTAGACATCGTCTAACTACGCTTCCCTTTAGACCGCGTCTAAAGGAGTTAGACCTCGTCTAACTGCGCTTCCCTTTAGACCGCGTCTAAAGGAGTTAGACCTCGTCTAACTACGCTTCTGTGTAGACCATGTTTAAAGGAGTTAGGCCTCGTCTAACTGCCCTTCCCTTTAGACCACGTCTAAAGGAGTTAGACCTCGTTTAACTACGCTTCCCTTTAGGCCGCGTCTAAAGGAGTTAGACCTCGTCTAACTGCGCTTCCCTTTAGACCGTGTCTAAAGGAGTTAGACATCGCCTAACTGCGCTTCCCTTTAGACCGCGTCTAAAGGAGTTAGACATCGTCTAACTGCGCTTCCCTTTAGACCGCGTCTAAAGTAGATAGACTTCGTCTAACTACGCTTCCCTTTAGACCGCGTCTAACTGCGTTTCCCTTTAGACCGCATCTAAAGGAGTTAGACATCGTCTAACTATGATTTCCTTTAGACCGCGTCTAAAGGTGTTAGACTTAGTCTAACTGCGCTTCCCTTTAAGCCGCGTCTAAAGGAGTTAGACCTCGTCTAATTGCGCTTCCCTTTAGACCGCAACTAAAGGAGCAAGACGTCTATAGACCACGTCTGAAGTAGCATATTCCTTTAGATTTGTGCCTACACAAAACAAATTACCAACTTAGTTGTATTGTTTTGCAGTATCAAAATAGGCTCTTCATAAATAAATAAATAAATTTTATGTTATAAAATAATTATTTTTAAATAGTTATTTATTTATTTTTAAAATATATATTTATATATAAAAATTAAAATAAATTGTTTTTAATTATATAATTTTAAAAATTATATTTTATTTAAATTATATTATATTATATTTTTAATATATATTTATAAATAAATAAATATACCATAAGTTTAATCAATATTATTATTCAATTAAAATATCATATATTTAATAAATAAGTATTTAATAATAAATATTATTGTTTACGTAATTAAAATTTAAATCATAAGTATAAATAATAATGTTAAGTTTTCTAATATTTATATATTTATGAATACTTTTAAAATTATATAATTTATTTATTTTTAAACTAATATATATATATATATAATTTAATGTAAATTTTATTTATTATATATAATAATATAAGAAAATTAGAGAATGTATAAAAAATATAAAAATGTTTTATTTATTAATATTGTTAGATTATAAATTCATAAATATTTGTAAGATTATATAGTTTATAAATAATTCATTTAAATTATATAATTTAAAATTAAAAATAAAAATATATAAATTATAATACAATATAATATCAAGTATATAAACATGTACCTTTTAAAAATTAATCCCTATTAATTAAATATTAAAATATAATATATATATATATATATTTATATTTAAACAAATAATATATATATATATATATTTAATTAACTTTTTTTAATAAATATAAGTAATTTATCAAAATAATATATAATAAAGATATAAATAAAAATTATATATTATTACATAATTATTAAATTATAAATTAATAAATATTTTTTAAAAATTATATAATTGTTTTTATATATTTTAATTGTTTTTGAAAATAAAAAACAAACAAAAATAAACTTTTTATTTTCTAAAATTTTTAAATACATATAATTTATAATAAATTATTTTTAATTTTATAATTTTTACTTAAAAAAATAATATTAATATGTATAAAATTATATATATAACATATATTTTTATTATTATTATATTAGTATGTATTTTATTAGATTTAATTTTAAATATATAGATAATTAATAATGAAATTTTAAATATGTTTATTATATATTTATTAATTTATAATTTTAGAAAATTAATATTAAAATTATATATATATTATAATATATATAAATTGTAATTTAATATATTAATAGTGATATATATTATTTTGCATGTTTTTGATGATACTGTAGTCAAATTAGATTAAATGTTATATATATATATATATATATATATATATATATATATATATATATATATATATTTATAAATATATATATATATATATATATTTATAAATATACATATTTGGTTAATTAAATATTTAATTAATAATTTTAAAATAAATATAATAATATTATAATAAATAAATAATTTTAAAATCATATAAAATATTAAAATATTATTTTATTTTTTATATTTTAACTTAGAATTATATTAATTGAACTAATTTTTTTTAAACATCTAATTTATATTATATATATTAAAATTTATAATAGAATAATTAAAATTATTAATAATTAATATATAATATTTAAATTTATAAGACTTTGATTAAATATTTTAAAATAAAAATGATATATTTAAACTTATTAATTAATAAATATAAGAAACACAATATACTTTATAAAATTCAATAAAATATCAATTATCCCAAAAATATTTTATCTCATTTTTTGTTATATTTATTATATATTAATATATTATATATAAAACAAAATTAAAAAATGTATAAAATTACATTAATATTTTATTTATTAATATTTTTAAAATTATATAATTGATAAATAATATATTTTAATTTATTATAACGCGTAAAAATATTAAATACAATTTTTAATATAAAATTATATATTATTACAAACAAATACTTTAGAAAAATAAAAAATACATGTTAATATATTTTTGTTTAATTATTAAATTATAAATAAATAAATATTTTTTATAATTATATAATTACATTTATATATTTTAGTATTATGAAAAAAGAAATAAAAAAAATATCTTTTATATTTTCTAAATTTTGAACTATATATAATTCAAAATAAATTATATAATTTTTACAAATAAAAATATATATTTATATATATATATATATATTAAATTATATAAATAACATTTATTTATTTTTTATTTTATTAATATGTATTTTATTATATTCAAGTTTAAATATGTATAATTAATAATAAAATTATATTTTTTTTTGTTTATTATTTATTTATTTATAATTTTTTACAATAATATTATAAATATATAAATATTATGTAATATATAAAATAATAATTATGTTTTAAAATTATATAATTATACATAATTTATTTTAAATTTATATTTTCAAATTTTAAAAATTAAAAATAAATAAAATATTTAAGTTTATTACCTACTATATTTAAAATATAACAAAATACAAAAAATTATAATATAATATATTGTTAATCAAATATAACACATATATAATAATTCAAAATTCACATATTAAATTAATAACTTTTTAAAAATATTATTAATTTAAACTATATACATTAAAATTTATAATATAAATAAATATAGTTATTTATAATTAATGTATAATATATAATAAATGTATAGCTTTTATTAAATATTTTAAAATAAAAATATATATCATTACATCAAACTAATTTTAGATAAAAATTAAATATATATTAATAAAATATATATATATATATTAATAAAAAAATTAAATTATAAATTAATAAATATTATGTTTAATAATAAATAAAACGGAATTTTATATTTGTTTATATATTTATAAATTTTGAATTATATATAAATCAACCAACAAATAGAAAACAAAGAGCTTATTATAAAATTAATTTCTTTATATAAAATTAATTTTAAAAAATATAAAATATATATCAATATATTTTTTATATAATTTTAATTAAAAGAATAATAAAAAAAAATTAATTATTAAATTATAAATTAATAAATCTTTTTTTGAAAATAATAAACAAAAATAAACTTTTATAGTTATTTATGTTTCTAAAATTATGAAATATATATAGATATATACTTTCAAATAAATTATTTTTATTTATATAATTTTACAAAATAAAAAATATATATAAGTAACTTTTATTTATTTTTTATTCGATTTTATTATATTAGTATGTATTTATTTATATATTTTTTAATTTAAAATATATATTAATATTAAATATTTATTTTTTTATAATTTTAGAAAATATCATATTAAAAAATTATATATGTTATGTAATATATAAATTAATAATTTATAAATAATGTATTTAAAATATATTTTATATTTTATATATTTAAATTTATTACATCATATATTTTTTTAATTAAAATATTAAATAATTAATAATTAATAAATAGTAAATAATATTAATATATAAAAAATTATATGAGTGACTTCTTTATTTTTGTTTGATTTTAATATATTATTATTTTTTATACTTTATAAATTTTTTATTTTTATATAATTTAAAAATAGTATACAAAATTGTTTAATATTATATATAAACTATATTTAAAATATACATGTTATTATTTAAATATATTATATAAATTAATTATTATTTTTATAAAATTTGTTCATTTGCATGAAAATGTTAATTGTTCATTTGCATGAAGATGCAATAGTGTTAAAAAAGTTTTATTGATTTGCAATAGTATTGGTTCATATTTATATTTTCATTTGCATTTGCAGTTCTAAATTTATTAAAATATTTAGTCACGTTTAAAAAAATCAAATATTTGATTTGAGTATATTTAATAAAACTGAAAATTATGTTACAATTTTATATATTTTTTATTTTTTATTTAAAAAATATCAACTTTTATTAAAAAAATACAAAATGTGTTTAAACATGGAAATTTGACGAAATGACCTTGAAGATAGGGTTATTTGACCTAATGGTCACTTGATAATTTTATTTGCTCTCGTGGTCACTTTATTTTTTTGGATGAAATTACCCTCTTCGCATAACGCGAAGGAATTCGTGTTTCGCGAAGTGGATTAGGGTTTTATATAAATATTCAAATTTGTCATTTCATTCCTTTCCTTTCTCTCTCTTCTCTCTCTTTGCTCTTGTTCGACGGCGGCAAAGGCTACGGCGACGGCGGCTACGACTAGTGCAACGTCGGAAAACATCAAAGATAAGAAAACCCTAACACCCTAACTCTGAATTGATGTTCATCACACTGTTCTTATTTCTATTATTTTCATTTCAAACAATTTATGTTGTTCTTAATCAAACTCTAACCTAAATCAATTTAATTTGTTCTTATTGTTCATATTGGTTCATATTTTTGTTCATCTTATTGTTCATATTTGTCGATGATGATATTTGCAGATCATATGGGTTCCGTTTCAGGGAAGATTCACTTCGCGTTTCGCTAAGGCACATCGCGTTAAGCGAAGCGGCACAGTTGGCACGCGAAACGGCACGGTCAGCACGCGAAGCAGCACGGTCGGAACGCGAAGCGACACGGTCAGCACGCGAAGCAGCACGGTCGGAACGCGAAGCGACACGGTCGGCACGTGAAGCGGCACGATCATCACGCGAAGGCATATCGCGTTACGCGAAGCGGCACAGAGTTGTACTTAGATTTGTGTAAAATACCAAATTCTATTCCTATTGTTTTTCAGCTGAATGAAGAATGATTTTCTTTGTTTTGTTTGATTAAAGAATCTGTTATATGCTCATATTCAGGCCTATTTGTCTGTCTTGCGTTATTAGTTAAGTTTTTAACTATGGTTGAGACTTTTGCTAATGTTTACTTAGTATTTAAGGGCTTTAATTTGAATAGATTTAGGGTTATGTTGAATATTATGAACAATGTATCCTCAACTCTATCAATTTTTTATCTACTATGTTTCGTCTCAGTCTATAGGTGTAAATCTCAATCGATTTGAGATTAACTTTAAATAAACTCATTTAAGAATCTATAACTTATAGTAATTAAGGTTATTTGAAAACAACAATGCTTCTAAATTGCTCAAAAAATAATTGTCACAAAGAACTAAATTTAAGATAATCCAACAATTGATAATCATCCACTAAAACTAGTGAAAAAGATACAATAGGTTTATTATTAATCACCTTAAATAGTTGTCTTTCTAGGCAATCTTACAACATCAAAAGATGCAAAGAACATTAAACAACGAAAATAGCCAACAAAATCCGAGTCAGAAGGTAAAACAAAACGCTCAAGGGATGGCCCTTCGCTACAAGAGATGACCCTTCGCGTGTCGATCGTGCCGTTTCGCGTAATGCGATGTGTTTTCGCGTGATGATCGTGTCGTTTCGCGTGACGACTGTGCCGTTTCGCGTGCCGACCGTGCCTTTTCGCGTGCCAACTATGTGCTTTCGCGTAACGCGATGTGCCTTCGCGAAATATCTTAGCGAAACACGAAGTAAAACTTCTCTAAAATGGAACCCATATGATCTGCAAATATCATCATCGACAAAAATGAACAATAAGATGAACAAAATTATGAACCAATATGAACAATAAGAACAAATTAAATTGATTAAAGGTTAGAGTTTAATTAAGAACAACATAAATCGTTTGAAATGAAGAAAATAGAAATAACAACAGTATGATGAACATCGATTCAGGGTTAGGGTGTTAGAGTTTTCTTATCTTTGATGTTTTCCGACGTCGCCCTACCTGTAGCCGTCGTCGCCGTAGCTTTCGCCGCCGCCGTCGAACACGAGCAGAGAGAGAGAAGAGAGAGGAAGGAAATGAATGAAATGTAATTTTTTGAGTATTTATATAAAACCATAATCCACTTCGCGAAACGCAAAGTCTATTCGCTTTACGCGAAGAGGGTAATTTCGTCCAAAAAAATAAAAGTGACCACGAGAGCAAATAAATTTATCAAGTGACCACCAGGTCAAATAACCCTATCTTCAGGGTTATTTCGTCAAATTTCCCTTTAAACATTACAAAACAAAATGTATTTAAACATTACAAATGGAGAGAAAAAAAAATAATAAATAAGAAAAACAAAACAATAAATAAGAAAACAACATAATAATTTTATATTTCAATAAAATTGAAAAATTATCATCATTTACAAGCCGACATTTTTCAAATTAAAACGAATGCGTGTAACATTAATTTTTGAGACGATCATACCTATAATTTTTCCCTTAAAAATACTTTTTTTATTTCTTTTCAGATCGTCACCACATTATGATAATTATTGGTTTTTAAGCATCCACGATGTTGTTAATAGAACTTCATTCAATTTATTTGACTCAGAAGTCGGTGATTAAGAAGGTTTTGTAGAATAGTCCACGTACTCTTAGTAATGTCGCAATAAAAAAGAATAGGTTAATAATTATTCACTTTCAAACAAATTGAATTTGTTAGACTTATAAAAAAATTAATGTAGGATAAATCAGATGAAGATATTTAAATTTTAACATTTGTGTAAGCTGATTTTTTAAAATATGAACTCATATAATGAAAGTATTAAAAGTATTTGATCCATATAACAAAATTAAGTTGATTAAATGATGTTGCAATAATATTATTGAGTTAACTTATTATTAATTTATTAAATAAAGTAAAAATTTATAGTTTAATTTTTTAACTTAACCTTGTTTGATGAAGGGTTATTAAGAGTTAATCCAAGAGATTGTTTGATCTTGGATTTTTTTCAAAACACCGTTTTATATATATATATATATAAAATTGTTTGTTATTTGAGATCGATTAGGATGAATTATTAAAATGTATTTTTATATTTAAAATTTAAGTTTAATGAAAGTAAAATCAGAAATATTTTTATATTTTAATTTATGATTTAATTAGTTGAATTATATGACGGAGGAAATCTATGTCCTCATTTATACTATAAAATATAAAATTATTATGATGATAAAATTATATTTTTATATAATATTGTAATTTCATAATATTATAAAGAAATAATTTTATTGTTTTTTATAAAATATAAAAAATAAATAATTATAATTATAATATTATATATTTAGGTGGTCGTGATTATAAGTCTTTCTAAAAACAAAAATAATAAAAATAAACTAATTGTGTTTATTTGATACAAAAATCATCTCCGACAGTAAGAGATGGTAATGAAGACTTATACCTGTGGGTATAGATAATCAAGTTCAAATATTTTAAAATGGATTCGGGTCGGACATCTGGAGGGAAAATATACTATTGGGTTGGAGTTTGGATGGGAGGGGAGTATGCTAAACCTAAATCCAATACCCAACTTTATTAATATTAAAAATAACATTTTTTTATCCTTACAATATACACACTAAATACATCATTTATTTTGTTCATTCATTCCAACTCTAATTTTTTAATTTTCCAACTCTCATTAATCATTATTCTTCATCATCAATTTCTTTTAATAACAAATTTTTTTTTCTTTTTCTTCAAACATTACTAAAAAAAATTATTTACAAGTAAATAAGTAATTAAGTATGTTACGTCTCCTTATCTTTTGAACCTTCAATGTTATTTTTATGACGGGAATTGGGTACCTCGATGAATCGGGGATGATGATAGAAATAGAGATACCCATCGAATCGGAGTTGGGTGCTGAAATGAAAATCGAGTTCGAGAATAAATAATTCACTGCCAAACGGATAGGGTACCCATTGTCATCCCTCTTAATCAACTATCTATCAAATCGGAAAAACTTAACATAAAATAATTGTAATTCTTAATTAAAAGGTCCCCTCCACAAACACACCGGTGAATGAACTAATTAAGAAAAATTACAAAATTTACCATTTAAAAAGGAAAATAACTGATTAACACAAATTTATTGGACTATTTACATATATGATTGTATAACTTTCAGTAATCTTGTACTACAATGATACACCTTCGTACTATACACGATAGGCCAAATACATATTTACAATTATATCAACACAAAAAACAAAACACAGATAATTTACATTCCAAGATCAAATAGCTAAATCTCAGACTTCCTGCAAAACTTGTTTCTCCTATAAATTGTCATCAAATCCCATAATTCTCTACATCTGTAAGTTGGCTATCTTATGCTGAACGTATTCTGCATTCATCTGCCTCGACCCGATTGTGCCTTGATGATTGACTGCATAATATTGTGGAAGCAATGGACCCGAAGGTTGAGACTTGTACATAGTAGTACTGTACAAGAGATCATCCTCGTCATTATTTTCACAAACATTGGTAGCAGTAGCAGCAGCAGCAGCTTTAGAAGCTGCTGCAGCAATTGGATGGGATGCCATTTCCGATACATTAACTGACGGTTGCACATTTTGACTAGAAGGCATATGAAAGTGTGATGCTGCGGAACCAGCAGCAACAGGCAAGTAGACTTTAGCGGATAGTTCAGTGGGTATAATGGCTGATCCAACTTCTTTGTAAGTGAAAGAAGGAGAAAGAACGGTGGCATGTGGATGGTGTTGTATAGAAGAACCAGATTGAGAAGGGTTTGTTGTGTCTACTAAACTGCATTGCATAGGTACATTGTAAACTTGAGTTGTTGATAAGTATAGGGGATGTTGGTTTTGTTGTTGTTGGTGTTGTTGTTGTTGTGGGGATATGGCTGAATAGTAAACAGGATAGAATGGGCCAGATGGATATTGAGATACCAAAGAAGGGCTTGCAGAGATGTAACGAATCTCTTGCTGCTGACATCGTGTCTGAGTTTGTGTTTGTGTTTGTGTTTGTGTTTGATCTGGTTGTAGGTTAGGACATGAAGAAGGAGTTGAAGGATCCTTGGGTGTTTGAACCCAATATTGAGCTTCATGCATTCCTGCTGATTCACAAGAACTTGGGAAAACTAGGGTTCCCATTGATTGATGTATAGGATCATGATAAGTAGGAGATTGAGTGTGGGTTAATATACTTGCAATGCTGCTGCTGCTCTCACTGACAAATATGATGACATTCAGTTTTTCTAAACAGTAATAATGCAGTCACAATCGTATTAATTAATGCATAGAAGTAATACCTATCAAATGATCCAGGAGATGGAGATTTAATCTTGTAATCAGCCGAATGAAACCCAGTTTCCTCAGTATGGATATCATTCAAACCCATATTTGGATTCGAAGCCGAAGATCCATTTGAACCAATAGAAGAACTTGTCTCTAACACCATTGTTTCCGGCACCGAAGCAAGATCAGAACAATGTTTAGCCTCACAGACACAACCAGGAGAAGAAACATCCGAACCCGATCCACTATTAACACCAGATTCAACAGATTTCCCTCTCTGCGTAATGCTGACACTCCTCAAGGCGTCAATGAACCATGCCTCAGCCTTCTGATCGGTAACAGTTTCGCTAGGAAACAGGAACAATCGGATACGAGAATGATTGGGTGAGGCCGCGAGGCGATCTTGTTCCTCGATCATAATTTGGAGATCATCATCATTGGTTACGGATATGAGTGCGTCTAGATCTCCGTCTGGAAGGAGATATTTGAGGAGGAATGAACGATTGTTGTAATAGACTTTGGAGAGATGAGATGTAAGATAGGATAGCGATGCACCTATGGTACGTCGATCGATGCCGACGATGTGAGTCTCGCCACCGGAATAGACGAGGGATTTGTCGTGAGGACGGGGGATAATGTGGCCACCATAGCTGCAGAGAAGACGGAGCTTGAAACTTGAAGCTGGATGTAACGAATCGGCGGTGGAGATCGGAGACGAATCCATTGCGGTGGTATCAGAAAGGAGATGGGACATTTCTCAGAAAGAGATAGGAGGGAGCGCGCGCGCGCGCTAAAGGCTCTGCCTTTTGATTACCCAGCGCCGCTAGTTAATTGTGCGGTAATAAATTTCATACCAAAAAGATACATTTTCGGTTTCATAATGCATACTATATTCGTTTTTTACGGTTTACCTATCGTTGTAAAAGTAGTTAATCAGAGGTAGAGAAAGAGCATTTTTTTTTTTAAAAAGAAAGAATTATGACTCAAAGGTACATGCATTTAAAAAAATCAAATATAATAATAAATACATGGGAATAAACGGGAGACCACCGTTAATTGACATTCTTGAAACATGCATGTGCGGGTCGGTGCCTACACTAACTAAAGAACATTATCTCATCATAAATCGGCTAACTAGATGTCATTCTCCTGTCCATTAACTATATCATTTCTTTGCAATTCATTTCATATTTATATTCATGGTATATAAAGAAGTGTACTCTATGAAAAATAATAAATTTAACGAAAAAATCAGAAAAAATAAGTCTACAAATCAACGTAGCATGTCAAGTGGGTAGGAGAGAGAATTTTCTAAAAATGTCCCGAAACACGTGAATAGGAGAGGAAAATTAAAATATCTCAAAACGCTCATTTCGGGACAAAAAAAATAGTCCCGAAATGAACGTTTTCGAGACGTAAGGACAACCTGTCAGACCACGTCGGATTCGTGGACTTGCTTTCGTTCATTTTTTTATTATTTTTTGGTTGAGTTTATCATCCCTCTAATATATAGTCTATTAATTCATTTCAATTAATTAAAGAAGTTCATTCTATTCCAATTTAATCAACAAGTAGTAGTTAGTTGAGAATTTTAATGTGTTCAAAATAAGGAATCTCTTTTTTATGACCCATAACCATAATAAGATCGAGCTAGCTAGGCTTACAGAAAATAAAACAAATTAGATGACCTAGGTGTTCGCAAGCCTTTCGGATACAACTAATCATCGCAGTTGAATATATAGTCCGCAAATATATTCAACTAATTTAACTAGACTACTGATGAAACTTTAGGACTTCAGGAATACGAGGGATATCTACATTTTGTTACGGCTAGAAAAATCTAGTTATATCTACCTTTTGTTACGGCTAGAAGAATCTAGTTAATGTGTACTCCTTTTACCATCATATGTGTAGTAGTATTTCATCACATCTCTTTAGAATCCAGATTTAATTGGATTGCACTAACTCACTTTGGATAAGAAAAAGGAAAAGCACGTGTATCATCTATCTACCAGTATCACCTCCCAGTCTCATGGAGTCAATAATATTATTTATAACGGTTAGTCCACCACAACAACTTCTACACACTTCTATCTATCATATATATATAAACACCACCCTCTCCTGTCCTGCAACATAATTCATTCTCAGCATATACAAACACCATTATCATTCTCATCGAGAATCCATCCATCCATCCTCAACATTATTAATCATGACTCACCATGGCCATGGCAATAATCCTCCCCCACCAGGTCCGCCACCTCCGGGACCTGATCACCACCACCATCCCCCACCACCTGGCCCAAATCATGGGCCACCTCCTCCAGGCCCGGGTGGTCCGCCTCCTCCAGGCCCGGGTGGTCCGCCTCCTCACGGCCATCACGGTCCTCACGGCCATCACCCACCTCCACCTTAATATATAAACAACAACAACTTTTTCTTGGAAGGCTACCGTACTACTATGTTTTATGAATAATGCTACATGCATATGACCATCTCTAATTAAGTCAGTCTACTTATTGTGTATTATTATAATAATTAAAGAATAAATGGATATCAGGGTTCTTAACTTTTATCCATACACTTCTAGAATCTAAATTATTGTACCTACATATCACTCTTTATGTAATTAATATATGCTTGTTCCTATTATTATCATTATTAATGATGAATCTATGAATATTATAAAAGAGATCATTAAGTTCTAGTTTGAATATATGCACTAATTGCATCTAGCAAATCATGATCCACAGATGAAATTAGTGATCAGTAATGATTCCATTTCCTTATATACAATACAATCCCCCTATATATGATGATCATTATTCATTAACAAACTGAAATGCCCTGTAAAGAGTTAGTTCAGGGTATTCAAAATCTCATGAACCCTCATTGTAAAAGTACTTTCTAGAACCAAAACAAGAACCTGCAGAATTGTTACTATGTAGTTCTCTTATTCCTATGTATATTCACTTTCAGTTGTAACAAGAATGGAAATAGGCTATATAGATTTCATCTATTTTGTAAGGAATGACATATTGAGCGTACTTGTTGTATGGATGGAGGAGGAGCAAGAACAGGTGAAGTGACAATTTCCCGGGTCATCAAATCCCTTTTGGAGTGATGACAAGATCAATCGATCCCATTCAATTTGATAGGAGCATATATGACGACAGCAAGATCAGTTAGTATATCTCTTCGGAGCTGATCAACTTTCACAGTGACAGGAGGATCCTTTATTAGCTTTTCATCATCATATTCATTGTTCAAGAAGTAGCCGCGATGATAAAAGATCTGGCGTTGATAGGAACACTGCAGGATTATCGCGGAAGAGCCAATCTTATCTACTTCAGGAATCAGATTCGGATCAGGAGCTTTAGCCTGTTTAATGCAAGTTACAAAAACTGATCATCATTCGGTATTAATTAATTGCTAGCTTTCAATTGAACTAACTAGACCAGTTACCTCCAAAATGAATTTGTAAATCCCAACTGGAATAGGCCCTTCAAAAACAACATTCTCTAAGCACTGGTCAGCACCGTCATTTTCAGGAAATCCTACATAAATGACTCTCCATTCTAGATCTGCCAAAGGAAATATCTCCATATAATTCTAAATCAATTAATGAATTCCCAAATATTTCAGATTGTGTGTGTAGCGGAATGAATCCATTCAATACATGTAAAAATTCATCTGGACTAAATAATCTGAATGTAAATCTAGGCATTGGAAGTATTAAACTACTTTTAGAGAAGTAAACCCTAGAGTTGAGCGAATCGAACTATGAAATGGATCCAGAGAAAAAAAGGAAGAAATACAGAGAGAGAGGATGAGATTTACCATGTTGAACAGTAGCGTAGCACTCGAATGCGATAGAGAACTGAAATGGATGGAGAAACGGTGCAGGATTGTCCAAGACAGCTACGTTCGTGACAGTGACTGGAGGATTATACAGAACACCGTCGATTGGATCATCCTCTGGAACAATATCAGGCATGATTAATTCCTGAAGGAGCAGATCAGAATCCTCTTGGTAGATAGATCGTTCAAACCAAAGTTCAGAGAAGCAGTTAGTTACCAGTGCAGCTAAGCAATAACAGAGATTTAAAGAAGCGATTACTTTCCCGCTTCACATGTTTTATATAGGTGTATAACAGGTTACTCAATTTGGCGGGAAAAGCGGTTACCAATATTTGTTTATGACTACTAATAATATATATATTAGGTCTAATTTTTGTTCGAGATTCGAATTTAAATATTTTTTTATCAAAATGAATTTGGAATTTTGAATTGATTTGTGTTATATTATCTTTAACTATCAAAAATTTAGTTAGTTGATGAACCGTTTGTAGCTCCATCATTTATCAATGTATCATTTTTATTTTTAAATTAATTTGTTACGTTTTAAAATAAAATGATATTTAGAGACGTTTCTAGCGTATTTTTTTAAATCGAATATTATTTTCGAGATTTACGTATTTTAATTTTGGTAAGTTAGTTTGAAGGACTGGAAAAATATATAATCTAACGAAAGATTTGAGAAAAATTGAATAGAGATAAATTTTGTATTTGTATTTAATTATTAAATAATTTTGTAACGTCATAACCTTGTCTACGATTTACCAATTTAGTAAGAATTTTTATTGAGATATACGTGTTGAAAACTGCCGAATACAGTTTAAATGCTATGTTTTTTTTTCGTCATTGCAAGTCAATCTATTGGATAATGCGAGTCGGAACCTAACTTTTTTGACAATGATAACAAAATTAGTTAAAATCTTTAGTATAACTTTCAAAATATTATTTAAAATATAACAATTTTAAATTTATGACCTTAAAATTTTAAATTTATAAACTATTAATGTTACAATTAATAATAAATTTTAAACATATATATATACTGTATATACAAATTTTTAAAAAATAATGTTATTTATTCAAATAATAAACTCTTAACTAATTTATTAATTAATATATATAACTTTTTTTTTAAGCTGAATTTTGACTATGAACAAGAAACAATAAGAAAACTGGGATAAACCCCTATAAATAAATTTAAACTATTAAAATACAAAGCTTCAAAAATCAAAGTAGCTTACCTCAAACTTAATAATTAAGAAAATACAAGAATTGTGTATAAAACTGAACCTGATGACACAACAAAATTGCAAAATTTGGTCTTAATTTAACAGAACTGAGCCTATCTTCTTCCTAACCAAAACTTATCCCTATTTTTGTCCCTTTGCTCTTAAAGGGAATAAACCAGGTCAATGTCTTCTCTTCTTACCCGAAGATTTTGAGCCAGAAAATTCTTCCTTGTTCTTTCTCTTCCCGTCCTTGTGACCCTCTTTCTTCTTCCCTCCCTTATCAGTATTCACCCTACTCGATTTCACGCTTAACAATCCACTTGAACTTATCTTCAAGCCGTCACTTTCAAGAGCCTTCTCCAAGTCAGCTTCCCTGTCCAAGATCCCATACTGCTGGAGTAACTCAGGATCCATTAACTTGGCTTTCATTTCATCCTGTTTGGATCTCAAAATCAGTAAATTATATTGTTTTCAGATAATTCAAATTGAAAGTTATAAGAGGATATCGGACCTCGACTTTCTGGGCACCTTCATTGAGGTCTTCATCAAGTGAAACAGGATGAGGCTCCATCACGACCTGAAAATTATAAAACAAATCAATTATTATAACTAAAATATCCAAAAAAAAACTCAATTTCTAGAAGATTCAGGAAACTAAGAGCTAAAACAGATATGTTTCTTGTAAGGGGAAGAATATAGTGTTGGTATGTTAAATTAGATACTTAAGATGTTGCTTACCTCTTTCAATCGCGGGAAGGTTTTACCAATCTCCTTGGATGCAACTTCATGGAGGTACTTGTAGAATTTCTTTATGACTTTAATGAACAATGACAATATTTGTTGCCTCTCCAACTTCATTCCTCCCTGTGCAAGTGAGGAATACAGATAAGAATTGGGATTTTTTTTCAAATTAATCAAGAAATTACAACTTCTACCTTTGAAAACACAACAGTTTATAAATAAATAAACATGGATTCATTAAATTATAAGAAGTTTAAGTTTTGATTGATTAGAAAAGAGAATGTTTTTAGGGTTTGCAAGATAATTTATGTTTAGCATAACTATTCAATCATCACTACTTAAAAGATGACAAACTGACCTCAATGTGAGTTATGTTTTGAAACTGCAATCCGATGGATAATAATACTGAGGCCTGGGCATATGATATTGTAACCGGAAGTTTCTCACTGAAATATTGCTGTGAAAGGATTGGTACAAGATCCAGAATCTGCAAAATGACTCAAACATGTTAAACTCACAAGTAATATAAACAGAAAACCCATTTGCACCAACTATTTTTGGTAGTGTATGTTAATCTAGGTAATGTTTAGTAGATATGGTAATGGCTGTAATACCACAAGAAATGAACTAAATGCAATACCACAATATACGAGAAATTCAAGAACGTGCCATTACTCAAGGTGGAGTATGAAACAAACCCCAGACTTTGTTACTTTGCATGGACTTGGAATTGACACTTTAAAAATGTTGTTTGGCTAGCTCGGTTGCATGAATATAGGTTTTAGTGTTCAAATTCACTTTATTTGAAAAATGTAACTAGTGATAGTTTCTTTAATCAACATTGATTTCTTTTCTTTATTGATAAAAGGTTCATCCTTTTCTTGAAAAAAAAGTTAAGATACCGGAAACTACAGCAAAATAATTTACCTTGTTTATGCAGTAAGTTTCTCACGCCTACATGAGTTATTTCCATATATTTAAGTCCCTTTATAATTAATATGCAAGGATTGTATATGAGGTCACATGTGCATACACTTATTAGCATGAAAAAATAACATTTTCTTGTACATGCCAGTTTTCTTTATATTGTTTTTTTTCGTATTCACTTGCTCCATTATTCAAATTAAGAGCAGCATAAAGGGCTCGATGATATCCATGGCACTCAAAACTCCGAAGGGGTAAATATCAATGAGAGAACTCACCATATGAAAATCAGCTAGATTGTTTGTATAAGATTCTAGTCTCTTCATATCATATGGTGTCAAAATTTCTGTAAGTGGAGTCGAGCAACCATCTGAGAGGTTGGATGGCTGCTCAGTGAAGTTGATTTTAGGGTCAAGAATGCTGCAGAGTTGAAACAAGAGAAAATTAGTACAGAGGAAAATATAATGGAATATGGGATCTAAGTATTTTCATACCTTAGTGCAAGCTTGTATTCCATAGTACGGAAATTAAAACCCAAGAGCCGCATAAACCGTTGCCTAAAATCTGAAAAACAGACTCTAATGTCAGCTTAAACTAAGAGCAACCAGACAGGACAAGGAAAAATGAATTAAGATAAAATAATTTTACAGTTCACCTTGGTAAAATGGAGTGTAAAAGCCCAATGGCCCTGAGCCAGCTACATCATTGTTGTTCAGTGGTTTCAGTACCATACATGTATGCTCACCAGTCACAGTATTCTGTCCAATTAAAAAAATTGTGTTATCTATGTAACAAACACATCAATAGAAATCCAAGGAAAATAATAGTGTCGATACTTACAGGAATTTGTCCAATGTAGAATGGTAAAAATTTGTGTCTACTCCAAAAGCGGAACAAGTCTAGTGTAAGACCAAATGAGACGCCAATATAATGGAGCTTTTCAGGTTTCCTTTCACGGAGATGTACAAGTAGAGGTGGAAGGTTTGCACGAGGTTGCACATTTTCTTCTAGCAAGGACACCTACAAATAAATAAAAAACATCATGAAGTCAGGAATATAAAGTCAAATTGGTTTAATAAGCATCCATTCTACAACCACATCTTGAAAAGTAAACGCGCCTATTTCTTTAGACAAGGCCTGAGGACTTCTGGTCCTTTATATCTTGGTATTTAGTAATGTGACTTTCAAATAATTTACATAGCTTGAAAGACACAAATCTAATAAAATAAACAAGATCATGGCAGTAAAAGGATCCAGTTCAACTAGTTTTTCATTAGTTAGTAATTAGTTTTATGCATGAAACAGGTTATGAATTCTTTTGTTAATTTCCACAAAGAATGAAGTGGTGATGCATTAAGTTGTAATCTAAAACACTAGTTTGTACAGGTGTGTACACTCCTTGTGATTAGTGTATATTTCTGTTATCTGACCAAAGAAAATGAGTACTGGTCAAGAAAAATGAAATCAAGTATTGGTACACACCCTCTTTGCAGCTTCCAAAATTCTAACAGGGCTTGGGTGTACGACATCTTCAACTTCTACTTCAGAAATAGGAGTGACGTGTCCTTCAAAGTACCTGTAACAAAAGGATAAAAAGAAAAGTAACTGTTAAGGGCGCTAAGATTTTTTATATCTTCTTTTTACTATATCAGGTGAAAAAACAAATTATTGGTATAAAAGTAAAAGGCAGATGTGATAATTAATGGTGGGGAAGTTAAAGAAAGCTAGCAGATGTGATAATAATTAATGCCCAAATATCCATACATACTAAAACCATAAAATCCAAACAAGGAAACCAGAATAATTAGAGACCGATAATGTCAGAACTTATTGTCTTCCTAAGTGCCACAAGGAAACCAGAATAATCCAAACAACTGGCAAAGAACAATATAATTTACCTTGCCAAGAGTTCCACAGCAGCTGAACCATATCCAAGCTGCAAAATAAAATATAATTCTATTGTTTATTATCTCATAGAGAAGAAGGTATAATTAGTAACTAAGTTACAAAATTCGCAGAATACCCTCATGGCACTTGGATGGGTTGCAATGCGGACAATTCGAACACCTGAAAGACTTGGAAAAACTGTGTCTTGAAATTGTTCACAAAATTTCCATGGTATTTGGTCTCCATGAGGGGAATGACCATCGCTTAGGCTTCGCATAGCAGAGGTACGAGAGATCTTCCCTTCGAGACAGACCTATACATAAATATAAGTACATTTAACACATTTTTTACAGGAATGGTTCATTTATCTATAGGAGCTTCTCAGATATATTATTCACGCAGCAAAAGGAAGCCCCTTCAGAGTGAAAAATTAAGACAAACCTGGATGACACAAAGAATATCAGGTAAATGGTTTTTTGACTCGTCAACAGGACCTGTACAAGTTTTTATAAGCATATAACTTCATGAGCAAAAACACAAAATTCAAGCTACAGAACTAACATACCTAGTAACACAAACAAGTGGTGTGCTGGAGCGTCTGCCATTAATTGTAGATCATTTGGAGAATTTTTGTAGTGAGATGCAACATAAAGTGCCATCATTCTCTGCAACCAGAAAAAGAGAGAGTACAGCTCAAGAATAATGAAATTAATATATTTCATGAGAGTAGACATGGGAATAAAGAGATATGGCCACATAAAAAAAACTAGTAGTTTACCTGCAAGAACAACTCACTATCTTTGTGATAAGAAAATAGTGTATCCCGGTTTACATAATATAGATCACATTCACTCGGCGGAGGTAACCTAGTTGCATTAGAAGTATGTTAAGAATGAAAATAAAGAATTAAGAATTTTCAATCTTTTCCTTTTTTGAAAATCCAGGTTCTCACCTGGTGATGGCAGGAATAGAATTTGAAGCATCCAAACACAGCAGACCACTCAGCCACGATTCAATAGAATCACCTGATCCATATCTGATAGATTCACTCAATTCTATCTTCTTGAAGAGTCGGCCTATACATGATGATCGGAGACATTAGCACAATGGACAAAGAAAAGTTTAAAACCAGATAAGAATAAAGGAGAGAAAGAGATCAAAAGATTCTACTTTTCCACTTTATAAAATTGCAAACACAACTATAGGTACAAATAAATAATTAAGAATAATCACCCTAGAAGCATCAAAATACTAAAGGGGGTACACAAACACAAATAAAAAAAATTATTTCTTGGTCCCCCCTTTTTCCTCGTTTTGGAGATTAAATATGTATTATTTGATTTCTAACAAGTAGCAAATTCCCATGTGATTAATGAGCTCCAAATACAAATAGAACTTTAGGCTTAAAGGAGTATTTGCTTTAGGTGCCAAGAAAAGGTCGAAGTACCTGAAATGGAAGTTTCACCATTTTTATTTGACATCTGACTTTGCTCCTCCAATTGGTGCAGAAGTTTTAGTGACAGAGATCGACCAGTTCCTTCATAGCTTTATCAGAAAAAAGATTGACATCAAAACTATAGACTAAATAAATAAAAGAATATCTACACTACATGGAAAAATTGTGATGTAAATGAAGGCTGCATCAATAATGCACTAATTTTGTGCCAATTTTATAAATCATGTATCATACCCATTAACAGTCGATGAAAGGAAGACCAGATAAGGACCAAGCAATGACTTCACAACAGGCAATGGAATTGCAGCTGCTTCATCAACTACCAGGAGTTCAACTTGTGATAGCTTTGCATGTTCATGGGGCTGTATATACTGTAATGACAGACAAAAACATGTTTATACTTTTAAGAAAATCAGTGAATATGGAATACAAATATAAGCAGCTGATGAATTCTAGAAGGGGGAGGTTTCTGTCTGCCCAAGAAAAGGGATTCTGCACCAACCTGAATTGTCTGTCTGTGCTGCTTGTAAATATTAATTCGTACAGTCGCTTTCTTGAACTCCGAATTAGAGCTCTTCACTACATCATAATCCAAGTGCTCCTGCATGTGGAGATGGCAGACTTTATTTAAAAAGGAAACTCTAATATAGATGGTTCATGGACATTAGTTAATAAGCTGTTTTGTGAGTAATTATCAGGGAAGAGAGGTGGTATCCAGTAATAAATCTTATATAGTACCTCGTTGGCTCAAAACTAACCTAACTATTTGAAATGGAAACGAACTTAATAATTCAGAAATACTTCTAAAGGTTGTTGGTAACATGTTCAAGAGATTAAAAATGAAAATAGAAGTAAATATAGTAATGTCTCCTTTTTTCTTACAACAAATTGTGAAAAAAAATACCTTGTATTCAAGTGCATCAAACCCTTTGCATACAAAATCAAACACTGTTTTCAGATTTTCAGGGCTCGGTGCAGTAACAAAAATATTTGAATACCTACAAATGTAACCGGTAGAGTCAAGAAAAGAAGAAGAAAACTCAATTATATGCATGGAAAGAAAATTTTAAGAAGATCACCCTGCAGCAACAGCTCCTGCAATTGCTAATCCAAGTGCAGCTGACTTCCCACGGCCACGAGAAGCAAGCAAAGCAACTGTACTACGAAGTGTCTTATCTAAGATTGCATCAAGACAAGTCATTACAGCTTTTCCCTGTTTCCAAAATAAAGTAAAGATTAAACTGATAAGAGGTTCTTGATTGGGGTAACAAATGCTTGAGTATGGTAAATGTAAGAGAAAACATCACACCTGGTCCAATGTGCAACATTTCCCAATTAAAGGACCAACTGGAAATTCATTATTCAATTGCTCTTTCAGATTTTTCAAGTCCCTTTCAGAATCTAAGAACCCCTCAGAGTCCTTCCGTTGTACATATATATAAAATAAATATTATCAGTAAGCAGTTTCAGTGAAACATTCATGATCACAACTAATGTAAACATTTCAGGAGCAAGTTTCAGAAATTGATTTGTGAGAAACTTCTAGTAAATAGTTTTTCTCTGATACCTTGATTAAATATAAAATTGAGAAAAGTGTATGTTTGTAACTCAATTAACAACATAAAAGTATGAAAAGCAATGTAACAAGTTATATTTCATCTAAAAGAAACTGAAAGGCAGGCATCTTATAATTACCTCCCTCGCTGGAGCTGGTTTAATTGACTTCATATGGGAAGAAATAGGTAGAATATTTAGCTCATCATCCATAACCACACATGCCTTGCATGATGAAAGTGATAACAGAAATCGCTCATTAAAACGCCCAGCAGCCTCAGAATGAGATTCTGTCCGATATCTATCATGAACGTCCTGCATTTACAGATATTTCCATCAGAAGAAAAACTACAAACACTGGCAAAATGATAGAAAATACACTGACACTAAAAAATCGGTTACTGATGAACTATTCTTACCATAACCATTGTGCATAAACTAGTAAGTGAAGACAAGGAACGCATCAACAATAAGATTAATCCACCTCCCTCCACGGTTTCTATTGTTCTTGCAAGAAGATTTGGTGTCAATGCTTCAAAATCCTATAAAGATTTAAATGAATATTAGAGAATGGAAAAAAAAAATATCACGGGATAATAGTGACCATGAAGAGAAGGGTCAAACTATGTATGCCATGAGTAGTGATTTACCTGCAATATACACATGCCAAAAGTATTCCCCAATATTCGTTCCGAATCTTTGTACAAACAGTATGTTATCCCCGCACTTTCAACAAATAGCGAAAAAGGATCCATCTTTTCAGGATCTAATTGTCCCCTCTGCAACTTCTTTTTGATTTGCTTATCACGCTTCTTTTTGTGACTAAGAAAATGGGAAGTATGATGAGAAATTGTTTAATAGGTGTTGTTCAAGAAAATCCATAGGACAATATATATCAGAAAGAAATAAGAAGAATTATAATATGTACACCACTAGGTTTCTTTAATAAATCTCAATTGGGTATAACTGATCTTGAACAAGTCCATCATTAGGTAAAATATGTTGATAAAGAGTTTATTAAAGAGATTGAATTTCTACCTTCAAAGATATATACATTTTCCAATATAGATGGATAGAAATTTTGTGCATCAAGTAATAAAAATTTCCACTGACCAACAAGTGTCTTTTGTCTAGAAAATCTCATAACAATTATCTAGAGATGACTATTTGATGAATCCATGATTAATAATCATTTCAAAGTTCGCAGCATAGAATTCATCCACTGGTGGTAAAATTAACAAAAAAAAAAACTATAACTTAAGTTTCACAATGCTAGTTTTAATTAACCATATAAAGCACCAAAAATGTTAAAGAGGATCAAAAGCATCCAGATTGTTTTACACTAAGCAGCTTCTAATAGCCGAGAAACTGATAAATACCTGGCAAGCTCTAACTTATTCTTATAGCACCAAAGAACGGTTGGCCGTGACCTAACAACTGATTTACTGAGCATATAGTGAAGATTGACAATCTGCAGATACCAATATGAAAAAAAGTGGTCAAATTGGAATCCATTAATATATCAACAAAACTCAATGACTTGGCAATCTGTTACGTCAATTCCTATATTGGAGAGGAATATTATACACACCAAGATAGACTATGAAATATGCAGAATTTGTTCTCTCTTCCTAATTCAATAAAGGTCTATCCGCTTCACTCTCGGTCCCATTCTTAGACTATATTTTCATCATATCATCTGACATTACAAAAGTGTATTCCTTAAGAAATACCTGATCACGAGACTTGTCTCCGATAATGACAAACATGGAACGATGTCTGGATTTAACTCCATTCTCTATAAGAGTTCGAATACGCTCGTCCACCTTCTTCCTCATGATTCTATGTAGAAATTGCTGGAGATTGAAGACGACAACTTACTGTATAGTGATGATTCTAGTGAATGAAGTTCAAAGAATCAAAATGAAGTTTGAACTTTTAGGTTAGAGAATGTTAGATAATTAGGTTAGAAAATGGGCTGGCTATATTTAAAATATAGCCCATTTATAATATTTAAAAAGCCTCTTAGGTTATAACTAATAAGGCCCATTAATTTCATCTATTAAAATAAAATAAAAATTAAATGAAAGGAATGAAAAAAAATTATAAATTTTTAATTACTAACAATTTGTATTTTGTAGTAGTTAGGAATTTAAAACGGTGAAAAATAAAAATGTTACAAGTATGTTTCGAACTTTTAACCTAACAAAATCAAATACAACAACCCTTTAAACAACTAAGCTAACAACGTTTTATATTTTAAATTCAACACCAAATTTGATGAATGCATGACATTTTAAAAATATAAGTTCAACTTTTTAACTAACTAATATATATATATATATATATATATATAATAATGCTTAATTTTTAAAATGTTCGGATTGCGGGGTCGAGAGTTGTTATTAATTTGAATATATATGTGAGAGTAAATGGATACTTGGGTCGGATTGTGGGTTGACCCACCCATAAACTTAAAACAGTTAAAAATAAAATTAAAAATGTTATATGTATGTTTCGAACTTAGAACCTAACAAAATAAATATAACATTTAACCAAGTGTGATTGATATGTGGTTTGCCGAGAGATAATAGACCGGTATCAATTGAAAGTGGTTAAACAAATATAAATCAAATATTTGATTAACCAAAGTATAAGGTCACGATACTAAATATTAAAAAATATGAATCAAATATTTGATTGACAAATAGTAAGGTCACGAGATGAGATGTTCATTTGGAAAAAATATGTGAAAAAATAAGTTATTTTATCGAAGTGAATCAAATGTGGAATGATAGCGTTTTATTTTTATTTAAATATATTATTCGTGATTTATTAAAAATTTTAAACATTGAATACATATTATTATAGTTATTTTTTAATTTATTTTGTTTTTGTTTTTATCCGTATGCATCGCACGAAAATTTTCTAATTTTGTTTAAATTTAACAGCAATGAACGCACTGAGGATGATAAGATGGGCAACTAAAAGCAAGAATAGATAAGGGTAAGGAAGAAGATAGGAAAAAGAATGAAGTGGGTAAGGGTACAAGCTGGCCCTACTAACGTTGATCATATTGGTCATGTTCAGGGCACCGGTCCTAGGGATTTTGTTTTCTCAAGAATAGGTCCTGTTCAAAACGTCAGTCCTGTTCAGGGTATTGGTCCTGATAAAGTTGGACATAGACACACCGGTCCTAGAGCTTCTCAGAAAGCTATTGTTCCTATCCATATTGACAATATTAAGCCTGGTCCTAGACTTGCTGATCATGAAACTACTCAAGCTACCGGACTTTCTACTATCGGTCCTGATGAAAAATGTGCAACCATTGCTGATCCCGGCTATAATGGTCCTGATACTGACACAAGTCCTATTATTGTGGATGATACTATTGTTGGTCCTAACTCCACTGGTCCCAATACTGATCAAAGAACTGGTCTTGATGTAACTATATGTCCTGGTTCCAAAGTTTCTGGAATTCAAAGATCTATGGGACGGGGAAATACTTGGCTCATATGAAATAATCAAAAATGGGTCTGAAGGCACTCCAATAGGTCGTGAGTCCACTCTTCACAGTTCTAGGAATGCAAGCAGGAACCGAAAAAACAATGACATCAAAATTCGAAATGACCTGATCCTTGGGCTCAAAGCCACCTTTCGAAATGATGAATAGGAGAATCTTGGAACAAGTCATAAAGAAGCTCTTGAGAATGGACTGGGAAATCTTGGGTTTTGTGAAATAAAAAGATCAAGTGCAGAAGAAGACAATTTGGTCTTGAATAAGGCAGTGAGTCTTAGTTCTGAAGTAGGGCGAATTAAAATCGATAACAGACATGAATCTAGTAGTGAAGAGGTTCAAAGTCAGAAAAGACCTACTAAAGTAGAACAAGATGAAAATCGAAGACAAAGCAGAAAGATCCTGGATTCAGAAGCCACTAACTCTATCACGGGAGAAGATGAGATCTACATGAGACAACCCTCACTCAATGGCAATAGTATTCCATGTAATCAAACTGTAGCCATTGAGGATAGCGAGGCAAGTGATGCTTATGATTTCTCTAATGAAGAGGTCCAGGATAGTCTGGAAAGTCAGGAACCCAACACTTATATTCATTCATGAATATAGTGACATGGAACATAAGAGGACTCAATGACCCTCTAAAATACAAAGAAATCAGGAGGATCATTGAGAATCAGAAGATCACTATTATGGGTATTCTTGAGACAAAAGTCAAAAGTCGGAACATTGAGAAGGTTAGCAAACTGTGTATTGATAGTAGCTGGGAAATATTCACAACTCAAATGATAAAACGGGTAGAATCTAGGTTATTTGGGATAACAAAGTTGTTGAGATCAGGACTCTCTTTTCGAATGATCAAGCAATCCTGGTGGAAGTCAAAGAGAGAATCATAAGAATCGTGTTTAATCTTGCTATTGTCTATGGTAGCAACTCAAGCACTGACAAAAGACTCCTCTGGAATTGTCTCAGAAACTGGATCGGTATTGATAAATCTTGGGTTGTCCTCGGTGATTACAACGTAACTAGAAACGAATCTGATCGTAGCCCAGAATTTGAAATAACTCGGGATATGTTTGACTTTAATGACTGCATCAGAGATATGAGTTATATCGAGCCTACCAATTCTGGGAACTTCTTCACTTGGTCTTCTACGAGAGGGAATGAACAAATTAGAAAAAGTAGAATTGACAGATGTCTGGTAAATGAGAACTAGATTAACCAATTTCCGAGAAGTCAACTTCATGTTCTGAATCCGGGTATATCTAATCACTGTCCGATTAAATTATTCTGGGAAAAGGAAGAATAGTTCAAAAGGCCCTTTAAGTTTTTCAATTTCTGGATGGATAATGATAAATTCAAGGGTATTCTCGAAAGCGTATGGTCTACAGATGTTAGAGGTTCCAACATGTACAGGGTTTCTGAGAAGCTTAAGCTCTTAATAATCATCTCCAAAGCTTTGACAAGAAGAAGTTCAGCAATATCTCCAATATAGTTCTAGCTGCTAGAGAAGAACTGGAAGAGGTTCAGAAAAAGTTATTAAGGGATGACAGTGATGAACAACTCAATGAAACAGAAAGATATGCGCTTGAAAACTTCAGGAAGCTGAGTCTACTTGAAGAGAATTTTGTTAGACAGAAATCAAGACAGAGCTTACTCTCGTTGGATGACAAAAACACAACTTTCTTCTACAGAAAATGCAAGGCTAGAAATATGAGAAACAATGTGTACAGGCTGAAGAATGATGATGGTGAATATGTTCAGGGTCAAAAGGGTGTACAAGATCTGACTATCGATTTCTATAAGCAGCTTATGAGTACAAGAAAGTAGCATCAAAGTAACCTGAATACCTTGTATCAGATTATTGATAGAAATTTTTTTACAGAAGATAGTCGCGAGTTGATAAGGGTGGTCACGAAGGTTGAGGTTAAAGAAGTTTTGTTTAGTATTGATGGGAATAAAAGTCCGGGTCCTAATGGGTTTAATGCACAGTTCTTCAAAGACAATTGGTCGGTTGTGGGTAAAGATGTTACTGATGGGGTTTTAAATTTTTTCAAAAACAGGAAGATGTTAAAGCAATGGAATACAGCGGTTCTAACCTTGATCCCGAAAACTGTGGTACCTGAGAAAGTACAAGATTTCAGACCAATTTTTGTTGCAATGTGATTTATAAAATTATTTCTAAAATTATTTCCAAACGTTTTAAAAATGTAATAGGAAAAATAATAAATCTTAACCAATCTGCATTCATCCCCGGTATGACAATCTCTCATAATATTCTTCTCATGCAGAGCCTATTAAAAGGCTATGGGAAAAGAAAATATCCTCGAGAGTGGCTTTCAAAATAGATATCAAGAAAGCTTTCGACTTTGTTAGATGGGAAGTCATTCAAGACTTTCTGGTTGTTTCTACTTTTCCTATGATTTTTATCGATTGGATTATGCAATGCATTTCATTATCCTGCTTTGTTATTAGCGTTAATGGAGTCCACGGAAGTTATTTCAAGGGTGAAAACGGGGTAAGGCAAGGGGACACCCTCTCTTCTTATCTTTTCGTAGCTATCATGACGATCTTTGAGAGCATCTTCGCGATGTTCCGAAAGAATCGTCCATACATCTTTCACTCATTCTGTGAGGTAGAGGAGGTAACACATTTATGCTTTGCTGACGATTTGTTCATTCTAGCGCACACAGACGTTGATTCCATTAAAACTATTAGGGTTGCACTAACGTTCTTTTCTGAGGTAACAGGTTTAACTATTAATGAAAGCAAAAGTGTGGCATTTTATGGAGGCGTGAAAGACGAAACAAAGTAGGACATATTCAACGTCATGGGCATCAAGGAAGGCAACTTTCCCATAAGGTACTTAGGAATTTCGTTAACTGCGAAGTAGATCGATATCTCACACTGTAAGTCACTAATTGAAAAGGTAAAAAACACAATATCTGGTTGGGCAGCGAAAAAACTTTCTTATGCAGGGAGGATCGAATTTATCAAAACCGTGGTTATGGGCATAGTTGGCTACTGGGCGCAGCAAATGGTCTTTCCGAAGAGGTAATGAAGGAACTCGACACGCTGATGAGAAACTTTATCTAGAGTAGTAGTGGAAGAGGAAGAAAGAAAGTCAAATGGACCACTCTCTGCAAACCGAAGGACGAGGGAGGCATCAACTTGAAGAACTGTATCGAGTGGAACAAGGCTTTAACCTTCAAGCATCTGTGGGCTTTGGAGCGCAATCAGGAGTCATTATGGATCAAATGGGTGCATACGAGATTTATGAAACACAAAACCAGCATTTGGGTCTGCAAAATTCAAGAAGGTATGAACTGGTATTTGAAAAAGATTCTTAAACTAAGAAGCAATATTGCAGATCTTTATGACATCCGACTAGGAGACGGGAAAGGCACTCTATTCTGGCACGACCCCTGGTTCGAAAACTAGTCTATCATCGACAAGGAGGAGTTTCAAAATACACGTATTAGAAGGGACTGCGCAAAAGCGAAAATCAGAGACATCAAAGACGGGAATTGGAACTTGCTCTTGAGAAGAATTCCGTAAGGAAAGAGGATACTTGATCATATAAGTAACATACAACTACTCGACAGACCGGATATTCATGAATGAAAAGCTGAGGACAATGGGAAGCTGGTATTGAAGAAAATATGAAAGGTAATCCGGGAAAAGCACCGAAAGTAGAATGGGTTCCTCTTGTATGATCAACGAAGATTATCCTTTGACACCAGTTCATCCTATGGCTCGCCTTCTGGGAAAGACTCAACACTCGTGATCGTATCAGCAAGTATATGAGCATCCCGGACGCGAGTTGTCTTTTATGCATAGGAAATGAAGAAATCATAGATCACTTATTCGGGAGTTGTTGTATTGCTTCGGAGCTTTGGGACAGATTCTATAAAAGCCTGTAGCTGATTAGTTTCCTGAACGTATGGAATGAAATCAAAGAAGCAGCATTACTCAAAGCCAAAGGAAATAGATTTGCAACAAGCGTGTTCAAGTGCAACTTTGGAGTAGTGGTGTATAACATTTGGCAAGAACGGAATGCAATGGTATATGGAAGAACTCACAGGAGCGTGACGAGTTATGGAAAGACATTATATCGAATTGCAGCGCCCTCGCGAGAATGTGGAGAGAAATTCCAAGCACGGAGCATAACTAGAGTTTACCGTTTTTTAAACTCACTAGAATTGAAAACATTATAAACAGACGATTCATTTACGTTTTTAGCTTTTGTTTAGATTGTTACGACTTCAAAATCATCTCAGGCCTGTCTAGAATGATCTCTTAAATTCGTGGTTTTTTTTCCCGTTTTTTGGAATTTTTAATGAAATGACGTTAAGTCGTTTTTCAAAAAAAAATGTGTTTAATCAAAATTATACAATTAATGTTGTTTGATGTGACAAATGTTTTATTGTAATAGATTTTTAATTTAAAAATCTAGCTAAGACATTTATTCTTCTAAAAAATATTTTTGATACTTTATGTAACTTAATTGATTTTTAATAATAATATTTTTTTCCAACAAAAAGTTGTTAATATATAAAATAATAGAAAAAAATAATATAAAAATAATTTCACATATTCATTCTAACTTTCAAAATTGTCCTTGGAAAAAACATCCTTAATAAAGTCACAAAAACAAAAATATAAAACTAGATATTAGTTGTTTCCTAAATAAGATAGTTGTTTTGAAAATATGAAACAATTGTCAAAAGTAAGTTATTTTACATTTATTTTTTTCTCAGTAGCTAAATAATGTTATATTGGTTTTTTTCTTTTTTCAGGGAGAAAGTTATGTAATTAATAAAATGTTTCATTGTAATATATTCTGGATAATTTTGTTATTGGATAGGTCAGTTCACCAACTTTAATAAATTCAATCATTTTTTTCGATAATAATACTCTATAACTAATGTAAGAGAAATTTATATATATAAAATTTGAGTTCAATCTTAAACTCTTAGTTTAGAAGAGTTTAGCTAGCCTATTAGATGTAAACAGAGTTGGCCCTGGGCACGGACTAGGGCAGCCCACTCCTCAGAACAACCCATTTATTAAAATAAAGAAGCCCATTTATTAAAATAAAGAAGAAATTTTTAGTATTTTTTAAATATAAATAGATCTAGCTTAGTGATTTAGGATGTAATTTTTTTATATATATCTGGTCATTAGTTCTAACCTCACCACAAGTTTTTTTTTAACTGTCAAAATTGACGTTTTTTTTAGGCTAGGGCAGCCCAAAACTCGGGGTCGGCACTGGATGTAAACTCTTAAATTAATTAAGTTTGATTTTAAATTTAAGGTAAATTTTTTACGAGTTTATAAATAATTATAATTTTATATTTATATATAATTTAAAAGAAATACTTATTATTTATTTAAATGAATGAATTTGTATAATTAATTTTATAAATATTAGTTTTTTTAGTGTTATTTGTTAATTAGTGTTTTATATATAAGTAATAATAATATATATATAATTAATTTTTTAAAAGAAATTCTCTATTTTACTATCTAACAATTTTAAATAAATTCTTAATTTTGATTCCGTTAATTAAGAATTTCAAAATCTGTGCATGATGTTACATTTATTTTTATTATTTAGAACTTTTTTTACATTTTTTTGTTTTCACTTATGATTTTTTTCATACCAAATAGGTTTGTCAGATAACAAAAATGTTAAACTTTAAAATTTGTTGTAAAAACACAGTTGAAAGTAGAGGTGTCAATTCAGGTGGGTCGGGTGGGTTTGAATCGGGTTGAAAGAGGTGCATTATAACAAAATTTTCAACCCAAACCCAGACCAACCCGACCAACCCGACTAACTCGACTAACCTGAAATAAGTTTTTTTGCTTAATAATAATACTTTAATTTAAATACAAAATAATAAAATTGGCATAAACATAATAATTATGTTTAGAAAATTCAAAATTTTCACAAAATAAATATTACACAACGAAATTATGATATCATTATAAAAAAAGTCTTCAATCATCACAAAAGCATTTTCAAGTTCAAACTCCACTTTTTCATCGTTATACACCTTTTTGTATGAGCCCAACCTTGAAATAAGATATGAAATTAAAAGAAATTAAACTTTAAAATCTTCTAAAAATATATTAATTTAACTTACTTACTTTTTAATATAAAGTATCAATACTAATGTTTGAAATCTAAATGATCTCTTCTCATAGTTTAAGTAGTATTTGAGTCATCGTCCCCATTTATTAATAAACTCATAATATTTTCATTCAAATCATCCAACTCCACCTCAATATTTTCTACAAAAGAAAATATTAGTCAAAGAATCAAACAAATAACTTTAAAATGAAAATAAAAAGACGAGACACTGACCATTCTGTCCAACTAACCAATCTCTACAACAAACTAATGCCTCAACAACATCAGGCTTCATTGCACTACGATATTGGTCAAGTATCCTACCACCGGTGCTAAAAGCCGATTCTGAAGCAATTGTAGAAATTGGAACACTCAAGATATCTCTGGCCATTTTTGCAAGTTCAGGATACCTAAATTGGTAAACTTTCCAAAATGCGAGGACATCAAATTTTGTATCTCTGTCAATTTTCGGTTCTTCCAAATAGAGCTCTAATTGACTCTTTTGAGCTTTTCCATTGAATTCCAAACTTTGAAAGGTATCAAATTCCTATATCATAAATAAAATATATTAGTAAAAAAAGTAAAAAGTACTAGTGAGAAAAAAAACATTATCAACGGTACCTTCGAAACATTCATGCATCCACTTGAATTTAGAGTAAAAGAAGCAATATCATCATCAATGTCACTTTGAGAACTTGAAGCTACACTACTGGTACTTAGCTTAGAAGCAATACTCATATATTCCTCAAACAAAAAAATCTAATTTAGACCTTACCAGACTTAATTCATTACTACCATTTCCATATAACTTGGTGTAACAAAACTCAACAAACTGCATCTCAAGAATTTGCATATTTTTTCAACTTGTCCCCACTCATCGACCGATGGACAATGGGTGAAATTAGTGTCAGTCAATCTCAAATGATTAAAAGCACGTCGATAATACAAGGCACTAGAAAGCATCAAATATATAGAATTCCATCTAGTAGGAACATCTTGCCTAAGAGATTTCTTAGAATCAAGTGAAGTTTGGGTAACAGATTCCATAAACTTTTACTTTCTCACTTGGCTGCCTTTTACATACTTTACACATTCACGAATCTTATCAACACCATTATCAATTCTTTTCAAACCTTCTTGCACAATTAAATTGAGAATGTGGGCACAACAACGAACATGCAAAAACTCACCACCATTCACTAATGAACCATTTAAATCAAGTTGTTCTCTTAAAAGACCAACAAATACATCATTTGCAGCAATATTGTCTAATGTAATTGTGAAAACTTTTTTTTGAACTCCCCAAACATTGAATAAACTATTAATTTTATCACACAATGCAATACCAAAATGAGGTGGAGGCATGTAAGAGAAATTGATAATCCTCTTTTGCAAAACTCAATTAGAATCAATGAAATGGGTTGTCAAACATATATAACCATCAATAGATATAGAAGTCCACAAATTAGATGTGAAACAAATCTTTCCAGGGCATGAATGCATTTCTTGAGCTAGCCTATTGCATTCATTTTTATGCATCTTGAGAATATCAGTCCTTGTAGTATTTCTAGTGAAATGATTGACTTGAGGTTTCAAATAGGTAAATATTGATCTAACTGCCTCATATTCTACAAACTGAAATGGTAAATCATGCCTCACAATTGCTAAGATTAGCAATTCTCTAAATATTTATTGACTAAACTTTTGAGACTTAATATTAAGACTTTTATCCCCTTGTTCTAACAAAGCTTGAGCAATATCACGAGTTTTCTGTCTAGAACATTGATTAAGGATATGACGACGAAGATTACCTGTTCCCATGCTACTATCAGCTTTGTATGTAATTCCACATGCTTTACATTTACATCGCAAATCTTCTCCCTCTATTTTAGGAAGCATATCAAAATACTGTTACCACTTTGATTTTAATGGTCTCTTTCGTTTACCAATACCAATTTTGGAGGCTTAATCTTGGGAATCAATGCACGTTTCTTTATTTGCATCTAAATTTGCCATAAGTGAACCCTCCACACTTTCCTCCTCAAGATTAAGATTAATTTGTGAACTCATTTTATTGCTGGATACTAGCGGAATTCAAGAGATTAAAAAAATGAAAATTAGAGAAGGAATGTATATTGAAAAGAAGTGAAAAAGATGGAAGAAAATGAATAGTGAGAAAGACGTAAGGAAGAAAAGGAATAAAAGTTAAGGATATGGGTTAGGCCCGTTAGGGTTAGTTTTTTTTGTAAGGTAAGCAAGTTATTTTTTTATTAATATATTAGGTGGGTCGGGTTGGGTGGGTGTGTTCGGGTTTATGAGTGACCTGATTTTTTAATTCAGGTCAACTTGGGTTGACCCGAACCCAACCCAACTCAACCCAATTTTCTTTTTCAGGTTATATTTTGGGTCTGACCCGAAATGATTCAAACCCGAAAACCCCCAACCCTAACCCAATATTCTTCGGGTTAACTCGTATCGAGTTGGCAGGTCGAGTTCATTTTTGACACCCCTGGTTGAAAGTATATTTCGCTTAATCAAGAGTTGTTTGATTTTCGGTCAATTGGAAATTTTATTGGGTGTTTTTTGAAAAAATATATTATTTAGGTTTTTTTTAATTTAATAGATTAACTAATGTGTTTTATATCTAATATTATATTAAAAAAATGTATGAAAGCATTTTGTTATTTTTTATAAATTGATTGATTAAATTGTTAGAAAAAATGTCATATTAATTTTTTTTTATAAAAATACTAAGGGGATGCTTGGTATGTGATTTTTGTATTCAGGAATGGGAAAGGGAATAAAATATAATGTTTGGTTGATGGGTTTTCTTTCAGAATATTGATTTGATTCCCGATACTTATACTCAGGAATCATCCATTCATCTCTAAATTGGGAGGAATGAATCTCATTCCCATGTATTTTCTCTTCCATGATGTCCATTTTCCCACGTACTCCTCATAATTATAATTATAATATTATATATATTTTTTCTTTTATAATTATATTAAACGTTCTTTTATATTTAAAATAATAATAATTTTTTTAATTTATTTATTGAAATAAATTATTTCAATTATTTAAATAATATTGATAAATTATTTAAAATAAAAATATAATTAATAAAATAAAATATGTTTTTTATAATAATTTTAATAACTAATAATAATAAAATTATTTTTATATAATTAACTTATATATATTATATATTAATAACAAAATTATAATAAATTAATTAAAATATAAAATCCTTAAAATAAATTAACAATTTTATATCAAATAAATATTTAAAAAATATTAGAAAATTTAAATAAAAAATATTTTAATAAAAAATATTATTAAAAATATTATGCAATGTTATAGTATATATTATTAAGTAAAATATTATATTTAATTTGATTAATTATTAATATATAATACTTTAAAGACTTTATCTTATTTAATATATAATTTTTATTTATAAATAAAAAAATTGAATCATTCAACTAGTTTTTATATGTATTTAAAAATATATATATATATATAATTAATATAATAAAATATTGAATATTTATATTTTATTAATTTAGGACACATTTTCAATATTTTATATATTTTAAACAATTATAATATAATAATAATATTTTTAATTTTTAATTAAATGAAATATAATAAAAATGAAATAAAAATATTATTCTAATTTTAATTATAAAATAATATTAATACTCTCTAATAAATCTAAACTTATCAATGTAATGAAAATATACAAACACTGTCAATGAGATTGGAAATGATTAATACTCTTAATCAAACACTACACTTTTATCAATTATACACATTCTCATTCCACACATCTATCGATCCCATTCCTATTTCGATTACCTTATTTGAACCAAGCGCCCCTAATACTTAAACAACTAAAAAAATCAAATAAGCTAAATTACTTTGGTTAAATTTAACATTAAATTATTATATTATTTAAAAATAAATAAAAATTGCATAGGCATCATCAATATTCAATCTTTGTCGAGTCGACCTAAGATTCTTTTAGGCCTAGTTTGATGAAAGAGTTTTGGGGATAAAACTCAGTTTTTATCCTAAAACTCAAACATCTTATCAACCATTAAATCAAATAATTTTATCATATAAATACCAAAATTATTCTATAAGTTTATCATCTCTCTAAATCATCATTCTTTCACCTATACTATATCCTCTAAAGTCAAAGATAAATTAGTCTTCTAATTTTAAAAACTAGTTTTTTCCTAGTTTTTATCAAATAAGAATTTTTAGGATAAAACATAGATAAAATCCAAAAAACTATTTCCTCAAACAAGCATAATAATAATATATATATAAAATTAATTTTTTTAAATAAACTCTCTATTTTACCATCTAACCATTTTAGATAAATTCATAATTTTGATTCTGTAAATTAAAATGTTACCCATCGACACACAAATTAATTTATATGTCAAAAAAAATCTTTCATCAAACAAGCCCTTAAATTTGAACTTTGAACCATCCTTAAAATTTGTAGAATCTTTTATCACATACAAATTTATTTCAACTAGTGTAAACGAATTATTTCAAAAAAATATTTTTATATGTGTTTATTGAACGAGATTAAAATAATTAATTAATTTAAAAACGAATAATTTAACTAAGACTCACAATAATTAAATTGTGAACTAATATAAATAAATAAAATAAAATTGATATAAATAATTAAAACAAATCAAATCAAAGGATTAAATACATTAAATATGTTTCAAAATAAATTATATATATTCATTAATTTTGTTTGACAGGTTTGTTTTGCAATATAAAAAATGTTACATGTCAAATAGGTCCTAAGAACAGCGGGACAATCGCACCCTAAAAAGAACTCAAGTTACTACATGAACCCAAGCGTGACAAAGGCACTTAGGCCCAAAGGCCAAGGCATAGCACCAAGGGTCAAGACAAGACAAGCCAAATGGGCGGATGAGTCAAGGGGATTTAAACGCGGTCAACCAACGTCAAACGCCCCGAACGCGACCCACGTCCAAGAAGATTGCTCATAAGGATTTATGTTTATGATAGAAAGAAGGAGAAAAGGCTATTGGAAAAAGCTAGAATGATTATTTTCGATCATTTTCTTTTGTTCAAAAACATAAATGATCACAAAAGGATTACGATAATTTCCCCTAGGTTCTTGTACACGAAACTAGTGTTCGTTTTGCACCCTTGTGCATGAGCCTCACACAATTACGTCAACGCAGCTCATCTGTCATCACTCACCCTGCCTACCATCTAACCCTCCCTATTTACTAGAAAAAAAATACAACATTTTCGGGATTCCCCGAGCCAGACCCCCTCCTACCTTCCAGCCTCCGAGTCCCAAACCAACTGAGCCACGACTTCATATGTGTGTAGACCCGAACACTCATGCTTGTATTCGTCTACCTGTCCAGTGTCTACCATCTAATCCGTTAGCTAGCATCAGGGTCAGTTTATTTATTCTTTTTATATTTTTTTCTGAATTTAATTGCTCTAATTAATATTTAAAAAATTAAAAATTAAAAACAAAAAAAAGAATATTGTTTTTAAGATAAAAATAATATTTAGATGACTTTTTGAATTTTATTTTACTTTTTAAAATTAACATTTTATTTATTTTGGTAGATATCATTTTCAAGGTTCACTTACAAATATTTGCATTTCATTTTTTTATTGTCGTAGACATGTTTTTATGAACCTGTTGATGTCAAAATTAGACACATGATTATGTTTGGATTAACAATTAAATGAATATTCTATAATGTAATAAATAAATAATGTATAAAATAATATTTTTTTTAAAATTACTAAGGGGATACTTGGTACGTGGTTTTTTTACTCAGGAATGGGAAAATGAATAAAATGAAGTGTTTGGTTGATGGGTTTCATTCAAGAACTTTGATTTGATTCCCGGATACTCAGGAATCATCTATTCCTCTATAAATTGGGAGGAATGAATCCCATTCCCTTGTAATGTATTTTCTCTCCCATGATGTCCACTCTCTCACGTTCTCTCTCATAATTATAATTATAATATTATATATATTTTTTCTTTTATAATTATATTAGACGTTCTTTTATAATTAAAATAATAATTTATTTTAATTTATTTATTGAAATAAATTATTTTAATTATTTAAATAATATTGAGAAATTATTTTAAATAATATAAAATTAATAAAATAAATAAATATTTTAAAATAATTATAATAACTAATAATAAAAAAATTATTTTTATATAATTAATTTATATATTATATATTAATAATAAAATTATAATAAATTAATTAAAATATAAAAAATTAAAAATAAAATTACAATTTTATATAAAATAAATATTGAAAAAATATTAAAAAAGTTAGATATAAAATTTTTTAATAAAACTTTTATTAAAAATATTATGCAATGTTATAGTATATATTATTAAGTGAAATATTATATTTTATTTGATTAATTATTAATATATAATATTTTTAAAAAATTATCTTTATTAATAGATAATTTTTATTTATAAATAAAAAAATTAAATCATTCAATTATTTTTTATATGTAGTTAAAAATATATATATATATATATATAATTAATATAATAAAATATTAAATATTTATATTTTATTAAATTAGAACACACTTCAATATTTTATATATTTTAAACAATTATAATATAAAAATAATAATATTTTGTATTTTTAATTAATTAAAATAAAATAAAAAATAAAAAGATTAATCTAATTCAATTACAAAATAATATTAATAATTTCTCTCTAATAAATTTAAACATTATCAATGGAATAGAAATATCGGAATGAAAATATCCAAACACTATCAATGGTATTGAGAATGATTAATACTCATAACCAAACACTACACTTCTATCAATCATACTCATTCTTATTCCACACATCTATCAATCCCATTCCTATTCCGATTCCCTTATTTGAACCAAGCGCCCCCTAAGAGTTTAAAGTAGAGACCGTATTATGTCGGACACATGAGAAATATTATCGAGACTCTTTCACACATGTAACAAAATACCGAAAAAAAACAAAATATCTAAAATGCGTTTAAACAAGTAAAATATTTTTTATTCCTAATTTCCAAGAACTAAATTCAATGGTGATTTAAAAAGTCAAAATTAGTCCAAAATTAAAATTCTTTAAATGAGTTTTAATCGTGCCTATCATTTTGATTTATCAACTCACTCGAGACTCAAGAGAAATGTGAGTAATGAGGCAACGATTATTCAGTCGATCACGTCTCTCCCTATGGACGAAATTTGGAAGTTACAAAATGATATTTAAATGAAATAAACAAGCTCATGATGTCTTCGAAGTTATTATTATTTTTTTAATTATTCAAAATTCAGCCAATTTTATAATATTTATTTTTAAGTATAAATCATTAAGTTCGTTTCCATAAAAGTAAAAATATTCTTAAGCTTATTTGATATTTTTAATTATATTTTATCAAAAAAAAATTTGTTTTACTATAAAATAAACTATTTGAATTTTTAATTAGTTTAATTTACACAAATATTTTTAAAATTAAATTTAATAAAATATAAATATTTTATTATTTTAGTTAATAAAATAAGTTATTTAATAGTTAAAATAATAATGATTAGATTTCGAGATTATTCTAAAAATTAGGTAAAATTATAAAAAAAAAATGATAAAAATTCATATAAAAGTGAAATAAAAATATTATAATAATTTAATAAAAAAATTATTATAAATTTATTAAAGTAAAACCTATGACAAAATTAATTCCTATAATACAAAATGTTACGTGTTGATTCCCACTTGAAACATCTTAAATTAAAGTAAAAGTACATAATCTCATAATTTACATTATAACTTAAAATAAATAAAGTCATTTTTAATTTAAAATTAAATTAATTTATTAAATTCAATAAAATATATATTCTTTTAAAAATAATTTAAGTAATATACTTAACCAAAATATATCAAATCTTCAATATAGCACAGATAAATTATACACTATTTTATTTATATTGAGAAATTTGATTTTTTTTTAAATTTATTATTTATTAAATATATCACTCAACTCACTAATTAAATATAAAAAAATATTTTATTTTAAAATATTTTTGATTAAATATTAACACTTTTAAATATTTTTATTTTAAAAAACCCATTTTTAATAAATAAATATTTATTTTATTTAAATAAGTTAAATTCAAACAAGAGCTTAGAGACAACTGCCGCATATCCGGAAATAGGAAAACAAAAAGTGTGAAGTTATAAAGGCATAATTAAAAAATGGAATCTTGTTAGTTTTATTATATGTCGTCCCTTTTTTTATTTTCTCCTATAATTAATAAATAACTTATTGTTTTTTCTAATATTATTATATTTTGTATTAGAAAGTAAATTAAGTGTTGATAAAATAAAACTTTTGTTTATTTTTTTTCTAAACATCCAAATTTCCTATTACAACGAGTAAATATAAAGTTGGAATAAAATTTGAGTATGCTTGATAAATAATTTTTGAAATTCCAACTAAATTTTAAATTTGAATATATATATAAAAGATTGATAAATGTTATTTGAAAATTAAAATTTTATTATCATCACATTTAAAAGTGTTGGTACGATATACATACGGATCATACTAAATATTAACGGAATACGACGATTTTAGTATGGTATCAATATTATACTGTTTATAAAAAAAAAAATTAAAATTTAATTGGATTTCCAAATATTAAGTTCTTATAAATAAATAATGAAATAAATATATTAAACTTGGTGACCTCAATTTTTTTTTTAGTATTTTACACTTCACAAAATTCGGAACTTTGATCGTTATTAACTATGTACTATCAATTCAAATTAAATCACTCATCCAACCAACAACTTATTTCACATATTTAACTGTCTTACTCTTTCATATTAATGTTTATGATTGTTTTAAATTTACATAAAATAAATTAAGCATTAATCTTTATGATATATTATCAACATTTATACTACGTAAAATTGTTAATTTATATTTATAATTTTATATATGAATATATAATTCACAGGAATATTAATTCAAAATAAACTAATTAACTCATATTAAAACAAATCTCATTCTCTAACATATAAGAAAAAGTATATATATATATATTTATTACAAAAATAAAAATATATATATAAATTTATTAAAAGTTTGAAAATTACTTATATATATATATATATATTATTTTAATTACATTATATTATTAAAAAATATATTTATAATGTCAAAAATCGACAATTTTCATAAATTGAGGTTTTCGTTTACTCGATAGTCGCACAACATGACTTACATTACTCTCGCTCAAGTAAGACGATAACCAAAATGGTGGGCGAAAAAAAAATGGTTTTAAAACATATTGATTTGACTAGTTTTGACTTATGAGAGTCGTCACCAAATTTATTCAAAATTAGGAAAATAAAATTACCTTGAAGAAACACGTATGACATTAACGTTATGTATTACATATTCGTCATGATCTCTACTTTAAATTTTGACAATTTTAAAAAAAATACACATTATTCATTCATATTTATTTTTTATTCATTTAGTCATATGACATGTATCTAAATTTTAAAGGTAAATTCAGATTTACACATGTGACTATTTTTATATCATTATACATTTAACGCATATGTCTATGTCATTAGTCCAAAATTTGCTAGTACCTGTAGACAAACAACGAAGGCAGGCAAATAACGAAGGCGGGGAAGAGAATCTAAATAAACACTTATATATATATTTATTACAAATAATTATGAAAGAAATAAGAAGATAGAAGAAAGAACAAAATAGTTCTTTTATAAAAATATATTTGGTGTTATTTTATTAAAAATAATATTTTTGGGTTATTTTTTTTTTAGAATTAATTAAAACATTTAAATACATTAAATAAAATCAATGCTAAAAATAGGAAAGAAAACAGGCCTTTGACCAGCAGTCAGTTTGGACGGACTAATTGAGCAATATTATGAAAGGGGTATCGTTGGCTTAGAACAGATGAAGGATTAGTTTTGATTTTTAGATTATAGAAAAGGGACATAACCGTCCGAGGGGTGAAATCTCCAACGACCTCTAACTAAATACCTCAAAACAAAAACGAAAACTGTTCAAATTTAAATTTCAGTGTTTTGGGTTATTAAACTAAATACAATCACAATATAAGAGAAATTTGTTCAATTCTATACATCACAATGAGAACATTACACTACAGCATGAACAAATAAAAATACTCTAACTCGAAATCAAAATTTTCAGAAAAAACATCTAAGTGTAAAAAAGATGTTGGATCAAGAAATACAATTTTTTATATTCTAACCGTTTGCGCTAGACTTAAAATTATGAAATTTGTGGGAAAAATATTGGTGTATATGATATTATAAAGAAAATGTTATTAAAATTATAACCAATTTAAATGATTTTTTTTTTTCAAAAATATTTAATAAATATAAAATATATTATAATTCTCATTTTTAATATACACATCCTCTCAAAAACAAATAATATTATAATTATAAATATCAAATTATTAAATTATTAAATTAACCAACCAAAAATAAAATAAATTTAAATATAAAATTAAATTTTATTAATTTATCCAAACAAACCTCAAATTAACTAATATTTTTATAAAAAATATTATTTTAAAAACACTTATAAAAAAATTAAATACCTCATTTTGTTGACAAAGTATAAAATTTTATTTGATATATATATATATTATAGAATAATTAATAGTTTGGAATATGAATCAATATATAATAATTAATATTTTAATTTTTGATTTTATAATATTTAGTTTAATTTTAAGTAATTACTTCTTATATTTTTATAATATATTATAATTAAAAATATTAAATAAAACATAAATATAATATAAGACTCATAAAACTAAAAATAAAAAAATAATGTTAATGCTTAAATAATTTATGTTTTATGCTTATATTTTATGTTATTAATATTTATAAAATATAAATTAGTAATATTTTTTAAATTATATAATTTTTGTATAATTTATTTTAAATTATCTATTATTTTTTTTTGTTTTAAAAATATATTTAATTTTAAATAAATAATATATCTAAATATATTTCATAAATAAATAAAACTTGTATATATTTATTTATTTTTTTAAATAATTTCAAAATAATTATTTATTTGTTTTTAAAATTTATATTTAGTTATAAAAATTAAAATATTTTTTTAAATTATATAATTTTAAAAATTATATTTTAATTTAAACTATATTTTTAATATATATATATATATATAATAAACAAATATAGCTTATGTTTATTAAATATTATTATTTAATAAAAATATAAAATATTTAAAATTTAATCAAAACTTTACTTAATTAAAAATTAAAATTATAAATAATAATGTTAAGGTTTCTAATACTTATATATTTATAAATAATTTTAAAATTATATAATTTATTTATTTTAAAAATAATATATAATTTAATATAAGTTTCAATATATTATATATAATAAAATGTATAAAAATTAGAAAAAATGTTTTATTTATTATTTTTTTAAATAATAAATTAATAAATAATTTTAAAAATATATAATTTATATATATAATTAAAAATAAATAAAAATAAATAAATATAAATATAAATAAATATAAATAAATAAAATTATTATATTTACATAATAATTTAAAAATAAATTATATTTATATAAAATAATATAAAAACTGAATTCTTTGAACTTTCTTAACTGTACTAAAAAACAACTATAAAACATAAATTTACAAATTTTAAATAAATATTTTATTTTATTACATATAAATAATTTTAGAAAAATAAAAAATATTTGTTAATATATTTTTTTAATTATTAAACTATAAATATAATTATATTTATATATTTTAATTGTTAATGAAATAATAAATAAATAAAAATAAATCTTTTATATTTTCTAAAATTTTGAAATATATATAATTTAAAAAATATATATTTTTAATTATATAATTTGAATTTTTTTAACTATATAATTTTGACAAATTAAAAAATTATATTAATATATATAAAATTATATAAATAACTTAATTTATTTTTTATTATATATATATATATTTAATTTTAAATGCATATATATAATTAATAATAAAATTTTAAATTTGTTTGTTTATTATATTTTATTAATTTATAATTTTAGAAAATGAATATTATTATTATATATATTGTAATATATAAATTATAATTTGATAATTAATTTTAAATATATATTTCCAATTAATATAAATATTTAAATTTATTACATAATATATTTTAAAATATAAAAATAATAAAAACTTATAATATATATATATATATATTTATATATATATATATATATTTATATATATATATATATATATATATATATATATATTTTGTTAATCACATATATAATAATTCAAAAATTACATATTCAATTAATAACTTTAAAATAAATATAATAATATTATTATTATAAATAAATAATTTTGAAATAATATAAATATTAAAACATTATTTTATTTTATTTATATATTTTCACTAAATTATATATTAATTATATACTAAAAATAAATCGGTAATTAACTGTTTTGTTAAAACATTTAATTTAAATTATATATATTAAATTTATAATATAAATAATTAAAATTAATGTATAATATATAATAAATGTATAAGACTCTAATCAAATATTTAAAAATAAAATTATATATTATTACATATAAATATTTTAAGAAAAATTTAAAAATATATATTTTTTTTAAATTATAAATTAATAAATATTTTTTTAAAATAAAAAGAAAAAGAAATTATTATATTTTTAATTTGAATTATATATATATATATATATATATATATTAAATATGGTTTTAAATAAAGGCATATATATTAACAGCTTGAATCTAATTCTAAAATTAAAATTTTATTATTTATAAATATTATATTATTATGTTGGTATATGACTTATATATTTCATTTATAAAAATTCCTTTGACAATTTTTTAACCTAAAAAAACAAATAAAGTTTTAAATAAAGGTATAAATAATCCTGATTATTCTGTAATAACCATTACTTTTTAATGTTTTGATAAAAAAATAAAAAATTTAACAGATAAACATGAACTGTAACTATTAGAAAATCGGATTGACATGAATAATATTAATATTAATAATTAATACATATAAAAAAAAATTAATGAGAGAATGTTGGTGCAGAACAAAATACCACACACGTTGCATGAATCTTACCACGTCATTACCTCATCTTAAACAACCGCTAGTAAGCTTTTCATATGGCGGCCAAATTGTTTTAATCTCTCTCCTCTTCCTTCTTCTTCATCATCCATAAAACCACTCTAGAATTCCCCATTAAACCTTCAAATTAACTAATCATGACACAATTCTTCCTTCTACCATTTTTACTTCTTCTCACGGCGGAGACGATTCCGTTTACGGCGGCGCATTTGACCTACGCGCCACCTCCGACGACTTCTTCTTCTTCAAATTACTCATTTAGAGACCTTCACCCCTCCTTCCCCGTTATCATCATTGCTTTAATCATGTCCTTCTTCCTAACCGGCTTCCTTATTATCTGCATCCACCAATGCAATGGCGATGACGTTAATTCACGCCGTACTTCCTCCCCTACTATCTGGCGACTTCCGTACGGCCTCGAACCGTCTGTAATCAAGTCATTCCCAATTTTTAGCTATTCAGAAGTTAAGAATCGGATTATAAACAAGGGAGAGGGTTTGATTGAATGTGCTGTCTGTATTAACGATTTCGTTGACGGTGATAAACTTCGATTGCTGCCGAAATGCAATCATGTTTTTCATCCTTACTGTATTGATAATTGGTTGATTTATAACTCTACTTGTCCGATTTGTCGAACAAATCAGTCGAATCGATCATCTAAGAAGGATGGAAAGTGCAATTCGAGAACAGTGGAGAATCTTGATGACGATGGAGAAATCTGTGTATTGGAAAATCAGGTTTCGATAATGGTTGATTCAGTTTCCGGCGATCATGATTCGAGTGAATTGAATCGAAATCCGGTTAGGTTTGTGGAGAAGTTTCCTATGTTGAACTCGACGGGGAATTCTTTAACTCAGGTTGATCTATCGTCGGCGGCGGATGAGATCGGGATTCAGGTAGCGACGCCGCCGCCGTGATGTGGTTTCGATGTGGGTCCGGTTTTGTCTTGAAACGATGAGTCGGGCCAATGGTTTAGTTAGGGCAAGTGGTATTGTAATTATCATTTTATTAAATTTTAAAAATATCCAAATTTGTGGAATTAAAAATTATATGTTTAAACAAAGTAGTTCTGTCATGTTAAATAAGCTTCATGATTATCTTTTTTTTTTTTTTTTATTTAAGTTAAATATTTTTTATAATTTTATTCATAAAAACACAGTATTAAGACAAAAACATTTTTTCATGTCGTCTCAATATGATAGTTATCTATGTCCTCTTGATTTTCATTATGTTCGTTTTCATTGTCTCTACCAATTGTCTCTACCAACGTTTCTTATTTTGCGGTTATCTGTCGTTCATTCATAATTTGCCCCCAACAACTCAACTTTTATAATTCGTAATTATCCAATCATCTCTTTAGGTTTTGATATTGTGGGAATAACGATGATTTAAGTCCTTTTAACACTAAACAGGTTGAACAAATTTTTAAGAATTATTTAGAGGTTAACATTTACCTTAATCTTGATGATGCGTTAAATTAATTACTTTTAGTGTTCTTCCTCCTTTTCGAACAACCCTATTAAATCCAACTACTCATTCCTACAACATCGTCAATTCTCGCTCATCGTGTTCCTCCTCTTCTTGAATAGTCTCATCGAATCTAACTGTCCGTTTTCCTCTTGGGACAATACTATCAAATCAAAATGTTAGTGTTCCTCCATATTTAAGCCTATTCACTAGAAAATTAATATCGAAAAAAAATAATGTTGTATGCTCCATATATATCTTTATCAAAGTGGCAAGTGATATTTACAAAGATGAAAATAAATATAATTAGGAAGAAATAAATATTTTTGTCTTAAGAGAGAGCAAGGTTACCTTGTTTCTTTTAGGCATATGTTTTATTTATAAATAATGGTTATTATTTATGATTTATATTTTAGTAAGTTTATAAATTTATTGATTTATATATATATATATATATATATAATATAATAGTTATTAAATGTTATTTGTTTAGGAATAATAATTATTTAATTTGTTTATAATTCGTTTATAAAATATTTAGAAAAACCCTAATTTTAGTTTTAAAAAACTTTCATTCCTCTATTTACCCTTGGGTACCTATCATATCACAGTATCATGGATTTATCTAGATAGATGATAAATCTTGCTATAAGATGCAATTCAAATTGCCATGTCCATATTCTCAAAAGATAATTCAAGAAATCAAATTACCAACACATAAAAAAAAAAGAATATGAATAACCTGTTCCGGAAATTTACAATAAAATGTTTCAGCACTTCCTCAAACTGACAAAGTAAATGGTAAAGAAAGATTTAAAAAAAGAAAGAAAAAAATGATAAAATTAGAGTATTTGATTAATTAATTAATAAAAGAATAGAGAGAAAAATATATGAATATTTAATTAATAAATATATAAATTAAAAAAAATTAATCATATAAATTAAATAAATCTATTTTTTATATAGTTAATATAATTTTTCCTTTTTTTTAATGTTAATTCAGTAATGTCAATAAACATAAATACAATCTCCAATAAAGAAGTTCTTCTTATATGTCTTTGGATATACCCAAGCTCTTCTTCTCAGAATGAAGCAACCTGCATCGATTTCCTACACAAGAGAAACACATTTAAAATACAATCTGCAAATCTAAAATTATTCTAACATAAATATTACTTACATCATCAGTCAGCCAGGTGAACCTTTTTAGCATTCGGCGAAATACTGCCTTATCACCTAATATAGTATGGAGCTCAATTTTGTTGTTGTCAGTGTTTGGATCTTTAAGCCATGTTTGCAATTGATGAAGAAGTTGATCGTCATATTTTAGAAGTGGATTGACGGTGATAGGATCTTTTAACTTGGGCTGTTTCAGATTGGGGTCGGTGAAATCTGGATCATTCTTCGGCCTCCTATTCCTTCGCGTGACCAATATGACTTTCTTAGGAAGAGGAGGAGGAGTATTCACTATTTCCAGTTCATCTTTGTCATTTTCGTCTTTCTTCTTCCCAACCTTCTTCCCCACCTTTTTCTTAAAAGTCTTTTGTATAGGTTTTCTCTTCACTTCTTCTTTCTTCTCCACTTCTTCTTCAATCTCCCCTTCTTCTTTCTTCTCCACTTCTTCTTTCTTCTCCACTTCTTCTTCAATCTCCCCTTCTTCTTTCTTCTCCCCTTCTTCTTTCTTCTCCACTTCTTCTTTCTTCTCCCCTTCTTCTTCAATCTCCTCTTCTTCTTTCTTCTCCCCTTCTTCAACAACAATCTCATTCTCAATCTTCTTCTGCTCCAATTCAACATTGTCTTGCTCCAATTCAACATTATTAACCTTCTCATTCTCCTTTTGCTCCTCTTCTTCATCGAGAATGTCATTCAGACCAATGGCATTCTCATCTTCTTCGTCACGAATGTCAATCTGCTTTTCTTCCTCTTCTTCAACACGAATATCATTATGCTTTTCTTCCTCTTCATTGTCACGATTGTCATTCAGACCGATGTCATTCTCCTTCTGCTCCTGCTACAAAAGTGAAAAGAATTTAAATTAAGGATGCGTCAAGCAGCTGCGTCAAGCAGCTGCGTCAAGCAAGCAGCTGCGTCAAGCAGCTGCGTCAAGCAGCCGCGTCAAAGACATAAAGTAGTAAAAAACAGAAAGCTCTAACAGAATTACCTGGTTGGTGACATGGCTGGCGAACTGGTTGCTTAAACTGAGAATCATCTTTTCAAACCTCGTAAAGTAGTTTTGTTGATTCAATTTGATGTCTCTTATGTCTCTCTTGATTTCTTCGACATCTTTCTTTATCTCTTCGACATCCTTCTTTATCACTTCGGCATCCTTTATCTGAACATGAGATGCCGGTGCAGGTTCACGTGGAGGTGATGATGGAGGTGTTGAAGTTGCGGATGGGGGACTCATGTTACGCAGGCTACGACGCTTGATGGCTGCTTTGCTGGGGGGGATATATCATCATATTCAACATTCCTCTTCCTCTTGGAAGGTTGGACAGTAGTAGGTTCTTCATCAACATCTTCATCATCATCATCTTCAACAACATCTTCATCAGCCTTTCTCTTTTTTCCCCCATCAGTAACTCCCTCAAACAAATCATCGTATGAATTGTTAATGTGTTCAAAATCCTCCCCACTGTACAAACTCGTCTCCTCGGAGGACTCTTGCATCTTAGAAAACACAGCGCTGTTAAAGGCAGATTGCATCTCCTGAAATGTATTCTTCCTTTTCGATTGATACAACAGTATCCTTGGGCGAAAAGGGCCATCAACGTCTTTCCTTGTGGCGAATTTAGGGACCAAGTTTTGAATGATCTCATAGCTCCACACTTGTAGTGCTAGTACAAACCCATACACGTTATAAGCAAAAGAATTAGTAACTCCACTCCCTTTCCTGGACATATATACGGACCTGTGGTGTTTCATGTCCTGGTCAAGACCCCTCATGGTGAATCTAAAGGACACCTTCCCCCATGGAAATCGGAGGAAATCTTCAACATCTTCAACCATATGGATGATTTTGAGATTTAAAAGCCGTTTTGGGTCATATGAGAAGAGGTACTGGTTAATCAAGCAGATCAACCCGATCTTCCATGCGTCTTCCTTATCGGTGCATTTCATGAAAATAGATTCCAAATCCATCATTCGAATTGACGTATTCCTTTTGAAATATTTTATAAGCAAGGGTGGACAACCTCGGCATTCATCTTTGTATTCAGGCAATCTGTCGAAGTTGAGGCCTGTAATCAATGCGTACTCTTTCAGACCAAAAGTATATTCCTCCCCATTAAAGTTGAAAATCATCCTATTCAAATTGGCCTTCACCTTCCGAACCAGCAACTGATGTAAAATGGTCCCTGAGAACAACAAGTCTGGGACTCCTCTCAATAAATACTGAAATTGAGAATTTAGAGCCCTCTCCATAAGACCCAGCGCTTCAAACCTATCAGATACCTTTTTCAAGGCTAGGACAGATTTCAATGAAATCCTACCAGGAAAATCATGAACCGTGAAGTCTGCCATCTACAAAAGGGAAAAGAAAAACAACAATGTTTGTGAAAACATTTCACAACAAATATAAACAAACGAGAAGAAAAGCAACCGTCAAAATAGCTAGAAACAACTGTCAGATGCGTCAAGCAGCTGCTTGACGCAGCTGCTTGACGCAACCCATAAACCGTGCATGAACCATTTGAAATCAAGAAGCATCCTACCCTAATTCCTAACATAAAACATGCATGAACCGTTTGAAAGCAGGAAGCAACCTACCCTAAAACCCTAACATAAAACATGCATGAACTTTTTGAAAGCAAGAAGCAACCCTAAAAACATAACATAAAACATGCATGAAGCATTTGCAAGCATGTAGCAACCCTAAACCCTAACATAAACCATGAATGAACCATTTGCAAACAAGAAGCAACCAAACCCTAACATAAACCATGAATGAACCATTTGCAAACAAGAAGCAACCAACCCTAAAACCTAACATGAACATAAACAAACATAACTAAAACTAACCTCATGAAGTCAATGAATGAACGAGAAGATGAAGACGAAGACGAGCAGGAAGAGACGTCGAGGCAGGTGCGTCGTCGAGGCAGGTGCGTCGTCGGGTGCGAGAGAGAGAGAGTCTGAATAGTGGTCGAGGCTTATTTGGGTTTTTGTATAAAATAAAAATAAATATGACGCATCGTATCCTACTTGACGCATCCGAGATGACGCATCCGAGATGACGCATCCGAGTTGACGCATCCGAGATGACGCATCGTATCCTACTTGACGCATCCGAGATGACGCATCCGAGTTGACGCATCCGAGATGACGCATCCGAGATGACGCATCCGAGTTGACGCATCCGAGTTGACGCATCCGAGTTGACGCATCCGAGATGACGCATCCTTCTTGACGCATCCATCTTGACGCACCCTGCGTGACGCATCCTACGTGACGCATCCTACCAAACAAACAACCTGCATTCAACGAATCAGCGAATCAATGAGGAACGTTCTGTAAATGAAATATACACGAACTGAATAGGAAATCAAAACAAACAATAACGAAATAAAGACAAAATATAGTGGAATGGTCGAATGAAATGTCAATTTGTTCGAAATCCTCAGCGCTGTGCAAACTCGTCTCCATTGGATGTTCTTCGAAGCTATAGGCCGTTGAATATGTTCGAAATCCTCTTCGATTCGTTCTTCATCGCTGAAAAAGAAGAGAAAATCTTCTCCGCCACCATTAGGGTTTCACGGCGGAGAAGACGGATGAGAGAGAAACTGAAACGAAAATGAAAAAAAAATTAAGTCTTTATAGGGTTCAGGGTGCGTGACGCATGGGTAAAATGGTCATTAAAAAATTTGGGGGTCACCAGCGCTATAAAAATCATGGGCCCGCACCATCGGCTATTAGGCCTTATTTTGGGGTCATTTCCTCAAATTTCCCTAAATAATTTGATTAAAGTAATATTTTATTTAGAAAGATAGCAATACCATGTAATAATAATAATAAAAAAACCTTGTCCACTTAAACCATCCTTCTAATATTTATAAAAAGTGATAAAATATATATTTTTGATTCTTTTATATATTTATAAAAATAAAGTCTGAATCAATCTTTATCACAATTTTGAACTTATTTGTTCAACAAATTTTGTATTTATGTAAAAAAAGTCAAAAAATTATTAATTTTTTGATATTTTGTTTAAATTATGTACTAAAAAATATATTCAATAATTATTTTTTATTAAAAAATAATCTAATTCAATCACATATTTTATATAATATAAAATAGTATCCCTTCTACTTCCTATAACAAAATATCAAGGTTTTGAAAATCCTTTTGGTCATCAACCCAGTTTTTTTTGTTGTACTTCGGTCCGATCGATTCAACCGGTTAAACCACTAGTTGAACCAAATTCCCCCTTTTAAAAAAAAATAAATTTAAATATATCAATACATAAATTGTATATATATAAATTAGTTAGGCATATAAAAAATAATCAAATAAATGCTAATTGAACTTAATAATTGTCAATTAAATTTATATTATATCGAATATCCATAATTTCTTATAATAAAATTAACAAATAACCATAATTCCCTGCAATCAAAATAGAAATCACACTAAATATCTATAATTCCTTACAATCAAACCAACAATAATACCAATTTTTCATAATTTCCTACAATCAAAATAGTAATCACACCAAATCTCTATAATTCCTTACAATCAAAACAAAATTTTCATAATTCCCTATAATCAAAAGTTCAAAACAACAATCACACCAAATATATTTATAATAAGTCAACAACAGCAACAACAACAACAACAACACAACCAACAATAGTTTATGTGCAAAAGATGGTAATCTACGATTTTTAAAGTGTTCAACTTCATGAAATAACATTTTCCCATCTATCTTGCCTATCCTCTTTTGTAGGGTTACAAAATCAAGTATAGCTTGAATAACAATTTGTTTCTTACAATAAGTGTCCTAATAATACTGAAAGGCGGGATTCAATTGATATGCTAACATGTGAATAGATTGACAAAACATACCTCTCCACCTAGCCTTGATGATATAAGTATAAGGCTTATAAAGTCTCTTTTTGTTTAAAAATATATCCTTCATTGCTTTACGTGCTTTACGCATGCCTTTATAAACATATCCCATTGTAGGATTATCATCAGCGTCACAAATTCTCAATAGACGCATCAATGGAGCCATCAATTTCATAGCAATCACAACATTGGTCCAAAACTTATAATTCAATACAATTTGTTTCACTTTTATACCCTTCGATATCTTCAAATACTTTGAGTAATCTTGAGATACGACCAAAGTTTCCAAGTCTACCATGTGGTCATTCAAACTTTGAAGTGCTATAAAAGTAGCAGCAAAACGTGTAACACTAGGTCGAACAATCTCATTCCAATCGGGACGTTGCCTCAACCAATTCAAAGTCAATTTGTGATTGTACACAAAGATAGTAATCTTAGACCCCAAATTAGCTGACATTTTCATCAAAGGCATCTCACAAATGTCCTTAAAAATCAAATTGATGCAATGTGCAGCACATATAGACCAAAAAATGTTCATATACTTTTCACTCAATAATTTACCAGCTGCCTTATAATTAACTCCATTATCAGTCACAAGTTGAACAACATTGTCAACACCCGTCCACTCAACAATCTCAGAAAACAAATTGCACAATGTTGAAGCATCTAAGATGAAACTCGATGCATCAATAGACTTGACAAATGTAATCTCTTTAGGACAAAAGACTAAAAAAATGATTAAAGACCTTTGTCTACCATTTGTCTAACCATCTGTCATAATTGTGCAGCTTTAATACTTGGTTGAGAATGAAATACCATGTATGATTTTTTTTTTAAAACCTTTGCGAGCACTTCTTTTCTTTGAAGATGACATTGGCATTGTAACTTCTTCACTGTCAAAACTCTATAAATTTATTGACTTCTCCTTCAACTTTTTGAGATTTTCATAATTTAAGCCTATAAGATTTTCCCGTACTTCATTTGAAACTTGTTTGCATTTCGCAACATCTTCTTTTATTCCCATTAAGTGTTGCTTGAACTGAAAAAGCCCTCCACCAGAATTAATTTTTACACAAAATGTGCATTGAATTGATCTCTTACCCATATGCTCGAGTAGAAATGCATATTCCCAGGATGCATCCGACTTAGATCTGACATTTGGAATAACACTTGATTGTGTTGTTGGAGTTCCAGCTTCTGATTCAGGACAAGTAGCTCCCGAGTTAGTCATTCCTAATAAGTTAAACAATTACCTATCAATAATTAAATAAATAAATTAATAAATAATTAACCTATATTAAAATTTTAAAAAACAGTTATAGGTAATTAATAATTAATAAATAATTAATAAATTGAAGCTAATAATTAATCTTGTTCAGTTTGCCTTTAGGATTTTCAGGTTGGAGAAACAGTAAGATGTTACTAACATTAAGATTTTAAGGTTGGAGAAACATGATTTGCATCTAGACAACCACACACACTCCTCTCTTGCGGGCAATGCCATTTTTCAGTCTTTCCGAATTAAAACATGATATATCATTTAGATTATTAAATTGAAGCAATCAACAGTTATCAAATCAGTAAACCCTAAACAAATTAATAAACTCACACATTTTATTGAAGAACCTTAATTGAAGAATCCTAATTCTTAGCACTTATTCTCTTCTAAACCCAAACACATCAGTCCTATATTGATTTGCTTGCTGCTCATAAATGATAAACCAACACACTATTAGAAATACTACGAAAATTAATAAACTTTGACGAACTATCGTTGATTTGAAGAACAACCGAAGATCTGAAGAATAGCCGTGATATGAAGAAAGCCGTCTTTCTTCTTTCGTCTTCAAGCTTCTCTTTCGTGAGTTTCGTCTTCAAGCTTCTCTTTCGTCTTCAGCTTCTGTTTCTAAAATGAAAGAGAGAGTGTATGTTTACTGTAAAAGCAAAAGTAATGAAAGAAATAATTAAATAATATTATAATAATAGTTTATATAATTACCTTTACAACCGAAAAAAAAACGGTTTGTTTTTCCGGTTAAACCGAACGGTCGGACCGGATTTTGACCGGTTCAAAAGGTTACCGTTTTAAAGACAAAATCCGGACCGCTCAATAAACCGTTTCGCGGCCGGACCGGTTAGACCGCCGGTCAAACCGCGTATTTTAAAACTTTGCAAAATATTTTAGTGACAATATTTTGCAAAACTCAATAGCACAAAAGATATGTATATGCACAGATATTTAATAGTGTAGAAGTTGTGTCGATATTAAAAAAATGAGTATGGAACAAATGTGATAATTTTCTTACGAGACTATTATATAATAAAATTAAATATTTGTTTTACAAGAATAACCGAAAAAAGTAAATATATATAAACACAAAATTATTTCAATATATCTGTATTTCGTTCTACTACATTTTTTATATCAAATGACAAATATAATCGAAAACATATACTTAAACTTTAGAAGATGTGTTTTTTAAAAGACTCATTATCTTTTTTTTATCTAACATTATTTTATACATCATTATCTAAACTAGTTCCATCAAATAAAGGAAATTTGTGTAACAACAATATAACATTATGTACATTATGCATTTCATATAATAACAAATTTAAGAAACATGATTCGGGCATTCTAATAAAAGATTCAATATCAAAGTTGAAGAATATAGAATTTCACTAACATACCTATTTCTTTATCATTTTTTTGTTGACAAAATTCAATTTAAATCAAATTGCACAATGCATAACTATTTTTTGAAAAAATAATTCACACATATCAAAATCATTACATTTATACATTAAGTAATTTTAACCATTTGAAGTTTTCACTTGAAAAAAAAAAAAAAAAAATAATGCGGTGAAGGTGGATCGAACACCTGACCTTCAGATCTTCAGTCTGACGCTCTCCCAACTGAGCTATCCCCGCTTATTGATAATATTATAAAATTAGTCTTATATATTCGAACAAATTAATGTGAACATTGAATTTTCATGTGTAACAACAAACATCAATTATAATTGAAAGTAACTAGGTAATATTGGTATATTGTATACCAAAAAATATAAACAAAATTTTAAGATGTTAATCACTTTATAATATAATTTATTGTAAAAAATAATTTTAATTATTATGAATTAATAAAAATATAAATATTGTACTAAATAAAAAATATAAATATTGTACTAAATAAAATTATGATTAGACATTTATTATATATATATATATATATATATATATATATATATATATATATGAATTTATCATCTAATTCATGAGTTGAAGAAGACAAATTTATAACATTTTAGATATATTTTTTCTCAACCAACTCATTTTGTTAAATTATTGTATTCATAATGTAAATATTGCAAGTTAACAAAAACATTACTCTAAACTTAAAAATTAAGTAAAACCCGAATTGTTTGTCATTGCCGATCTCGTAACCTTACTAAAGGGCATTTTGCCCGATCACGTGGTCAATCTCTTATCCTCTTTGTCGATTTTTGTATTCCAAAGCTCTAGGAAGATCTTTAGAATTTGTAGAGAACTTATTCACATGTTTGTAAGTTCAAAAACTTTATTTTAAAACAACTTTGATTTTTACTTTCTCTCTCGAGTATTAGCTTTTGTAATTGTGAATTGATTGTCATTGTCCTTTTCATTGTTCTTTGATAATACATTTATTGATTGATCATTCCTAATTGTCTATTTGAGCATTTGTAAGAAAGTTAAAATTTAATCGGAATTATGTTTAGCCATTGGCCGTTGTTCTTAAGCTTCGGCTGAAAACTCCTCGGTCATGAGGGAAGTCATCGGTCCTGGGTTCAGGAGTTCTCGATCGGGTGCGAGACTCCTTAGTCCTAGGTTTGACCTCTCAGTTAGATGTAAAAATCCTTGGTTGAATCTCTCGGTCCTAGGTGGAAGTCATCGGTCATGGATTCATGAGTTATCTGTCGGGTGTGAGACTCATCGGTCCTAGGTTTGATTTCTCGGTCGGACATCTTAGTCCTATCTAAATTTATTGGTTGGACCTTTCGGTCCTGACCGAAGATCCTCGGTCGGATCTCTCGGTCCTGGTCTGACTTGTCGGTCTTCAAGAACATCAAAATTGCAGGTTTTAAAATTTTGATGGAGACTTTGACTCTTTAATCCAAGAGTCTGTGTAGATTCACAAAACTCCCAGGAACATTATGAACATCATCTCAAGGTGTGATTTAACATGGATGATGTTCGTTTTCATCAAAATAGTTTAGGGTCAAAAGTTGAGTTTTTGTTTTTAAAGTTTTAATGAAGTGTAAGGAGCCTTACAATAGCTACATTATACTGCATATAATTGATTGGTACCAAAACATGAACGGAGCGTTAGTTGATCCCGTGCGGCGCGAGTGTGCGTTCCCTCCGTTGCAGCGGGTGACGCGGATAGCTCATAGGCGTTGGATGACAATCTAACACTCATATGATGGTTGCAGTTTTAGTTATAGCTATTCTCCCAAATTTTGGCTACACCGATTGCAGATTTAACTTTTATTTTAAAACCTTAAGGGTTTATTTGAAATTGTTTTTTCTTTCACCTTTTTGGCTTTATTTTAAAATCTTTAAAATACTTTTAAAGTATTTAAAATAAATATGACAAATATTTTTCCAATTATTTATTTTAAACTCTTTGATTTTTCTAAAGTTATTTTGAGATAAAATGAGTACAATATTTATCCAAATGATTTTATTTATTTTTCTTTGGCCATTATCCTTAATTAATTAGGTTTTAATTATCACAATAATTAATCTAATTAATTATTTATTAAGATTAATTAATTATTTATCCTAATTAATTATTTTAAATAACTAATTAGATTAATTATTTAATTAGGCTTTGGCCTAAGGTTAATTATTTTTATTTTATTTATTCAAAAATAATCAAAATAATTATTTTAAAATTTATAAATTGGGTAGGTAGATTTTTAGTGTTTGCAAGACGGGTTAACTCACGATCCGACTCAAATATCTATTTACTCTCACATATATATCAAAATTAACCACAACTCTCTATTCGGAAAAAATAAATAAATTCAAATTAAGCATTATTATTAAATATATATTATATATATATATATTAGTTAGTTAAAAAATTGAACTTATATTGTTAAGAATGTCTCACGTCTATCAAATTTGGTGTTGAATTTAAAATATAAAGTCTTTTTAGCTTAGTTGGTTAAAATGATGTACTTGTTTTTGTTAAATTGAAAGTTCAAAACATATATATAAAGTTTTTTATTTTATTTTTAACCGTTTCAAGTTTATGGGCGGGTCAACCCACGATCCAACCCAAATATTTATTTACTCTTATATATATATTTAAATTAACCACAACTCTCTTCTTGACCAACTAAACAAATTCAATTATTATTATTATTATTATTATATATATATATATATATATATATATATATATATATATATATATATATATATATATATATATATATATATATATATATATATATATATATATATATATATATATATATATATATAAAGTAGTTGGTTAAAAAGTAAAACTTATATTATTAAGAATTTCTCACGTTAATTAAATTTTGTGTTAAATTTAAAATATAAAATATTATTATCTTAGTTGATTAAATGGTTCTACTTATTTTTGTTAGATTAAATGTTCAAAACATATTATAACATTTTTAATTTTATTTTTAACTATTTTAAGTTTATGAACGGGTCAACCCAAGATCCGACTTAATTATCCTTTTACTCTTATATATTCAAATTAACCACCGTTCTCGACCCGACAAACCAAACAAATTTAAATTAAGCATTATTATTATTATATATATATATATATTTAGATTGAAATTTATGATTATATAAATATTATTTTGTAGATCATATTCATTATTGTGTAACCTTTTATTTTCTTTGATATAATTTTTTCCTCCCCAATCTTTATATAACACGTTATATTATTTCATAAGATGATCTAACAAAAATACTGGAATATCTTTATTCTTAAAAATAAATAATCAGACAAAAAAAAAAACAATTAATAAGAATATAAATTTAATATTCTGTGGAGGACAATGCTAAGGTATCAATTCCACAATAATGGCATTGTTATATTTGGGTGGTTATCTGAATATCCAAATAATTTATATATATATATATATATATATATATATATAATTTTTAATAAAAAAATGAAAGAGTGTTTGTGCAACACTTAGATTTATCTTTATTATTTCACATATATATATATTTAAATTAAGGAGAAGTGAAAAGTCAAATACTTTTAGAAAATTTTTGGGCTGAATAAGATTTTTTTTTTTAAGTTATAGTTATTTAAAATATAATAATTATGATGATTTTGATGTGGTAATGATATTTTTAAATAAAAATATTTAAAGGATATCATTATATAATAATAAAATAAAATAATTTAAAATATATAATATTTCAGTTAATAAATTAAATGATTAATAAAATATAAGGTATTAAAATAATAATTTAAATTAAAATAGATAATATTTAATTAATAAATTAAATAATTAATAAAATATAAAGTATTAAAATAATAATTATTGGATTTAAATTATTGGAATAATAGACAAAGTTACACTCCCACCCAGAAAACATATAACTACTACATCTTTTTTCCTTTAGTTATCAGCTTTCATTTTTTTTAAAAATTTAATTTCTTGTTCTTTTGATGTAGGTTTTTTGAGATTCTTTTAAATTTCTTTCAATTTTTTAAATATTTTTTTTTCTATTATAATTTTAACTATTAAATCACTAATTTTATCAATTAAATAACGACAAAAATTATATATAATAAATTTTTAATAATTAAAATCCAAATAACTTACATTTTTATAAAACAAATAACAAAACTAAAAAAAAACTCAAATAGCCAAATATCAAACAAATTCTTAGTCAATATTGATTCCACTTTAGTTATTTCTTGTGAATTATTTTAAAATAACATTGTTGATTATATATAAATTGAGTTATTTGATTTCATAAACTGATATGATATATAAATATGAGAAAAGATAAAGAGTAATATCTTAGATTATAAAGAAACCTAAAAATTTCTATTCCAATATAAATTTTCCACACATAAAGAAGAAGATAGAGTCTTAAGTATGTTGTATCTTAAGCTGTTGACATCACACAGACACACACAACAAAGATAGTTTCAACTGTTCAAACAAGCAAATCTGAATTCAATTCATAAAAAGAAGAAGAAGAAGAAGCATACTTACTACACTATATATAAATATGAAATCACATATATATATGTAGATCAACAATTCAAGACCTTTAATGTCCATTTCCATGGCAGAACAAAGCATTCAAAGACAATGTGTTCAAGCCTCTTCTGATTGATCCTGCAAGAAAATTAGAACAAACCCAAAAGAGTGATGAATTAGATATATATAGACTGTTTTGGTTAGGATGATAATGAATGTATTTACTATCCCCGTCTCGTTTTCGTTTTTAATTTGGGGATTCTTTTACTTAACATTTCACCCCGGGCGGATGACACAAATACAATCTCAAACCCAAATCCAAACCCAAACCCAAACTCAAACCTAAACCCAAACCCAAATGGGGCAATTCAGTTCGGTTATCGTGAGCGATTTTAAATTGTCATCCTTATTTAATTTCATCACGAAAAAAGAGATTAATTAATCTTGAAAAGAAAGAAAGAACTAACCTGCATATCTGAAGTCCAAAGAGTAAGATTATCTCTAAGTAATTGCATGATGAGTGTACTGTCCTTGTAAGAATCCTCACCCAAAGTATCCAATTCAGCAATGGCTTCTTCAAATGCCTGAATAATATGATGATCTCTACAAATTAGATCATGAACTGAACCAAACTGAACCAAAAATAGTACTCAGATTTACCTGTCTAGCCATATTACAAGCTTTATCAGCAGCATTTAGAATCTCATAGTAGAAAACAGAGAAATTCAGAGCCAATCCCAATCTAATAGGATGTGTAGGAGTAAGATCTGGAACAGCAATATCCTACAAAAACAAGATCAACCCAACAATTTCAAAACCCTAATTTCACAAAATCACACCCATTTCAGATTCACAAAAAAAATAACATTAATTTACCTGAGCAGCCTTATAAGAAAGCATAGTTTGTTCAGCAGCTTCCTTTCTATCAGCTCCAACCTTAAATTCCGCTAGATATCGATAGTAATCCCCCTTCATCTTCAAGTAAAACACCTTCGATTCACTAGATTTCGCTAAGGGAATCAGATTCGAATCGAGTAGATTCAGAATTCCTCCGCAGACATTGGATAGTTCAGATTCAACTTTAGATCTATAATCCTTGACTAGCGATACGTGCTCGTCGTTCTTCCGACTTTCTTCCTTTTGCTCGATTGATGAAACGATTCTCCAGGCTGCTCGAAGTGAACCTATGACGTTCTTGTAGGCGACGGAGAGGAGGTTCCTTTCTTCGACCGTTGGCTTGCCTGTGGATGTGGCTCCAAGGACGAGTTTTTCCATGTATGTGACCATTTCTTCGTATCGCTCGGCCTGTTCGGCGAGCTTGGCTAAGTAGACGTACTGGTCTCTGGTTAGGTTTTCCGGCGGAGACACTGCCATTTCAGTCGTATTAGAGAGAGAAAAATAAGAGAGAGAAAGTGACGAGATTGACGGAGAGGAATATTTATTGGGTGTTACAACTCATTATAGCATATACTTATACAACTTTTTTTTTTATTTACGGGTGCGTTTGATTCAACTTTTGCTTAATAATCTGATGCTACATTAATTTTGCTTAATAAACTAACTCAAAAATTATAATTAAACATATTTTGTATTTAAATATAATTTTTTCTTTTTCTGTACATCCCTCTTCTAAAATAAATTGAATCATATAAGAATGTATAGGAGAATAAGCTAAATCGATATAAGTTTAATAAACTTACACTAGATAAATAAAATAAATATAAGACTTTATTTGGATTCAGATTATTTAAAGAATAATTATTGAAAGTGATTTTGAGGAGGTGTAATTTTTTTTTTAAAATAACTTTGAACGATATTAATATATAATGATAAAATAAATTTAAATTTTTATAAATAAAAAATATTTTAGTTATTAATTTGAGTTATGATAAAAGAAAGTGAGATTGAAATGATGTTTGGTTAAATTATTTAAATAATTTGGACTATATGACCTTGTTTCGTTTAGAATTATTGTTATTTTAATAACTTAAACAAAATAATAATAATATTTCACTCATTTCTCATCTATCACATCATTTATTTCATTAACCAAAGTTTTGTTCGGATTGGAGTTATTTAAATAACCTAGAGAAAAAAAAAATTAATAATTATTGATGATTTTGAGAGAATGATGATTATTTTTGGTAAAAAGACGTAAAATATATTAATATATATAAATAAAAAATAAAAAAAATAATTTAAAATATAGAGTATTTTAGTATTTTGGTTAATAAGATGAGTGATGTGATTGATGATAAGTGATTGATTGAAAAATTAATTTTGTATAGGTTAAATAAAAAACATCCGCCGAACAAAGCCGAAAATACTAAAATATCTTATATTTTAAATTATCATTTTTTATTTTATTTATATATATCAATCTCTTAAATATTTTTATCAAAAATAATCCTTGCTCCTAAGAATTATCACCCTCATTATTTTTTTATCTATAAATTATTAAAAAAAATATACATCCAAAAAAGATATATAATTAAAGTAAAATAATATTTCTAAAAGTAATATAAATTATATATATTTTTATACCAACCAATTTTAATATTGATTATTTTAATGGAATTGTGTCAAATAGTAACACATGAAGATTGATATTACTTATTTATATATATATATATATATATATATATATATATATATATAAATTTAGTTACATTTCAAAGTGTAGAATAAATATGTAATGAAAAATGCACACATGTAAGAATAAGGAGGGTGTTAAAAAAAATGAAAACAAACGCGTCTTTAAGTCTGTGGTCGGGCGATAAGTACGATAATTTTAAGGATAAACACGTGAGAAGGAGGACAGTCAGACCCACATCATTATTCATTTTTTAATTAAATAAATAAATCCAAATGAATCATGGCCAGCCGTCATTGACGTGGCTCAACTATAAAGGTTTGTTTAGTATGATTAAATAAATTATTTTTGTATACAAATATTCATGAAAAATAAATAAACTCCTACATTTTTAAAATCAGCTAAAACAAACGTTCATTCAAGGTACATATTCCCCATTCAAATCAGTTTTAATATACATAACATTCTATAATTTAAATGAATACTTGATAAAAAAAAAAAAAACTATTTTCAAATAAATTTATATCCTAAACTCACCAATAGTCTCCACAAGAGCAAAAACCATCTCTAAAATGATGAAATCGACTCGAATCTCTCAAAACAATTTCGCGCCCAACGATCTTCGCTATAATCTTGATAGCCGAGTGACAATCCCCACACACTCGAAGATTCTTCATAACCGTAATCGTACATCCTTCCAAACTACTAATCAAAGCAAACGCTATTGCTAGACGCTCGCTATGGTAAGACAATGCCGCGCCTTTTTGTTCATCCTCGACATCGTGCAAATCAAAACCAATATCGGGAACATACCCTTCTTTCCTTAGCCTTTCTCCTAACCATCTCAATTTATCATATATCATTTCACTTAAAGGATGAGACCTATCTCCCGAAACAAAAACATGTTTCCTCCCCTTCAAAATGACCCAACTCCGACCCGGTTGTTTCGCCACACCCGCCCGTTTCATCTTCACTCTTAATCTAGCAACATCAGCCCATTTACCAGTCGATGCATATAGATTCGATAGTAAAACATAAGCACCACTGCATTTTGGGTCGAGGTTAAATATAATATTTGCCGCCTTTTCGGCTAGTTTGAAATTCGAATGTGTCCTACACCCGCTAAGCAAAGATAGCCATGGCATGGTATTATTCGGTTCGATGGGCATTGTTTTAACGAATTGTTCTGCTTCATCTAATTCCCCGGCTCGACCCATTATATCGACCATACACGAATAATGCTCTATTTGAATATCGAATGGTTTAAACTTATCGAAATATCGAAACAACTTTTTTCCTTTTGTTAGCATCCCGGTATGGCAGCATGCGTAGAGCAATCCGGTTAGCGTGATTTCATCTGGGTTAATCTCGCCTCGAATCATTTTGCTATACAACGATAAAGCCCATTTCCCATGTCCGTGTTTAGCACAACCAACGATAATCGAGTTCCACGAAACGAGATTCTTCTCTTCGATTCTCTCAAAAATAGCAAACGCATCTCTAATGCATCCACAACCGGAGTAAAACGAAACAAGAGAGTTTCCAACGTAGACTTCGGTTTCAAGCCCGAGTTTGATCGAAACAACGTGTATCTCTTTTCCTCTTTCGATATCCTCCAGTTCACTACACGAGTTTAAAGCGCTAGCCAATGAAGACTCATTTGGAAGGACCCCGTTTTTCATCATCTCGACGAAGATCTCCATTGCTTCCTCGTGCCTATGGTTTAAACCGTAACCCGTTAGAAGAGATGTCCAAACTACCACATTCTTACGCGATAGTTCGATGAAAATCTCGCGAGACTCATCGATTTGGTTGCAGTTTGCGTAGAACGTGAGAAGCGAGGCGGTTACGAATTCGTCTGAGAAATACCCTCGCTTGAATACTTGCCCGTGAAGCTGAAGACCCATCTCGAGCTCCAACACATTTGCAGATGCCGTTATCGCGGAAGAAAATGTATTCGAAGAAGGAATAATGGAAGAAGAAGACATGATCATCATTCTCTTAAACATAAGCAGAGCTTTTCGACTCATTCCTTGCTGATCAAGCCCACTAATCATACTAGTCCATGATATAACATTCCTACGAGGCATTTCATCGAATACCCTTACAGCATCATCAACTCTGCCATTACAGAAATACCCATGAATCATCGAGTTCCATACCGCTATATCCTTCACATTCACATTCATATTAAAGAACAAGTACTCAGCGGCTTCAATCATCCCAAACTTGAAATTTCCATTGATCATTGTAGTCCAAGTAACAACAGTTCTGTCAGGCATTTCATCGAACAGCTTCGAAGCTATGTCTAAATGACCGCAATCCAAACATCCTTTAATAAGGGAATTCCAACAAATGGAGTCCCTTGTGGACATTTGGTCGAACAGTTGCAGGGCATCGGTAAGGCGGTTGTTTGCTGAATAAGCGGAGATCATCTTGGTGCATAAATGAAGGGTGGGTGAAGGAATCTTGTTGAAGATGGATCGAGCTTCATCTAATCTGTTGTTTTGAAGATGATCTGATAGAGACGACGAAGTAGTAAGAGATTGAGTGTTTGATTTGTTGAAATACGGGAAAGCATTAATGGAGATGAAATTATGAAAAGATTGTAACTTTATTAAGTGACGCGAAATCATCGGCATCAGACCAAGAATAACAAGGTCAGTTCTTTCTCTGGTTCACACTTATATAACTTACGACTATGCATTTGTACGAAAGAGATATCGGGAAATTTGATAATATGACCCTAAAAATATGAGTATTTTGATTTTTAACCTTACTAATTAAGTTTTTGTTTTTTAACCTTTTTTTATAAATTTTTCCAATTTTACCCCTCAATAACCTTTTTATTTCTTTTTCTTTTTTTTTCTTTTTTTTTCTTTTTCTTTCTTTTCTTTTCTTCTTTTCCCCCGCTTTCCCCTTTCTCCCTTTCCCCCCGACGACCGTTGCACTCCCTTCTTCCCTTCCGTTCTTCTTCTCCGTCACCTCCCTCCCCAGGTCCCCTTCTTCCCTTTCGTTCTTATTCCCCGTCAGCTTCCGTTTCTCCGACGCCAAGCTCCGCCGACGTTCGCCAAGAAGCCCAACCCTTCCAGCCAGCCTCTTCGTCGATCGCCAAGCCGAACTTCCAGCCAACGACGATCGCCAAACCTCGGACGATTCTAGCCCAACGATTTGAGGTTAGTTTAAGTTTATTATTTAGGTTTATTGTTTAGGTAATCTTAGTTTAGTTTAGGTTTATTGTTTGAAATGCTGAGAATGCTAAGATTGATATAGTTTGAAATGCTGAGAATGTTTGTGAATGGTTTGTGAATATTTGTTTTGCATGTTTTGCTTATTATGAATGCTAAGAATGGTATAGGGTTTTAGGGTGGTGAACATTAGGGTTTTAGTTTAGGTTTAGGGCTTGGCGTGGGGGTTGGGCGTGGGGCGTAAGGATTAGGCGTGGGGGTTGGGCGTGGAAGGTGGGCGTGGGGCGTGAGTTTGGGCGTGGGTCTTGGGCGTAGGGCTTGGGCGTGGGGCGTGGGGGTTGGGCGTGGTGCGTGGGGAGTGGGCGTGGGGGCTTGGGCGTTGGGCGTGAGGGTTGGGGCTTGGGCGTGGGAGTTGGGCGTTGGGCGTTGGGGGTTGGGCGTGGGGCGTGGGGGTTGGGCGTGGGGCGTGGGGCTTGGGCGTGGGGCGTAGGGCTTGGGCGTGGGGGTTGGGCGTTGGGCGTGGGGCTTGAGCGTGGGGCTTCAATTATTAATATGATTTTAGTGTATATGATTTTAATGACCGTTTTTGCAGATGGCACCAAAGGAAACCATTCTCAATGATTTTAATGACCGTGTTTCATGGAAATCCACCGGTCCCAGCTTGGCAAAGATAAAAGAGAGGTTTACTCACCATGATCTTTTGGATAGGGCTTTGCAGACCCAATTCAAGTCTATATTCCAAGCCCCGACATTATTATTTTCAGGAACCATACTCCATCAGATGTTTATCAAAAAAGTCAGTTCAAATTCGAAGGAGATAAGGTTCTTGGTCAAAGGTAAGGAGGTCTGCTGGGGCATGAAGGATTATGCATTGGTGACAGGCCTCAACTTTGGCAGATTTCCGTTGGTGGAGGAGGTTGAAGAATGTCCACCCCTTGTCCTCAAATATTTTAAGGGTAAAAAGGATGTTAGACTGAAAGAGCTTGAAGACATTTTCGTCGGATGCTTTGATAAGGAGGATTCATGGAAGATGGGGCTCATATTTCTCATTTACCAGTGTCTGTTCGCATCTGATAACAGGAGGAAGATAAGTTTGAGAATCTTTCACATGGTGGAAGACATGGAGATGTTCCTCCAATTTCCATGGGGAAAGGTGTCCTTCAGAGCTACCCTGCAGTGTATTGACAAAAATATCAAATACCTCCGTGGATTATATCTCTCGAAGAAGAAAAACTGGAACAAGAAAGGCATATGTGATGTCGCTTATACTATACATGGGTTCGCACTAGCATTCCAAGTGTGGACCTATGAGCTTATCGATACATTCGTCCCCAATTTTGCTGAAAAGACACTGGAAGATGATCTTACAAGCCCAAGGATAGTGCTCTATAAATCTTTTAGGAGTTATACCGGACCTGAGGTATCTACAGCCATCCAGGACCCCCACGCCCAACCTCCACGCCCTACCCCCACGCCCCACGCCCACTCCCCACGCCCCACGCCCACACCCCACGCCCTACCCCCACTCCCCACGCCCACTACCCACGCCCCATGCCCAAGACCCACGCCCAACCCCCACGCCCCACGCCCAAAGGCCCACGCCCCACGCCCAAAGGACCACGCCCCACGCCCAAAGGCCCACGCCCCAGGCCCAACCACCACGCATACTCCCCACGCCCAACCACCACGCCCCACGCCCAAAGGCCTACGCCCCACGCCCAAAGGCCCACGCCCCACGCCCAAAGGCCCACGCCCCACTTATTATGCGTGGGGCGTGGGGCGTGGGGTGTGGAGGTGGGAGATTATGCGTGGGGCGTGGACCGATTTTGACAGCATTTCGTTTACGTAGCATTTCCCAGCATTTCAACCATAACATTGACAACCATTCAACCATAACGTGAATGAAATGAGATTGATAGAAATGATCGTACCCATTTAGATGGTCTCGTCGCGGGGTCTTAGTTGAGTCTCAGGCGTCGCGGAGCTGTGTCGTTGGCGTGGCGGCAGTTGGTCTCCCTCGAACTTCGGTGGCTGGCAGTTGGGGGAAGGGAGGGTGGTGGGGTCGCGGTGGAAAGGAAGAAGAAAGGTGATTGGGGGGAATCGGGAATGTTTGGGAAATGGGGGACATGTGGGGGATGGGGGGTGGTGGGGGACCAACGGGGAGGGGAGTGAATGAGAGGAGAGAGGGAAAGGAAGGAAAAGAAAAGAAAAAGAAAAAAAAAAGCAAAAAAAAAAAATAAAAAATGAAAAGGTTATTGTGGGGTAAAATTGGAAAAAATTATAAAAAAAGGTTAAAAAACAAAAGAATTATTATGGAGGTTATATTTCAAAATAGCTTTGTTTTTAGGGTAATATTATTAAATTTCCCCAAGAGAGAGTGGGAGAAATTTGATCAAATGAAGAGGGTCATTCCCAAAAACAATCTTGAAAATTTATTTTTTATATTTAACTTTTTTGTTTTTTTTTTAAATTTGAAGAGTTTTACAATTACTATTTTTTTTAAAAATCAAATAACCCTCACCTTTTCTTTCCCTCTTTCTTCTCCCCGCTCTCGACCATTACTCTCCCCTTCCCCAGCCCTCCCCTCTGACGCCCAAGCCCGAACTCCCCCAACTACACCATCCCCGACTACCCCGACGTTCGCCATAGGACGACGCGCAACCCCTCGAGCCCCGACGATAGCCAATACGCTTCCAGCCCGACTCCTCGACGATCGCCAAGCCCCAGACGCTTCTAGCTCGACTCCCCGACGTTTGCCCAACATATCTCAGGTTAGTTCGACTACTCATCCCTCTCTTGCATGTTGAGTATGAAATGTTTTAGGGTTTTAGGGTTTTAGTTTAGGTTTAGGGTTTGAAATGATGAGAATGGTATAGTTTGAAATGCTGAGAATGTTTGTGAATGGTTTGTGAATATTTGTTATATGTTTTGCTTATTCTGAATGTTGAGAATGATATATTTGGGTTGTGCGTTGAGCGTGGGGTTGACGTGGAGGTTGTGCGTTGAGCGTGGGATTGGGCGTGGGGTTGGTGTGGAGGTTGTGCGTGGAGTGTGGGCTTGAGCATGGGGTTGTGCGTGGGGATTTTGCGTGGGGTTGTGCGTGGGGTAGTTTCTTGAGCGTGGGCTTGGGCGTGGGGTAGTGCGTGAAGCGTGGGCTTGGGCTTGGGCGTGGGGCGTGGGGCGTGGGGTAGTGCGTTGAGCGTGGGCTTGGGCGTGGAGCGTGGGCTTGAGCGTGGTCTTGGGTGTGGGGCGTGAGGTAGTGCGTGGAGCGTGGGCTTGGGCGTGGGTTGGGCGTGGGTCGTGGGTCGTGGGGGTTGTGTGTGACTTCAATTATTAATATGATTTTACTGTTTTTGATCCACCAAAAATTGTGTATATGATTTTACTGTTTGTTTTTGCAGATGGCACCAAACGAAACCATTATTAATGATTTTAATGGTCGTGTTTCATGGAAATCCACCGGCCCCAGCTTGACAAAGATAAAGGAAATGTTTACTCACCATGATCTTTTGAATAGGGCTTTGCAGACCCAATTCCAGTATATATTTAAAGCCCCGACATTATATTTTTCAGGAACCATACTCCATCAGATGCTTATCAGAAAAATCAGTTCAAATTCGAAGGAGATAAGGTTTTTAGTCAATGGTAAGGAGGTCTGCTGGGGCATGAAGGATTATGCATTGGTGATAGGTCTCAACTTTGGTAGATTTCCTTTGGTGGAGGATGAGAATATTGAAGAATGTCCACCCCTTGTCCTCAAATATTTTAAGGGTAAAAATGATGTTAGACTGAAAGAGCTTGAAGACATTTTCGTCGGATGCTCTGATAAGGAGGATTCATTGAAGATGGGGCTCATATTTCTCATTTACCAGTATTTGTTCGAATCTGATAATAGGAGGAAGATAAGTTTCAGAATCTTTCACATGGTGGAAGACATGAAGATGTTCCTCCAATTTCCATGGGGAAATGTGTCCTTCAGAGCAACCCTGTAGAGTATTGACAAAGATATGAAACACCTCCGTGGGTTATATCTCGCCAAGAAGAAAACATGGGAAAAGAAAAACATATGTGATGTCGCTTATACTTTACATGGGTTCGCACTAGCATTCCAAGTGTGGACCTATGAGCTTATCAATACATTCATCCCCAAATTTGCTGAAAGGACACTGGAAGATGATCCTACAAGCCCAAGGATAGTGCTCTATAAATCTTTTAGGAGTTATACCCTACTGGAGGTATCCACAGCCATCTAGAAATGCAATGTTCGAAGAAAAATTGACGAGTCTGCGGAGGAGAAGCGGAAGTACTCTGAGGACGACTTTGAAGACATGACAGGCAACATTTATGATGAATTCTTTGAATTTGATGGGAGGAAGAGAAAAATTGAAGTTTGTGAAGAAGATGAAAAACATGAAAGGACTCACAAACCTCCGGCCAAAAAGATGAAACTAGACAAGACAACTCTCATGAAATCCCTTCTACGACGACTCCTCAAACTTATAAAGACAATTCTACATCTTGTGCACCCAATCTAGTGTCTCAAGCCCATACTGATACTGATGCCAAACTTGATGAGCTGACAAATGATGTGAATGAGATTAAAAAGGATGTGAATGAGATTAAAACTGAAATCAAGCTCATCAAGGAGAATCAACAACTTATAATCACATTATTGGGGAAAATAAAGGAACAAAAGAATGGTGGAGGAGAAGAAAAAGAAGAGGATGATACTGAGATGAGGACGAAGAGGAAGAATGATGAGGTGATGAACAAGATTAAGAATTATGAGGTGATGAAGAAGAGGAAACATGATGAAGTTGATGAGATGAAGAGAAAGAATGATGATGAGATGAAGAAGAGGAAGCACGATGAAGTTGATGAGATGAAGAGAAAGAAGAATGAGAGGAAGAAGAGGCTGACGAACTTGGAAAAGAAGAAGGAGGATGATGAGTTGGCCAATAAAAGGAAGGCGGATGAGTTGGCCAAGAAGAAGAAGGCGAAAAAGGTATAATTGCAAACCCCCACGCACTACCCTACGCATACTTGAGCCCCACACACAACACCGACGCCCCACGCACAACCCCCACGCCCCACGCACAACCCCCACACACCACGCCCCACGCACAACCCCACACCCCACGCACAACCCCACACCCCACGCACAACCCCACACCCCACGCACTACCCCACGCACACCCTACGCCCCACGCACTCACCCACGCCTCACGCCCACCCCCACGCATAACCCCCACGCCCCACGCACTCAACCCACGTACTCACCCCACTCCCCACGCACAACTCCATGTCCCACGCCCAAGCCCACGCACTACCCCATGCACCACCCCACGCCCCACACTTACACCTCGCAAAATTTATATTAATCTCATTTTGTTTTTAATTGTGCATGGGGAAGAGGAAGAGGAAGAGGAAGAGGAAGAGGAAGAGGAGGAGGACGACGTCGACGAAGAGGAGGAGAATTAGGAGGAGGACGAGGAGGACGATGTATAGTTGCGCACCACGCCCCATGCCCCACGCCCCACACACAATGTATATTAATCTGATTTTTTGATTGTTCAGGACGATGATTCGTCCACACACCACAAGCCCCACGCAAATTGAATTTTGATCGCCTAGAGGAGAAGAATGATGAGGCTGAGGTAGAGGCGGAGAAGAATAAGGAGGCTGAGGTGGAGGCTTAGAAGAAGGAGGTGGAGGTAGAGAAGAATAAGGAGGCTGAGGTGGAGGCTCAGAAGAAGGAGGTGGAGGCAGAGAAAAATAAGGAGACTGAGGTGGAGGCTGAGAAGGAGGTGGAGGTGGAGAAGAAGAAGGAGGTGGTGGAGGCTGAGGTGGAGGTGGAGAAGAAGAATGACGAGGTGGAGAAGAAGAATGAAGAGGTGGAGGAGGAGAAGAAGAAGGAGGAGGTGGAAGAGGAGGAGGAGATTGTGAAGGAGGTGACTGATGAGGAGAAGAAGAAGAAGAAGAAGGGGAAGAATAAGAAGGATGTGAATGAGGTGAAAGAAATGACTCCATCAAAATTTGTTAATAAAATATTCCGGAGAAAGAAGTCGAAACAATTGGGGGACTACACCGACCCTGTTGGGAAAGAGTTTAAACTCAATGATCCGATTACGGTTAATCCTATGTTAAAAATTGACGAGGAAAAAATGAAAGATTTGAGGAAATGGTTGAAGAGTAATGATGAAGACTTCAAGGATTTGACTATTTCCTTAGCAGATCGTGATTTATTTAACAGATTGCTCACGCTTAAAAAATGGTTACACGATCAAATAAATATTTTTGTCTTTATTTTTATTCATTATTTTTGTACCACCACCCCACGCCCCACGCACAACCCCCACGCACCACGCACAAGCCCACGCCCACGGCCACGCACCACGCACAAGCCCATGCCCACGCCCACGCACCACGCACAAGCCCACGCCCCACTCCCAATCCCACACATAACCACCACGCACAAGCCCACGCCCCACGCCCAAACCCACACACAACCACCACACACCACGCACAAGCCCACGTCCCACGCACAACCACCACGCACAACCCCATGCCCCACACCCAAGCCTACGCACAACCACCACGCACCACGCCCAAGACCACGCACCACCCACGCCCAAGCCCACGCACAAACCCCACGCCCAGATTCCCATATTGCCCTTGCTTAATCAATAATTTTTTTCGCAAGAGATAGATGCAATCATTTACATAATGAAACGAAGGGTTGCGTTGTTCCCTAAGATATATCTAAAGAATTTCTCAATTGTTGACTCTCATCTCTCTTAGAAGTTCGCGAAGCGCTATGATACGTTTTCCCAGAATCCGATAGGCTACAAGTTCGACAATTTCATGGATTATGTATTTGGTGATGAACATCACTTTATGTATCCTTGGAATCTTGTTTATATGATATATGCACCTATGAACCTGAACCAGAAGCATTGGGTCTTGTGCCAGATTCATCTACAAGATTGGTGCATATACGTATATGACTACGAACAGAAAATCTTCCCAACGGATGTATATGACGACTTCATGAAACCGATGTGTGAAATGATGCCATACTTGCTTGAACAGGGGTTCACCCTTGCCGATAAGGACAGGTTTCCGCAGTTCAAATTGGAGAAGATGTTGTATTCTATAATACCACACCCAACAGTCCCAAAGACAACCAAAACTAAGGACTACGGTGTTTTTACTATTATGCATTTGGAATACCTTACTGCCTCATTGGATATATCAAAGGTGGTCTCCAAACAAATAACTTTTTGGAGAAAGAAATGGACAGTAAGTTTATTCCACCAAATTGTAGACCCCTAATCTAAATTGAATAAATATATATTTTTGTTGGCTTCAAGTTGCATTCTTAAATTAGTTAATTATTGTTGTCTTTGTTAAATTAGTTAATTATTGAATAGAATAATATGTATAACAACCACGCCCAAGCCTTAAATTAATTCCAAGAATAATGTGTAAACGACCACGCCCAAGCCTACGCTCCACGCCTAAGACCCACGCCCAAGCCCACGACCCACACCCAAGACCACGCCCCACGCACTAACCACGCCCCACGCCCAAGACCACGCACCACCTACGCCCCACCCACCACCCACGCCCAAGCCCCACGCCCCGCGCCCCACGCTCAAGCCCACGCCCCACGCCCCACGCCCCACGCACAACCCCACGACCCACGCTCAAGACTACGCACCACCCAATACGAGGCATTGACAATACTTGAGTGTCTATCAGATACAAAGACGAGATCCAAGACTACTCCAATTGCCACTCTTAATTGTTGCATTAAATATGTCTAAGAGTTATTATTCTCCGAATCAACGACGCCAAAAGCAACGGGAAATAGTTGTTCATTCGCATCCAATGCAATCGCAACCAATAGTTGACCTCCAATATTATGTTTAAGAAAACTGGCATCGACGCAAAATAGTGGACGATAATACTTAAAATCTCTGATTGAGCAGCCTAGGAACATGAACATATACCTGAAATGGCAATGCTCATCTGTCTGAATGTCAGTTATGGTACCTAGGCTATTCTTCGCCAACATGAACAGGTATGATGGCAATTTTCCATAGGATTCCTCTATTGTCCTCGCACCGCCATTAGGGCTTGTTCCCTAGACCTCCAAGCCTTATTATAGGTCAGCTTAAACCTATAATTTGTCTGCATGTCTTCCATTATTTTCTTAGGCATGTGGTCATGGTGATGGTCCATGTACTTACGTTTGATGCACTCCGTAATTACCCATGAGGGTGCTTGCCTCACATTCTCCTGCCTTGTCAAAATTGAGCATGAGTGTTCATTTACTAATTTTCGAATCTCAAACATCAGCTAGAATTTTCCTTTCACAACACGCAATCTCCACTTGCAGTCCTCATTCACACATTTCACAAACCAAAGACTTTTGTTGACTTTTCGACTTTGAATTTAAATGATTAATCATCACATATCTATGCACCCTCAATTGAAGTTCTTTTTTGTTCTAAAAAAACGTACCCATTTCCAATCCGTTTTCAAGGGTTAATTGAGCATGTGTTTCAACCTGAATTGATTCAAATGAATCAAGCAACTCAATATGGCTGAATGTTTTCCTCATAGGGGAAGTAATGATGGCTGGTCGGGGTGAAAGAGTAAGGGTACTAGCAACCAATTCACTCGGACGCAAACATGAGACTTGTTGTTCTTCATCTTCTACATGGTGTATGTCATTTTGACTTTGTAAGACATCTGCTCAAATATAGGGAATTCATTAACCTCCTCTCTTTGGATTTCATCAGTTGTGTGTGAAGGTAGTGACTTCTCTACTAAAGAGACACACAGAGGAGTGCGAAAAGCTCGTGTGGTGAAGTCGAAATTTCTTTTACATAGAACATCACATCTCCATCATATCGGATAACAGCAGAAGGAGCTCTTTTAAAAACCAAATTATACTTCACTTTCAACACTAAATCATATCTCAATTTGTCCACACCAATAGCACGATAGACAATGCCAGTTAATTCGTCATATGTAGTGTTTAGGGATATAGGCACACCTACTAATGAACTTGAGTAAAAAAAACTAACACACACCTACTAATGAACTTGAGTAAAAAAAACTAACACCATCATCATCTTTCCTCCACTCTCCATCATATAGGACAAAACAGTTAACAAATAAATTGAGATCTGCAATTGATACAAATTTAAATGTTAGTGTAGTAAACAAAACCTGTGAAATTCATTAAACAACATGGTAAGTGGGTCATGGGGCGTGGGTGGGGCGTGGGGTCTTGGGCATGGGAGTGGGGCGTGGGCTTGGGCGTGGGTGGTGCGTAAGGGTGCGTGGAGCGTGGGCTTGGGCGTGGGGTGGGGATCGTGGGGGGTGGGGCGTGGGGTGTGGCTGGTGCGTGGGCTTGGGCGTGGGTGGTGCATGGGCGTGGGTGGTGCGTGAGCTTGGGCGTGGCTGGTGCATGGTGCGTGGGCTTGGGCATGGCTGGTGCGTGACATTTCAAACGTAGCATTTCGACAGCATTTCAAACGTACCATTTTGACAGCATTTCAAATGGGAATGAAATGAGAATAAAAGAAATGAGCGTACCCATTTTAATGCTTATCGGTTGGTCTCGTCGCGGGGTCTCAATTGGGTCTCAGGTACACTAGGTCTCGTCGTTGGTCTCAGCTGTGTCGTCGGCAGTTAAAGATCCCGGTCGGCGTCGGTGAATGGCAGTTGGGGGAAGGGGATGGTGGGGTCGCGGTGGAAAAGAAAAGGGGAAGAAGAGAAAGTGATTGGGTGGAAATGGGAGGTGGACCCGTGAAATGAGAGGGGAAAGGAAGAAAGAAAAGAAAAAGAAAAAAAAGGTTAGTAAGGGTAAAAATGAAAAATATTTTAAAAAAAGATTAAAAATAAAAATGGAATATATTAAGGTTGTTTTTAGGGTCATTTGATAAAATTTCTCGAGAGGGAGAAAGAAAAAATATGAAAGAAATTATAATTAAGGAAATATTTTATTTTTTTTAATTAATTTATAATATTTATAAAAGAATTTTAATTCCAATTTTTCACTCTTTCCACACATTACAAATTAAAAATAAAAATTATGTCAAATCTACCTTCAACAAAATTTCAAATATTTTCTTAGTAGTTTAAAATACTTCAATCTCAAAAATTATTAAAATATGACAAAAACATCTATAAATATTCTTTCATTTAAAAATATTTAAACAAAGTGACAAATTAACTAAAAAAAAGTCAAAATAAAGGAGAAACGATTATTTTATCAATTTAAAATAAAGCCTTTTATCACTAAAATTTTGATAGTTTTAACTCTATAGAACATAATTCAAAATTCGAGCATTATTTTATAAAAAAATTCAAGAAAAATTGGGTGTGGATTGAGACGGGAAATGCATTTATCATTCTCGCTCCATTTTATTTTGAGACTTTTTTAACTATCATCCCAGTTCGATTTCAAAAAATTCCGGCAAGGCACCAATATACCGTATTCTCTAAAAGAAAAAATCTTAGATAAAATTATATAAACGAATTTTTTAATATTATATATATTATAATATAATATTTTTATTATTATTATAAAGAAATAAACTCAAGACTTTTATAAATATGAAAAATAAATATATTTTTATGTTTAATAGTGTTCGGGGTAAAATCGGAGTGAGATCGGGACAAAGAACACAAATATCATCCCGTCTCATTCCCGATCAACTACCGAGGAAAAAATGACCATAACTGGACAATTCAGATTAAAATTGGCATCCCTGCTTCCTAATATCCACGTTCACATTTAAAATTTAAGATGTTTTAATAAAAATAAAAGTTAAGAAATAAAACTAATAAACATAGTTTAACCATATGTTGATATAAAATAATTGTTTTATAAAAGAATTAATAATTTTCTCAAATAAACAAAGCATAAAATATATAGCAAAACTCATATATTTTATAAAAATAAAAAAATAAAAGTGGGCCTCTCTCTTTCTGTCTATATCTAAAAAAAAGTAGAACCATTGAGATATGATAAAATGGAGGGAGTTGTTTACCTGTTTTAATTAACGGTCAGAGCATGTTTGTTCAAGCATGTCCTCATGATCATTCCTCTTTCTACGCTCAATTCTTCTTCTTTTCCATCTTCTCTCCCCCATTCATCTTGTCTATCTAGCTAGCTACTACACCTTCATTTTCACTCTTTTATCTTTCTCAATAGATTAATCAATTGTCAACCAACCATGGATGAAGAATACGACGTTGTCGTTCTAGGAACCGGTCTTAAGGAATGCATTCTTAGCGGCCTCCTCTCCGTCGATCGACTTAAAGTAACTACTTTACTAATTACATTCTTCTTAACAATGTAACAATGTTCTTAACAATGTTTATTCAATCCAATCAAATCAAATCAATTACAGGTTCTTCACATGGATAGGAATGACTATTATGGAGGAGAATCCACCTCACTTAATCTTAACCAGGTATACATCTACTTTGATCAGTGCTTAATTTTCAATGTTACTCCATTTGGTTTATGTTGTTTTCTAGCTGTGGAAGCGATTTAAAGGAAATGACGCGCCACCAGATCCGTTGGGTTCTAGTAGAGACTACAATGTTGATATGATCCCAAAGGTAGTATAAGAACAGTTTGCATGTTCTAACATCCTTTGATTTTCAAATAATCTAACTTTCTTTGATTTGTTTGTTAGTACATATTGGCTAACGGCGCCTTGGTTCGAGTTCTAACCCACACTAATGTTACAAAGTATCTAAATTTCAAAGCTGTCGATGGTAGTTACGTCTACAACAAGGGGAAGGTACTCAGATTATATCTATATTTACTTGTTTTATGTTCACATATTAGGATTTATGTTTATGTTTTTTTTTTGTAGATACACAAAGTACCTTCTAATGATGTGGAAGCATTAAAATCTCCACTAATGGGATTATTTGAAAAGCGTCGTGCTAGGAAATTCTTCATTTACGTTCAGGATTATGATGAAAATGATCCGAAATCCCATGAAGGATTGGATCTCAACAAAGTCACTGCGAAAGCTCTTGTATCGTAAGTTATCAAAATAATTTTTAGTTTAATACTAGCTACGGCTTAAATGTATAAACCGTGGCATGTATGCATGCATGAAGGAAATATGGACTAGAAGACAATACAGTTGATTTTATAGGCCATGCACTTGCTCTCCATCAAGATGACAGTTACTTGGATCAGCCTGCAATGGATTTTGTGAAGAGAGTCAAGGTAAATAATAATAAATTGTAATAAATATGCTTTAATTTACATATCATTGTATACCTGGCTAATGTTTTTCTTCATTCATCGTGAATTAATAGCTATATGCAGATTCTTTGGCTCGTTTTCGAGGAAGTTCTCCTTATATTTACCCACTGTATGGACTGGGAGAACTGCCACAGGTGTGTCTTGTTTAAAAATTTCGTTCGATTTTGTGGCAACTTATGGTTTATAAAAAACATTGATGACAGGCATTTGCTCGTCTAAGTGCTGTATATGGTGGTACCTACATGCTTAACAAGCCTGAATGCAAGGTAATAATAAAATTTGGGACATCCCTTTATCATAGAAAGAAATTATTGGTTGATGATGGATTATCTTGAACTAATCAGGTAGAATTTGGCGAGGATGGAAAAGCATATGGAGTGACTTCAGAGGGTGAAACTGTAAAATGCAAGAAAGTAGTTTGCGATCCTTCGTACTTACCTGAAAAGGTAAAGAAAGTTGGGAAAGTAGCTCGTGCAATATGTATAATGAGTCATCCCATCCCCAATACACACGAAGCTCATTCAGTTCAGATTATTCTGCCTCAGAAACAACTTGGGCGTAAATCTGACATGTAAGTATCACAAATAATGGGTAAAGTAAGTAGAGTAGTCCATATTCATACAATAATAACATTATTATTATTATTATTATTGTAGGTATCTCTTTTGCTGCTCTTACTCTCACAATGTAGCAGCAAAGGGTAAGTTCATTGCGTTTGTAGCAACAAAAGCAGAAACGGATAATCCTGAGGTCGAACTAAAGCCTGGAACAGATCTTCTTGGACCTGTAGATCAAATTATTTTCGACACTTATGACAGATATGAACCTGCCAATGACCATACAGTTGACAATTGCTATATATCAACTGTAAGTTCATTTTACAAATTGCTTGCGTTTTATTTTGGTTAATGTATCTTGAAATGAAAATTTATTAATTGTAGAGTTACGATGCAACTACACATTTCGAGTCTACGGTAGCTGATGTCATAACTATGTACAGTCAGATAACTGGAAAGGTATGTTCATTATATTTAGACCTTGCTGAAATTGTCTTAGGTTTAACCAAAACATAATTAAACTGGGACTAAAGGCCTAATTATCTCCATCTAGCATGGATTGTTCTGAAGGGTTAACAACATTTTTTATTTTTCATGTTACAGACACTTGACCTGACAATGGATCTGAATGCAGCTACTGCTGCTGCTGAAGAAGATTGAGTTATTGTGCTGAAATTTCTCGACAATGGTTTATGTTAATTTTTTATTATAAATTATTGCAAGTACTCTTATAATGAACCAATAAGACGATATGTAATTTTGCATGTTTTTTATACTGTGAGAAGTTTATAGGACAAATGTTCTTGTATTTCATGGGATCAATGTAAATGCAGTTTTATTTTAGATGTGCTCTTTGACAAAATAACAAACAATGTGAAAATAGCACGGCAAGGACATTTTAAATCCAGTTCGGCATAAAGATAAAATGTGACGAGGCCTTAGTATAGAAAGGTTGTCATGACTGACTTGAATAAATTAGATTAAAGAATTGATTACTTACTCGTTTCTTGTCTGTATGTCGACATAGAAAGAAAGAAAAGATGACACATAGTTGAAGAAGAAAAGATATTGTTAATTGTTAACTGAATTTGAATGGGTATCTTGCAAAAATTTCACACGCAACGAGATAACAGAAGCTGAATAAATGGCAGTTGAAAATACAATGAACACCCCTATGTAAACACAAATGGTTGTAGCACAAACATATAGGTACCTGCAAGAAGAAGATCCATAATTAGTTGTACAGAAATAAGCAAGAGAGTTGCAACCGTTTTTAATAGAAAGTTGACCCTATTGAAAAAAACACAATAAGCAAGAGAGATCTCAAAATATACCATAAGGGAAAAGATGAAGAATCCTTCATATTTCTAAAGTTGAGAAATCGGTGCGAAGAAACCACAGAAAAACATAATAAAAAAATATATATTGTGAAGCAAAAAAGGAAAGAACACCAACAACCGACAAAAAGACAATAATTTCCTAAGGCTATCGAGAAGATCCAAAACGTACCATACTGAGAAGGTTGAAAGTGAGAATACTATGTAAATATATTTTTGTAAATAGAAGTCCTTATTTAGGATACTTTAAAGTATAACAACCTTATTAATTGAGATATTTTGACAAGTTCAAGGTTCAAAACAATAATTAGCCTAATATTAAAAAAAACTCAAGGAAATATATAGAATTTTATAGAAGTTGTATATTGCTATTCCTTTTCCAAAAAATGGAATTCATTAATTATGATTATATATTTTGGAATGTTGAAGTTTATATAAAAATTTATCTTGAGGGAGAACAAAGATTGTGAAATGGTTCTTCCCTTTCAAAAATAATACAAAGAATGTCCAACCATGAAGCCACGATGAATAGGTATTTGAAGTTTTGAACGATTATTCTGATTATAATAGGAAAACTATAAATCCAAATTTCATTTTCAACTATTGTGAAACAAACAGAGTATTATAGAAGACTTACTTGGGAGAGAAGACACTCCAAACAAATAAGTGGTTCCTCATCAGAAGCAACATGATGGTGTAAGCCAGCAATATAATTGAATTTATGCCCAGGGGAACCAAACAAGCAAAGCCAACCGTCTTCTTGAGAAGATTTCCTAGAGATAGAGAACTTGTGGTCTTCATGGAAATATAGATGACCAGGCTGAGGAAAACTAGCATGGGAGATGCATAGGTAATAATGAACATTAAAATGCCCGAAAGTGCTGTGGAGTGGCTTGAGATGCCCTGGAAATTGAAGCATTAGTAGGAAAAATTAGGTATTATCAGTCTAAGTTTGAATTTTAAAACATAGCAAAAACACACTTGTGAAGAGATTTTTCAACACTTCTAAAAAGCATAAAAGCTTACTATAAAAGCCCCAGCAACATCAATAGTAGCTAGAGTGTTGGTGTTGCCTAGAGCAAAATGGCCCACCATCCCCAAAAAATACAATGCAGCAATCTGTGAGAGAAAAACAAACATGGGAAGCATAATACAATTAATTAGAATAAGGATGTAATAATACAATTTTTAAATCAACAAGCAAATTTCCTATTTGATCAAATACAAATAAAATTGAACTATAAATATTTAAACCCTGAGCAAGGAAAATGGAGACACTACCCCTAATAATATCATCATCGTGTGAGACTTTGAAACACGCTAGCATATATTATCAATATTTTCAACATAACCTTTTCCTAAACCATAATACACATTTTTTGCCAATGTTAAACAAAGCCCATGAGTCCTTCATAAGACAACCTAAATCATTATTGCTTTTTTTTTTTCTTGTAACCAAAGTGTTCGGGACAACTTTCTCGCACCTCGATTAATCCTTGAGAAAGTTCCCTCCCACTTTAATCTAGTGCTTTCAATGAGAATTAAACATGAGACCTCAAGGTTCTAAGCCCCTTAGTCCAAGTTTCTTGCCATTGAGCTACCCATGGTGGGTGATCATTATTGAATGTTAATTAGTTAATTTATAACAAGGGATCCAATAAGTACTTTACCTCAACCCATTGCTTTGAATTTGGTCCTTGGTTGGCAAAAAAACATATACAGGCAAGAATGTCCCAAAAAAGCAAGGAAACTGGCATTGAGTTTATTGGTTGCTGCAGCACCAGTTGCAGAAGGCACCAGCAAGATACATATGCCCATCCAATCACATACATAGTACCTCTATATCCCACGGGGACAAAATTTCTAAACATGTCATCAACGGAATTAGTTGACACACTAAGATCAGCAGCCGTAAGCATCTTCGAGTTCATAACAGGCATAAGCCAAGGTGATACAAGTAAAATCATGGTTATGAGAATCCCTAAAACTGAATAGATTGTTTGAGTATTTGTCGTATCAAATCCAGATGGTCCAATTATCCTTTCCTCGTGTTTAATTGTATGTTGCAGGATCAGACAGCAAGGAACTAAGAAGCTCAATCCAACCACCACAACAAAAGAGCTACTTGGTAATAGAGAAAGTGAATACAAGATTAAGCAGATCACAAGAAGGGAAGCAACCAACTGGATGGATCTTACATAGTTATTTCCTTCTTGCTCCAACCACTTTGAAATGTCAGGTAGATTCACCCAGTTAACACCACCCTGATGCCAGCCTCTCAAAATCCTCCCAAAAATGAGAATCATCATAATACATGATACCTGATTGTAAACTGGGCTTCGCTCTTTACTATCAGCATTGACTTTTCGTGAGTTTCTTGTCAAGGTGGAAGACTGGATTGTTTTGCGAAGTAATATCAGAGAAAATGTTGACGTAATAAAGTACCATATGTATTGCTCTTCCTCAACCATCGAACTTGATCCCATACTTGCTATAACAATCAAGACAACAGCCAGAATATAAATTTCATCCAATTGCCAATTGAGCATATTGCCTTTTGTTTTAGAATGATGTAACGATACTGAAGGATAAACTTCTTGGTTCAAGCAAAATAGAAGTCCCAAGAATATCAAGCAGGAGAAAACCATTGCTACAATTCCTGAAATGAGTACGCCAACAGGTTTCTGCAAGACAATACTGGAAAAATAAATAAATAAAAGAAACAGTCTATAAGTGGAGGCCCTTACTCAATTCCACCATAATGTGTAAATGAAGGCCTGATACTAACTTGTTCTTTAAGCCCTTTGTGAAGCTTAAAACTTTATTTCATGTGCAAAATCTCACTTAAAATATTTCCAGTAAATCATTATATTTAAATTTTAATATGATTTGAAAAACTAATCCAAGTTATCTATTATAGCTTAGCAATTGAGAAATACAGTCTTCCATCAGAGAAAAATGAACTTCACATTTTATCTGGGGAGATAATTTTGGGGAGAAACAATAATAGGAAGCAATTTTCCAAAATGGAACACCCTTGACAACCTAGCTGCACTGCCTTCAATTCAGGAAAGCATAAAATGAGTAATTTTTGAAAGAGGAATAACATACATCAGTTGCTCTGCGAGATAACCACTCACTTGCAATTCTGAGAAAATTTCTATATGCTGCAGTAATATTCTTATACTCTTCTTTTCCATTGGATCTGTACATCTCAATTAAAAAGCACCATTCAGTGTTTGTACTATAATACAGCAGATAAGGGGAAATCAATAAAAAAACAACATTTATCATTTATTATATAAGTACTGTTTTATAGATCTATAGAGACAAATCTTAATTACCCAGAGACAAATTTTGATCTCCAAGATTTGTGTAAAGCTGCAGCTTTTTTGTATGAGCAGCACATCATCTCTTCATTATTGCCATTACAATTGCTAACAATGATCCATTGATCAACCTCAGTGGTGACATCTAAACTGATTCTACAAAAGCCGGGAAGCTGTGCTTGCAGTAACCTGAGTAACTGCCAAGCATTCAACTCTAATGCCCTTAGCTGATGCTCCTCTGCAATTATTTATGGTTTTGGAGAAACAGAGGTGTAAGCAACATATATAGTAACATGATCTATCATGAAAGGAAAATACGTTAGACTCAACAATAATGCCACATTATTAATCTTTGGTTTCCATGCTCTCCTAAAATTAGCAATAGCCAGCAAAGCCATATTAAGACTACCAATAATATAAGGCTATGAAACCAGAGACATCCTCCTACAATAAGAGAAGAGTCCTACAAAAAACAAGATGGATCAAAATAAATTACTGCCCACAAGCCCCATGAACTGTCTACGGAACCTCAGAAAAAAAAATCCATTTTGGATGATTACATACCTACTTTATTAGGTCCTAAATTCCTAACTGTTCCCTATCATCAGCCTTTAGCCACAAGAACACTAAACACTTCCTGTTATTACACATCAAGTTCTGCCAAATGTGAGAAGGTTTTGCTCTTTTCATTGCTAGATTCAGTTTATGTTGGAAGAAAGAAAGTGACTTTTCAAAAGTTGTTGACCATAGAATCAAATGAATGCTACCACATAAAAACCTAACCTCTTAGAGAATGAAAAACCTCTGAAATCATGATACCAACATTGTTATTGGGGATGGGCACACCAAAGAGGAGAGCTAAAGTTGGTGCAATGTCAACCTAATGAAAACAATAAGACAATGGGAATCCATCAGAAAGTAGCAGGAAACCAGAGATATGCTGCATAACAGTAATCTGAATAAATCTTAAAGATGAGCATATTATTTATTAGCTTTGTCAAAACTGTGTCCAGTGGCATTAAATTTGGAAAACATGGCATGATATGTTATTCCACGTGAAATTCTTGTTGTATCTGTACCAAACTCAAGATTGAAATTATCAATGTTGACAATGTTCAGAAACTAATTTCAGATTTATCTAGGTGCATCACAAACCAATGACATAAATTAATCTGCAATAATGTCTATTAACCTTGTCAGCTGGTAGAAGAATTCAAGTAAAGAATAAATAGGTATCAGTCAGTTACCTGATAAATAGAATCCTGAATAGCTGCATCACTGTCCTCAATGTATTCCGGCAAACCAATGAAAAGGAGCAAAGAGTCAGTTTCCTCGTACGAAGATCCACCGTGGTTACCACTGGAAGTCATGCCATGATCACTAACAACCACCTACAATTTAATTGTAACAAAAAGAACATCAACCACACGTTCCATCTCCGATGGAAATATTCTATACAGGAGGTGTAGGGACATGGAAACAAAAAAGAATAAATGAAAAAAGAAGATAAAAACTCCATTGAAATACTAGTTATATGCTCAACCAAATAGTGGTTATATTTCTGTACCTCAACGATTCTAGGTGTTCTCTATATCATACACCTAATCTCATATCACTATTACTAGGCTCAAAAACGTAAAACCATAAAATATAAGACCAGCTAGAGAGGAAGTGGCAAACACCAGAAGTGTTCGTGGAGTAGCGTTGCCTTGAGAATGAATAGTTCTCTGGTGGATTGTCCTAATAACCTCATCCATCTGTGTAAGCTTTGGGCCCATCAAGACACTGAAAGAAATATACTTTTGTCAAATCCAATACTAGAAGTATTCAAAAAGTGTAAAGGATAGAATTGATACCTGTTGCGCCCTCCTATATGCCCAACATGATCCAAACCAAGATAGTGAAGAACCTGTAAGATCATATTAGAAAATATGTATCCCTTAAGGAATATCTCAACATATATGATCTCTGTATGTTATCAAATATCATACAGAGATCCTTAAGTAAAATGGAAAAAAGAAAAGAGCAAAAGTAATCCTTAAGTAAAATGGAAAAAACATTTCTGAGTTAATTATTAGTTTAGTAACAAAAACACGTACCAGAAGGTCCCAATCAGTCCTAGCAAGCTCACTGCCTAGATGTCGAGAAACATTGTGGTCTACCTGGACTGTATCTCTAACCTGAAGCAACAAGATGAGATAAAGCATATGAGACATCAAACATCCATAAATCACTAACTGAAAGCACTAAAATAAGCAATAATAAAGATCATATACCATCTTTTTTAAGCTTCCATGTTAAGATATCCCTTTACATTATCGAAATTGACAAGAAATAATGTACATGGTGCAACATACTTATATAAACTAGAATAAAAGATCATAACAATCTAATTTCAACTCACATAATTTGTCATTCATGGAAATACTGAAAACAAGAAGCACATTCAGAAGTGTTATTATGTAAAGTTTCTTATCTTTAGGTAATTGACTATCGGCTCTACATAACCCAACACAACTAGAAGTAGGTCTCTTGGTTCATAGTCATGCATAAACTAGAACTAGGAGTCTAGGACATCTTGCTATGATGAAGCATTATCGCCAACCATTTGTGATTACAGAATAGAAGTTGCTAATTATAGTACATTGAACAACTTCACAATAGTAAGAAATTGAGGAGACCTACAAAGCTAAGATTGAAAACTTATCTTCCACAATAAGCCTCTTGATCATTATCTATTAGTACCAAAAATAACAGAATAAACGTAATTGCCACATCACACAACTCTTTCTCAGATTCATATAAGCAAAAAGCATAATAATAAGTACACATATCTTGAGCATGCTAAGACAAAAAGGCTAGTTGCAGAATGAGTGTGTCAAACAATTGTATTGATATGCACATCAGGTATGAGATATCTATCTTCTTTTATAAATGTTACTAGTGAGTGATACTTCAGACGAAAATTTTTTTGGAGAAAAATAAAATAAAAGCTTTTTAATTACTATCTCGATGCAAATGCATTGTTTGTCATATATGCTCACATTTAACATATATCCCACTAAAATAAGAAAAGAAGGAAAGATATGGTCAAATGAAGAAATTATCCATCCCTGGTTCGGAAATGATTAAATTCAACTACTGCTGAAAATGGGGATTGCAAAGACAAATCGGTAGGGAGAAAATGAAAAAGAAGATTATTTTCTAGTAACTTACAAAGAAACTGCTGACTCCATCATTCCTTTGGAATAAACCTGGAAACAACTTGAGCCATGTTTCATCACCAAGCATAACCATTTTCCAACCAATTCTAAAGAACTGAGCTGCAAGAGAAATAGTGCACCAAACATAAAAATGAGCACCCATAGAATCCGACCAACATGGCTATGTAGAGCAGTAATAACTAAATATCGACACAACAAACCTATGAGGTTGTCGTCTAAAAGGGCTTGTGTATTAAAGTTAAATGCCACATCCAAGAATCCAGCAATTGCCCCTGACACCATGGCCTGCTCAAAGTTCAGTCACTGAGAATGACAATTCATCACATCGAAAGATTTTAATAGATTTCCTGAAAAGTGATCACTGCCACCTTTAAACGAGGCATTGTGACTGTTGGTGGTGCAGCTTTAGCATGATATCCAATTGCCTTTCCATTAGCCAATAAAAGTTGAGTATATGGCATAGCATCCATCATAGCCTTTGCTGGAGGTCGACCATCCCTTCCAAGCAGAAACTCTGCTGGAAGGCCATCAATAACCTATCTAATTACAAATTGCTAAATGCATCATTAAGCATGAAAGTGTATAGCTATGGACAATGTTCAAGATAATGATCCATTCTATACAGGGGAAATTCAATACCATTAAAATTAATCGGTCATAAGAGGTAGGAATTCCATGCATTTCCTGCAATTTATTGTCAACATATATATGTAAATGCAGATTCATCAGATGATTTCGTTAAGGGATTACCAACAAAACAATAGTGCAACAATACAAAAAGTTTTCATCAGATGTAAAGCAGCTTTCAGCCCCCAAAACAAAAAGGATTTGATAGGAAGTAGAAAATGTTTACAAATTGAATTTGTGTTGTTGCTTTTGAAACAGATTCACATTTCTTCACTGAATCAAGATCACAGTGCAATGAACTGAAAGTTGGATTAAACTCCATGCTGTGTAAATAGAGAATGTAAGCTCTAGAATCACCTTTTAGTTAGCATCTACCTTCATTGTTCGCATATTTATTATTTTCTAGTAATAGCCAATACAAATAACTATCATTTACACAAATTTATACTAAGAAATAGCGCATCATATTCACTATTAATCTGTAAAGAGTCAAAATAAAAAGCCAGAAACAAAGCATAGACAATGCCTCAACCAAAAGATGCCCATGCCCATACTCATTTCTACTTGTTTATTATGACTAACCTCATACACCGATTTTAGCTCATCAGGATGCAAATCTGATACAATCTGTTCTTTAACCAAGTCATCAGATGGTGAATGAAAGCTCTCCGGTCCACTGTAAAATTCACCACAAGAAACGAAACATTATTAGAAAGCAAAGTCACTCATTTAGATGCATCCTTTTCTACTTAAAGCTACAGACGACGCATAATTAAGGCCAGAATCGATTATATTTTCACTCCTTATAAACGAATCAGTTCGGAATCAAACCTGAAGCCGGAAAGAGCTGGTTTAACGGGGAAAAAACCGCGAACGAAGAAAGAGAGACCTATCATTTGGATAAGAACTGCAAATACAGAACATGCTGTTAACTTTCTGCAACCTAGAGATGACATTTTTTCTCAGATGCCCTAGTCCTGAGCTACTCTACTTGCTATCGTCGGGGAAGAGAGATAGAGACGGCGACGACGATCAACGGGAAGCGATGAATACGTCATCTAGTCAACGGTCAAACAAACAATAAGGTTAATTTTACAAATAAACTTTTTTGGAAGGTCAAATTTACCTCAAAACTATTAATTATGTCGATTATAACCTTCATTGTTTTAAATTGAGTCAAATCGACCCAAATTAATAAATATTTGTGTCGATTTAACCCAAATAAGGATAATGCATACTTTGGACCCTCAACTTTTAACAGATTCTGATTTTTCTCTTTAAGTTACACTTCTCTTGTTTTTCTTTTAAAAGTAAAAATACAATTTTTTTCAATTACCCAACCGTTCTTCTTTCAATTATATCTACATTATCATTCTCTAAATTCATAAATTATTTGATTTTATAAATATATAATTAAAATTAAATTAATTAATTAATATAAAACAAAAATTAAATGTTAAAATAAAATATAATTCATATACATTAAATGAATAAAATAAAATAAAATAAAATGCATTGTCATTGTCGCCTATCACCACTCTTATATGATACCACTCTTATATGATGTCTGAGTCAATAACATTAATTAATTTTTGGTTTATGTAATGTATTTTAATATTTAAGTTAGTTTTTATTTAATTTTAATATATTTAATTTTAATTATATATATATATATATATAATTTATAAAATTAAATTAGTTGTGAATTTAGAAAGACAAGGTAGGAATAGGGTGTTAAGTGACGTTCCGTGCGGCACTAGTTACGATCTTCGTAAGAACGAGTACCTAGTCAGCCTTACTCGACGCAACACTCGACGTTTAATAGAATTGACACAATAATTATAAAGAGAGTAAAATCTTACAAAGAATAATATTATATCACTGAAATACTTGGTGATTTACAGTGTAATACCTCCCAGGTATTTATAGGGCTAATTATAGTTATATATAATGATGCATAATTTTTAAAGTGTTCGGATTGCCGGGTCGAGAGCTGTGGTTAATTTGGATATATGTGAGAGTAAATGGATATTTGGGTCGGATTGTGGGTTGACCCGCCCATAAACTTAAAATGGTTAAAAATAAAATTAAAAATGCTATAAGTATGGTTCGAACTTGCAACTTAACAAAATAAGTACAATATTTTAACCAACTAAGCTAATAACACTTTATATTTTAAATTCAACCCAAAATTTGATAAACGCGTGACATTTTAACAATATAAGTTCAACTTTTTAACTAACTAATCTATATATATATATATATAATGATGCTTAATTTTTAAAGTGTCCGTATTGCCGGGTCGAGAACTTGTTGGATTTTTTGTTTCCTTAGTCTATGAGGAAAAGCCCAGCAAATAGGCCCATTTGGGCCCCACTTTATTCACTTATTTGGGAGCACTATAAAAGGGGAGAAATCTTCTTTTGCAAGAAAGAAGAACAAAAGAAAGAGAGAGAAAATCAAGAAAGAAAAGAGGGAAAAACTTCAATTTCAGCAGCCTTAGTATTTTGATGATTGCCGGAGTTTGCACCGTTGGATCGTTCTAATTTTTGGACAGCAGCTTCACAACTTCTGGGCCAACATTCTGGACGGTGGAGATCGGATTCTGAGGTCTGGAGGTCGGGGTTTCATTGCCGGAACAGTAGTAGTTGTTTTTGGTGATATTCTTCCTTTCTTGTTCTTTGATTATTTTTATCCTTGATGTGCATGTTTCCAAGGGTATTATGAATTTGTATGCCTCTAGTATTGTCTAGAGAAGACTTTTGTATTGCTCTCTTACTGGTGATAGTGGATTTTAAGCGGCACTAGGTGTCCCGTGGTTTTACCCATTGAGGGGTTTTCCACGCTAAAATTCTGTGTTGTTTGTGTGTTCTTGCTTGGTGTGTTACTCACTGTGTTAGGGCTGTGTTGATTGCATTTTGCATACCTATTTGTTAGCTTCCTCACAGGTTTAAACGGTTTGGGAAAATGTTGCAAACGAAGGATAAATTCTGCATTTGTTGTTTACCGTTGTGGTGCATTTCCATCAAAGTGGTATCAGAGCCTTGGTTGCTTATTTGTGAATTGAACTGTTTGAACGATGAAAACTAATACAAGTAGGATGATTAATTTGAATGGTTCTAATTATCATGTTTGGAAAACAAAAATGGAAGATCTCCTATATGTGAAAGATTATTACTTACCTGTTTTTGCTATTGATAAACCTAAGAATAAAACAGATGTAGAATGGACTATTTTGCATAGACAGGTTTGTGGATATATTCGACAATGGGTGGAAGATAATGTGCTGAATCATATTATTGGGGAGACACATGCTCGTACTTTGTAGAACAAGCTTGAACAGTTGTATGCTCGGAAGACTGGGAACAATAAACTGTTCTTGATTAAGCAATTGATCAAGTTATAGTACAAAGATGGCACTCCTGTTACAGATCACTTAAATGCGTTTCAGGGCATTGTGAATCAGCTTTCAGGAATGGGTATCAAGTTTGATGATGAGATTCAAGGTCTATGGCTACTTGGTACATTACCGGATTCTTGAGAGACTTTTAAGGCATCCTTGTCCAACTCTGCACCGGATGGTATTATCACCATGGAATTGGCTAAGGGCAGTGTTATGAATGAAGAGATGAGAAGAAAGTCACAGGGTTCTCTTCACAATCAGATGTCTTGGTCTTTGAAAAGCGGGGGAGAAGTCAGAGTAGAGGTCCGGGTAACAAAGGAAATCAGCGTGGTACTAGCAACTCCGGTAAAGGGAAGTATACTAATATTGAGTGTTACTATTGTGTTAAAAAGGGGCACACAGTAAAGTTCTGCAGACAGGCAAAGAAAGAGAACAAGAAGAAAAACTACAACAACCAGAACAACAATCAAAGGAAAGATGACGATGGCAGTGACAAGGTTGAAGTGAATACTATCACTAATGATTTCTTTGTTTGTTGTGATGATAATTTGGTGAACTTTGCACATGATGAGGCGAGTTGGGTGATTGACAGTGGAGCTTCGTGTCATGTTACATCACGAAGAGATTTTTATTCATCTTACACTCCAAGTGATTTTGGGGATGTCAAGATGGGTAATAGTGGGCTATCAAAGGTTGTTGGCATTAGAGAAGTCTGTTTGAAATTTGATACTGGAATGGAGTTGGTTTTACAAAATGTAAAACATGTCCCGGATATGAGATTAAATTTGATTTCTACAGGTTTACTTGATGATGATAGGTACAACAACTACTTTGGTAATGGTTTGTGGAAACACACTCGTGGTTCTTTGATTGTGGCAAGAGGTAAAAGGTGTTCAAAGTTGTATGTGGTACAACCAAAGATCTCCAAGAGCATTGTTAATGCTGTGGAGAATGCTGACATGACTGAGATATGGCATAAGAGACTTGGTCATATGAGTGAAAAGGGCATGGCTTTGTTGTCAAAGAAGGAAGTGTTATCAGGTGTAAATGATGTTCAGTTGAAGAGGTGTTCTCATTGTCTTGCAGGTAAACAAAACAGAGTTTCCTTCAAGAGCCATCCTCCCTATAGAAGAGAGAACATACTTGATCTTGTTCATTCTGATGTTTGTGGTCCTATAAAGACAAAAACACTTGGTGGTTGCTCATATTTTGTCACATTCATTGATGATCACTACCGGAAGGTATGGCTTTATACTTTGAAGTCTAAAGATCAAGTTTTAGATGTGTTTAAGCAGTTTCATGCCTCAGTTGAGAGAGAGGCTGGAAAAAAGCTCAAGTGTATTCGGACAGACAATGGAGGTGAATACATTGGGCCATTTGATGCTTACTGTAGAGAGCATGGTATTCGGCATCAAAAGACTCCTCCAAAGACACCACAGTTGAATGGCTTAGCAGAGCGGATGAACAGAACATTGGTTGAGAGAGTCAAATGTTTGCTTTCACATTCAGGGTTGTCGCGTTCCTTTTAGGGTGAAGCGTTGAACACGACTGTACATGTTATTAATCTAACCCCTTGTGTTCCTTTGCAGTTTGATGTTCCTAACAGGGTTTGGAGCGGAAAAGATGTTTCTTACAGTCACTTGCGAGTCTTTGGATGCAAGGCATTTGTGCATATTCCCAAAGATGAAAGGTCAAAGCTTGATGTGAAGTCTAAGCTTTGTGCGTTCCTCGGCTATGGCGATGATGAGTTTGGATACATGCTTTATGATCCAGTTCAGAAGAAGCTTGTTCGAAGTCGGGATGTTGTGTTTATTGAAGATCAGATTTTTAAGGATGTTGAGAAGATAGAGACAGTTCTTCGACATAGTGATGATCTTATTGATTTGGGTCAAGTTCCTCTACAACATGTTGACACACAGGTTGGAGATGATGTTCCTATTGATGACCATGGTACTGATGATGTTGATGCTCAAGCGCAAGATGTAGATGAAGTTGTTCATCTAGAGTTACCAGTTCCAGACATGCCACCATGTGTTCCACTCAGACGGTCTACGAGAGATCGTCATCCTTCTATACGTTATTCTGCAAATGAGTATGTTCTTCTCACTGATGAGGGGGAGCCTGAGTGTTATGCAGAAGCTATAGAAGATGAGCATAAGAAAGAATGGCTGAAGCTATGCAAGATGAGATGAATTCCTTGTATAAGAACAATACTTATGAGTTGGTGAAGTTGCCTAAAGGCAAGAGAGCATTGAAGAACAAGTGGGTTTATAAGGTGAAGACTGATGAGTTCACCTCACAACCCAGATACAAAGCTAGATTGGTGGTCAAAGGATTCAGCCAGAAAAAGGGTATTGATTTCGATGAGATTTTCTCTCCGGTTGTGAAGATGGGTTCTATTCGGGTGGTTCTCGGTTTAGCGGTCAGTCTTGATCTTGAGGTTGAGCAGATGGATGTCAAGACTGCTTTCCTTCACGGTGAATTGGATAAAGAAATCTATATGGAGCAGCCTGAAGGGTTTCAGGTAGAAGGTAAAGAAGACTATGTGTGTAGACTTCAGAAAAGTCTATATGGGCTGAAGCAGGCACCGAGACAGTGGTATAAGAAGTTTGAGTCTGTTATGGGGGAGCAAGGCTACCGAAAGACTACTTCAGGTCATTGTGTTTTCTTTTAGAGGTTTGGTGATGATGATTTCATCATTTTATTGCTTTATGTTGATGACATGCTTATCGTTGGCAAGAATGCAGGAAGAATTGCTAAGTTGAAACAGTAGTTGAGCAAGTCTTTTGCAATGAAAGACTTGGGGCCTGTGAAACAGATTCTTGGGGTACGGATCACTCGAGATAGAGCTGCCAAGAAGTTACATATGTCACAAGAGCGATACATTGAGAAGGTGCTTTGTAGGTTCAACATGGACAAAGCTAAAGTGGTTAGTTCTCCTCTTACTACCAGCTTTAAGCTAACAGATAAAGATTGTCCTACTTCAAAGGAGGACATTGAAGATATGGATAAGGTTCCATATGCCTCAGCGGTTGGTAGCTTGATGTATGCTATGGTATGTACAAGGCCGGATATAGCTCATGCAGTTGGTGTTGTTAGTCGGTTTTTGTCAAATCCTGGCAGGAAGCATTGGGAAGCAGTTAAATGGATTCTCAGATATCTGCGCGGTACTTCCAAACTGGGTATCACATTTGGAAATGAAAAGCCGGTGCTTATGGGATACACAGATTCTGATATGGCTAGAAATAAGGATAACATGAAATCCACTTCTGGATATTTGATGACATTTGCAGGGGGAGCTGTTTCATGGCAATCAAGATTGCAAAAGTGTGTGGCCTTATCGACAACAGAGGCTGAGTATATGGCAGCAACGGAAGCTTGCAAAGAACTATTGTGGTTGAAAAGATTTCTGCAGGAGCTTGGCTTCAAGCAACAGCGCTACGTGGTTCTTTGTGATAATCAAAGTGCAATACACCTTGCTAAGAATTCCATGTTTCATAAGCGAACGAAACATATTGATGTGCGGTATCATTGGATTAGAGAATCTCTTAAAGATGGGTTGTTTGAACTTGATAAAGTTCACACTGATGATAATGGTTCCGATATGTTGACAAAGGCATTGGCAAGGGAAAAGTTGAAGGTGTGTTGTTCGATCGCCGGGATGGCGAACCCTTCCTCATAGTCAGGAAAAGGGGGAGATTTGTTGGGTTTTTTGTTTCCTTAGTCTATGAGGAAAAGCCCAGCAAATAGGCCCATTTGGGCCCCACTTTATTCACTTATTTGGGAGAACTATAAAAGGGGAGAAATCTTCTTTTGCAAGAAAGAAGAGCAAAAGAAAGAGAGAGAAAACCAAGAAAGAAAAGAGGGGAAAAACTTCAATTTCAGCAGCCTTAGTATTTTGATGATTGCCGGAGTTTGCACCGTTGGATCGTTCTAATTTTTGGACAGCAGCTTCACAACTTCTGGGCCAATATTCTGGACGGTGGAGATCGGATTCTGAGGTCTGGAGGTCGGGGTTTCATTGCCGGAACAGTAGCAGTTGTTTTTGGTGATATTCTTCCTTTCTTGTTCTTTGATTGTTTCTATATCCTTGATGTGCATGTTTCCAAAGGTATTATGAATTTGTATGCCTCTAGTATTGTCTAGAGAAGACTTTTGTATTGCTCTCTTGCTGGTGATAGTGGATTTTAAGCGGCACTAGGTATCCCGTGGTTTTTACCCATTGAGGGGTTTTCCACGCTAAAATTCTGTGTTGTTTGTGTGTTCTTGCTTGGTGTGTTACTCACTGTGTTAGGGCTGTGTTGATTGCATTTTGCATACCTATTTGTTAGCTTCCTCACAGGTTTAAACGGTTTGGGAAAGTGTTGCCAAACGAAGGATAAATTCCGCATTTGTTGTTTACCGTTGTGGTGTATTTCCATCAGAACTGTGGTTAATTTGGATATATGTGAGAGTAAATGGATACTTGGGTCGGATTGTGGGTTGACCCGCCCATAAAAATTTTACCGTAATATTTTTTTCACGGTTTTTTATATTATTACTCGTGTAAATGCACGGGATACATGCTAGTTACATTAATGACACACTAATTTAGGGCATTCCTTATAAGTGTCAATTAGTAATACACTAATTTAGGGATTCCTTCTAATTGTCAATTAGTGATGGACTAATCAAGGACATTCCTTTTAAGTATCAATTAGTGATGCGCTAATCGAGAACATGTTTTTCAACTCTCAATTAGTAATGCGTTAATCAAACATCTGTCTTTCAACTAGAATATTACTTGCGTTGGGCTTAAGCCTTCTCCTCTTCTTGGACCAGGAAGATTGGGCCGTGACAAGGAGAATGAAGAATCATCAATTACCTCATAGAAAACGCTTACTAATTCGATTTCAATCAACTCTCCAAGCTAAAGGTAGCTAAATTGTCATAAATGTCACTAAATGATGAAAAAGCGTCAGAAAAATGGATTTTAATGGCTATACATTTTATCCATACAACTTTCAATGGCGTAGGTACACTTTATAGCGACGCTTTTTATGTGTCGCCAATTTTTAAATTTTGTTTAAGCATGTTAATGTAAATTTTGCTAACATTTCTTATTCCATATTTATAGTTATTATAGTCTTTAGCTACCTCTTATTTTTAAAAGGGAGAACCATACTATATTCTTAAAATATTATTTTTTTAAAAAGAAAAAAAATCTATAGAGAGGAGAAAGCTTCTCCCAATATAGGAAATGCCAATGTGGAAAAACCAGGGGACTTGTATTATTTAGTTGTTGGCTTTCTTTCTTCTTTATTTTCTAATATTTATTATTATTATTATTTAGCTTAAGAGAAAGATGAATGAAGGATGCAACTTTAATTTCGGGCTAACATCTCTCCCATCCATCAAACTCATTTCTATTGTTTTTACTACCTTCTTCTTTCACCTATTCACTTTTCTCATTTCTTTTCTCTCCCCACCACCCCCTAAAAAAGTTCTCAAATCATGAAACTATCTTTGCTATCATCATCATTTTCTTTCTTTCCTAGTTCCTTGTCTAGGAAGAAAATATGTCATTACCAGTTTCCTATAACAACAAACACTAGATAAAGAAAGAAAGGGGTAATAGAAGTGTTCTTTTTAGTTGAAAAATGTTGCAAAGAGCTGCAAGCAATGCCTACTCATGGTGGTGGGCAAGCCACATTAGAACCAAGCAATCAAAATGGCTCGAGCAAAGTCTTCAAGGTAATATATACATAATCCTACAATTTTATGATTATGTTTTTGGTTTGATCTATAAGATCATGTCGATGATCATAAATAAATGCAGATATGGAGGAGAAAGTGCACATGATTCTCAAACTCATTGAACAAGATGGAGATTCATTTGCCAAAAGAGCTCAAATGTACTACAATGAAAGACCCGAGTTACTCAGCTTCGTCCAAGAATCATTCCGAGCCTATCGAGCCTTAGCCGAGAGATACGATCACATCTCAACCGAATTACAAAATGCCAACAACACCATCGCTCAAGTCTTCCCCGAACGAGTCCAATTCGAGATGGAAGACGACGACGATGACTATGGCTCTGCTCCTCCTCCTCGAGGACCCCCTCCAAAACCGATGCCTCCCCAAACCCCTCCTCCTAACATCCCCAAGGTTCCTCCTCCTAAAGCACCCATACGTAACTTAAAAGGCGTCATAACCTCTGCCTCAAGCCACTTGAAGGCTAAAAAGATGGTCAAGGCCATAAAAAACGCCGGCACTCACGCCAAAGCCATCTCGGGCATGACCAAAACGCAAGCCATCGTTGAGGTGGACAAACTTCAAAAGGAGATATTGTCTTTGCAGACCACCAAGGAGTTTATCAAAAGCTCTTACGAAAGCGGAGTAGCCAAGTTTTGGGACATCGAGAAACAGATTGAAGAAAAACAAGGGAAGATAACGCTCTTGCAAGATGAGTTTTCCGTTAGCAAGGTCATCGACGACGACGAAGCACGGAGTCTCATGGCTGAAGCCGCGCTTAAGTCCTGCTTGGATTCATTGACTCGCATGGAAGAGAAACAAGAGAAGTCCGTACAGGATATTCAAATCGAACACGCACGAGTCCAGGACGCTCGCAAGAAGATCAACTCTCTCAAATACGAATTACTCGACGATCAAACATGCCAAGAACAACAAAAGGATGAGGTGAAGGATCCAATCATTCCTCAACCCTCAATACCGAAAACGGAGGAGCTAGGAGAGAAGTTTGAGATAAGCTGCAAATCAGCCGTAACGGTATCTGAACTAGCGGAGAACATCGACGAGCTAGTCGAGAAGGTGATCGGCTTAGAGAATTCAGTTTCTTCTCAAGCCTCTCTTATAGTGAATCTAAGAAGAGAAACAGATGAACTTCAATCTCAAATTAACAACTTGGAAGGTGATAAGGCAAACCTGATTAACGACAAGAAGACACTCGTACACAAGATCAAGAAAATGGAGGCAAGGTTGCGTAGGGTGCAAGAACTTACCAAGAATGCTGAAGATAAGAAACGCCAACTGGATACTAATTTCAATGAAGCTCATTCTAACCTAGATCACTTAGCAGATGAGGTACATAACGTGGAGCCCGATAAAGAAGAGCCCGATGACACACAATCACCCGATCAAGATCAAGTACTACAGCCGCCGAACAAAGAAGAAAAAGGTCAATCTTCTTCAGCCACCACCAATAAAGGAGAAAGTGGAGAGAAATCTAAAGCAGTTGTGTCAAAAGATCAACAAGAAGAGGAGGAGGAAGAAGAGGAAGAAGAAAAAGAAAGCAAATCTAAAACTGGGCTGCACGAAAGAGAAACCGTTCTGCTGAATGATTACAAAGCCATCCTTCATAAGTACGAGGATGTCAAGAACAAGATGTGTGAATTAGAGAAGGTAGGCTTATCGCAGGTGAAAGAATTAAGAGGAGCAGTTTTCAAGAGGGATGAAGAGATCAAAAGCTTAAGGCACAGAATCTACATTCTACAAACAAATTCAGACAAAAGCAATAGCAATGGAGAACAACAACCACGGGAGCCAAACGAGACTCAATCAAATCCATTCACAATGAAAGATGAAGATTTCATAAACTGGATAGTCACAAATGAACAAAGTGAGTCAATGTCACCAGTTGAAGAAAAGATTCGTATGGACATTGACGCATTACTGGATGAGAATTTGGATTTCTGGTTAAGGTTCAGCACCCAGTTCCACCAAATACAGAAATTCAAAACAGCATTCCAAGATCTACAAGCCGAGGTGTCAAAACTTAAGGAGAAAGAGGAAGCAGCAATCGCACTTGAAAAGGAAAAAGAAAAGGAGAAGGAGAAGGAGAAAGACAGAGACAAGTCATCAAGTAAAGAAGGAAGCACTAGATCTAAAGACAAGGACAAGTCAAACAGAGAAGGAAGCACTAAATCCAAAGACAGAGATAAGTCGAACAAGGAGGGAAGTACTACCTCAAAGGACAAAGATAAATCGAACAAAGAAGGAAGTACTACATCAAGGGACAGAGAGAAGACAACTAAAGAGGAAAGCACTACATCAAAAGAAACAGATACTACTACTAATAACAATAATATATCTAACGAAACTACAACAGACAAGCCAAGTAGAGAAGGAACTACTAGAATAGATGCCAAGGATATCCGACCAATATATAAGCACATGAGAGAGATACAAACAGAACTAACCCTTTGGGCAGAGCAAAGTGAATCCTTGAAAGATGAGATGGGTCGAAGGTTCTCATCTTTGTGCGACATTCAGGATGAAATAACTGAAGCCTTGAATGCCTGCGTGGTTGAGGAAGAGATTAAGTTTACTAGTCACCAAGCTGCAAAGTTCCAAGGTGAGGTTCTGAACATGAAACAAGAAAATAATAGAGTCAAAGAAGAATTATTAGCAGGTCTGGATCATGTTACTGCACTCCTACTTGAAATTGAGTCCACAATGGAGCAATTAGACGATGACTATGCGATTTCAGGGCCAAGGAACTCTACACAATTGTCTAATTCACCAAATCGTTCACGTGTCCCTCTACGATCCTTCATCTTTGGAACTAAACCCAAGAAAAAACATTCAATCTTCTCCCTCCATAAGAAGATTGACGTGAGAAAATCTGTAATCCAATTGTAAAAAATTCCAGTGATGTATTTACTTCTTTTTTTCGGTTTGTTCTATTTGTTGCTTTTAGTAAAGAGATAGAAGACAATGTTTTTCAGAGACTTTTTCTTACCTGTATGCCAAGCAGGAGTTTTGTATATGTACGCGCCCAAAGAATACTTAACATCGCAGGAATAGTAATTATGATGAATAAAATTGCATCAAAGACGGAATAACCCATAAACAGCTCAAATATTTCTACATATTCTATTTAATCATCTTCACCATATGTTTGTAGAATTGCCCATAAAATCTTACATGTTATGTGCTAAATGACACTTCTGACACAACCTTCGCTCCCCTTCCCCTGGCTATGTAAAGCCCTATGTGATGCATCAATTCCTGCCAACAGTTAAAAACGAACATTTTCCATAAACTAGTATGATGTGGTTTATTTCTTTCATATTCTGAATAATCAAACTCTGGTTCAATTGTAGAACCGTGTCAGTATCTCAAATTCTAAGTAATAATAGAGCTTAGAGGAGACCACTAGACTTTAAAATGATAATAATACCTGTGGATGTGCAATAGCCCCTTTAATGTTTTTGGCAACATCAGCTGGTAAATCAAAGGTGGCACAGCCAGAAGAGTACACCAAAACCTCCTCCAAAGGATCGAGAAATCCGCGATTCTTAGCAGAAAGAGCAGCGCAAACAAAGTCTAGCACGCATATGTCAGTGCATATCCCTACCACCAATATCTTCAAACAGAGTTCATATTAGATTCATATGCATTCCCTCCATCTCATAAACCAAAACAATAAAGCGAGTTTGTGCGATGAACAAATGACCTATACCCTTTTGATCTGGTTAGTTTTCACCCAATCGATGAAAACATTGGAACCATCCTTCTCGGTAGAACCAATATACCCATCGATGCAATTCTTGCGTCTGAGAGTAACACTCGGTTCATTTTCCAACCATTTCAGCCCTAAATTTCAGACATCAACCAAAACAAAACAAAAGAAAAAATGTATATCAGTGATGTTTTTTATACTTGTAAATTCTTCTTCCAATACAGAAAGCTCAGCACATCCTTCAGACTGAAAATATAATTGCCTGGAACTAATTCTGCTTCTTCGGTTCCAACTAGACAGTGAGGAGGATAAGGGTGCTCAGGAATATCAGGATGGTGAGTATCAAGAAGAGCATAAATCGGCCACTTCTTTTCAGCAAAATTCCTGGAAATTCGAACTGTCTCTTGAACCATTCCAGAAATTTGTTCATCAGGAACTGGTGGAGCCTGCAGTTAGTACATGCTGATTTTAATACTAATACTATATCTAAAAGGCTCCAAGTGGAAACGCAGCAGTAAAACTATCTAAAATCAGATGATATTTATCAGCATTATCCTGTCATAGCCATAAGCCAGCTTCTAGGTTATGAGTTAATCTTCCTCACTCCAAAAAAGGACGAATTAAACGAATCTGATTTGAAATTACGCTATCGGGAACAGAGAGGAGAAGTAAATTACCAAATTTCCAGCGCCGACGGTACAAAAGCCATTGACGACGTCGACAATAACCAAACCTGTCTTCACATCGCCGTCCAGGACAAGAGTTTCCTGCTCCACCGGAAGCTCTTCCTTCAACAGATCAATCTTCGTTGATGAAGCCATTTCCTTAATTTCTGATGAAAAAACGAAAGATGTAAACGACAGTAATCCGATTCCGATCAATGAGACGAAATGAATGAATCAGATTCAATACAACAAGAATAATCAGTCAATGTGCATGCAGACCTGTGGTTTCTGCGGCGCTTCCAAACTCAGTCAATGAAATAATGGAGAATCTGATCCCTTTCACTATCAAAATGATTCATTAAAAAAGTAAGTCAAACTTAAAATTAAAAAGTATTTTAAAGATATTATTTTTTAATAGATATGCTTGAATTGAAGAGTTTATGATAATGAAACTTGGCTTTTATCAATGAAACTAAAAAACATGTTCTAAATAAAAATATATTTAGAAAAGAGTATTGACTAATAACCTAAAAATCTGAGGGTTTGATTTCCATTAGGTACCTAATATACAAGAAAAAAAATTGTTTATTAAAGTTAGCAATTCAACTGTTTTTAATTAAAATAAATATTTATATTAACAATTTTTTCACTAAATTCCATATGTTAATTCTTCATGTGATTGATAGTTATACGTAGTATTTGATAATTCAAACCGATTATGTCGTTATATCTAGGGGTGTTCAATATTTGGTCTGAACCGAATATCCGACCGAATTTGAATTCACCGAATTCGAATAAACCGAATTCGAAATACATTTTCGGTTTTCGAATCGAATTTTAAACCGATTCGAATTAAAATACGGTTTTCGGTTTGGTTTTCGAGTTTAGGTTTCAACTCGAAAACCAAACCGAAAACCGAATTCATTTTTATTATTTATTTTTATTATATATTATATAACTTATTACATATTTATATTAAATTATCATGGACCTCCTACTAGATCCCTATATTAAATCCATAATCCCTAATTCATTTTCTCATTTCTCTAGTTGTCAACGCCTCTCAACCGCCATATATTGTCGTCGGCGACACTATTTTACTTTCGTCGTTTAATTGTCGAATATATATTAGCGTTAAACTAAGTTTGCGTGATTTATATTTTTTTATAATTTAAGTAGATAAGATCTCTTTAATAACTTATTTATTTTGTTCTCTTTTTTAAAAAATTATATTATGGGTAGGTGATGGATGTTTTATATTTGGTCTAAACCGAATATCCGACCGAATTCGAACCGAATTCGAATTCACCGAATTCGAATTCACCGAATTCGAATTTATTCAAATCGGTTCGGTTTTCGAATTTGCTTAAAAAAAATAAAAATTCGAAGAACCCGAACCGAAAACTCGAATAACCCGAAAACCGAACCGATGAACACCCCTAGTTATATCGACATTATTTGAACAGAAAAATATCTGATTTAAGTTTTAATTGATTATAAAGATCATAATGATTGAATATAAAATGTATTCAAATGATTGAACTAAACAATTTGTAATATATTAATTAATATTATGATTTTATATGCAAACTTAATTTTACGTTTAAGTTTAATAAATAAATTTATTTGAAATCTATATATATATATAATGATGCTTAATTTTTAAAGTGTCCGGATTGCCGGGTCGAGAGCTGTGGTTAATTTGGATACTTGGGTCGGATTGTGGGTTGACCCGTTTTTAAATTTAATACGGTTAAAAATAAAATTAAAAATGCTAGAGGTATGTTTCGAACTTGCAACCTAACAAAACAAGTACAACTCTTTAACCAACTAGGCTACAAAGACTTTATATTTTAAATTCAACACCAAATTTGATAAACGCGGGACCTTCTAATATTAATATAAGTTCAACTTTTTAACTAACTAACTAATCTATATATATATAATGATGCTTAATTTTTAAAGTGTCCGGATTGCCGGGTCGAGAGCTGTGGTTAATTTGGATACTTGGGTCGGATTGTGGGTTGACCCGTTTTTAAATTTAAAACGGTTAAAAATAAAATTAAAAATGCTAGAGGTATGTTTCGAACTTGCAACCTAACAAAACAAGTACAATTCTTTAACCAACTAGGTTATAAAGACTTTATATTTTAAATTCAACACCAAATTTGATAAACGCGGGACGTTTTAATATTAATATAAGTTCAACTTTTTAACTAACTAATATATAATGATGTTGAGTAAATGGATAATTGGGTCGGATTGTGGGTTGACTCACCCATAAACTTAAAACGGTTAAAAATAAAATAAAAAATGTTATCCGTAATTTTTTTTCACGGTTTTTATATTATTACTCGTGCAAATGCACGGGTTAAATGCTAGTTGTTATTATATTACTAAACAATTGATTTTATTTAATTAATTAATTTAGGGTTAAATGCTAGTTGTTATTATATTACTAAACAATTGATTTTATTTAATTAATTAATTTAAAATAAATTTAAAAATATCAAATATAAATTATTAAATATATAAGTTCAGATATCCAAACAATTTTCATGCAGCGACCTTATATGAAAATATCTGAATTGGAGTAAAACAAGTCAATGTTAATAAATTTTTTAATATATACCTAATTAAAACAAAAATATATGATAGGGTAGCGAAAGACCGTGAATCTGATGTGGCATGTCAAATGTAGGCCACGTTGAATAGGAGAGAAAAAAAATTCAATAAAAAAGAGTTTTTCGCTCACACAGTTCCCATTTCATCTCACATCATCTCTCTTTACGCTCGGTCGCATCTCTTCCATTTATTCTTCTCATCTTCCGTATGATCGTAGACTTTCTTCCTTTCGTCAACCTAAGCTACTCAACTAAAGCTCTTGTGAAGCGAAAATGATATGTTTTAATCACAACCATTTCAATTTTATTTCTCATTTTAGTGTTCTTTCAAACTTTACGTTTTATTTCTTATCTCTTTTGAAATTTATGTGTATCTCTCATTTGATAATTATGAATCACATAAACAAATCATTGTGTTTACTAAATCGATAAATAAATCGGAAGATAAACCTGTGAGGTAACGCATTGAAAACTGTCGGTAGATAAAACTAGTATTCATATATTGTTAACAATTTTTTGAGATTGTGATATGGTGTTTTAAACCGTTTTTATTCATACTGATACATATGTCCAACTTAAACCATTTTTATTTACGATATACGATGCTAAAAAATAGATAAGGTATAGATTTGACTGAACTTTGTGATCTCGAGGTTTTCTTTAGAATCAATTTTAAATAAAAAGAACACATGATGCGTTCAAACGTTACAGAAGGGAGAGAATAAATAAAACAATAAGTGAATGATTTGATTTTATGTCAAAAATTGTTATAATCATTTAGAATGCTTGCATATAAGACTTTTAATGTTTGAAAATTGAATTTATACAACAAATTTTCATGTAAATCGCTTGACAAGGCCATGTACAACGATTAACTACTTTATGTAAATTGATTGTCACCTTCATGTAAAGCGTTTCACACAATGTCAAGCGATTTACTTGAGTGTTTTCCATGGACCACTAACATTTTTTGGTAAGTGATCAATTGACCTCTAAGTATATTGTTGTAGTTTATTATATATAATTTTGTCGATAACATGTTTTATATATGCAAATAGATCAATTGTGCTACTTGGACCAAGTCATTGAGCACAGGGTACACCAAAACATTCTCAGACGTTTCCCAATTTTGGGATGCTAGGACGACAATAAGCTGTATGAGAGAGTTTCTTATGAGTCCAAACATTAAAGATTTAGACAGGGTAGAATTATTGCACGCATTCTAATTATTCAAGAGGAGGATCAACCTTCTAATGATCTGCTTGAGAAAGACTTGCCTCAGAAGTACATGTCTCTGAAAAAGTAGCATGACACTACAATGCTTGATAGGGGATTGTCATCAACTATTGTCAATACGTTCAAAACAATTTCAGAGTCTGCACAACTATTGGTAGAAGGTGCACAAAAGCTAGAAGACATATCATAGGGTCTTAACATCAATGCACTTCATATTTTTTAAATCGATACTCTCCCTCTTAACGAACTCATAAAATATAATGCATTAATCAAAAGTGTCTTCCTAAATAAATTTTGAGAAGGCAAATATTCATCGAGGAGTTGAAGACCCTAACGACATCAACAATTCTCCTCACCAAGACATACACACTAAAATGAATGAAGGAACATCCACACAATGCCTCTCAGTTGTAGAAGTTCCTCCTTCGTCGATTCAACTCTTGAGAACACCAAAAGAAGTAATGGCTTTGCCACCCTCCGAAGTAGTTCATCCTCCACCCTCCGAATCAATGGCTCCTCTGTTGGAAACGTTAGTGGACAATCGACGTATTCACTCACAAACTTAAGATAAGATTAAGAAAAAGATTTTATTTCAGTTCATCTTTTTTCTGCAAATACAACTACTCTATTTATATTAGGACAAAAAACTTTTAAATAGTCATAATTAATGTTATTAAGACCACTATTAAACAAAAGATAATAACGTCTAATATTAACTAGACATTTAATTCTAATTAAGACATATATTAAATAAAAGATAATAACGTCTAATTTCCAATTAATTAATTTTATTTTCAACACTCCCTTGTAAAATTATTTCTTTTTCATGATTCCAAACATACTCCTTATTCTGTTAAAAATTTCCACTCTAAAAGGCTTCGTAAAAATATCTGCAATTTGATCAACAAATTTCACATATTCAAGTTTGATCTCTTTTTTCGTAATACTCTCTCGGATAAAGTGATGTTGCGTATCGATATGCTTACTTCGATCATGAAAAATAGGATTCCTTTCTAGAGCTTGAGCAGACTTGTTGTCGAAAAAAATTATGGTCGCTTCCTTCTTTGACAAACCTATCTTCTTCAACATTCTTCTTAGCCAGATTGTGTGACAAAGGCATGTTGTCATCGCGACATATTCAGCTTCAAAAGATGATAGTGAGACTATCGCTTGTTTCTTCGAACTCTATGATATTGCATTAAACCTCATAAAAAACACAAATTCAATTGTTCTCTTCCGATCATCTAAATCTCTGGCAAAATCACTATCGGAATATCTAATAAGTTGAAATTCCTTGGATAATGAATAAAACAGTCCAAAATCAATAGTACCATTTAAATATCTCAAAATCATCTTTGTCGCCTTCATGTGCTCCGTCGTGGGCACCTCCATGAATCGACTAATAATTCCACACTAAAAAGAATATCCGACCGAGTACATGTCAAATACCTTAGACATCCAACAAGACTTTTGAATAGTGCTGGATCCAATTTTACTCCATTTTCATTCTTGCTCAATTTAGCTCCAACCTACATAGGGGTAGCCACCAGTTTTCTATTCAACATATTGAATCTATCTAGAACTTCCTTCACATATTCTTGTTACCCAACAAAAAATTCATCATCCGATTGACGCACTTCTAATTCGAGATAAAATGACATTAAGCCAATATTTATCATCTCAAATTCTCGGGCTATATCATTCTTAAAATCTTCAAAAAGACTCGGATTATTTCTAGTGAAAATAAGATCATCCATGTAGAGGCAAACGAACAAACAATCTCCAATTTTATCCATTTTCACATAAACTACATACTCATGTGGACATCTTTCAAATCCTTTCTCACGAAAATAAGCATCAATCCGACTATACCATGCTCGAGGCGCTTGTTTAAGACCGTACAAAGCCCTCTTCATCTTTAATACATTTCTTTCTTGTCCTTTCATCACATAACCTTCTGGTTGCTCCACAAAACATCCTCCTCAAGAAAACCGTTAAGAAATGGTGACTTCACCTCCAATTGGAATATTTTCCAATTTCTTCGTGCCGCTAGCGAAATAAAAAATTTGATTGTTTCTAGACGAGCAACTGAAGCAAATAGTTCATCATAGTCCACTCAGTGTTGTTGTGCATACCCTTTGATGACTAGTCTCTCTTTATATATTTTGAAAACACCTTTGGCATTCTTTTTCTCTTCGAATATTCATTTAACGCCAATGGACTTCTGACCCGCTGGAAGAGAAGTGAGTTCCCATGTATTGTTTCTTTCAGTGGCTCAAATTTCCTCTTCCATGACTTGTCTTCATTTCTTCTCCTTGTTAGCCTCTTCAAAACTCAAAGACGTTGTTTCGGCTAAAAGACATAACATAGAGACATTATTTATTACCTCTGTATTCTCGTAAAGTTTTTGGATAGTTCTCATCCTTCGTGACCCTTCATTAGGGCTTCCATTTGATGAAGATGTACCAGAAGATATGTTCATTATCATTGTAGGAACTGCGGGCTTCCATGTTTCTTCTCCTTAATTGTTCTCATCGAAGAATGGGAAGAATTCGTTAACGGAATCTTCATTAACTTCCTAATTCCAAGAAGCATCTTCATCGAACTTCACATCATAACTCACAACCATATTTCCATTGAAAGGAATGTAGAGTTTGTACCTTTTTGATTTTCCGTCATAGCCGATGAACACAAACTTCTCGCTTCTATCATCAAGTTTGGTTCTATCTTGCTCTAGCACATGTTTATAGACAATACTCCCAAAAATCCTTAGGTGAGATACATCTGGCTTCTTTCTGCTCCAAGCTTCAATTGGTGCTAGATCTTTCACAATTTTGGTCGGACAACGATTTAGGAGATACACTGCACAAGCCACTACTTTCGCCTAAAATCCTTTTGGAATTTTCTTATGTTTCATAATGCTCCGAGCCATGTTGATGATATACCGATTCTTCCTTTCAGTCACTCCATTTTGATGTGAGGATCTTGGAGTTGTGAGGAAATGCCTAATACCATTTTCTTCACAAAAACGGTTAAAGGCATCAGAAGTAAATTCTCCCCCTCTATCAGATCTCAACACCTGAATCATATAAACAAACTCTTTTTCTACCAAAGTTTTGAAAGTTTAAAAGTATCAAAACTCTTAGATTTTCTTTGAAGAAATAAACCCAAGTCTCCCGGATAAAATCGTCGATGAAAAGTAAGAAATAATTACTTTTATCATAAGATGATGGTTTGATCGGTCCACACATATCGACATGAATTAATTCGAGTGGCTTCATTGCTCTTGCTTCCTTTGAAAAACTTTCCCTAGCATGTTTGCCTAGAAGACATGCTTCACAAAGTTGATCTAGATGATTTAGCAAAGGCATCTTCTTCACCATTTTCTTTTCGGACATCATTTTTAGGCCATTGAATTTAGATGTCCCATTCTCATGTGCCAACACCATGTTGGATCCGTCACGGACACTTGCAAGTAGTTTGGCCCTTCAGTTTGAATAGGGAGCAAAAACATCATATTCTTTGACATCGTTACCTTCGCAATTAGGTTAGCGCTTCTGCCTCGTAGCAAAATATTACGATCCTTCATTAAAATCTGGTAGCCTCTTTCCATGATTGTCCCAAACTTAAAATATTACTTTTAATTTAAGGACATAATACATATCGGAGATAAATTTGTGTGTACCATCCTTCAACCGAATCAAAATGCTACATTTACCTTCAATCTGGATTTTCGAAGCATCTCAGAACATGATATTTTCGTTTCTTTTTTCTCAATCTCAATAAATTTTGACTTGTCACCACACATGTGGTTACTTGCATCGTTGTCAAGATACCATTGATTTCTTGATTTAGAGCCAACAACAACGTCGACTCCTTTGTTTCTTTCTCTTCTGCCATGTTGACTTCTACTTACGCATTTTTGGCATACCAACAATCACGAGCATAATGACCCAATTTATGATAATTATATCACTCAACGCGCGACTTTTCGTATCCCTTCTCGTATTTATCACTTCATTGTCCTCGTCCGCATCCTCTTTCTCTTCCTCTACATCTTGGAATTCCTCATGTTTTTTCATCATTTGCTCTCTCGACGTCTAGATTTCTACCATGTTCTTGAACGCCACCACGGGAATAACCTCGACCTCGACCGTGACCTTGATGAACTACGCTCCCCTTTTCACTAGACGAATGCTTGACTAGAAGGGCTTGCTCTAAAGGCTCCTTCTTGTGTTTGTTCATTCGTTCCTCGTGCACCCGTAAAGATCCATTTAATTCATCGATTGGGAGTTTCTCCAAATCTCGGTTCTCCTCGATTGTAACCACTACATGATCAAATCTTTGATGTAGAGAACGTAAAATTTTATCAATTATTCGAACGTCTTCTATACTTTCGTTATTTCGCTTCATTTAGATGACGATAGATAAGATCCACGTGAAATAGTCTAAAATAGACTCCGATGCTTCCTGATGAAGAGCTTCAAACTCTTCCCGTAAAATCTGAAGCCACACCTTTTTTACCTTGACAACTCCTTTGTGGGAATTTTCTAGAATTTCTCATGCCTCCTTCAACGTTGAAACATTTGCTACTTTCTCAAAAGCAACATCATCCAGACATTGATGGATGATAGAAATGGCATGTTGATCATTCTTCTTGTTCTTCTTGAACTCTTGAACAAAGTCAACGTCACATCCTCAACAGGTTCGACAATCCCATTGTTTATGATTTCTCACGCACCTTGGGAACTGAGTAACGTCTTTACTCGGATAGACCAACTATCATAGTTGTTTTTCGTAAAACGCAGATATTGGAACATCAAAGTCATCATTGCTCTGATACCACTTTGCTGGAAATGTTAGTAGACAATCAACGTATTCACTTACAAACTCAAGATAAGATTAAAAAGAAAGGGGAAGAGATTTTATTTTAGTTCATCTTCTTTTTGCAAATACAGTTACTCTATTTATATTAGGACAAAAAAACTCTTAAACGATCAGAATTAATGCTAATTAAGACCCATATTAAACAAAAGATAATAACGTCTAATATTAATTAGACTTTTAATTCTAATTAAGACACCTATTAAACCAAATATATTAACGTCTAATTTTCAATCAATTAATTTTCTTTTCAACGTCCTCTACCCTCATAGTCCAAAAAGATGGTGATAAAATTGTATATGGCATTAAGATCCCCCAACTTCTCCAAATTTTTAAGGATGTAGATAGATTGACTCTAAAGTAAAACTTATTTCAGAGTTGATCTTTCTAGAAAGACAGAACCCAAAGTAATGTTTTTTGTTAACACCTCTTTATGAAAAAAAAAGTCTATCAATATATTATTGTGTTTTACAGGTAAAAGTTATTCACGACTGCATTCATGAACTTGACGCACGAGGACTTCCTCAACTTGGAGAATGATAAATGGCTAGATAGTGGTATCATTGATGCTTGGGTGCATCAGTTGACCGTGAATTGTAGACAACAAATAATGCCCCAAAATCATAAGATTTACTTCATCACTTTGTCTTACATAAATGTATCAAATGCTTTACATTAAGGTGTCAAACTTTTTACATGATAGTGGACAATGGGTAACAATTGTAAACATAAGAAACATAACCTTTCGGGATCTTGAAATCGAATTGTTCACAATTTCCTCAACTTGGAGAATGATAAATGGCTAGATAGTGGTATCATTGATGCTTGGGTGCATCAGTTGACCGTGAATTGTAGACAACAAATAATGCCCCAAAATCATAAGATTTACTTCATCACTTTGTCTTACATAAATGTATCAAATGCTTTACATGAAGATTTCAATTGCTTTACATTAAGGTGTCAAACTTTTTACATGATAGTGGACAATGGGTAACAATTGTAAACATAAGAAACATAACCTTTCGGGATCTTGAAATCGAATTGTTCACAATTTTTTCTAGGGTTGATTATTTCTGTTTTGTTGGCGGTCGATCTCGGGTTCCTACTTTTAAAAGAGAATGTATAAATTTCTTAGTTGTAAAAATTTCTTTAGATTTCTCATGATTATCAATCCTTGCAATATTTTTCTTCTTCATGTCTTTCAAGACTTCAATTAAAAGAGAATAATTATATTTACATTTTGTAGTTATGTGTTGAACATCTTGCACCAATGAAGTGAGGATATTATATCAATTTCTTTCATTGTCACATACATCTGAATCGTAAATGGTAGTGATACTTTGATACACACTTAATATCTTTATGCCAACGGTCTATAATATAATGCATTGGTACTTCATTAACCTTCATTTTCTCAACACTGCAATGATATGCCTACATAAAATGTCTTTGAACTTAAACATTTGACATTGATATCTTACATAACAGTCTAACTCGATATAAAATACTTTGTATGAAACATCTCTCATGTACGCAGCAGGGATGAACTCCTTTACTCTCGGCAAACTGATCGCAACTCCGATCGATCAAGTACGCAGCAGGGATGAACTCCTTTGACATTGGATTCAGCTTCAAATTCGTAAACACGTCCGCGATTTGTAGCATTTTCAGCTCTGATTTCGAATCGGATTCCTTGGATTCTTCATTTTTCTTATCAACGACATAAGAATCGATTTGCAGCGATGACTGCACATTAGAATTTAGAAGCTTCAAATTCCGAGGGCAACCTCTGCTTCGGTAGTCATTGCAAAAAAACAACACAAACACACACAAAAAAACTCAAAACTGAATGGAATGAGAAATGAGAAATCTGAAAACATAAAGAATCGATAGAATAAAAGTTCCATTCTCTCTTTCTTTAAATAGTTATTTTTATTTTGTTGGTAGTGATCTTTGAATGTAATAAAAAAAGGATTAGGAGTGTATTAATTGTGAAACCTAATATTTCATTCTTTTGATCAAAATGGGAATATGATGAGAGAGAAGACCATTTTTTTCGTTGTTGTTGTAAAAAATGTACAGTTTAGTCCATTTTAAAGAAAGATGATACTAAAATAAAGTTTAAACCTTAATAGTAACTATGTACTAAATTTAAGGATCAAACTAAATGTAAACTTCTTATGGTCATTCCTAAAATGATGAAGGGTTTCATTTGTAAATTTGTTCAATTAGAAACTTTTCAGATTTATTAATGATCATAATAAAAAATTTTAAAAAAAAATTCTGAACTTTTAATCTAAAAATCGGGTCTAGGTCGGGTCGGAACCGGTCAAGTTCGGGTCAGTAGTAGACCCAACTTTTCGGGGCAAATTCGGGTCCGGTTCGGTTCAAGTCCCCAGAAACCCGGAAATTTGCGAACCCTTTCCTGTCCTACCCACCTTTCAAACAAATTTTCCCAAATTACCCACCTTTTCATTCTCATTCTCAAACTACCCACCTTCCCTCTCTACAATATTAATTAACCCATTAATTAACTCACTCTCTCTCTTAACCCACTAATTAACTCCCCCTCTCTCTAAACCCATTAATTAACTCATCTCTCTCTTTCAACTATTAATTAATATCCTCACTTTTAAACTATTAATTAATTCAATTAAAATATATTATATAAATATTAAAATAAAATAACACATATGTTTTATTTTTATTTAAATATATAAATATAATATATATAGTTCAAATTAAATACACTAAATTAAATAATTTAAATAGCTATTATAAATTAAAATAAAATAGAATACATAAACGAAACTTGAAACTTCGAAATAAAATACATTACATAAACTGAACAGAAACTTCCGGCCATCCAACAGAGCATCTTCAAATGTGCGCCTGGAAAAGCTGAACAGAAATTACTGCGTAAATACAACAAACAAAATCGATGTATACCCCACTCACCGGTGAAACCACTTTCTACCATTTTCATGGCTTCAATAATTCCAGCATGTCGATCAGAAATAATGCATACACCCTTTCTATTTTGATAAACATATAGTCGGAGATGATGTAGAAACCAAGACCAATTGACGATTGTCTCTTCATGAACTAAGGCATATGCAATGGGATATTGTTGATTATTTGAATCAGAACCCATTGCAATCAATAATTTCCCATTGTATTTTCCTTTTAGAAAAGTACCATCGATGCTAATAATAGGCGGAGCATGCTGCCATCCATCAATCATTGGTTTAAATCCCCACCAAATACGTTTGCACACAGACGTGTTGGGTTTTGTACTATGACCTTCAGCATCAATGAAAGTAATTGTTCCTGGATTAAAATGTATCAAAGCACTAAAAAATATAGGAAGTTTAGCGTAAGAAGTCATCCAATCGCCATAAACATATGATATTGCTTTTTGCTTTCCGATCCATGCTTTCTTGTAACTAACATGATAGTTGTACATATATGTAATTTGATTTCGGATGTTGCTTACTTTCAGATAAGGACTATCTATAACCTGACATAAATATAGAAAATAATTTATAATATGACATAAAATGAATAAATTTATAAGTAATAAACTATTCAATATACTTACTTGTAGTTTTATTACATCTGCAATCATTATGGACGTTAGTTTCTTATGATCTCGTTCTAGTGTCATCAATACACAAGTGTGTTCAGCAGGTAGTTTAGTGGTTACAAACAACCCAGATTTCTTTGATCTCATCACTCGAATTCTCCATGGACAATCTTTCATAACACATGATGCCTCATATCGTGTTGTATCACTTTTCACAACATGAAAATTTCTAGAACTTCTGATATGATATTCTTTTATCGCACTTATTGCAGATTGTTTATATGTAAAAGAATGACTTTTAAATAAATTGTAATCGAGTGGACCGATGTTTAAACCATTACCTGAATTAACATTAATCTCTTCTGTTTCAAACTAAGGAGCAGTTGGAATATGTTCATCATCGTTGTCAGTGCTATAATCTGAGTCATCTTGCTCTACATTGTTTATTTCATCGCACTCAGATTCATCACTTTCTAACTCATTTTCATGATTTTGATCAGTATCAACACCGCTTAAGTTGTATATTGCATTTGATCTTTCAATTTCGTTGAGAAGATTATTCATCTATCACAAATAAAAAAAGTATTAATAATAAATTACAAATACATAAAAATCAAACTAACATAACTAAAAAAATCTAACCTTGTGAATCTATTTGAATTCTCAATACTATGAGGAGTTATTTGATTGACAAGTCACTATAAATATAAGATTGATAAAAGTTGGATTGACAAATCACTACAAAAGTTGATATGAATCTTTAAAGTTGAATGGACAAATCACTAAAAGATAAAATTGGCAAAAGTTGGATTGGCAAATCACTATAAAAGTTGATATAAATCTTTAAAGTTGAATGAACAAATCAATAAAAGATAAAATTGACAAAAGTTGGATTGACAAATCACTACAAAAGTTGATATGAATCTTTAAAGTTGAATGGACAAATCACTAAAAGATAAAATTGACAAAAGTTGGATTGACAAATCACTACAAAAGTTGATATGAATCTTTAAAGTTGAATGGACAAATCAATAAAAGATAAAATTGACAAAAGTTGGATTGGCAAATCACTACAAAAGTTGATATGAATTTTTAAAGTTGAATGGACAAATCACTAAAAGATAAAATTGACAAAAGTTGGATTGACAAATCACTACAAAAGTTGATATGAATCTTTAAAGTTGAATGGACGAATCACTAAAAGATAAAATTGACAAAAGTTGGATTGGCAAATCACTATAAAAGTTGATATGAATCTTTAAAGTTGAATGTACAAATCACTAAAAGATAAAATTGACAAAAGTTGGATTGACATATCATTGTAAAAGTTGATATAAATCACTAACTCAAAAGTTAGATGAAAAGTCATTAAAAGATAAAGACCAATGTTGTAAAAGAAAATTGAATTATAAAGATAAAATATGCATTTTATTGTATATTGAACGTGATTAATATTTATTATGTATTTTATTTTATTGTAATGTTTATGTTATGTATTTTGTTGTGATGTAATGTATTTTATTTTAATGTTTATGTAATATATTTTATTTCAAGTTCCCGTTTATGTAATGTATTCTATTTTATTTTAATTTATAATAGCTATTTAAATTATTTAATTTAGTGTATTTAATTTGAACTATATATATTATATTTATAGATTTAAATAAAAATAAAACATATGTGTTATTTTATTTTAATATTTATATAATATATTTTAATTGAATTAATTAATAGTTTAAAAGTGAGGATATTAATTAATAGTTGAAAGAGAGAGAGAGGAGTTAATTAATGGGTTTAGAGAGAGGGGGAGTTAATTAGTGGGTTAAGAGAGAGAGAGTTAATTAATGGATTAATTAATATTGTAGAGAGGGAAGTGAGTAGTTTGGGAATGTGAATGAAAATGTGGGTAGTTTAGGAAAATTTGTTTGAAAGGTGGGTAGGACAGGAAAGGGTTCGAAATTTGCCTATGCCTACTCTCAAGCGATTTACATGAAAACCTTGAGAAGCGATTCACAAAGCCCAGTCAAATTTTTACATTACCTACTTTTTAACATCGTATATCGTAAATAAAAACGGTTTAAATTGGACATATGAATCAGTATAAATAAAAACGGTTTAAAACACAATATCACAATCTAAAAAAAAAAGTTGTTAACACTATATGAATCTCAGTTTTATATATCGATACTACATAAATACAATTTTAAATGCATTACCTCCCAGTTTTATAAACTTATTCATATTAAAAAACTTGAAATAAAAACAAAGCATTTATATCATACATGTTATCGATTTCTTTGGTCATATAATGATTTAATTACCATGAAAGAAACAAAGTAGGGTTTCGTCATTAAAAATATACCATTTTTCAACAACAAGAGTTTTGTCATTAAAAATATACCATTTTTCAACAACAAGAGTTTTGTTTCTCTTCGCAAACGTTGAATCGGGACTCGAAGGTACAAACAAAGAAGTGATTTCATAGCATTTTGATTCGAAAGAGGTCATTTCACGCTGAGAGAGAAAAGAATATGGGGACGAGCATGATTTTCTAAAGATGTTACCGGAAATTGCAGCGTGCATAAAACCTTTTTACATATTTTTTTTCTCGACGTGGCATGTCTAGTCGGATTCGCTATCTAATCATTTTCTTATAAAAAGGTTTTATAACATTATTTTATTTAAATTAATACTTATTTAATAAGATATTAAAAATAAAATTATTTTTTAAATAAATTAAAAAAACAAATTTTACTCAAAATGGGTCAACTCTGAATATGGTATTCCAAAATAGGGCCACTATATATTAAATTTCCCTAATATATATGACTCAATAAATTGTCTTATTTGAATATAAGCAACATAATATATGACCAAAATTTTAAATTTATCCAAGATAAAAAAAACAAAAAATTGTTCATGCAATCTAATATTTCAAGGACGTGACACCTCAAAATTCCATAATTGCCGAGTAGATTCAATAAAGTTTCTGGATCCACCGCACCCACCGAAAAGAGAGAATAGGAAGCTTGAGAACTAAGGAACTCTAATCTAATGGGCAAAGTCTTTGAAGTGACAGACCTCTTTCCTCACAACGGAAACCAGTGAGGGTAATTCCGTAAATATAGCAGATGACCCTTTTTTCAAGTCCCCCGGCCCACCGGCGATGGCTGAAGATACTTTTTCTCTCATGTTCAACACCTCACTCTCATTCTCAGACTAGTTAGCTCACTGGTTTTTGTTTATTATTGAACCCTTTACTCTGAATCTATTGCTTTCAGTGTATATCCTCTATTATCTCGCTTTGAATTTGATTTGTTGAAGGAGGGTTGGTTCTTATCACCCATTTGAGACCAATAATAAAGAAGCTGAAATGGCAGGTGGGTCGAGGAGGGAAGATGGAAAGAAAACTGAAAAGGAGAAGGAGAAGGGTAAGGGTAAGAAACTTGGTTCCATTCTTCCAAGGATTGAACCATTTATACCCAAAAAAGGACACGATCCAAATGAGCTAAGATCTTGGGCTAAAAGGACAGGTTTCGTTTCAATGTTCTCCGGAGAAGTTAATACAAGTAACGAGAGACGTGGGAATGAGAATAGAAACGTCAATGAGCCTGATCCAGAGAAGAACGGCGGCTCATCTTCTCGAAAGATTGAATTTGACCCAATTCTTGGAAGGACTAGGAATAGTGAGTTGGAGATTCAACCCGCCAACGCTTCTGCGAATGGAATCCACAAGGTTGGAAGTGTGAGGAAGGTTAGGGATGGAAATTCGGGAGGTGGGGAGAATAAGAGACAAGTTGTTGTTGAGCCGGATTTGGAGGCTGCAACTAATGTGAGAAAAGTTGGGTTGAGTTCGAAGGTTATTAATGGTGGTGAAAATGACCAAGGGAGGAATGTAGCTGTGTCATCTGCTCCCACTGTTACCGAACAGAAGAAAGATGGAGTTATGAATGGTGAAGCCAGAATCCATGTTAATGGAGGATCCGGATCCAGCAATGGAGTACGAGAGTTAGATGATTCAGCCAGATTGAAATTCGGTCCAGGAGAGAACCCGGGTTTTGGTTAGCTTCTTTTCCTTTTCTTTCTGAATGATTTCAAAATGCAAAGAGAGCTCACACTGGTTCTTGAATTGCAGTTCCTCTTCTGTATTACAGCTTGCAACACTATCTTTCATTGGCTGGTTCACTTATTTTTGTCCCTTTGATTGTTGTACCAACCATGGGTGGAACTGATGTAAGTAAGCATTTCTTATTTGTGAATGAATGATGAAAAACTTTTGGTATAATCGAATTCCCTTCTTCCTTCCCCGGAGAATAGAAGGATACTGCTACTGTCGTTTCCACGATGCTATTGATGTCGGGCATTACCACATTGCTACATTCATGTTTTGGCACTCGCCTTCCCTTAGTTCAAGGGAGCTCCTTTGTGTATCTTGCTCCAGCTTTGGTTATAGCGAACTCTGCTGATTTCCGGAATCTTACTGAACATGTAAGTTCAATTAAGAATAATGGATGGATTATAGGTTTTAAAGGTTACTAATTCAATTTCTTAAAACTCAATGACTAGAAATTTAGGCACACAATGAAGGAACTGCAAGGAGCTATTATCATTGGTTCAATTTTCCAAACAATATTGGGTTTCAGTGGCTTAATGTCTCTTCTTGTAAGGTAATATTGCAATTTTTAGTACAATTTAATGCTGCAATCAATGTGAGATTTACTGCAATTTCTGGTGCAGGATTATAAACCCTGTCGTGGTAGCACCAACTATTGCTTCTGTAGGCTTAGCATTTTTCAGCTATGGTTTTCCTCAGGCTGGTAACTGCATTGAAATTGGTCTTCCCATGATCATATTGCTTCTTATATTTTCCTTGGTAAGCTTCCTTTTTAACAAAAATAATAAATTTAATTATTTACAGTTTTGGAAGAAAATTCATTTTAAGATAAATAACACTAGTGGTCACTCAAGCTTCGATATACTATTGTAAAGATTTGGGAAACGCACACATACTTACATTCGCTGTGATTCTTCTTCCCGTAGTATCTTCGAGGAATATCAGTTTGTGGGCATAGAGTGTTTCAAATCTACGCGGTAAGATGATTTATCAACTATGAATTCAAATTGAAATTAAATCTTGATTTAAATAAAATCTCATTTGCTTGCAGGTTCCAATGAGCGTTGTTATTATATGGGCATATGCTTTCTTATTGACGACCGGAGGTGCTTACAATTTTGGAGGCTGTAGTTCTGACATACCGAGTTCCAACATTTTAACCGATGCTTGCAGAAAACATGCCTATACTATGAAGCATTGCAGGACTGATGTTTCGAATGCCATGAGAACTGCTGATTGGGTTCGAATACCCTATCCTTTTCAGTGGGGAATACCTACATTCCGTTTAAGAACTTCACTCATCATGATTGTTGTTTCCATTGTGGCTTCGGTTGATTCAGTTAGTATTCTTCAAATCAAAGAAAACAACTTACTTTTTTTCTGTTTGAGAATCGCGCCTAACTCAATTGTATTATTTCAAGGTCGGGACATATCACAAGACAGCTGTTGAATTGAATTTGTTGCCCCCAAGCAAGGGCATTTTAAGCAGAGGGATTGGTTTAGAAGGGTTGTGTAGTTTTCTTGCTGGAGTTTGGGGCATGAGTAGTGGTTCGTCAACCCTTACCGAAAACATACACACTATCAATGTAACCAAGGTAGCAAGTCGAAGGGTTGTACAAACCGGGGCAGTTTTCTTGATTGTCTTCTCGTTTGTAGGTAATAAACAGAGGATCCGGATCTAGATGAGAAACAGTGAATAAATTTCTCAATATGTGTTTGTTTAACATAGTTTTTTTTATATAGGGAAGATAGGTGCTATACTTGCTTCAATTCCAGTAGCTTTGGTGGCGGCTGCTTTGTGCTTTGTTTGGGGATTGATAGCTGCAATTGGACTGTCGACAATAAAAAACTGTGTGAGTGGGAGTTTAAGAAATATGAGCATAGTTGGAGTTTCACTCTTCCTTGGTTTGTCCATTCCGGCTTATTTTCAACAGTACGAGCCGGAAACCATATTCATTCTGCCTAGTTATTTGCTTGCTTTTTCTGCAGCATCAAATGGACCAGTTCATACTGGTAATGTGGAAGTAAGTGAATACTATTTTGCTTTTTCTTGAAGAAAAACAGTTATTTTGACAATGTCTTGGGCTGGGCAGGTTGACTTTGCGTTGAATGGGATTCTATCGATGAATATGGTGGTAACTTTGATGGTGGCATTGGTGCTGGACAATACAGTCCCGGGAACCAGGGAAGAAAGAGGAGTGTATTCACGGGGTAGTGCTGCTGATTATGAATATGATGACGATCATCATTGTGATCAAGAAGAAGACTCATCAAGAAGAAGAAGAGATCAACTTGAACTTTATTATGGGTTGCCAGGAATAATAGCTCCATGGTTCCGTTGGGCAAAGTGTCTATGCTGATTGATTCATTGATTGATATATGTAACTATGTATTTGCGATCAGATCCATCAATTACACATAAAAGTTGCAGATTTATATATACAAATATATGTTCTTCGAGACAAAAATGTGTTATTGTGACAAAAATGTGTTATTGTATTGGTAGTATATCATATCATCATAGGTTAAGGTTAAGAGTTATGCTGATCAAGATAATTTTATTTTTATCTAAAGAACGTAATTCGAATTGTTCAAGATTAAATGTTTTAAAATATATTATAGAATGATAAACTTTAAATAAAAAAAAATGGAACAAATGTAATTAGCCTATTTTTAGGATGTATTTTATAATTATAAAAAGGTTATCAATTGGGGGTGTAGCTCATATGGTAGAGCGCTCGCTTCGCATGCGAGAGGCACGGGGTTCGATTCCCCGCACCTCCATTTTTTTTTCCTTTGTTCATCAATTTTTATTATCTTACATACTTTAATTAGTTACTACTTAGTAAATTGCCTTGCTTTACCCAAAAGTTAAACAAATCCAAACTACCAACAACACACATAATAAGAACAAACATAAGAAACAACACACATAATAAGAACACATAAACAACAAACACATTTATTAACTATTCTCCGTCCTTAAATTGAGGACTTGTTTTTGAGAGTGTTAGCGATGTCAATGACAAAACGGTATCTCACATCCGCCTTCATCAATCGCTCCATCGCAATGTTCACATCATCGATCGAAACAACCTCAATATCCGCAGTTATACCATGTTTGGCAGCAAAATCAATCATCTCTTGAGTCTCCTTTATTCCCCCAATATTATTCCCAGCAACTATCTTTCTTCCTGCACAACCATAATCCAAATTCAACAATAACCAAACCAAATAATCAAATCTATTTTACCAACTTACCCATGATTAACGAGAACGAATGTAAATCAAGAGGCTTTTCAGGCGCCCCAACAAGAACAATTTTTCCATGACTCTTCAACAAGCTAAGCAACGGGTATAAAGCATGAGGAGCCGAAACAGTATCAATAATTCCATCCAGAGTCCCAATCGCAGCCTTCATCTGATCAGGATCACTACTAATCAAGAACGAGTCAGCCCCTAGCCTCTCAATCGCCTCATTCTTCTTGCTAATCGAAGTACTAATAACAGTCACATTAGCACCAAAAGCCTTGGCGAACTTAACAGCACAATGACCTAACCCACCAAGACCAACCACGCCTAAATTAGTTCCTGGCTTATCCAAACCGAAGTACCTTAAAGGACTATAAGTTGTGATTCCAGCGCAGAGAAGAGGAGCAGCCGCATCAAGAGGAAGATTGTCGGGTATTTTGACAATGAAATGTTCATCTGAAACCATGATGTCTGAATATCCTCCATAAGTTGGTGTTCCATCTTTGTCGATTGAATTATAAGTGAAGATCGGTTTGGAACAATAGTTTTCTAAATCTTGTGAACAGTTCTCACATGAACGACAAGAACCAACCAAGCATCCTATGCCAACATTATCACCGACCTTAACTTTCTCTACCTTGTTCCCAACCTCAGTCACAACACCCACAATTTCATGCCTATAAAAACATATCAAAAGACATAAGTAACAAGATTTACAGATGATCATCAGCTTAAATTAAAGAATTTGTTCTTACCCAGGAACCATTGGGAAAATACTGTTTTTCCATTCGTTCTTAATCTGATGGAGATCTGAATGACATATGCCACAGAACAGAACCTTAAAAGTAACATCCTTCTCTCCAGTTGCTCTGTTAATTAACACAATTTGAATATAAAAGTGATTTTCAAAAAAACCCTTATATTGTTTAATCTTAGCCATACCTTCTGGAAAACTGAAAGGGAGAAAGAACACCGGATGCGTCTCTTGAAGCCCATCCGATGGCCTTAACTGGGTGTACCTCCTCTGGTGATTTCGCCATTAAAAGGGGAAAAAAGAACTTGTTTTTCTATGGAGACTGACTGAAGTGAAGAAATAGTGATCTTGGCCGTTGATATAAATAGGGGTAACGGACCGGAAGGAAATGACGTCGTTGATGAGCTAATATCTCAAACCGACCTTCATTCATGCATTCCTTAATTCATTCACATTCATTTTCATTGATTTTTAGGTCCCCACATTGGATAGACTTGTATGGCCGGTATTACTTTCCATAGATATGGGTTTATTTGAAAACAATTTTCTTACTTTACATGTTCTCACTAGGTATAATAAAATAAATTACAAAAATCAAAAAGAACATTTTGTCATGAAGCATGAAATGTTTGATCTTATTTTTTTTATTAATAAAAAAAAAATAGCTTATTTGATGTTGAATTATTTAAATATAGTTAATGAAAAAATAAGTTAATTACATTTTAATGGTAGAAAACTAACATTACTTTATAGTCATGTTTTTAATTTCATTTAAGGTATTTTAATTAACTAGCATGCATCCCTTGCAAGTGATAATATAAAAAACTGTGAAAAAAATATTACGGTAAAAATTTTATGGGCGGGTCAACCCATAGTCCGAACCAAGTATCCATTTACTCTCACATATATCCAAATTAACCACAGCTCTCAACCCGGCAATCCGGACACTTTAAAAATTAAGCATTATTATATATATATATAAATTAGTTAGTTAAAAAGTTGAACTTATATTGTTAAAATGTCACGCGTTTATCAATTTTGGGTTGAATTTTAAAATATAAAATGTTATTAGCCTAGTTGGTTAAAATGTTGTACTTGTTTTGTTAGGTTTTGTTAGGTTGCAAGTTTAAACCATATCTATAACATTTTTAATTTTATTTTTAACCGTTTTAAGTTTATGAGCGGGTCAACCCACAATCCGACCCAAGTATCCATTAACTCTCACATATATCCAAAATTCCAAATTAACTACAGCCCTCGCCCCGGCAATCTGAACACTTTAAAAATTAAGCATCATTATATATATATATATATATATATAGATTTGATAGAAATATAAAAAAATCAAATATGTTGGATTAAATTTTAATAACAAAAACAAATATAACAATGAAACTAAGTTGCAATAATTTTTCTTCTTCTAAATCTGGTTGAGACAAAATTATTTTTCTAAACAAAATTCATAAAAGAAAAATGGATTTAATAAAATTATATTTATTATTAATATTAAAATATTATATATTTTATTTTTTTCTTAAAATTGTAAAAATAATTTATATTTATAAAAATAATTAATATTTTTCTCTTTAAAATAATTTTATTTTATATATTATCAAATCAATCTGAAATTCAGTATTATTATCATTGGAGAGTTAATCATATTAGTTAAATATATTTATTTATTAACATTTCAAAATATTATTATATATTTTTATAATTTTTTCATAATAATAATTTGTCTTTAACATGATAAACTTTATAATATTTTAAATTAATTATTTAATAAGTATTAGAATAAAAGTTGAATATATTTAATATTATAACTTTTGTTTTTTTATTATATTTTTTACTAATATTTTAAAATTTTAATTATCTTATATATATAAATAAATACGTAAACAATTAATTCATTTAGAACTATATTTAAATAATTCATAAATATTTATTATTTTAATTTATAATATTATTGAATAAGAAAGTAGAGTTATATTATTTTAAATATATATTATTAAAATGGATATTGAATAAATAAAATAAAATAAAAAAAGTTTACTAAAAATATATATTTAACTAATGATGTTAATTTTAATAAAAATATATATTTCAAATTAATTTAATAATACAAAAATAAATAATAATAATAATAATACCCTATATATTTGAATAAATAATTTGCAAATTGAGATATGATTAAAAAATATTTTATATTAAAATGATAAAATAATCATACAAGCAATCTTAGGACAACTATATTAGTCCATTCTCAATGTACCCGCAGTGGGGACAACAACTATATTGAAACAATTTTCAATTATTTTAATACTAAAAATATTATATATTTCTAAAAATAAAATACAAAAGTATATTTTAATTAAAGTAGGTACGCCAATAATTGGTGCTCATTAAGTATAGAATAATTGAAGATAAACCATTTTAAAAATAAATAATTAAAAATGTTGCAGTGATAGAAAAGAGGAGTTAAAAATATAGATTTTGTGTCGGAATTATTAAATGTTGAAAACTATGGAGGACAATAGGGCGTTTCGAGGCGGGAATGTATTTATTATTTTCGTCCCGTTTTTACTTCACTTTTTTTTTACTACCATCCTCGCGGGACAACGTTTATATCATATTTTCTAAATAAAAAATTTATATAAACGAAATTTTAAATATAATATATTAAAATTTTATATTAGAATAAAAAAATAAACTTAAAATTCTTATAAAATATAATGAATAATTAAAATATGAATAATTTTATATATTAAACTGTGTTTATATTGTTCGAGGTAAGATCGGGACGGAGGACACAAATACTATTCCCGATCAAATCGAGGAAAACCGCCCCAAACGGGACAATATGGTTACCGCGGGACAGTTTCAAATTGACAACCTTATCTAACAAGAGCCTTATCTAAAAAAAAAGGGTTAGATACAAGGATCGGTCAGTCAAAGAAAAGAGAAAAGGTTGGCTTAATCAATTTGAATAAGAAGTTCATGAAAAAACAAAAGCAGATTGAACCAAATAGTTGAAAGAGTTAATATGAACATGTGAGTCATGTGACAGCCTACCAAAATTTGTCCACAGTTTCCATTACTCATAAAACAAAGTCCAACATTTTAACAATAATCAATCAGTTCTTGGTCTAGGAGGTTTGGCAACTTCAACAAAAATGACTCTTCCATCAAGAAACTTCCCGTGCATTCCCTCTATAGCCTTCTTAGCCTCTTCTTCATTCACATATCTAATGAAACCAAAACCCCTCGATCTTCTAGCTATCCTATCCATCACCAGATTCACTTCTACAAGCCTCCCAAATTTCTCAAACACATTCCTCAGACCCTCTTCTGTCGTTCTAAATGACAACCCACTAACATACAACTTGTTTGGCAATGGCCTTGCAACACCAGCATCATCATGTGTTGTGTCAAATGGCAAGGCTGATATTATAACTCTGAAATTTCGCATGTTTGAGTCTAAACAAAGAGGAGAAGGTACATGAAGCTCAATTCGGTTCCACCCAAAGGGTCTCAGTCTCAGTCGTGTGTCATTAATGTTTCTGTCGAAGAATTTTGTAGGAAATTGCACCATCTGAGAACTGGTTGCAATTGATCCTATGCAAGCTAGTCCAACCATGTTCTTTCTTAAAACTTAAACTTGATGAAAACCCAGTATGTAGTAAGGCCAAAGACAGTCTCTGCAATGATTTTGAAATGCCTGAACACATACAACAAGACTAATTTTACATTAATTGTTTAACCTAAAGCACATAAACATATCATTAATCTATCAATTTCATAGCCAAATCCAAACAAGGGGAAATCACAACCCAGGTCCAATTTCAAAGCTTATTTTGTTTCTATAGATTCTCTAGCTACATCTCTTCTTCATAATGAATAACACTTAGGTTGGTTAAAATGGAGAAAGTGAAGGAATTACCTTTCCTTGAGAAGATTCAGTAATGGAAACTGAGAGATAGTTACCTCTCTCTCTCTCTCTCTCAATCTCTTTCGATCTCCTTGTGAGGAGGAGCTGTCGGCTCAGCTGTACAGAGGAACAACGATTTGTCCTTCCCTTTAATATCTAGCGGAGGCTGTCCGACTATCTTATCCTTCTCTTTTCATAATCATATATTTGTGCATTCAATCATTTTAATAAACTAATTTTAATCCAAAAAGAATTAACTATAAAAACACAAATATATATAAAAAAAAAAATTCAAACAATATCCAAAATCAAATATTCATCTGTATTAAATCCATAGAATAGTAATCAATAATAAGTATTCTTTTATTTTTATTAAAAAAATATATTTTATTTTCGTGTTTATTTATTTTTTCATTACTCAAATTTAAGTTATATTTATTGAAGTGAATCTTATTTAGCTGAATCAAATTTTTTATTTAATTTTTTTTTATTTGAATAGTACTTTGAGCCGTTGTAGTTTGTTTGTTATTCATATTCTCCGATTATGGTGATGATATTTTCTTGAGCCTGTGTTCGTCTTTTGCAGCAAATGAGACAAAATTAGCGAATTTAAATTTGTTTTTATATTTTCAATAATGAGTTATTCAATTTGGTATTTCATTGTAATGGTAGGTATCCTCCCATAATTGGAATGGTAGGTATCTCCCATAATTTTCTATACATAGGTAGATGATCGATCATCATTTGAGAGGATATTTTTAACTAAAAATATTTTTATTTGTTTGACAAAAATATATATTATTTAAAGTTTTAATAGTTGAATTCCTATAATGATATTTTTATATTTAAAATTTAATTTTATAAAAACAAATTAAGAATATTTTAATTGATTAAATAAAGAATTTAATAGTTCAAAACTTTACAAAAAAAATTTATTAAAAAAATATGTAAAACCCAAAATACCACATATGAAAAATATAAAAAATCAAAGTTATAATCTATCAATCTAAATAATAAAATATTTTATCAATATATATTTTTTTAAATATTAATAGCTTAAACTTTAATAAGTTAGATTTAATATAATAGCTTAACGTTTTTGAGCCTTTCTCCTCCTAGATTGAGTCTTCTGCCATTTCTTTCTAGACACAAATTTGCTCTTAGGATTCAATCTCAACTCTTGAGTAAACTTATACTTAGGATCTCTCATTTTCTTCTGAATATCCTTAAAGAATTCCATATTCAACTTCTTAGCTCCTCCCCTTCGAAGCTCGACATACTCCGGTCCTTCGATTATATTCTCAAACGCCCCAATCAAAATATCCATATCGCTCATAACTTCCCACACATTCGTGTATCGTCCATCCGATCCTTTATTCAATTTCTTAAGTGCCTTCTCAACCGCTAGTTTTCTCGCTTGCTTCCCAGGAGACAACTCCTTTGGCTCGTCCTCGTCTTTCAGCGCTTCAGAAAGCGTTCTATACTTGGGTGTTTCGTCGAATTCAAACAGTCTGTCTATGTATTCGTCGCTCTTCTCGTTTGGATACGCTTCCCCCCCTCCTCGAATGCCATCCATTTCCTCATCATCGCATTCGTCTCCAGTCCATAGCGTCTTCTCTTCGTCGCTACCCGACCAAACGCTTCTTAGTTCGTCGCTCTCGTCTCCGTCGATTAGTTTTGAGTGTTCCTTTGCCTCTTGTTTGACTTTTCTGATTTCTTCTGCCATTTCAGTATCTTTATCGTCTTTGTCATCGTCGTCGTTTTCGCTTCCTGTCCAGAGACATTTCTCCTCCTCGTCGTCATTCATTTGTTTCTCCCATGATTTCCTGAATTCTTCTGTTCCCGGTTTGGTTTTTTCGAAAAGATTGTACCTTGACTCTCCTTCACGAGCATATGGGCGGGATGCTGTTGCAAACAAACAAAACAAAAAAACATTGAAAATGTGAATGCAAACATGAAAAGAGAAGAATAACAACAGTTACCTTGAAGGAAGGAGGAGATCAAGAAGCTAGTTGGTGTGTTGTTTGAATTGATGAAATAAGAAGCATCGTAAAGATTTCCATGTCTGAAGACTGAGTTTTGTATCTTCTTCGTGATACTAAGAAATTTTGTTGCTCTGATCATCCGAGAAGGAAGCATGGCACTCCCAATCGAAAGATTCTGGATATAAGCAAAGAGCATGTAAAATGAGAAACAAATTAATACAACCCAATTTGGTTTTAGGGTTTTATAATATGAGAATCCAACTAATGCTGCAATTCATAAACCTAAAGTGACATGCTTCCTTCTCTGATGATCAGAGCAACAAAACTCAACCCAATTTGAATTTTAGGGTTTTATAATATGAGAATCTAACCAATGCTCTGCAATTCATAAACCTAAAGTGACATGCTTCCTTCTCTGATGATCAGAGCAGCAAAATTCAACCCAATTTGATTTTTAGGGTTTTATAATATGAAAAATCAACTAATGCTCTGCAATTCCTAAACCTAAAGTGACAACCCTAATTAACAGGGACTCTTATCAGATGAAATCCTGAGTTCAGATTATTTGTGCAACTATCCTTCCAAGGGTTATTTTTTAGCATCTTCATCAGAAAGCAATAAATTCTAGGTTCAAGAACTGATTATCTAGTTACATTAAGTTCTAGTAGCAGATAATCAGATTAATCAATACATGGATAATTAATTAATTAATTGCTTCTTTGTTGAGCAACATGCAATGAGTAACTAGAATCCAAAGAAATTCAGTCAAAATTCTCTAGCTCCATCTCTTAACAGAATCACAATGGATAGAAAATTACCTTTTTTTGAGAAGATTCAGGAGATGTCGTCTGCACAAAGGAAAACGGTTTGTCTTTCCCTTGAATGTCTAGCGGCTGTGAGTTCGAAAATGAAGACTCGCTATATTATCCTTCTTCTTTCTTTGGTTGGGCAACAATAAACCCTAAATAGGTAACTGTTTCTTCTCAGCTTCTTATAGAAATCGATATGCGGAATTCACGAAAATAATGCCGTGGAGAAGTCGGGAACAACTGGAAGGAACCAGAGTGCCGCTTTACCGTACGAGGATCCTTAACAGCGCAACTTTCTCTATGCATTCGATGTTAGCATCACAGTCTCATCACAGTCGCTGGAGGCGGCGGAGTTCACTGGCCTGATCACCATGGTTACTCTGTTTTAGGTTCTGGTGTTAGGGTTTGTTGTTCTATTATTTTTAATGTTATTTTATCATTATTTTATTACAATCACATTCTTATTAAAAATCATCTCTTTTTTATCACTTATATTTAATAAGTTGTTCTTTTATTTTGTTCTATTCAAAATCTGGTTTAATTTAATCTGATTTTTCATCTCAAATTTTTATAATTTAAATAATATTTTCAGGTTTAATATTTATACCCTCCGACTATATTTTGGTTCATTTACTGAGTTTGTATTCGTCTTTTCTAAATAACAAAATTAGATAAAGTTATCAAGTTGTTAAATTTTTTTTTAATAAAGAGTAGTTGATTTATTAGTTGAAACCCTCTCCACTCTTACTCTTATATGTATTATGGCATTAATTATTATTATTATTATTATTATTATTATTTTATTTTATTTTATAGATTTTTCATTTTCCTGATCATATAGGTAGATGATTTATCACTTTAAAGAATATTTTGTTGGTGTTGACATCAACTCTTAATTAAAGACAAATTTTACTGTAATTTAAAATATTTGATAGAAATTCTTTCGACACCATTTCATTGATTTATTTGGTTTATTCTACTTCATTACTCATCGATAATGATATTTAGAGTCAACTTAAAATTACAAAAAATTTGGATATTCTTAATTTTGGATATTTTTTGTTAGAATTTTAATTGTCGTAAATTTGTCATATTATTTAACCTCTAAATTTTTATTTAATTATTTTGATTTTTTTTTTTTTATATGTAACACTTTATTTGAATAAATAATAATTAATTTATTATTATTATTTTTAAGAATATTGCCATTCAACATATAATAAATGCATCATGGTGAAAATTAAACTTGCAGACATACCTATCATCTTAAGGATTATTTTTGACATTTAAACTACATTTTTCATTTTATAATAAAAGTTTCCCATTTTAGTTTTATTTGTTTGTTATTTTGATATTTGTATTTTCTCTTAAAATTATGATAACTCATGTTATACTTTTTCTAATTATTTGTTTTACCCAAAATGAAATTATCTTACTTTTTCAATGTTGAATGTTGGCAAAAGTATATATGGATGAATGTGGGTTATCTTTTAAAAAGATTATAAACTTAATGAAAAAATGACCCTTTTATGTTGATTGAATTGCTTCCTTTCAATCAAATCTTGCCTAACTGTTGAATCCATCATCTTTGATCTTTTAGCTTTAAATTTGGAATCTACACCCCTAAAAGATAAAGACAACACACTGCCTTATGGTCCTTCCTAGTGGTCACCCTTATTGAGTTATGAAAACAAAATATATAGCAAGTAGAGTATATTTATTAAGAAAGCTCACTAGTTAATTCATAATTTTTTTTATGGGAAAGACTATTTAAATTCACTTGAGCTCTTCCAATGAATTAACTTTAGTAATCAAACAATAAGGTCATGAAACAAGGTCATATATAACCCAACTATGCACATTTATTTACCATGGAGGTTTTTAGATAATTAAATGAAGTAGTTAAAACATTATTTTTCTCTCTATTACTTTGATATGAAGAAAATTTAAAGTAGCTTCACCCTCTCAAAAGCAAAAGGCAAAGGATCCAAAGTTGATGCTGTCAATAAAAATATTCCAATTCCCATCTTTTTTTTGGAACCCTACCACAACCCATCAATAAAACATCATTTTAATTGAATTATCATTTGTTATTTAAAAAATCAAGATGCCTTGATAGTTTCTACATATATAAACAATTACTAAAACACAATTAGTTTTTAATGCTACGACCAATGTATATCCAACTCATTTTCATCCGTATCAAAGATTTTTCCGTATCACTTTAAAAGTGGAACAAATAAGTGGACAAAGCTACTTCTTTTGCGTGAAAAAACTTGCTTTGTAATTTGACCATATTCTGCCCACCTCCTTCGAGAGACGAGAAAGAATCTAATTCTCGCTCCACTAACTCTCATTTTTCTTGAACCTTCGTTTCCAGTAAGAACAAACATCACAAAAATTGGGGAAGCATGCATGGAAACTATGAAAATATAGTGATACAACCAAACAAGGAAGTGCAAAGAAAACATGTTGGAAGGCAATTGCCAATAATCAGCAGTCTTATTATATTCTCTCTTTTTATTAACAAATGAGGCTTAATAATGCAGAAAGCTCAAAAGACAGACTTTATTGTAGTAATAGCTGAGTAGAATCATTTGTAATTATTGAGATAAAAGTTGTAAAATTCGCCCATATATATAGTACTGCTCAAATTCGATAGTAAAAATGTAAAAATAGATCGGCGTGGGTCATGAGTCACATAATAGAACAGGCATTAGGGTTGTCATCGCTAAAGAAAGTGGCCATCTTTTCATGTTCGGAGACATTTGGCTGGGGCTGAACGTAGCGAACATGACCAGCTGGGGCTCTTTTATCGTAGACCTGAGGAGCAGAAGGATAATACATGACATTATGAGGAACATAAGGCCAAAACTCAGCCTTTTTTCCTGTTCTTTTCACTCTTTTCAGCACCTTGTTTGGATCTACTTGACCATGAACACTCACTTTGCTCTGTTTTCTGTTCATTTCAACTGTCTTCACACCTATATAACCAAATATATATATTATATCACAATCAAACAAAACCCAATATTTATAAATGACAAACAAATCTAGATCACCTCTCATGGATGATACAGCATTCTTAACTTTTCTTTCGCAGCCATCACAGTCCATTTTTACTTTGATTTCAACAGTCTGAAAACATGCATTCATGCAATTAATTAAATAGATTATATATATACTTACTTAGATTATGATGATGATGATGATGAATACCTGCATCGGTTTTCTTCTTTTTCTACTTGTGATTCTCACGTTGCACCAGATTGCCAGGCAGTCCAGAGCCCCCATATCTTCTTCTTCAAGGCTTGGTTGGTGGTTTAGAGTTCTTGATTTTCTTCTTTTCAGATTTCAGAAAATGTAATGAAGAGTGAACGAAATGAATGTACTTGACAGCCTTCACTATATATACCCACTTTCCATGATTCATTTGAGTGTAAAAATGTTTGAACATTTAGTTTTTTTTTTCAGAGATAATAATAATTCTATGAAAATATTCTTTAATTGTTTTTAAATTAAACTAGTTTTAACTTTTAGCGCAAAATAGAAGAATCAATTTTACTTTTGGCTCACCACAAAAGAATACCAAATACCTACTTTTTTTTTTTGGCTATTAGAAAAAGATAACATTGCAGATTCTTTTGAATTGATTTTATATGAAAGAATGGAACACTCTTTTATTAAAAAGTTCAAATTGGCCATTCAACTTTAGATTGGTACATAATCCATTAAACTTACAAAACTAAAAACTCACCGGGTAGCTCAAATGACAAGAGTTTTATCTAAAAGACAATAAGTCAAATATTCGATTCTCACTAACAGTTCTCATGGCTGTGGAGAGTCATGTTAGCCACCCGAAAATAAACCTGGTACAAGTTCAACCCTTAATTTACATGTTTCAGCCGTTCAAAAAAGAAAAAACAAATGGTGCCAAATGGCTTCATATGGTAGCACTTTTAATTTGGTTCAAGGAGAGTGGGGGGCTTTGCTTTTTAGTATATATTTCTTTTGATTATTATTAGTATAATTATTCCATACATATAACAAAAGCATGCAGAAACTTTCATTCATGATCAAGCTAGCTAGATAGCTAAACTAAGCTAGGCTAGCTTGATTCTTCCAAAAGCTAAAAGTAGGTGTTCTTCAATTTGAAACTAATCCCATCATCATTTTCCCTTTTTTTTTTCTTTTAATTTGGGTTTTCAATTAGTACTAAAGACCATCACCTCCTAAAGCTTCATCAATCATTATTGTTTCATTACCATTATTACTATTAGAGCAATAAAGCTAGCTTAGCTTAGCTTCTCTTTGACAACATATCTTGAGCTGTTGACCACGCAAACCATTCCAGAAAGCAGCACCACTTACAGCTTTCTTACCAGGAACCTGAATCTCCAATACCTGATCAAAGTTTATATATATCATCATCATGAACTAAAACTAAACTTAATGAGCATTACTAGCCATGTGATTTGATTCTGGCAAGAATCTTTGAAGAGTAGAATATAACACATCATGATTGTAAGTCCCTTAATATAAAATAGATACAGTTTCTTGACAGCTCACCTCAAGAGCTGTACCTCCTGCACAGGGGAATACCAAGGCGCCCTTAATAAAGGTCACATTATCCGCTTCAAGACCGGAAAGAAGGTGCCCCTCGCCACCCCAAACTCTTGTTGTGATAATTTTGAGGTCTAGAACACTGTTGCTTTTGTTGTTTCCATCCATAACTTCTAATCTTGTTCTTGTCCCGGGCCATCCTGAAAATGCTCGAACCTAGAAGAAGCAGAAGTGTTATGTTTCTGCTAAATGTAAATATGTCATGATAATAAACAACATGTGAAGGTTTGTCAAAATGTTCACCTTGTTATGCAACACTCTTGCATCATCTTCATTGAATGAAAGCCACGACTCCTCCTGACTAATCTGCATTACCTAAAATGTCAAAAAATAGCCCCCTTTTGGCCTCTACTATTCTATTCTTGTGGAAATATCAAGCTGGCCTCATTTATGCCTATTATTTATTTAGTTTCATTCTCCCTGTCCTATTAATTTACCTACCATTGTAATAGTTTCACCAATTCAATATATGAAGAAAAAACTCACTTCAAATTTCTACAATTCTACATAAAATTCTAATATGTTATCTAAAGTAACCTTAACAGCCTAAAAGGTTATGCATAATAGAAATAGTTTATATATTCCTCTTTCAGATTCTCATGGTTTCAAGTTTATCTATAGAGGGAGGAGTCATCATTTTTTCATGAAAACTGTATTTAGTATCAAGTTGAAAAGTTAATAATGACAGGACAAATAAAGAATATTACGAGAAGCATGTGGAAGATGCTAATCATAGAAATGAAGACAATGAGAAACAAACAAAAAAGAATGTAAGACGCAACTTCATAAATTTATGTATAAGGTCAGATACTACTTTTGAATGATGATATGAAACTAGGATTAGATAGTTTGACAATTCTGAGGAATTCTCGACACTTTATTAATACAAACTTTTAACTTTGAAATAACAATAAAATGTTGTGTATCTTTTGAGTGACTTGTAAACAAAAATATAATCATATTGTTGATAAGCAAAAGAGTAACCTTTGGTGCCAAGCTTGCTTTAGAGTCATCTTGGGGTCTGGCTTTTACACTTGCCGATCCATCAAATATTGAGGGGAGCTCACTTATTAGAAGTTTAGATCCTGCCCACCATATATGAGTCTAACTAGTTATTATTATGAGAAAACAGACAGTGGGATGATTTCAAATATAAACACAAAAAAGAAAGAGCAATATAACACCTTGAGAAAATAACCGCTCAAGCAAATCTGGTGCCTGCATCAAGATTAAAGAAGAAAATAAACATAACATCATTATTTCCGGCAGCATGCATGAAAATGTTGTTCGAATAATCTGCATCTTGTGAATAAGACTTTGTTTTCTCTTAAAGTACCTGAAAACTGGACACTGAATCTAAATACAGATTATACTCACCTTTATTTCATCGTCAATTTCCATTCTTTCCCAAGCAATGACAGGTCCAGAATCCAAAGCTCTGACTGTGAATGCCAATGATACTCCTGTTTCTTTTATCCCATCCTAGTATAACATAGTTGTTCATTATTACGTACCTCAGAATCCAAACAACATAGAAAGTAATCTAAAAATTAAATAAAATTGTCTTTTGGGGATGGAATGGAACCTGCAAAGCCCTTTGAACAGGAGCAGCTCCACGGTATAAAGGTAGCAAGCTTGGATGAATATTCACAGTACCTAATACATATAATTCAACCCAGTGGTATAAAAATTAGAGTAAACATAATGTAAATTACATATCATCATATGCTCTTGCACTAACCCAGTGAAGGAATCTTCAGAAACTTGCTGGGTAGAATATTGCCATACGCTGCTGTAATGCAAAGGTCTGCCTCCAGAGCTTTCAAGTCCGACAAAAACGAGTCCTAACAGAACAAAATCCAAGAATTAAAAAAACATACTCGACATATAAATCATAGGCATGTGAATTACACTCAGCCAGCAACCAGCATTTATAAAACAAGAAGAGAAACATTTATGTAGAAATCTAGTAACTCTTTGGAAACAAAATGTAGTGTTGTTACCTCACCAGCTCGTTGAGGGGTAAGAATCAAATCAGATGAAAAGCCTCTGTCAAGAGCTCGTTGAGCAACTGGAGAAGGCATCACTTTTCTTCCCCTATCTCTTCCCGAAGGTGGTTGAGTAACAATTGCTGCAACCTAGAAAGCATTTGTTAGTGATTGAGTCTTTATACCTAGTTATTATGGTTCAAACCAGCTCTCTCATATATAACCTCACATTTATCAGATCCAAGCTTAGACTAAGAACAAGAATGTACCTCAAATTGAGAGTCAGAGGCAGATGAAGCATCGAGAAGATCGTCGAGAACAGATGCAGAAACCTAGAATATGAACAGTTGAATACAAGTAACAACATTTCTGTATCTTTACATTCAAATGTGAAGTGGGGTGAGGTGAGTAAGGTGTACCTGAGGAGAGCCAAGAAAGACTAGTTTTTTTCTAGTGGGAAGAGAAAGAGGATGGTTTAGTGCAGGAGAAGAATTGACGGCTGCATTAAAACAGGTAAAGCGTCGAAGCATGGAAGCTGTTGATGTCAATAACATTCTACTGAAAGAATTGACTTCCAAATTGCTAATGGCGGCTTATTCTGACTGCTAATGATCCTACTCCATTTCTTGACACAATCTATTTCCCCAAACTTAAAGCTCGATTCTTCAAAGATAATAAATAGTGAGAAGATGATAATCGAATGAGTCTGCAGGAGAGACGAAAGGTTTTGACCAATCCTTCTGTTGTCCTCTCCTGTCTACAGCATGTTGCGGTTCGGGTTATACCACAACCCAATTCAATACTCCGATAAAAATGATGGGTAAACGGTTTTCAACTACTTTTTTTTTTAATAATAATAACTCCATTAAAATATAATTACTCGCTGAAGAAGTTTCTTCGCCCTCGCTGCATCTATCACGAACAAGCTGTTCGAGTTCTTCGAATCCGCTAGCTTTTACCACAGTAAATACATTCGTACAAATGTACTTGGTAAAGACATCTGCTTCACTGAAGAAACATTCGGCTTGTTCTTCAGACTCCCAACCGAAGGAATCCATGAGTTTCCTTTTCTTCAAATGAGATTCTGTCTGAAATGATGCATGTCTTTTCAGATCAAACCTCTGAAGTATTGAGTATCACGGGAAGAGTAACTTCTTGAAAGTTGAGTATGCCCTACTCAACGACATTATCTCCAAATCCCTCCTTGCAAAAGACTCCTCTTACATCTACTGTACGAAAGTCTTTGAAATAATGGTGGCCATCACAAGGGGTGTAACCATCAACTGGTCGAAATTCCTATTCAACAACCCAGTCAAAATGATCTGCTCCCGGAAAAAGATCTTCGGCTATGACACTCCTCTTTGCGCTTTCTTTTGTTGTCTTCTTGATGAACATGGTCATGAGTTTCATGCCTCCTCTTCCAAAATCCTGAACAACCAGAAGGTTGTCGATTATGTTCTTAGGGTGAATAGACTCAGATCGAAGAAGAGAAACAGGGACGAGCTCAACTCGGCTCTAACTTTAGCCCTAGAGTCAGGTGTTGATTCGCTTCACAGATGATGTTAAAAAGGGGGAAGAAAGAAAGGAACAAAGGGAGATTACCCTTAGACTTAGGGGGAAGGAAGAATCTTTCGATGTTGTTTTGATCTTTTGATGTTTTTGGATGTTTTTGAATATTAATGTTTTTGAAAGGTGTTTTTATATTTTCTGTTGAAAAATATTCCTGACATTTCAATGTTTTTATGTGTTTATCTATTGCATTATTCATATAATCTGTTATCTATGTAAAGTTTTAACATCATCATCAAAAAGGTGAAATTGTTGGGTCAAAGTATTTTGACTAATGGAATTTTGATGATGTGTTGGTATAAAACTTAAATTAAGCCGTCTAATTGTTTTTTGGTGCAGGTGTATCGAAAACATGTTATATTAGACTAAGTCTGAATGAGACTCATTAGATTGATTGGCTATTAGACACATTGAGTTAGACGTGTAGTATAACGGACACGTAATTAGACGTGCAGTCAAACGAATGTAGTTAGACGTGCAGTCTAACAGATGTAGTTAGACGTACAGTCTAACGGATACGTAATTAGACGTGTAGTCTAACGAATGTAGTTAGACGTGCAGTCTAACAGACGTAGTTAAACGTGCAGTCTAACAGACGTAGTTAGACGTGCAGTCTAACGGATACGTAGTTAGACGTGCAGTCTAACAGACGTAGTTAAACATGCAGTTTTAACGGATACGTAGTTAGACGTGCAGTCTAACGAACGTAGTTAGAAGTGCAGTCTAACAGACATAGTTAGACGTACAGTCTAACGGATACGTAGTTAGACGTGCAGTCCAACGAACTTAGTTAGACGTGCAGTCTTACAGACGTAGTTAGAAGTGCAGTCTAACGGATACGTAGTTAGACGTGCAGTCTAACAGATACGTAGTTAGACGTGCAGTCTAACAAACGTAGTTAGACGTGCAGTCTAATAGACGTAGTTAGACGTGCAGTCTAACAGATACGTAGTTAGACGTGCAGTCTAACATACGTAGTTAGACATGCAGTCTAATGAACATAGTTAGACGTGCAATCTAACAGACGTAGTTAGACGTGCAATCTAACAGATACGTAGTTAGACAGACGTACAGTCTAACGAACGTAGTTAAACGTGTAGTCTAACGGAGACGTAGTTAGACGTGTCGTCTAACAGATGAGAGTTAGACGTGCATTCTAACTCCTTCAGATTAGTCTGAAGGGAGACGTAGTTAGACGTGTCGTCTAACAGATGAGAGTTAGACGTGCAGTCTAACTCCTTCAGATTAGTCTGAAGGAAGACGTAATTAGACGTGTCGTCTAACAGATGAGAGTTAGACGTGCAGTCTAACTCCTTTAGATTAGTCTGAAGAGAGACGTAATTAGACGTGTCGTCTAACATATGAGAGTTAAACGTGCAGTCTAACTCCTTCAGATTAGTCTGAAGGGAACCATAATTAGACGTACCGTCTAATCCCATTAGACCAGGTGGTCTAATGGATCCTGCTATTAGACGTGGGCGTCTAATTTCATTAGACGAGGTCGTCTAAGTGAAAAACGTCTAATGTCATGCTTAAGTAGTTGCTTGAAGCTAGCATCCATCTACCCACGATCAACTAGCTGTATGCTACTTCTGCTCCACTTTCTAGTGCATATCAGTACGACAGCCAGTTGCAACCAATCATCTAATGCCACCTAAGCAAATATTCTTCCCACTACTTGTTTCTTGCAGAAATATCCTAAAAGAATATTTGGCGCACTACCAGATTGGTACGGCCACGATCTTGGTGCTCAGAGTTTGTTGTGTGCTATGGAGGCGTTCCAATGGAAGTTAGTCACGTGTCATTATAGAAGATTCGATCGTTGGTACCTGCTCTCTATTTAAAGATCTTTAAGGACAACGGAAGAACAACTGGACACAATTGCTGGAATTACAGAGAGATATTAATCTAACAATTATTGAACACGAACGAATTGCTTTCTTGCTTTACTGTGTGTTTATCAAGAGAGAGAGATAGAATTAAAGTATTGTCTAGCTGAGTGATATTTTTAAATATACTGTAAGTTGAACAGAGTCTGTTCTGTTCAATAGTGAGCTAGTCGTGCAACTGTATTTGATTCTAAGAAACGTATAGTGAATCCTTTCGGTGGTTGGAAGAAGGGGTGACGTAGAAGATTTTGCTCCGAACATCCATAAACAACTCTTGTGTTATTTTCATTCTATCATCTTCTCATTCTTTGGTTCTTAACTTCAAACCTTATTAAACGTTTTCGCACTTGAATCGTTCAAGAGTTTGCAAGGGTTTGTGAAGAATAGAAAGTGATTTAAATCCCTAACAAGATTTCTATCAAAACAAGTACAACCCTTTAACAAACTAGGTAACAACACTTTATATTTTAAATTTAACACTAAATTTGATGAACACGGAACATTTTAACAATATAAGTTCAACTTTTTAACTAATCTATATCTATATATATAATGATGCTTAATTTTTAAAGTGTCCGGATTGCCGGGTCGATAGTTGTGGTTAATTTGAATATATATGTGAGAGTAAATGAATGCTTGAGTGATGCTTAATTTTTAAAGTGTTCGGATTGTTAGGTCGAGAACTGTGGTTAATTTGGATATATATATGTGAGATTAAATGGATACTTGAGTCGGATTGTGAGTTGACCCGCCTATAAACTTAAAACGGTTAAAAAATATAATTAAAAATGTTATATGTATGTTTCAAACGTGCAACCTAACAAAACAAGGACAATTTTTTAACTAACTAGGCTAACAACACTTTATATTTTAAATTCAATATCAAATTTAATGTACGTGAGACATTTTAACAATATAAGTTCAAAGTTCAACTTTTTAACTAACTAATATATATATATATATATATATATATATATATATATATATATATATATATATATATATATATATATATAAAATGATGCTTAATTTTTAAAGTGTCTAGATTGCCGAGTTGAGATCTGCGGTTAATTTAGATATATATGTGAGTGTAAATGGATGCTTGGGTCGGATTGGGTTGACCCTCCCATAAAATTAAAACGGTTAAAAATAAAATTAAAAATGTTATATGTATGTTTAGAACTTGCAACCAAACATAATAAGTACAACCTTTAACCAAGTGTGATTAGGATGTGGTTTACCGAGGTAGGTCGGTATCAATTGAAAATGGTTAAACAAATCTAAATCAAATATTTGATTGACCAAAGTGTGAGGTCACGATGCTAAATATTAAAAAATATGAATATATTTGATTGACAAAGTGAAAGTGTAAAGTCACGAGATGAAAGGTTCATTCGGAAAAAATATGTGATGAAATATGTAAGAAAATAAGTTATTTTACCGAAATGAATAAAATGTGAAATGAAAATATTTTATTCGTGATTTATTAAGAATTTTAAATATATATTATTATAGTTTTTTAATTTAATTTATTTTTTATTTTTATCTGTATAGGAAATTTTTCTAGTGTATGATTATATTAGTCTAGAAGCTCCATCAATGTGAAAAATTAAATGACCATTGTATAGTCATTACGAATTATCTTCAAGTTAATGATTAATTTGCACTTTTTTTTTTATAAAGGATGAAATTATTTTATTAATTCAAAATTTTATTTTAATAGCTTATTGATTTGTGTTTTTGTGACAAAAAGGCTTGTCACCATTTTTTATTTTAAGAAAACATGAGACATTTTTTTAATACTAAACAAAAATAAATATGTATTCAATTAAATTGCTTGAAAAGAATGTTAAAATAAGTTCAAACTATTTTAAATATTATTGGGATTATTTTTTACTTATTAAATTGGTATAAACAATAATAATAACTCCATTAAAATATAATTATTTTGAACTTATCTCTAAACCCCTACAAACAGATTCATTCACTTTATAATATAATTTGTCATAAATTATTTAAAAAAATAAATAAAATAACAAAAGAACTACAACCACCAAAAAAAAATAAAATAAAAAAAAAATTAAACATCACATTCAATGTCTCAAAATTCCATAAAATTTGCGAAATTATAATATACTCAAAAGTATGTTCAATACTGGAGATTAGAAACCCTAGTTGGAGATTCTTAATAATGAGTATTGATTGTTATAAGTTACTAATTATTTACTTTGACTGCAATGTGTAAATATGAGAAAAAAGTATAGAAGAGAAATAAATAAATAATTGTACATATTTTTATCTAAAATAGAATTGTCAAAATGTTATTAAATTTATTAATATATAATAACTAAAAAAATATTACTTCATTTAAATTAATACCCAATAAGATATTAAAAAAATATATAATATTTAAGTAAATTAAAAAACAAAATTTGTCTAAACCCAACACCAATTCCGAAATTGTGTTCCAACTTCCAAGTAAATTCATTTTGTGATACAACTTAATAATTAATTAATTATTAGTCTCAATTTAGAATAACTCAAATATTAAAAATCATATTTAAAAATCAAAAATTAAATATTTATTTAAAAGTATTTTAAATTAAAATTAAAGTAAGATAAGATTAATATTAGTTTATAAACTTTAAAGCTAGCTATCAATCAATCAATGGTAACCCGTGATAATAAACAGTTAATTTGAATTATTTGTCAATCAAAAATCAAAATCACAAATAAAATATTAATATTCTTTTTCATTTTTATTGATATTTTTTTTAAAAAAAAATAAACTTTTATAATTTAAATATAAAACATAAAAAAGTAAAATATATACCTTTATTTGTTTTAAGAGTTAGTTTGATAGATATTTTTCTAAAATTTATTTAATTTTTTAATAAACTCTTTATATATTGTAACAATTCTCATATTATTTATATATATATATATATAATAATTGAATCACTTATTTCATTAAATAAAATATTAGAATAAGGAGTCATGACTTTAGAATGACTTTAGAATACGTATAAACTTAATTCTTCTTAATTAAAAAAATATATAATAAAAAAATACTCTAACTTTATTTTTAAAATATTAAATTTTAAATAAATAAATATATCCTAATAATGTAATAAATTAAAAAATAAATAACTTATTTTTTAATTTTTTGGTTTGTCTTAAATAACTTAAACTAATTAGATTATATTTTATTTTTATATATGAATAACTTTTAGTCTTTTTAGAAGAAAAAAAGTCTGATTAATCATTAGTTTCTTTAAAAAAAACTTCAATCCGAATTTACCCTTAACAAAAACAAAATATTATTGACTAAATCAAAAAAAAAAAAACCTCTTTAACAAGCTCCAAGAAAATTACGTCCACCTAATCACTGACCTCACTCTACTCACATATGTATGTATATATATATATGCAACCTTTCTTCACTCTACTCAAATATATCACATTTGTATGTATATATTTGTTCAAGTACCAAATTAAGCACTGAGCAGATCTTACTTGAACCTTCAATGGCGAAATCACCAGAAGAACAACACCCTGTTAAGGCCTTTGGCTTAGCTTCCAGAGACACATCTGGCATCCTCTCTCCTTTCAACTTCTCCATTAGGTTAATTAGTTAATGATCACCAATTTCATCAAATATATATGCATGTCCTCTAATTAATTAAACTCATGATGTTTGCAGAGCCACCGGAGAGAAAGATGTGAAGTTCAAAGTGCTCTATTGTGGCATTTGTCACTCCGATCTTCATCAAATCAGAAACGATTGGGGAAACAGCATCTTCCCCATGGTTCCTGGGTAATCAATCATTCGTTCATTCATTCAATCAATCGATCATTCCAATGTTAATCCAATATTAAAAAATTAAATGTATGCTATGACAGACATGAAGTTGTGGGCGAAGTGACAGAGATAGGAGATAAGGTAGAGAGATTCAATGTCGGAGACAAAATAGGAGTCGGATGCATGGTCGGTTCCTGCAAATCCTGCGACAGTTGCGTTGAAGATCTCGAGAATTACTGTCCCAAGATGGTTCTCATTTACAACTCCTTAGATTTCGATGGCCACCCCACATACGGTGGTTATTCCGATATCATGGTGGTGAACGAGCATTACGTGGTTAAGATTCCCAATGGCATGGCTCTAGACGCATGTGCTCCTCTACTCTGTGCCGGAATAACTACCTACAGTTCCCTGAAGCATTTCGGGTTGGATAAGGTTGGAATGAGGTTGGGTGTGGTTGGATTGGGTGGATTAGGACATATGGCGGTTAAGTTTGCGAAAGCTTTTGGGTTGAATGTGACTGTGATTAGTACCTCGCCGGGGAAGAAGGCGGATGCGTTGAATCGACTTGGAGCTGACTCGTTTTTGGTGAGTAGTGATCCGGAGGAAATGAAGACAGCTATGGGAAGTATGGACGGTGTTCTCGATACCGTTTCAACTTCCCATGCGATCTTGCCTTTGATTGGTTTGTTGAAGACTCAAGGGAAGCTTATCATAGTTGGTGCACTGGATAAGCCTCTTGAACTTCACGTCTTTCCACTTTTAATGGGTAAGAATATATTTAAAACGTTTTAAGTTAAAATAATTTATCTTGCTAAAAATATGAAAATGATAGGTAGGAAAATAGTTGGTGGGAGTTGCATAGGTGGAATGAAGGAGACGCAAGAGATGCTTGATTTTGCAGCTAAGCATGGGATAACAGCTGATATCGAGCTCATTTCGACTGATTACGTTAACACGGCCATGGAGCGCCTTGCCAAAGCCGATGTGAGATTCCGTTTCGTAATTGATATTGCCAATACGATCAAATCTACCTAAAAAAATTGTGATCTGTAATTGCTTATTATGCATTTGAATTGTTTTTGTTTTGAATTGTATATGTTTGTGGGGTGCAACTTTTGATTGTGAGTGGTTGTATTTTGGGTTATTAAACTTATAATATGCGATTTGTTTACGAATTTTGTCGGCTTTTTCTATTAATAAAAAATGGGAAGAATGTCAATTTTATTTATAAAGTTGGAAGGAGGTGTCAAATTTATTTTAAAAAGTTATAAAATTTTATTTATGTATACAAACTTGTCAAAGACTCAAAATGTGTCAAAATTATTTAACATAATGGAATGTTTCAAACGGAGTTAACTTTTTATCCACGTGGGCCACCATGATAATGGGTAGAAGAAGTAAAATTTTATTTATTTAATTTTATATATTAAATAGAAAAAGAAGGTCGGCTTGAAATGTAAAAAATAGGTTAAAAAAATATAAAAAATAAATATCTACGTGGATAAAAACTTAACGCCGTTTGAGGTATTCCGTTATGTTAAATAATTTTGACACATTTTGACAAGTTTATATACATAAATAGAATTTTATAACTTTATAAATAAATTTGACACCTCATTTCAATTTTATAAATAAAAATTGACATTCTTCCATATTAAAAAATACATAATGAAGTGACTTTCCAGACTAAACATGTGGGAATTCTTCTTTTTAATAAGAAAAAAAAAATAAAATAAGACGTATTGTATTGTCTTGTTAGGTGTCGTCGTACTAATACTATTCTATAAGTCCCTGATAAAAAAAAAATATACTTTTAAATTATAAAATGCCATTGTTTACAAATCAGTGAGGGTTATGATATACTATGTTTATCAGAAATCAAATAAAATTCAAGATTTGGTTATCCTCAATAAATTGCCTGCTTATTTGTCCCAAAGTACAAGATAGTCATGCATAGAGATCTTTTATTTACTTTTCGGATTTAATTAATTTATTTCTTTTTAAAATTTTGAATAGATTGAAATTAATATTTATTTTTCTCCACAAATGATTATGTTAAAAAAATAAAAATATTGTAAGTTATTTTCTAAAAAAATGCAGATATTTTCAAATTTATTTTAAATCATAATTTTGACTTAAAATAAATAATATTAATAAAATTATAATATATATATATAGTGGCGGACCTACAAGGCCCCGGGCCTCCCCAACCAGGGTAAAACTTTTAAGATATTATATATATATTTATCAAATAAAGCTTTGCCGGAGTGGTTTTGGAGCTGGAATGTATAGTAGAGGTCGGGTTTGATCACCCTGCCTCTAACATTTCTTTAATTATAACTTTATTTTATACTAACACTATTTTCTAATATTTATAATAAACTAACCCTTCCTTTTATAAAAATTAATAAAAAAAACTAATTCATAATTAGAATATTCTAATTTCAAATATAATTTTATTAAAGTAATTATTATTAAAAAAACTAATTCATAATTATAGTATTCTAATTTCAAATATAATTTTATTAAAGTAATTATTATTAATATTTTATTTTATACAAAAAAAAATATTTTCTAAAATACAAGTAATTATTATTAATATTTTATTTTATACAAATTTTAGTTAATATATAAATAACATTTATTTATATAAGTTAAAATATAAAATAATAAAAATCATATAATATTATTATTTATTTTAAAACTACATTTATATTATAATTTATTTATATATATATATATTTTATTAATTTTAATATAATTAATAATACAAATTACTTAGGGTAAAATATTATTTTATATTTCTTAATTTTAAATTAATTTTAAATTATTTCAACAAATAAATATATTTGTTAGATTTTATTTAGGGGTTGTGACACATATTTATTTTTAATCATTTATTTTATGTAGGATATAGAATAATGAAGATGTTCTATAAACGAATTTGTACTTCTACATCACATGAACAGCATGAGTCTTCTCAATCAATTAATGAGCCTACTAATGAGTCTAATGTTACTGATCAAATATACATGGTTAGAATATAGCATATCAAAAGATGCATCATTTTGATTTTGGTGTTATCTTTTCAAACCTTTAAATAGAAAAAACGTAGATGATACATTTATAGGAGATGAGTACAAAAATTGGAAAAGAGCATTAGAAAGATTCAATCGTCATACGAGAACTTCAAATAGTTGTCATAATGAAGCTAGAATTCAATTTGAATCATTTTAAGATCAAAGACATAACGTGAGAAACATTTTACGTACACATGGTCGTGATATAGAAATAAATTATCACACATGTTTAACGACAATATTTGATGTAACACGCTTTCTATTGAGGCAAGGATTACCTTTTCGAGGACATGATGAGTCAAGTAGTTCATCAAATAAAGGAAATTTTCTTGAATTGATTGATTGATATAGTCAACGTAATGAAGATATTTGTCTTCTTTTGTACCAACTCATGGACAAGAATAATTTAGTAATTGTGCTTATTAGTATTTTTATGTAATTATCGAGTAAAATTTTAATTAAAAAATGCATTTATTTGATAGCCAAAAAATGCTACGTTATTAGGTATTTGGTCCCCCCGAAAAAATATTTTTGGGTCCGCCACTGTATATATATATAAGATAAAGCTTACTTATATTAATTATAATTAAAAAATTAATATGATTTTTTTTAGATTGGGTACTTTTAACTAACTAATTTATTTTAATATTTATTTTACACATTTAATAAAAGATAATCGGCCAAAAACTTGTAAATGGATCCAAATGTGTTAATTGATTTAAAAACGTATTAAGTATATCAAAAATATATTAAATGAGATAACTATGTGTTATATATATATATAATATTGAATCGAAATATATTAAATAAGTAAATATGTATTAAATGGGTAAAAAATAGCTTAATCAAATTAAAATGATAAAAAAATTGTTAAAACAGATAATAACATAATAACATATTAATCAAGTCAAACAAATTAAAAATATATTAAACTAATTAAAAAACATGTTAAGATTATTTGAAAAATAAATAAAATTATGTAAAAAAAAAATTAATTTAAGATACTTAATTCATATTAATGAATAATGTAGTTTAGTAACAAGCCAAGTATATTTAATTTATGTTGTAAGTTAAAGTGGGCTTCACATTCCTAAAGTTTCTTAAATTAAACAAAAATAATAATTAAAAGGTATAATGTCAAAATAGAAATGTTATTAGAAATGTATAGGTGACTCCTCTTTCTGATATATAGTCATGAAAAGAATTAAAATATATATTCTTTAACTCTTTACAAATAGACATTAAATTTATATAAAAACAAACTTAGTAATTATATTAAAATTTTGTTTTTTTATTATTAATTTTAGTATTAAACTATTAAATATCTTTATAAAATTTTAAAAATATGTTAAAAAAATAAAAATGATAAACCTTCCATCTATATTCAAACTTTATGACGTGGCTGATGGTGAAACCTTGATGATAACTATGTAGTGTGAAGAATTGAAAGCTAACCAACTAATAAAGTTTTTAAAGGAATTTATCATTCGTATAACCCAAATTAAACTTTAATAAAAAAAAATATTTTTAAACCTCAAAGAACAAAAACAAATTAAGAAAAGGTCAAAAGTCTAAGGAGTGGATTATTTAATAGATAATGGGTGGTTGATAGTGATAATGAGAAAGTATAATTTATTTTTATTTTATTTTTGATAAAAAATATAAAAACTGGTATTAATCTGTAATGATAAAATATATTTTTACATTTTGATTGATATATTAAATAATGTGAAAAGATGTTTAATTAAGTTAAAATATTTAAAATATTTCAACAAAGCATGCTAAAAAATTAAAATTAAAAATCCTACCGATGCTCTTGTTCAAATAAAATAATCATAACAATATAATAAAGAGGACTTTTGAAAAAGTGGTAAATATTTATTTATTATTTTTGTGAAATTTGTAATTATTATATTAATTATTTGTTTGAATGTAATAATCTAGCTTGATTTTTAGTTTCTTTGAATTATTATTCATTTAATTTATTTGAATGGGTTATAAAATTTGTAATTATTATTATATACTTATTTATTTTCTGAATGAAGTTTAACAAATTTTTATTGAGTTGTTTATTTTTTAAGGAAATAATTATTTTATAAAAGTGGTTAAGACAAAAATGTTTTAAAAAAATTACAGTTTGATTATACTTACCTTGCTTCCAATTTATTTCATTAATTCTTAGATACATCTCATTTTATTCGGCTTATTTCAATGTTGTTAAATTAGTATGTTTGAATAACTTATTTATTTTTATATTTATAATAATAATAAATATTAAATATATATTTCTATATATTTTTTATTAACTTAATTTTAAATATTAATAAATTAAATTAAATTTAAAAAATAGTTAGAAACTCATTCACCTCTTAATTATTTTTAACAAATATAAAACAAAAAGTATATAATATTTTTTTATAAAAAATTAATTCTCATTAAATTAATTAACCGAACTAAAAAATTAATTAATAAATAATACAAAATAAAACCTACCAAATCAAAACAATTGATGATATAAATATAAGAGAAATGAAGGTAGGATATAATTGGAAAGAGTGGTTAAATGAGAAAATAACATGGCATAATTTGATTGGCTAAAAAATAATAATAATTTCTCTTCTTATATTTTCTTATTTTAGACAATAAAGTGACTCTCCATTTCTTCTCCCAATTACCCTTATCTGCTCATATTAAATTGTAATAATCTTTACAAAATCAAAATTTCTAATAGACAAGATCTAACAATCGTTCAATTTGTTTAAAGTCACTTCAAGAACAAACTCATTTGAGTTCCTAAATGACAAGTGTTGAAATAGAACAAGTCGAATGAACCAATGGAATGATATTGGAAGAATCTCTACAAAATACTCTGAGCGGTAGTTAAAATTATTCTTAGCAAAGAGTTGGTAAGCAACTCCGAAAAAATTCCTACCAAATGATAATTGACAATCTACATATATAGCTGAATTAGTAAGAAACTCGTATAAATCATGAGAAGATACATGTAAAAGGGCCTCCATATTAAAGATCAAATTAAATAACTCATTATTCAAAATATGAAAAACAATTTTAAATCCGACAATTTTGTCTCCTATATGACTAAAATGGGGAACACGGACTTGAGAAAGCATCACTAACACAATCGGAGGATATAAGCAACAAACGGCCCACCAAAGATTGAGAGTATTATTCCGATAACAAAAGTTCAGAATAAAAAAATTTAATCTAACTAAATAAGATATAGTATCGAACAAAATATAACACCAACTCAAAGAGGCATCCTCCGATGCTAAACAAATTATAAGAGAGTCCAAAAATAAATATCTTTTCAACTTTTTAAAAAAAATTGTAGAGAGAGAAAAAAGGAAAAAAAAAATTGTCTATAAAAAATAATTAATTACATATCTAATATTTTTAATCTCATTTTTATAAGGAAGAGTTACATATAGAACATTAATTTGTAAATAAAAGAAAATAATATCTAAAAAATTAAATTTAGAGCTTACATAATAATTTTTTTTTTTTTGTAAAGATTAAGATTCTAATTGAACTAATATATCAATCAAGCGATTTATTTAGACTTCAAGGACGAACTCATTTGAATTCAATAATAATGAGTGGTAAAAGAGAGCAAACTGAATAAACCATAAGCGGAGTTAGAAGAATCTCTATTTGGAATTTTAAGCAGTAGTAAATTTATTTTTGCCCGAGAGTTGGTAACCAACGCCAGAAAGTTTTTCCAAATGATAATTGGTCATATACAAATATAATTAAAAAGCAAAAAAAAAACTCATCAAAATCATTAAAAGATACATGTAAAAGGGCCTTCGGATGAAAGATAATTCCAAAATTTCCTTAAAAGAAAATTTTAAAGGAACTTTAGATCCGACATCAACATCATCTCCTTTGCTGCAAAAAAAAAAGATAAATATGAACTCGAAAATTTGTCACAAACACGATTGGAAGATATGAGCAGCAGACGACCCACAAAAAATTGAGAGTATTATTCGGATTATAAAAATCCAAAATGATAAATCTGATTCATTTAGATAAATTGTCCTACCGAATAAAAGAGAAACAAAACACATTCGATGAAAAAAAAAAAAAATTCACCAGACAAGCCATGAGTATGATGACTTTTCAACCTCCAAAGAACTTGTTTTTAGAGGAGAAAATTGACATTTTTTAATCTACTAAAGTTGAGTCAATTTTCTAATTTTATCCGTCACCTAAAAATCTCACTCTAGTTCTTCTTCCATTTCAATTGACACTCATTCTAAGACATAAGGTGTCATATATATATATATATATATTAAAATTATTGTATTAAAATAACAGAAAATATATAATAGAACGATGTTATAAAGAAATTAAAAAAAATATAATATATAAAGAATGATATCACCAAATTTAAATGTTGATTCAAGGCATGTGTTAGACACATTTCCTTTAAAATATTTACATCGTCTCCCGTTTGTGCTGGAGCTTATCGCAGATGCATATCTCTTAGGGTACAACGAATTTAAAAGTGATTCTGCACTGAAATCACTACTAATCGAACTTGACCAGCGTATCTGAACTATCACCGGGTTCAAACGAAAATTTCGAGCAAAGAACTCAAAAATTACTCACAAAATAAGGAGAGGACTTTTGAATTCTAGAGTGAGAAGGGATGAGATGATGATTGAGAGGAATACAAGGTGAAGAGATATTTATAGTTGAAAATTAAACTCATAATTAATTCTTTAATTCAACGACCACTAATCCATCATCCATCCATCCAATGGTTATCTTTATTTGTCTTTTCATCATCCTCGCAAGTTACATCCAATAATAGGTATTTTGTAATTATCCCCTCTTCAAGCCTAGCGACAATAAGATGTGGATATTAACCTTAAGTTCCTGGGTTCGAGCACGTCAGGCTGCAAGTTTTGTACCTGGTTAAATGGTTAAGTGTGTTTGCGGGCTACATACTTAATTCGTTCCTATTTTTTAAGTATTTTGTAGTTACAATAACAATTAACACCATTTTTTAATTGTCTCATTCAATAAATTAATGTTAATTGTAACAAATAACAAAATTCATTTTCATTTGGATTAAATTTCACCTTAATTCACAATGAATTTGATGTGAATTTCATTTGTATTAATTTCACCTTAATTCACATTTGAATTTAGTGTGAATTTCATTTGTATTAATTTCACATTAATTCACATTTGAATTTGGTGTGAATTTCATTTGAATTAAATTTCATAACTTAATTCGTTCCTATTTTTTAAGTATTTTGTAGTTACAATAACAATTAACACCATTTGTTAATTGTCTCGTTCAATAAATTAATGTTAATTGTAACAAATAACAAAATTCATTTTCATTTGGATTAAATTTCACCTTAATTCACAATGAATTTGATGTGAATTTCATTTGAATTAATTTCACATTAATTCACATTTGAATTTGGTGTGAATTTCATTTGGATTAAATTTCACAATTAATTCAAATTTGAATTTGGTGTGAATTTCATTTGGATCAAATTTCACTATTAATTCACATTTAAATTTGGTGTGAATTTCATTTGCCCAAAAATAATTTCCATTTAAATAATGGAATTAGTTTAATTCAAACAATCTCCCACATTAATGGAAATTGAAAGATTAACCCGGTAAAATGTTTAACAGTTGAATTCTATATAAGATAGGTAGGTGTAACCCTTTGAACATTCTCTTATGAAAGTATATAACTTTACTAACCGATTAGTAGACTCGATGTCCTTGAACCATTATACCAATTTTGTAAATGATTACACGCTTTCACATAAAATTCTCCATGATACATGTCAAACTCTCATGGTTGTGTTCGTTTTGGCCATGGAACATGTGCCTGGTTCTGTGAAAGAATCTAGAATTGAGCCGTGCAATTCCTTCGAAGCGACCCCACTTCTCCCTCACATAAGTGATCTTTTGCTCACAAAGAATCATTAAAATAGATATGCTTATCCTCATCAAAATATATATTAGATTAATCCTCAACAATAACTTTCCAAGTCAATACAATTAAGTTGTCTCATTGAACCTAGTTTTTGGGATCTCTAATTTACATAGGTTGAGTTTTCCTTCATGCCAACTTATAGTAGGCAAATGTCTCAAAAGACTTCAAACTAACTCTCTATTCAATAATTTGATTAGTGGATCCACAATGTTATCTTTGACTAACAGAGTTAATTGTGATAACTCTATTAGAGAGTATAGTTTAATGACATTATGTATAAGATATTTATGTCTAGACATGTCATAGACTCTAAACTTATCCAATTTTCAGATTATTATCACAATAATTAGAAATTTCCTTTGGTACATTCTTAGATAATCTTGGAATATCTCTAATAAGATACATAGTCATTCGTACATGCTTATCATTTAAACATTTTTTATGAAAATATTGTTTACTTGGCTAATTAGTAGACAAAATATCTTTGAATTATCCTGCTTTCGTGCAACGATTATATATTTTGCATAAAAATATCTTATTTTTCAACACAAGTCAAAATTATAAAATTTATTTTGTAATTTTATTTTGAAAAAGTGGTAAATTTATTTATTTATTATTTTTGTGAAATTTGTAATTGTTATATTAATTATTTGTTTGAATGTAATAATCTAGCTTGATTTTTAGTTTCTTTGAACTATTATTCATTTAAGTTATTTGAATGGGTTATAAAATTTGTAGTTATTATTATATACTTATTTATTTTCTGAATGAAGTTTAACAAATTTTTATTGAGTTGTTTATTTTTTTTAAATTATTATTTTCTAAAAGTGGGTAAGATAAAAATGTTAAAAAAATATTTATTATTTTTTTAAATTATTATTTTATAAAAGTGGTCAAGAAAAAAATGTTAAAATAAAATGTATTGTTTGATTCGCTTATATTTAGGGGTGTTCAACCGGTTGGTTAACCGGCTAAACGGTTCCATTTAAATCCGGCTTTACCTCTTATTTTAGAAACTGGTTAACCGGCCAATAATGATATCAGTTTTACCGGTTTTGACTCTACTGGTTCCGGTCGGTTAACTACGTTAACCGATAATTCAACTTTTTTAAATTAAGTATTAAACTTATTAAATAATTTTTTTTTCAAAATCCTTGTTTGTGTCGTAATTTTATGGTATTCTCTATTTTTATCTATCTTATAATATATTATATTATTGGTATAATATATTATAATAATATTTCATAGATATATTTAGAAATATGTTATAATATATCATATAAATTAATTTTTTTTAAAACAATTCTATACAAATTATAATTTAAAATTTAAAAATAACTAATATATATTATTAAATATTATTTATAATATATTTAATATTCACAAAATAACTAATATAAATATATGATTAAATTATTACATGTTTATCGGTTAAACCACTAAAAAAATTAGTTCAACCGAAAACCGAACCGTTTAACCGGTAAAACATTGGTTAACTGGATCCGTTAAAATTGGGTAACCAATAAACCAGTTAAATGAAATCGGTAAGCTATCGACTCGACTGGGTTATCGGTTTTCCAATTTTTTTTGCACAACAATGCTTATACTTAACTCGCCTCCATTTTATTTAGTTTATTCTTAGAACAATTCTTTTTATTCGGCTTTTTTCAATGTTGTTAAAGATTAGTATGTTTGATTAACTTATTTTTTTTATATTTATAATAATAATAAATATTATATATATATATATATATATATATATGATGTTATATATATATTTAAATATATATTTTTTATTAACTTAATTATAAATATTAATGAATTACCTAAATTAAAAAATAATTTATTTTAAAATACATTATATGAATATATTATTTTTTATATGTTTTTATTAATATATAATTTTAAAATTTATTTAAAATAAGTAAATAAAATATCCTTATTAAAGAAAAATTATTTCTAAAATTGTGTTTAGTGTTTTTTTAGATTTTATTTAATAATATGAAATGGTGTGTTATTTGTATTTTTATTGGTTTAATTATTAAAATATGTGTTTGTAGTTAATTTAATAAAAATAAAATAGTATTTAATATTTTAATTAATAAATAAATAAATTTAATGGCTTAATTTTAAAGTGGTTGGATAGACGTGCCGAGAGACACGTGGTTAATTTGGATATTTATATGAGATAAAACATATCAGATCTTCTGCTACCGAATTCTCTATTCCCCTATTCCAGACCATTCATAATGCAACATTATTATTATATTATTAAATTATTTTTTTGGATTGAAATGAAGAGAGTCAACTTCATTCATGTAAAATCATGTTTGAGAATCACATCACAAAGGAAGGCACATCAAGAAGTATTATTTAGTGAAACTTGCTTCACTTCACTCCGCTCATGTAAATTCACTTACTAATTCATGTAAAACCATTTATTCCATCTTTAAAATCATTTATATTTTCATGTAAACCTACAAAACAATACAGAATAAATATATTAATTATTTTATCGTCTATATAATTATATATAACATAAATTTTTTAACATGTTTGATAAAATATAAAATAATTAAAGTAAATTCATTTAAATATCTTACAAATGTAAATACCTAGTGAAGTTTGCTTCACTCCTATTAGCGCTGTAAATACCTAGTGAAGCTAAATACCTAGTGAAGCAAGCAAGCTTCACCAGGTAGCGCTTGTTTCATTTTTTTTAGTTTCTTGTAGACTTACGTGAAAACATAAATACTTTTACATGAACGTATAAATATTTTTATTTATATATATTTAATATTTAATATATAATTACATAAAATATAAAATAATTTAAATAATATTTTTTTAAATATCTTAAAAATAAATTTTAAAATATTTTGTTTTACAAATTCATTTAAATATATTAAATAAATTTTTGTACATGTTATTTTTTATATATATATATTTAATATATAATTATATAAAATATAAAATAAATTTATTTAAATATTTTACAAATAAATTTTAAAATATTTTATTTTACAAATTTATTTAAATATATTACATAATTTTTTTTAACATGTTTGATAAAATATAAAATAACTAAAGTAAATTCATTTAAATATCTTACAAATGTAAATACATAGTGAAGTTTGCTTCACTCATATTAGCGCTGTAAATACCTTGTGAAGTAAGCTTCACCAGGTAGCGTTTGTTTTGTTTTTTTATTCTCTTGAAAACTTACATGAAAGTATAAATGCTTTTACATTAACGTATAAATGTTTTTACATAAATGTGTTAGTAGTTTTATATGAATATTTATATATATTTAATATTTAATATATAATTATATAAAATATAAAATAATTTAAATAAAAATTTTAAAATATCTTAAAAATAAATTTTAAAATATTTTGTTTTACAAATTCATTTAAATATATTACATAAATTTTTGAACATGTTATTATATATATATATATATATATATATATTTATATATTATATATAATTATATAAAATATAAAATAATTAAAATAAATTTATTTAAATATCTTACAAATAAATTTTAAAATATTTTATTTTACAAATATATTTAAATATATTACATAAATTTTTGAACATTTTGATAAAATTTAAAATTATTAAAGTAAATTCATTTAAATATCTTACAATTATAAATAGCTAGTGAAGTTTGTTTCACTTCTATTAGCGCTTTAAATACATAGTGAAACAATTTTCACCGGCACTTGTTTCATTTTGTATTCACTTGCAGACTTACATTAAGAATAAATGCTTTTACATGAACGTATAAATGTTTTTTCATAAATGTGTTAGTGGTTTTACATTAACATTTATATATATTTAATATTTAATATATAATTATATAAAATATAAAATAATTTAAATATTTTTTTTTAAATATCTTACAAATAAATTTTAAAATATTTTGTTTTACAAATTTATTAAAATATATTATAGAAATTTTTGAAAATGTTATTTTATATATATATATTTAATATATAATTATATAAAATATAAAATAATTAAAATAAATTATTTAAATATCTTACAAATAAATTTTAAAATATTTTGTTATGCAAATTTATTTAAATATATTACATAAATGTTTGAACATGTTTGATAAAATTTAAAATAATTAAAATAAATTTATTTAACTATCTTACGAATTCAAATATCTAGTGAAGTTTTGCTTCACTTCTATTAGCGTTTTAAATACCTAGTGAAGCAATTTTCACCGGGTAGCACTTGTTTCATTTTTTTTGTTCACTTACAGACTTATATTAAAGCATAAATACTTTTACATGAACGTATAAATGTTTTTCATAAATGTGTTAGTGGTTTTACATTAACATTTATATATATTTAATATTTATTATATAATTATATAAAATATAAAATAATTTAAATAATTTTTTTAAAATATCTTACAAATAAATTTTAAAATATTTTGTTTTACAAATTTATTTAAATATATTACAGAAAATTTTGAAAATGTTATTTATATATATATATATTTAATATATAATTATATAAAATATAAAATAATTAAAATAAATTATTTAAATATTTTAAAAATAAATTTTAAAATATTTTGTTATACAAATGTATTTAAATATATTACATAATTGTTTGAACATGTTTGATAAAATATAAAATAATTAAAGTAAATTCATTTAAATATCTTACAAATGTAAATACCTAGTAAAGTTTGCTTCACTCCTATTAGCACTACAAATACCTAGTGAAACAAGTTCCACCAACTAGCGCTTGTTTTATTTTTGTTTCTTATACAGATTTACATGAAAGCATAATTGCTTTTACATGAACGTATAAATGTTTTTACATAAATCTGTTAGTGGTTTTACATAAATACTTTTTATTTTTTTAGTTTTCCGACACTTACAATTATTTTAAAAAATAATACTAGTCTCAATTATTGTAGTGTTATTTCATTTAAGATTTGAAGTTGAGGAGGAAAGGAAACCACGAAGTTTTACCTGACTTGTCACTTGTGCGGTATAAAAAAAAATTAATAAAAAAAGTGGTTATGTTTAGGAAAAAAAATGTCTTAACATAGCCATTCTCAAAAAAAATAAAAAATTTCTCTCTTCTGATAATGTTCGGGACTAAAATTTTTCAAATATGATAATTTTTCTGAAAAAAAGAAAATTTTCTCTCTCCTGACCATGTTCGGGACACAAAATTTCTAAACATAGTCATTTTTTCGAAAAATAAAATTTACGTTTTTATTTTATTTTTTCTCTCTCTTGGTCATATTCCGGACAAATTAACTTGTACTCTTCTCCCTTATTTATTAAGACATGTATCACTATTTAGATATAGGGCTTCAAATGAGTCAAGTCGAGCTCAAGCCAATTAAGATCGACTCAACTCATTATTTATTAACTCGATTCGAACGAATTTATAAATTTAAGCTTGAGCTCAAATCAACTATTTATTTACAAGTTTGAGCTCGACTCAACTATTTACTTACAAGCTCAATTCGACTCAACTAAAAAATTTGAACTAAAATTAAAGTTTTAAGTTCGACTCGACTATTTACTTACAAACTCGACTCGAAAATCTCGAACTAAAATTAAATTTACTAGCTCAAACTCGAGCTCTAGCCGACAGTCGAGCTTAAATAAGGGAATACTCCACTTTCGACACAAAAGAGATAGTTGAGTAACTTGAGTTTATTAATTCTCGAAAAAAAATAAAGAAATAAAGCGAAAAAATGAGTATTGTCTGTGAATAAATAAGAGAAATGATGAAAAGAGAATAATACACATAAATGTATTATATGAGTGTTAGAAATAATATGGAATATATCTACATAATAGATTTAGGAATTAGGAATTAGAGTTTTTACTTTTGAGTTTTGGGGCAATATAATATAATAATATGGCTTGCCATATGAACTTTGAAAGAGAGTAAAGAAAATATATTTATGTTAAATTTTAATAGTAAAATAAAAATATATATTATATATTTTCAGGCTAAAAAAGTTTGATAAATTAACGAATAAATATTATATGAGTTTGAGCCGAACATTAAACGAGTCGGCTTGAACTCGGCTCGAACTTGGTTAAAGTCAAGCTCAAGTCGAGCTTTGACCGAATAGCTCGTGAGCGGCTCACGAGCAGGTTGACTCATTTGCAGCCATACCCACTACAACAAATTAGAAATCCGCCGACGCTTAAAAATACTTCTGCCGACGTTTAAAAGCGTCGCCAAAGATATCACCGACACTTGTCACCAAAAGCAGGGTCGTTGTAGGTGTCAACAACACTTAAATAAGTGTTGGTAAAATTAAAATAAGCGTCGCCAGTACCATATATTTTTGAATTAATTTTAAGCCCATTATTTTGTCGATTTTTTGTATTTTTTTTTCTCAAGATTTTTTTTTCTTTTCTGCTTTTCATACAATTATATTTTCATTTTTTTACAGTTATTATTTATATATTTTATTAATTATTTTCAAATTTTAATGAGATACAAAGTTTTTAATCAAAAATATAAAAACCATTAAATACATCCTAAAGTTGTGTCTATTCATTGCATATACACAATCTATAATTTAGTAGATTAGGCTTTATCCTAAAGTTGTGTCTATTCATTGCATATACACAATCTATAATTTAGTAGATTAGGCTTTAGACCTTTTCAATATCTCACAAGTTCAAAATACCGTCTTCTGCTGAACTGCCAAAACATATGACTTGTTTGGAGAGCACTGCAAAAAAAACAATAATAATAAATCATTGAAACAATTGTCAGAAGCTATTGTAAAAATCAACATGCAATTCATTTATTGTCAGAAGCTATTGTTCAACAGATAAATTAAAAAAAAAAGAATAACTGATCATATATTGCAAACCTGTACACATAGAACAACAACATCATGACCCTCAAATACATGAACATGTGATCCAACCCCTCCAGACTTAAGATTTCGACAATCAAACATGTGTATGGTATAATCAGTCGATCTGTTGAATACCATGCAAATTAAATGAAACTCGGAATCAAAAACTATAGAAAATACTCAGCAACACATCAATGAAGTTACACCCTCATGTACAGAAAGTAGAAATGTGTATATGAACTCGTGTTAACTTAACTTCTAACAGATTCACTGAAAAATCACATAATGACAAGGAAATTACATACCCTGTCAGAATAAAATTAATATTGTGTGGATTCCAATCAACACATTGAAGGTCAGCATCGTGAGCTTTCTCAATCTGCAGAAGAGACAAGTGAATGCCATTTATAGACTAGGACTGTAGGCAAAAGGTGAACTGGTAATAATGTTGCATGTAAGGATTTAGGGATCTTAAACCCGCATCCTTCCTTTTTAGCAAGGAAAGAAACATAATGAAATTATTATAGACTATAAAGTAGGGTTCCAAATAAGTCATCCTCTTTGAGCAAAGTGGGGATTTTTTCCACCAAAAATAGCAGGCGGTCACATTAAGTAGAAAACATGAATTCGGATGGTTATTTTTAACTTGAATAGCTTTAAAGGGGGTCATTCATTTTTCCTCAGTGGTTCATATAATTGACTAGCAGCCTCCATGACAATTCATTTAATACAAACATGAACTCTTATACATTATTTATAATCTAACATGTTATTACACTTATTTATTAGATGTTATCAATAGTTATAATCATCAAAATAAATATTGTATATATCATTATTGATGGATAATTTTGCAAAAGGTTGGGTAATGTTTGTGTTTGCACCTTGCATGATGATAAGAATAAAATATCATTTATATTTTGTTCTTTTCATATTTGAGTATATACGCATTTTATAATAAATGCTTATGGTTGTGCTCCTTTATTACCATAATATGAAATGAGTAAAGAATGTGATGAAAAAAAGATAAACTTTTGATTCGCTTTCAATTGAAATCTACAATTAGATTTAATTCACAAAAGAAGATCCTAAAAAATAGTTGCCTCAGTTTTCAGAAGTACTAAGTCTGGTTTCAAAGCATAATATACTTTATTGAGGCAGTACCTAGTAGATTTTATTGTCCCAATCATGTAGTAATAATCATAATCACTTCTAAGAAAAACTTGAAATTATTAAGCTCGTGAAGTGAATTACAACAAAATGTACCTTTATAGCAGGACTAGAACCAGACCTTGCATTCCATAATATCAGACAAGAATCATCACCAACGCTACAGAATTCCTGCCCACTTTAGTACAAAAGAGAGTCAGATAAAACAGTATTAATAGCTATATATACGATAGAAGAAAAAGGCAAGCAACCAAGATGATAAAATTTTCTCAGTTCTACACGGGAATATCATGGCAAATATATAATAATACAAATGGTAACAATTTTATGACTAGAAACAAAAAAAATGCATAAAAATAGTGCTCCATATTTGCTAACTTTCATTATGAACTGGAGTTTGGGGAGGCAGTTCCTATTGCAGCAAACGTGATCCATACTTTTGTGAGAGTAATGATTTTAATAACAAGTGTAGGAACTATAAAACAAGATTTTGATAATTCTCCAGTTCATTCTGCTGACATTTTTTCAAGTAGTGGACTTAATGTTCATAGATACTGTAACACAAGTTCACATGTAAAGTTATTGGTCTCTATAAAACGAGCAAGAATATTTAGAGAGAAATGTAAAAAATCAAAAAGAATAAACATGTATAGTCCTTGTATGTTCAAGAACAACAAAAAACCATAGATCAATGGTCTTGATAGTAGATACTACTCTTCCTACCTTGATGGGCAAAACTGCATATCTTCCACAATATCATCATGCCCTTGGTATGTACCTCGAGAACCAAGATTAGGGCCATCGACAGATCTCTCAGCAACCCTTGAGTTGCTTTTGGATCTAGCACCAACAAATCCTGTAGACTTAGAAGATGCCCTAAATAGAGAATACACATGCCCCATAACTGAACGACATTTATCTGCATTTAAAAGAACAAAACAGAGTACTATGGAGCATGGATGTGTGAGAATCAAATTGAGATCAGAATTGTGCATATACTTGAATAAATTAAACATGGGATTAAGAAGATGATAAAAAAATGCATTTGACAGACCAAATAAATACTTGAAGGTAATGGAAATACTCGGAGAGTGATCAACACTTCATCCATCAGCAATACTTCACACTAAATTCCTACCAACTTCAACTAAATTTAGTCAGAAACCACTTTCAACTCTCTGTCCCATCACCAGGATTCTTTAAAAACAAATAACGGTGAAACGTGCATTAGGGTGAATGTATGGTGGCATACGATTTTATTAAAATTTCTAAACCAACTTAGCAAGGAAAGTTCAAACACGAAATCTCATTGATTGAAATTTTTTATCAAACATGTGGATGGAACAACAGAAAGTAACAACTAATCAAACTGACAGTCGTCCAAATTGAAAGAAACATAAACCAATCTCGACTTAAAACCAATACGTTAAAGCTAGATCGAATTGCTCTGAAACAACAGTTACAATCGACTAACCAAATTTCTCAATAAACTCGTTATGATTCAGGTTTATAGCTATTTTTACAATTTACCAAGAAATATGACGAAATGCGGGGTAAACCCCTTATGCCTCCCTTCAAATCGATCTCTAACCAGTAGCAGAGAAGAGAACTAGTAGCATACGACTCGATTCCTAACCAACAACAATGAAGACGACTCGATCTCAAATCGAGAGTCGGCTTCCGTCTGTCCTTTGCTGCCCACCGCCAAATTAGGAGTCATCTATTTTAGAAGCTCTTTCTCTTGTTCTCTGTGTTGGATTTCGTCGCTGCTCAAGATATTCATCTTCTTCGCAAGAGCCTCCGCGAAGCATTTCTGAAAAGTGAAACAAAACAAAATAGTTGAATTAGGTTATATTCAAATATTTATATATTTAGTTTCATAAAAAATCTAAAATATTAATTTAATATAATATCTAATTTATATTTAGTTTATATATATTTTTTAATTTAATTAAATTTAAATAATAATTAATTAAAAGACATATAGTTAATTATGTTATAAAAAATTAATAATTAAATTTTAATATTAATAAAGTTTTAAAATAAAATTTATTTATAAAAAATTAAAATAATGAAATAAAATATTTGTAAAGTTAAAAGTATTAAAATTTTAAGTGACTAAATTATAAGGGTGTCAACAAGTATATATAAAAAAACAAAATAAAATAATTGAATTAGGTTAGATTCAAATATCTGTATATTGATAAAAAATCTAAAATATTAATTTAATATAATATAATATAATATAATATCTAATTTATATTTAGTTTATATAAATTTTTTAAGTTAATTAAATTTAAATAATAATTAATTAAAAGACATAAGATTAGTTATGTTATAAAAAATTAATAATTAAATTTTAATATTAATAAAATTTTAAATAAAATTTATTTATAAAAAATTAAAATAATAAAATAAAATATTTATAAAGTTAAAAATATTAAAATTTTAAGTGAATAAATTATAAGGTTATCAACAAGTATATATAAAAAACAAAAAAATAAATAATAAAGGTTGTTAGTATATATTTTAAAGGTTGGCAAAACCTTTTTTATCCTCTTGACTTTTAACCACTATTAATATATTAAGCGTGGGCATATAAGTGTTGTCGAAACTATATTAGTTATTATGGTTTGGCAATTACTAATTTAGCCCCTTCATAAAATTAGAAATGTCACTTAGGTATCCTCACTTTATATTCATGGCAAATACACCCATAAGCCATAAACTTAATTTCACATTAGATCACATTATTTTGGCTTATATTAAATATGACATATGCACAATTATTTGTTATATAAGTGACCCTAAAAATTTCAACAATCTCCCATTGTCACGTATGTACAAAAATAAATGTATCAACCATAATGCGCCTGAAATTTTATGTCATCTCAATCATATGTTGTATAAACAATTTTATCAATTAAATATATCAATATAGGACCAAAGAGCTCGTCGTTGTATTTAAGCACAACTAGACCCAACAATGATCACATAAATCAATACAATTAATTGACAAATCATATCATGAATGTGAGGAATGAAAATTCCATGCAAGGTGATCTTTTCATGTCAGTTTTCAACTGGTCCTACTTGACTTTAATGAGATCATACTTTAAACATACTTTAAACATAATTATACAAAGTGTAATGAACTGAATAATACTTAATTTTTGATCAGAATAAAAACTTTATAAATATCTATAAAATAATTAAACTGGAAGATGTCAAAATTACAAACTCCCACTGAAGTTAGAGATCGTTGATCTCTACAACACTCATACGAACAATGTCCTCATGAAAGCCATTAGATGATAAACCTATTGCCAATAGATTCATAACCATAGAGTTTGTACATATATATTTTATAGAAATCTATCCACTTTGTATCATTTCTTTCATTAAATTAACTTGATGTCAAAATCACTTAATTTGATGCCTAGTAACATGTCATAAATTTCGCTGCAATAGTGGATGACGCCATAAGTGTTTGTTTGACACTTCTTCAAGAAACGATAAAACCAGCTAGCGAAAAATATTACCCGAAGTAGATTTCATACTATTTTGGCATCCCGTAATATCGGAGTCAGAATACTCAATGATCTCAAGACTTTCCGACTTTATATATGTGAACATTTGATTCTTAGTTCTTTTCAAATTTGTGATAAACAAAATGTCACCCATATATAAAACCATAAATAGATGTTTACTCCCACTGAACTTGTGATACACAAATAATCAATTAAATTCACCTCAAAACCAAAAGAGAGAATTGTTATTTAGTGAAATTTATGGTATCACTAACGAGACGCTTCTTTAAATATTTAATTTGCAAACCATATTAATTTGGTCTCTCGACACAAAGTTTTCTCTTTGCACCAAATTGTTTTTCAATGTCTCTATTGAAAAAATCTTTAACATCTATTATGATGAAGCTCCATATCAAAATATGCAACGAATACCATAAATTGTCCTTAAAGAGTAATTCAATTAAACTGAATTGTTATAAAGGCACTTGATTTTGAGGTTATTGAGTTTGTATTTATTGAATTTGATCAATATTGTCTTGTTATTCTTGATTTTTGAATATTATTATCAATATCAATAAAATCTTTATGTCAAAAACACTTGAGATATAAATCAAATATTCCACAATAGGAATTATTGAGCTAAATCATTTTTAAAGACAAATTATTTCTTCCCTCAAATTCAATATCCTCAAAAAAAAATATTGCAGTCTCGTCTAAAAAAAACAAACTACCTTTAATTTGACATCAAAAAAAAAAAATTATTGCCCTTAATTATTTAGGATATTCAATAAATTAGTTGCTCACAATTATAAACTTAAGTAACAACTAAATTCAAATAATCCCATCTCAAAATACTTAATTCAACATTAATATCAAGTTTTTGGACAGTAATATTAATTGATAATAGTATTTTAATGTAATGATCAAACATTAATAATAAGACATGTCAAATAATCAATCTATCTTTGGATGAATTAATTATTCACATAAATAAGACTTTATAATTATTACATATTTACCATTACAAGTATTTATGCAATTCCGTCAATTAATTATCAGCTTTTGAGCCAAATAATATAATCACATGAATTACACAATACTACCATTCAAAATTTTCTTTAATTAATTTCAACAAACATTGTCACTTTTGTGATTATTTGTATCAATCAATACAATCGAAATAATGAACAATAATATCATTAATTTGAATTTAAATGTTATATTATTATATAATCCAAATTAATAATATATGATCTTCCAAAGAAACATATACTTTATTTTATTATAAAAAATAAAATTATATCGTAGGTCAAATCTTACCTCTTGAATTTGAAATTGGTAATATCTTATATTAATTAAATTAAATAATAAATCATCAAAATTTATTTGACCAAATTTCAAATATTAGCCTAAATCCAATTATTAATTAATTTATTAATAATCATTAACCTTAATCTTTTAATCCTAAAATAAAGGATATAATTAAAATTTTATTTTATATATATATATATATATATATATATATATAACCTTAAACATTATTCTTTAATTCTCTTTAATTTATAATATATATTATATATTACTTAATCCTTACTTGACAACAAATATATCTAATAATTAACCGTCAATTTAAAAAAACATAGAATTTAGAAAATCTAAATATAGATATCTTTCCGATTAAAATTTTGAAATATATTAAAATTATCAAAATCAATATATATTCCTAATATTATGGTTAGAAATTATCAAAACCAATATATATAATTCGAAAACATGAAATTATCTATAAATTCATGCATATATATATATATATATATTCCTAAATCAAGCAATCTTATGTATCTCTTCGCATCAATCTTAACATCATACAATCTTAATTAATATATAACCGTTCCTCTTTAATCTAAATATCCATAGTTCTAGGAACTTAATGAATATTCATAAATCTAAAATAAATCTTTATATCTAAATTTATTTGAAATTATCACATATTAATATATATATATATATATATATATATATATATTCCTAATAATATGCTTTTATTATGAATTGCATGTATATAAATTTCATTCATATATCTACACAGATATAATTTTCTCACATAATTAAATTAGGATGACTCTATACCAATTATTAGAATTATCATCCTAATTTAATGTATAAGAAATTAAAAACTCACATAATTAATTAGGATGGTTCTGATACCAATTATTAGAATTATCATCCTAATTTAATGTATGAGAAATTAAAATCTGAATGCTGCGGGCATAACGTACCTTAATTAATCTCGCATCATGAATCTTCTCTTTCTTAGACTTTTTTGCATGGATTGAATGATTCTTTAATCTTTTTTTCTTTAACTTTCTTTATATGAAATGGTTCTTACATTTGATGAGTACATCAATGATTTTCTCTCTGTTGATGGGGACGCAAAGTAGAATTGATATTATAGGGACCGTTACATATAACTAACAATAAGTTAGTTTTTATATATAATTTAGCAATTTCTAAATTAGAAATGTCACTTAGGTATCCTCACTTTATATTCATGATAAATACACCCATAAGCCATAAACTTAATTTCAATTAGATCACATTATTTTGGCTTTTATATTAAACATGACATGTGCACAATTATTTATTATACAAGTGACCCTAAAAATTATATCCAATAGTTATATGCATTTGTATTTAAATATATATGCATTAATATTCTATAATCTAATTATAAATATTAATACATAAATTGTAATTAATATATAATAGTACTATTTATTTTAAAATTATATTTATATATTATTTTTTTATTAATTTTAATATAACTAATAATACAAAAAAATAGTAAAATATAAAGATTAAAATAATAATTTATATACAAAAAATATAAATTAATATTAATAAACAAGTTAAAACAGTTATATGCATTAGTATTTAAATAAATAATTTGATATATTATTATTCTTCTAAGATTTATATGCATTAATATTCTATAATTGTAATCTAGAGTCTTCAATTGATAATCTTTACCACACTTTTATATTTTTGTTCTTATTTATATATATATTTTTATTATATTCTCACAAAATTAGGCTAAAATCCATCAAATTAGACTTTCATATTTATTTTTTATATATAATTAATTTTTAACTAATTTTATTCTAATTACAAATAATAATACATAAATTGTAATTAATATATAAAATATAAATATTAAAATAATAATTTATATAAAAAAATATAAATTAATATTAATAAACAAGTTAAAACAGTTATATGCATTAGTATTTAAATAAATAATTTGATATATTATTATTCTTTCGAAACGATTTATAAGCATTAATATTCTATAATCTAATTATAAATATTAATACATAAATTGTAATTAATATATAAAAGTAAATTATATAATATTATTTTTTATTTTAAAAATATATTTATATATTATTTTTTATTAATTTTAATATAACTAATAATACAAATTACTTAAAAGAGTAAAATATAAAGATTAAAATAATAATTTATATAAAAAAATATAAATTAATATTAATAAACAAGTTAAAACATTTATATGCATTAATATTTAAATAAATAATTTGATATATTTATATGCATTAATATTTTATAATCGTAATCTTAAGTCTTCATTTGATAACCTGTCTTTACCACAATTTTATATTTTTGTTCTTTTATATATATATATATATATATATATATATATATTTCTTATATTCTCACAAAATTAGGCTAAAATCAAATCCATTAAATTAGACTTTCATATTTATTTTTCTATATATAGTTAATTTTTATTATTTAAAACCTATTTAATTTTATTCTCACGTTTTCTTAACATATATATTTTTTAAAATAGAGTATTATTATATTTTATTAGGTTTCGTATATTTATTTTATTTTAGTAAAGGTATTCTTGGAACGGTTTGATTAATATGTTTACCCTATTATTTGTATTAGTGTAATATCTATAATCTTTTCAGCCCAGTTAAAAAAAAAATCTTAAATTCGCCATTGATCAAATGGATAGAATCAAATAAATATCACTATTAGTTAAAGCTGGATTCCCTATAATAGAGGATCAAAGCAATGTTCGTGAGAAATAGAGATATGGTTGAATCTTCTCATACGTATAACCTTCAAGAGAGCTTATATACCTCCCACACGATTGACGAAGGTGGAGCGGACACGGAAATGTGGATGATTTCTACCGAACAATTTTTAAGAGTTGATCACACTACTGATACGATCAAAGTCAAAATCGCACATATTCATTTCTAATGCGACACAAGGCTTTGGCGTGACTCTTACATCAAATCCCGTAGTTAATCAATATCCCTCATTTGAGACATTTTCCGTTATGCTCTTTTTCAACAGTTTTGACCCTCGATTTGTGAAAGTCCTATTAATTAGTTGATTATTAATTAGTTGATGAATCTGAAACAAATAGGCTATATTCAGGAATATGATCTAAAATTCATGGCATCTCACAAACTTGATTCACATGTCAGATGAATATGTAATTGAGTGTTATCATAGTGGTACACACGAAGAGATTTATAACACTGTTAGACTATTCAAACCTGATTCCCTAAATTTATTCACCGCTATAACTAAAGTCTAGGAGGTTACATTTAAATTCATTTTTAAAAGAGGTCACCTATACTACCTAAACCAAATCAATTTAAAACTATCTAGTCGGTTTCTGCAAACCACCTTATTTAACCATTCACATTGATCTCCTTTTCCTTAAAACCCTTGATAGAAATATTTAGAACAAATAGATCCAATTTTTTTGATGAAAGACGTAAAGAGAGTTTATGTTATATTTATGAGGAGAAATTTGATTCAAATCATAAATGTAAAGCTAAACTATTTATTGAGTTGTCTTAAATTAATGATGCAATGAAAGAGAATATTGAACAAAAGGAAAGTATATATATTTTTGGTGTATAATCTTGATTTAAGGAAATAAGATTAACACAAAAGAAAATGTGATCTTTTGTTATGGTAAAATAACTAGGAAAGTATTATGATAATATTTTGGAGATTATTTGTCAAAATATTAATGTTGACATAGTTGAAACTTATTTAAAGGTGTAGTCAAACACTTTAGAAAGATGAAGTCTTTGCCTTGAGAGCATCGTTTTTAGTCTCAATTATGTATCTATTAGGGTTTTGTGGGACCGAGTGTTATATAAACTCGTGTCATAACCCTAATCTATCTTGATGTAATCTCTGTTCTGAACTCCTAATAATACTCACTATTTTTAGTGGACATAACCAAGTTTTATCTTAGTAAACCACGTTAAATCTGTGTCTTTTTTTATTGCTTACGTCGTCTCACGTTGTCCCGTTACAACACTATTCATGATCAATTTAGCTGAATCGGGAGATGTCTCATAATATTTCTTACTTGAACCTATTGACTCTTTCCTTTCACTTCCTCAATCACCTTTTAATGATGAACCTTCTATCTCAATCTATGTCCTTAAAAGTTCAAATAATGATCAAACTCTCTATATCTTTGGCAAGGTTGGGCAACTAACTATTGCAATTTTAATCGATGCATTCATAACTTCATAAACAAGAGAGTTATGAATAATATTAATTATCAAGACTGTTAGAATAAGTTAAATAAGTTAAAAGAAAAAATTAATTAAAAGAGAAATAATTAATTAAGATTAAATTGATTAAAATGAACTTAGGTGAATAAAACTAAGTTTAATTAAATACAACATTGTTTTAATGATGAATTCATAAGTGAATAAAACTAAGTTGTGCAAATGTTTATGCACAACTTATCGAAGAAGCTCAAGCAGACGTCTTAAGTTGAAGAAGCGCAAGAAAACGTCTTAAGCTGAAGAAGCGCAAGCAGACGTCTCACATCGAGCATACGTCTTAGTATGAAGAAGCGCGAGAAGACACATTGCTTCAGTAGCAGTCTGAAGAAGCACTAGTAGCAACATTGCTTCAGCAGTAGTTTGAAGAAGCGCTGACAGTAGCCTTGCTTTAGTAGTCGTCTGAAGAAGTGCTCTACTTATCTGCATAGCTTATTTGCATAGCTCATCTGCATAGAGAACATCAACGTTCGTTATAAGAAGACTTCCTAGTTATCTTATTACAACTGCCACCAAGTATTCAACCACTAGAAAGTCGACAGCTAAGTATACAAAATCTTTCATACAAAATTCTTCCTCAAATAAAGTTCTCCTTAAACCAAACCGTTTTTCCAAAAACCGGCCAAACAAATATAAGCTCTTTAAACCGGCCAAACAAATATAAGCTCTTTAAACTGGCCAAACAAATACAAGCTCTTTAAACCGGCCAATAATTACGAGTTTTGAATATTTATTCTAAACAATAAAAAGAAAGAAATTGTTAGAATATAATAGTTAGAACTTATGAAAAGTTTAAAGAATAGACAAAACTAAGTTTAAATAAATATATATGTTAAATCGTTGAGTCATATCAAGTATATTAATTTGTTTAAATATAACAAGAAGGTATTGTAGTGCAGTGGTAAGCACTCCTGCCTATCACCGGCTACAAATAATACTTTAAGTTTTGCTATTTCAGGGAAGTTGAGCAAAATACTGAAATCTCTATGTAGGCGAGATCGGCTCGGCAGTGGATATCGGTTCGGTAGGTCAACCGACACTTAATGCTCCTGAAGAGAAGATCGGTCAACCGACACTTAATGCTCCTGAAGAGGAGATCGGTCAACCGATATTTAATGAAGCATGGTCGGTTAATTAAATACTTCGGCATTAAATGAGGAGTGACTTCGGTCATAAATGCCTTCCAGTCAATTAAATGCCTTCAAGATTAAATGAGCTCCGGTGCATATCTTCAACCAGACCGGTCAAACAATTGCAAGTGTTTATCCTTAACCAGACCGGTCAAACCGATTCTCTTGAGAAAGCTCAAACTAGAATTCCTCAATGAACCTATCCTTTCAGAAATCCGGACCGACTAACATCAAAGCCGGTTGAACTGCAAACTGAAAATATACGGCTGGACAAATCCGGCTGGTTCAACCTCTTGAAAAACGTAAAGCTACCATATATCTCCAATGGGCAGATCATCCAAACGATAATGAAGACATTGAAGATAACGTGTTAAGACAAACAAAATATTCCTTGGGAATATGCAAAAGAAGGCATGCAGAAATCTAATGATTACGGATTTTATCCAAGTCCACAAGAAACCCTCACGGTACAGGCGTCCGCCTAATGCATGGTTTCCATGTGTACAAAAAGCAAAGCATGCACACTACCTATTCTGACTGGCACGGCTGACCAATCACCGGATGAGAGAGAAATATGACCGTTGTCATATTTCCCATATAAAAGGAAGCCAAAGAATTGAAGAAAAATGATGATCTAAGAGAGCCACACATAATCGAATCTTAGAAGCAATCAGATCTGAAACATACAGAATTTATATTGTTCTCTTGATCAAAGTGAAACAGTTATAAACATTAAACATTCCGTTATAAAAGTGTATTACATCACTGTGTGAGTGTTGTAAAGTGAACGACGAGCAGTAAATAAGACTCGATCGTATTGTATTGTGTGATTATTGAATATTCCATTAGTGAATATCCTTTTCACTGTTTAAGAAGAAGGGGTGACGTAGGAGAGTTTTCTCTAAACATCCATAAAATTATGTCTTGTGTTCTTATTTCATTTACGGCTATACTTTCAACCGAACCGAATCAATAACTATTCCAACCAAGCCGAACTATCATTTTATCAACTCAACCGACTTTACCTCAGTCCAACTATTCCTTCTACTCTACCTTCTTTAACCGGACCACGTGTGTTGCTTCAGGTTGAAACAAATATTTCCGCCCTTGAACTCGGTTAAGAGTCTGTGACAACCTGCGTAGTGTTAAGAATTGTTCTAATCTCTAACCGGATTAGTGCCAATTGGTGTGTTGTTCTAAGCGATCTCCTTTAGCAGGACCCCGGTCCCCTATCGGCGATCCCTGGATTTATGAACGGCGGACCCTTGTATTTCCGGTACGGTGGATCCCCGAATATCTGGATTTGAGGTACGGCGAATCTTTCCCGGTCATTTCACAATCCAAGAATCAGAGTCGACCGTTGCTATACTTTATTATAAAAGAGCTTCAGAGTACAACGATGATTCTCTCGGTTCTAGAAGTTACATAGTTACATAGTCAACAAATTCTAATTTCTTACTCTCTCTCTAACTATAAAAAGCATACATTGTATAAGTTTATAGTATTTTAAGTATTATAAGTTGAACAGAAAGTTGTCTGTTCAACAGAGTGAGTGCTAGGAGTTTAGAACAAGCATCTATTAAGTCCTGAGTTATGACTGGGTTTGTACAGGCGCTATATAAACCAAAGTCTTCTAGTGGAATCCTTCTGGAAACAGAAGAAGGGGTGACATATGAGTTTTATCTCCGAACATCCATAAAACTCTTGTGTTATTTTCTTTCCGCATCTATCCTTCTTGCATCTACCGCTTCAAATCTAGCAAGCATTTCCGCACTTGAATCCGTTCAAGAGTTTGCGACAATTTGTGTATAATAGAAACATATTTTAATCTCTAATAGGATTAAAATCGCATTGAAAGTCAAGATTTGTTGGGAAAAATTAAGAGTTAATTAACTTAGAAGAAATTGTTTGGAAAACTAAGTAAAAAGTTAATTAACAAAAATGCTAAATATTAATCAATTAAATTTTGATGATGTTTAGATATGATTAAAAGAAGCTAAGTCATCTAATTGTTTCTATGCAGGTACATCAGATTTGGCAAACTTAGACGTGGTCTAAACAAGCTAATTAAATGTGTTACATAGTTAAACGCGCCATCTAACAAATACGTAGTTAAACGTGTTAGTCTAACAGATACGTAGTTAGACGTGTAGTCTAACATATACGTAGTTAGACGTGTAATCTAACAAATACGTAGTTAGACGTGTCAGTCTAACAAATACGTAGTTAGATGTGCAGTCTAATAGATACGTAGTTAGACGTGCAGTCTAACAGATACGTAGTTAGACGTATCAGTCTAACATATACGTAGTTAGACGTGTTAGTCTAACAAATACGTAGTTAGATGTGATAATCTAACAAATACGTAGTTAGACGTGATAATCTAACAAATACGTAGTTAGACGTGTTAGTCTAATAGATACGTAATTAGACGTGCCGTCTAACAAATATATAGTTAGACGTGTCAGTCTAACATATACGTAGTTAGACGTGCCAGTCTAACAGATACGTAGTTAGACGTGTCAGTCTAAAAGATACGTAGTTAGATGTACTAGTCTAATAGATACATAGTTAGACGTTCCAGTCTAACTCTTTCAGATTAGTCTGAAGTGATGTAAGGTTAGACGTTGCAGTCTAGCTACATTAGACGTTGTAAGTGTAATGGGATACGAAGTTAGACGTTGTAGTCTAACTCCATTAGACATAATAGTCTAATGGATATCTCTCATAGACGGTGGCGTCTAAATTTATTAGACTTGGTAGTTTATTGGAGCACGTCTATTGCCTCGCTTCAGTAGACGTCTGAAGTTAACATACGTCTACCCACGATCAACTAGTTGTACGCTACTCCTTCTCCATTTTCTCTTGCAGACCAGTACCCCAACTATTTGCATCCAATGAATGAACGCCACGTACGCGAAGATTCCTCCTCCTACTTGTTCAGTACAGGACAATTGTAAAAGGATATCCCGCGCACTACCGTTCAGTACAGCCACGTTCTAGAAGTATAGAGTCTGTTGTACTTTGTCCTTTAGGCGGCCACCCTATGGGCGCATGCCACGTGTCCAGGAAGAAGATTCGACCGTTGGTGTCCTTCTACTACAAATATATGCTCAAGGACAACGACCGAATCACCGATTACTCTCCTTATTTTTACAATCTTACTAATCTGCTCTTGTACTTACTGATTGTACATCATTTTTCAAGTTCAAGAGAGAGAATCAAAACATTGTCTAGATGAGATTTATATTGATCATATTGTAAGTTGAACAGAGTGTGTTCTGTTCAACAGAGTGTTAGCTATTTGGTGTACTATATTTGATTCAAGAAATATAGTGAAATCCTTCCGATTGTGGAAGAAGGGGTGACGTAGGAGAGTTAGCTTTGAACATCCATAAACAACTTGTTGTGTTCTTTACTTTCTTCCATTCATCTTTCACAGGTTCAAAGCTTCAAACCCAAACAAACATTTCCGCATTTGAATCGATTTCAAGAGTTTGTGAAGGTTTGTGAAGAATATAAAGAGATATTAATCCCTAATAGGATTTCTATCATTCCGTTAATCCGAAGTTATTATCAATAGTCAGACCACTGTCTCTATTGATTACACTGATCCTATCAATTGATATTAGAGCACTACTTTCTATTCTCAAACAATAAGAACATGAATCATGTCGAAAGATGCTAGCTCCTCTAAAATTCCTATGTTTTTGAAAGAAAACTACATGGTGTGGAAGAAGAGAGTTCGTTCCCATCTTGCCTCCTTGCACGATGACATGTGGAGTGTTGTCACCGAAGGACCTATCAAGATCGACAAAGAAAAATCTGAGTGGACAAATGAAGATAAGAGGAAGAACAACCTCAATAACCTGACTATGGATGTCTTGTATAGATCACTTGACGATAGCATGTTCAACTACATTATATCTTGCGAGTCTGCCAAAGAAATTTGGGACAGACCACTCAACTATGCGAAGGCAACAAGCAAACCAAAGAAAACAAGATTACGGTAGCCACTCAGCAGTTTAACAACTTCAAGATGCGTCTAGGAGAGACAATGACTGAGTTTGATGCAAGATTCAGTCAAATTGTCACCACCCTATCCATTCTAGGTAAGACCTACAGCAATAGAGAGATTGCTATAAAGGTCATGCGAGCTTTACCCAGGGAGTGGGACATCAAGACTATGGCGATGAGGGAGTCTAAAGACCTCAATAAGATGAAGCTCTTCGACTTGCTTGCCGATATGAAGGCCTATGAGTTCGAGTTGAACTCAAGGAATGAAGAAGAGAACCCCACGTACGTCATCATTACCAAGGCTTTGGTGTCTTCCGAGGAGTCACTAGTTGTCAACGAAGAAAAGTCGTTTTCCCAACAACTCAGAAACGACGCAATGACTCTTCTCGTGAAGAAATTCGGAAAATACATGAAGATGAGCATTCCTAACTCAATCTCTTCAAATAATACTAATGATGATAAATCTAAATCAAAAGCTAATGTTAAGTATTTTAATTGTGGTATTCTAGGTCATTACAAGTCGGAGTGTAGAAATCCGAAACGTGATGAGAAGAAGAAAGACAATGAAGGCGAGCTGAAGGCCCTCATGGCGACAAACAACAAGGCCAAGTGGATTCAAAGCAACTCAGATTATTCATCATCTAGTGATAGTGATGATGAAGAGGTTGTTTGCTTCATGGTAAGAGAAGAGAAAGATTATGAGGAATCTGAGATAGTGGATTTCTCTCCATAAGATTTTTCACGAGATGAACTAGTGGCTGCACTAAATGATATTGTCTCGTAGTATAAAAAATTATCATAATCTCAAAACAAAACAAGCTCATAATCTGAAAATGATGAACCACCTTTTTATCAAACCTCCGAGCCAAAAGTTTTGAAAATATGGATGAGCTTTCATTTGAGAATGAAATGCTCAAAGAAAAGATTCAAACTCTTTCTTTTGAAAAACAACGCTTAACTTATATTGTAAGTTTTTGGACAAGGTTTGGAGAAGCTGTCAAATATCAGATTAGTCTGTTGAGGTCTGCTGGATGTAAATCCGGTCTACGATTTGATAGAAAGGACTAAGACAAGTCCTATAAGAAGTTAAACTCAACAACTGACAAGCTTAAGCCAATAAGCTTTGTCAAAGGGAGTTTAACTGATACTGGAACTGATCCAAGTTGTGAGGAGTTAACCTTAAAGGATGAGATAACTTATGTTCCACCAACAGTTAGCTGGTTGAAACTTAAGTTAGATGCAATTAGCAAGTCTAGTAAACCAAAACATGACAATAAGTCAAGGAGTTTTAAAAGAAAACCATCCTCTAAAGTTAAGGGATCAGTGGCTAGTAGGAAGTCGTCTGCTAAGTCAAAATCATACGCACTTTTTTTTAGAACGCTGGGTTCCGCTGCTCATATGGAGTGCGACTAATCCCCACGGGTTAAGTACATAGCCCACAAACATACTTAACAATTTAACCAGGCGCAGAACTTGCCGCTTGACGGGCTTGAACTCAGTACCTCATGGAGGCCTGGGGGATATCCACCTCTTGTTGTCACTAGACTAGAAGAGGGGATAAAATCATACGCACTTATTACTACACAAAGAGGGAAGTCCATTAGAAGAACTCAAATATGAATTCCTAAGGGACTGATTGATCGAGGACTCAAGTGAATGTGGGTACCAAAATTTGTAAATATTTTCTTGTGTAGGTGATACAGGAAAGCTGTAGAAAGGAAGATGGGAGGATAATCTTCTGAAGATGTGTTCTAAAGGATGAACAATGGCTCATGCCACTTCAAATGACTAAGTGTTTTCTCTTTTAAAATATTTTTGGTCTTAAGGACCTCAAAACATTTGTTAATTTTTTTAAATTTGAAAGGGAAATTTATTGTGTAAATAAAGATGCACGCAGACGAAAGCTTTAATCGGTCTATTAGCCGAGGAAGTCTAAAAGAAAAGCAAGTACTTGGACGTATACATACTTACACAGTCTAATGTGAATTCTCTTGGTGAGAACCTACGAGGTTAGACGTCGAAGTCTATTAGACGTTTAGACGTTTATAAGACAAGAGAAGTTGGACACTCACGTCTAACCAAACACACGTCTAGTACGTGTTGTTCATGCGTAATCAGACGTCTACGTATAATAGATGGATAAACATCTATAAGACAAATAATTAGACGCATGCGTATAATAGACTCATGCGTCTAATAGACTCATGCGTCTAACAGACGTTCGGTCCACACATACTGTAGAAGTAAGTGAAACGTCTAACTACGTGTGCTATTAGACACTTCATCTTCAGATTGATTAAGGACAACCGTCCTTTATGCGTTGTCATCTAATTTCCCGCTCAAAATATTGAACAATCACATCCTAGAAACCTAAAGACGCGTGACTCTCAAGGATAAGGAAAATGACTAATATACCCTTAAAATTAATGATGACTACCTTTGGGAAAAGGTGTCTAACATTAAGTGGTGGGTCCCCGTGTATTAAATGTGACGGTTAAGCCATGCGACTATTGAGATTCTATTTAAGGACATCTTGCATGTGTCGGATGCCTTTTTCGACCACAAATTTCTTAAGAACCCTAGTTTGCTCTAACTTCTCTGTTAGAAAATAATTGTTAGAACTTATGAAAAGTTTAATGAATAGATAAATTAAGTTCAAATAAATATGTTAAACCGCTAAGTCATATCAAGTATATTAATTGGTTTAAATATAACAAGAAGCTGCTGTAGCGTACTGGTAAACACTTCTGCCTGTCACACAGGTGACCAAGCAAGATCGGCTTGGAAATATATATACCGGTTCGGTTGTTTGACTTCGGTTTGAAGTAAAAGCTCGGTCAACTGGTTCGGTCAAGAAGCTCAATCAACCGGAGTTCGGTCAACCGAATCGGTCAAAGCGTTTAGTCAACTAGATCGGTCAACCGGTTCGGTCAACCGGAGTTCAGTCAACCGATTCGGTCAACCGGTTCAGTCAAATGACACTTAATGAAGCATGAGCTCCGGTCATTTAATTTCTCTCAACTCCGGTTAATAAATAGCTTCAGCATTCTCAAGTTTGAGATAAAATCCGGACATGTTCAACCTATGTGCAGAAATCCGGACAGGTTCAAGTTCGGGACCGGTTGAGTTGCAAACCGAAAGTGTCCGGCTAGTTCAATCCATTGTAAATCCTAAGAGCTAACGTACATCTTCAACAGGCAGATTATTCAAAAGATATGAATATCTTGAAGATAACGTGTTAAGACAAACAAAATATTTCTTGGAAATATGTAAAAGAAGAAACCATGCATGAGGCAAGATAATGATTACAATATTCCTTGGGAATATGTAAGAGAAGAAACCAGGCATGGGGAAGGATAATAATTACAATATTCCTTGGGAATATGTAAGAGAGAAAAACGACCGGCTTATGCATGTCTGTCATGTGTCCAAACCGGTTTATGCATGTCTGCCATGTGTCAACCGGCACGGCTTCTAGTGACCAATCTCCTGAAGAGAGAAAAGATGACCGTTGTCATCTTTTCACTATAAAAGGAAGCTGAATCATTTCAAGAAACAAGACTCTCGCGCGAACACGTAAATACGCGTGAGATCATTTACGAAAAAGCATATTCAAGAGAGAAGAAACATAAAACAAAAGATCTTACGCACAAGTGATTGAAATTCCTGAAAGTGTTTGTGCATTGTTGTTGTGTATGTGTATTGAGTTATTGTATTACATCATAGTGAGTGGTGTAACCGACGAGTAATGATTAAGGCTCGTTCAACATTGTGTGAGTGTTGTAACATTCAAGTTAGTGAAAATCCTTCTCATCATCTGAGAAGAAGGGGTGACGTAGGAGAGTTTGCTCCGAACATCCATAAAAAATCTTGTCTTGTGTTATTTTCCTTATTTCCGGCTTACTCACTCTAAACCGAACTATCACCTACTCCAAACCGAACCGGTCCATTTATCCATTTTAACCGACTCCTTCCAAATATCATCCACATTAAACTTTGAGTGTTGCTTCAAGTTGAAATAGACATTTCCGCCCTTGAACCCGGTTCAAGAGTCTGTGACAGCTTGCGTAGTGTTAAGAAGCGGTTTTAGTCTCTAACCGGACTATCACCAACCAGTGTGTGTGTATTGTTGTGTTGTTGTAAGCGTTCACCCTTTACATACCGGACCCCAGTCCTCCAAGGGCGATCCCGATCCTAACAAGTGGTATCAGAGCGAGGTTCTTAACACTCAAGCAACCGAAGAAGATGGGAAGCATGACCCACAACGATAAGTCACTTATGCTAAACATTGAGGCATTTAGCGGCTAGAAGGTTCAGATGTATTTACATCTGATCACGTTGGATGATGAAATGAGCACCATCCTAAAGGAAGGTCCGATAAAGATTGAAAAGGAGAAAGAAGCATGAACGGCTGAAGATGGGAGAAGAAGTAACCTAGACAACCATTGCTTGAGAAATATTTTCAAATCTTTGGACAACAACACTTTCGAGAAAGTCATGGAATGCGAAACGAGAAAAGAAGTGTGGGAAAAGTTGATCCAACTGTTTGAAGGTAGTGATCAAACAAAGGAGAACCAGAAAGAGCAGAAGGCTCTAATGGCTGCTGAAAGCAAGGGAAAATGGGCCGATAGCAATTCGGACGACTCATCATTCAACGACAGTGATGATAAAGTTGAAACCTACTTCACGGCTAAGAAAGAATCTGAGGTATTTGATCTCTCCTTTGATGATTTTACCCGAGATGATCTAATTGTTTCACTAAATGACATGGTCATTAAGTATAGAAAACTGTCAAAATCCCTTAATCAAACTATTTCAAAAAATAAGTCTGATAGTTCAAAATGTTCATCTCAAATCAAAGAGGTTGATGTTTCAATAAATGAGATCTCATCTGTGAATGAGAAGCTCAAGAAAGAAATTACAAGCTGTAATGTTTTAACTTCAAAGGATGAGATGATTTATGTAAAGCCAACTTCAAGCTGGCTGAAACCTGAGAGAAGGGCAGCCAGTTTGTATGGCAAAGAAAAACTTGACCGAAAGTCAAGAGATGTTTACCGAAAATCATTTTTTAAAGAATCATCAGCTGGTAGATATACTATACATACACACAACGGAAAATCCATCAAAATAATCATAGTGTGGATTCCTAAGGGACTAATAATCCACGGACCCAAAGAAAAATAGGGACCAGATTTTTTATTGTCTATGAATGTAGGTAAATTAAGACAAAAGCTTGGAAGAGACAACATTGCATCCGGGCCGGCTGTTGACGAACACATCACATGAAGGGAACAAGCATGAAGTGGCTAACATCCTTACAAAGCCACTTCTTGAGTCTAAGTTTTCTTCCCTTTGAAATATTTTAGGATTGTTAGATTATAAAATTTGAAGAAAGATTGTTAGAAAAATAAAGTTCTCCTGAAACCAAACCGTTTTTCCAAAAACCGGCCAAACAAATATAAGCATTGTTAAACCGGCCAAACAAATATAAGCTCTTTAAACCGGCCAAACAAATATAAGCTCTTTAAAACCGGCCAAACAAATATAAGCTTTTTAAAAACCGGCCAACAATTACAAGTTTTGAATATTTATTCTAAATAATCAAAAAGGGAGAAATTGTTAGAAAAATTAAGTAGATTAATTTTAAACCGGCCACACATTACAACTTTTGAATATTTATTCTAAATAATCAAAAAGGGAGAAATTGTTAGAAAATAATTGTTAGAACTTATGAAAAGTTTAATGAATAGATAAATTAAGTTCAAATAAATATGTTAAACCGCTAAGTCATATCAAGTTTATTAATTGGTTTAAATATAACAAGAAGCTGTTGTAGCGTAGTAGTAAACATTTCTGCCTGTCACACAGGTGACCAGGGATCACTATTTCAGGGAAACTGAGAAAAATCCAAAATTTACCTATAGGCAAGATCGGCTTGGAAATATATATACTGGTTCGGTTGTTTGACTTCAGTTTGAAGTAAAAGCTCGGTCAACCGGTTCGGTCAAGAAGCTCAGTCAACCGGAGTTCGGTCAACCGGATCGGTCAAAGCTTCAGTCAACCGGATCGGACAAAGCGTTTAGTCAACCGGATCGGTCAAAGCGTTCAGTCAACCGGTTCGGTCAACCGGAGTTTAGTCAACCGGTTCGGTCAAACGACACTTAATGAAGCATGAGCTCCGGTCATTTAATTGCTCTCAGCTCCGGCTAATAAATACCTTCAGCATTCTCAGGTTTGAGATAAAATCCGGACAGGTTCAACCTATGTGCAAAAATCCGAACAGGTTCAAGTTTAGGACCGGTTGAGTTGCAAACCGAAAGTGTCCGGCTAGTACAATCCATTGAAAATCCTAAGAGCTAACGTACATCTTCAACGGGAAGATTATTCAAAAGATATGAATATCTTGAAGATAACGTGTTAAGACAAAAAATTATTCCTTGGAAATATGTAAAAGAAGAAACCATGCATGGGGCAAGATAATGATTACAATATTCCTTGGGAATATGTAAGAGAAGAAACCAGGCATGGGGCATGATAATAATTACAATATTCCTTGGGAATATGTAAGAGAGAAAAACGACCGACTTATGCATGTCTGTCATGTGTCCAAACCGGTTTATGCATGTCTGCCATGTGTCAACCGACACGGCTTCTAGTGACCAATCTCCTGAAGAGAGAAAAGATGACTGTTGTCATCTTTTCACTATAAAAGGAAGCTGGATCATTTCAAGAAACAAGACTCTCGCGCGAACACGTAAATACGCGTGAGATCATTTACGAAAAAGCATATTCAAGAGAGAAAAAACATAAAACAAAAGATCTTACGCACAAGTGATTGAAATTCCTGAAAGTGTTTGTGCATTGTTGTTGTGTATGTGTATTGAGTTATTGTATTATATCATAGTGAGTGGTGTAACCGACGAGTAGTGATTAAGGCTCGTTCGGCATTGTGTGAGTGTTGTAAAATTCTTCTCATTATCTGAGAAGAAGGGGTGACATAGGAGAGTTTGCTCCGAACATCCATAAAAAATCTTGTCTTGTGTTATTTTCCTTATTTCCGGCTTACTCACTCTAAACCGAACTATCACCTACTCCAAACCGAACCGGTCCATTCATCCATTTTAACCGACTCCTTCCAAATATCATCCACATTAAACTTTGAGTGTTGCTTCAAGTTGAAATAGACATTTTCGCCCTTGAACCCGGTTCAAGAGTCTGTGACAGCTTGCGTAGTGTTAAGAAGCGATTTTAGTCTCTAACCGGACTATCACCAACTAGTGTGTGTGTATTGTTGTGTTGTTGTAAGCGTTCACCCTTTACAAACCGAAACCCCAGTCCTTCAAGGGCGATCCCGATCCTAACATTCTCTCTAAGAAATCGTTTCATCTTCTTCATCTTTTCTCAAATGACTAACAAGAAGATCACTCTTGGTCACTACACTTTGTAGGTTGACTTCTCATTGGTCTACTCTTTCACTCAACGGGATGTAGTTGATATGTTCTGATCATTGGAGTATTCCGGTCTCGGAAATATCTCGGCGGTCCATTTATATTTTACGAGAAGGAAGTTCACGAGTTTTTCAAGACGACGGTCTTGGTCGGAGATTCCATTAAGGCGACAATGAACGAATCTCCTATTTCTTTCAACGAAACGGCCTATGCGGAGTTCTTTGAACCTCCATTGGAGGGTCACAAGTTTAATCTGGCTTTGCCAGCGGAAACTATTACGGAGATGAAGACGGTCTTTTCCATCGACGATTATGCGATAAGGCTGAACGGGAAGAAGAAGGCTCTAAAGCCGCATTTCATCCTATTAAACGACATTGTAGCAAAGGCGATCCAAGGAAGGACAAGATCTTTTGATTCATATAGTCAGGATCAATTCGACTATATGACTGCTATCTCAAAAGGTATTCAAGTAAACTAGGCTTCGACTCTCTTTTCTAATCTCTATTAGTCGATCTATTCCAAGAATAAGGAGAGTGTAAGCTTCGCGACCCAACTTAGTCGTTTTCTGAATCATTTGGGTGTCCTTATGGGCGAGGGTGAGTCTATTAACCCGAGCTGCATATACACAAATTTCTCCGTAAAGAGTGATTTGGCAAGAATGAAGCTCTCGAAGGAGATGGGTTATGGCTCTTCCAGCCAATAGATATGTGGTTAGTCAGTCACTCGTTCGAAGAGACAGACTACTTTCGTGCTATCTAGGGCTGCAAATGAGTCAAGTCGCTTTTGAGCTGCTCGTGATCCGCTAGGTTAAAGCTCGGCTTAAGCTGACTTTGATCGAGTTCGAGCCGAGCTCGAGCCGGCTCGTTTAATATTCGAGCCGAATTTGAGCTCATATAATGCTTGCTCGATGGCTTGTCGAGCTTTTTCGAGTCTGGTAATATATAATATATTTATTTATTTATTTAATATAAAAAAACATAAAATTTAAAACAATTTTTTTTTATTTTCTCTCTATTTTCAAAGCCCATATAGAAGGTCCATAATCCACATTATTATATTCTATTATCATAAAACAAAACCCTAATTTATAATGTATCAATCATAAGTGACTCTTCATCTCTTTTTCTTATTCTTTCCTCTGTCTTCACCATTTCTTCTTCATCTTATTCCTCTGTCTTCACCATTTCTTCTTCTTCTTCTCCCTTCTTCACCATTTCTTCTTCTTCTTCTCCCTTCTTCACCATTTCTTATTCTTTCATTTTCATCATTACTTTCACTCATTCGTAATAGGTTAATACATTTTTTATGTTATCTCTCATCTACACTATTTCTCTCATTCATTTACAAGAAACCTACAGGTAAATTAAAATATATTTTTATTTCTACTATAGCTATTGCTTCTACTTTTAAATAACCTTGATTTTTTTTGGTATTATGAGAAATTTGTGCTTATATAGATCGTTCATAGATATATATGGAAAAACACTATTATATATATTAATCGTTCATAGATCTATATAGAAAAATACTTTTAATATATATTGATCATAGATCTATATAGAAAAACACTATTATGCGAAAAAACAATATTATATTATATATAATATTGAAAGAGATAAAAAAAATGTTAATATATTATATATAATAAAAGATAAAATAATGTTAGTATATATTTTGTATATATTATAAAAAGATTAAAAAAGGTTATCATATATTATATATAATATGGTGAGAGAAAAAATGAATTTATAAGATTAATAATATATTATAATATATAAATAAATTAATAGATTCTTATAAATAAGTTAATAAATTCTTGTTATATTTGTACTCAAATAATTTATATATATATATAATAATATTTAATAGAAAATAGGTTGAATTTGTTTTTGTCCGTATCTACCCATAAAGTAAGTTAAATTTTAGTTATTTGTTTTAACATGTATTTTTTATATTAATTATTTTTAAAGTTAAACATTTCATATTATTAAATGCAGTTATGTATACTTCTGCTATGTTTGAAGAACGTGACTTAAAAAATATTAATATATTGAATGTTCAAACAATGTATATAGTTTTATACTTTAATTTTAGAATTTTGACTAGTAATGGTGGTTGGATGCCTTTTGGATTATCATGGTTTTGGAATTTTGAATAGTTATGATTGTTTCATATTTTCAATTTTAAATATTATGGTTTAAATGTTAAATATGTACGAAAGTTTGATATTTTCATTTTGAAAATAAATTTTAGCTTGAGTTTGAGCTCGAACTCGATCTTGAATTCAAGCTTGAGTTCGAGATTTTCGAGTCGAGCCGAGCTTATAAGTAATAGTCGAGTCGAGCTTATAAGTAATAGTCGAGTCGAGCTCGAACTTAAATTTATAAACTCATTCGAGCTCGAGTTCGAGTCGAGCTAATAAATACTAAATCAAGTCGAGTTCGAGCTCAAGCAAATTCGAACTCGACTCGGCTCATTTGCAGCCCTAATGCTATCTACGAGAGCAAAGCGAACCAAATTGGTTATGGAGTCCGCGACAAGTACGAACAGCCAGAAGAGCTCCTTAAAGAAAGATTCTGGAATATTTGACTCCAAGGCAAGACATAATCTTCCTCCTATTGCCGCCATTCTTATTTCTTCATTCTCTCCATCCCCAGCCCGTTGAAGAAACAGGCTAAGTCATTTGGTCATGTTGTAGATCAGAAGAAGGCGTCCAAGGCGTATAAAGCGTCTAGTGCGTCTAAGACGTCTAAAAAGTCTAATAAGGTAATCTCCTCCTCTCCCTTGGCCTTTGTGCCCATTTGTGATGTTCCTGTGATGGAACAAACTGTCGGGCCGACTGATGAGTCATTCGATCCAACTATTGAAAATGTTGAGTGGGTCCCTTCGCTTGTCCGTCCCGAAGTGCCAGCGGCTGTTGTCGTTGTAAGTGTTATTGAAATGCCAGCAACTGTTGAGACTACTAGCATTATCCCCTCTGAAGCAGAACATACCATTATTTCAACGTCTACTGTTGTCGTTGTATCTTCTGAGCAGGGTCCTACTCTGCCTATTATCGAGCCTCTTGCGGCCAAGATTGCTGAAATGCAATCTACTTTTAAAGGGAAGGGCGCTATGTCCATTCTTCCAGAAATGGTGTTTCCGAATCCTAAGACCCCTTTTGAAATTATGAGATCAACAAAAGGATCCCCTGGCATCAATATTCGCGAACCTATGTACTTTCCTAAACCTAAACCTGATGAGGTTCATGGAAAAGGAAAGGAGACTGTCGTTGAATCTCTTGAGAAGGTATTTGAATCTGGCTGCATTGTCAACCTTGTAATGGAGCAGGTTGAACAAAGGGCTGCTGAGAAAATCAACATTTTTGACACTTGGGTGAATTATAGAATGGAAACTCAATTTGATGAGATGTTCTTAAAAAAAGAAGATCGTTAATGAATGGAAAAACGTAATAAAGAACGAGAAAAAAGTCTTAAGATGGGCTATGACAAACATGGTTTTTGAAGCCCTTAATCAAAAGGAACTAGTGGTGGCCAACATCATGGGGTATATCATTCTTCCCATGGTCGAAAAGAGAAAAGACAACTTCAACCCTATGGACAGAGATGCTCGTACGGAGAAAAATGCTTTGAAGAGGCTGGATCTCATTATGCATAGTTATTGCACAACCGTTCTCCAAAAGGCTCACGTCATAGAATCGTCTGGGTTAACTCTATTTAATGACTATTTTGATGAAGACGAGCCTATGGAAATTTTTGATGTTAATCAATATGGGCTAGGAGAAGATGAGCAAGCTACAACCAATCTGGTTGAATTGGCAAATACTTCTTTTGAAGAGACACATCTATCTGACCTACAAACTGCTAATTAGATCCTTGCGTTGGGTCAAGCTGAAACTGTGCTAAAAGAGGAAGAAGAGGTTGCTGTTGAAGCTCCTCTATCTGATATTCAACTAAATGAGACATCTGAAGTGGATCCTACCCTTACTGTTGAAGAAGAGCCTTTGGTAGAAAAAGATGAATCAGCAAAGATTGCTGATAAGTCTCCGAATTCAGAATCAAAGGGGGAACCTTTGAAGGAAACTGATCTCGAGGAAATTCCCTCTTCTACTGAGGGGGAACAAGATACTAAAGGAAGATTATTCAGAGGGTATTCCTTTGGAAGAATGCTTCATTCCAACCTCCCTGTTCCTCAATTATCTCCTATTAGGACAACTGCAAACATTGACGAGTATGTTAATGAACTTCCTCTACATTTTGACGACGTTTCAGAAGGAATTCAGCAAATATGTGCTGATATTGTAAATGAAGAAGACAAATCTAAGGATGCGTCTAAGGCTCTCTCTCCCCATTCTAAGGATAAAGAATTCGAGTGTTCTTTATAAGTGAACACGCATATAAGTCCAATTCCGACTGCTCCTGCCCATTCTCAAGTTGTGTCCTCAGTTGCTCACTCTTCTGAAGAGACGTTTCACAGAGATGCAAAATTCTGTACAATTATGGATGCAATAAGTTCCATCAATCTGAATATAGCGGATATGCAGTCCAGGTTGGTCAATCTTGAAAAGGGCTCAGTGATAAGTCGGAAAGAGATGTCTTCCTTCATCACTATTTAGAAAGAATTAGAGAAGATTATGCACCGAAACACATATGAACTCAACATTGCAAATTCCAAGCATAACAAGTTTGAGAAAAGTGTCATTACTACTCAAACAGAACAACATGCATAGATAAAGGCCTTCAACTTGGAACTTCATCAGGTCATCGTAAATTCCATAGATCTCTTTCAAGCTTAATTGGAGGAAGTTACCAAATCAATGGGTAGAGCCGAAACATAAAGAATGGAGCAAGCTTCTCTTGCTAGGTCCATTCAAGCGATTTAAGTGGCCGAAGCCAACGCCATTAAAGATAGATCCCGTGTTGAACTCCCTACTACTGCTGCAGTTGATAATGTTAAAAAGGGGTAAGGTAGCTCAAGAGGAGACAATTCTAGAGGTGGAGCTGCTAGAGGACCTGATAGAGGAACTCGATCCAAACAAAAAGTTGCTAAAGAGGATGAAGAAGGTCTAAGACCAAGAAAGAAAAACTACAGTCGTGGAAGCGACAGAGGCGGTGGAAGTGGAGGCGGCCGAGGTGCTTCCACTCGTTATCTCAATCTTCTAACTGGCAATTGCAGAAGATGAAGATGCAAACGTGAAAAGGGAAGGACCATAAATCTCTTTCCTTGCTTATCTACTTTCATTTTAAAACTTATGATTTAAAACTTTTGCTGGTTTTTAACTTATGTTGGGATATTTTTTGTGAATCATTTTGATCGTATTTGATGAGTATTTACAATGGTTTATTTAAGATTGCATGGTTTTAACATCATCAAAAAAAAGGGAAATTTTTCGGGATTAAAATTAACTCAACTGATTTTGATCATTTAGCTTAAATCATCAAAAAAAGGAAATTGTTGGGAAAAATTAAGAGTTAATTAACTTAGAAGAAATTGTTTGGAAAACTAAGTAAAAAGTTAATTAACAGAAAAGTGCTAAATATTAATCAATTAAGTTTTGATGATGTTTAGATATGATTAAAAGAAGCTAAATCGTCTAATTGTTTCTATGCAAGTGTATCAGATTTGGAAAACTTAGACGTGGTCTAAGTAGACTAATTAGACGTGTTACGTAGTTAGACGTGCAGTCTAACAGATACGTAGTTAGACGTGCTAGTCTAATAGATACGTAGTTAGACGTGCCAGTCTAACAAATACGTAGTTAGACGTACTAGTCTAACATATACGTAGTTAGACGTACAGTCTAACAAATATGTAGTTAGATGTGTCAATCTAACAGATACGTAGTTAGACGTGCTGGTCTAACAGATACGTAGTTAGACGTGTCGTCTAACAGATACATAGTTAGACGTGCAGTCTAACAGATACGTAGTTAGACGTGTCAGTCTAACAGATACATAGTTAGACATGCTAGTCTAATAGAAACGTAGTTAGATGTGTCAGTCTAACTCCTTCAGATTAGTCTGAAGTGATGTAAGGTTAGACATTGCAGTCTAACTCCATTAGACGTGGTAAGTCTAATGGGATGCAAAGTTAGACGTTGCAGTCTAACACTATTAGACGTAGTAGTCTAATGGATATCTATGATAGACGATGATGTCTAACTCTATTAGACTTGGTAGTCTAATGGAGTACGTCTATTGCCTCGCTTCAGCAGCCGTCTGAAGTTAGCATACGTTTGTTTACCCACGATCAACTAGTTGTACACTATTCCTGCTCCACTTTCTCTTGCAGACCAGTACGCTAGCTATTTGCATCCAATGAATGAACGCCACGTACACGAAGATTCCTCCCACTACTTGTTCAGTACATGACAGTTGCAGAAGGATATCCCGCGCACTACCGTTTAGTACGACCACGTTCCAGAAGCACAGAGTCTGTTGTACTTTGTCCTTTAGGCGGTCATTTTATGGGAACGTGCCACGTGTCCAGGAAGAAGATTTGACCGTTGGTGTCCTTCTACTATAAATAGATGCTCAAAGACAACGACCGAATCACCGGTTACTCTGCTCATTTTTACAATCTTACTAATCTGCTCTTGCACTTACTGATTGTACATCATTTTTCCAAGTTCAAGAGAGAATCAAAATACTGTTTAATTGAGATGTATATTGATCATATTGTAAGTTGAACAGAGTGTGTTCTGTTCAACAAAGTGTTAGCTATTCAGTGAACTGTATTTGATTTAAGAAGTATAGTGAAATCCTTCCGGTTATGGAAGAATGAGTGACGTAGGAGAGTTAGCTTCGAACATCCATAAACAACTTGTTGTGTTCTTTAATTTCTATCATTCATCTTTCATTGGTTAAAAGCTACAAACCCAAACAAATAGTTCCACACTTGAATCGATTTCAAGAGTATGTGAAGGTTTACGAAGAATAGAAAGAGATATTAATCCATAATAGGATTTCTATCATTTCGTTAATCTCAAGTTGTTATCAATAGTCAGACCCCCGTCTTTATTGATTACACTAATCCTATCAATATTAGTACAACAATATTCAACCCCCTTCTATTGTTGTAACCGATCCTAACAAAGACCAACAAACATCATCTTTACTGTTGTAAACCCCCTTCTATTGTTTCAACATTTTCAGCCATGGTTATTGTAAGAATCTATTGAATGCGCTAAACTATAAGTCGGAGTTAAAACTGCATCTGTTAAGAAATTGCAACCTTCCAAATAAAGACGATCGACACGCTAAAACCCTTCAACTAGAGACGAAAGTCTTCTTGGGGGGTTAAAATTTAAAGTTCATATACAAATGTTTAATATGTCTACGTACAACATGGTATTGGGTATCGAATGACTAACTACACTTGGACCATCGAAGTGAGATTTTGAGAAATTCACTATTTATTTTTTATAAATAGGAAAAAATTATTTTCTTCAAGGAATGGACCAGATGCAGATTGATATCAAGGAGGGTTATTAACTTTCCAAGATGTTGATGAAATGAGGGCAAGCGACTTTGGTTCAATTGCAAAATTGTGAAGAGCATCAATGCTACTTCTTTGCACTTACAATACAAGAATCACATAACACTAGTGAGGAGCCTGAACAAATTCTAAAACAATTCAAAGACCTGTTATAGGAACCAAATGAATTACCACCACCGAGAGGTCATGATCACCAAAGTCCCTTAAAAGAATTAATGATGCCTATCTGTTTAAAGCCCTACAGAAAACATAAATTAAAAAAGTGGTAGAGAAAATGTTAGAAAATGGCATCATCCAACCAAACCACGTCACATTTGCATATCTAGTAGTCTTAGTGAGAAATAAAGATTTAACTTGGAGACTATGTATTGACTATTGAAAATTGAATACAACAATAGTTAAAGATAAATTTCTGATACTGATAATTGAGGAACTTCTTGAAAACTTCACGGGTCACAAATCTTCTTAAAATTGGATCTCAGAGCTGAATATTATCAAATAAGAATGAAATCAACTAATTACCATAAAATGATATTTCGAATGCACGAAGGACTGTATGAGTTTCTTGTTATGTCTTTTGTCCTAACAAACACAAATTAAACTTTTTAAAAGCTGATGAACCTAATCTTCAAACCGTATTTGAGGTAATTTGTTTTGGTTTTCTTTGATGATATTTTGATTTATAGTAGGTCTCGGAAGGATCATCTACAACACCTCCAAATGATCATAGAAGTCTTGCGAATAAACACTTTGTTTGTCAATAAAGGAAAATATGAATTTGGTTGTTTATAGGAGGCCATGAACTCTTGGGTAGTACCCAATTCGATCAAACAACTTCGATGCTTTTGGGGGTTTACGGGCCGTTACCGGAGATTTATTCAGGGCTATGAAATGATTGTTAAACCAATGTTAGAATTATTAAAAAAAAGTAAGTTTCATTGGTCTGAAGAGGCCAATTGACTTTCAATCAGTTGAAACATGCCTTATTGACACCCCTCGTTCTAACCTTACCAGACTTTAGTCCGCCGTTCGTGGGGGAGACAGATGCAAGTAATGTGAGAATTGGCACGGTTCTAGTTCAAAACAATCAACCAATTGTCTACATTAGCCGTGCACTTCAAATTGTTAACAACCCTTCATCCTACTAAGAATAAGAACTTCTGGCATTAACCTTTATAGTGGAAAAGTGGCGACCTTACCTGTGATATACACTTTTTATAATTAAAATAGATCATGAATATTTGAAACACCTCTTGAAACAACGGATTCAAATGTCAACTCATAGAAAATGGCTATATAAACTAATGGGATACGACTTCACAGTTCAATAAAAGAAAGGAAAAGAGAATGTCGTTGTTGATGTCTTATCATAAAGAGAACTGACCATATAGCGTGTAGGGATCTCGATCTATCACTCACTAATAGTGAAATATCCGAATTAAGTATCCAAATTAACCACGTGTCTCTAAATTCGTCTATCCGAACACTTTAAAATAAGCCATTAAATTTATTTGTTTATCAATTAAAATATTATATACTATTTATTTTTATTAAATTTACATACAAACACATATTTTAGTAATTAAACCAATAAAAATACAAATAACACACCATTTTATATTATTAAATAAAATCTAAAAAAACACTAAACACACATTTTATAAATAGTTTTTGTTTAACAAGGATATTTTATTTGCTTATTTTAATTAAAATTTAAAATTATATATTAATAAAAACATATAAAAATTAATATATTCATATAATTTACTTTAAAATAAATTATTTTTTATTTTATGTAATTTATTATTATTTAAAATTAAGTTAATAATATATATATATTTAATATTTAATATTATTATTATTATAAATAAAAAAATAAATAAGCTAATCAAACATACTAATCTTTAACAACATTGAAATAAGCAATAAAATGAATTGTATCTAAGAATAAACTAAATAAAATGGAGGCGAGAGTTAATAAGTAGGGTTGTGCAAAAAAAATCGAAAAATTGATAACCCAACCTAGCCGATAGCTTACCGGTTTTATTTTACTGGTTTATTGGTTGACCGATTTTAACGATTCCGGTTAACCGCTTTTTTATCGGTTAAACAGTTCGATTTTCGGTTTAACTAATTTTTTAGCTGTTTAACCGATAAATAGGTAATAATTTAATCATATATTTATATTAGTTATTTTTGTAAATATTAAATATATTATAAATAATATTTAATAATATATATTAATTATTTTTAAATTTTAAATTATAATTTGTATAAAATTATTAAAAAAAAAAATTAGTTTATATAGTTATTAGTATAATTATAGAGACTTTAAAAATATATATTATAGTGTTATAATAATATAATATATTATAACATATTTATAAAATATTACTATAATATTATAACATAGATAAAAATGGAGAATACCATAAAAGTATGGCGCAAACAAGAATTAAAAAAAAAATCATTTAATAAGTTTAATACTTAATTTAAAAAATTGAATTATTGGTTAATGGTTAAACCGATTAATCGATTAGAACCAGTAGAACCAAAACCGGTAAAACCGAATTTAAACGAAACTGTTTAATCGTTTAACTTGTTAGTCAACCGGTTGAACACCCCTAATTATAAGCAATTCAAATTGTACATTTTTTTTTAACATTTTTGTCTTAACCACTTTCATAAAATAATAATTTTTACAAAAATTCACAACTCAATAAAAAATTGTTAAACTTCATTCAGAAAATAAATAAGTATATAATAATAATTACAAAATTTATAACCCATTCAAATAACTTAAATGAATAATAGTTCAAAGAAACTAAAAATCAAGCTAGATTATTGCATTCAAACAAATAATTAATATAGTAATTACAAATTTCACAAAAATAATAAATAATTTTTTACCACGTTTTCAAAAGTCCCCTTTATTATATTGTTATGATTATTTTATTTGAACAAGAGCATCGGTGAGATTTTTAATTTTTAATTTTAATTTTTAGCATGCTTTGTTGAAATATTTTAAATACTTTAACTTAATTAAACACCTTTCACATCATTTAATAAATCAATCAAAATATAAAAATACATTTTATTTTAAAAATATATTTTATCATTATAGATTAATACCACTTTTTATATTTTCTTATCAAAACAAAATAAATAAATAAATTATACTTTCTCATTATCACTATCAAGTATCAACCACTCATTATCTATTAAATAATCCACCCCTTAGACTTTTGACCTTTTCTTAATTTGTTTTTGTTCTTTGAGGTTTAAAAATATTTTTTATTAAAGTTTAATTTGGGTTATACGAATGATAAATTCTTTTAAAAACTTTATTAGTTGGTGAGCTTTCAATTCTTCACACTAAATAGTTATCATCAAGGTCTCACCATCAGCCACGTCATAAAGTTTGAATATAGATGGAAGGTTTATCATTTTTATTTTTTTAACATATTTTAAAAATTTTATAAAGATATATAATAGTTTAATACTAAAATTAATAATAAAAAAATTAATATAATTAGTAAGTTATATTTTTATATAAATTTAATGTCTATTTGTAAAGAGTTAAAGAATATATATTTTAATTATTTTCATGACTATATATTAGAAAGAGGAGTCACCTATACATTTCTAATAACATTTCTATTTTGACGTTATACTTTTTAATTATTATTTTTTGTTTAATTTAAGAAACTTTAGGAATGTGAAGCCCACTTTAACTTACAACATAAATTAAATATACTTAGCTTGCTAAACTACATTATTCATTAATATGAATTAAGTATCTTAAATTAAATTTTGTTTTTTTCAAATAATCTTAACAAGCTTTTTTATTTGTTTAATATATTTTTAATTCGTTTGACTTGATTAACATGTTATTACGATTATTATCTGTTTTAACATTTTTTTTATCATTTTAATTTGATTACCCTAATTTTTTACCCATTCAATACATATTTACTTATTTAATATATTTCCAATCAATATATATATATATATATATATATATATATATATATATATATATATATTTACTCATTTAACAAATAGTTATCTCATTTAATATATTTAATATGTTTTTGATATATTTAACACATTTTGACTTTTAATTTGATTTTCTTTTATTAAATGTGTAAAATAAATTAGTTGGTTAAAAGTACCTAATCTAAAAAATCATATTTATTTTTTAATTATAATTAATATAAGTAAGCTTATCTTTTATATATATATATATATATTATAATTTAATTAATATTATTCATATTTATTTTTATTAATGTTATTAAATTTAAGTCAAAATTATTATTTAAAATAAATTTTAATATCTACATTTTTTTTAGAAAATAACTTATAATATTTTTATTTTTTAACATAATCATTTGTCGAGAAAAATAAATATTAATTTCAATCTATTCAAAATTTTAAAAAGAAATTAATTAATTAAATCCGAAGAGTAAAAAAAAATCTCTATGCATTACTATCTTGTACTTTATTTGATTAAACAGGCAATTGATTATTATAACAAATCTTGAATTTTATTTTACTTTATTTGGTTAATCAGGCAATTAATTATTATTTTACTTTATTTGGTTAAAAGTAAAATAAGCAGGCAATTAATTATTGAGGAAAAACAAATCTTGAATTTTATTTGATTTCTAATAATATAAACACATAGTATATCATAACCCTCACTGATTTGTAAACAACTGCATTTTAGAATTTAAAAGTATATATTTATTTATTTTTATCACGGACTTATAGAATAGTATTAGTACGACGACACCTAACAAGACAACATGTATTGTTTAATTTTTGTAAGAAAGAAAATTCCCACATGTTTAGTCTGGAAAGTCACTTCATTACCTATTTTTTATTAATAGAAAAAGCCGACAAAGTTTGTAAACAAACCACATATTACACATATTATAAGTTAAATAACCCATAATCCAACCACTCACAATCAAAAGTTGCACCCCACAAACATAAACAATTCAAATGCATAATAAGCAATTACAAATCACAATTTTTTTTTAGGGAGATTTGATCGTATTCGCAATATCAATTACGAAACGATATTTCACATCGGCTTTGGCAAGGCGCTCCATGGCCGTGTTAACGTAATCAGTCGAAATGAGCTCGATATCAGCTTTTATCCCATGCTTAGCCGCAAAATCAAGCATCTCTTGCGTCTCCTTCATTCCACCTATGCAACTCCCACCAACTATCTTCCTACCTGTCATTTTCACATTTTTACCATGATAAATTATTTTTCTTATTTTAACGTTTTAAAGTATATTCTTACCCATTAAAAGTGGAAAGACGGGAAGTTCAAGAGGCTTCTCCGGTGCGCCAACCATGACAAGCTTTCCTTGAGTCTTCAACAAACCAATCAAAGGCAAGATCGCATGGAAAGCTGAAACGGTATCGAGAATACCGTCCATACTTCCCATAGCCGCCTTCATTTCCTCCGGGTCACTACTCACCAAAAACGAGTCAGCTCCAAGTCGATTCAACGCCTCCGCCTTTTTCCCCGGCGAGGTACTAATCACAGTCACATTCAACCCAAAAGCTTTCGCAAACTTAACCGCCACATGTCCTAATCCACCCAATCCAACCACACCCAACCTCATTCCAACCTTATCCAACCCGAAATGCTTCAGGGGACTGTAGGTAGTTATTCCGGCACAGAGTAGAGGAGCACATGCGTCTAGAGCCATGCCATTGGGAATCTTAACCACGTAATGCTCGTCCACCACCATGATATCGGAATAACCACCGTATGTCGGGTGGCCATCGAAATCTAAGGAGTTGTAAGTGAGAACCATCTTGGGACAGTAATTCTCGAGATCTTCAACGCAACTGTCGCAGGACTTGCAGGAACCGACCATGCATCCGACTCCTATTTTGTCTCCGACAATGAATCTCTCTACCTTATCTCCTATCTCTGTCACTTCGCCCACAACTTCGTGTCTGCATATATTTAAATTATTAATATTGGTTTAACATTGGAATGATTGATTGATTGAATGAATGAATGAATGATTGATTACCCAGGAACCATGGGGAAGATGCTGTTTCCCCAATCGTTTCTAATTTGATGAAGATCGGAGTGACAAATGCCACAATAGAGCACTTTGAACTTCACATCTTTCTCTCCGGTGGCTCTGCAAACATCAGTTTAATTATTTAGAGGACATGCATATAATAATAACTCAGTGTGTTTGATGAAATTAGTGGTCATTAACTAACCTAATGGAGAAGTTGAAAGGAGAGAGGATGCCAGATGTGTCTCTCGAAGCCAAACCAAAGGCCTTAACAGGGTGTTCTTCTTCTGGTGATTTCGCCATTGAAGGTACAAGTAAGATCTGCTGTGCTTAATTTGGTACTTGAACAATGAAGAAAGGTTGCATATATTTATATACACACAAATGTGAGTAAAGTGAGGTCAGTGATTAGGTGGATGTAAGTTTTTGGAGCTTGTTTGAGGTTGATTATTTGAGGGTTTTTTTTTTATTAGATTTAGTCAATAATTTTAGTTTTTGTTAAGGTTTTTTTTTTAGTTCCGTCTCGTCTTATTAAAAAAAAAAACTCAAAAGATGGAACAAATACAAAAGTTTAAGATCAGATCTAGACAATTTCTAGATTTGACAATGAGACAAGAACTGAATTACAGACATCAACAACAATCAATTAGCGCCTATAGCGTTTTTATTTTGATTTTACTTGGGACTTTCTCAAATGAAATATCTAATATCTGACAGAGCTTTTTATTCTCTTCATTCCTTTCGATTCCTCTACAAAATTAAATGAGTGCGTTTCATCTGAAGTTATATCTCCCCAAATATCTTCGGTATTTTTATTTCTTTCACTATGAGTTTTTAATGATATGTTCTTATTGAAGTTTTTTAATAAATTAAAAAATATAAAGTAATGATTGTTGGTGATTTTGAATAGATGTAATTTTTTTTTAAGTAAAATAACTTAAAAATTATTAATATAAAATAATAAAATATAATCTAAGAACTAATTCAAAGATGAGGTATCTTAGATTAGTGAAAAATATTTAGAAAGAAGTTAATTATTTTTTAATTGATTACATTACTAAGATATATTTTTTATTTCAAATTTAATATTTTAAAAATAAAGTTAGAGTAATTCTTTTATAAAATTGAATGTGATTGACTCTATAATTTCAATAATAGAAATGCTATGGATTAGAGCTTTCGTTAGCCGTGTCAAGATTAGAAAAAGAATTATCATTATACACACCTGTTATGACTCCCCTTATAATATTTTATTTTGATAAAATAGTGATTTAATTGTTAAAATGACAAATTAAAAAAAAATTAGATAAATTTTACAAAAATATCTATCAAACTAACTCTTGGAAACAAATAAATGTTTTTTCTTTTTTATATTTCATATTTAAATTATAAAAGTTAATTGTTTATTTTTGTAAAAAAAATATTAATAAATAATGAAAAAGAATATAGTATTTTATTTGTGATTTTGATTAACAAATAATTCAATTTATTTTACCAACTTACCATTGATTGACAGATAATTTTAGGCATGGTTTGGTTTGAGTTTTTTAAATAATTTAAACAAAATCAAACATTATTTCACTCGTCTCTAATTATTAGATCATTCAAATCATTAACCAAAATACTAAAATATTATATATTTTAAATTATTATTATTTATTTATTTATATATATCAATATTTTTTAATTTCTCTAAATTATTAATAATCATTATTTTTTTTTTTCTTATAGGTTTTTAAATAACTATATCTTAAATTTATAAACTAATAATAATCTTATCTTACTTTAATTTAAGATATTTTTAAATAAATATTTATTTTTATTTTTTAAAAATAAATTTTAATATTTGAGTTATCCTAGATTGAGACTAATAAATATTAATAACAAAATAAATATCATCTTTCTTTTTTTTTCCTTTAAAAAAACCAAAAATAATTATTTTTAGAGGAATAGAACTTGTAAGGATTGAAGTTTGTAAAGGGAGAAAAATAATAATGATTTTGAATATATAATAGTATTTAGGTGAGAGAATGATGGTTTAGAGAGAATAAAATTTGACGATAATTTTAGTATTTAAATGAATAAAATTATTAATTAGATTGTTGATATAATATTTGAGTTTTTGGGATAAAAACTGAGTTTTATCTAAATAATCAAACATCAAACAAATTCTTAAAAAGTATTGATATATATAAATAAAATAAAAAATAAAAATTTTAAATAAAAGATATTTTAATATTTTGATTAATAATTTTAGTGATATAATAAACGAGAGAGAGGAAATAAAATAATGTTTGATTTTATTAAAAAATTCAAACCAAACAAGACTTAGTTTTTTTTATAGTCCTTAAACTTATCTCCCGGAAAAGTGGACGAACAAAAATAGTAAATTGTGCTAAGAATAAAGTCTTTATTCAATTAAAAAATTATAAACTTTGAAATTTTCAACATATTTGTATTATTTTTAAAATAAAAATAAAAAGTCCTTACAAATAGCATCATCTCTTAGCTATGCCTAGTTTGACTAAAGGGTTATTTTGGATTTAATCCAACCACTTCAACTATTAAAAATACTAAATTATCTAATTTTATAAAATTTAAATAAATTTTTTAATCATTTAATCTAAATATTGAATACCTCTAACCAACATTTTAAAAATGGATAACATTAATTATTTTCTACAAAATATGTTTTTTTTTTCAAAATATTTGAATCATATTCCAACCACATGTTTATTGTTTTCTAGTGTCAACTCTGTTTTGTTTGATTTAGAACAATTTTTTTGTGAAGAAGAAAATTAAAATATATTTATATTTATATTTATATTTATATTTATATTTATATTTATATTTATATTTATATTTATATTTATATTTATATTTATATTTATATTTATATTTATATTTATATTTATATTTATATTTATATTTATATTTATATTTATATTTATATTTATATTTATATTTATATTTCAATGAATTAGAGTAACATATCAATTCAAATGAAAAAAAAATATATATTATAATTGTAGTTTTTTGGAATATTTTTCTTAGTTTTTCTAAGAGTACGTACTTGAATGATTCCACATATAAATATTAATTTGAAAAATGTATATATATATTTTATACAAATAAATGTACATGTGTAAATCTTTAAGTTGTATCACAAAATGAATTTACTTGGAACACAATTTCGGAATTGGAGCTGGGTTTAGACAAATTTTGTTTTTAATTTACTTAAAAATTATATATTTTTTTAATATTTTATTAGGTATTAATTTAAATAAAATAATATATTTTTTAGTTATTATATATTAACAAATTTAATAACATTTTGATAACTCTATTTTAGATAAAATATGTACAATTATTTATTTATTTCTGTTCTACACTTTTCTCTCATATTTACACATTGTAGTCAAAGTAAATAATTAGTAACTTATAACAATCAATACTCATTATTAAGAATCTCCAACTAGGGTTTCTAATCTCCAGTATTGAACATACTTTTGAGGATATTATAATTTCGCGAATTTTACGGAATTTTGAGACACATTAAATGTGATGTTTAATTTTTTTTCCCATTTTATTTTTGGTAGTTGTAGTTCTTTTGTTATTTTATTTTATTGAAATAATTTATGACAAATTATATTATAACGTGAATGAATCTGTTTGTAGATATATACCTTCTAAAAGAAAATTAATTATACATTTAAAGTTTATATAGTAAATAATTAATGTTCAATCGTGTCTCAATAATAAAATGGAAATTATGTTCTTTCTTTGTCTCTTTATATTTGGTCCTCTCAAAATATTATTTTACAAATATATTATACATATTAGTTAGATTGAATTAAACATCAAATTTATGCATAAAAAAAATAAAATAAATTATAATGTTTTAAGAATTTGATTTAAAATATTAGTTAGATTTCTATTAGGAATGCTTGATTTAAAATGGAAAGCCCATTGAAAATAAACTATTTTCTCTTCTAGGAATTGACACATAAAGACAACCAATATTTATTGATGAAACTTAATTAAATATGAAAACATATGAAGTTTTTTTTTTTTGGCTAGAAAATGAAGTTGATTTCAAAAAAACTACATATGGACTTGGAATTTTTTTTAATCCCATGTACCTGTGTTTCTTTAAACTAAAGTAGTAAATTGATTATTAGATAGTCTTAAATTTAATTATTGTAGGGGTTTAGAGATAAGTTCAAAGTAATTATATTTTAATGGAGTTATTATTATTATTATTATTATTATTATTATTATTATTATTATTATTATTATTATTTATACCAATTTAATAAATAAAAAATAATCTCAATAATATTAAAAATAGTTTGAACTTATTTTAACATTCTTTTCAAGCAATTTAATTGAATACATATTTATTTTTGTTTAGTATTAAAAAAATGTCTCATTTTTTATAAATAAAAAATGGTGACAAGCCTTTTTGTCACAAAAACACAAATCAATAAGCTATTAAAATAAAATTTTGAATTAATAAAATAATTTCATCCCTTATTAAAAAAAAAGTTGCAAATTAAGCATTAACTTGAAGATAATTCGTAATGACTATACATTGGTCATTTAATTTTTTTACATTGAAGGAGCTTCTAGACTAATATAATCATACACTAGAAAATTTTCCTTATGATACAGATAAAAATAAAAACAAAAACAAAATTAATTTAAAAAATTGTAATAATATATACTCAAGCTTTAAAATTCTTAATAAATTAAGAATAAAATATTAAAATAAAAAAATAGAATTTTGTCATTATACATTTTATTCATTTCGATAAAATAACTTATTTTCTTACATATTTCATCACATATTTTTTCTGAATGAATCTCTCATCTCGTGACTTTACACTTTCACTTTGTCAATCAAATATTTGATTCATATTTTTTTAATATTTACCATTGTACCTCACACTTTGGTCAATCAAATATTTGATTCATATTTGTTTAACCACTTTCAATTGATACCGTCCCATTATCCCATCGGCAAACCACATCCTAATCACACTTGGTTAAAGGTTATACTTGTTTTGTTAGGTTGCAAGTTCTAAACATACATATAACATTTTTAATTTTATTTTGAACCTTTTTAAGTTTATGAGAGGGTCAACCCAATCTGACCCAAGCATCCATTTACTCTCACATATATATACAAATTAACCACAGATCTCGATTCGGCAATCCAGACACTTTAAAAATTAAGCATCATTATATATATGAGAAAATTATCATATTTATAACTTTCCTTGTAAATATTTTTCATATTTATCATCTAATTTAAAATATATAATTTTAACACTTAACCTTTAACATTATTGTCAAATTTACACTATAATAGACCGAATTTATAACTCCGTTAATATTTTGACACATGTAGGATAATTAATTTTCCACGTCAATATCTACTTTTTAATTTTTAACAAAACTAAAAATTATAATTGTATTAAAACAAACAGACCGTTAATTCTCTTCTCTTAGTCTTCTCTTCTCTCACAGTCTTCTCTTCCACTCCATCTAATGAAATTCACCCAAACTTTAGTCTCTTCATTTCAATCCGATCCGTTTCTAGTCAAACTTCACATTCTTGTTTCAGATTTCTTGATAATTGATGATGATTTGAGCAAATTCTTCTTATTCCCGGACATTCGCCACAATTTCTACTCAAACTTCACATTTCTGATTTAGGTTTTTGACAATCGATGATTATGTTCGTTGGTTCTTTCTATTCCTGTGACGCCACTATTTCTATGCAAATTTCACATCTGTTTCAGGTTTCTTGATGATTTATGATGATGTGAACTGGTTCGGTTTCAGGTTTCTTGATGATTGATGATGATTTGAACTGGTTCTTTCTCTTCCTGTGATATCCGTCATTTCGCTTTGGGTGGCGTCGTGGGGCTTCTATTCGTCTGGAATCGCGATAGGTCGGGTTCTTCTACTTCTTGCATTTCAAATTACAGTGAGGTAGGATTTCGGTCCTATCATTTTATTCACATCGAGAGGTGCGATTAGAATTATGGATTATATCCATATAATAGATGCTTTGATCTTGGATTCAATAATTCTCTATTCTGTGATTTTGATACTGAAATATAGTAGATACTGTTACTATTCTCAGTAATTTTATATTTTGTGATTCTCATACTAAAATATAGTAGATGCTGTTACTTTTCTATTCTGAAATTGGATAAGTGTTTTCTGAAACTAACTGTATTACAATATAATTTGATAATCCAATTCTAATAAAGTAGATGCAGTTACTTTTCTGTTCTGAAATTGGATAAGTGTTTTCTGAAACTGGCTGTATTACAACATAATTTGATAATCCAATTCTAATATAGTAGATGTTGTTACTTTTTTGTTCTGAAATTGGATAAGTGTTTTCTGAAACTGGCTGTATTACAACATAATTTGATAATCCAATACTAATTGTTAGCCTTTGTTGAAATTGCATAGCAATTACTGTGTATTATAGCCTTACCCGTTACCTGGCTGTTCGAGTTTCTTGATGATTGATGATGATGTGAACTGGTTCTTTCTCTTCCCGTGATATTCGTTCCAAGACTTCACCTCAGCTAGTCGTCAGTATAGACAGTGAAAAAGAAAGGTATGTAGACTCAATGAAGATAAAATAGTCTATGTAGATAGAGTAAATTAATAGAATAAACTCATAAATTATTTTATAAATAAATATTATAATAAATCGACTGTTAAAAATTCAAAAAAAAAAACGGTGATTGCTCAGGTGCCCCAAAATAGTGACGCCATAATCTAATCAGAAATGCAACTTCTCACACTCTCTCCGACTCCACGAGAACTGGAGATAGAGTGAATGCTTCTGCCATTTCCAACTTATTTTTCTTCTTCTTCAATTCAACGGATTTGATTTCTCCACCACCTTCTTCATAAGCACTGATGCAGTAAGCAGAGCACATTAACAGCTCCTCCCATTTTCCCTCCTTTCGTCGTCCTACTGTAATCTCAACGTTTCTCCAGTCTCATTCTCTGCAACTTCAAAGAATCCTGAACGAATAAGGTTGGTATCCTCCTCCTTTTCAACCTCCAACCATATCATTCATTAAGCATGTTTATCTCCTCCTAATTTATCTCTAATAAAAGTTTAGTCAAATTGCAACTAAAATGCAAGCTTTAGGTTACGTGGTGAAAGTAAGTGTAGGTTTTGACATTCTAAAGAGGAAGAAGATGAGTGATACTAACACTAATAGATATGCCCACATGCCGGATATATCTAATTCTTGGTTGTGCTTGAGATCGGTGGCTATGAAATCCGAGCTTGCTCGCAATAGATCTAATCCAAGACTTCACTGTGTAGATAAAGTTGATAGAACCGTCATTTTTCTATTACAAACTTTCTGTTTAAATTTTGATTTTAAACATTCATTTATGTATAACTTATAAATGTCGTCCTTATTTGCATTTAGATTTATAAGTTTTTATAAATTAATCAACTGAACATTATGAAGTAATCTCATTTTTATTATCTTATTTTCATAATTGCAAAATAATATTGGACGAAAATACTTTGATTTGATAATAATATCTGATAATGAAAACAGTACAAGGAAACTGATAAATGAGTTACAATCGATCTCAGTCAAATTGAAGCAATTGAAGCAATTGAAGAATGAATTGCAATTGGAGAATGAATTGCAGGTGCTCTTCACTAAAGTGAATCAATTGGAGAATATCACTTTTTGAAGATTGAATTGAAGATGAAATTTGTCAAATATTTTTTTTATTTCTTTTAGGCATAGTACATTTGATGTTTAAAGTGTTCTTAGTATTTGTAATAGAATAAAAATAGAAATATACAACATTGTAAGATTTGTTATGAATTCCAAATTAGTTAAAACTATATGGTCAATAAAATTTGTGATTTGAATTTAATAATTATTTATTGGAGTTTATTTTATTACTTAATGTTTGTATTCAATGTATTCTAATATTTGTATTTAATGTATTCTAAGTAAATTATATAGGAAACGAAATAATACAATTAAAAAAAAGACATTACATTTCAATATTGTATTTTAAGTAAACAATGATATATGTATTTCCTCTCAATTTCATAATTTTAATATTTAGAATATTTATCAATTAACTCTACTATTTTTACCCACTTTTCAATACTTTAATAAATACTTCATGCCACAACCAAAACTATAACAAGCATTTAATCTCTCCATCATTACTTTAACAAATACTTAACGCCATAACAAAACCAATCCTTTAATAAACACTTAATCCCTGACTCATTAACTTAACTTTTCAATATGTTAACAAATGAGATCTTATAATTAAGCTTATTTTATATAATAAACATAAAACGCTTACAAAATATAATAATCTAGTATTTAGACACTTACATAAACTCCATCGAGATACTTACAAAATATAGCAATCTATTTCATCCAACATAAGATATAACAAAAAGTAATCATCGCCTATTAGTTATCGTCAAATCCATTAACCAAAACTATTCGTATCCAAAAGTTGAACTACTTTGACCATTCAATTTCCTTTTCTTCTCGTTCACCTTTTCTTGTAATTGTCTAGTTGAGAGTGCTTTGTTACCTCTCCACATCAATCCTGGTGGTCTAATACCATGTTGTAAGTTCTTCGCACCAATTACAACCGTTTCATTTTCTCGACCTCTACCTCTTCCGACACCTAGTGAAGTTGTATTTCCTCTTCCTCTTCCCACACCTAGTGACAATGTGTTTCCTCTTCCAACATTATGTAAGGTTGTACTTTCTCTTCTTTTTTCTCGTCTTGACAAGTCTTGTGCGGACGTACCTGCACCATTATAACTATGTGTAAATATTCTTATAATTCAATACAAAATATCAACCATACAAGAATATATTTTCACTACAAATCACAAATATAATTTTAATTACTATATAAAATTCTCATTTGTAACAATACAAGCAATCATTTTTTCACCATAAAACCAATTATAATAGCTATGCAAACAATGCAAATTAAGGTAAACAAGAAAAACCTGTATTTTTATTTTGAGGAGTATTGGTTATGCCACCATTTACAATGTTTTGTTTCAATGTATCTGCACATTCAATTTTAGATTAATGAAATAAGGACAAGAAAATTATAGATTAAAACAACAAATACACATTAAAACAAAACCTTTGAAAGTATGAGATTAACAAGAAAAACTTTTCACAATATATCAAATAGACCATGCATATATTCATTCTTTCAGCATAAGATCAACTTTAATAGTGTACCTCCAGCTTCATAGACCTGTGTGGATATATTTGCACCATCATAACTCTATATAAATGTGTCTACACCATTATAGCTCTGTGTAAATGTTTTTATACCATCATCATAAGATAAATATAGTAAAGACAAGAAAAGTATAGATTAAAGTAACAAATGCAGATTAGATCAAAACAAAATTTGAAAGTATGAAATCAAAAAAAAAATCTTTTCACTACATATCACATAAACTATGTAAATATTCAATCTTTCACCATAAAACTAACTTTAATAGTTGTACCTTCATTATCATTATAGCCTTTGTTGAATAGTATACATCTTTCTTGTACCAATGAGAAACATAATCTTCTAAAGTGCCATTATTAGCATGATTAATTGCTCGAACAGCATGAGCACACGGAATGCCACTTATATTCCATAGTCGACAAGAGCATCTTTCGTTGAAAAGATCAACGGTATGTCTATAGTTACCTTGGGTTATTTCATAACCCTTACCACCACAAAAGAATACGTGACATTCATGATGTTGAGATTTACTAACTTCAAGCAATTCTTTGGCATTGGGTGAGATGTTGTGGGGCCACTTATGCACTAATATGCGATTCTTAATTCTCTTGTTCATGACATCCCTCCTTATCAAATCTAACATAGTGCAAATATATTTCTCCCTAGCAACAAGGATACTAGAGTTAAAACTCTCGCACATATTGTTCTCAACAATATCACATTTTGTTGTCTCATGTTGAAATGCCTTTGTTCATGTTTTTTCTGGTACAGAAATAACTTTAGCAGCAGCACCATCCATTAAAGTATTTAATTTTAGAATATTGGCATCTAATTGTTCAGGATATGTTGATCTTGCACAATTCCAAAACTGCATTTTGAGGTCATCACCTCTAAATTTTCTAGACCAATTGGCATACCAATGCCTTGCACAAAACCTGTGCTCCAATTCTGGAAAAACAATTTTAACTGCCGCTATTAATCCCTGTAATTATACAAAACCATAAACAATTTAAGTATTAAAATAAAATGTAAATAATATTTCTAATTTAAGAAATTAGATCAAAGGATTACCTTTTGTATGTCCGACATAATAGTTAAACCAAAACCATCAAAGAAATTAGATCCAATGTCTTTGGATAAAAGATCAAAAAACCAACACCACGAGTCTTTGCTCTCCGTTTCAACCACAGCCCATGCAAGAGGGTACATCCGATTATTCGCATCTCGACCAAATGCAGATAACAATTGACCCTTAAAAACAGTTTTCAAAAAACAGCCGTCCACTCCAATTATAGGTCTACAACCAGCTAACCAACCCTTCTTCACGGCATCCAAGCATACATAAATTCTTTGAAATTGTAACTCATTTGTTTCTTCATCTCTTATTAATTTCAACTCAGCACTTGACCCGGGATTGCTAGATTTTATCTCCTCAATATAGCTAAATAACTTTTGGTACTCTCTCAAACCATCACCTTTTAACTTTTGCAAAACAAGAGTTTTGGCTCTCGCAACCTTGGATTGTGTGACTTCAGCATTAAGTTCTATCTTACATAATTACATGAGAACTTTCAATGTAATTGTAGGATCTATTTTAATCCTTTTCTCAAACTTCAATGCAATGAACTGAGCCGTTACTAAACCAATTTTGTTATCTGTATAACAAGTATGTTCTGATTGAATAGTCTTGATCATCCAAGTCTTATAAGTCTTATCTTTTCTAACCCACATGACCCATGAGCACTAACCATTATTACATATAGCCTTGATTCTCTTATTGTCAACATGTCTTAACTTTAAAGCAACTTTCTTCTCACAACAATATTCTGTTATTACAATTTTCACATCTTCCTTAGACTTAAAAGTCATGCCAACCATAAACTTGGTATTCCCACTATCATTGAGATTATAAGTACGTCTTCAACTTGGTTTTCTCATTGGTTCATAAACCAAGTTCTCTAGATTAAAATGTTCATAATCAATATCTTCTTCATCTACTTCATATATAAAGCTTCCATAATCAGAATCGTCATATGTATTTTCACTCATATCATCACTTTGTTGTTCTTCATTGGGATTTTCGGAATCAGATGGTGGCTGCTCATACATAGAATCTTCATCACTATCTTCTGAAACAAGTTTTTCACGTTCATTGACTTCTTCATGTTCAACTTCTACTTCAGTTTCTTCTTCGACGACTACTTCAACTTCTTCTTCTACTACTATTTCAACTTCTATAACAACTTCTTCTTCATCAACTTCAACATTTATTTCTTTTGACAATTGACTTGGCCCACCATCAATATATTTTATGCAATCCTTATTATCAAAATCAAACAGTTTCTCTAGCTCGTGAACTATGTAGATTTCAATCTTCTTATAGTCAGCTAAATATGAAGACATTGATAATACGTCATTGTCATCTTTGATCTCTTTAAGCCCCGTTGTTAAATTTTGATCAGGTATACAATAAAATAACTCAAAATTGACCATACTTTTATAGCCAACCTTCGAAGCAACATCGATTATATCCCATATGCACAATGCATCCAAATCAGTTTTAAATATAACCACTTTGAATCCATTAACATATTTGGTGGTTTTGTTAGGACTAACATGAAGTGTTCCTCCATGATGTATAATTAATTTATAATCGTTTCAACTGAAAAAAAAGATACATTTAATTCAAATATCAATATATACCCAAACATAATAATTATAATGATAAAGACAATAATGTGTCCTAAAAAATAGACTATAATATTGAATTCTTCTTTCTAAAAATAGACCAAACAATGTAACTGTTTATCCCAAAATTTTCTCTAATTTAATGTATATAAAACTATATTCTAATTTAAAAAACTTTAACTCTAGATACAAATAAGAACGAATTTTCTTCTTCACTATCTAACTCTATCTACAAAGACTATTCTATCTTCACTGAGTCTACATATTAACCTTTCAGCTCGATAATGAATGTTTAAAGTCCAGATTTACTTAAAAGACAACTATTAATGAATGTTTCCTATATTTAACATATAACATAAAGATCGATCCTAACTGTTAAACATTTATAAATTAACCAACTGAACACTATGAAATAACCTCATTTCTATTAATCTACATCCTACTCTTATTAATCTGTATCGAGATCTGAACTTTCCTTATTATGTGATAATATTGTATTTTGTAATCTTTGAAAATTCAGTTCATTGGGATATTGTGCAAATTAATAAGAGTATGATAATAGAAATGAGATTACTTCATAGTATCTAAATACAAATAAGGACAAACATTTATAAGTTAACATAAATGAATGTTTAAAATCCAAATTTGTAGACATAACTGTTATTTCAACTCTATCTATATACAGTTCTATAATAGAAAATTTGTAAAAATAATCTAGACATACCTTTCTTTTTCACTGTCCATATTGACAACTAGCTGAGGTGAAGTCTTGGAACGAATATCACGGGAAGAGAAAGAACCAGTTCACATCATCATCAATCATAAAGAAACCTGAACAGCTAGGTAACGGGTAAGGCTATAATTACACAACAATTGCTATGCAATTTCAACATAGGCTAACAATTAGAATTGGATTATCAGATTATGTTGTAATACACCCAGTTTCAGAAAACACTTATCCAATTTCAGAATAGAAAAGTAACAGCATCTACTATATTATAATTGAATTATCAGATTATGTTGTAATACAGCTAGTTTTAGAAAACACTTATCCAATTTTAGAACAGAAAAATAACAGCATCTACTATATTAGAATTGGATTATCAGATTATGTTGTAATACAACCAGTTTTAGAAAACACTTATCCAATTTCAGAACAAGAAAGTAACAGAATCTACTATATTAGAATTGGATTATCAGATTATGTTGTAATACAACTAGTTTCAGAAAACACTTATCCAATTTCAGAATAGAAAAGTAACATCATCTACTATATTAGAATTGGATTATCAGATTATGTTGTAATACAGTCAGTTTCAAAAAACACTTATCCAATTTCAGAACAGAAAAGTAACAGCATCTACTATATTTTAGTATGAGAATCACAAAATATAAAATTACTGAGAATAATAACAGTATCTACTATATTTCAGTATCAAAATCACAATCACAGAATAGAGAATTATTGAATCCAAGATCAAAGCAGCTAATATGATGGATATAATCCATAATTCTAATCGCACCTCTCGATTTGAATAAAATGATAGGACCGAAATCCTACCTCACTGTAATTTGAAATGCAAGAAGTAGAAGAACCCGACCTGTCGCGATTCCTGACGAACAGAAGCCCCACGACGCCACCCAAAGCGAAATGACGGATATCATAGGAAGAGAAAGAACCAGTTCAAATCATCATCAATCATCAAGAAACTTGAAACAGAACCCGTTCACATCATCATAAATCAACAAGAAACCTGAAACAGATGTGAAATTTGCATAGAAATAGTGGCGTCGCAGGAATAGGAAGAACCAACGAACATAATCATCGATTGTCAAAAACCTAAATCAGAAATGTGAAGTTTGAGTAGAAATTGTGGCGAATGTTCGGGAATAAGAAGAATTTGATCAAATCATCATCAATTATCAAGAAATCTGAAACAAGAATGTGAAGTTTGAAACAGATCGGATTGAAATGAAGAGACTAAAGTTTGGGTGAATTTCATTAGATAGAGTGGAAGAGAAGACTGTGAGAGAAGAAAAGACTAAGAGAAGAGAATTAACGGTTTGTTTGTTTTAATACAATTATAATTTTTAGTTTTATTAAAAATTAAAAAGTCGATATTGACGTGGCAAATTAATTATCCTATGTGTTGTCCACCTGTCAAAATATTAACGAAGTTATAAATTCTGTCTATTATAGTGTAAATTTAACAACAATGTTAAATGTTAAGTGTTAAAATAATATATTTTAAGTTAGATGATAAATATGAAAATATTTACAAGAAAAGTTATAAATATGATAATCTTTCCTTATATACATATAGATTAATTAGTTAAAAAGTTAAATTTATATTATTAAAATGTCCCACGTACATTAAATTTGGTGTTGAATTTAAAATATAAAGTGTTGTTAGACTAGTTGGTTAAAAAATTGTCCTTGTTTTTGTTAGGTTGCAAGTTTGAAACATACATATAACATTTTTAATTTCATTTTTAATCGTTTTAAGTTTATAGGCGGGTCAACCCACAATCCGACTCAAGCATCCACTTACTCTCACATATATATTCAAATTAACCACAGCTCTCGACCTGGCAATCCAGACACTTTAAAAATTAAGCATCACTCAAGTATTCATTTACTCTCACATATATATCCAAATTAACCACAACTCTCGACCCCACAATCCGGACACATTAAAAATTAAGCATCATTATATATATATATATATATAGATTAGTTAGTTAGTCAAAATTATGAACTTATATTATTAAAATGTCCCGTGTTCATCAAATTTGATGTTGAATTTAAAATATAAAGTGTGGTTAGCCTAGTTGGTTAAAGGGTTCTACTTATTTTGTTAGGTTGCAAGTTCGAAAAAAACCTATAACATTTTTTATTTTATTTTTAACCATTTTAAGTTTATGGGCGGGTCAACCCACAATCCGACCTAAGTATCCATTTACTCTCACATATATATCTAAATTAATTACAGTTCTCGACCCGACAATCCGGACACTTTAAAAATTAAGCATCATTATATATATAGATTAGTTAGTTACAAAGTTGAACTTATTTTGTTAGGTTGCAAGTTCGAAACATACATATAACATTTTAAATTTTATTTTTAACCGTTTTAAGTTTATGGGCAGGTCAACCCACAATCCGACCCAAATATCCATTTACTCTCACATATATATCCAAATTAAGCACAACTCTCGACCCGATAATTTGGATACTTTAAAAATTAAGCATCATTATATATATATATATATTAGATATTTAAAAAGTTTAACTTATATTGTTAAAATATCCCGTGTTTTTTAAATTTGGTGTTGAATTTAAAATATAAAGTGTTGTTAGCCTAGTTGATTAAAGGGTTGTACTTTTTTTTTGTTAGGTTGCAAGTTCTAAACATACATATAATATTTTTAATTTTATTTTTAATCATTTTAAGTTTATGGGTGGGTCAACCCACAATCCGACCCCAATTATCCATTTACTCTCACATATATATTCAAATTAACCACAACTCTCGACCCGACAATCCGAACACTTTAAAAATTAAGCATCACTCAAGTATCTATTTACTCTCACATATATATCAAAATTAACCACAGCTCTCGACCCGGCAATCCGGACACTTTAAAAATTAAGCATCATTATATATATATATATGTGTGTATAGATTAGTTAGTTAAAAAATTGAACTTATATTGTTAAAATGTCCCGCATTCATCATATTTGATGTTGAATTTAAAATATAAAGTGTTATTGCCTAATTGGTTAAAGGGTTGTACTTATTTTGTTAGGTTGCAAGTTCGAAATATACATATAACATTATTTTATTTTATTTTTAATCGTTTTAAGTTTATGGGCGGGTCAACCCACAATCTGACCCAAGTATCCATTTACTCTCACATATATATCCAAATTAACCACAGTTCTCGACCCGACAATCCGAACACTTTAAAAATTAAACATCATTATATATATATATAGATTAGTTAGTTAAAAAGTTAAACTTATTTTGTTAGGTTGCAAGTTCGAAATATACATATAACATTTTTAATTTTATTTTTAACCGTTTTAAGTTTATGGGCGGGTCAACCCACAATCCGACCCATGCATCCATTTACTCTCACATATATATATCCAAATTAACCACAACTCTCGACCCGGTAATTTGAACACTTTAAAAATTAAGCATATATATATATATTAGTTAGTTAAAAAGTTGAATTTATATTGTTAAAATGTCCCGTGTTCATCAAATTTGGTGTTGAATTTAAAATATAAAGTGTTGTTGCCTAGTTTGTTAAAGGGTTGTACTTGTTTTGTTATGTTGCATGTTCGAAACATACATATAACATTTTTAATTTTATTTATAACCGTTTTAAATTAATGGGCTGGTCAACCCAAAATCCGACCCAAGTATCCATTTATTTTTACAAATATATTCAAATTAACCACAATTCTCGACCTGGTAATCCGAACACTTTAAAAATTAAGCAATTATATATATAAATAAGCCCTCTAAATAAACGTTTTACTCTCTATTACATTAAATACATCACATTTTTCTCACAAAAAGTTCTTTCCCCAAACAAAATATTGTACAGAGGATATAGTCAATAAATAACATGTTTTGCAATCAAATTCTCTACTTCAATTAGACCTGTGGTAAATAATGGCACTTCCATTGTTATCAGGGCCGACTCTAGGGTAAGCCGATAAGCTCTCAGGCTAGGACAATCTATTTGTTAAACTTATTAAGCTATTTAGTGAAATTTATTGTAATTTTAAACAAAAAAAATGTTGTTTATTAGTGGTTCAAAATAAAAATTTAAAACTTTTATATGGTTATGGGTTTAAATCTCACTGAAAATAATTTTTTTATTAATTTTTTAAACTAAATCTAGGATAAAAAAAATATATCAACCTTTTTTTTCTACCGAACTGGGATAGTCCAAAACTTTGGAGTCCAAATCTTCTATTATCAAATATCTGTGTGTCCATGTTGCGAACATAAAAACGACGTGTTTTGTTTTTAAATTTTAATTGAGTTGGTAAAAAAAAAGAAATCCTAAAATAAGTTCGACCTGTTTGTAATCCAAATGTTTTTCTAGTCCATCTCTTCATATTCCACAATTCTTATTTCTAGACGTCTGACTCTCCACTTTCAATTTCTAGACGATTCACGATTCTTTGCCGAAAACAATCTCGGTAGCTTGCAAAATATTATGTTTTAAACATTATTTTGTACGAAAAACTACATTTGTTTTGGAAAATCATATTGGAACCGATGTTTTGCTTGTAACTAACAAACTTCTATTTTCTTAATATTTAAGAAACAAACAACGAAAGCGTCACGGTAACTGTATCCAAGAACAACTCATCTATAAATCTGAGGATTAATGTATTTCATTAATACTGTGTTTATAGTATTTCATGTTAATAAGATAAAGTATTTCATTAATACTGTGTTATTATTTCAACTTTTCTATGTTATTAGTTAGTTGCAAACAATCAACCTCAACATTTTCTAGTATTAGTATTTTAACTTGTCTACTATGTTTCATAACTGATTATTAATTAGTTGCAAGCAATCAAACTCAACATTTTTAGTCTTAACTAAATAATTTAAGAATTTTTTAGTTTTAATCAAATAATTTATACGCTGTCATGTGAAGCCCACTCTTCACAAAATAATCTGAGAAGTTATGCTTAAAACTGGCATTATTTATATATTCAATTTGAAACTATGTTTAAACTAGCATGTGAAAGGAAGGCTTCGCATGACTTCACACAACCTTCACCTTGCATGGCTGCTTTAAACTGACATGTGAAGGGCTTCTCTCATGACTCTTCACACAACCTTCACTTCACATGGCTGCTATAAACTGCCATGTGAAGCCCTTCACATGTCTCTTCACACGCCTCTACTTCACATGATTGTTGTAAACTGTCACGTGAAGTCCTTTACATGACTCTTCATACGACCTTCACTTTACACGACTTTTGTAAACGGTCATGTGAAGCCCTTTAAATGGCTCTATTGTACGCTGCCATGTGAAGCGCGCGTTTTTCATGAAGCCATATGAAGGACTTCACATGGTCCTATTTTATCATTGAATCCTCTTCTTTTATATATATTGTAGAATTTTAAAGAAGTAATATCAAAGGAGGAAGAAGAAGTCTACTCCTATCAATTTTGAATCATCGACATATCTTGAAGCCTTCTCTCTCTTTGCTTGTGTAACTACTAATTCTGAAAATCCAATCCCCCTAAAAGAAGGAATGATTATATTCCTATTTTTAAAACATGAACCTCCCAAATGACGTTTTTAACCTTATTTAAAATCTTTTAAACCAACAAAAGGAAGTCGTCAAGGCCATCAGTTTTGATTCTCTTCTTTCACCGGGGATCTCAAAATGCCAGTTCAATTTTCAAACACATGTGAGCACTTTTGACGTCACGAGGAGATCTCTTGTATTAAACAATGGTGACAATATCAAGATTGATGAAGAGAATGTCAAGTGTGTGCTGAACATCACTAGAGGGGAAATGTATTTAGTCCATTAGAAACGACTCAAAAAACCTGTATATAATGACTTCTTGATGAATTAGAGGAGAAGATGGGGCCTCCATCTAAACAAGGTAGCTTCTAAATCAAATGTGATGTCAAATGAAATGCCACAAAAAAATGTAAGCAATAATTTCAAAATTAACTTCGTTATCTATGTTGTCTCAAATTTTCATTGAACATCACAAATACCCAATCCAAGTAAATAGTCTTTCCTAAAACGAATGTTTTCATTCATATGTTATCTTCTTTTTTTAGTTGTATTCGTGAATACTTATATATAGTATATTAATACATGTTCAAAATTCTAAAATTCTTAATGGATGTTGATAAAATAAGGAATTTGAATTGGTGCAAATTCACAATGAGAGGATTGGTTGAAAGCGCCAAAAATAGCAAATAAATAAACAATCATATTTTCATGGACCTCTAACATTTATATTGGTAAATATTTTACTAACTTATAAGTACTTTTTATGTTTAATATATATTAATTTTTCACTAACATGTTTAATATATTTTTCAGTTATGTTACATCGATATAATTGTTAAAAATAGGGTACAAAAACCTTATTAGAAGTATTCTCCAATCATCCCATGCTGGGATGGAACTAAGGTGTTAGAAAGAATCTTAGTAGAATCTCAAGGAGATGGCTTTGGACGTGGGAGAACTATTGCATGATTTCCACTTCTTAAAGAGGATCATCCTAAGATTCCATCAAATATACTTAAAAGACAAATAAAACCTAATTCAAAGCCAAAAGTCTTGAAAACTCTCTAAAACGTTTTTTAGAAAAGTATACTTTCAAAAGTCGTGGCTTGAGGTAAGAAACCAAAAATTTTACCGACACCATCAAAGCTTAGATGCTTTAACCCAACTTTTCCGACATTTAAAATTTTGGATAATCGTTTATACGCGAAATCAAATTTATACCAATATCTTGAATATCTGAGAAACAAAAACTTGATTACTTTTTATATGATTCAAAAAAATAATGAGAATAATGTTCAAAACAACACTCTTAAAATGTTTTGAGTCTAAAATATAATGTATATTAAAAGAATTAATATTTTATTCAAATTCCCAGAAAAAAAATTGATTAAATCAGCTAATATAAAAGGTTGCAAAATCATCTTTTCCAAATAAAGTCTTAATATTAGGGGTGATTCAAAAAAAATAACAGATCCCCTTTTATTAAGGACACTCTAGTAAATAATTTACTAGTTTCTCATAAATAAAATTCTAAAAAAAACCAACAATTGTCGCTTGTAAAACATGTTTGTGATGAACCATGTTAAAAAAAGAGAAAAACCTATAGTATAAGCTAAGAGCATTTTTCTAAAATAATTTACAAAAAGTTTTGTTGCCATCTTATGAATTCAATTTAATTGACTAAATCATCGATGGATATATATTCAATGATCTGCCCAGATCAAACTGAGAACTTTCTGCGTGTAAAGTAGACGTGATAACCACTACACCATAACAACTTATGAAAATCACTACACACTACTCATCAAACAGTCGAACTCAAAGTCACAAATTTATAAAGAATATTTCATCTTCAATCAAAGAAAATATAGTTTCAAAACTCATAGGCTTTGAAAACAAAAACATGAAAAATATAAACAACAAAAGAAGAAAATGAATAAAAAATACGTATATGTTGGTTGAGATTAGGGATGCAAATGAGTCAAGCCGAACTCGAGCTCGACTCATTTAAGTATTTTTAGCTCGACTCGAACGATTTTATAAATTTGAGCTCGGGCTCCACTCGACTATTTACATATAAGCTTGGCTCGACTTGAAAAATTTGAACTAAAATTAAAATTTTAAATATTTGTAAAGAAAAAAATATTTATTTTAAATTTTAGGGTTTAATATTAAAATAATTAAAAATATATATTATTTATTATTAGGCTCAAAAAACTCGACAATCAGTCAAGCAAATATTATTTAAGCTCGAGCTAATCTCGAATATTATTAAACGAGTCAGCTCGAGCTCGACTCGAACTTGATCAAAATCAAACTCAAGTCGAGCTTTGACCGAGCGGTTCACGAGCAACTTGACTCATTTGCAGTCCTAGTTGAGATATTGTAATGAACATTTATTACTCACTTATACTCTAATCTTTATTGTTACGTGTAAGAACATAAATGTAATGATTCTATCAAATATATCAAGAAGCCAAAAAACTCCAAATGTTGAGATTATTAAATGAAAAAAACATAAATGAAAAAAACATAAATGAACCAATTTTTATAAAATGTACTCGGAGACAAGTCCTGCCAGAAAACTTAAAAGGTATATAATAAAAATAGAAGTGTCAAAAGATCAAAGACAAAAGTCTTGAAAACTCTCTAAAAACATTTATAGAAAAGTGAACTTTCAAAAGTGGTGGCTTGAGGTAGGACACCAAAAATATATAGAAACCATCAAAGCTTTGACTCTTTTACACAACTTTTCCGAGAATTAAAGTTTTGGATAATCGTTTATACGTGAGATCAAATTTATAACCAATATCTTGAAAATCGGAGAAAAAAATCGATTATTTTTTATATGGTCCAAAAAAAATAATTTGAATAATGTTCAAAACAAAGCTCTTTAAATGTTTTGAATCTAAAATATAAAACATTATTAAAATAATTAATGTTTGATTCAAATTCCCAGAAGAAATTGATTAAATCAGCTAATATAAAAAATTGCAAAATCATATTTACAAATAAAGTTGATATTAGGGGTAATTCAAAAAATAATAGATCCCATTTTATTAAGGACACTCCAGTAAATAATTTACGAGAAATATTATTTCTCATAAATAAAATTCTAAAAAAAACCCACAATTGTCGCTTGTAAAACATGTTTGTGATGAACAATGTGAAAAAAGAGAAAAACATCTAATATAACGCTAAGCATTTTTCTAAAATAATTTACAAAAAGTGTTGTCACCATCTTATAAATTCAGATGTGACAACCACTACACCAAAACACCTTATGAAAATCACTACATCACTACTTATCAAAGAGTGGAACTCAAAGTCACAATTTAGAAAGAATATTCCATCTTCAATTAAAGAAAAGATAGTTTCAAACTAATAAGCTTTAAAAACAAAAACATGAAAAATATAAACAACAAAAGAAGAAAATGAATAAAAAAAATACATGTGTTAGTTGAGATTAGGGATGCAAACGAGTCAAGACGAGCTCAAGCCAGTTTGAGCTCGAGCTCGACTCGAACAATTTCATAAATTTGAGCTCGAGTTCGACTCGACTATTTACATATAAGTTCGGCTCGACTCGTAAAACTTGAACTAAAATTAAATTTTCAAATATTTGTAAAGAAAAAATATTTATTAAAAATTTTATGTTTTAATATTAAAATAAATAAATATTTATCATTTATTATTAGGGTCGAAAAAACTCGACAATCAGTTGAGCAAGTATTATTTGTGATCGAGCTCGACTCGAATATTATTAAACGAGTCACCTCAAGCTCGACTCGAACTTGGTCAAAATCAAACTTAAGTTGAGTTTTGACCGAGCGACTCGCGAACATTTCACAAGTAGCTTGACTCATTTGCAGTCCTAGTTGAGATTTTGAAATCAAAATTTATTACTCACTTATATTTTAATCTTCAATGTTACGTACAAGAACATAAATGTAGTGATTCTATCAAATATACCAAGAAGCCAAAAGACTCAAAGATGTTGAGATATTTAAATTACCATTTATTGTTACTTAGACCATAATCTTGATTACTAAATGAAAAAACATAAATGAACCGATTTTTATCAAATATACTAGGAGACAAATAAAACTAATTCAAAGCCAATACTCTTGAAAACTCCCTAAAAATATTTTTAGAAAAGTGAACTTTCAAAAGTTGTGGCTTGAGGTAAGAAACCAAACATATATCAACACCATCAAATCTTTGACTCTTTGACCCAACTTTTATGAGATTTAAAATTTTGGATAATCGTTTATACGCAAGATCAAATTTATAATCAATATCTTGAAAATCAGAGAAAAAAACTCGATTATTTTTTCTACAGTCCAAAAAAATAAATGAGAATAATGTTCAAAACAAATCTCTTAAAATATTTTGAATTTAAAATATAATGTATTATTAAAAGAATTAATGTTTTATTCAAATTCTTTGAAAAAATTGATTAATCAGCTAATATAAAAAGTTTAAAAATTATCTTTTACGAATAAAGTCTTGATATTATTGGTAATTCAAAAAAATAATAGATCCCCTTTTGTAATTCTAAAATAATTTAAAAAAAAGTGTTGTTGCCATCTTATAAATTCTATTTTATTAACTAAATTATTGATTTATATTGTTAAATAAAATAATTAATTAAGTATTAGTATTAATTAACTATTAAATAAGAACCTAAGAACCTAACTGTGTCAAATTAATCATGTGCAAATTAAACCAGAAAAAGATCGGTATTTAAATTAAAGTCGGTACTTTTCATAAATAATCGACATCTTACGAAGAAGAAAAATCAGTAGTTTGTGATATCGGTATTATGGGAATCGGTATTTTACATATCGGCGTTATGTCAAAGGCAGAATTAGTGTTATGTAATATCAGCTTTTTGTGAAAGGAAGAATCGGTATTATGTAATATCAGCTTTTTGTGAAAGGCGGAATCGGTATTATGTAATATCGGCTTTTTGTGAAAGGTGGAATCGGTATTATGTAATATCGGCTTTTTGTGAAAGGCGGAATCGGTATTTTACATATCGGCTTTTTGTGAAAGGCAGAATCGGTATTTTATATATCGTCTTTTTGCATAAGGCGAAATCGGTTTTATGTAAGATCGACTTTTTGCATATCAGTAGTTTGCAAAAGCACGCGTCTGGCTTTTTGGAAAATCGGTAGAATGCTTAAACGCCTTCGGTTATTTCATGCTCACTATACCTTATTAACTCCAGTACTACATATATGGAAATTTACGACAAATACAGACATCATCTCTTACACCCTCCAGACAATTGTTTCCATTTAAATACAAAGACTAATGAAGATCTTTCTACAACAACAAAGCTATGATAAAATAATCAAAGACAGGTTAAACAGTCTGAGATACACATTCCTTGGAGATTGAAATCACATTAATGAACATCTTGGCTTATTATCATCCAAGTATAGACAAGTTCAAAGAATATCTAATCTAACGTACTATTCTGAACCTCAACCAATCAAGATCATGATAGATGTCCTATGAAGTAGATATAGCCGTTGAGCAGCAAATATATCCATTGATATTTGCCTATTTAAGAAGACAGAGGTCAACCAGCTTAACAACTTTTTGAACAACCAATCTTTCAACCTTTTGATAACCATTTTCGAACAGCACTTGTGAATCTTCTTACAAATCTTAAGCTATCAACCCTTTCAAACTCTCAATGTTTCACAAGGCTTCCAAGCTAACAAAACCCAATAATTGTCGCTTGTAAAACATGTTTGTGATGAACCATGTGAAAAAAGGAGAAAAACCTCTAGTATAATGCTAAGAGCACTTTTCTAAAATAATATACAAAAAGTGTTGTTTCCATCTTATAAATTCAATTTAATTGACTAAATCATTAATTTATATATTCAATGATGCTGCACAGGATCGAACTAGGACCTTCTGCGTGTAAAGAAGACGTGATAAACACTACACCACAACACCTTATGAAAATCACTACATCACTACCCATCAAACAGTCGAACTCAAAGTCACAAATTTAGAAAGAATATTTTATCTTCAATCAAAGAAAATAAAAGATAGCTTCAAAACTCATAGGCATTGAAAACAAAAACATGAAAAATATAAACAACAAAAGATGAAAAAAAAATATGTATGTCTTGGTTGAGATTAGGGATGCAAACGAGTCAAGCCGAGCTCAAGCCAGTTTGAGCTCGAGCTCAACTCGTTTAAGTATTTTTTTGCTCGACTCGAACGATTTTATAAATTTGAGCTCGAGCTCGACTATTTACATATAAGTTCGGCTCGAGTTCAAAAACTTGAACTAAAATTAAATTTTCAAATATTTTTTAAAAAAAAATATTAATTTTAAATTTTAGGTTATAATACTAAAATATATATTATTTATTATTAGGCTTGAAAAAACTCGACAATCAGTCGAATAAGTATTATTTGAGCTCGATCTCGACTCGAATATTATTAAACGAGTCAGCTCGATCTTGACTCGACTTGGTCAAAATCAAACTCTAGTCGAACTTTAACCGAGCGGCTCGCGAGCGGTTCACGAGCAGCTTGACTAATTTGCAGCCCTAGTTAAGATATTGAAATCAACATTTATTACTCATTTATACTCTAATCTTTATTGCTACGTGCAAGAACGTAAATGTACTGATTTTATCAAATATAGTAAAAAGCTAAAACACAAGAATGTTGAGATATTGAAATTGCCATTTATTACTACTTACACCATTATCTTGATTACTAATTGAAAAAACATAAATGAACCGATTTTTATCAAAAATACTCGGAGACAAATAAAACCTAATTTAAAGCCAAAAGTCTTGAAAATTCTCTAAAAACATTTATAGAAAAGTGAACTTTCAAAAGTCGTGGCTTCAAGTAAGAAACAAAAAATATATTGACACCATCAAAGCTTTGACTCTTTGACCCAACTTTTCCGAGATTTAAAATTTTAGATAATCGTTTATACAAGATCAAATTTATAATTAATATGTTAAAAATCAGAGAAAAAGACTAGGTTATTTCTTATACAATCAAAAAAAATAATGAGAATAATGTAAAAAAAAAAGCTCTTAAAATATAATATATTATTAAAAGAATTAATGTTTTATTCAAATTCCCAGAAAAAAATTGATTAAATAAGATAATATAAAAAGTTGCAAAATCATCTTTTCAAAATAAAGTCTTGATATTAGGGTAATTAAAAAAAATTATATAACCCCTTCTATTAAGGACACTCCAATAAATAATTTATGAAAAATATTATGAGATATTTCAAATAAATAAAATTCTAAAAAAACCCACAATTGTCGCTTGTAAAACATGTTTGTGATGAACCATGTGAAAAAAGAGAAAAACCTCTAGTATAATGCTAATGCTAAGGACATTTTTCTAAAATAATTTACAAAAAATTTTGTTTGTCATCTTATAAATTCTATTTTATTGACTAAACATTGATTATATCTTCAGTGATACTGCCCCAGATCTATCACTGGGGATCTGCGTGTAAAGCAGATGTGGGGGATCTGCGTGTAAAGCAGATGTGATAACCACTGCACCACATTATGAAAATCATTACATCATTACTCATCAAACAGTTGAATTGAAAGTCAAAAATTTAGAAAGAATATTTCATCTTCAATCAAAGAAAAGAAATATAATTTCAAAACTATAGGCTTTGAAAACAAAAACATGAAAAATATAAACAACAAAAAAGAAAATGAATAAAAAAATAGGTATGTGTTGGTTTAGATTAGGGATGCAAATGTGTCAAGCCAAACTCAAGCCAATTTGAGCTTGAGCTCAACTCAAACGATTTTAAATTTAAGCTGGAGCTCGACTCGACTATTTACCTATAAGCTCGGCTCGACTCGAAAACTTGAAATAAAACTAAAATTTCAAATATTTGTAAAGAACACTTTATATTTCAAATTCTATCCAAAATTTGATAAACGCGTGATATTTTAACAATATAAGTTCAAATTTTAACTAACTAATCTATATATATATATAATTATGTTTAATTTTTAAAGTATCCGGATTGCCGGGTCGAGAGCTGTGGTTAATTTGGATATATGTGAGAGTAATGGATACTTGGGTCGGATTGTGGGTTGACCCGCCCATAAACTAAAACTGTTAAAAATAAAATTAAAAATGCTATAGGTATGGTTCAAACTTGCAACCTAACAAAAACAAGTACAACCTTTTAACCAACTAGGCTAAAAACACTTTATATTTTAAATTCAACCCAAAATTTGATAATCGCGTGACATTTTAACAATATAAGTTCAACTTTTTAACTAACTAATATATATATATATATAATGATACTTAATTTTAAAGTGTCTGGATTGCCGAGTCAAGAGCTGTGGTTAATTTGGATATATGTGAGAGTAAATAGATAATTGGGTCGGATTGTGGGTTGATCCGCCCATAAACTTAAAACGGTTAAAAATAAAATTAAAAAAAGCTATAGGTATGGTTCGAACTTGCAACCTAACAAAACAAGTACAACCTTTTAATCAACTAGTCTAATAACACTTTATATTCAACCCAAAATTTGATAAACGCGTGACATTTTAACAATATAAGTTCAACTTTTTAACTAACTAATATATATATATATAATGATGCTTAATTTTTAAAGTGTCCGGATTGTCGGGTCGAGAACTGTGGTTAATTTGGATATATGTGAGAGTAAAATGGATACTTGGGTCGAATTATGGGTTGACCCGCCCATAAACTTAAAACGGTTAAAAATAAAATTAAAAATGTTATAGGTATGGTTCAAACTTACAACCTAACAAAACAAGTACAACCTTTTAACCAACTAGGCTAATAACACTTATATTCAACCTAAAATTTGATAAACACGTGACATTTTAACAATATAAGTTCAACTTTTTAACTAACTAATCTATATATATATATATATAATGATGCTTAGTTTTAAAGTGTCCGGATTGCCGTGGTCGAGAACTGTGGTTAATTTGGATATAGGTGAGAGTAAATGGATACTTGGGTCGAATTATGGTTGACCCGCCATAACTTAAAACGGTTTAAAAATAAAATTAAAAATGTTATTAGGTATGGTTCGAACTTGCAACTCTACAAAACAAGTATAAACCTTTTAACCACTAGGCTAATAACAATTTATATTTTAAATTCAACCCAAATTTTGAAGAAACGCGTGACATTTTAACCATTAAGTTCAACTTTTTAACTACTAATCTATATATAATATAGTGATGCTTATTTTAAAGTGTCCGATTGCCGGGTCGAGAGCTGTGGTTAATTTGGATCTGGGTCGAGAGCTGTGGTTTAATTTGGATATATGTGAGTAGTAATGGATACTTGGGTCGGATTGTAGGTTGACCCGCCCATAAACTTAAACGGGTAAAAATAAAATAAAAATGCTATAGGTAGGGTTCAACTTGCAACCTAACATAACAAGTACAACCTTTTAACCAACAAGGCTAATATCACTTTATATTTTAAATTAACCCAAAATTTGATAACCGTGGTGACATTTTAACAATATAAGTTTTCAACTTTTTATCTAACTAATCTATATTATATAATGATGCTTAATTTTGAGTGTCCGGATTACCGGTTCAGAGTTGTGGTTCATATTTGGATATATGTGAGAGTAATGGATATTTGGGTCGGATTGTGGGTTTGACCCGCCCATAAACTTAAAACTGTTAAAAATAAATTTAAAATGCTATAGGTATGTTCGAACTTACAACCTAACAAACAAGTACAACCTTTTAACCAACTAGGCTAATAACACTTTATATTCAACCTACAAAATTTGATAAACGCGTGACTTTAACAATATAAGTTTACAACTTTTTATCTAACTAATCTATATATATATATATGAGCTTAATTTTTAAAGTGTCCGGATTACCGGATTAAAGAGCGGTGGGTTAATTTGGATATATGTGAGAGTAAATGGATATTGGGTCGGATTGTGGGTTGAACCCGCCCATACACTTAAAACTGTTAAAAATAAAATTAAAAATGCTATAGGTATGTGTTCGAACTTGCAACCTAATAAATCTATATATATTATATAATGAGGCTTAATTTTAAAGTGTCCGGATTGCCGGGGTCGAGAGTTGTGGTCATTTGGATATATGTGAGAGTAAATTGATACTTGAGTCGGATTGTGGGATGACCCGCCCATAAATTTAAAACAGTTAAAAATAAAATTAAAAATGCTATAAGTTATGGTTTGAACTGCAACCCTAACAAACAAGTACAACCTTTAACCAACTAGGCTAATAACACTTTATATTTAAATTTAACCCAGAATTTGATAAACGCGTGACCATTTTATCAATATAAGTTCAACTTTTATCTAACTAATATATATATATCTATAATGATGCTTAAATTTTAAAGTGTTCGATTGTCGGGTCCAGAGATATGTTAATTTGGATATATGTGAGAGCAAATGGATACTTGGGTTGAATGTTGTTGATCGCCCATAAACTTAAAACGGTTAAAAATAAAATTAAAAATGCTATAGGTATGGTTCGAACTTGCAACCTAACAAAATAATTGTAACGTTTTAACCAACTAGACTAATAACACTTTATACTTTAAAATTTAACCCAAATTTGATATATGCGTGACATTTAATAATAGTAGTTTAACTTTTTAACTAACTAATCTATATATATATATATATATATAATGATGCTTAATTTTTAAAGTGTCCGGATTTCCGTTGTCGAGAACTGTGGTTAATTTGGATATATGTAAGAGTAAATAGATACTTGAGTCGGATTGTTGGTTGACCCGCCCATAAACTTAAAACGGTTAAAAATAAAATTAAAAATGCTATTGGTATGGTTCGAACTTGCAACCTAACAAAACAAATACATCCTTTTAACCAACTAAACTAATAACAATTTATATTTTAAATTCAACCCAAATTTTGATAAACGCGTGACATTTAACAATATAAGTTCAACTTTTTAACTAACTAATCTATATATATTATATATAATGATGCTTAATTTTTAAAGTGTCCGGATTGCAGGGCGAGAGCTGTGTGTTAATTTGGATCCGGGTCGAGAGTTGTGATTAATTTTAGATATATGTGAGAGTAAATGGATATTTGGGTCGGATTGGTGGGTTGACTCGCCCATAAACTTAAACGGTTAAAAACATAAAATTATAAATGTTATAGGTATAGTTCAAACTTGCAACCTAACATAACAAGTACAACATTTTAACCAACTAGGCTAATATCACTTTATATTTTAAAATTCAACCCAAAATTTGATAAACGTGTGACATTTTAACAATATAAGTTCAACTTTTTATCTAAACTAATAGTATATATATATAATGATGCTTAATTTTTAAAGTGTCTGGATTATCGGGTCAAGAGTTGTGGTTAATTTGGGATATATGTGAGAGTAAATGGATATTTGGGTCGGATTGTGGGTTGACCCGCCCATAAACTTAAAACTGTTAAAAATAAAATTTAAAATGCTATAGGTATGGTTCGAACTTACAACCTAACAAAACAAATACAGACCTTTTAACCAACTAGGCTAATAACACTTTATATTCAACCCAAATTTTGATAAACGCGTGACATTTTAACAATATAAGTTCAACTTTTTATCTAATAACTATCTATATATATATATATATATATATATATATAATGATGCTTAATTTTAAAGTGTCCGGATTACCGGGTCAAGAGCTGTGGTTATATTGGATATATGTGAGAGTAAATGGATATTTTGGTCGGATTTGGGTTGACCCCGCCCATAAACTTAAAACTGTTAAAAATAAAATTAAAAATGCTATAGATATGGTTCGAAGTTGCAACCTACAAAAATAAGTACAACCTTTTAACCAACTAAGCTAATAACACTATATATTATCAATTCAACCCAAAATTGATAAACGCGTCATATTTTAACAATATAAGTTCAACTTTTTAATTAACTAATCTCTATATATATAATGATGCTTAATTTTTAAAGTGTCTGGATTGTCGGGTCGAGACCTGTGGTTAATTTGGATATATGTGAGAGTAAATGGATATTTAGGTCGGATTGTGAGTTAGACCCGTCCATAAACTTAAAACAGTTAAAAATAAATTAAAAATACTATAAGTATGGTTTCGAACTTGCAACCTAACAAAACAAGTACAATCTTTTTAACCAACTAGGCTAATAACACTTTATTTTTTAAATTCAACCTTAAAATTGACTAAACCGCGTGACATTTTAACAATATAAGTTCAACTTTTTAACTACTAATATATATATATATATATATATAATTATGCTTAATTTTTAAAGTGTCTGAATTGCCGGTCGAGAGCTGTGGTTAATTTGAATATATGTGATAGTAAATGGATATTTGAGTCGGATTGTTGGTTGACCCGCCCATAAAAATTTTAGAGTAATATTTTTTTCACGGTTTTTTTATATTATTACTCGTGCAAATGCACGGAATAAATACTAGTTCTATTAAATATACCAAGAAACAAAACACACACAAAGATTATAGCTATTTTAAATTACCTTATTGCTACTTACAACCATAATTTTGAATCACCTAAATAAAAAATACTAAACTGAACAAAATTTTATCAAATATACTCAGAGACACATAAAACCTAATTTAAAGCCAAAAGTCTTGAAAACTCTCCTAAAAACATTTATAGCAAAGTGAACTTTCACAAGTCGTGGCTTCATGTAAGAAATCTACAATATATCGACACCATCAAAGCTTTGACTCTTGACTCAACTTTTTTGAGATTTAAAATTTTAGATAATCGTTAATACGCAAAATCAAATTTATAACTTATATCTAGAAAATTGTAGAAAAAACTCGGTTATTTTTTATACCATTCAAAAAAATATGAGAATAATGTTCAAAACAACGCTCTTAAATGTTTTGAATCTAAATATAATGTATTAATAAAATAATTAATGTTTTATTCAAATTCCCAGAAAAAATTGATTAATAAGCTAATATAAAACAGTTGCAAAAAAATCTCGTTTTCAAAATAAAGTCTTGATTTTGGGGTAATTCAATAAATAATAGATTCGCTTTATTAAGGACACTACAGTAAATAACCTTACGACATTTCTCATAAATAACATTCTAACAAAAACCCACAATTATCGCTTGTAAAACATGATTTTGATGAACCATGTGAAAAAAAGATAAAACCTCTAGTATAATACTATGAGCATTTTTCTAAAATTAATTTAAAAAGTGTGTTTACATTTAATAAATTCTATTTATTCACTAAATCATTTATTGATATCATGAACTGGAACCTTCTACGTGTAAAGCAGACGTGCTAACACCACTACACCACAACACCTTATGAAAAATCACTACATCACTACTCATCAAACATTCAAACTAAAAGTCCAAATTAGAAAGGATAGTCCTATCTTTAATTAAAGAAAAAAAGAAAAGATAATTTCTAAACTCATAGGCTTTGAAAACAAAAACATGTAAAATATTAACAACAAAAAAAAAGAAAATGAATAAAAAACACATATGTGGTGGTGAGATTAGGCTGCAACGAGTCAAGCCGAGCGTCAAGCCAGCTTGAGCTCGAGCGCGACTAGTTTAATTTTTTTTAACTCGACTCGAACTCGAGCTTGAACGATTTTTACAAATTGAGCTCGAGATCAACTCGACCTCAAAAAACTTGAACTAAAATTAAATTTTCAAATATTTGTAAAGAAAAAATATTTATTTTAAATTTTAGGTTTTAATACTTAAAATAAAAATATATATATATTATTTATTATTAGGTTCGAAAAAACTCGGCATGTAGTCGAGCAAGTATTATTTGAGCTCGAGTCGAATTGGATATTATTTAAACGAGGTCAGCTCTAGCTCGATTCGAACTTGGTCTAAAATCAAACTTAAGTCGAGCTTTGACCGAGCGGCTCACGAGTTGTTCACGAGCAACTTGATTTATTTGCAGCCTAATTGAGATATTTAAATCAACATTTATTACTCACTTATACTCTAATCTTCATTGTTACGTGCAAGAACATAATGTATTGATTCTATCAAATATACCAAGAAGTCAAAAGACTCAATGTTGTTGAGATATTGAAATTACCATTTATTGCTACTTAACTATAATTCATATTACTAATGAAAAATATTAATGAGCCGATTTATCAATATACCGGAGACAAATAAAACCTAATTCAAAGCCAAAAGTCTAGAAAACTCTCTAAAAACATTTTTAGAAAAGCGAACTTTTCAAAAGTCGTGTCTTAAGGTAAGAAACCAAAAATATATTGATACCATCAAAGCTTTGACTCTTTGACCCAAATTTTCCGAGATTTAAAATTTTGGATAATGTTTATACGCGGAAATCAAATTTATAATCAATATTTTGAAAATCGGGAAAAAAACTCTGTTATTTTTTATACAGTCCAAAAAGAATAATGAGAATAATGGTCCAAAATAAAGCTCTTAAAATGTTTTGAATTTAAAATATAATGTATTATTAAAAGAATTAATCGTTTTATTTTAATTTCTAGAAAAAATTGATTAAATCAGCTAATATAAAAAGTTGAAAATCATCTTTTCAAATAAAGTCTTGATATTAAGTTATTTCAAAAAAATAATAGATCCCCTCTTATAAGGACACCCCGGTAATTTACTAGAAATATCATTTCTCATAATAAAATTCTAACAAAAAACCCACAAATTATCGCTTGTTAACACATGGTTTGTGAAGAACCGTTTGAACAAAGAGAAAAACCTCTGTTATAGAGTCCTAGAGAGCTATGTGATTTTTCGTAAAATAATTTACAAAAAGTAAGTGTTGTCCATCTTATATTTTTAATGTAATTAATTAAATCATTGATTGATGTCTTTAATAAATGCTGCACAAAAATTTTAACTCAGAACCTTCTGCGTGATAACCATTACACCATATTATAAAAATCACTACATCACTGCTAATAAAACAGTCAAACTAAAAAAATACAAATTTAGAAAGAATATTCCATCTAGGGGTGTTCAATTGGTCAGTTAATCGGTTAAACGGTTCCGGTTAAGTCCGATATTATCTCTTATTTTACAAACCGGTTAATCGACCATTATTGGTATCGTTTTTACCGGTTTAGAACCATTGGTTTCGGTCCGTTCCGGTCGGTTAATCGGTTTAACCGTGAATCGATAATTCAATTTTTTTAATTAATTATTAAACTTATTAAATAACTTTTTTTTCAAAATCCTTATTTACACAATAATTTTTGCTATTCTCTATTTTTTTATCTATATTATAAAAAATTATATTATTGTTATAATATAATATTTATTATAATATATTATATTCTTTTGACAATATAATATATTTCAAAAGTATCCATTTTATAACTAATATCCATATAAACTAAATTTTTTTAAACAATTCTATACAAATTATTATTTAAAATTAAAAATAAAACTAATATATATATATATTATTAAATGTTATTTATAATATATCTAATATTTACAAAATAACTAATATAAATATATATGATTAAATTATTACCGGTTTACCGGTTAAACCGCTAGAAAAATAGTTCAACTAAAACCGAACCAAACCGTTTAACCGGTTAAAACCAGTTGACCGAAACCGTTAAAACCGGTTAACCAATAAACCTGTAAAATTAAACCGGTAAGCTATCAGTTCAGTTTGGTTATAAATTTTTCGGTTTTTTTGCACAGCCCTAAATTTTCATCTTCAATCAAAGAAAAGAAAAGATAGTTTCAAAACTCATAGGTTTTGAAAAAAAAACATGAAAAATATAAAATCAAAAGAAAAAAATGAATAAGAAAATACGTATGTGTTGGTTGAGATAGGCTGCAAACGAATCAAACTGAGCTCAAGCGAGTTTGAACTCGAGGTCTACTCATTTAAGTATTTTTAGCCCGACAAACTCGAGCTCGAACGATTTTATAAATTTGAGCTCGAGCTCGACTCGACTATTTACCTAAAAGCTTGGCTCGACTCGACTCAAAAACTTGAACTAAAATTAAATTTTCATATATTTGTAAAGAAAAAATATTTATTTTAAATTTTAGGTTTAAATATTAAAATAAAAAATATATATTATATATTATTAGGCTAAAAAAAACTCAACAAGCAATCGAGCAAGTATTATTTCAACTCGAGCTCGACTTGAATATTATTAAACGAGTCAGCTCGACTCAAACTTGATCAAAATCAAACTCAAATCAAGCTTTGACCGAGCGGCTCGTGGGCGATTAACGAGCAACTTGACTCATTTACAACCCTAGTTAAGATATTGAAATCAACATTTATTACTCACTTATTCTCTAATCTTCATTGTTACGTGTAAAACATAAATGTATTGATTCCATCAAATATACCAAGAAGCCAAAAGTCTCAACGATGTTGAGCAATAAATGATAAAAACTAAATGAGCTGATTATTGCTACTTAGACGATAATCTTGATTATTAAAAAAAACTAAATGAGCTGATTTTTATCCTATATACTCTGAGACAAATAAAACATAATAAAAGCCAAAAGTATTGAAAACTCTCTAAAAACATTTTTAATAAAGTGAGCTTTCAAAAGTCGTGGCTTGAGGTAAGAAACTAAATATATATATAGACACCATCAAAGCTTTGACTCTTTGACCCAACTTTTTCGATATTTAAAATTTTGGATAATTGTTTTATACGCGAGATAAATTTATAACCAATATCTTGAAAATCGAAAAAAAATCAGTTATTTTTTATACGTTCCAAAAATAATATTGAGAATAATGTACAAAACAAAAGTCTTAACATATTTTGAATCTATAATATAATGTATTATTAAAAGAGTTAATGTTTTATTCAAATTCCCAGAAAGAGAAATTGTTTAAATCAGTTAATATAAAAAGTTGTAAAATGTCCAAATAAAGTTTAATATTAGGGGTAGTTCAAAATAATAATAGATCCCCTTTTATTAAGGACACTCAATAAATAATTTGCAAGAACATTTCTTATAAATAAAATTCTAACAAAAATCCACAACTGTCGCTTGTAAAACATGTTTGTGAAGAACCGTGTGAAAAAAGAGAAAACCTCTAGTATAATACTAAGGGCATTTCACTAAAATAATTTAAAGTGTGAAAAAAGAGAAAATCTCTAGTATAATACTAAGGGCATTTCACTAAAATAATTTACAAAGAGTGTGGTTTCCATCTTATAAATACAATTTTATTGACTAAATAATCAATTGACATCTTCAATGATACAGCCCAAGATCAAACTAGGGACCTTCGGCGAAAATCACTACATCACTACTCATCAAACAGTCGAACTAAAAGTCACAAATTTAGAAAGAATATTCCATCTTCAATCAAAGAAAAGATAGTTTCAAAACTTATAGGCTTTGAAAAATAAAAAACATGAAAAATATAAACAACAAAAGAAAATGAATAAAAAATACGTATGTGTTGGTTGAGATTAGGGCTGCAAACGAGTCAAACTGAGCTCAAGCCAGTTTGAGTTTGAGCTGTTTAAGTATTTTTTTAGTTCGACTTGAACTCGAGCTCAAACGAGTTTATAAATTTGAGTTCGAGCTCGACTCGACTAATTTACCTGTAAGCTCGGCTCGACTCAAAAAACTTGAACTAAAATTAAATTTTCAAATATTTGTGAAGAAAAAATATTTATTTTAAATTTTAGGGTTTAATATTAAAATAAATATATATATTATTTATTATCAGCTTGAAAAAACTCGACAAGTAATCGAGTAAGTATTATTTGAGCTCGAGCTCGACTCGAATATTGAACGAGTCAGTTCGAGCTTGACTCGAACTTGATCAAAATCAAACGCAAATCGAAATTTGACTAAGCGACTCGTGAGCGGTTCACGGACAACTTGATTCATTTGCTGCCTTACACTATACCTCTGCTCATCAAAAAGTCGAACTAAAACCCATAAATTGAATAAGAATATTTCATCTTTAATAAAAGAAAAGAAAATAGTTTCAAAACTTGAAGGCTTTGAAAAGAAAATAAACGATAAAATAAAAAATGAATTAAATAGTTTTAAATGGCATTTTAGGTTTTTAAGATATTTTTAAAAAAATATTTTTTTAAACAAAAAAATAGAAAGCAGTTTATAATATTTTTCTTAACTTAAACAATTAATTTCACAATTTTATGACACATTTGAAATACTTTCTCAATTTTTTCGAAATTTGGGAATTTATAACTTAAGTTCCATAACTTAAAAAATTATGACAAAAATTTTTAAAGAATTTTTATAATTTGTGCATTATCATGCATTAACTTTCGAATTTTAAATAATTACAGATTTATACCTCGTTTTTACCTTATTCCAACAGGTAACACATTTAATGCTTGTATTAGTCCCGTTTATTATTGTGTACCCTAGACGAATGTTTAGAAACTGAGCGGTCATATTCCCTTAGACTTGGCTATAATCTTTGAAAAAATCTTAGGTTTAGATTCACTTTGAAGTGTAATAATTTTACGTTTCAAAAGTCAATTTTTCCGTAGTAGAGACTGTCCATTTGGATTGGCGCGTGGGCTATAGCGCCAAAAACATTTTTCACACGTCACCAAACACCGAACCTTCAAACGAATTTATATAAAAAAAATTATTTTCTAATCTCTAAAGAGTAAATTAGGTGGCAGCTCTTAATTGAGCCAGCTACGTTTACTTTGTTAAATCTTATTTTCGGTTCCTCATTTCACATTCAGATAAAAACAACTCTTGAAATAGTAGTCTTCTCATAGAGGAAAGAAAAGAAAAAACATAAAAATAAATCTAAGTCGTCGTTGAGCTTCGTTCCTTGTCGTTCATCTCTTCCCTCTTATGCTTGTTTTGGCTTGTCCCTCGTAGATAACTCTCTCGATTGACACTTCTACCTTCTTTACATTGAACCACTTGGTTTAATTGGACATGTGTAGCCATTTTATTGAAAACATATTTTTTTGTTTTGAGTATTAAAAGAATGTCTCATTTTTTTAAATAAAAAAAGGGTGACAAACATATTTGTGAAAACAAAGCACAAATGAATAAGCTATTAAAATAAAAATAAAATTGGATTAATAAACTAATTTCATCATTTATTAAAATATGTAAATTCAGTATTACAATCATTTATGAACCTTAAAGATCCTTGGTGATGATTATATATTGGTCATTTAAATGAAGGACCTTCTAGGCGAATATAATCATACATAATCCCTCTAAATGGACTTTCTCCGCTAGATTGCTTAAATATATCACATTTTTTCCCACTAAAAGTTCTTTACCCCCAAACAAAACATTGTAAAGACGATACAGTCCATGAATACCATGTCTTGCAATCAAATTCTCTCCTCCAATTAGACCCGTTGTAAATAATGGCGCACTTCCATTGTTATTCACTCGCACTTGCAGCTCAGTTTTAGTGGCTCCCGCTCCCGCAATTGCCAATCGGAGAGTGTAGTTCTTTTCCTTCTCGACTATTTTTAGACCAAATACGATTTTCCACGTAGTACTTACAAAAACATCGCTTCCCGGTGGTGAATTTCTATGTACACAAAAGAAATAAAAATAATAATGTTAGGCAGTATAGATGCTATCTAATTGTAGCTAATTTAATTCATTACAAATTATTGCACCTAGTGACATGGGCAAAGAACCAGTCATTTGAGTAGTTACTCGTTCCAACCGTATATACAAGATCTTCACGCGGATATATCTCGCTATAGCGAGACCATAGTCCATATTGTCTATATCTGCGACAAGAAAATTAATAAATACATTAATACTAAGTATAATCTAGATATATAATAGCCCTCCTTAAATAATTCTTTATAGATTTGAAAAAAAAGAAAAAAAATAGTTTTTCACCTATCTAAGGGATTATCAGACAATTTGTTATAATAACGTGGATTAGGTTCTGGTACATAACTCCGAAGCAGTTCGATCAGGATAACCTATCTCCCCTAGAGTATTTCCTGTACTTGGGGCGCATACGAAAGGTTGTTTAATAAAGTATTTGATCCTACATTTAAACATATAAGTTAATCAGACCACCTTCCAAAGACGATAAATCGCAAAACATATTATTATTATCCAGGTTGAAATTGTAACAATAGGGCTCATATTTATAATCCCCATAAATCCAGGGACCCAAGCAAACAAGGTGGGTAATTTCTTCCAGGCCTAACACCTTCAATAATAAAATTCCTTGAACATCTCCTCATTCAGTCCAAAACTGATACAACTGCAAGAAAAAAATACTTTTTTTAACAAATATAATAAATTATAGTTTATGTAAAAAAACAAAAAATTTACAAGACCTTGCTCTCATACTGCCATGAACCTGCATCCCCTGGTTCAGCCAATCCCACATGAGCTGATGCAGGCTGTATAGTTTTTGGTCTGATAATAATAATTGAACATAAATATTTATATATTTAAGAAAAGTTCAATCTTTCATGTGAAGGTAATTATATTCAATATGGCTACACTTACCCATTTTGGAGCGACTAATCGCCCCGATACCGACCCTCGTCTTTTGGAGACAGCGAAATCCGGTGGAAGAAGTGGGGAAATTATAAGGCCAAGCGGCTAGTTTCTTTTTTCATCTGAACCGATACAATTTATATAATAATTAAAAAAATTAAAATTTAATAAAGCAAATGGAAACGATATTGAAAAAAAAAAAAAAAAACTACCTGTTTCTTTGCATCCACCCACAATGATGAGTTTGTGGATACGAGTTACAGGTAGGTGAAACAGGACCAAAAACCTTTTTCCATGGTTCATTGTTTTTGAAGTGCATGGCTTGAGGTATCCCAATATAATGAGTGCTTACAAACATCTATAAAAAAAATATTAAAAAAAATACAATTGTAAAAAAAATTTATTTGTATTTTCTTTTAATTGGACTATACTTAGGCTCACAGATAGCGGCGAAGGGCCACAATGGGAGGTGAGGTCTCGTTTTATAGGTCCACCATTTCGAAACTCGTTACTTGGTGTGATTATCCAAAACCCGACTCCATTTTCCTATTAACCATCCGTGGACTCGGTTATCTTTGTTGTCGAGAGAATATCATATTTGTCATCAACCTGTAAGGAACTGTTTAGACTAACCCAAATAAGAAAGGCAATTCATGTTACATTAATATTATATACTTGCCTCCCCATTTTTCAATCGAACCGCTTCTTGTAACTAAGAACTTCGCCCTGGGCTCGATCTTCACTAGATGGCATTACTTTTGTATTTGGTCCGAAATTGCCATGTAATCGAACCTAAACAATGGTTTTAATTTGATTAGTAATGTAGTATTAACTTAAGTACAATCTAAGGTGAACATATAACTACAGGTCTTCACGGAGCTTGAAAACTATTCTAATCTGGTCAAATCCTCGACATAGGAAAATTATTCAACGCTCGAATACGCCGTTATGAATAGAGCCAGAACTTCCGCGAAGCATAATAAATCTCATATCCACATTTAAGGAGCTCCGGCCTTCCTGTACCATGGTCTATTGAATGATATTTCTACTTGATCTTCTTTCTTGCACAATAATCTTAAAACTTGTCCTTCAATTCTGTATTTTGGTTAAACAACAAGCTTAAGTATTAAACTCAAAGTATTATTTAATTAATTAATTAATAATTAAACCTTTCTCACGTTTGAAGTCAATGTTTCTTCGACTAAAGATATATCTTCTTTGGTAGTATTATTGCCGTCTCCAGAACTCCAATAACATCCCAATATCTTTAAAACAAATATATACAAGTTTAATAAAACAATACTTATTCCTAAGCTACTCCAATTTAATGTATTTAAGTGATTCATAAGAAGATAAAAAAAATTATTTACCCCTCTTTCGTTTATTTTATATTGTTTATATTGAGTACATTTCTGTACTATCACCATAATTAATAGCGGTTATGACCCCATCTGGACTCGAAAATGTAACACTTACTAAGCCGTTAGAACATATCCCCTGCAACACTAATACTAATAGAATAGTCTGTTAAGAAAATTGGCAGTTTAATTTTTTTTTTTAACTTAACATAATTTTGTGTATTAATGCATTTAATTGACCTACAAAATACAAGAGTTTAGAATTGATAATTACAAAATACAATATAAATTATGAAATTTTCAATTAACCTCTCTTATATGATTAATACATTATACTTCAATAATGTATTGAAATATTTACCCTGGTTACCCTCTACTTTCAACTGCAAGGCCGGAGGGCTTATAGTGACATTAGGTCCATTAACATTCCCATAAATACTCTGAAACTTTTAATTAAATATAAAATATTAGAAATCTACTTTAGTTTAAATAAAAACCATCACATCCTTTCAAAATAAATAAATAAAACATTTATCATAATTATAAACATTAGTTGATGCATCAAAGATAAAAAAAAAAATCAATGCATTAGAATAATGTAATCAAAAAATTAGGAACATGCATGCAAGTTACTACAACAAACACATTTTCTAACATCTCGATTTGGAAATAAACTAGATAACCTTTAATTTTGTTTTGGTCTCAACTCACATGTATGTGTCATTATGAATGACTTTTAGAATCAAATGAATTTTATATATATTCAATAAGTTGAATCTATAAATTAACGATAATATTTGGTTACATAGCAACTTAATAATGCTATGGACCATTCATTGTTATTCAAAATAATTTCAATACGAGTCGGATATACAGAACACATTAAAATATTTGCTTAATAAAACTATGCGATGAATTATATAATATACCTAGTGCAACGTAAAGGAGCAGAATAGATGAGGGAAGAAGAACTGAAAAGAATTATGTATATCCATGTGCCATTGCCCATTTCACTTTAAATAATTTTAGAGAGCTTATTAATTTAAGTAGAGTACGAAACCATATATATATAATTATATATCTATATCTCATATTACTATATCTATTATATCTACTTATATATATATATCTATATATATTATCATATAACTCAAGTAGTCACTACATACTTACCTATACTGAATAAAGAAGAAATAAAATAATAGATAATTTTAAAGTCAAATAACAACATATACAATCTTAATCTCTTATATACAAAAGTAAGATCTTTATGTGGCGGTTACACTCATTAGTAAATAAAGGTAATATCTCTATCGTATCTATACTCTATCTATATATCTATATATCTATATCTATAGATATATCTATATATCTATATCTATAGATATCTATATATATATCTATATATAAATATATATATATATAAATATATATATATCGAGTATATCGATATATATAATATAATATGATGCTTAATTTTTTAAGTGTCCGAAATTACCGGGAGCTGTGGTTAATTTGGATATATGTGAGAGTAAATGGATACACTGGGGTCGGATTGTGGGGTTGACCCGCCATAAACTTATTAAAACGGTTATAAAATCAGAATTAAACAAATGCGTATAACATTTTAACCACTAGGCTATAACACTTTATATTTTAAATTAAATCCAAAATTGATTAAACGCGTGACATTTGAAAAATATAAGTTCAACTTTTTTAACTAACTAATCTATATATATTATATATATATATATATATATAATGATGCTTAATTTTTAAAGTGTCTGGATTGTCGGGTCGAGAGCTGTAGTTAATTTGGATATATGTGAGAGTAAATGAATATTTGGGTCGAATTTGGGTTGACCCGCCCATAAAAAATTTTACCGTAATATTTTTTTACAAGTTGTTTTATATTATTATTCGTGCAAATGCACGGGATACATGCTAGTTTATATAATTAAAAATTTACTAGTTTGAAAACAATTTATTTATTGTTTAATTATCTATTTCATATATATTAAAATTTGTATTATAACTACTAACTAAACATTAGGAAATAAGTGTTATCTAGATAGACATATATATTGTACAATTATTTCATTAGATATATTGAACTAATAACTAAAATGATGTATATTAATGATTATTTTTTTAATTTAATATTTATTAATTGTAATATTTCTATTTTTTTTTTATTAATTAACTCATTTATCTTTTTTTTTCTATTGTTTTCTTTGTCTAATATTTTTTTTATTAATTAATTAATTTATCTCCTTTTTCCTATTTATTCTTGTTATTATTTAATTTTATTATTTTTTTTCTACTATATTGCTTGCTTATTATATCAACTTATATTATTTTAAAATTATTTAGTCTTTTTTTAGGAATACTATAATGTAATTTAATTAGATAATTTATAGAACAATATATTTATTGTGTCTTCCCCTCTTTAGTAAATAAAATTCCTGAAAAAAGATTATATAATTAATTATTAATAAAAATACTTAACAAAATATAAAAATATTATAATATCAAAAAATTGAACTACTTCTATACATTCTAGTATTCAATATTAGTCCATAAAAGAGACCAACTAATTTTAAAATAATTTATGTTATATAAAAAGAAATAAATAATAAAAAATTAATATCAAAAGAAAGAATAGTAAAAGAGATAAATTTAAATAAATTAATTAATTATAAAAAAGGAGTAGAGAGAAAATGAATATTTAATTAATAAATATAACATTTTTAAAAGCAATTAACCATGGTTAACAAAAAAGGGGCTGAATGAGCCAATTTTTAATAGTATTAGTATGTTTAAATGGACTTTTATTAGTTAATAAGAGAAAATTATGTCTAAACAAGCTTTTTTTCTAAAATTTATCATTTTTGTTCTATAATCTATTTATTATCTTATATTGTTATTATTATTATTATTATTTGACTTTTTGTATGAGAGTTCGAACTATAGACAGACAGTAAAAAATTCATGATATAAAAATTACTTTAATATAATAGCCAAAGTTAAACATTGATGGTATTAAGTTACACTGTTTTCATTTTATTAACTAATGTACCTCAGATTTTAAGTGATTAATATGTTTATTTGGAAGCTCATTTTAATACAAATGACATGTATTGAATATATATTATAAAAGTAAGTAGAATTTGATGTATATTAATTTATTTTCGGGTTGTTTAACCAGTTTGAAAGTACACAGAAAAATCAATATCTCTAGCACATTTTTATAAGTAAATCCAAAACTTAAACCACTAATTAATTAATTGATTCAATAAGTTTTAGCAAAATGTGGTTCATTTAGCAAGGATAACACATTAAACTTTATTGAAATTTGATATTTTGTAAAGATTATTATCACAGTATATTGTATCTAAAAATAAGAAAGTAAATCATAAAAATATTTTTTGGTATTTAATATTAAAAGTGTAAGTGTGTGTAGATGAGAAGTTAATAATGCAAAGTATGTTTAGATCATTAAGGATTCATAAGTTATCTAATAATTAATATACAAAAACTTTGCAGAATAAATAAATATATAAAATGAACACATTCTTTCCCTAGAAAAATCATATCTGCAGCTTTTGTGGATTGGGGAGGGAAAATGAAAAAGAGCACTGAAAATCATGTTTAATAAATATGAAAAATAGACCCATTTTTCTTGATTTCATCTGCCTTATTTCCAAGAAAATTCAAAATTTACAGCACTGACGACGCATATTAATTTGTAATAAAAATCGAATTCATTCTATTTTCTTACATAAAATTTTTAGTTTTACATTACTTAAATTTTCTTTACCTTGGACTAAGTAGCACCCACACTCTAAAAAAAATTGAGTATCCCATGCGGTAAACAAGTATCGAATATAAAAAATATGTATAGTTGACTTTTTATCAGATTGACTAATTCTATACAATTTGATACGTTTTCCACGTACGCTTTTGTGGAATTTTCAAAAAATATAAATTTTAAAATCAAAATGAAATTATTAAAATTTAAATTATTAAAATTTTGAGGGACTAAACTAAAATTACTAAAAATAAAACAAATTAACCATTTTTACCTAATACTTCATTATTTCTTTTATCCATGACGCAGCTTTTTCCTTAACCATCGATCGGATACTATATGAACGATGAATAAGAGTTTATATATCTATTTATGTTAATACTAAATTGATTTAAATATTGTATATATCATATTTTATTGTTGGTGTATGGTATCGTAATCTACATTTTTTTAAATGTGTTGTATCGTCGCTTTTGTATCGTATTTGATGTATTTGAATTCGCGCAACAATAGACCTTAGGTTTAATCTCATGAGTGACTAGCAAGACACCCCATAATCATATCATTCTTTAATCAAGTAGTCTTATCGAACTTGAAACCTTTTATCTACAAAGTAAGACTAATTGTGGAGCTAAAAAAATTGAGTTAATTATTATTGTTATTAAATTGACTACTAATCGAGAGTTCATTAAGAAATGTGGAAGTGATAAAGCGTCGGGATGAGACGTATTTAATTGACCTTTTTTTAAAAATAAAAAAGACTCAACTAACTTATGAGGTGACAATGTGTTTTATCAAGTTTGATACCGAAAAAAACTTATGATCACGTCAATTGAGAGTTTTTGTTTATATCGGAAATAATGGGAATAAGTGTGAAATAGATTGATAGATTAGATTATACTTTTCGACGATTAAGTTTTTTGTCATTATAAATTGGAGTTCTCAGGAATTTTTGAGAGCTCCCGAGGGATCAAAATGGTGTTCCCTCTCTTTTTCTTGCTCTTCATGTTATGAAAGCTCTCTAAAAATTATGGCAATCGTAAAAAACTCAGAATCATCCGTGAGTGAGTTATGAGACATGAATGTATCTTTTTTCCATATTACATTTGTTTTTTTTTTGTATGACACGCTCTGTTTGGTTCAGGCCACCTATTAATTTTTAAGCATCTTCAGAATATTTTATGCTTATTTGTGTGGCATTTTCAGATCTTCGAGTTAATCTTAATAAATTATACATCTTTTATTTGCTTCATTTCAAATAGGAGAAGGATGATGTGTCAAATATTTTGGGATTCAGAATTTGTGTTTTTTCGTCAACCTATCTTGGTATGTCATTGAGCGCTAAATTACAATACAATGTCTTTTGGGGTCCGATTATCATAAAAATGAAATATAAGCTATCTAGATGGAAAACAAAATAATCTCGAGGGTCCACTAATACTCATTATGGTGCGTTGTCATTTATTTTCACATATATGAATTTTTTATTCATTTTTCCTAAGAGGTGTGAGTGAAAATAAAGATAATAATATGTAAATTTCTATGACAATCTTCTAATTCATCGTTTTGTCATCTATTTAAGTGAGACTTTGGTTTTAAAGATAAAAGAGGTTTGAATATCAAGACTTTGATATTTTAATAAAGTTCTTATATCGAAATTGTGTAGTAAATTTGCAACAGAACCAAATAGGTTAATATTGCATGTGATAATCAGATGTAAATATTGTTAAAATTTGTCTTGTTCGTTCAACAAAATATTTAAATAGTAATATTATATAAACTAGACTGTCACCTTACGTTCCAAAGATTAAAAAAATAATTATAATTTTGATGCGAAACATGCTTTATATTATAAAAAGAATATATTTATATTTAATTAATGTAAAAAGATCACATGTTTAAAAATTTATTTAATATTATTCAATTAAATTAATAAATATTATATGGTAAAAAAATAATAGAGACAATCATATAATTGAATAATGATAATAAAACAAAAAATAATATACAAATAAATTAAAATTTTATTATTTTATTAAATAATATAATATGTCAAGTTTATAGTACATAAATAAATATTTTATCTCATTTTAGATACATATTAATATTAATTCTCTAATTGACCATTTAAAATTAACATGCAAAAATGATAGACATAAAATGATAGTATAATAGACATAAAAGATAGGTCACATTAACTTATTATTCTATTGACAAGTTAAGAATGTCAATTGTAACATATATTTTATCTAATTTTGAATGTATTATATCATTTTTTTAATCAATTTTTTAATTAAAATTATAATATATATTTATAATAATAAAATAAACATAAAATGTTATATTAAAAGATGATGAAATGTACTTAATTTAAGAAAAATCAGACTTATGAAAAATTTAGCCATCATAGAAAAATCAGACTTATGAAGAATTTAACCTCATATATAGATTTTTTCAAGAATAATATTAGAAACCACCATTCATTCCTCCTCAGATTATTAAGGGAGACTCCAAACTTAATCTCAAATTTAAAATATTAATTATTTAACTATTTGACCATTGTGATTATTGAATTCAAATTATAATTATATATATATATTTAATCTAAACAAAAAATTTATTATATAATTAATAGATAGGTAAAGAGCATATAAAATATATTAATTTTATTAAATACATTCTAAATTTAATTATTTATATTTTATATATTTAAATTATTATTTTATAATATAATAAATATTTTCATCAATTAGTATTTTACAAATATTACTTTTTACTAATTAATTTAAATATTTTAAGGATTATAATACAATAATTTAACAAAAACAATATTACAATTATCTTATTTTAAAATTTCTTAATATAATATATAATTGATACATCTAGTATTACTTTTTGATTACACTTAAAAAAGTTATGCTTCCTTAAGTGAATCGATATTATCTTAAAACGAAATTATGTCCAATTAACTTGACAATTTTGACATCAACTACTCTTACATTGAAAATTAAGCACCACCGACAAGTCATATCAATCCTCTTATATATTTACTTTCAATATTTTTCTTTATCTGTGACTTGTCATGTTATCGACCACATTCTACCCTCACGTTGTGCATTTTGCTTCATTCGACTTGTCATTATCGACCAACACTTACCCTCACTTTGAACATTATGCACTAACAAACTCATCACTATCGATCACATTACTTCCTCACTTGGGCATTTTGTTCCAATTTGAACCATCACCTCTAAAATTCGGTAATTCCCTTAATCTATCATTACACATATACCATAATCATTTTAATCTTTATAATAACGCCTCTAAAATTTGTTTCAGTTGGGACTCGAACCTTGGTCTTAAATTCAAAGTTTGAACACTTTAACCACTACATCACATGTGATTGTTAAATTTAATTTATAATTTTGTATATGTATATATATTTTGTATATCATAAAAAGGAGACAAATGATCAAACAAATTCATCCGTGACTCGTCATATTATCGATCACCTTCTACCCTCACATTGAACATTTTGCTCTATCCGATTCTTCGTCATTGTCAATCATACTACACCCTAATTTGGGCATTTTGTTTCAATTCGAACCATCATTCTAATCCTTATAATACCCTTCTAAAATCCGACCATTCCCTTAATTTATCATTGCACCCACATATACCATTTTAATCTTTATAATACCCTCTAAAATTCGACCATTCCCTTAATTCATCATTGCACCAACATATATCATTTTAATCTTTATAATACCTCTCTAAATTCCGACCATTCCCTTAATACATCATCGCACCCACATATACTATCATCATTGTATTCTTTATACCCCTCTAAATATGTACTGAGCCTCGAACATTTGTCTCAGTTTGAAATATGAACACTTTAACCACTACACTATTTATGATTTTTAAATTTATTTTATAATTTTGTATATAAACTCATTAAAGGAAGAAATAATTAAATAAATTAATTTCTTTTTATTTAAATATATCACAAATTAATAATAGGTCTTATAAATTTATAAGAAATTAATACAAAATTTTAAAATTATATAAATGCAATGATGTCTATTTATCAAACTTTATATTAAATTTAAAATATAAATTATTATTAGCTTAATTAGTTAAAATTTGAATTTAGATGGTTAGTAATGTGGTATGTTCATCAAATTTTGAGTTAAATTTAAAATATAAAGTCTTATTAGCTTAATTGGTTAAAGAAGTGTATTTGTTTTTGTTAGGTTGCAAGTACGAAAAATATATATAACATATTTAATTTAAGCGTTTCAAAATTATAAACACGTCAACCGACGACCAGACCAGACTATATATATATGTGATAAGAATTTGATGCATATTTTATTTTGCAATAGAATTTGATGTATATTATTTTATTTTCGGGTTGTTTAATAATTGATTCAAAAGCACAAGAAAAAATTAATATTGCTAGCACATTTTTATAAGTAAATTCAAATTTTAAACCACTAATTAATTAATTGATTCAATAATATTTAGAGTTTATGGTTTAGAAAAATGTGGTTTAATTAGCAAGGATAACTCATTAAACTTTATTGAAATTTAATATTTTGTAAAAATTATTATCACAGTATTGTATCTAAAAAATAAGAAAGTAAATCATAAAATATTTTTTGGTATTAATATTACAAGGCTACGGTTTGGTAGGGGTTGCAACTCTGTAGATAAAGTATATATAGGGTTTGGTAGGGGTTGCAACTCTGTAGATAAAGTATATATAGGGGTGATAAAAATTATTAATATTATAGCTATATCGAAAATACTGTACCGTAATATATTGAAAATATCAATTTTTATGGTATACCGAAAAAAAGGTAAGGTATAGTACGAATACCGAAATTATTGGTATGGTAAAAGTTTAAGATTTTTAAATTTTGGTATTTAGAGATATACCAAAATATCGAAATAGTATTTATAAATTAAAATTATATATAAGGAAATATTTAAATAGATTTGATATTAATTTAATTATAGAAATATAATTTTTAAATAATATCAAAATATAATTATACTGAAATATTATTCAATATATGTCATCTTTACTTTATCGACGAAATTGATTTTTTTTAAGTTAATATGTTTTTTAGGTATCAAATGTATAATACCGGTACCGTACCGAAATTAAGATATACAGAAATCAAGGTAAGGTAAATGTATGAATTTTTTGTACACCGAAATTAAGGTATACCGAAATCAAGGTATATCGAAATCAAAGTAAGGTAAATGTATTAATTTTTTGTACACCGAAATTAAGGTATACCGAAATCAAGGTATATCGAAATCAAGATAAGACAAATGTATGAATTTTTTGTATACCGAAATTTTCGGTAAGGTATAAGGTATGGATAAAATATTAAGGTATACCGTACCGACTCACCCCTAATTATATATACTTATATCTATAATAAATTAGAAGGATGGTTTGATTGATGTATATTTATATATACAGTATAAATTAGGTACATAACTTATACCTTATAAGGGGGTATAATATAAGAGCAGTGATAGGGAGACCGATGATGGGCCTCCGACCATACAGCGAATCCTTCGTGTCTGTCATGTGTGTTTTACCAGGCTGTAAAAAAAATTATATAAAAAAGAAATGTAAGCGCACGGAAACCACTTCTCTCTTTTCTCTCTTTTCTCTCTTTTCTCTCTTTTCTTCTCTTTTTCTCTATTTTCTCTCTTGTCTCTATCCTCTCCCATACAACCAATTTCTTGTAAACCCTAGAATAGATTCGGTTCTTCCGGAGAACCTTATCGACGGCGGCCAGGATATAACTCGATATAAATACATTTCGACGATGGTTGCTCCGGAGAACCATATCGACGGTGGGTCGGGTAACTCTATATGACTACTATGTTTTGATACTGTATTTTTCATCGTATCTTTAATCGTTATCCTCACTTTATCTTCAGATCAATACAACTTTATATTGATATTGTTCGGATAACTCCATATGACTACTATGTTTTGATATTGTGTTTTTTCATCGTTATCTTTAATCATTATCCTCCCTTTATCTTCAGATCAATACAACTTTATATTGACATTGTTATATTGAGCTCAATACATCTTATATTGATCTCAATACACGGATATATTGAGCTCAATACACAGATATATTGATCTAAATACACCTATATATTGATCTAAATACACTGTTATGCTGAGCTCAATACACCTTTATATTGAGCTCAATACACAAATATATACACCTTTATATTGAGCCCATTCCACCTTTATATTTATCTAAATACAGAGATATATTAAGCTCAATACACGGTTATATTATTGTTAATTCAAATCTTCTAATTTAATTCAAATATTTTATTGTTCAGCTACATGGATCATCTAATTCAATCTGCTCCAGTCATTGAAATCTCGACTGTTGGGATGATATTTCCATCCGAAACGGAGATTCGTTTGTATTACAAGGCCTATTCCCTTGGTACTGGTTTCGGTATAAGTAAGCTCGGAACAAAAAATGGACCGGATGGCAAACAAAAGTGGTTCTCGCTAGCTTGTGCAAAAAAATGGTGTTTTTACATCAAGGGGAAAAAATATTTTACATCCCAGACCCTCTATCAAGACGAATTGTAAAGCAATGATTAATGTTGCTGTTAGAAACGATGGGGAAGTCGAGATCACCAGCGTCTACCTTGAGCACAACTATGCCATGAGCCCGGGGAAATCAAGACATCTTAGATCCCACAAGGTTCTTAATCCGGAGGTGAAGAGAAGATTGGAATTAATTGATGAAGCAGGAATTACACTCGCAAAAAGTTTCCAATCTTTTGTAGTTGAAGTCGGTGATTATGATAATCTGAAATTTGACGAGAGATCTTGTAGAAACTTTATTTCAGAATTTCGGAAGTTGAGGTTATGAAATGGTAATGTGGAAGCACTTTTTCAATACTTCACTCTAATGCAAGGCAAATCCCCAAATTTCTATCATGTATATGATCTACACGAAGATTCTCGGATAAAGAATGTATTTTGGGCTGATGGAAGATGCAGGGCTTCTTATTAATGCTTCTCCGATATCATCACCTTCGACACAACTTATTTGACAAATCGTTACGACATGCCTTTTGCTCCATTTATAGGGGTGAATCATCACGGACAATCCATTCTACTAGGGTGTGGCCTACTATTCAGCGAGGATTCTTCCTCATTCATTTGGCTTTTTAATGCATGGTTGACATGCATGTATGGATGTGCTCCGAAGGCAATAATAACTGACCAATGTCGATCAATGGGCATTGCTATTGAGAGGGTGTTTCAAAACACCAAGTATAGATTATGCTTTTGGCATATCATGATGAAACTCCCAGCTAAATTTGGTGCTCACACTCAATACAAATCTCTAAAACAAACGATGAAAAATATTGTCTATAACTCAATCACAATTGATCAGTGCGATTATGAATGGATGAGAATGGTAGACGATTTTCAATTAGAAGATAGCGATTGGTTAAACTCTTTGTACAGAGAACGAAGTAAGTGGATACCTGTCTACGTAAAACACCACTTTTGGGCAGGCCTGTCAACCTCACAAAGAAGTGAAAGCAGGAATTCTTTTTTTGACGACTTTGTTCATTCAAAAACCTCCATCAAACAGTTTGTTGAGCAATATGACAGGGCTTTGAAGAGAAACATCGAGAAAGAAATGAAACTGGATTTTCAGTCATATAATTCAAGTTTGTCAGTTGTTTGTGGCTATCCCGTGGAACGACAATTTCATAGTTTGTACACTAACGACATTTTGAGGATAATCCATAACGAAGTGGCCGGGATGTTGTATTGCGAAATCCAAAATATTCAACAGGAAGGTCCAACTCATGTTTTTGATGTATTAGAGAACATTCTGGGAAGTGCAGGAGAAACCTTGAGGGACGTTTGGTTGAAAGTACACTACACCGCGATGGGGAATTTTGTAAAATGTCAATGTAAGATGTTTGAGTTTAGGGGAATTTTGTGCAGACATATTCTTATGGTGTATAGAAGAATGAAAGTGGATCAAGTGCCTGAGAGATATGTCTTGAACCGTTGGCGCAAAGATTTGAAACGAGGTTATCAAAGCATCACCAATATTTATGATTTTGATGTGTTTGAAAGTCAAAGAAAAAGGTATAACAGTCTAACTCCAATGATGCATTTGTTCCAACAGCTTGCATCACAATCTGAAGATAATACCTCAGTTGCGTCTAGACTTTTGGAAGACATTATTCAAAAGTTGATGTTGGATTTTGATAATTCATCTACAAGTTCCACACCAGCAACTAATCCTCCAACCGAGAAAGTGATTCACTCTCCGGTTAGAGTGAAGGCTCGAGGTAGGCCACCAACGAAACAAAAATTATCTGTCGTAGAAAAAGTAATTAACAGGTCCAAACATTCAACAAAGGTTAGTTTTACCTCATTGACTCGTTATATTGTGTTAGTTGTTTTGTTATATTGAGCTCATTTACTCGTTATATAGAGCTCATTGCCTAGTTATATTGATGTAGCCTTGTTAAATTTTGTTATAGAAAAAAATGCGGGATGAACCAATAGATGCGCAACAATTCAATGACCCAGCTACTATACCACAAACAATAGTCTCCACTCAATTCTCTTTTACCACATTATTGTAGTTATGTTATCATGTGTTAATGTTATAGCAATTATATTGAGCTTATTTCAGCGTTATATTGAGATCATTGACTCGTTATATAGAGCTCATTGCCTAGTTATATTGATGTATTATCTCATTATATTTATCTAATTGACTCGTTATATTGTACTTGTTGCTTCGTTATATTGAGATCATTGACTCGTTATATTGTACTTGTTGCTTCATTATATTGAGATCATTGACTCGTTATATTGAGCTGATTGCCTCATTTATAGATCTCAAATAAATGATCTGACTATGATACCACAAACAATAAACTATAGAGCATAATTCAACATTATATTCAGTTTCTTTTAGCTTTACTGAGCATAAATATTTTAAACAATTTAACTAGGACTTGGAAGGTATAAATATTTGATCGTAGAAGCAACAACGTTCTCCTGTGTTGGAAGTTGAATCATATCTAACAACCTCCCTTTGCCATACCCACCAAGTCTCTCCTCGGTACGTAACCTTTCAAAAATCATCATGTCATCCCAACAGGATATGATCGGGAAAATCCTCACGTTTCTTTTATGGGTGAAATCTGCTACCCTATCCATGTAACATAACTGAAAAAAGAAGGAATGTTAGTTGTATACTAATTAGCAATGTTTATGAAATTAATTAATGAATCGCTATTAACATAAGGAAAGTTGTTGGTCCGTGGAAAAATAAGTCTCGTTTCTTCTTCCATTTGATCATACTCTCAACAAGTCCATTTAATGTGAATCGACACCAATTTAGGTCCTTAATACTGTCAACATGAACTAGTGATTTCAAGATTTTAGACCTGCATATTGAAAACATGATTCAATTAGACTAATATGATAAAACCATATTACGCACTATATAACTATCTACGCTCCATATAACTACATATAATACTCCATATAACTACCTATAAGGCTCCATATAACTATACAATATGCTCCATGCAATTACAAATAACGCTCTATATAACTATACAATACAGTAACTACAAGAAATGCACCATATAACTCTACAATATGCATCATATAACTATACCATACGAACCATATAACTATACAATAATATCCATATAATGCTAAATATAACTACAAAATACAAGAAACTGGAGATTTTTACCTACAAGTTGGACTTTCAGTGGCCCACAAGAAGCTGAAGAAGACGTACACAACGAAGTCACGTTTGAAGTCATCATCGGTAGTTGTGTTTGCTAGAATTACCTCTGACATAGAGGAAATGATGGGAGCACCGCTGGTTTCACTCCCTACCCATCTCATCCTCCAAGCCCTAAGTATGGCGAGGTACTCGGGTCCGTCACTATTTTTACCAATGGACTCAGTTACGTCGATCTCTCCTCTAAGGATGTTTAGTATGCATTGTACATCATCCTCGTCAATAACCATATTTTGATGGTTGCTCAAACTCAGGGAACACGTTAGTTTATCGAAGTGTTCAAACAAATACATTGCAATTGAGAATAGAAATTTGGAGACACGTAAGGAAAGGAGAGAGCCGAAGTCGATGTCCTTGATAGCTTGCTTCTGGAGGTCCGACAGTCCATTAACGAGTTTACATAGGCCTTGAGGAGAAGTGCGGATGTTTGGAATCGTTGTTTTCGGCAATCTTCTTTTTGACAACTTCGAACTGAAAAAATGACAAAGGTGAACGCTCCATATAACTATTTATTACGATCCATATATCTACCTATTATGCTCTATACAACTACATATTATACTCCATACAACCACTTATTACGCTTCATATAACTACTAATTACGCTTCATATAACTACTTAGTACGCTTCATATAATGATATTTTACGCTCAATATAACTAGTTATTACGAAATATAACACGCAAAAGATAACTTACCTTCCAAAATCTTGGTTGTCAACATCGTTGGTCTTCCTCTTTCGTGTCTTCGGGATGGTCTTCCTCTTTCGTGTATTCGGAGTCGTTACAATGTCGGAATTAGGGGGGACGGTAGATGGGATGTTGATATCGGTAGGAGAATCTATTAATCTTAGAGAATAGATAGCAAGAAGCGATTGAATATTGGAGAATACGTACGGCGAGAATACAAGAGGAGGCGAGGTGGGGGAAATATTAGGAGGCGAGGGCTTGCACAGCGAGACAGATAACAAGTGGCGGCAAGAAGAGATTGATGGAAAGGGTTGAGCGCTTCCACGTCGAGACAGGAAATATCTCACGGCTCGACTAGGGTTTACACAAGAGGGAGTGAGAAGAGAGAGTAATGAGAGAGAAGCAATGGTACGACTCGACTAGGGTTTACACAGGAAGGAGCGAGAAGACAGAGTAATGAGAGAGAAGCAATTTAATTCAATCTATGGCAGACGAAGAGTCACAAATTAAAGCTATTTAATTTTTTTAAAATTCAAAAAATCCAGCATGGCAATGCCACATATATTCGCTTTATGATCTGAGCCCCACCCTTGACCCCAAATCATTATTCATAATATAATATCTACCTACACCGGTTACAAGGATGTATAAATAATTATAAAACTTAATATTCTTCTTTTATCCCTAATTTTATAAAATTATTAAAATTTTAAATTCATTATTATATTTTAAAATATAACAATAATAATAAGTTATATCTAAATATTAATTTATATTTAACAGTGTTTAATTTTTAAATTTAAATAATAATAATAAATACACAATTACTTATTTTTATTTGATTTTTTAATTTATATATATATTTTTATTTCTGTAAACAAAAAAATATTATTTTAAGTATAAAAAATTTTAATATGATAATTTGTGTACATAATTAAATATAATTATTATATAAAATCAATAATAATTTTAATTAAAAAATAAGTCATATATAAAATTAAATTTTAAATTAATATTGTATTTCATTATTAATAAATAATATTTATAATTAATTATTTAAATTACTGATATTAATATTATTATTATTAATTAATACAACTTATATCTATATAATTTATTTATGAAACTAATTTATAATTATAAAATTTTAATTTAAAATATTATTTTATTAAAATAATTATTATTAATAATATTTTATTTTATACAAATATTTATAATAATACATAAATTTCTAATTAAATATTAATTAATATATAAATAAGTTATATATATATATATAATTATATGTATTAAATTATAAATAGTTTTATATAAAATAATGTAAACCATATAATAATATATATTTATTTTAAAAATATATTTATACAATAATTATATATTATTTTTTTTATAAAATTTCATCTAATTAATAATACAAACTACCTATAATAAACATTAAAATAATAATTTAAAATAATTAATAAAATATAAGAATAAAATAATCTTTTACACTTTTTACTATTTTCTAATACCACCAATCAAACAAAAAATAATAAAACATATACAATTTATATATATTTTTTACTTAAACCAAACACTAATAATATATATAATTTATACAATATTATAATATACAACTCCTTCTAATTTATACCTCTTACCCCACCACTTATACTTATATCTAACTACTATATCGTATCAAAAAATACTACCAAAATGTAAATGTGTAGATGAGAAGTTAATAATGCAAAGTATGTTTAGAAGTGTAAGTGTGTAGATGAGAATAATTATGCAAAGTATATTTAGATCCTTAAGGATTTCAGAGGTTATCTAATAATTAATAATACAAAATTAAACTTTTCAGAATAAATAAAATGGTGTGTAGATGAGAATAATTATGCAAAGTATGTTTAGATCCTTAAGGATTTCACAGGTTATCTAATAATTAATAATACAAAATTAAACTTTTAAGAATAAATAAAATAAATAAAATGAACCCATTCTTTCCTTAGAAAATCACTCTACAGCATTGTTTGATGAAGGGTTATTTTGATAAATCTTGGTTTTTTCCAAATAACCATTGTTTGTTAAAATTAGTAAAAAATTAATTTTTTTAATTTTATTCCTATTATACCTTCCTTTATCTCATCTCTCTCCCCCTCTCTCTATATATATTATAATTAATATGATTTTTTAAATAAAATAATTTAATTTATATGAAATAAAATTTTAAAATATAATAAAATAAATATTAAAAAACTATAAATATGTTAATATTAAGTTTTATTAATACATAAATAAAAATTTAAATAAATACTAATTTTATAAATAACTACTATTATAATTTAAATATTATATAAAATAATATAGTATATTATACTTTTATTTATATTGTGTATTTATTTTTATTTAATATAATTAATATAAATTCTTTACATCAAAATTAATGTTATAAGTTAATAACCAAAATTCAAAGGTTTATTAGAATATTTATTTAGAATAATTGTTTAAAGTTAGTTTATATTAAAAAAAATTAAATAATTTTTTTTTATAAATATTTAATTTAAATGAGATAAATTTATAAATTAATTAATATTTTTATTTAAATATATGTCACTTTATTTTCTGATATAATTATTTATTTAAATTATTTAAAATTTAAATAGTATATTAGATAATATAGTATGTTATAATTTTATTTATATTTTAAACTTATTTATATTTTATTATAATTTTTTTAATTGAAATAATTTATTAATTTAATTTATATGAAAATAAATTTTATAATGTAATAAAATAAAATAAGATATATATATATATTATTTTTTATTAATATAATATAAAATATTTAAGTAAGGATAATTTACATATTTTAATTAATAAAAAAATTAATTTGATTTATTATGGGATGGTTGGATTTTGGGATAAAATCTGAGTTTTATCCAACAACTCAAAGATCAAACAAACCATCGGTGAGGAAAAATTAAAAAACAGCATAAGCAAATAATGCAAATATAGATAATTTATTTGTAGTAAATAAGCAACAAGGAATTCCGAAAACTTTCACTACCCAATGAAATGGAACATGATGTTCCCTAGTTTCTTTTATCTTATTTTTAAATCTTTACAATAGATTAATAATGAGTATCTTCTTCTTTTTATTATTTAAAAATTAACACAATCTTACACCATTATGATTTTCAAATTTAAGTTAAATATTTTTAAAAGAAATTGAGAATCCTGAGAATGTAGGTAATGATCGTTCTGTTGGTTAGAATCATGGATGGATGGACGTTCACTCCCCTACCTACGTTTATCTTGAAGTGCTCGAGTAGCCTACTGATCTGCACAACAAATCTAGTATGTTGCTTCTTCGGGAGCGTCACCATGGTTATTAGGGTTGTGAAGAGGACAAATGATCAGTTGATGGACATTCCTTTTGTAATTCCACCATTATCTCGAAGCGGTCTTGTGTGTAAGCGTCGAAGGACCCTACCTTCGCTCGAAGGGACTTTGCTACAATATTGTTGAGCAGACAATATTCTAGTTTCATCGACTTCTTCTTTCCATGAGTAGGAATGCGTTGAGAGAATTCTGTGAAGACCGTTTGCATCTCCTTAATCGCGTCTGTCAGAATCTGCAGGTCGAAGGCGATGAGCCCTTCCGACGGAAGCTCAAAGTATTTGGCAAATGCCTCTTTTGAGACAGTGAGCTCAGTGCCCTTCACTGTGCATTGAATGGTTTTATCGACGACCTTCGCTGTCGAGAATAACTAGCTTACCTCTTCATCGTGTACGTTGTTGGTTCCCCCTAGGTATTTCTTCAAGTCGATCGCCTCCAGGGATCAGAACATCTCCATCATCATAGGGATTACTATAGTGTAGACAAATTCGAAGTCTACTTGCAGAATGTTTTGAGAGAAGGACGTCATTGAAGATGTTTAGGGTTTCAGCGAGAGGATGAAGAATTTAAGGTTATGATTTAGATCGCAAGAAAGAAAATATGAATCGCTTTGAGAATATGAGTCGTTTATAAATGTAGATAACATATTTATATAACATGACAGTCCACGTGTCTTCATCATATTTATATTCAAAAAGAAATAAAGGAAAGTATTTATTTTTAAAAAATTATTTAATAAATGTGACCGTTCATTATCCTAAGGGAGATAATGCGACAGCGTATTGATAAGATCGAAATGTTGTTCCACTTATCTGAAGAGTAGACGTCTGATACTCACTAAGACAGCTGACGAACTGTGTTGCCTGCATGCCTTGTATTTCTGTTGAGTATCATTACTCTGTTGAAGGCGTTCGACTGACGCACAGTAACAACTGATATACTATGTTATACACCATACCTTGTTCATCAGTTGATATACATTGCTGATAGTAGACTTTGCTTATCAACTGAGTGTTATTACTCTTCTGAAATTACAAGCTACTTAAGCATAGCCTCGACTGATGTACAGTGTCATGAACCGACTCTTCTTTCAACTAGGTTAGAGACAGTTGTTTCAACATGTCTGGCTTATCAGCTGACCATCAGATTCACCCTAAGTTTATGCATGATTAATTAATTTAAATCTAAAATACTTAAAATATTTCTAAAATAAGAAGACTTAGTCTCGGGGAGTGGCTTTGTGAAGATATTATCCACTTGTTGATCGGTAGGCACGTATTCCAATCGGACGTTCTTCTGCATTATATGGTCTCGGATGAAGTGATGTTGAATGTAGATATGCTTTGTCCTTTAGTGCAACACCGGATTATATGTGATCGTGATGGCACTAGTGTTATCACAAAATATTGGAGACTCATCTGCCTTAATGCCAAAGTCCATCAACTGTTGTTGAATCCACAACAGCTGAGCACACAACAGCTGCCAACAACAAGGTACTCTACTTATATTATTGAAGTGGAAATAGACGTTTGCTTATTGATGAACCACGAAATCAGACGTTCACCAAGGAACTAACACGTTCCACCTGTGCTTTTCTTGTCAATCTTACATTCTACATAGTCTACATCAGAGTAACTAATTAAGTTGAAACTGGAATTCTTTGGATATCACAGTCCAACACATTGAGTTCCCTTAAGATATTTCAAAATACGTTTAGAAGCTATGTAATGAGATTATTTAGGATTAGCCTAAAATCTTCCACACACGCCGACATCAAACATGATGTCTGGTCGGTTGGCTGTCAGATAGAGCAAGGAGCCAATGATTTCTCGATAGGCTGTGATATCAACATCTTGATCACCTTCATCTTTATCCAGTTTTCTCGATGAGTTCATGGGAGTTGAGGTAGCTAAGTAGTTCTCCATACCGAATTTCTTTAGTAATTCCTTCGTGTACTTAGCTTATTTATGAATATTCCATTTTCAAGTTGCTTAAATTTTGATATGTCCGCCAGCAGCCGGTTGTTGCCTGTCATATGCCTGGAGCACCCGCTATCCAAATACCATACTGAATCATCCAAGTTGTTATCCTGTTTTACCTACACATATAAACATTGACAGTTTTGGTACCCAAATTTATTTGGGTCCATTGTTAATAAGTTTCTTGGGGATCCATACTTGAGTTATTTTTATAGATCTCCCATTTTGTATTTTTAATAATGTGTATGTTTTAGACTTGGCAGATTATTTCTGCCTGCTGATGTTCCGATAATTTTAGAAAATGATTTTTGATAAATCAAAAATGATTGCTTTGTGTGATTACCAGACCAGTTGGCTGCCTTATTTTCGGGCTTAAGCCAACTTGAGTTTTGGTCAGTTGGCTTAACATATTTAATTTCATCTTTAAGAGTCAAATTATTACAATTTTGATTAGTTCGAATGTGAATTGAATTTCCTTTGACGAAACTGATGAAATTAAGTTTGCCTTTTATCGGGTTCAACTTATTGCAGGACTCAACTGTATTGCTCTCAACATATCCCAGACCGGATTTGCATCCGACAGACCTTTGTTGTTCATTCAGTTTCTTGAGAGCATGTCCAGACTTAGTCCATGAACAAATCACATATTTTATTCTTTGATTTTCAACAGATGAACTCTGAACTGTTTCTTTGAGCTTCTCATTCTCAACTGATAGCTTATTCATTTGGTTTTTCAAAACTTCTGGTTCATTGTTTTGAGTTGAGAAACTTGTATTGTCAGATTTGTTGTTCAAATTTATTTCGTGAAAAAGATCTGATAGTTTCTTGTACTCAATGACCATGTCATTGAGTGCAGTAATTAAATCATTTCTTGTGAATTCATCAGAGGTGAAATCAAATACCTCATTGTCATTTGCCATAAAGCATTTGACAATTTCCTCATCACTTTCAGTTGAGAAGCTCTCATCTGAATCACTTTTAGCCCATTTGTTTTTGCTTTTCTCCGCGAGTAGAGCCTTTTATTCCTTCTTGTTCTTGGAAGATATGCAATCATCCTTGTACTTCCTCTGGAATGACTTTGATATAGTTTAAAGTAGATTTAAACTGATAACCTAGTTGTAAGTGAGAAATACCTTGATTTAAAGTGAAGAGTAGAATAGAATGGAGGGTGAGAATGAGATTCATAATTGCAGTCTGCAATTGAAAGTATCAGGTGAGTAAGAAATTAACGTTAAGGAAGAAGAAGATAGGAGATAGAAGATAGAGAGAGAAGTTGACCTTAGAAGGTTTCTATAAATATGTCAGAGTCCCCTTGCAGATTATGATCTCTTCTTTATATATCCATTATCTGCCATAATTAACTTCCCCCCAATTCCATATATTTGGCTACTACCTTATTAATAATTATTTTATTTCCATATAAATAATTATTTATTAAGTATTTCATATTTTGGCTAACTGCCTTATTTATAATTATTTATTGTGCATAATTAAAAATAGAATTGTTGACATGGGTTACGTCTACCCATCAGCTTATTTTAGGGTTAGGAAACCTAACCCTAACAATCTCTTATAATAGGCTTCTTGTCATCCCTTCTGAGTTTTCTATAGTCAGCCATGAAGTGACCTGGTCTATCACAATTAAAATATTTTAAATTAACATTAGACTCATTTTTATAATTATTTCTGTTAAGATTAGAGTTAGAATGATTCTTCCTCATGAATTTGCCAATTTTTTTGACAAATAATGTCACGTGTCGTCGCTAATCTGTTCAGCAGACTTGGCAGATGTCGAAGAAGGTGGCTATTCAGCAGTCACCAATGCTTGTGTTATGAACCCCTCCCTTAAGTGAAGCTCACAAACAAAGGCAAATGTCGATCACAAGTTACTAGTTCAAACTCTCACAACATCACTCAATGTAGAATAGATCACAATTCCTTATTGGTTAATCTTAGAACATAAATAATAGGTGTATAGTTGACACTACAGAACGTAAACCTAGAGTCTATTTTAATTAGTCGATCAGACTAGCTTCGAATTTGAGAGTCAACACCTAATATTTTTCGAGAAATTAGGAAAGAAAAATATTATTGTGTGTTCAAACATGACTTAGAGATTATATTATTGGTTTTGTGCTTGGTTACACGTGAAATGGAACATCGTTGTTGTGTCTCATATGTTAGTCGAATAACATTCTTTACTTTAATTTTTTGGTCATTTAAAATAATGTGATTTTACACCATATTTTTTTATTACGTTTTAATACATGTGTCTAAGGATGAATCCAAACATAAACATGCATCTAGGTTGGTCTCAATCACTTCCTAAAACATGTATCTACGTTATTATTATGGATAATAAATCTAAAATGTGAGAAAATGAGAGTACCTAAGCAAGAGGCGAGGCTCAAAATGTACCTACAAAGGGTAAAATGTTAGTTTAAAAATAAAATCCAAACGGTCCTTGTCAAAAATATATATATTTTGGAATATTATTTTTGAGTGTTTATATTTTTTTGGTTTTGTAAAATTAATTAAGGCATTTAAAATTAGAAAATATAGGACATTGCAAACAATTCAAAAGCAAATAGGCCCTAAGGCCATTGGGTTGATTCGCTTAGTACACGGGTAGCGGATATGGGCGCAGATGCGGGTGAACCCAGGTGGAAGGAGTCATCAGTCAAAAACTAGGCCAGGGGGCTTTGGCCTTGGGTCAAAAAGGGAGCCACTATCCATCGGGTCGGGACGCTTAGTACACGGGTATTAGATATGGGTGTAGATGCGGGTGAACCCAGGCGGAAGAAGTCCTCAATTGGTCAAAAACTAGGCCAGGAGGCTTTGGCCTTAGGTCAAAAAGGGAGCCACTGTCGAAATCATGGTTACGGTCGAAAATCAAGCCAACAAGTTATAGCCTTCGGTAAAAAAATGGAGTTGCGAGGTCGAAGATAGGGCTAGCGGTTGAAAACCAGACCATCCGTCAAAAACTAAGCTATCAGTCGAAAACTAAACCATCAGTTGAGTACCTAGCCAAACTTTGTATTATCAGTCAAAAACCAGTCCGAGCTTTAGATTCTCGGTCAGAAATCATGCCAAGTCAATTGCTCGATCATTGGCTAAAGAACATGTATTTTCAACTTAAAATTTGAGGTTCTTGATTTGGTGTACTCATGAAGTTGAAATAGAACAAAATGAACACATCTAAAAGCTTTGATTGTTTAATAATTTTGAACTCAATTAAAAAGACGTTCAAAAGAATATATGTTACATAGGATAAGAGATAGAGCACAATTAATAGTATAAACAACAATAAAAATTACTTTTCCTAAGACAAGATGAGAACGGATTGAACAACGTTAAGAATATGTCTATGTTTTCGTTATGTCCAAACAACAATAAGAATATTTCATTGAAGAACGAACCAACATAGCAATGAAAATTTCCAAAAAGAAGCAACAGACTAACCAGAGCATGTTCAGTTTGTTAGATTTTAAACCTGGAATAGGGATAAGTATTTACATAGCGACAATCATATTTCTCGGCCATTTTGATAATATCCAATTCTCCAAGAATTCAAAAGAATACCTAATAACCTCCTATTAAAAATAATAAATAATTAATAATCTTGAAAAACATTAAATGTAATGATGAAGCTCAAGAGTTGAAGATGAAGCTCAAGAGATGCATTGTTTAATATCAAGAATTGTATTTATTTTGAGTTCTAGATCCTTCTATCTTATCCTTTAAATTGAGAATCGCTCATTAGTTTTTCAATATAAAAATTAAGTAAGCTATACCTACTTGAGATTTCTATCAATAAAATCCTATTTTCTTATTTATAATTTTTCAGCACGAACAAATTTGGTATCAGAACAAGGTTACGTTTCAATCTTGAAATGACATCCACTCTATTCTCATACTCTCCAAGTCAAGTTCCTATATTTGAAGGCGAATTCTATGAATTCTGAAGCAGCCAAATGGAAATATTTTTCATATCCCTTTGAAGAAGAACTTGATGCGCCCGATGAAGACGACGAAGGATACGAGAAATTTGAAAATGATCTTAAAAAACGAGATGCACTAGCTTTGCGCTATATTCAACAAGGAGTTGGGAAAACCATATTCCCCCATATTTTTGGAGTAAAAAAGGCCCAAGATGCTTAGTTGATATTGAAACAGGAATTTCAAGGTACGGAGAAAACGATCGCATTAAAACTTCAAGCCTTATGGAAAGATTTTGACAATCTAAAGATGGAGGATCGAGAAAAGGTACAAGATTTTTCTTCTCGTATTTCCACTATTGTCAATCAAATAAAAAGCAGCGGAGATGAAATCAAAGATAAAAATATTGTTGAAAAGGTTTTTTGAAGCCTTCCTCAAAAGTTCGATCATGTTGCTGTTGCGATTGAAGAATCAAAAGATTTGTCCAACATGAAAATATATGAGTTGACTGGATCTCTTCTAGAACATGAGCAAAGAATTATTCGCTCTTGTACTCCATCAACTGATCAAGACTTCAAATCCAAGCAAGTACTAGAAAAGTTTTCAAGAAGTCATCACAACAAATTTGGTAAGAAAATAAGAAGACATTCGGTTGGAAAGTCAAAGCACCACAACAATTTGGTGATTCTTATTCTTGTATCATTTGCAAGAAATCAAATCATGAGTCAAAAGATTATTATTTCAAATGCAAAAGATGCAAAATCCCTAATCATTCTCAAAGGGATTGTCGATTTCAAAATAAGGAGAAGAACGAAGATGATGCAAAATTTGTGAAAGAAGATTATGATGTTATGTTTGTTTCTCTAAATGGTGAAGAGAAGTCAAAAAGTCAATTGGTTCTTGATAACGGTGCTAACAACCATATGACAAACAATAAAGATATGTTTGTGGAGCTCAACTCTGACATTACTTCAACAATTGTTCTTGGAGATGGTTCTTATCAAGATGTGAAAGGAAAATGAACCATTGTTGTTCCAACTTCGGGAGGTAACATAAAGCTTATCACGGATGTTCTATATGTCCCTAATATTTTATATAATCTTCTTAGTATTGGACAACTTATTAAGAAGGACTTCTCGGTATATTTTGATGATGGAAGATGCAAAATTTTTGACAAAAAGAAGAATGTGGTTGTGGAAACAATCGAAATGAAAGATAAGACTTTTTCTCTCATGTTTCCATTGAAAAGTGATTGTGCATTAAAAGTGGAAAATGAAGATTTGTCTAAAATTTGGCATCTTCGATATGGTCATCTAAATCAACGGGGACTTCAGTTGCTAAAAGAGAAAAATGTGGTGGTTGGACTTCCTTCTATTCAAGTGATCAATGATATATGTGAAGGTTGTATTTATAGAAAGATACACAAGCTCCTATTTCCCAAAACTACGTGGCGAGCAAAAGTACCACTTGAACTTGTTCATTCTGATATATGTGGTCCGATGCAAACTCCTACTCCTGGAGATAAGAGATATTTCATTATCTTTGTTGATGACTATACAAGAATGATGTGGATTTATTTCCTTAATTTAAAGTCTGAAGCATTTTCTATTTTCTTGCGATTCAAGTCTCTAGTTGAAAAGAAAAGTGGTCATATAATGAAGTGCTTGAGAATTGATCGTGAAGCAGAATATCTCTCAAATTTCTTTATGGAATATTACAAAGATAATGGTATCAAAAGACAATTAACCGTCAGTAGATCTCCACAACAAAACGACGTAGCTGAACATAAAAACCGTACGATTATAGAGATGGCGAGAAGCATGCTGAAAGGAAAGGGAATTCCAAATCTATATTGGGCCGAAGCTATTCACACTGCTATATATATTCTCAATTTATCACCAACCAAAGCGGTCAGAAATAAGACTCCATTTGAAGCTTGGTATGATAAAAAGTCCTTCATTGATCACTTACTGAGAATAGTAATAGTATCTACTATATTTCAGTATCAAAATCACAGAATAGAGAATTATTGAATCCAAGATCAAAGCAGCTAATATGATGGATATAATCCATAATTCTAATCGCACCTCTCGATTTGAATAAAATGATAGGACCGAAATCCTACCTCACTGTAATTTGAAATGCAAGAAGTAGAAGAACCCGACCTGTCGCGATTCCAGATGAACAGAAGCCCCACGACGCCACCCAAAGCGAAATGACGGATATCACAGGAAGAGAAAGAACCAGTTCAAATCATCATCAATCATCAAGAAACTTGAAACAGAACCAGTTCACATCATCATAAATCATCAAGAAACCTGAAACAGATGTGAAATTTGCATAGAAATAGTGGCGTCGCAAGAATAGGAAGAACCAACAACATAATCATCAATTGTCAAAAACCTAAATCAAAAATGTGAAGTATGAGTAGAAATTGTGGCGAATGTCCGGGAATAAGAAGAATTTGCTCAAATCATCAATTATCAAGAAATCTAAAACAAGAATGTGAAGTTTGACTAGAAACGGATCGGATTGAAATGAAGAGACTAAAGTTTGGTTGAATTTCATTAGATAGAGTGGAAGAGAAGACTGTGAGAGAAGAGAAGACTAAGAGAAGAGAATTAATGGTCTGTTTGTTTTGATACAATTATAATTTTTAGTTTTGTTAAAAATTAAAAAGTGGATATTGACGTGGCAAATTAATTATCCTATGTGTTGTCCACCTGTCAAAATATTAACGAAGTTATAAATTATGTCTATTATAGTGTAAATTTGACAACAATGTTAAAAGGTTAAGTGTTAAAATAATATATTTTAAGTTAGATGATAAATATGAAAAATATTTACCAGGAAAGTTATAAATATGATAATCTTTCCTTATATATATATATATATAGATTAATTAGTTAAAAAGTTAAACTTATATTATTAAAATGTCCCACGTACATTAAATTTGGTGTTGAATTTAAAATATAAAGTGTTGTTAGCCTAGTTGGTTAAAAAATTGTCTTTGTTTTTGTTAGGTTGCAAGTTTGAAACATACATATAACATTTTTAATTTCATTTTTAATCGTTTTAAGTTTATAGGCGGGTCAACCCACAATCCGACTCAAGCATCCATTTACTCTCACATATATATTCAAATTAACCACAGTTCTCGACCTGGCAATCCGGACACTTTAAAAATTAAGCATCACTCAAGTATCCATTTACTCTCACATATATATCCAAATTAACCACAATTCTCGATCCCACAATCCAGACACATTAAAAATTAAGCATCATTATATATATATATATAGATTAGTTAGTTAGTCAAAATGTTGAACTTATATTATTAAAATGTCCCGTGTTCATCAAATTTGATGTTGAATTTAAAATATAAAGTGTTGTTAGCCTAGTTGGTTAAAGGGTTGTACTTATTTTGTTAGGTTGCAAGTTCGAAAAAAACCTATAACATTTTTTATTTTATTTTTAACCATTTTAAGTTTATGGGCGGGTGAACCCACAATCCGACCTAAGTATCCATTTACTCTCACATATATATCCAAATTAATTACAATTCTCGACCCGACAATCCGGACACTTTAAAAATTAAGCATCATTATATATATATATATATATATATATATATATATATATATATATTAGTTAGTTAAAAAGTTGAGCTTAGTTTGTTAGGTTGCAAGTTCGAAACATACATATAACATTTTTAATTTTATTTTTAACCGTTTTAAGTTTATGGGCGGGTCAACCCACAATCCGACCCAAATATCCATTTACTCTCACATATATATCCAAGTTAAGCACAACTCTCGACCCGATAATTTGGATACTTTAAAAATTAAGCATCATTATATATAAATATATATTAGATATTTAAAAAGTTGAACTTATATGTTAAAATGTCCCGTGTTTTTTAAATTTGGTGTTGAATTTAAAATATAAAGTGTTGTTAGCCTAGTTGATTAAATGGTTGTACTTGTTTTGGTTAGGTTGCAAGTTCTAAATATACATATAATATTTTTAATTTTATTTTTAACCATTTTAAGTTTATGGGTGGGTCAACCCACAATCCGACCCCAAGTATCCATTTACTCTCACATATATATTCAAATTAACCACAACTCTCGACCCGGCAATCCGAACACTTTAAAAATTATGCATCACTCAAGTATCTATTTACTCTCACATATATATCCAAATTAACCACAACTCTCGACCCGGCAATCCGGACACTTTAAAAATTAAGCATCATTATATATATATATATATATGTATAGATTAGTTAGTTAAAAAGTTGAACTTATATTGTTAAAATGTCCCGCGTTCGTCATATTTGATGTTGAATTTAAAATATAAAGTGTTATTGCCTAATTAGTTAAAGGGTTGTACTTGTTTTTGTTAGGTTGCAAGTTCGAAATATACATATAACATTATTTTATTTTATTTTTAATCGTTTTAAGTTTATGAGCGGGTCAACCCACAATCTGACCCATGTAGCCATTTACTCTCACATATATATCCAAATTAACCACAACTCTCGACCCGGTAATTCGAACACTTTAAAAATTAAGCATAATTATATATATATATATATTAGTTAGTTAAAAAGTTGAATTTATATTGTTAAAATGTCCCGTGTTCATCAAATTTGGTGTGAAATTTAAAATATAAAGTGTTGTTACCTAGTTTGTTAAAGGGTTGTACTTATTTTGTTATGTTGCATATTCGAAACATACATATAACATTTTTAATTTTATTTTTAACCGTTTTAAATTTATGGGCTGGTCAACTCAAAATCCGACCCAAGTATCCATTACTTTTACAAATATATCCAAATTAACTACAACTCTCGACCTGATAATCCGGACACTTTAAAAATTAAGCATCATTATATATATATAAGCCCTCTAAATAAACTTTTTACTCTCTATTACATTAAATACATCACATTTTTCTCACTAAAAGTTCTTTCCCCCAAACAAAATATTATACAGAGGATATAGTCAATAAATAACATGTTTTGCAATCAAATTCTCTACTTCAATTAGACCTGTGGTAAATAATGGCGTGCTTCCATTGTTATCAGGGCCGACTCTAGGGTAAGCCGATAAGCCCTCGGGCTAGGATAACCCATTTGTTAAACTTATTATGCTATTTAGAGAAATTTATTGTAATTTTAAAAAAAAAATGTTGTAAATTAGTGGTTCAAGATAAAAATTTAAAACTTTTATATGGTTATGGGTTTAAATCTCACCGAAAATAATTTTTTTATTAATTTTTTAAACTAAACCTAGGATAAAAAAAATATATCAACCTTTTTTTTTCTACCGAACTGGGATAGTCCAAAACTCTGCAGTCCAGATCTTCTATTATCAAATATTTGTGTCCATGTTGCGAACATAAAAACGACGCGTTTTGTTTTTAAATTTTAATTGAGTTGGTAAAAAAAAGAAATCCTAAAAAAAGTCCGACCTGTTTGTAATCCAAATGTTTTTCTAGTCCGTCTCTTCATATTCCACAATCCTTATTTCTAGACGTTTGACTCTCCACTTTCAATTTCTAGACGATTCGCGATTCTTTTCCGAAAACAATCTCAGTAGCTTGCAAAATATTATGTTTTAAACATTATTTTGTGCGAAACTCTACTTTGGTTTTGAAAAATCATATTGGCAACGATGTTTTGTTTGTAACTAACAAACTTCTATTTTCTTAATATTTAAGAAACAAACAACGAAATGGTCACGGTCACTATATCCAAGAACAACTCATCTATAAATCTGAGGATTAATGTATTTCATTAATACTGTGTTTATAGTATTTCATGTTAATAAGATAAAGTAATGTGAGGTTCTGTAGTATAGTGTTATTATTTCAACTTTTCTACATTATTAGTTAGTTGCAAACAATCAACCTCAACATTTTCTAGTATTAGTATTTTAACTTGTCTACTATGTTTCATAACTGATTATTAATTAGTTGCAAGCAATCAAACTCAACATTTTTAGTCTTAACTAAATAATTTAAGAATTTTTTAGTTTTAATCAAATAATTTATACTCTGTCATGTGAAGCCCACTCTTCACAAAATAATATGAGAAGTTATGCTTAAAACTGTCATTATTTATATATTCAATTTGAAACTATGTTTAAACTAGCATGTGAAAGGAAGACTTCGCATGACTTCACACAACCTTCACCTTGCATGGCTGCTATAAACTGCCATGTGAAGCCCTTCACATGTCTCTTCACACGCCTTTACTTCACATGATTGTTGTAAACTGTCACGTGAAGTCTTTTACATGACTCTTCATACGACCTTCACTTTACACGACTTCGGTAAACGGTCATGTGAAGCCCTTTAAATGGCTCTATTGTACGCTGCCATGTGAAGCGCGCGTTTTTCATGAAGCCATATGAAGGACTTCACATGGTCCTATTTTATCATTGAATCCTCTTCTTTTATATATATTGTAGAATTTTAAAGAAGTAATATCAAAGGAGGAAGAAGAAGTCTACTCCTATCAATTTTGAATCATCGACATATATTGAAGCCTTATCTCTCTTTGCTTGTGTAACTACTAATTCTGAAAATCCAATCCCCCTAAAAGAATGAATGATTATGTTCCTATTTTTTAAAACATGAACCTCCCAAATGACCTTTTTAATCTTATTCAAAATCTTTTAAACCAACAAAAGGAAGTCGTCAAGGCCATCAATTTTGATTCTCTTTTTTCACTGGCATCTCAAAATGCCAGTTCAATTTTCAGACACCTGTGAGCACTTTTGACGTCACGAGGAGATCTCTTGTATCAAACAATGGTGACAATATCAAGATTGATGAAGAGAATGTCAAGTGTGTGTTGAACATCACTAGAGGGGAAATGTAAATAGTTTAGTCCATTAGAAACGACTAAAAAACCTGTATATAATGACTTCTTGATGAATTAGAGGAGAAGATGGGGCCTCCATCTAAACAAGGTAGCTTCTAAATCAAATGTGATGCCACAAAAAAGTGTAAGCAATAATTTCAAAATTGACTTCGTTATCTATGTTGTCTCAAATTTTCATTGAACATCACAAATACCCAATCCAAGTAAATAGTCTTTCCTAAAACGAATGTTTTCATTTATATGTTATCTGTTGTATTCGTTAATACTTATATATAGTATTAATACATGTTCAAAATTCTAAAACTTTTAATGGATGTTGATAAAATAAGGAATTTGAATTGGTGCAAATTCACAATGAGAGGATTGGTTGAAAGCGCCAAAAATAGCAAATAAATAAACAATCATATTTTCATGAACCTCTAACATTTATATTGGTAAATATTCTACTAACTTATAAGTAATTTTTTATGTTTAATATATATTAATTTTTCACTAACATGTTTAATATATTTTTCAGTTATGTTACATCGATATAGTTGTTAAAAATAGGGTACAACAACCTTATTAGAAGTATTCTCCAATCATCGCATGCTGGGATGGCACTAAGGTGTTAGAAAAAATCTTAGTAGAATCTCAAGGAGATGGCTTTGGACGTGGGAGAACTATTGCATGATTTCCACTTCTTAAAGAGGATCATCCTAAGATTCCATCAAATATACTTAAAAGACAAATAAAACCAATTCAAAGCCAAAAGTCTTGAAAACTCTCTAAAACTTTTTTTTAGAAAAGTATACTTTCAAAAGTCGTGGCTTGAGGTAAGAAACCAAAAATTTTACCGACACCATCAAAGCTTAGATGCTTTAACCCAACTTTTCCGACATTTAAAATTTTAGATAATCGTTTATACGCGAGATCAAATTTATAACAAATATCTTAAATATCTGATAAACAAAAACTCGATTACTTTTTATATGATTCAAAAAAATAATGAGAATAATGTTCAAAACAACACTCTTAAAATGTTTTGAGTCTAAAATATAATGTATATTAAAAGAATTAATATTTTATTTAAATTCCCAGAAAAAAAAATGATTAAATCAGCTAATATAAAATGTTGCAAAATCATCTTTTCCAAATAAAGTCTTAATATTAGGGGTGATTCAAAAAAAAAATAACAGATCCCCTTTTATTAAGGACACTCTAGTAAATAATTTACGAGTTTCTCATAAATAAAATTCTAACAAAAACCCACAATTGTTGCTTGTAAAACATGTTTATGATGAACTATGTGAAAAAAAGAGAAAAACCTATAGTATAATGCTAAGAGCATTTTTCTAAAATAATTTAGAAAAAGTTTTGTTGCCATCTTATGAATTCAATTTAATTGACTAAATCATCGATGGATATATATTCAATGATCTGCCCAGATCAAACGCAGAACTTTCTGCGTGTAAAGTAGACGTGATAACCACTCCACCACAACACCTTATGAAAATCACTACACACTACTCATCAAACAGTCGAACTCAAAGTCACAAATTTATAAAGAATATTTCATCTTCAATCAAAGAAAATATAGTTTCAAAACTCATAGGCTTTCAAAACAAAAACATGAAAAATATAAACAAAAGAAGAAAATGAATAAAAAATACGTATATGTTGGTTGTTGGTTGAGATTAAGGATGCAAATGAGTGAAGCCGAACTCGAGCTCGACTCATTTAAGTATTTTTAGCTCGACTCGAACGATTTTATAAATTTGAGCTCGAGCTCCACTCGACTATTTACTTATAAGCTTGGCTCGACTTGAAAATTTTGAACTAAAATTAAAATTTTAAATATTTGTAAAGAAAAAAATATTTATTTTAAATTTTAGGGTTTAATATTAAAATAATTAAAAATATATATTATTTATTATTAGGCTCAAAAAAACTCGACAATTAGTCGAGCAAATATTATTTAAGCTCGAGCTCATCTCGAATATTATTAAACGAGTCAGCTCGAGCTTGACTCGAACTTGAATAAAATCAAACTCAAGTCGAGCTTTGACCGAGCGGTTCACGAGCAACTTGACTCATTTTCCGTCCTAGTTGAGATATTGTAATCAACATTTATTACTCACTTATACTCTAATCTTTATTGTTACGTGTAAGAACATGAATATAATGATTCTATCAAATATCCCAAAAAAAAAAAAAAAAAACTCCAAATGTTGAGATATTAAATTACCATTTATTGCTATTAGACCATACTCTTAATTACTAAACCAATTTTTATAAAATGTACTCGGAGACAAGACCTGCCATAAAACTTAAAAGGTATATAATAAAAATAGAAGTGTCAAAAGATCAAAGACAAAAATCTTGAAAACTCTCTAAAAACATTTATAGAAAAGTGAACTTTCAAAAGTCGTGGCTTGAGGTAGGACACCAAAAATATATAGAAACCATCAAAGCTTTGACTCTTTGACACAACTTTTCCGAGAATTAAAATTTTGGATAATCGTTTATACGTTAGATCAAATTTATAACCAATATCTTGAAAATCGGAGAAAAAAATCGATTATATTTTATATGGTCCAAAAAAAATAATTTGAATAATGTTCAAAACAAAGCTCTTTAAATGTTTTGAATCTAAAATATAAAACATTATTAAAATAATTAATATTTGATTCAAATTCCCAGAAAAAATTGATTAAATCAGCTAATATAAAAAATTGCAAAATCATATTTACAAATAAAGTTGATATTAGGGGTAATTCAAAAAATAATAGATCCCATTTTATTAAGGACACTCCAGTAAATAATTTACTGGAAATATTATTTCTCATAAATAAAATTCTAAAAAAAACCCCACAATTGTCGCTTGTAAAACATGTTTGTGATGAACAATGTGAAAAAAGAGAAAAACATCTAATATAACGCTAAGCATTTTTCTAAAATAATTTACAAAAAGTGTTGTCACCATCTTATAAATTCAGATGTGACAACCACTGCACCAAAACACCTTATGAAAATCACTACATCACTACTTATCAAAGAGTCGAACTCAAAGTCACAATTTAGAAAGAATATTCCATCTTCAATTAAAGAAAAGATACTTTCAAACTAATGAGCTTTAAAAACAAAAACATGAAAAATATAAACAAAAAAAAAAAGAAAATGAATAAAAATACATATGTGTTGGTTGAGATTAGGGATGCAAACGAGTCAAGACGAGCTCAAGCCAGTTTGAGCTCGAGTTCGATTCGAACAATTTCATAAATTTGAGCTCGAGTTCGACTCGACTATTTATATATAAGCTCGGCTCAACTCGAAAAGCTTGAACTAAAATTAAATTTTCAAATATTTGTAAAGAAAAAATATTTATTTAAAATTTTATGTTTTAATATTAAAATAAATAAATATTTATCATTTATTATTAGGGTCGAAAAAACTCGACAATCAGTTGAGCAAGTATTATTTGTGATCGAGCTCGGCTCGAATATTATTAAACGAGTCACCTCAAGCTCGACTCGAACTTGGTCAAAATCAAACTTAAGTCGAGCTTTGACCGAGCGACTCGCGAACATTTCACGAGTAGCTTGACTCATTTGCAGACCTAGTTGAGATTTTGAAATCAAAATTTATTACTCACTTATATTTTAATCTTCAATGTTACGTACATGAACATAAATGTACTGATTCTATCAAATATACCAAGAAGCCAAAAGACTCAAAGATGTTGAGATATTTAAATTACCATTTATGGTTACTTAGACCATAATCTTGATTACTAAATGAAAAAACATAAATGAACCGATGTTTATCAAATATACTAGGAGACAAATAAAACTAATTCAAAGCCAAAACTCTTGAAAACTCCCTAAAAATATTTTTAGCAAAGTGAACTTTCAAAAGTTGTGGCTTGAGGTAAGAAACCAAAAATATATCAACACCATCAAATCTTTGACTCTTTGAACCCAACTTTTATGAGATTTAAAATTTTGGATAATCGTTTATACGCAAGATCAAATTTATAATCAATATCTTGAAAATCAGAGAAAAAAACTCGATTATTTTTTCTACAGTCCAAAAAAATAAATAAGAATAATGTTCAAAACAAAGCTCTTAAAATATTTTTAATCTAAAATATAATGTATTATTAAAAGAATTAATGTTTTATTCAAATTCTTTGAAAAAATTGATTAATCAGCTAATATAAAAAGTTTAAAAATTATCTTTTACGAATAAAGTCTTGATATTATGGGTAATTCAAAAAAATAATAGATCCCTTTTGTAATTCTAAAATAATTAAAAAAAAGTGTTGTTGCCATCTTATAAATTCTATTTTATTCACTAAATTATTGATTTATATAGTTAAATAAAATAGTTAATTAAGTATTAGTATTAATTAACTATTAAATAAGAACCTAACTGTGTCAAATTAATCATGTGCAAATTAAACCAGAAAAAGATGATCGGTATTTAAATTAAAGTCGGTACTTTTCTTAAATAATCGGCATCTTACGAAGAAGCAAAATCAGTAGTTTGTGATATCGGTATTATGGGAATCGGTATTTTACATATCGGCGTTATGTCAAAGGCAGAATCGGTGTTATGTAATATCAGCTTTTTGTGAAAGGCATAATCGGTATTATGTAATATCGGCTTTTTTTGAAAGGCGGAATCGGTATTATGTAATATCGGCTTTTTGTGAAAGGCGGAATTGGTATTATGTAATATCGACTTTTTGTGAAAGGCGAAATCGGTATTTTACATATCGGCTTTTTGTGAAAGGCAGAATCAGTATTTTATATATCGTCTTTTTGCATAAGGCGAAATCGGTTTTATGTAAGATCGACTTTTTGCATATCGGTAGTTTGCAAAAGCACGCGTCTGGTTTTTTGGAAAATCGGTAGAATGCTTAAGCGCCTTCGGTTATTTCATGCTCACTATACCTTATTAACTCTAGTACTACATATATGGATATTTACGACAAATACAGACATCATCTCTTACACCCTCCAGACAATTGTTTCTATTTAAATACAAAGACTAATGAAGATCTTTCTACAACAACAGAGCTATGATAAAATAATCAGAGACAGGTCAAACAGTCTGAGATACACATTCCTTAGAGATTGAAATCACATTAATGAACATTTTGGATTATTATCATCCAAGTACAGACAAGATCAAAGAATATCTAATCTAACGTACTATTCTGAACCTCAACCAATCAAGATCAAGATAGATGTCCTATGAAGTAGATATAGCCGTTGAGCAGCAAATATATCCATTGATATTTGCCTATTTAAGAAGATAGAGGTCAACCAGCTTAACAACTTTTCGAACAACCAATCTTTCAACCTTTTGATAACCATTTTCGAACAGCACTTGTGAATCTTCTTACAAATCTTAAGCTATCAACCCTTTCAAACTCTCAATGTTTCACAAGGCTTCCAAGCTAACAAAAACCAACAATTGTTGCTTGTAAAACATGTTTGTGATGAACCATGTGAAAAAAGGAGAAAAACCTCTAGTATAATGCTAAGAGCATTTTTCTAAAATAATATACAAAAAGTGTTGTTTCCATCTTATGAATTCAATTTAATTGACTAAATCATTAATTTATATATTCAATGATGTTGCCCAGGATCGAACTTGGGACCTTCTGCGTGTAAAGGTAAAGAAGACGTGATAAACACTATACCACAACACCTTATGAAAATCACTACATCACTACTCATCAAACAGTCGAACTCAAAGTCACAAATTTAGAAAGAATATTTTATCTTCAATCAAAGAAAATAAAAGATAGCTTCAAAACTCATAGGCTTTGAAAACAAAAACATGAAAAATATAAACAACAAAAGATGAAAATAAATAAAAAAATATGTATGTCTTGGTTGAGATTAGGGATGCAAATGAGTCAAGCCGAGCTCAAGCCAGTTTGAGCTCGAGCTCGACTCGTTTAAGTATTTTTTTTGCTCGACTCGAACGATTTTATAAATTTGAGCTCGAGTTCGACTATTTACATATAGGTTCGGCTCGACTTGAAAAACTTGAACTAAAATTAAATTTTCAAATATTTGTAAAGAAAAAATATTAATTTTAAATTTTAAGTTATAATATTAAAATATATATTATTTATTATTAGGCTTGAAAAAACTCGACAATCAGTCGAATAAGTATTATTTGAGCTCGAGCTCGACTCGAATATTATTAAACGAGTCAGCTCGATCTTGACTCGACTCGGTCAAAATCAAACTCTAGTCGAACTTTAACCGAGCGGCTCGCGAGCGGTTCACGAGCAGCTTGACTAATTTGCAGCCCTAGTTAAGATATTGAAATCAACATTTATTACTCAATTGTACTCTAATCTTTATTGCTATGTGCAAGAACATAAATGTACTGATTCTATCAAATATAGTAAAAAGCTAAAACACACGAGATATTGAAATTCCATTTATTATTACTTACACCATAATCTTGATTACTAATTGAAAAAACATGATAAAATATACTCGGAGACAAATAAAACCCAATTTAAAGTCAAAAGTCTTGAAAATTCTCTAAAAACATTTATAGAAAAGTGAACTTTCAAAAGTCGTGGCTTCAAGTAAGAAACAAAAAATATATTGACACCATCAAAGCTTTGACTCTTTGACCCAACTTTTCCGAGATTTAAAATTTTAGATAATCATTTATACAAGATCAAATTTATAATTAATATATTAAAAATCAGAGAAAAAAACTAGGTTATTTCTTATACAATCCAAAAAAAATAATGAGAATAATGTACAAAAAAAAAAGCTCTTAAAATATAATATATTATTAAAAGAATTAATGTTTTATTCAAATTCCCAGAAAAAAATTAATTAAATAAGATAATATAAAAAGTTGCAAAATCATCTTTTCAAAATAAAGTCTTGATATTAGGGTAATTAAAAAAAATTATATATCCCCTTCTATTAAGGGCACTCCAATAAATAATTTATGAAAAATATTATGAGATATTTCTCATAAATAAAATTATAAAAAAAACCCACAATTGTCGCTTGTAAAACATGTTTGTGATGAACCATGTGAAAAAAGAGAAAAACCTCTAGTATAAGGCTAATGTTAAGGATATTTTTCTAAAATAATTTAAAAAAAAATTGTCGTCATCTTATAAATTATATTTTATTGATTGATATCTTCAATGATACTGCCCCAGATCGAACTGGGATCTGCGTGTAAAGCCGATGTGATAACCACTGCACCACAATATGAAAATCATTACATCACTACTCATCAAACAGTTGAATTGAAAGTCAAAAATTTAGAAAAAATATTTCATCTTCAATCAAAGAAAAGAAAATATAGTTTCAAAACTATAGGCTTTGAAAACAAAAACATGAAAAATATAAACAACAAAAGAAGAAAATGAATAAAAAAAAATAGGTATGTGTTGGTTTAGATTAGGGATGCAAATGTGTCAAGCCAAAAATTAGCTTGAGCTCAACTCAAACGATTTTATAAATTTATGCTGGAGCTCGACTCGACTATTTACCTATAAGCTCGGCTCGACTCGAAAAACTTGAAATAAAACTAAATTTTCAAATATTTGTAAAGAAAAATATTTATTTTAAATTTTAGGTTTTAATATTAAAATAAATAAAAATATATATTATTTATTATTAAGCTCAAAAAACTCGAAAATCAGTCGAACAAATATTATCTGAGCTCGAGCTCGACTCAAATATTATAAAACGAGTCAAATCGAGCTCGACTCGAACTTGGTCAAAATCAAACTGTAGTCGAATTTTAACTGAGCAGTTCACGAGCAACTTCTCATTTACATTCCTAGTTGAGATATTGAAATCAACAATTATTACTTACTTATGCTCTAATATTTATTGTTACGTGCAAGAACATTTGCACATAAATGTGCTAATTCTATTAAATATACCAAGAAACCAAAACACACAAAGATGTATAGATATTTAAATTACCTTTATTGCTATTTACACCATAATTTTGATTACTAAATGAAAAAACATAAATGAACAAAATTTTATCAAATATACTCAGACAAATAAAACCTAATTTAAAGTCAAAAGTCTTGAAAACTCTCTAAAAACATTTATAGAAAAGTGAACTTTCAAAAGTTGTGGCTTCATGTAAAAAACTAAAAATATATCGACACCATCAAAACTTTGACTCTTTGACCCAACTTTTTCGAGATTTAAAATTTTAGATAATCGTTAATACGCAAAATCAAATTTATAACTTATATCTAGAAAATTGTAGAAAAAAACTCGGTTATTTTTTATACCATTCAACAAAATAATGAGAATAATGTTCAAAACAACGCTCTTAAAATATTTTGAATCTAAAATATAATATATAAATAAAATAATTTAATGTTTTATTCAAATTCCCAGAAAAAAATGATTAAATAAGCTAATATAAAAAGTTGCAAAATCATCTTTTTCAAAATAAAGTCTTGATATTAGGGGTAATGCAATAAAATAATAGATTCGCTTTTATTAAGGACACTACAGTAAATAACTTACGACATTTCTCATAAATAAAATTCTAACAAAAACCCACATTTATCGCTTGTAAAACATGATTATGATGAACCATGTGAAAAAAGATAAAACCTCTAGTATAATACTATGAGCATTTTTCTAAAATATTTTTAAAAAAGTGTTGTTTACATTTAATAAATTCTATTTTATTCACTAAATCAGATATCATTGAACTAGAACCTTCTACGTGTAAAGCAGACGTGCTAACCAATACATCACAACACCTTATGAAAATCACTGCATCACTACTCATCAAACATTCGAACTAAAAGTCACAAATTTAGAAAGAATAGTCCTATCTTTAATTAAAGAAAAAAAGAAAAGATAGTTTCTAAACTCATAGGCTTTTTGAAAACAAAAACATGTAAAATATTAACAACAAAAAAAGAAAATGAATAAAAAAACATGTGTTGGTTGAGATTAGGGATGCGAACGAGTCAAGCCGAGCTCAAGCCAGCTTGAGCTTGAGCTTGAGCTCGACTAGTTTAATTATTTTTAGCTCGACTCGAACTCGAGCTTGAACGATTTTACAAATTTGAGCTCGAGATCAACTCGACTCAAAAAACTTGAACTAAAATTAAATTTTCAAATATTTGTAAAGAAAAAATATTTATTTTAAATTTTAGGTTTTAATATTAAAATAAAAAATATATATTATTTATTATTAGGTTCGAAAAAACTCGGCATGTAGTCGAGCAAGTATTATTTGAGCTCGAGTTCGACTTGAATATTATTAAACGAGTCAGCTCTAGCTCGATTCGAACTTGGTCCAAATCAAACTCAAGTCGAGCTTTGACCGAGCGGCTCACGAGTTGTTCACGAGCAACTTGATTTATTTGCAGCCCTAATTGAGATATTTAAATCAACATTTATTACTCACTTATACTCTAATCTTCATTGTTACGTGCAAGAACATAATATTCCATTTAGGGGTATTCAATCGGTCGGTTAATCGGTTAACCGGTTAAACATTTCCGGTTAAGTCCGATTTTACCTCTTATTTTACAAACTGGTTAATCGACCATTATTAGTATTGTTTTTACCGGTTTTGGAACCATTAGTTTCGGTCCGTTCCGGTCGGTTAACCGGTTTAATTGTGAATCGATAATTCAATTTTTTTAATTAATTATTAAACTTATTAAATAATTTTTTTTCAAAATCCTTATTTACACCATAATTTCTGCTATTCTCTATTTTTTTATATCTATATTATAATAAATTATATTATTGTTATAATATAATATTTTATAAATATTTTATAATATATTATATTCTTCTAACAATATAATATATTTCAAAAGTATCCATTTTATAACTAATATCCATATAAATTAGATTTTTTTAAACAATTCTATACAAATTATTATTTAAAATTAAAAATAAAACTAATATATATATATATATATTATTAAATGTTATTTATAATATATCTAATATTTACAAAATAACTAATATAAATATATATGATTAAATTATTACCGGTTAAACCGCTAGAAAAATAGTTCAACCAAAACCAAACCAAACAGTTTAACCGGTTAAAACCAGTTGACCGAAACCGTTAAAACCGGTTAACCAATAAACCTGTAAAATTAAACCGGTAAGCTATCAGTTCAGTTTGGTTATAGGTTTTTCGGTTTTTTTTGCACAGCCCTAAATTTTCATCTTCAATCAAAGAAAAGAAAAGATAGTTTCAAAACGTTAATTTTAGACTGTCCCGGAACTTGATTGATTTATTTTACTAGGGGAACGAGGTTTTGAAAAAAACATGAAAAATATAAAATCAAAAGAAAAAAATGAATAAGAAAATACGTATGTGTTGGTTGAGATAGGGCTGCAAACGAATCAAACTGAGCTCAAACGAGTTTGAACTCGAGCTCTACTGGTTTAAGTATTTTTAGCCCGACTCAAACTCGAGCTCGAACGATTTTATAAATTTGAGCTCGAGCTCGACTCGACTATTTACCTAAAAGCTCGGCTCGACTCGACTCAAAAACTTGAACTAAAATTAAATTTTCATATATTTGTAAAGAAAAAATATTTATTTTAAATTTTAGGTTTAAATATTAAAATAAAAATATATATATATTATATATTATAAGGCTAAAAAAAACTCGACAAGCAGTCGAGTAAGTATTATTTCAGCTCGAGCTCGACTTGAATATTATTAAACGAGTCAGCTCGAGCTCGACTCAAACTTGGTCAAAATCAAACTCAAATCAAGCTTTGACCGAGCGGCTCGCGGGCGATTTACGAGCAACTTAACTCATTTACAACCCTAGTTAAGATATTGAAATCAACATTTATTACTCACTTATTCTCTAATCTTCATTGTTACGTGCAAAACATAAATGTATTGATTCTATCAAATATACCAAGAAGCCAAAAGACTCAAAGATGTTGAGATATTGAAATTGTCATTTATTGCTACTTAGACGATAATCTTGATTATTAAAAAAAACTAAATGAGATGATTTTTATCATATATACTCTGAGACAAATAATAAAACATAATAAAAGCCAAAAGTCTTGAAAACTCTCTCAAAACATTTTTAATAAAGTGAGCTTTCAAAAGTCGTGGCTTGAGGTAAGAAACTAAATATATATCGACACCATCAAAGCTTTGACTCTTTGACCCAACTTTTCCGATATTTAAAATTTTGGATAATTGTTTTATACGCGAGATCAAATTTATAACCAATATCTTGAAAATCGAAAAAAAATCAGTTATTTTTTATACGGTCCACAAATAATATTGAGAATAATGTACAAAACAAAAGTCTTAACATATTTTGAATCTATAATATAATGTATTATTAAAAGAATTAATGTTTTATTCAAATTCCCAGAAAGAGAAATTGTTTAAATCAGTTAATATAAAAAGTTGTAAAATGTCCAAATAAAGTTTTAATATTAGGGGTAGTTCAAAATAATAATAGATCCTCTTTTATTAAGGACACTCAATAAATAATTTGCGAGAACATTTCTTATAAATAAAATTCTAACAAAAATCCACAACTGTCGCTTATAAAACATGTTTGTGAAGAACCGTGTGAAAAAAAGAGAAAACCTCTAGTAGTATAATACTAAGGGCATTTCACTAAAATAATTTACAAAGTGTGAAAAAAGAGAAAATCTCTATTATAATACTAAGGGCATTTCACTCAAATAATTTACAAAGAGTGTGGTTTCCATCTTATAAATACAATTTTATTGACTAAATAATCAATTGACATCTTCAATGATGCAACCCAGGATCAAACTAGGGACCTTCGACGAAAATCACTACATCACTACTCATCAAACAGTCGAACTAAAAGTCACAAATTTAGAAAGAATATTCCATCTTCAATCAAAGAAAAGATAGTTTCAAAACTTATAGGCTTTGAAAAACAAAAAACATGAAAAATATAAACAACAAAAGAAGAAAATGAATAAAAAATACGTATGTATTGGTTGAGATTAGGGCTGCAAACGAGTCAAACTGAGCTCAAGCCAGTTTGAGTTTGAGTTGTTTAAGTATTTTTTTAGTTCGACTTGAACTCGAGCTCAAACGAGTTTATAAATTTGAGTTCGAGCTCGACTCGACTATTTACCTATAAGCTCGGCTCGACTCAAAAACTTGAACTAAAATTAAATTTTCAAATATTTGTGAAGAAAAAATATTTATTTTAAATTTTAGATTTTAATATTAAAATAAATATATATATTATTTGTTATTAGGCTTGAAAAAACTCGACAAGTAATCGAGTAAGTATTATTTGAGCTCGAGCTCGACTCGAATATTGAACGAGTCAGTTCGAGCTTGACTCAAACTTGGTCAAAATCAAACGCAAGTCGAGATTTGACTGAGCGGCTCGTGAGCGGTTCAAGGACAACTTAGATTCATTTGCAGCCTTACACTATACCTATGCTCATCAAAAAGTCGAACTAAAACCCATAAATTGAATAAGAATATTTCATCTTTAACAAAAGAAAAGAAAATATAGTTTCAAAACTTGAAGGCTTTGAAAAGAAAATAAACGATAAAATAAAAAAATGAATTAAATAGTTTTAAATGGCATTTTAGGCTTTTAAGATATTTTTTTAAAAAATATTTTTTTAAAAAAAAAATAGAAATCGGTTTATAATATTTTTCTTAACTTAAACAATTAATTTCACGATTTTATGACACATTTGAAATACTTTCTCAATTTTCTCGAAATTTGGGAATTTATAACTTTAGTTCTATAACTTAAAAAATTATGACAAAAATTTCTAAAGAATTTTTATAATTTGTGCATTATCATGCATTAACTTTCGAATTTTAAATAATTACAGATTTATACGTCGTTTTTACCTTATTCCAACAGGTAACACATTTAATGCTTGTATTAGTCCCGTTTATTATTGTGTATACCCTAGACGAATGTTTAGAAACTGAACGGTCATATTCCCTTAGACTTGGCTATAATCTTTGAAAAAAGCTTAGGTTTAGATTCACTTTAAAGTGTAATAATTTTACGTTCCAAAATGTCAATTGTTCCGTAGTAGAGACTGTCCATTTGAATTGGCGCGTGGGCTATAGCGCCAAAAACATTTTTCATACGTCACCAAACACCGAACCTTCAAACGAATTTATATAAAAAAAAATTATTTTCTAATTTCTAAAGAGTAAATTAGGTGGCAGCTCTTAATTAAGCCAACTACATTTACTTTGTTAAATCTTATTTTAGGTTCCTCATTTCACATTCAGATAAAAACAACTCTTGAAATAGAAGTCTTCTCATAGAGGAAAGAAAATAAAAAACATTAAAATAAATCTAAGTCGTCGTTGAGCTTCGTTCCTTGTCGTTCATCTCTTCCCTCTTATGCTTGTTTTGGCTTGTCCCTCGTAGATAACTCTCTCGATTGACACTTCTACCTTCTTTACATTGAACCACTTGGTTTAATTGGACATGTGTAGCCATTTTATTGAAAACATATTTATTTTGTTTTGAGTATTAAAAGAATGTCTCATTTTTTTAAATAAAAAAAGGGTGACAAACATATTTGTGAAAACAAAGCACAAATGAATAAGCTATTAAAATAAAAATAAAATTGGATTAATAAACTAATTTCATCATTTATTAAAAATATGTAAATTCAGCATTACAATCATTTATGAACCTTAAAGATCCTTGGTGATGATTATATATTGGTCATTTAAATGAAGGACCTTCTAGGCGAATATAATCATACATAATCCCTCTAAATGGACTTTCTCCGCTAGATTGCGTTAAATATATCACATTTTTTCCCACTAAAAGTTCTTTACCCCCAAACAAAACATTGTAAAGACGATACAGTCCATGAATACCATGTCTTGCAATCAAATTCTCTCCTCCAATTAGACCCGTTGTAAATAATGGCGCACTTCCATTGTTATTCACTCGCACTTGCAGCTCAGTTTTAGTGGCTCCCGCTCCCGCAATTGCCAATCGGAGAGTGTAGTTCTTTTCCTTCTCGACTTTTTTTAGACCAAATACGATTTTCCACGTAGTACTTACAAAAACATCGCTTCCCGGTGGTGAATTTCTATGTACACAAAAGAAATAAAAAGAATAATGTTAGGCAGTATAGATGCTATCTAATTGTAGCTAATTTAATTCATTACAAATTATTGCACCTAGTGACATGGGCAAAGAACCAGTCATTTGAGTAGTTACTCGTTCCAACCGTATATACAAGATCTTCACGCGGATATATCTCGCTATAGCGAGACCATAGTCCATATTGTCTATATCTGCGACAAGAAATTAATAAATACATTAATAATAAGTAATAATCTAGATATATAATAGCCCTCCTTAAATAATTCTTTATAGATTTGAAAAAAAAGAAAAAAAATAGTTTTTCACCTATCTAAGGGATTATCAGACAATTTGGTAGCATAACGTGGATTAGGTTCTGGTACATAAAACTCCGAAGCAGTTCGATCAGGATAACCTATCTCCCATAGAGTATTTCCTGTCCTTGGGGGTGCATATGAAAGTTTGTTCAATAATGTATTTGATCCTACATTTAAACATATATAGTTAAATAGGACCACCTCCAAAAGACGAATAAATCGCAAACTTATTATTATTATAATTATTACCTGGTGAAATGGTAACAATAGGTCCATATTTGTAATCCCCAATAAATCCAGGGACCCAAGCAAACAAGGTGTAATTTCCAGGCCTCACACCTTTAATAATAAAATTCCCTTGAACATCTCCTTCAGTCCAAAACTGATACAACTGCAAGAAAAAAATAACTTTTTTTAACAAATATAGTAAAATTATAGTTTATGTAAAAAAAAAAAAAAATTTACATGACCTTGCTCTCATACTGCCATGAACCTGCATCCCCTGGTTCAGCCAATCCCACATGAGCTGATGCAGCTGGTATAGTTTTTGGTCTAATAATAATAATTGAACAATAAATATTTATATAATTTAAGAAAAGTTTAATCTTTCATGTGAAGGTAATTATATTCAATATGGCTACACTTACCCATTTTTGACGACTAATCGACCCGATACCGACCCTCGCTTATTGGAGACAGCGAAATCCGGTGAAAGTGGGAAATTATACGGCCAAGCGCTAGTTTCTTTTTTCATCTGAAACGATACAATTTATATAATTAATTAAAAATAATTCAAATTTAATAAAGGAAATGGAAAAGGATATTTGACAAAAAAAATTAAAAAAAAAATAAAAAAATTACCTGTTTCTTTGCATCCACCCACAATGATTGAGTTTGTGGATTAGAGTTAAGGTAGGTGAAAACAGAACCAAAAACCTTTTTCCATGGTTCATTGTTTTTGAAGTGCATGGCTTGAGGTAGCCCAATATAATGAGTGCTTACAAACATCTATAAAAAAAATATTAAAAAAAATACAATTATAAATAAAATTTATTTGTATTTTCTTTTAATTGGACTATAGTTAGACTCACAGATAGCGCGAAAGGGCCGCAATGGGAGGTGAGGTCTCGTTTTATAGGTCCACCATTTCGAAACTCGTTACTTGGTGTGATTATCCAAAACCCGACTCCATGTTTCCTATTAACCCATCCGTGGACTCGGTTATCTTTGTTGTCGAGAGAATATTCATATTTGTCATCAACCTGTAAGGAACTGTTAGACTAACCCAAATAAGAAAGGCAATTCATGTTACATTAATAATTATACACTTGCCTCCCCATTTTTCAATCGAACCGCTTCTTTGTAACTAAGAACTTTGCCCTTGGCTCGATCTTCACTAGATGGCATTACTTTTTGTATTTGGTCCGAAATTGCCATGTAATCGAACCTAAACAATGGTTTTAAATTTGATTAGTAATGTAGTATTAACTTAAGTACAATCTAAGGTGGACTTATAACTTACATGTCTTCACGAAGCATGAAAACTATTCTAATCTGGTCAATCCTCGACATAGGAAAATCATTCGAACGCTCGAATACGCCGTATGAGTAGAATCCAGAACTTCCGCGAAGCATAATAAATCTCATATCCACATTTAAAGGAGCTCCGGCCTTCCTGTCCCATGGTCTATTGAATGATATTTCTACTTGATCTTCTTTTTGCACAATAATCTTAAAACTTTTACCATCAATTCTGTATTTTGGTTAAACAACAAGCTTAAATTATTAAACTCAAAGTATTAATTAATTAATTAATTAATTAATTAATTAACCTTTCCACGTTTGAAGCCAATGTTTCTTCGACTAAAGATATATCTTCTTTGGTATTATTGCCGTCTCCAGAACTCCAATAAACATCCCAATATCTTTAAAACAAAATAGTACAAAGTTTAATAAAACAATACTTATTCCTAAGCTACTTCAATTTAATGTATTTAAGTGATTCATAAGAAGATTAAAAATAATTATTTACCCTCTTTCGTTTATTTTAGTGTTTATATTGAGTACATTTTCTGTACTATCACCATAATTAATAGCGGTTATGACACCATCTGGACTCGAGAATGTAACACTTACTAAGCCGTTAGACATTATCACCTACAACACGAATCATAATAGAATAATCGTGTTAATAAATAGGCAGTTTAATTTTGTTTTTTTTAACTTAAACATAATTTTGTGTATTAATGCATTTAATTGACCTACAAAATACAAGATATTAGAATTGATAATTCTAAACAACATAATACATTAATACTTCAATAATGTATTGAAATATTTACCTGGTTACCCTTTACTTTCAACTGCACGGATGAGGGCTTAGTGACATTAGGTCCATTAACATTCCCATAAATATCTCTGAAACTTTTAATTAAATATAAAAAATTAGAAAATCTACTTTAGTTTAAATAAAAACCATCACATCCTTTCAAAATAAATAAATAAAACATTTATCATAATTATAAACATTAGGTTGATGCATCAAAGATAAAAAAAAAAAAAAAAATCATTGCATTAATAATGTAATCAAAAAATTAGAAAACATGCATGCAAGTTACTACAACAAACCCGAAGTTTTCTAACATCTCGATTTGGAAATAAACGAGATAACTTTTAATTTTGTTTGGTCTCAACTCACATGTATGTGTCATTATGAAATGACTTTTAGAATCAAATGAATTTTATATATATTCAATAAGTTAAATCTATAAATTAATGATAATATTTGGTTACATAGCAACTTAATAATGTTATGACCATTCATTTTATTCAAAATAATTTCAATAAGAGTCGAATATACAGAACACATTCAAATATTTTGCTTAATAAAACTATGCGATGAATTATATATATTACCTAGTGTAACGTAAAGGAGCAGAATAGATGAGGAAGAAGAACTGAAAAAGAATTATGATAATCCATGTGCATGCCATTTCAATTTAAATAATTTTAGAGAGATTATTAATTTAAGTAGAGTAAGAAACCATATATATATATATATATATATATAAAAAGTAGTCAATACATACTTGCGTATACTGAATAAAGAAGAAATAAATAATTAATTAAAGTCAAATAACAACATATACAATCTTAATCTCTTGTATAAAAAGTAAGATCTTCATGTGGCGGTTACACTCATTAATATATATATAAATATATCTATTAATATATATATATATATATATATATATATATATATATATATATATATATATATTTATATATATATATATATATATATATATAATGATACTTAATTTTTAAAGTGTCCGGATTATCGGGTGATATGGTTAATTTGGATATATGTGAGAGTAATGGATACTTGGATCAACCCACAATCCGACCCAAGTATCCATTACTCTCACATATATACAAATTAACCACACCACCCGATAATCCGGACACTTTAAATATATATATATATATATATATATATATATATATATATAAAATGATGCTTAATTTTTAAAGTGTCCGGATTATCAGGTGGTGTGGTTAATTTGTATATATGTGAGAGTAATGGATACTTGGGTCGGATTGTGGGTTGATCCGCCCATAAACTTAAAACGGTTAAAAATAAAATTAAAAAAGCTATACGTATGGTTCGAACTTGCAACCTAACAAAACAAGTACAACATTTTAACCAACTAGGCTAATAACACTTTATATTTTAAATTCAACCCAAAATTTGATAAACGCGTGACATTTTAACAATGTAAGTTCAACTTTTTAACTAACAAATCTATATATATATAATGATGCTTAATTTTTAAAGTGTCCGAATTGCCGGGTCGAGAGCTGTAATTAATTTGGATATATGTGAGAGTAAATGGATATTTGGGTCGAATTTTAGGTTGACCCGCCCATAAAAATTTTACCGTAATATTTTTTCAACAATTTTTTCATAGTTTTTTATATTATTACTCGTGCAAATGCACGGAATACATGCTAGTTTATATAATTAAAAATCTACTAGTTTAAAAACAATTTATTTATTGTTTAATTATCTATTCATATATATTAAAATTTGTATTATAACTATTAACTAAAAATTTAGGAAATAAGTTTATCTAGACATATATAATTGTATAATTATTTCATTAGATATATGAACTAATAATTAAAATTACGTAATATTAATGATTATTTTTTTAATTTAATATTTATTAATTTAATATTCATTTTTTTTTCTTTTTTTTATTATTAATTAACTCATTTATCTATTTTTTTATTTTTTCTTTTGTCTAATATTTTTTTATTAATTAATTTATTTATTTCCTTTTTCCTATTTATTCTTTTATTATTTAATTTTATTATTTTTTTCTACTATATTGCTTCTTATTATATCAACTTATATTATTTTAAAATTATTTAGTCTTTTTTTAGGAATACTATAATATTTAATTAGATCATTTATAGAACAATATATTTATTTGTCTTCGCCTCTTTTAGTAAATAAAATTCCTTGAAAAAAGATTATATAATTAATTATTTAATAAAAATACTTAACAAAATATCAAAATATTAAAATATCAAAATATTGCTACTTTATACATTATAGTATTAGTCCATAAAAGAGACCAACTAATTTTAAAATAATTTATGTTATATAAAAAGAAATAAAATAATAAAAAAATTAAATAACAAAAGAAGGAATAGTAAAAGAGATAAATAAATTAGTTAATTAATAAAAAAAGAGTTGAGAGAAAATGAATATTTAATTAATAAATATAAATTTTTTTAAAAGTAATTAATCATGGTTAACAAAAAGGGGACTGAATGAGCCAATCTATATATATATAATGATGCTTAATTTTTAAAGTGTCCGGATTGCCGGGTCGAGAGCTGTGGTTAATTTGGATACTTGGGTCGGATTGTGGGTGGACCCGCCTTTAAATTTAAAAAGGTTAAAAATAAAATTAAAAATGCTAGATATATGTTTCAAACTTGCAACCTAACAAAAACAAATATAACTCTTTAACCAACTAAGCTACAAAGACTTTATATTTTAAATTTAACAACAAATTTGATAAACGCGGGACGTTTTAATATTAATATAAGTTCAACTTTTTAACTAACTAATCTATATATATATATAATGATGTTTAATTTTTAAAGTGTCCGGATTGCCGGGTCGAGAACTGTGGTTAATTTGAATACTTGGGTCGGATTTTGGGTTGACCCGCCTTTAAATTTAAAACGGTTAAAAATAAAATTAAAAATGTTATCCGTAATTTTTTTTCACGATTTTTTATATTATTAATCGTGCAAATGCACGGGCTAAATGCTAGTTTTTAATAGTATTAGAATGTTTAAATGGACTTTTATTAGTTAATAAGAGAAAATTATGTCTAAACAAGCTTTTTTTTTTTTTCTAAAATTTATTATTTTTGTTCTATAGTTCTATTATTATTTTATTATTGTTATTATTATTATTATTTGACTTTTTGTATGAGAGTTCGAACTATAGACAGAGTAAAAAATTCATGATATGAAATTACTCTAATATAATCCAAAGTTAAACATTGATGGTATTAAGTTACACTGTTTTCATTTTATTAACTAATGTACCTCAGATTTTAAGTGATTAATATGTGTTATTTGGAAGCTCATTTTAATACTAATGACATGTATTGAATATATATTATATAAAAGTAAGTAGAATTTGATGTATATTAATTTATTTTCGGGTTGTTTAACCGTTTGAAAGTACACAGAAAAATCAATATCTCTAGCACATTTTTATAAGTAAATCCAAAACTTAAACCACTAATTAATTAATTGATTCAATAAGGTTTAGCAAAATATGGTTCATTTAGCAAGGATAACACATTAAACTTTATTGAAATTTGATATTTTGTAAAGATTATTATCACAGTATATTGTATCTAAAAAATAAGAAAGTAAATCATAAAAATATTTTTTGGTATTTAATATTACAAGTGTAAGTGTGTGTAGATGAGAAGTTAATAATGCAAAGTATGTTTAGATCCTTAAGGATTTCAGAGGTTATCTAGTAATTAATAATACACTTAAGGATTTCAGAGGTTATCTAAGTAATTAATAATACAAAATTAAACTTTTCAGAATAAATAAAAAAAAAATAAAATGAACCCATTCTTTCCCTAGAAAATCATATCTGCACGCTTTTGTGGATTGGGGAGGGAAAATAAAAAAGAGCACTGAAAATCATGTTTAATAAATATGAAAATAGACCCATTTTCTAGATTTCATCTGCCTTATTTCCAAGAAAATCAAAATTTACAGCACTGACGACGCATATTAAATTTGTAATAAAAATCGAATTCATTTGATTTTTTACATAAAATTTTTAGTTTTACATAAAATGGTGTTCCACTCTTTTTTTCTTGCTCTTCATTGTTATGAAAGCTCTCTAAAAAATGATGGCAATCGTAGAAAACTCAGAACTCATCCGTGGAGTGAGTTATTACATTTGTTTTTTTGTTGATGACACGCTTTGTTTGGTTCAGGCCACCTATTAAATTTTTAAGCATCTTCGGGATATTTTATGTTTATTTGGTGCATTTTCAGATCTCCGAGTTAATCTTAATAAATTAGACATCTTTTTATTTGCTTCTATTTCGAATAGGAGAAGGATGATGTGCCAAATATTTTGGGATTCAGAATTTGTGTTTTTTCATCAACCTATCTTGGTATGTCATTGAGCACTAAATTACGATACAATGTCTTTTGGGATCCGATTATCATAAAAATATGTAAGCTATCTAGATGGAAAACAAAATAATCTCGAGGGTCCACTAATACTCATTATGAGTGCGTTGTCATTTATGTTCACATATATGATTTTTTATTCATTTTTTCTAAGAGTGTGAGTGAAAATAAAGAGAATAATTTGTAAATTTATATGAGAATCTTTTAATTCATTGTTTTGTCATCTATTTAAGTGTGACTTTATTTTAAAGATAAAAGAAGTTTGAATATTCGAGACTTTGTTTTCTTTAATAAATTTCTTCTATCGAAATTGTGTAATATCTTTGCAACAAAACCAAATAGTCTTTGAATGTCGATAATCAGACGTAAATATTGTTAAAATCTGTCTAATTAATTCAACAAAATATTTAAATAGGTAATATTTATATAACTAGCATGTCACCTTAAGTTCTAAAAATTAATAAAATAATTATAATTTTGATGTGAAACATTGCTTTATATTATAATTTAAAAAATATATTTTATATTTAAATTAATGATAAAAAGATCACATGTTAAAAAAATTATTTAATATATATTCAATTAGATTAACAAATATTATATGATAAAAAAAATATAGAGAAACAAATCATATAATTGAATAATTATAATAAAACAAAAAAATATACAAATAAATTAAAATTTTATTATTTTATTGAATAATATAAATATGTCCAAGTTTATAGTACATAAATAAATATTTTATCTCATTTTAGATACAATTATAATATTAATTCTCTAATTGACTATTTAAAATTAACATGCAAAAATGATATACATAAAATGATAGTATAATATACATAAAATGATAGTATAATAGACATAAATGATAGTATAATAGATATAAATGATAGTCACATGAACTTATTATTCTATGGACAAGTTAAGAATGTTACTTGTAAACATGTATTTTACTTAATTTTGAATGTATTTATCATTTTTCTAATCAATTTTTTAATTAAAATTATAAAATATATCTGTAATAATAAAATAAACATAAAATATTATATTAAAAGATGATGAAATGTACTTAATTTAGGAAAAATCAGACTTATGAAGAATTTTACCCTATCGTATATATAGATTTTTTCAAGAATGATATTAGGAACCACCATTCATTCCTCCCTTAGATTATTAAGTGAGACTCCAACCTTAATCTCAAATTTAAAATATTAATCATTTAACTATTGGACCACTTATATATATTTAATCATGGTTAATAAATAAAATAAAATAAAAATTAATTATATAACTAATAGATATGTAAAGAACATATAAAATATATTAATTGTATTAAATACATTCTAAATTTAATTATTTATATTTTATATATTTAAATTATTATTTTTATCAAATAATATAATAAATATTGTCATCAATTAATATTTTACAAATATTACTTTATACTAATTAATTTAAAATATTTTAAGGATTATAATATAATAACTTAACAAAAAATATTACAATTATCTTATTTTAAAATTTCTTAATATAATATATAATTGATACATCTAGTAAAAAGTTATGCTGCCTCAAGTGACTCAATATTATCCTAAAATAGAATTATGTCCAATTAACTTGACAATTTTTGACCATCACATTGAAAATTAAGCACCACCGACAAGTCATATCAATCCTCTCATATATTTACTTTGAATATTTTGCTTTATCCGTGACTCGCCATATTATCAACCACATTCTACTCTCACATTATGCATTTTGCTTCATTCGACTCGTCATTATCGACTAACACTTACCCTCACTTTGAACATTATGCACTAACAAACTCATCACTATCGATCACATTACTTCCTCATTTGGGCATTTTGTTCCAATTTGAACCATCATTCTCATTTAATTAATCTTTACAATACCCCTCTAACATCCGACAATTCCATTAATCTATCATTACACCCACATATACCATAATCATTTTAATACCGCCCCTAAAATTTGTATTAGTTGGGACTAGAATCTTTGTCTTAAATTCAAAATTTGAACACTTTAACCACTACATCACAGTGATTGTTAAATTTAATTTATAATTTTGTATATGTATATATATTTTGTATATCATAAAAGGGAGACAAATAATCAAACAAATTCATCCGTGACTCGTCATATTATCGATCACCTTCTACCCTCACATTGAACATTTTGTTCTATCCGAATCTTCTTCATTGTCAATCATACTACATCCTAATCTGTATATTTTGTTTCAATTCGAACCATCATTCTGATTTTAATCTTTATAATATCCTTCTAAAATCCGACCATTCCCTTAGTTTATCATTGCACCCACATATACCATTTTAATCTTTATAATACCCCTCTAAAATTGACCATTGTCTTAATTCATCATCGTACCAACATATATCATTTTAATCTTTATAATACATCACTAAATTTCGACCATTCCCTTAATACATCATCGCACTCACATATACTATCATCATTGTAATCTTTATACCCCTTTAAAATCTGTACTTGAGACTGGAACATTTGTCTCAAGTTTGAAATATGAACACCTTAACCACTACACCATTTACGATTTTTGAATTTATTTTATAATTTTGTATATAAACTCATTAAAGGAAGAAATAATTAAATAAATTAATTTCATTTTATTTAAATATATCACAAATTACTAAATAGGTCTTATAAAATTTATAAGAAATTAATACAAAATTTTAAAATTATGTAAATGCAATTATGTCCATTTATCAAACTTTATATTAAATTTAAAATATAAATTATTATTAGTTTAGTTAGTTAAAATGTTGAATTTAGATGGATAGTAATGTTGTACGTTCAGTAAATTTTGAGTTAAATTTAAAATATAAAGTTTTATTAGCTTAGTTGATTAAAGAAGGTGTATTTGTTTGGTTAGGTTACAAGTACGAAATTTATATATAACATATTTAATTTAAGCGTTTCAAAATTATGGAGGTCAACGCACGACCCGGCCAAACTAACTAAATTTTTCGACTCGACAATCCTGACACAAATTAAGCAAACTATAACTGTATTAATTTGAAAATAGTTTATTTATTGTTTAATTATCTATTCATATATGTTAAAAAAAATTATTTAAAACATTCTTGTAATTTATTATAAGAAGGCAACAAATGCTCACTTAAAATTTACCATTTGGTCTACAATTATATATTTTTTTTAGGGAGTTCGAAGAAAATCGATATAAACGTAGATAGGGTTCTCTCTTGTGAGGGTTAATCATTTTAAGCACATACGGTAAATGGTCGGTTCTCTTGCCCTACTATAATTCAAAGTTAAACATTGACTGTTTTAAGTTACACTATTTTCATTTTATTATATAATGTATTTTAATAACCTCAAATTTTAAGTGATTGATATGGGTTATTTGAAAACTCGTTTTAATATTAATATTAGTTACATGTATTGAATATATATATATATATGATAAGAATTTGATGCATATTTTATTTTGCAATAGAATTTGATGCATATTAATTTATTTTCGGGTTGTTTAATAATTGGTTCAAAGGCACAAGAAAAAATTAATATTGCTAGCACATTTTTATAAGTAAATCCAAAATTTAAACTACTAATTAATTAATTGATTCAATAAGTTTAGCAAAATGTGGTTTAATTAGATGATAACATATTAAACTTTATTGAAATTTGATATTTTGTAAAAATTATTATCACAATATATTGTATCTAAAAAATAAGAAAGTAAATCATAAAAATATTTTTTTGTATTTAATATTACAAGGCTACGGTTTGGTAGATAAAGTATATATAGAAGTGAGAAAAATTACTCATATTATAATATTATAAGTATATCGAAAATATCGTACCGTAATTTATTGAAAATATCAATTTTTAAGGTATACCAAAAAAAAGGTAAGTTATGGTACCGATACCGAAATTATTGGTACGATAAGACTATCCACAGCAGAGTGTCAAATAAGGTATCAAATGGGTGTTAAAATAATATCAAATGGTACAGCAGAGTATCAAAATTAAGTGTTAAAATATGGATATCAAATTTTGATACGGGACCAAATTTGATGTGGCCCAATCACAGCGTGCCAAGTGGCAGCGCTGTGGTTACTTTTTTGTTTTTGTTTTCTTTTTTAAATACACTTTTGCATCATAATTGATTAAAAATATATATATATATATATATCATTATTTTTTATTTTTCGAGATCTATAAATAGAGACTTGGTTTGTGTCATTTGAACACCAATTTTTTTTTGAAATTTTCCACCATATTATCATCCTTGTTTGTATCACATTTCTTTTGAAATCTTCAAACTCTTTCATGGATCCTTCACAAAACTACAACTTCTTTCCAAATTACTTCCTAAATCAAGCTCAAAACTCAAATATACAACCTTCGAACCAAAACATTATAAATTACCCATGATTAAAAAAAATGAAATTATGTATAAATGATGTGGAAGTGAGAGAAAGTGAAAAAGTAATTTTGATACCTTGAATAACACTTTGCTGTAGAATATACTAAAAAGTGGGTGTTAAAATATGTGTTAAGCTGACGTGGCAGGGTATTTAATGAAAAAAATTGATACCCTGCTATGGATAGTCTAAGTTATAAGATTTTTAAAATATATACCAAAATAGTATTTATAAATTAAAATATATATAATACTTATAAGAAAATAATTAAATAGATTTGATATTAATTTAATTATAAAAATTTAATTTTTAAATAATATTAAAATATAATTATACTGAAATATTATTCAGTATATGCAATTTTTACTTTATCGATGAGATTGCTTTTTTTTTAAGTTATTATATTTTTAGGTATCAAAGGTATAATAAAGATACTCTACCGAAATTAAGGTATACTGAAATCAAGGTAACATAAATGTATGAATTTTTTGTACACCGAAATTAAGGTATACCGAAATCAAGATATATCGAAATCAAGGTAAGATAAAAGTATGATTTTTTTATATACCGAAATTTTTGGTAAAATATAAGGTATGGATAAAATATTAAGTTATACCGTATCGACCCACCCTAAGTATATCTACCTATATCTATAATAAATTAGAAAGATGGTTTGATTGATTTATATTTATATATACGAATAAATCAGGTATAACTCATACCAATAATTATAAAACTTAATATTCTTCTTTTACCCCTAGTTTTATAAAATTATTAAAATTTTAAATTCATTATTATATATTAAAATATAGTAATAATAAATTATATCTAAATATTAATTTATATTTAAATGGTATTTAATTTTCAAATTTAAATAATAATAACAAATACACAATTACTTATTTTTATTTAATTTTTTAATTTATATTTATTTATGTAAACAATATTATATTATTTTTAAATATAAAAAATTTTAATGTGATAATTTGTATACATAATTAAATATAATTATTATATAAAATCAATAATAATTTTAATTAAAAAATAAGTCATATATAAAATTAAATTTTAAATTAATATTGTATTTCATTATTAATAAATAATATTTATAATTAATTATATAAATTACTGATATTAGTATTATCATTATTAATTAATACAACTTATATCAATATAATTTATTTATGAAATTAATTTATAATTATAACATTTTAATTTTAAATATTATTTTATTAAAATAATAATTATTATTAATATTTTATTTTATACAAATATTTATAATAATAAATAAATTTCCAATTAAATATTAATTAATATATAAATAAGTTATATATATATAATTATATAAATTAAATTATAAATAATTTTATATAAAATAATGTAAACCATATAATAATATTAATTATTTTAAAAATATATACTATAATTATATATTATTTTTTATAAAATTTCATCTAATTAATAATACAAACTACCTTAATAAACATTAAAATAATAATTTAAAAAATACAAGAATATAATAGTCTTTTACACTTTTTACTATTTTTTAATATACCAATCAAACAAAAAATAATAAAATATATACAATTTATACATATTTCTTACTCCAACCAAACACTAGTAACCTATATAATTTATACATTTTAATACCTCCTTATATCACTTACAAAAGTAAATGTGTAGATGAGAAGTTAATTATGCAAGGTATGTTTAGATCCTTAAGGATTTCAGAGGTTATCTAATAATTAATAATACAAAATTAAACTTTTCAAAATAAATAAAATGAACCCATTATTTCCTTAGAAAATCACTCTACAACATTTGTGGATCGGTGAGGGAAAATTAAAAACAGCACTGAAAATCATGTTTAGTAAATATGAAAATAGACCCATTTTTCATGATTTCAACTAACCACATTCCCATGAAAAAATAAAATTACAGCCCTTTTTGATGAGTTGTGTTTTTATATCTAACTTATTTAATAAAAAAAAATATGTTAATGTTATATACTTAAAGCAAATAATGCAAATATAGATAATTTATTTGTAGTAAATAAGCAACAAGGAATTCAGAAAACTTTCCCTACCCAATGAAATGGAACATGATGCTCCCTAGTTTCTTTTTATCTTATTTTGAAATATTTACAATAGATTAATAGTGAGTATCTTCTTCTTTTTATTATTTAAAAATTAACACAATCTTACACAATTATGATTTTCAAATTTAAGTTAAATATTTTTAAAAGAAATCGAGAATCATGAGAATGTAGGTACTGACCGTTCTGTTGGTCAGAATCCTGGATGGATGGACGTTCACTCCCCTACCTACGTTTACCTTGAAATGCTCGAGTAGTCTGCTGATCTGTACAGCAAATTCAGTGTGTTGCTTCTTCAAGAGCGTCACCATGGTTATTAGGGTTGTGAAGAGGACATATGACTAGTTGATGATCATTCCTTTTGCGATGCCCACCATTATCTCGAAGAGGTCTTGTGTGTAAGCGTCGAAGGACCCTACCTTCGCTTGAAGGGATTTTTCTACAATATCGTTGAGCAGACAATATTCTAGTTTCATCGACTTCTTCTTTCCATGAGTAGGAATGGGTTGAGAGAATTCTGAGAAGACCGTCTGCATCTCCTTAATTGCGTTTGTCGGAATCTGGTCGAAGGCGATGAGTCCTTCCGATGGAAGCTCAAAGTATTCGGCGAACGCCTCTTCTAAGACAACGAGCTCAATGTCTTTCACCGTGCACTGAATGGTGTTTCCGACGACCTTCGTTGTCGAGAATAACTGGCGTACCTCTTCATCGTGTACGTTGTTGGTTCCCCCTAGGTATTTCTTCAAGTCGATCGCCTCCAAGGATCGAAACATCTCCACCATCTTAGGGATCACCAGAGTGTAGACAAATTCAAAGTCTAATTGCAGAATGTTTTGAGAGAATGACGCCATTGCAGATGTTTAGGGTTTTAGCGAGAGGATGAAGAAAGTTAGGGTTAGGGTTTAGATCGCAAGAGAGAAAATATGAATCACTTTGAGAATATGAGTCGTTTAGAAATGTAGATAACATATTTATATAACATGACAGTCCACGTGTCTTCATGTTATTTATTTTCAAAAAGAAATAAAGGAAACTATTTATTTTTAAAATTTTATTTCATAAATGTGACCGTTCATTATCCTAAGGGAGATAATGCGACAACGTATTGATAAAATTGAAATGTTGTTCCACTCATCTGAAGAGTAGACGTCTGATACTCACTCAGACAGTTGACGGACTGTGTTTCCCGCATGCCTTGTATTTCTGCTAAATTTCATTACTCTGTTGAAGGCATTCTATTAACGCACAGTAACAACTGATATACTATGCTAGACACCATACCTTGTTCATCAGTTAATATATAGTGTTGATAGCAGACTTTACCTATCAGCTTAGTGTTATTACTCTGCTAAAATTACAAGTTACTTAAGCATAGCCTCGTCTGATGTACAGTGTCATGAACCGACTCTTCTTTCAGTTAGGTTAGAGACAATTGTTTCAACATGTCTGGCTTATCAACTGACCATCAGATTCCCCCTAAGTTTATACATAATTAATTAATTTAAAATACCTAAAATATTTCTAAAATAAGAATACTTAGTCTCGGGGAGTGGCTTTGGGAAGATATCAGCCACTTGTTGATCGGTAGGCACGTATTCCAGTCGGACATCTCGGATGAAGTGATGTCCAATGTCGATATGCTTTGTCCTTGAGTGCAATACCAGATTATATGTGATCGTGATGGCACTGGTGTTATCACAAAATATTGACGACTCATATGCCTTAATGCCAAAGTCCCTCAACTGTTGTTGAATCCACAACACCTGAGCAAACAGAAGCTGCCAGAAGCAAGGTACTCTACTTATGTTGTTAAAGCAATAAACGTTTGCTTCTTGATGAACCACGAAATCTGACGATCACCAAGGAACTGACACGTTCCATTAGTGATTTTCTCGTCAATCTTACATACTACATAGTCTGCATCAGAGTAACTAATTAAGTTGAAACTGGAATCCTTTGGATATCACAGTCCAACACATTGAGTTCCCTTAAGATATTTCAAAATACGTTTAGCATCTATATAATAAGATTGTTTAGGATTAGCCTGAAATCTTCCACAAACGCCGACATCAAACATGATGTCTGGTCGGCTAGCTGTCAGATAGAACAAGGAGCCAATGATCCCTCGATAGACTGTGATATCAACATCTTGACCTCCTTCATCTTTGTCCAGTTTGCTCGATGAGTTCATGGGAGTTGAGGCAGATAAGCAGTTCTCCATACCGAATTTCTTCAGTAATTCATTGATGTACTTAACTTGATTTATGAATATTCTATTTTCAAGTTGCCTGAATTTTGATATGTCCGTCAGCAGCCGAATGTTACCTATCATATGCCTGGAGAACCTACTATCCAGATACCATATTGAATCTTCCAAGTTGTTGTCTTGTTTTACCTGCACATATAAACATTGACAGCTTTGGTACCCAAATTTATTTGGGTCCATGGTTAATTAGTCCTTTGGGGATCGATACTTGAGTTATTTTTATAGATCTCCCATTTTGTGTTTTTAATAATGTGTATGTTTTAGACTTGGAAGATTTTTCTGCCTATTGATGTTCCGATAATTTTAGAAAATGATTTTTGATAAAAATAAATTCCTTGCTTTCTGTCAGGTTTGTGTGCTTACCAGAACAGTTGGCTGCCCTATTTTTGGGCTTAAGCCAACTTGACTTTTGGTCAGTTGGCTTAACATATTTAATTTCATTTTTAAGAGTCAAATTATTACAATTTTGATTAGTTCGAATGTCAGTTGAATTTCCTTTTACGAAACTTATGAAATTAAGTTTGCCTTTTATCGGGTTCAACTTATTGCAGGGCTTAGCTGGATTGCTCTCAACATTTCCCAGATCAGATTTGCATCCGGCAGGCCTTTGTTGTTCATGCAGTTGCTTGAGATCATGTCCAGACTTAGTCCATGAACTAATGGCATATTTTATTCTTTGATTTTCAATAAATAAACTCTGAACTGTTTCTTTGAGCTTCTCATTCTTAGCTGATAGCTCATTCATTTTGTTTTTCAAAACTTTTGGTTCATTTTTTGAGTTGAGAAACTTGTATTGTTGAATTTGTTTTTCAAATTTATTTCGTTAAAAAGATCTGACAGTTTCTTGTACTCAATGACCATGTCATTGAGTGTAGTAATTAAATCATTTCTATTGAATTCATCAAAAGTGAAATCAAATACCTCATTGTCATCTGCCATAAAGCATTTGACAAATTTTCCTCACTTTCACTTGAGAAGCTCTCATCTGAAACACTTTCAGCCCATTTCTCTTTCTTTCCTCAGCGAGTAGAGCATTCTGTTCCTGGAAGATATGCAATCATCCTTGTACTTCCTCTCGAATGGCTTCTTGTCATCCCTTTTGGGTTTCCTATAGTCAGCCATGAAGTGACATGGTCTGTCACAATTAAAATAGTTTAAATTAGCATTAGACTCATTTTTATAATTATTTATGTGAAGATCAGAGTTAGAATGATTCTTCTTCATGAATTTGCCAAATTTTTTGACAAATAATGACATCATGTCGTCGCTAATTTGTTCAGCAGACTTGGCAGATGTCGAAGCAGGTGGCTCTTCAGCAGTCACCAATGCTTGTGTTATGAACCCCTCCCTTAAGTGAAGCTCACAAGCGAAGGCAAATGTCGATCACAAGTTACTAGTTCAAACTCTCACAACATCGCTCAATGTAGAATAGATCACAATTCCTTATTGTTAATCTTAGCACATTAATAATAGGTGTATAGTTGACACTACAGAACGTAAACCTAGAGTCTATTTTGATTAGTCGATTAGACTAGTTTCGAATTTGAGAGTCAACACCTAATTGTTTTCGAGAAATTAGGAAAGAAAAATATTATTGTGTGTTCAAACATGACTTAGAGATTATATTATTAGTTTGGTGTTTGGTTACACGTGAATAGGGACATCGGTGTTGTGTCTCATATGTTAGCCGAACGACGTTCTTTACTTTAATTTTTTGGTCATTTAAAATAATGTGATTTTATACCATATTTATTTATTACGTTTTAATACATGTGTCTAAGGATGAATCCAAACATAAACATGCATCTAAGTTGGTCTCAATCACTTCCACTTCCTAAAACATGTATCTACGTTGTTATTATTATGGATAATAAATCTAAAATATGAGAAAATGAGAGTACCTAAGCAAGAGTCAAGGCTCAAAATGTTCCTAAAAAAGGGTAAAATGTTAGTTTAAAAATAAAATAAAATCCAAACATTCCTTGTCAAAAATATATATATTTTTTGGAATATTATTTTTGAGTGTTTATATTTTTTTGGATTTTTAAAATTAATTAAGAAATTTAAAATTAGAAAATATAGGACATTTGCAAACAATTCAAAAGCAAATAGGATTTAAGGCCATCGAGTCGAGTCGCTTAGTACACGGGTAGCGGATATGGTCGTAGATGCGGGTGAACCCATGCGGAAGGGGTCATCGATCAAAAACTAGGCCAGGGAGCTTTGGCCTTGGGTCAAAAAGGGAGCCATGATCCATCGGGTCGGGTCGCCTAGTACATGAGTATCGGTTATGGGTGTAGATGCGGGTGAACCCAGGCAGAAGGAGTCCTCGATCGGTCAAAAACTAGGCCATGAGCCTTTGGCCTTGGGTTAAAAAGGGAGCCACGGTCGAAATCATGGTCACGATCGAAAATTAAGCCAAAAAGTTCTAACCTTCGGTAAAAAATGGAGTTGCGGAGTCGAAGATAGGGCTAGCGGTTGAAAATCAGGCCATCCATCGAAAACTAAACCATCAGTTGAGTACATAGCCAAACTTTGGATTATCGGTCAAAAACCAGGTCAAGCTTCAGATTCTCGGTCAGAAATCATGCCAAGTCAATCGCTCGATCATTGGATGAAGAACTTGTATTTTCAACTTAAAATTTGAGGTTCTTGATTTGGTGTACTTATGAGGTTGTAATAGAACAAAATGAACACATCTAACTTTGATAGTTTAATAATTTTGAACTCGATTAAAAAGACGTTCAAAAAAAAGAATATATGTTACATATGATAAGAGATAGAGCACAATTAATAGTACAAACAACAATAAAAATTACTTCTCCTAAGACAAGATGAGAACGGATTGAACAACGTTAAGAATATACCTATGTCCAAACAACAAAAGAATATTTCATTGAAGAACGAACCAACATAATATCCAATTCTCCAAGAATGCAAACGAATACCTAATAACCCCATGTTAAAAATAATAAATAATTAATAAATTTGAAAAACATTAAATGTGATGATGAAGCTTAAGAGTTAAAGATGAAGCATGAGAGGAAGATGAAGCTCAAAAGATGCATTGTTTAATATCAAGAATTGTATTTACTTTGAGTTCTAGATCCTTCTATCTTATCCTTTAAGTTAAGAATTACTTATTAGTTTTTTAATATCAAAATTAAGTGAGTTATATGTCACGTCCCATTTGTATGGGGTGCAAACACCAAGCCACGAGGTGCATTTCAAGAACATTCTAGGATGCAAGTCTATGCAATCTGTGTGCTCAAGGGGCTTGTGCACAGATATGAGGGACCGTGTGGGGAATGTTTCAAGGAAGAGGTTGAAGAGTATCAGGCCAAGGTCGAACCGAGGACGGCCACGACTAAGGTGGGGGAGTATGTCACGGCCCATTAGAGTCACGACCCAATCCAAGGGATGTCGAGGCTCATTAAAGTCTTGGCCTGATCATGTTCGAATCTTCTTAGCCTAAGGGGAGGCCCAGATGCCTACATGGGCCTAGCGAATCTTCTAATCAAGGGAATAGATTAGAAGATATTCTAATTAAGGAAGGGATTGGAAGATATATCCTAATCAAGGAAAGGATTAGAATATATTCTAATTAAGGAAGAGATTACAAGAGATATTCTAAATTAGGTAGGGATATTCTTTTTATGGAAGGAATATCCTAAATTACTGTAATTATATTGTAATTAGACGTAATTCCTAATTTCATACATATAAGTACTATAAATACCCTGAAGGTATTCCATTGTAAGTATCAAGCATTCTTTCAATACATTCTTATTCTCAAGCTTGTTTCTCTCTCTAAGTCCTTTCTTGCGTTTGAGTTCTTCTTCCATTGTGTTTAGAAAGACTTTCTAAGCTAGAATCAGGGTTAATTTAGCTTAGTGTTGCACGGGTCGAATTTTAACCTGTGACAAGTGGTATCAGAGCAAGGTTGTACTTCCGCATTCAAGCTGCAAGAAATGGATTCACGTACTACCGTCACTAAGGTTCCGACCGGCCAACATAAGGACAAGGGATCCAAGAGGGATACGTCCGTCGAGAGAGGTGCTTCCATGGAAGCGCGGGTGACCCGGCTTGAAGAAGGCATGAGCAATCACCAAGAAGCTCTCGAAGTGTTTAGCACGGTGGCCGATAGAGTAACGGCGATGGATGAGAAAGGTGAATAATTGGAGAATGAGTTAATGGGGATCATTAACGGTTCGAATCGTAGCAGTCGTGAAGAAGTGTTGGGATCGGTTCGAGTGGAGGTTAATGACATCTTCCAGAAGGTGCTTGATCCAATCCGGGGAGAAGTCCATGCGATGGTCGAGACCCTCAAGAGGGAGATCTTGGGGAGGCTAGAATCGATGGAAAGGCAGATTGCGAGGAATGGAGGGAAACATAGGGGTACGGCACCTCAACGGATGGATGTTCCTCAACCAACTTCATTCAAAGGCTCTAGGAGTGCAAGGGAAGTGGAGGACTTCCTTTGGAACATGGAGAGGTACTTTCGGGCATCAAGCATACTTGATGATCGTGACAAGTTGGAGACGGAAGCTTTCTTCCTACAAGAGATGGCATTGCTGTGGTGGAGGAGGCGAGAAGGAGATATTGAACGAGGGATCTTGAGGATGGAAACGTGGGAAGTCTTCAAGACCGAGTTCAAATGCTAGTTCTTTTTAGAGAATGCCGAGTACAAGGCTAGGAAAAAGTTAAGTCAACTTGTGCACAAAGGGACCATCAAGGAGTATGTGAAGGAATTCCAAGAGTTGATGCTCGAGTTACCCATTCTAACGGAACAGAAGGCACTGTTCGCGTTTGTTAACGTCCTAAAGACTTGGGCACAGTTGGAGCTACAAAGGGCCAAGGTGCGGGACGTTTCCGAGGCAATAGCGGTTGCAGAAAGACTGATAGAGCTCAAAGTGTCTGTGGACATGCCGAAGTTCATCAGGGATAACGAGGATAAAGGTGGGGGAGACCGCCCACAATACTAGGAGAAAGGTGGGGGAGACCGTCCATCTAAGAAGGGGCATGCACATAAAAACTCAGGGAGGCAAGCCGACGACTCGGGTAAGCCAAGAGCCTGTTATATTTGTGGTGCTACTAATCACATTAAGTTTATGTGCCCGTTTAAGGGGGAAAATGTTGCAGCGGTTGAAGGAACTGACTCCTCTAATGAGGAAGAAGAGACTCAAATAGGGTCATTAAGACTACTCAATGCTGTGAAGACTAGTGTTGCGAAGCCGGACAAGGGAACAAGGAGGGGCTCTTTGTTTATGGAAGCTTGGATCGGGGGAAAACGCATCAAGGCACTAGTAGACACAGGGGCTACGCACAACTTCATGCGAGAAGGAGTAGCCAAGGCATTGGGTCTGCGGATCAGCCCAAAAGGGGGGACAGTGAAGTCATTCGATATAGCCAAGCCGATGAATGGGGAGGCTAGGAGAGTGCACACCAGGATCGTAGGCTGGAATGAGACAGTCTCATTTACCTTGGTCCCAATGGAAGACTACGACGTAGTGTTGGGACTAGAATGGTGCGATCAGGTACGCGCTTTCATAATGACTTATTCCAATTCTTTAATCATTTTGGATCACGGGAAAACTAGCGTGATTCCAACAAGGAGAGAATCAGAGGGAATAAGCAGGTTCTCGGCGATGCAATTCGTTCAAGGTCGCAAACATGGTAAAGAGACATTTGCCACTTTTGCCAAGATGGATGATGGGGACGGGTCCAAGGGAAAGGAAGAAGTACCCGAGGAAGTCCAGATAGCGTGTGTCGAAGCCTTCGAGGGGCTCAAGGCCAAAGACAGCACAGAACCATCAGATCCACAAGGTTTGGCCACAGGTAACGTGGGCCAAAGTTAGTCTGCCTTCACTCCCACCAAGTCCGTGGGAAAGGAAGCAGGTCGTACTCAGGCATATTCAGAGGGAGACACTGAGAATATGAAGAGAGGGGCAGATCTGAGAGGGTGTGTAGTTACGAAAGGGAACGATGGAAAGGGGGAAGTTGCCCCCGCAACTGTTGAAGTCTATGCGGTTTGTGCTCAAGGGGCTTGTGCGCAGATTCAAGGGACCGTGTTCAATGGAGAGACGTGTGGGAAACGACTTATATCGGTTAAGGCTGGCGACCATAAGTGCACCTAGTGCCGTGATGTGCAAAGGGGGAGGAAGAGTGCTCATGGGACGCTAGAGAGAAGATCACCATGCACCGGTCTAGGGTCGTGCCGAGGACGGCCACGACTTAGGTGGGGGAGTATGTCACGTCCCATTTGTATGGGGTGCAAACACCAAGCCACGAGTTGCATTTCCAGAATATTCCAAGATGCAAGTCTATGCAATCTATGCTCAAAGGGCTTGTGCACAGATACGAGGGACCGTGTGGGGAATGTTTCAAGGAAGAGGTTGAAGAGTATCAGGCCAAGGTCGAACCGAGGACGGCCACGACTAAGGTGGGGGAGTATGTCACGGCCCATTAGAGTCACGACCCAATCCAGGGGATGTCGAGGCTCATTAAAGTATTGGTCTGATCATGCGCGAATCTTCTTAGCCCAAGGGGAGGCCCAGTTGCCTACATTGGCCCAGCGAATCTTCTAATCAAGGGAAGAGATTATAAGATATTCTAATTAAGGAAGGGATTGGAAGATATATCCTAATCAAGGAAAGGATTAGAATATATATTCTAATTAAGAAAGAGATTACAAGATGTTAAGTTATGAAGCCTACACTTATAATAAACTCTACATTGTTAATTAGAGTTTATTGAGTTTTCTTTTTTTGGTTTTGGGCTTGAGCCTTACCAAAGTTATTTAGGTTTATTACCTGAATGTTTACCCTATAAATATGTGATTATTAAAGGTTTACATAGTAAAGACAGAATTATAGAGAGATAAAGTGTGAGGAAAAAACTCTATATTCCTTCTTCTTCTTCATAGTAAATCGGGTGGTGGCTGAAGTGGATGTAGCTCAATTTGAGTGAACCACTATAAATTCGTGTGTTCTTGTGTTCTTCTTTCTTGTGTTTTTACAGATTGTTTTCAAGCAGGTCGGATTTGGGAGATACAAATCCTAACAACTGGTATCAGAGCAGCTAGGCTAGATCTGAGCATTGGAAACAATGGCAAGTGAGAACAGTATAGGACATGAGATTGGAAGATTTGATGGGACAGATTATGCCTTCTAGAGAATGCAGATTGAAGATTATCTCTATGGAAAGAAGCTTCATGTTCCTTTGAGTGAGAAACTAGAGAAGATGGATGAAGCTAAATAGAAACTCCTTGATAGACAGGTTTTGGGAGTTGTCCGATTGATGTTAGCCAAGACAGTTGCTCACAATGTAGCAAAGGAGAAGACCACCATGGGTCTGATGAAATCTTTCTCTGATATGTATGAGAAACCATCTGCTAATAACAATGTACACTTAATGAAAAGACTCTTTTACTTAAGAATGGTTGATGGTACTTCTGTCACTACTCATTTGAATGAATTCAATACAATTGTGAATCAATTGCTATCTGTTGAGATTGATTTTGGCGATGAAGTTAGTGCCCTGATTTTGTTAGGATCTCTACCAAATAGTTGGGAACCTATGAGGGCAGCAATTAGTAATTCAGTTGGAAATGCTAAACTGAAATTTGTTGAAGTTAGAGATCGTATTCTTGCTGAAGAGGTTCGTAAAATTGATTCTGGTGAAACATTCAAAGGTTCTGTTCTGAATGTGGAAAATAGGGGTAGAGATAATGATAGAAATTTCAACCAAGGTAAGAGCAGATCTATGTCAAAGAGCAGGAGGAGTCAAACCAAGTCTAGGAGGACATTTGAGTGCTGGAATTGTGGTAAACATGGTCATTTAAAGAGGAACTGCAAAGCACCGAAGAAAAACGGTGATGATAAAAATGATGCAGCCAACGTTGTTACAGAATCTGTCACTGATGCGTTACTTCTGTTTATTGATAGCCTGATAGATTCATGAGTTTTGGACTCAAGAGCGTCTTTCCACACCACTGCTCACAAAGAATTAATGGAGAATTGTGTGGCTGGAAACTGTGGGAAAGTTTATCTCGCAAATGGTGAACCACTGGATATTGTTGGCATTGGTGACATCAAATTGAAGATGGCAAATGGTTCTGTTTGGAAGATTAATAAGGTGAGACAAATTCCAGGTTTAATGCGCAATGTGATTTCTGTTACACAACTTGAGGAAGAAGGTCACAATTTCAGTTGTGGAAATGATGCATGGAAGATGACTAAAGGAGCAATTGTTGTTGTTCGAGGTCACAAAATTGGAACGTTATACACGACTTCAGCTTGCAGAGAAACAGTTGTTGTTGTAATTGATGACTCGAAGAACAGTGAGCTATGGCATTGCAGGTTGGGCCATAAGAGCGAAAAGGAGATGAAAATTCTTTTGAAGAATGGACAGATTCCAGAACTGAAGTCTGTTGAACATCAGTTATGTGAAAACTGCATTCTTGGAAAACAGAAACGAGTGAGTTTCTTAAAAACTGGGAAGGAGCTTAAGAAAGAAAGACTAGAGTTGGTACACACTGATGTGTGGGGACCTACACCTGTTTCTTCTATTGGCGAATCATACTACTATGTGACTTTTATAGATGATTCAACAAGAAAAGTATGGGTTTACTTTATGAAGCACAAGTCTGAAGTATTTTCTATTTTCAAGAAGTAGAAGACTTTGGTTGAAAATGAAACAAATCCGAAAGTTAAGTGCTTGAGATCTGACAACATAGGTGAATATATCAATTCAGATTTCAAAGAGTATTGTGTTGTGAATAGGATCAGTATGGTGAAGACTATTTCCCGAACGCCTAAAGAGAATGGAGTAGCTGAACGAATGAATCGAACATTGAACGAGCGTGCTAAAAGCATGAGATTGCATGCAGGGCTGCCTAAAACCTTCTGGGCAGAAGCTATTAATACTGCTGCCTATTTGATAAATAGGGGACCCTCTGTTCCTCTTGTATTTAGAATTCCTGAAGAAGCTTGGAGCAATAAAAAGGTAAACTTTTCTTATTTGAAAGTGTTTGGTTGTTTATCATATGTTTATATTAATGAATGTGATAGGAGCAAGCTTGATCCAAAGTCTAATAAATGTTTTTTCATTGGTTATGGTGATATCGAGTTTGGTTATCGTTTCTGGGATAATCAAAATCGGAAGATCATTCGTAGCAAAAATGTTATCTTCAATGAACAAGTTCTCTACAAAGATTGTGTTGGGAAGACATCAGATGGTGATTCCAAGTTGGAAGAGACTAGTACAGTCAATTTGAGAGATTTTTCAGCTGAATATATACCGATTGTCGAAGAAGAACAATGTGTTGTTGAAGATGAAATTGTTGAGAATGTGGCCCCAAAGGTAAATCAGCAAACACCAGTTATACAGTTGAGAAGATCGTCAAGGAATCGAAAACCAGTTGAGAAGTGGTATCCATCTCTGAACTATATCTTGTTGACAGATAGAGGTGAACCTGAATGTTATGAGGAAGCAATACAATCTGATGAATCGATTAAGTGGGAGTCTTCTATGAAAGATGAGATGGACTCTTTGATGTTGAATCAGACTTGGAAGCTCACTGAGCTACCAAAGGGAAAGAAAACACTTCACAACAAATGGATCTTCAGGATTAAAGAAGAACATGATAAAACTATGAGGTACAAGGAAAGGTTGGTTGTGAAAGGATTTCAACAGAAAGAAGGTATTGACTACAATTAAATCTTCTCTCCAGTAGTTAAATTGATGACAATCAGAATTATTTTGAGTTTGGTTTTGAAAGAAGATCTTCATCTTCAACAAATAGATGTCAAAACTTTTTTTCTTCATGGTGATTTAGATGAAGAGATTTATATGCGACAACCAGAAGGATTTGAAATCAAAGGAAAAGATGAGCTTGTGTGTAAGCTTCAGAAGAGTCTGTATGGTTTGAAACAAGCTCCAAGGCAATGGTACAAGAAGTTCGATGGCTTCATGAAAAGTAACAATTTTCTAAGGTGTGAAGCTGATCATTGTTGTTATATCAAGAGATTTGATAAATCGTACATTATTCTGCTCCTCTACGTTGATGACATGTTGATTGCTGGAGCAAGCTTGTATGAGATTAACAAGCTCAAGAAAGAGTTGTCTAAAAAGTTTGCAATGAAGGATTTTGGTGCTGCTAAACAAATCCTTGGGATGAGAATTTTCAGGGATGAAGAAGTTCTCACGCTTTCACAAGAAGAATATGTGAAGAAAGTTCTTAGCAGGTTCAACTTGTATGATGCAAAACCAGTTACTACCCCCTTAGCTAGTCACTTCAAACTATCTAAAGATCAGTTGCCTTCAACAAAGGAGGAGAAAAATTACATGGCCACTATTCGTATGCCTCTACCATTGGTTGTATTATGTATGCGATGGTTTGTACAAGACCAGACATAGCACATGCAGTGGGAGTTGTTAGCAGATAATGAGCAACCCGGGTAGACAACATTGGGAAGCAGTAAAGTGGATACTACGATACTTAAGAGGAAGTACGGGTCTCGCTTTGTATTTTCGAAAGTCTAATATGGGTTTTGAAGGATATGTTGATGCTGACAATGGTGGTGATCTTGATAGTAGGAAGAGCACAACAGTGTACATTTATACTATGGGAGGTACTGCAATCAGTTGGGTTTCAAAATTACAGAAGATTGTTGCTCTTTCTAGTTGTGAGGCAGAGTATGTTGATGTGACAGAAGCTGCTGGGGAAATGATATGGTTACAACCCTTTTTGCGAGAATTGGATCAAGACTACGAGGGAAGTGTGTTGCGATGCGACAGTCAGAGTGCCATTCATTTGGCAAAGAATACTGTTTATCATGGCAGGACGAAGCATATACAGGTTCGTTATCATTTCATCCGGTCAGCTTTAGAAGATGGAGTATTAGCTCTTGAGAAGATTCCCGAGAGTGAAAATCCAGCTGATATGTTGACGAAAGCTGTGACAAATGAGAAACTGAAGTTGTATGCAACTTCAGTTGGTCTTCTTCGTTAAGACACCGAATGGAAAGCCACTACCGATCGAGAGATGATAAAGTTAGTCTCTAAGTGGGAGATTGTTGAGTTATAGAACCTACACTTATAATAAACTCTACATTGTTAATTAGAGTTTATTGGGTTTTCTTTTATTGGTTTTGGGCTTGGGCCTGACCAAAGTTAATTAGGTTTATTACTTGAATATTTACCCTATAAATATGTGATTATTAAGGGTTTACATAGTAAAGACAGAATTCTAGAGAGATAAAGTGTGAGGCAAAAACTCGGTATTCCTTCTTCTTCTTCATAGTAAATCTGGTGGTGGCTGAAGTGGATGTAGCTCAATTTGAGTGAACCACTATAAATTCGTGTGTTCTTGTGTTCTTCTTTCTTGTGTTTTTACAGATTGTTTTCAAGCAGGTCGGATTTGGGAGATACAAATCCTAACACAAGAGATATTCTAAATTAGGTAGGGATATTCTTGTTATGGAAGAAATATCCTAAATTAGTGTAATTAAATTGTAATTAGACGTAATTCCTAATTTCATACATGTAAGTCCTATAAATACACTAAAGATATTCCATTGTAAGTATCAAACATTCTTTCAATACATTCTTATTCTCAAGCTTGTTTTCTCTCTAAAGTCCGTTGTTTTATTCTTGCATCGTTTAGAAAGGCTTTCTAAGCTAGAATCAGGGTCGATTTAACTTAGTGTCGCACGGGTCGAATTTTAGCCCGTGACATATAGCTACTTAAGATTTCTATCAATAAAATCCTATTTTCTTATTTATTATTTTTCTGCACCAACAAATTTGGTATTAGAGAAAGGTTACGTTTCAATCTTGAAATGACATACACTCTATTCTCATACTCTCCAAGTCAAGTTCCTATCTTAGAAGGCGAATTCTATGAATTTTGGAGCAATCAAATGGAAAGATTTTTCATATCCCTATGTCTTTGGGATATGATAGACGAAGAAGAACTCGATGTGCCCGATGAAGACGACGAAGGATACGATAAATTTGAAAACGATCTCAAAAAATGAGATGCACTAACTTTGCGCTATATTCAACAAGGTGTTGGGAAAACCATATTCCCCTATATTTTTGGAGTAAAAAAGTCCCAAGATGCTTAGTTGATATTGAAATAGGAATTTCAAGGTACAGAGAAAACGATCGCATTAAAACTCCAAGCCTTATGGAAAGATTTTGACAATCTAAAGATGGAGGATCGAGAAAAGGTACAAGATTTTTCTTCTCGTGTTTCCACTATTATCAATCAAATAAAAAGCAGTGGAGATGAAATCAAAGATAAAAAGGTTGTTGAAAAGGTTCTTTTCGATCATGTTGCTGTTGCGATTGAAGAATTAAAAGATTTGTCCAAGATGATAATATATGAGTTGATTGGATCTCTTCTAGCACATGAGCAAAGAATTAATCGCTCTTGTACTCCATCAATTGATCAAGCCTTCAAATACAAGCAAGTACCATAAGCGTTGTCAAGAAGTCATCACAACAAATTTGGTAAGAAAAATAAGAAGACATTCGGTTGGAAATGCAAAGCACCGCAACAATATGGTGATTCTTATTCTTGTATCATTTGTAAGAAATCAAATCATGAGTCAAAAAATTGTTATTTCAAATGCAAAATATGCAAAATCCCTAATCATTCTCAAAGGTATTTTCGATTTCAAAATAAGGAGAAGAACGAAGATGATGCAAAATTTGTGAAAGAAGATTATGATGTTATGTTTGTTTCTCTAAATAGTGAAGAGAAGTCAAAAAGTCAATGGTATCTTGATAGCGGTGCTAGCAACCATATGACAAGCAATAAAGATATGTTTGTGGAGCTCAACTCTGACATTACTTCAACAGTTGTTTTTGGAGATGGTTCTTATCAAGATTCGAAAGGAAAAGGTACCATTGTTGTTCCAACTTTGGGAGGTAACAAAAAACTTATCACAGATGTTCTATATGTCCTTAATATTCATATAATCTTCTTAGTATTTTACAACTTATTAAGAATGACTTCTCGGTATATTTTGATGATGGAAGATGCAAAATATTTAACAAAAAGAAGAATGTGGTTTTGGCAACTATCAAAATGAAAGATAAGAATTTTTCTCTCACGTTTCCATTGATAATTGATTGTGCATTAAAAGTGAAAAATGAAGATTTGTCTAAACTTTGGCATCTTCGATATGGTCATCTAAATCAACGCGGACTTCAGTTGCTAAAAGAGGAAAATATGGTGATTGGACTTCCTTCTATTCAAGTGATCAATGATATATGTGAATGTTGTATTTATGGAAAGATGCACAAGCTCCCATTTCCCAAAACTAAATGGTGAGCAAAAGCACCACTTGAACTTGTCCATTCTGATATATGTGGCCCGATGCAAACTTCTACTCCTGGAGATAAAAGGTATTTTATTCTCTTTGTTGATGACTATACAAGAATGATGTGGATTTATTTTCTTAATCAAAAGTCCGAAACATTTTCTATTTTCTTGCGATTCAAGTCTCTAGTTGAAAAAGAAAGTGGTCATATAATGAAGTTCTTGAGACTGATCGTGGAGGAGAATACATCTCAAATTCCTTTATAGAATATTACAAAGATAATGGTATCAAAAGACAATTAACCGTCAGTAGATCTCCACAATAAAACGGCGTAGCTGAACATAAAAACCATACAATTGTAGAGATATAGAGAAGCATGCTGAAAGGAAAGAGAATTCTAAATCTATATTGGGCCAAAGTTGTTCACACATCTATATATATTCTCAATCTATCACCAACCAAAGCGGTCAAAAATAATACTCCATTTGAAGCTTAGTATGATAAAAGAAACCCGTCATTGATCATTTTAAAATATTTAGGAGTACTGCTTATGCTCTAATCCCATCTCAAAGTCGGGATAAGTTTGAAGAGAAAGGCCAAAACTTGTGTTCATTAGTTATAGTGATGAATTCAAGGGATATCGATTGATGAATCCATTGACCAACAAAATTATTGTATCTCGAGATGTTATTTTCGATGAAAAAGCTACTTGGATTTGGAAGGGGAAAGAAGTTGAAGACTTGTGATCACGACCATTTACTGATCCAATTGCATCCCAAGCTAGTAAATTCCAAACTAGCTCATCTCAACCTTCTGCACAAGACTCAACCTGATTCAGATAGTCCTCCAAGAGAGACCCGAATGGTTCAAGACATTTATAATGAAATTGAGTTTGAATTATTTTCTTTGAACTACAATAATTCCAAGAAGCTTCTCAAAAAGAATATTGGCAAAAAGCAATGAAGGACGAGTTATCTACAATTGAGAAAAATTCAACATGGGAACTCGTGGACTTGCCAGATGGAAAGAAAACTATTGGTTTAAAATGAGTCTACAAAGTAAAGTACAATGAGGATGGTTTGATTCAAAAACATAAAGCTCGACTTGTCGCAAAGGGTTATTCTCAACAACCATGAGTTGACTTCTCATAAACTTATGCTCATGTTACAAGAATGGAGACAATCTGTACTTGTGTAGCCATTACAGCTCAGTTGGAGGTAAATATATTTCAATTTGATGTAAAATCAGCTTTTTTAAATGGAGAAATTCAATAAGAGGTGTATATTGAGCAGCCCAAAGGTTTTGAGATCAAAGAAAAAGAGAAGAAAGTTTATCAACTAAAAAAGGCATTGTATGAGTTAAAGTAGGCACCCCGAGCGTGAAACAACAAAATCAATAGTTATTTCATCAAGAAAGGCTTATATTGAAGTACAAGTGAATCATCTCTCTATGTGAAGACTATTGATAAGGATTTCTTGATTGTATGTTTATATGTAGATGATCTCATCTATTTTGGAACAAACAAAGCTATGGTGGCAGAATTCAAGAATCAAATGATGAAAGAATTTGAGATGACAGGCTTGAGACTCATGAAATATTTTCTTGGTATACAAGTTAAGAAAAGTAAGAATCTTTCTATCTCAAGAAAAATATATTGAAGATCTGCTCAAGAAATTCAATATGAGTCAATGCAAGCCTCTCTCCACTCATATGGCGTTGAATGGAAATTTTCAAGTTAACGACAATGGTGAGAAAGTTGACTCAACTAGTTATAGAAATTTGATTGGTTCCTTAATCTATCTCAACACAAGACCGAATATCACACATTCAGTAATCTTGCTTTTTAGATTTTTGAATGAGACAAGTCAAATTCATTTTGCAGCCGCAAAAAAGAATCCTTAGATATCTTAAAGGCACAAAAAATCAAGGCATTGAATTCAAAAAGGAAAGTGAATGTAAGCTGGTTGGGTATACAAAAATAGTGATTGGGCAGGTTCGATTGATGATCGAAAAAATACCTCCGGTTATATCTTTTGTCTTGGATCAAATGTAATATCATGGAGCTCAAGAAAACAGAAATATGTGTCATTGTCATCAGCCGAAGCAAAGTATATAACATCTACTGATGCAGCTTGTGAAGCAAGGAATTTTAAGGGACATGAAGTTTGAGCAATGTGAACCAACAATTATTCATTGTGACAATATGTCAACTATTGCAATGACAAAGAATCTCGTTTTTCATGCTTGGTCCAAACATATTGAACTACAACATCATTTTATTCGAGATTTGGTTACTCAAGAAGTAATCTTCATGAAGTTTATCAAGACAGAGGATCAACCAGTACTGGTAAAAAATGACCTTTACCGACAGATATTACCGAAGGTTTTATAAAACTCTCCTAATTGATCTTGAGAGGAACAAATCTTTCATTATAGAAAATAGATTCCGAGAGGTGTGTAAAACTCTCGGTTTTGATTATTAGTACCGAAAGTTATGATAATAACTCTCGGTTTTGACATTCCCAAAAAATGAAAAATAATTCTAAGTGTTGGGAGTTGGTTAATTGCGAAGGTTATTTCAAAAAATTTCGGTTTTGACTTTCTTCAAATGTTTAAACACGAAGGGTTTTCATTAAACCGTCAGAATTGACTCATCCCAAAAAATTGAAAAAATATTCTAAGTTGGAGAATGATTAATTGCGAAGGTTATTTGAAAAACTTTCATTTTTACTTTTTCCTGAAATTGTTAATTGCGAAGGTTTATCCTATAAACCTTCGGTTTTGACTTATCCAAAAAAGATAAATCCCGTGATTCTTATTACCGAAGGTTTTCAATAAACATTCGGTTTTTAAATTAATCAAAACAGAAGGTTTTTCAATAAACCTTTGGTAAATACCTTTATAAATACAAACCATAACCCTTCTCTTTTTCATTCGCCTCTCCTTTTTCTCTCACCCAACGCAGCCGCCTTTGACGCTCCTCTTCTTCTCCGTTCCAGGTTAGTTTTTTATTTGTTTTTTTGTTTTTGTTCTTCTTTGTCGTGATTTATTTGTTTTTTTGTTTTTGTTAATTATTAGATTTAGATTTGTTATCATTTAGTTTATATTATCTAGATTTATGCTAGTTTAGATTATTTGTTTGGTAGTTTGATTTAGATTTGTTATTGTTTAGATTAGATTTAGGTTAGTTTGTTAAATATATATGATTTTGTTAAATGAATGATATATTTTGGTTATTGTGTTTGATATATATATATATATATATATATATATATATATATATATATATATATATATATATAATGCATTTAGGATGGGTGAGTCATGGATGAGTATTCGGCGTACACCAGAGAAACTGTCCCGGTCATACCAGAATTTGCTAGCATAATCAAAAATTGTGGCACGTGAGGAAGAGGTGAGAAAAATGACGCTGGAAATGGAGCAAATCTGATTGAGGGATGCGGAAAGAGGCCAAATGCTTACTGAAATTAAAGCAGACAGGGCTGAAATGGCGCAAAAATTGGAGAATCTCGAACAGCAAATTGAATTATTGAAGAGGCAGAATCAATCACTCCCTCTTCCCCCCACATCTACTAATTAATTTCTAGATTATATTGTTGATTAATTATGTATTATCTTTTCCGTACGAATGATGATATTTTGGTGTGTTTTGCTTTCATAATTATGAATTATTATTATCTTTTGGTTTTGGTTTATTAATGTTGTTTAAGGTTTCTTTTCCTTTATTTATTAGATTTCCTTTATTTGATAAAATTATAGAACATGGTATCTTTTTAACAAAAAAAAATAGGGGTAATTTCGAAGGTTTTCAAATAAACATTTGGTTTTGACATTTGTTTAAAAAAATCCGAAGGGTTAAAACCGAAGATTTTCAAATAAACCTTCGGTTTTGACCCTTGTTTAAAAAAAAGTAGAAAATATTTTAAGTGTTGAGGAGGGTCAAAACCGAAGGTTTTCAAATAAATGTTCGGTTTTGTCCCTTGTTTAAAAAAACAGAAAAAATTCAAAGTGTTGGGAAGGGTCAAAACCGAAGGTTTTCAAATAAACCTTCGGTTTTGACCCTTGTTTAAAAAAAAGTAGAAAATTTTATAAGTGTTGGGGAGGGTCAAAACCGAAGGTTTTCAAATAAACCTTCGGGTTTGTCCCTTGTTTAAAAAAACAGAAAAAATTCAAAGTGTTGGGAAGGGTCAAAACCAAAGGTTTATTTGAAAACCTTCGGTTTTGACCCTTGTTTAAAAAAAAGTAGAAAAATTTCTAAGTGTTGGGGAGGGTCAAAACCGAAGGTTTTCAGATAAACCCTCAGTTTTGTCTCTTGTTTAAAAAACAGAAAAAATTCAAAGTGTTGGGAAGGGTCAAAACCGAATGTTTATTTGAAAACCTTCGGTTTTGACCCTTGTTTAAAAAAAGTAGGAAATTTTCTAAGTGTTGGGGAGGGTCAAAACCGAAGGTTTTCAAATAAACCTTCGGTTTTGACCCTTGTTTAAAAAAAAGTAGAAAAATTTCTAAGTGTTTGGAAGGGTCAAAACCGAAGGTTTACAAATAAACCTTTGGTTTTAACCCTCGTTTAAAAAAAATATAAAATTTTCTAAGTGTTGGAAAGGGTCAAAACCGAAGGTTTTCAAATAAACCTTCGGTTTTTACCCTTGTTTAAAAAAACATAAAAAAATTCTAAGTGTTGGGTAGGGTCAAAACCGAAGGTTTTCAAATAAACCTTCGGTGTTTGACCTTTATTTATAAAAAACGGAAAAATTTCTAAGTGTGGGGAAGGGTCAAAACCAAAGATTTATTTGAAAACCTTCGGTTTTGACCATTGTTTAAAAAAAGTAGAAAATTTTCTAAGTTTTGGGAAGGGTCAAAACCGAAGGTTGTCAAATAAACCTTCGGTTTTGTCCCTTCCCAAAAACATTCTGTTTAAGGTCAGGACCGAGAGGTTTATTCAAAACTTTCGGAAAAACCCATCAAAACCGAAAGTTTTATATATAACTTTCGGTTTTACCACTTCATAATTTGTTAAATTAATTGGTTTTTCACCTACTAATCTAGACTCCTAAATAATCTAATCAAGTGTGTGTTGTTTTAAAAAAATTAAGATTGTGTTTAATGATAAAAAAAATTTGATTGTGTTTGATTATATAAAGAAGAGTATATATATATATGTTTGTGTTTGATGATCACATGAATGTGTATAAAGTTTGATCATATGGATTGTGTAATGTTTTAAGGTTATCAAATGTGTTAAATTAATGTTGTTCAAGGTCATTAGAAGATTAAAAATCAATTAATTTAATAATTTGTGAAATGGTAATTCCGAGAGTTAATGGTATAACTTTCGGAAATACCCATCAAAACCGAAAGTTATACCATTAACTCTCGGAATTACCATTTCACAAATTGTTAAATTAATTGGTTTTCTACTTTCAAATCTAGACTCCTAACTAATATAATCAAGTGTGTGTTATATTTTAACAATTAAGATTGTGTTTAATGTTAAAATGTTCATGAATGTGTTTAGAGAAGTGCATATGAATGTTTATGTAGGATTATCCTATGTATTTGTGTAATGTTTGATCATATGGATTGGGAAATTTTTAAGGATATCAAATGTGTTAAATTAATGTTGTTCAAGGTTATTAGAAAGTGAGAAACCAAATAATATCAATCAAAACCGGCAGATATACCAAAACCTCTATGTTTTTTGTATTTAAATTTAATTGTATATATGTCAAAACCGAGAGATTCAGAGATATCTCTCGGAATTTAAATAATAAAAACCGAGAGTTATATGAAAACTCTCGGAATTAATTAAGTCAAAACCGAGAGTTTTCATATTACTCTCGGAATTCATTTATGTTAATAAAAACCGAGAGATTTCATATTACTCTCGGAATTCATTTATGTTAATAAAAATGAGAGTTATATGAAAACTCTCGGAATTAAGTAAGTAAAAACCGAGAGTTTTCATATAACTCTCGGAAATAACCTTTTTAATTAAAAAAAAATACCTTCTTTCTTTCTTCCCCGTTTCTTTTCTCTCATCTCTCTCTCTCTCCCCGCTTATTTTCGCCCGCGCCGCCAACAGCCATCCGACGACGCCGCCCCTCTTGAAGCTGCCAAGACGTCGCCCTTCTTGAAGCCGCCTCCGCTTGAAGAAGACGTCGCGGATCCGGTTGAAGAACTGTCGCCGCGCCTCTGTCGCCCGTCTGATTGAAGGTCAGCTTCCAGATTTTAGGTTTATTTAGATTGATTAATGTTATATATGTTAGATTAGGTTGATTGATCATGTTAGAATTGGTTAGATTTGGTTTGGAATTGTTTGATTAATGTTAGATTTAGGTTATATGTTCAATAATTTGGTTGGATGTAGTTAGATTTGGTTAGATTGTGTTTGAAATAGGTTGATTCATGTTAGATTTGGTTTTTATATTGATTTGTTAGATTATGTTTATCAATGTTAGATTAGGTTTGTTAGATTATATTTTGTTTGGTATATGATTTTGGTTAGATAATTTGGTTTGATTTATGTTTTATTTAGGTTAGTTTATGTTTGAACTAGATTATATTTTCTTTGGTATATGATTTTTGTTTGATTTGGTTTGATTTAGGTTTGATTTAGGTTTGATTTAAGATAATTTAGTTTGAACTTTGTTAGATTTATGTTAAATTTAAGTTAGATAATATATTTGATTTTGTTTGATTTATGTTAGATTTTGTTTAATTTTGGATTTTGGTTTGATTTAGGTTAGAAGTTGTTTAATTTAGGGTTTTGGTTTGATTTTGATGTTATTGAGGTTTGATTGTAGTTTGTTTTTGGTTATATTGAGTTTGATTTATGGATAATATGTTATATATTGAGTTTGATTATATTTATTGTTATTAGGTTTGGATTAGGACTTTCATACATCGTCTATTGAAGATCGTCGAGCTTCCTCCACCTTCAGCCGCCTCCTCCACCGTCGCCGCGCCTCTCCACAGTCGCCGCCACAACTGCTAAATAAGGTCAGTTTTAAAGGTTTTTAATAATATTAGAATTATATTATTATGTTGTTAGGATTATATTGGATTTTAGTTATGAATTGAATGATGTTGATTATGCTGAATTAGATTTGATTAGGTTAGATTTGGTTTATGTATGAATGAATTAGATTTTAGGTTAGAATTGAATTGTTTGGATTAGATTGGATTTTAGGTATGAATTGAATTGTTTGAATTGTGTATGATTGAAATAGTGTTGGATTAGATTTGATATTATGTTAGATTTGGTTTATGTATAAATAAATTATATTTTAGGTTAGAATTGCATTGTTTTGATTAGATTGGATTTTAGGTATGAATTGAATTGTTTGAATTATGTATGATTGAAATAGTGTTGGATTATATTTGATTTTAGGTTAGATTTATTATAAGATAAATGGAAGCCTAATTATGTAAATAATAATGCGGGTTGTTTTCCATTTTATGATTGCAAACGGTCATTATATTAAGGTGCTCGAATAACGAAATCATCAGCACTACTGAAACTACTTCACATAAAAAATGTATGTCAATGGACAAATTCTTCGTTCGATATGTTGCTGCGTCTACTTAAAGACTACATATTACCGATTGACGCTCAATTGCCAAACTCCTACTACGAAAGTAAAAAATTCATTACTGATATCGGGCTTAAATATGACAAGACAGACGCATGTAAGAACAATTGTATGCTATTTTGGAAGGACGACAAAAATGAAGATTCTGGCATAGTTTGTGGTCTTTCAAGATGGAAAGTCGACCAAACAAGTTGGGAAGTTCGAGAGAAGCAAAATGGGAAATTCATTACAAAAAAGGTGTTGAGATATTTCCCTCTAATACCAAGACTGCAAAGACTATACATGTCCTCAAAAATGGCTTCAATGATGAGATGGCATAAATAAGGAAGAGTTGATAGTGATACGTTGAGACATCCCGCTGATTCCTTAACTTGGAAAACGTTTGATGAAAATTATAAAGATTTTGCGTCGGAATCTCGAAACGTAAGACTGAGTTTATCAAGCGATGGGTTTCAACCATTTGCAAATGGGAAAAATTCATACAGTGTTTGGCCGGTTATTCTCGTTCCTTATAATGTGTCACCCACTACTTGCATGGATTCTAGCAATTTTATTTTATCTATGTTAATTCTAGGTCCAAAGAGTTCGGGAGATGCAATTGACATATTTCTCCAGCCATTGATCGATGAGTTGACTGAACTGTGGCAAACTGGTGTGAGAACGTTTGATGCACACACCTCGCAATACTTTAACATGCGAGCGGCGTTGTTGTGGACCATTAACGACTTTCCCGCCTACGCGAATTTATCAGGCTGGAGTACGAAAGGTAATTCGCTTGTCCTTGTTGTAACAACGACACGGTATCTCTTCGATTGTTTCATGGTTCCAAACAATGTTACATGGGTCATAGACGCTTCCTTCCACCAAAGCACAAATACAGAAGGGATAAAGAGTTGTTTGATGGTCGAACTGATTATAGAGAGCCCCCTAGATTGTTAACGGGGCAAGAAAGTTACGAGCAAGCACGAGACCTAGAAGACATAATTCTTAATACGGATCTGAGCAAAAAAACCAAGATATATCATGAAACGCGGGGAGACAATTGGAACAAATTGAGCATTTTCTTCTGTTTGCCTTATTGGAAATCACAATTATTGAGACATAAGTTGGATGTGATGCATATTAAGAAAAATATTTGTGATAGCGTGTTGGGAACAATAATGAATGTGAAAGAGAAGACTACGGATGGTCTTAAAGTCCGTAAAGACTTACAACTGTTAGGCATAAAATCATAGTTACATCCTATAAATGATGAAGGAGTGGTTCATTATCCAGAAGCGCATTTGACATCCGATAATAAAAAAACGTCTTTGTAAATTCTTGCAAGATCTCAAGTTGCCTGATGGTTTTTGCTCAAATATCAGCGGTTGTGTAAATTTGGAAGAGAAAAATATTTCAGGATTAAAGAGTCATGATTGTCACATTTTTTTGGAATATCTTATTCCTTTAGCAACCCGTGGATTACTTTCAGATAATGTGTATGATGTGTTAGTAAATTTGTCTCGGGTCTTTCGGTTGTTGTGTTTCAAAGAGTAATTCAAGCGGACCTCGAACAATTGTACATGGATATTACATTGACACTTTGCAAATTTGAAATGATTTTTCCGCCGTTAATCTTCGACATCATGATGCATCTCCCGGTTCACTTGTCATTTGAGGCTTTTCTTGGGGGACCTGTTCAGTATCGATGGATGTATCTGTTTGAACATTACATGGGTACAATGAAAAGATATTTGCAGAATAATAACCACCCCAAATCCTCTATAAGCGAGAGCTATCTTGTAAATGAGAGTATTAGTTTATGTGCCAGGTATATGGAGGAAGAAGAGCAAGAAAATGCACAAACTGAAATCTCGGGCATTTCAATATTTTCATCGTTGGAAGACCTATCTAACTGAAAAATATACAACTTGGATTATATCGATCGAGTGACAACTCATTCATACATTTTGAAAAATTGCCCCGAAGCAGAACCTTTTTACATGTAAGATTTTATGTTGCTGTTATTAATTAGAATTAAAGAGTATGCTATTTAATATTCGATCTATTTGCAGAGATTATATGTATTATTACAATAACAACGAGTCCCGTGGAGAAACGTTTACCGTATATTTCAAGCATAGAGTGAGTAAATTATAAACCATATATCCTAACTCTGTATATTTATTTTAACAACTACATTTCGGGTATATATATATAGGTCGCTCAATTAGCATAATTTAACAACATATCAAGAGATCTCAAGATCTTAGAAGAAGGTCCAAGTATGTACTCGTCTATGTATGTTTGGTGTAAAGTAAACAGATACAAATTCTGTACAGAAAAACACGACGAAGGTTTGACCACTCAAAATAGTGGGGTGGTTGTTGAAGGGTTCAACGGGTCTGAAACTATGTCATACTACAGAGTTTTAACGGATATAATCGAAGTGCAATACTTTTCTCACAAACGAGTTGTTTTATTCAAGTGTAAGTGGTTTGATACACACTCCGGGAACTAGGAGTGAAAGTGGATAAATACGGCTTTGTAAGTATAAATGTAAACCGAAATTTAAAAACCCAAAGTCAAGACCTGTATATATTGGCGAGTCAAGCAAAACAAGTATTCTACGCCCCTGATATGTCAGCCCGACCCGGTTGGAAGATTGTGACAAAAATAAAACTGCGGTTTACAAATATATAGTTCAAATTAATTAAGTAGATTTATGTTTTTTACTTTATATTAATTCTTATTACTACTTTATATCAATTATTCGTTCATTTATTAATGGTATGCATTAAGAATGTCTAAAGGTAGTAAAGAAGTTTGGTGGAGTATGAGGAAAACACCCAGCAAACTGTCTAAGCCGTACCAGAACCTCATTGCTCAATCAGAAAACTTAAGGCTCCGAGAATCGTCTTCTAGAGATCAACCACCTATTGTTGTGGTCCCGATAGTTACTGCTCTCCCAGCAGACAAGAATGTTGATGCTGCTGAGGCTGAAGAGTTTGCAGAGAGTACGTTTGTTGATATGGGGGATGACGATGAGGCTGACGACGAGGGTCACGAGGAGCCTCAAGAGGAGGATGAAGAGGAGGAGAATGGATCCACTCCCGACCCATCATCGACAGGTAACTTGTTTACAATTAGTTATTGTTTGAATTGATTCACATATCTAATTATGAATTTGATAATTTTAAAGAATCTTCTGCCCGCAAGAAACGGAGGGAGAACAAGAATATTGCGTTATCTAAGAGACCAGCGGGGACAAGGATTCCTCTGACTTTTAGAGAGGTAGATGGGAGGCCCGGCGGTGCTGACGAGGGAAGAACAAGGTGGTCTAGACATGTGGGGTCGGTTGTGCGGGACCCTTCAGCCGTCTCACACCATCTTTTGAAGTGGAAGGCATTAAGTGCTGACCAATTGGATTACATTGGGACTGTTGTGAAGGTAATAATTAATTATACATTAATCATTCAATAATTTTTTTATAACATTTGAATGTTTTTATTTTCAGGATCTGTTTGAGGCTACTAATGGTCCTATTGATTCTTTTCGAAAGACCGGATTGGGACACGCCAAGCAGATATGGGATAAATGGCGCTCAGATTTGAACAAGGAATATATCCGCGTCCATCAAGGAGACGAGGCGACGGTACTGGCCAATCCTCCACCAGACTACGATCGAGATGATTGGGAGTTTGTGTGTTGCAACCATTTCTTTACGGAAAAATTTAAGGTACGGTTTCATAATTCAAATAAAATCTGACATTAGTTATTCTAACTTTAATTTGTTTATTTGAAATTCAGAAAAATAGTAGCACAAATATTGTTAACAGAAAAAAGCTGAAATTCCCGCATCATACAGGAAGTAGACCGTTTGCTCAAGTTGAAGAAGAGTTGGTAAGTACATTATTTGTAATAACTTAATATAAAGATTGTTATTAATTATATAAATTTTTTATTTCAACAAGCGATTGAAATGGGATGGGCTCCATCTATCGTTGAAGTGTTCAAGAGGACCCGTACCCTAAAACCGACAAAAGAAAACCCAACTCCCGTCCCGGACGAACGCGTGCAAGAGAAAATTGTAAGTGAATTGAATTTAAATAAATTACTTATAACTAGTTTATTTATTATTATATAAATGACAAATTATTTCAAATGTGCAGGTTGAGATGGAGGAAGTAAGAAGTAATGAACCGGAAATATCCGACTTTGAGTTGACGGAGAGAGTGTTCGGACGCCAAAAGCATGGGGGAGTACTCGGTATGGGATCAAGCGTCCGACCCACACACTTTCGTGAGGATCTTCGAAGTTCCAATAATTCTCAACGAGCCACTGATCGATTGTTTGAGTAGAATCAAAGAATGGCGATGGGACGGGAGGAATTGAAGAAAAAGGATGAAGAAAAACTCAAACGATTAATCAATTACAAGTGGAAAATGTAGAATTGATTTCAAGAATGGATAGGGAAAGTGCAAAACAGGAGAAGGAAATGTTAGAATTGAATGCAAGATTAGAGAGTTTTGAAATGTTTATGCGGCAATATCAACCACCTCCTCCCCCCACCAGCTAATTCTAAGACGTTTTGACTGTATGAATTGATTGAATAGGTTTAATGGTTAATGTAAAACATGTTGTTTGGATGATTGGTTTGAGAATTTTGAAATGATAATTTGTTTTATGAATTGATTGGTTTGGCTGAACAGATTTCGGTTAAGCACAAAAGAATCGGGCTATTTTGTAAATTTTGTAGGGAAAAACCGAAAGTTAAATGGAATCTTTCGGTGTTTCTTCAAGGGAAACACCGAAGGTTAATTTAATAACTCTCGATTTTTCTTCGAAGGGAAAACCCAAGGTTAATTTAATAACTCTCGGTGTTCTTCAAAGGAAAAAACCGAAGGTTAATTGAATTACCCTCGGTTTTTCTTCAAAGGGAAAAACCGAAGGTTAATTGAACACCTTTCGGTTTTTCTTCAAAAGGAAAAACCGAAGGATAATTGAATAACTCTCGATTTTTCTTCAAAGGGAAAAACCGAAAGTTAATTGAATAACTCTCGGTTTTTCTTCAAAGGGAAAATCGAAAGTTAATTGAATAACTCTCGGTTTTTCTTCAAAGGGAAAAACCGAAAGTTAATTGAATAACTCTCGGTTTTTCTTCAAAGGAAAAAAACGAAAGTTAATTGAACACCTTTCGGTTTTTCCCTTTGAAGAAAAACCGAAAGTTTTCCATACAACTCTCGGTTTTTCTCTCGGTTATCTAAACTGAAAACTCTACGATATCTCTCGGTAAACGCCCAATTGTTTTTAACGACAGAGTCAATACCGAGCGATGGCGAAAATTACCTTAACTCTCGGAATTGGGTATATACCAAAAGTTATAGGGTCAAAACCGAGAGTTTTACTCTCGGTTTTGACCCCTTTTTCACCAGTGCAGCAAATATCATGACCAAAGCCGTCTCATTGACAAGTTCGACAAATTCAAGAAGAAACTCAAGATTACTAATTAATAAGGGTGTTAAAAAATAATAAGTAAGTAATAATCTTGGAAAATATTGAATGTAATGATGAAGCTCAAGAGTTGAAGATGAAGCGTGAGAGGAAGATGAACCTTAAGAGATGCATTGTTTAATGTCAAGAAATCTTTCTATTTTATCCTTTAAATTGAGAATCACTCATTAGCTACCTAAAATTTCTATCAATAAAATCATATTTTCTTATTTATAATTTTTTCGCACCAACACCTCCCACTATATGGATTATAATTCCAACATTGGCTATATTGAGTTTATCATTCTTTACAAGCCATTTTATTGAAAACATATTTCTTTTGTTTTGAGTATTAAAAGAATGTATTGTTTTTTTAAATAAAAAAAAGGTGACAAACATATTTGTCAAAACAAAGCACAAATGAATAAGCTATTAAAATAAAAATCAAATTGGATTAATAAACTAATTTCATCATTTATTAAACAAATGTAAATTCAGCATTACAATCATTTATGAACTTTAAAGATCCTTAGTGATGATTATATATTGGTCATTTAATTGAAGGACCTTCTAGGCGAATATAATCATACATAATCCCTCTAAATGGACTTTCTCCGCTAGATTGCGTTAAATATATCACATTTTTTCCCACTAAAAGTTCTTTACCCCTAAACAAAACATTGTAAAGACGATACAGTCCATGAATACCATGTCTTGCAATCAAATTCTCTCCTCCAATTAGACCCGTTGTAAATAATGGCGCGCTTCCATTGTTATTCACTCGCACTTGCAGCTCACTTCTAGGGGCTCCCGCTCCCGCAATTGCCAATCGGAGAGTGTAGTTCTTTTCCTTCTCTATTTTTTCTAGACCAAATACGATTTTCCACGTAGTACTTACAAAAATATTGCTTCCAGGTGGTGAATTTCTATGTACACAAAAGAAATAAAAAGAATAATGTTAGGAAGTATATATGGTATCTAATCGTAACTAATTTAATTCATTACAAATTATTGCACCTAGTGACATGGGCAAAGAACCAATCATTTGAGTAGTTACTCGTTCCAACCGTATATACAAGATCTTCACGCGGATATATCTCGCTATAGCGAGACCATAGTCCATATTGTCTATATCTGCGATAAGAAATTAATAAATACATTAATAATAAGTAATAATCTAGATATATAATAACCTAATATAATAGAATTAGCCCTTTTAAATAATTCTCTATTGATTTGAAAGAAAAAAAATCACCTATCTAAGGGATTATCAGACAATTTGTTAGCATAACGTGGATTGGGTTCGGGTACATTAAACTCTGAAGCAGTTCGATCAGGATAACCTATCTCCCATAGAGTATTTCCTGTCCTTGGGGGCGCATACGAAAGGTTGTTCAATAAAGTATTTGATCCTACATTTAAACATATATAGTTAAATCAGACCACCTCCCAAAGACGAGTAAATCACAAAACATATTATTATTATACCAGGTGAAATGGTAACAATAGGGCCATATTTGTAATCCCCAATAAATCCAGGGACCCAAGCAAACAAGGTGTAATTTCCAGGCCTAACACCTTCAATAATAAAATTCCCTTGAACATCTCCTTCAGTCCAAAACTGATACAACTGCAAGAAAAAAATAACTTTTTTTAACAAATATAATAAAATTATAGTTTATGTAAAAAAAAAAAAATTACAAGACCTTGCTCTCATACTGCCATGAACCTGCATCCCCTGGTTCAGCCAATCCCACATGAGCTGATGCAGCTGGTATAGTTTTTGGTCTAATAATAATAATTGAACAATAAATATTTATATAATTTAAGAAAAGTTTAATCTTTCATGTGAAGGTAATTATATTCAATATGGCTACACTTACCCATTTTGGACGACTAATCGACCCGATACCGACCCTCGTTTATTGGAGACAGCGAAATCCGGTGAAAGTGGGAAATTATACGGCCAAGCGCTAGTTTCTTTTTTCATCTGAAACGATACAATTTATATAATTAATTAAAAAAAATTAAAATTTAATAAAAGAAATGGAAAAGAATATTTGACAAAAAAAAAAAAACTACCTGTTTCTTTGCATCCACCCACAATGATTGAGTTTGTGGATTAGAGTTAAGGTAGGTGAAAACAGGACCAAAAACCTTTTTCCATGGTTCATTGTTTTTGAAGTGCATGGCTTGAGGTAGCCCAATATAATGAGTGCTTACAAACATCTATAAAAAAAATATTAAAAAAAATACAATTATAAATAAAATTTATTTGTATTTTCTTTTAATTGGACTATAGTTAGACTCACAGATAGCGCTAAAGGGCCACAATGGGAGGTGAGGTCTCGTTTTATAGGTCCACCATTTCGAAACTCGTTACTTGGTGTGATTATCCAAAACCCGACTCCATTTTTCCTATTAACCCATCCGTGGACTCGGTTATCTTTGTTGTCGAGAGAATATTCATATTTGTCATCAACCTGTAAGGAACTGTTAAGACTAACCCAAATAAGAAAGGCAATTCATGTTACATTAATAATTATATACTTGCCTCCCCATTTTTCAATCGAACCGCTTCTTTGTAACTAAGAACTTCGCCCTTGGCTCGATCTTCACTAGATGGCATTACTTTTTGTATTTGGTCCGAAATTGCCATGTAATCGAACCTAAACAATGGTTTTAAATTTGATTAGTAATGTAGTATTAACTTAAGTACAATCTAAGGTGAACATATAACTTACAGGTCTTCACGGAGCTTGAAAACTATTCTAATCTGGTCAATCCTCGACATAGGAAAATTATTCAAACGCTCGAATACGCCGTATGAATAGAATCCAGAACTTCCGCGAAGCATAATAAATCTCATATCCACATTTAAAGGAGCTCCGGCCTTCCTGTCCCATGGTCTATTGAATGATATTTCTACTTGATCTTCTTTTTGCACAATAATCTTAAAACTTGTTCCTTCAATTCTGTATTTTGGTTAAACAACAAGCTTAAGTTATTAAACTAAAGTATTAATTAATTAATTAATTAATTTAACCTTTCCACGTTTGAAGTCGATGTTTCATCAACTAAAGATACATCTTCTTTGATATTATTGTCGTCTCCAGAACTCCAAAATACATCCCAATATCTTTAAAACAAAATAGTACAAAGTTTAATAAAACAATACTTATTCCTAAGCTACTCCAATTTAATGTATTTAAGTGATTCATAAGAAGATTAAAAAAATTATTTACCCTCTATCGTCTATTTTATTGTTTATATTGAGTACATTTTCAGTACTATCACCAAAATTAATAGCGGTTATGGCACCATCTGGACTCGAGAATGTAACACTTACTAAGCCGTTAGACATTATCACCTGCAACACGAAACATATGTTAATTTAAATATTCTACCTATAAAACAAATGATATTAGAATAATCGTGTTAAGAAAGTGAGGCAGTTTAATTTTTTTTTTTTACTTATAAAATCATTATTGTGTGTATTAATGCATTTAATTGACCTACAAAATACAAGATATTATAATTGATAATTCTACACAACATAAATATATGAATTTCAATTAACCTCTCTTATATGATTAATACATTAATACTTCAATAATGTATTGAAATATTTACCTGGTTACCCTCTACTTTCAACTGCACGGATGAGGTCTTAGTGACATTAGGCCCATTAACATTCCCATAAATATCCCTGAAACTTTTAATTAATTAATTAATGATATATAAAAAAAATAGAAAATCCGCTTCAGTTTAAATAAAAACCATCACATCCTTTCAAAATAAATAAATAAAACATTTATCATAATTATAAACATTAGTTGATGTATCAAAGATATAAAATATAAAATAAAAATAAAAATCTTTGTATTAATAATGTAATCGAAAAATTGGGAAACATGCATGCAAGTTTCTAAAAAAACACAAAATTTTTTAATTTGTTATCTCGATTTGGAGGTAAACAAGATAGGCTTTAATTTTGTTTGGTCTCAACTTCATATGTATGTGTCATTACAAAATGACTTTTAGAATTAGTTAGATAGAACTATAAGTGATCAAATGAATTTTATATTCAATAAGTTGAATCTATACATTAAGGTAGCGTTTGGTACGTGGTATAAATTATATAGAGGTATAAATTATATAGAGGTATAATTTGTAACGAGGTATAAATAGTATATGATAGTATAAGTTGTATAAGTTATTGATGTTTGGTATGAATTATAAGAAATAATATAAGTTGTATATGGTTTATAATTTTATATTTGGTATTTAGTATAAAAATGTAGTATAAGTTGTATAAATATTAATTTAAAATTATTATTATTATTTACTATATTTATTTATATTTTAAATAATATTGTTTATTATTATAAATTATTGTATTTTTATTATTTAATAATTAATGTAATTTAAATTAAAATATAAAAAATTAATTATAATATAAACAGTAAATTATGTTTATTTATTTTAAATATTATTAATAATTGTAATAAAATAAACTAAAATAAAAAATATTATTTATAATATAAGTAAATATAGAAAATAATTAATAAAATTATAGTTATAAAATTAAATAAATATTTTTTAATTAAAATATTGAATTATTTAAAATATATATATATATTAAAAATTAATATATAATAATAATATTAAAACTAAATAAAATATATTTAATATATTATGTAATAATAAGTTATATATAATATTAATAAAGAGTATAATGAGAAAATAAAAATTAAGTGATATAAAAATAATGTTGTACCTAGGGGGGACTAGTTACTATTTTATACCAAATATGAGATATAAATTATATAGGAGTATAAATTTATACCGATAGTAAAATCCTAAAAACAACATATAAAAACACTATTGATATAGTTTACTATACCAATAGTGTTATACTTCTTGTACCCCTTCACCAAACATTGCCTAATAATATTTGGTTACATAACAACTTAATTAATAATGTTATGACCATTCATTCTACTCAAAATAATTTCAATAAGAGTCGAATATATAGAACACATTAAAATATTTTGCTACTAATCAATCATTTTATTCGGTAAAAACTCAATAAAACTATGCGATGAATTATATATATTACCTAGGGTAATGTAAAGGAGAAGAATCGATGAGGAAGAAGAACTGAAAAAGAATTATGATGATCCATGTGCATGCCATTTCAATTTAAATAATTTTAAAGAAATTATTAATTTAATTATATTAAGAAACCATGTATATATATATATAATATATAAGTAGTCAATATATACTTGCCCATATTGAATAAAGAAGAAATAAACAATTAATTAAAGTCAAATAACAACATATACAATCTTAATCTCTTGTATAAAAAGTAAGATCTTCATGTGGTTACACTAATTAATAAATAAAGGTAATATTTATATAATTACAAATCTACTAATTTGAAAACAGTTTATATATTGTTTAATTATCTATTCATATATATTAAAAATTGTATTTAAGACAATTTTGTGATTTATTATAACAAGGCAAGAACTACTTACTTAAAATTTATCATTTTGATCTACAGTTCTATTATTATTATTATTGATTTTTGTATGAGAGTTCAAACTATAGAGTAAAAAATTCATGATATAAAATTACTCTATTATAATTCAAAGTTAAACATTGACTGATTTAAATTACCTTGTTTTCATTTTATTAACTAATGTATTTTAATAACCTCAGATTTTAAGTGATTAATTTGTGTTATTTGGAAGCTCACTTTAATACTAATGACATGTATTGAATATATATTATATAAAAGTTAAGTAGAATTTGATGTATATTAATTTATTTTCGGGTTGTTTAACCAGTTCGAAAGTATAAAGAAAAATCCAAAACTTAAACCACTAATAAGTTTATTTAACAGGGATAACACATTAAACTTTATTGAAATGAAATTTGATATTTTGTAAAGATTATTATCACAGTATATTATATTTAAAAATGAAGAAAAGTAAATCATAAAATTATTTTTTGGTATTTAATATTACAAGTGTAAGTGTGTGTAGGAAAGAGGTTAATAATGCAAAGTACTATGTTTAGATCCTTAAGGATTTCAGAGGTTATCTAATAATTAATAATACAAAATTAAACTTTTTTTAGAATAAATAAATAAATAAAATGAACTCATCCTTTCCCTGAAAATCATATCTGCAAGCTTTTGTGGATTGGGGAGGGAAAATTAAAAAGAGTACTGAAAACCATGTTTAATAAATATGAAAATAGACCCATTTTTCTTGATTTCATCTGCCTTATTTCCAAGAAAATCAAAATTTAAAGCACTGACGCATATTAAATTTGTAATAAAAATGGAATTCATAACATTTCATATCTTAGATAAAATTCTTAGTTTTACATTATATAAATTTTCTTTTACTTAGGACTAAGTATCACCGACACTCTAAAAAAATGTAGTATCCTATACAGTAAACAGGTATCTAATATGTAAAATATGTATAGTTGATTTTTTGGAGATTGACTAATCGGATACGATTTTGATACGTTTTCGCATACGATTTTGTGGATTTTCAAAAAATATAAATTTTAAAATGAAATTATTAAAATTTTGAGGGACTAAATTAAAATTACTACAAATAAAAGAAATGAACCATTTTTACCTAATACTTCATTATTTCTTTTATCTGTTCGCCCCTCTTTCCTGTTATCCGGTGTAGTAATTTTCCAAAAAAACGACAACAAGCGACGAGAAAAGATGGCTAAGCATGACGCAGCTTCTTCCCCTAACCATACATGGATACTATATGAATGATGAATAGAGTTTATATCTTTATGTTAATACTAAATTTAATTAAATATTATATATATATATATAATATTTTTATGATTCGTGTACCATAAACATATCGGAACCTACATTTTTAAAATGTGTTGTATCGTCGCTTTTGTATCGTATTTGATGTATTTGTATTTGCGCGACAATAGACCTAGGTTTAATCTCAAGAGTGACTAACAAGACACCCCATAATCCTACCATTTTTTAATCAAGTAGTCTTAGAAGAAATCGAACTTGAAACCTTTTTTATCTACAAAGTGAGACTAATTGTGGAGCTAAAAAAATAGAGTTAATTATTAATTTTTATTTAAATTGATTGTTAATCGAGAGGTCATTAAGGAGTGCGGAAGTGATAAAGCGTCGGAATGCGATGAATTTAATTTGATTTTTTTAAGAAGACATGACATTTTCATAATACTGGAATTATGAAAGCAGTGTATCATTTTTATTGTTTCTCATAATTTGACAAGAGTTGATACTCTACTTTGATATGTCTATTTCATAAATCTTTATGGATTATTGACGTGAAGTACTTTAGGTCTATTAGTCTTTTTTTTTCTTTTTATAAAATTATCTCAAAATATTTGGCCAACATGCATAGAGGGTTAGAGACGATAATATATAATAATCAAATGATGTTCATCAAAGGTCGTCAAATTTATGATGTGATATTAATAGTCAACAAGTGCATTGACTCAACTATTTTAAGAGGTGACAGATGTGTTTTTGTCAAGTTTGATATCGAAAAAACTTATGATCATGTCAATTGAGAGTTTTAGTTTGATATCAAGGACATAATGGGAATAAGTGTGAAATATATTGGCTATATTAGATTATGCTTGTCGACGATTAAGTTTTTTGTCATTATAAATTAGAGTTCTCGGGGATTTTTTGACAGCTCCCGAGGGATCAAAATGGTGTTCCACTCTCTCTTTTCTTACTCTTCATTGTTATGGAAGCTCTCTAAAAAATGATGGCAGTCGTAAAAAACTCAGAACTCATCCGTGGAGTGAGTTATGGGACAAGAATGTATCTTTTTGCCATATTGCATTTGCTTTTTTGCTGATGACACGCTTTGTTTAGTTCAGGTCACCTATAAAAATTTTAAGCATCTTCGGGATATTTTATGTTTATTCGATGCATTTTTAGATCTTCGAGTTAATCTTAATAAATTAGACATTTTTTTATTAGATTTTATTCCGAATAGGAGAAGGACAATGTGTCAATATTTTGGAATTCGGAATTGGTATTTTTTCGTCAGCCTATCTTGGTATGTCATTGGGCGCTAAACTATGATACAATGTCTTTTGGAGTCCGATTATCACTAAAATGAAATATAAGTTATCTACATGGAAAACAAAATAATCTCGAGGGGTCCACTAATACTCATTATAAGTACGTTGTCATTTATGTTCATATACATAATTTTTTATTCATTTTCCCTAAGAGTGTGAGTTAAAATAAATAGAATAATGTGTAAACTTTTTTGAGAAAATCTTTTAATTCATCGTTTTGTCATCTAATTAATTGAGATAAGGTTAAATGTTTTAAAGATAAACGATGTTTGAATATTCGAGACTTTGTTTTCTTTAATAAATCTCTTTTATCGAAATGGTATAGTAGATTTGTAACGGAGTCAAATGGTTTTGAGTGTTAATAATTAGATGTAATATTGCTAAAATTGGTATGGTTAGTTCAACAAAAATATATAAATAGTTAATATTTATATAACTAGCCTGTACTTACACCTTGCGTTGCAAAAATTAATAAAATGATTATAATTTTGATGCGAAACATCGGTCTATATTATAATTTAAAAATATATATTTTTTTATTTAATTTATTGATAAAAAGATTACATGTTTAAAAAATTATTTAATATATATTCAATTAAATTAATAAATATTATATAATTAAATAAATAAATAAAGTAACAAATCACATAATTGAATAATTATAATATAACAAAAAAATACAAATAAATTAAAATTATATTATTTTATTAGATAATATAAATATGTCAAAGTTTATAATTCATAAATAAATATTTTATCTCATTTTAGATACATTTATAATATTAATTACCTAATTAACATGCAAAAATGATAGAAAAAAAATGATAGTCACATGAACTTATTTTATTCTATTTATTCTATTGACAAGTTAAGAATATATATGACTTGTAAACATGTATTTTATCTAATTTTGAAGGTGTTTATCATTTTTTTAATCAAATTTTTTAATTCATATTTTCAAATTATAAAACATATTTGTTAAAAGTAAAATAAACATAAAATGTTATATTAAAATATAATAAAATTTACTTAATTTAGGAAAAATTATACTTATGAAAAACTAATTTACCCTGTCATATATATATAGAGAGTTTTTTTCAAGAATACATTAGGAATCACCATTTGAGACTCGAATCTTAGTCTCAAATTTAAAATGTTAATCATTTAACGATTAGACCGGACCCCTTGTGATGGGTGAATTCAAATTTTAAATTTATGTATGTATATATATTTAATCATTGTTATTGAATAACAAATAAAAAAATATAATGAATAAAAATATATATATAAATAATAAACATGTAAAAACATATAAAAAAAATATATTAATTTTATTAAATACCTTCTAAATTTAATTATTTATATTTTATATATTTAAATTATTATTTTTATCAAATATTACTCTATACTAATTAATTAAAAATATTTTAAGAATTATAATACAATAACTTAACAAAAAAATATTACAATTAACTTATTTTAAAATTCCTTAATATAATATAATTAATACATTTAGTATTACTTTTTGGCTACATTAATAAGTTATGTTGCCTCAAGTCACTCGACATTATCGACCTTATCCTAAAAGGGAATTATGTCCAACCGACATGACATTATTGACCATCAACTATTCTTACATTGAAAATTAAGCATCACCGACAAGTCATATCGATCGTCTCATATCCTTACTTTGAATATTTTACTTTATCCGTGACTCGTCATATTATCGATCAGCTTCTACCCTCACATTGTGCATTTTACTTCATTCGACTTGTCATTATCGACAACACTTACCCTTACTTTGAACATTATGCACTAACAAACTCATCACTATCGATCACATTACTTCCCCATTTGGACATTTTGATCCAATTCGAACCATTATTTTCATTTTAATCTTTATAATACCCCTCTAAAATCCGATAATTTCCTTAATCTATCATCGCACTCACATATACCATCATCCATTTGATCTTTATAATACAGTCTCTAAAATTTATATCAGTTAGGACTCGAATCATGGTATTAAATTCAAAATTTGAACACTTTAACCAGAATTTAATTTATAATTTTGTATATATAAACTCATAAAGGAGACAAATAATCAAATAAATCGATTCGTGACTTGTCAAATTATCGATCACCTTCTACCCTCACATTGAACATTTTGCTCTATCCGATTCTTCGTCATTGTCAATCATACTATACCCTAGTTTGGGCATTTTGTTTCAATTCGAACCATCATTCTGATTTTAATCTTTATAATACCCTTCTAAAATTTTATCATTCCCTTAATTTAACATCGCACCCACATATACCATTTTAATCTTTATAATACCCCTTTAAAATTCGACCTCCCTTAATTCATCATCACACCCCCACATATATCATTTTAATCTTTATAATACCTCTCTAAATTCAGACCATTCCTTTAGTACATTATCACACCCACATATACCATTTGAATCTTTATAATACTCCTCTAAAATTCGATCATTCCCTTAATTCATCATCACACCCCACATATATCATTTTAATCTTTATAATACCTCTCTAAATTCAGACCATTCCCTTAATACATTATCACACCCACATATACCATCGTTTTTAATCTTTATACCCCCTCTAAAATATGTACTTGAGACTCAAACATTTGTCTTGAGTTTGAAATGTGAACACTTTAACCACTACACCACTTGCGATTGTTGAATTTAATTTATAATTTTGTATATAAACTAATAAAGGGAAGTAAATAATCAAATAAATTAATTTCTTTTTATTTAAATATATCACAAATTAATAAATATGTCTTACAAAATTTATAAGAAATTAATACAAAATTTTAAAATTATATAAACGCGATAATGTTCATTTATCAAACTTTATATTGAATTTAAAATATAAATTATTATTAGTATGGTTAGTAATGTTGTTTGTTCATCAAATTAACGTGGTTCGTTTATCAAATTTTAAGTTAAATTTAAAATATAAATTATTATTAGTCTAATTTGTTAAAGGAGTGTATTTGTTTTTGTTATGTTAATTGCAAGTACGGAACTTATAAATAACCTATTTAATTTAATTTTTTTAATTTAAACGTTTCAAATTTATGGAAGATCAACCCCCGACCCGACCCGACCCAAATTAACCATATCTTTCGACACGACAATCCAGACACAAATTAAGCATTATTATAGAGAAATTAATTACAATTGTATTAATTTGAAAACAGTTTATTTATTGTTTGATTATCTATTCATATATATTAAAAATACTATTTAAGACATTCTTGTGATTTATTATAACAAGGTAAGAAATACTAACTTAAAATTTACCATTTTGGTCTACAATTATAATTTTTTTATTTTTTTTTAGAGAGCTCGAAGCAATTCTTCTGAAAATTTTTAGATATAAACATAGACATGATTCTCTTGTTAATTATTTTAACCCTCTTGTGAGAGCACATTCCACAAATGATCGGTCCTCTTCTCTACTATAACTCAAAGTTAAACATTGACTGTATTAAGTTCACTATTTTCATTTTATTATATAATGTATTTTAATAACCTCAAATTTTAAGTGATTGATGTGTTATTTGGAAGCTCGTTTGAATATTAGTTACATGTATTGAATATTATATATATATATATATATATATATATATATATATATATATATATATATATATATATATATATATATATATATATATATATATATATATATATATATATATATATATATATATATATATATATATATATAAAAGAGTTTGATGCATATTTTATTTTGCAATAGAATTTGATGTATATTAATTTATTTTCGAGTTGTTTAATAATTAGTTCAAAAGTACAAGGAAAAAGGAAAAATTAATATTGCTAGCATATATTTATAAGTAAATTTGAAATTTAAACCACTAATTAATTAATTAATTAATTGATTCAATAAGTTTTTAGCAAAATGTTGTATTTTTAGAATAAAGAGAGAAATTATATTGAATGTTATATTGAGTTACATAAGTTAGGTCTATTATATAGATATTATATTAAGTTTATATGGTAACTAATATAATATAATATAATATAATATAATAATGATATTATCACAATTTATATAATATTGTGATAATATCTTACATATATATATATTATATTATATTCTAACCTCCCTCCCTCAAACTCAAGATGAAAAACGTTTGATCAACTTGAGGTTGAAAACGAGATGATGAAATATTGATGTTGTATTCTTCAAACTTCAAAAACTTGTGAGCTCCATCCAGTTAAAGGATGGCAATGTGTTGACGGATAAACCAGCGAAGAGGTAGAATCCCATGGGAATAGAATGTTGGGGTAAAACAACAACCGAATGATCTCCAAAGTTATTCGCGAGTCTCGAAATCCATCCAATGACCGGATGGCAGTGTGTTATATTAAAGAAAACCAGCGAAAAAGGTAGAATCCCATGGGAATAGAATGCTGGGGTGAAACAACACCGGTAAAACTCATTTTAACGAGAAAATGGTAGTGTGTTGACTAAATAACTAGTAAAAGAGCACATATGATTTGATTAACACCAATAAAAATATGACCTTAAACTACTGGATTAAGGTAACAACTGAAAACAAACTCATAGAATATGATTGACGAAGAAAGTAAGAATATCAACATAATTATTTGAAAAAGAAAATATTATTAAGATAGTAATAATAATTAATAAAACATTATTAGAGCTCTCCATCAATGGCTAAAGTAACTATTGATGGAGACAGCGGAAGACTATCACTTAATTGACTTAAGAACGACAACAAGCTCTGATACCATGTTAGAATAAAGAGAGAAATTGTATTGGATGTTATATTGAGTTAAATAAGTTATGTCTATTATATAGACATTATATTGAGCTTATAAAGAAACTAATATAATATAATATAATATTGATATAATATAATTTAATAATGATATTATCACAATTTATATAATATTGTGATAATATCTTACATATATTATATTATATTCTAACATGTATAATTAGAAAGGATAATCTAAGAATATAAAAAAAAAAAAATATAAGAATATAAGAAAAAAAAGATTATATTGAATCATATATATTAAATTACATAAATTATGTCTATTATATAGACATTAAATTAATTTTTATAAGAAAATCAATATAATAATAAAATATAATATTAATATTATCATAATTTATCATATTGTCATAATATCTTACCGTTATAATATAATATTGATATTATCACAATTTATATAATATTGTGATAATATCTTACATATATTATATTATATTTTAACAGGTATAATTAGCAAGGATAATCTAAGAATATAGGAAAAAATATAAAAATATAAGAAAAAAAAGATTATATTGAATCATATATATTAAATTACATAAGTTATGTCTATTATATAATAGACATTAAATTGATTTTTATAAGGAAATTAATATAATAATAGAATATAATATTAATATTATCACAATTTATCATTATTTGTAATATCTTACCATTATAATATAATATTGATATTATCAAAATTTATCGTGTGATAATATCTTACAAATATCTTACCTTATATTCTAACCGATAACGTATTAAACTTTATTGAAATTTGATATTTTGTAAAAATTATTAACACAGTATATTGTATCTAAAAAAAATAAGAAAGTATATGGTAATTAATATTATAAGTTTAAGTGTGTGTGATGAGAAGTTAATTTTGTAAAGTATGTTTAGATCTTTAAGGATTTCAGAGGTTATCTAACCATTAATAATACAAAATTAAACTTTTCAGAATAAATAAATAAAAATAAAATGAACCCATCCTTTCCCTAGAAAATCAACTCTGCAAACTTTTGTGGATTGATTGGTGAAGGGAAATTAAAGAAAGCACTGAAAATCATGTTTTATAAATATGAAAATAGACCTATTTTTCATGATTTCATCTAACCTCATTCCCAAGAAAAACAAAATTACAGCCCTTTTTGATGAGTTGTGTTTTTACATCTAACTTATTTATAAAAAAAAATTAATATGTTAATGCTATCTACTTAAGCAAATAATGCAAATACAGATAATTTATTTGTAATAAATAAGCAACAAGCATTAAGAAAACTTTCACTACTCCAATGAAATGGAACATGATGCTCCCTAGTCTCTTTATCTTCTTTTTTTCAATCTTTACAATAGATTAATAATGAGTATCTTCTTTTTTTTATTTTAAAAATTAACACAATTTTACATAATTATGATTTTCAGATTTAAGTTAAATATTTTTATATGAAATCGAGAATCCAAGCAAGACATTGTTTTTGGTGTAATCAAATCGTTTTATTTGAAATCAAACTTGAAACTTTTTGTCTTCCAAGTAAAACTAATTGTTGAGATAAAAAAAGTTAATACAATATGAATGTGAAGTAATTTCTACCAAACATGGCACCCCAAATAAGATTTTGTACATAATAATAAGAAAGAAAAATAAGTTGAAGAACAATATAAAATTGATGCAAATGTTTTTGTTATTCTCCATCACTACTAAAGCCAGTGGAAGGTAATTAAACCATTTTTTTCCACCTCTTTGTGTGTTTTCTTGATGCTAATTAAGTAACATAAGAGACATGAGAGCTTTAATTAAATGATTAACTAAGCTTTAAGATTGAATGGCTTATAAGTCTTAAGATTCTTAACAACACCAGCAACAGAACCAGCACCAGCAGCAATCGATATCATCAAACAAGCAAGGCTCATTATCTGCAAACCAATCCATTTCAATCCCCATCTCGGAATCTTCTTTTGCGCAATATAAACCTCTGTTGGGAAGTATACCGACAAAGGCCAGAACACAAAGGCCCCTGTTATACCCAATATCTCGTTGAAGAAAGGAACCAACATAGCAATGAAAGTAGACATTACAACCAAAGAACTGCGACAGACTACCCGGAGCATGTTCAGTTTGAAGGCTTTTAAACCCGGAATTCGGATGGGTATTTCCATGGAAGCAAGCTTATTTCGGGGCCATTTTGTTAATATCCATTTCTCCACGAATGCAAACAGGGGTTGGACGAAAACCTGATAACCTCCCACTATATGAATTATAATTCCAATGTTGGCTATGTCTACTAGCCAGATTGGTTTCCCAAAACCCGAATCTGTTAAGAGGTTTCCTGGAGTTTGGTCTCCAAAAGCAGCATAGCCCATGCATCCGCATAACATGTAGAAACCTGTTGTCACTACAGTGCTTATCAGGTTTGCCTTCTTCATTGTCACTGCTTCTGATGGTGGCGATTCATCTGTGTCCAGGTTTGCCTTCTTCACTGCTTCTGATGGTGGTGATCTAATTGTGTCCTGTTTCAAAATATCATAATCATGTTATTCAAATGAAATGATCAAAATCTTTAAAAAGAGTTATAAGTTAGTTAATTTCTACCTGAATTTCGATGAGAATGAGAGCATAGCAGAAGGAAAATGCAACGTCTCCTAGAGCTTGAAAGACCCTCCATACCCTGTCTATTTCACTCATACTCGAAAGAGTTGGTCCAGTTAAGCTACCTTTCCATGTTCCATTGGCTTTATTAATTCATCAACATGAACAAACAAACAAACAAACAAACAAATAAATAAACCTAGATCCAATGTCATCCCATCCCATATTGAAATACACGATCACAACAAGTAAGTAAATCGAATTGGGTAATTAATTAATTACCTGCAACTTTAGAAATTGCAAGACCAACTCCAATTGATGAGTAAGTTAGAGACATAACAGCTGCCACTATTGATAACCACCAAATCTGGTCAAAACCAGGTATTTGTGATAGAAAAATCTCAATCACACCAAACAAGACCATGTATGGAATGGTAGAGCTCTCACAACTTCTAGTGCTACCTCCCTTACTCAAACACTCAGATCGATGAAGAGACCTATATACACAAACAATATATATCATCCAGAGATTACACAAAACCTTTCAGAATTCAAATGAAATGAAATGAAATGAATTATGAACTTACAACATGCTTTTTGATGTGAGAATGGTGAATCCAATTGCAATTGCAAAAAGATTCACATACTGTATGATTCCACATATCTGTACCTTCGACCCACCTACAAAAATTAAATTCAAAATTGAATCAGAAAATTAATTAAAGATTGATAAAGGGTTGTTGATCAATCAATCTATATATCATCATCCTTACCGAGATTAGATCTGACTACATCCATATAAGTGTAATTTCTCTTGCCGGTTAAAGGGTCGCCGGACCGGTAACAATCGGCGAGAAGACATGATGTATAATAAATGACCAAAGAGAACATCAACATAACAATCGGACCGGCAATCCATCCCAACTGAGCAACCGCCCATGCCAATGAAAGTACGCCGGAGCCGATCACCGCCGTTATTATATGAGCACTTGCCGTCCATAGAGTTCCTAAAAAAATTACAAAGATAAAAATGTAGGTTTAACTAAGATTAAGATTTGATAAATAAATAATTATTATATTTTTCAAAAATCCCAGTACAAATTTTCCATAAATATATATATCTTATTTAGGGTTATAAACAAATTTCCGTGATTTAAGTATTTTCATTTTTTTTGTTACCGGTTCTTTTAGGGCGACCGTCGTCATCGAAATGATCGGAGCCGTCGCCGGCGCCGCCGTAACTTGTTTCGAGCACTTGAATCTGCTGATATATATGATTTTGCATGTGAATATAATATAATATTTCAAAAAAGATTATAAATTTCAAAAAAAGATTCGATTACAACTAATTAAATATATAAAAACAACATTATTACTACTGACCTGCTGCATCTGCATAATATGAGGTCAGGATCAGTCGGTCCGGTCCGGTCCGGAAGTCAGCTCCGGTCAGGCGGTCAGGTCCGGTCTCTCACGGCGGTTGACTGATTGTTCTCTCTCCAGAAATATTGCATGAAGCAGTAAAGCCAGTGGTTGAAAACAAGAAACTATGAACGTATTTATATTCAAACATAGGAGAGAGAAAGTCTTAACTTTTTTTTATTTAAGTCAATTTTTTCAAGGTCTTGTTTGGTTTTCTTATTTACATAAATTAAATATAGTTATTTTTTTAATTTAAGAAAAACTAACTTGACACCACACAGTCATATCTTTCCATTTCAACTCAAAAAACTTACCGTTAAAATAAAACTCGTAATATTTTAGTCTCTTAAATCGACTCTTAACATTCTACTGTCGGTCGGGTGAGTTTTTAATCAAATATATGATTCATTATTCAAAATATTAAAATATTTTTTATTTAAAATTATTATTTTTTACTTTTTGTAAAAAAATAATTTAAAAATCTTTAATTAATTATTTTTTCAATCTCCTTTTTTTTTTTTACAAATAAAGCCCAACGAAGAAATGGTCCCATATTCTGACTATATACATTTTCATTCAAATTATTTATCTAGATGATTATATAATATTTATACATTCAAAACATCCATTTATTAGTCAACACAATTTTAAATGGAATGTAATCTAAATATACAATTATAGACATTTTTTAAAATATCTTGGTAAGCATATAACTATATAAGTAACGACTATAATCAATACAAAGTGAAACTATAGAATTTACAAAATATTAAGTAACTTTTCAAATTTAGAAAAAAAAAACTTTGCTAGTATAGCTAGTGTGTTTTTTTCTTGGATAATTTACATTAAGTTGGTGGAGAATAAGAATAACTTATGATATATTAACCATTGTTTATAAAATAGAATAATTATATAACAAAGAGATATAATGGATCATTTTATATGATATGGAGTGAGTATTATTCTGATATTAACAGGAAATAGAGTTGTGTCCATTCTTTTTTATTGAAGAGAATAAAATCTTTGATAATGGAGTTTAAAAATATGCATTGATTAAACCCTCTTCTAATGGTCTCAAGATTTTCAATATTATTTAATTAACAGTGTTTTCATAAAAGAAGAATGGAAAATAAAATTGGGGTGTGGGAAAAAGACATAAATTCGTATTGGAATGTTAGGTAGGAGTGTTCAAACTTGGTTGACTATCTAATTAATAATAACATTTTAGTGTACATGTGTCCACTAAATTGTCTAATTCATATGCTTTTTAACATGTGTTATTTGTTTATATATATTTCATTTAAGTTTAAAGTTTTATTTTTTAATATAAAAAATAAATAAAGAAGACATTGTATTTGAGGAACATGGGAGAAACGCAAGTTTAAGAAGTAAATCGAGAGTTGTTGATCAAGATATGATGGGAAAAAAATTATAAAAAAAAAAAACTTGTTAGAATTATAAAGGGATAGTGACTTCATTATGTACAATAACTTGGTAAAATTGTCAATCAAGAGTACAATTACAAATTTACAATATAAGAAGGTGAATTTGAGCAGATAAAACTTGAGACATGATTTGGTGATTTTGGTTGATTACTATGTTTAATATTATTAAACACTAGTCAAATATATACAATTATCGAGAATGGTTGCGGAGAGCGAAATAATGTTTTCGGGAATATTAATATCACCGAGAGTAAAGGGTTGAGATCGTATTTATATAATATCAATCCATAAGTTGTGGAGATCTAACACTAAATAAGGTGGATAAGTATTGCACTTATGGAATCCTAATATGAATTATGATAAATTAACCATTTTTCAATATAATTGTAATGATGAGTATTCTACACAAAAAGACATGTGCCTTTTTGATAATTAACTTGTTAGAAGCTCCAATTATTTCTCAAAACAACATTCCTCTTATATTGGTATACAAGTATTTATTCAAACACACAAACTAATTCAAAAAATTAGCCTAAAAAGAATAAATATTGACAATAATCAACAATGAAGAATGAATGAAGTAGTTTCCTTTTAAGGGTCCCAAAATGCATCAACTTTCCATTATTTTATATATGGAGTGGAGGTAAGAACACTGGTAACCTTTCCTATTATTTATTTTCATCCTTTTGAATCAACCACCCATCTTCTCCATTCTTTAGTGTGAATAAATCAACAACCACACTCACTTTTCAAATAAATTATTAGATTTGGTATATAAAGCCGTATTTCATTCCTTACTTGATAACTTTACAAATTTCAACAAACAAGATTAATAGTGACTATAAATACTACAACCCCGAGAAAATCGAGAAATTACATAGGTAAAAAGTCTTTCATTGAAAAGTTAGTCGTATCCAACTTAAATTTATGATGGCTCAACAAACAAATCGGATTCTAGATTCATATGAAATTTTGTTACGCTAATAAATTATATGGTAACGATGGAAAACACTTAATAGTTCATAATCGAAACGATTCAAACAAAGACATAACTAACTTTCCAGAGTAGCCTAAGTGACAAATGATTTCCATTTTTATTCTCACTAAAATCGTTTAAATTTAGATGAGATATAAGTGCATGATCATGTTAGCAGTAGTTGGCAATAAAATTGGAACACAAAAAAAAATTGATAAGTCTAAATTCTAACATGAAAGAAGTGGCCCTTCTACTCAATATAGCTAATATATATAATTTTTTTCTCTGAACGAAAAAAAAAGTCAGAACTAATTTAAAAGTAATATTATGTTATTTGATCTATTTTTATATATAAAAAAGTTATTTTAATTTGTTATTAAATTAGCTGGCGCATATTAATTAAACAATCAAAAAAGAAAATGACGTTTGCTTGAATGATGATGAATTAGCAATTCTATTGTTTGATCATGAGAGTTGAGACCAATTGAGAAGCCCTTTTCTTCGTCCCCACCGTCCACTTAGAATTTTTTAGAAAAAATTAATATCTTCCATCATATATATTTTTTAAAATAAATAATGAATTATTTTTAAAAAAATTAAAGAAATTTTGAAATCTATTTTTTTAATTAAAAATACTTTGATATTAATATATAATAATAATATATAGAAAAATATCCTCACCTTAGAGTTATTGGCAGTGTTAATTTATTTTTCTCATCTCTCAGGCGCTTCTCTCATTTATATTTTATTAAAATAAATTTATAATATATATATATATATTTAAAATTAACAAAATCTTGACTTTCAATTAAAAAATATTTAATCATAATATTTACTAATATTAAAATTAAAATTTTAAATATTATTTTATTTAATATTATAATTTTTTAATAAATTATTATTATTTGTTTTTTATTCAAATAAAAAATAATTGATATTAATTATTAAATTTATTTTATTTTATTATATTATCTTTTTAATTAGTTTTTAAATTATTTCTTTTATTAATTATCTCTTCAACTATTTTTATTACTATATATATAATTTTTTTATTATTATATATATTTATATATATATATATAATTTATATAATTTTAAAATATATTTATTAATTATTAATTTACAAATTTAAATAATTTGTAAAAAATAATTATAATATTAATATAAGTAAAATTATAAAATTATATATATATATATATATATAAACTTATATCTCAGTTTTTTATTCAAACTTTGAGTTAATTTCATAAATGCGATTTAACTAACTTTTTTTTAAAAAAATATTTTATAATATTGAACAAAATAATATTTGAGTGAAAAATTTTTTTATATTAAAAAATAAAAAATATTATAAACTATCCTTAATAAAAGAAATAGATATATAAAAAATTAAAAAGAAATAACAAAATAGGGAGAAAATAATAAATTAATATATATATATATATATATATATATATATATATATATATATATATATATATATATATATAGGTAATAGTATTTTATGTATACTCGTTTAATGCTTTTCTAACGCAATATAATTATGTATAAAAAAAATAAATTTACAAAGTTGAAATAAACGATATTTATCAAAATTAAAAAATATATTTTTATTTAGATAGTTTGAATAATCTTAATCCAATCCGATTTAATTCAATCCGAACTCAATCCGATCTGATCACAATCCAATCCGAATTAATATTTAAGATTCAGATTGGATTTGATTTCGGATTAATCCACCCAATGCTCACTCCTAGTTGTCGTCATTATCATCGTCTTCATTATTCTTTTCGTCGTTAACATTTAGGGTATAAACATGAGAATACTTCAATGGTTAGAACAACTTAGTGATTGTCTTTCGCTTCTCATTCGTCATTTTTTCATTATTAAAAAAAATGATAACAAATTTGTTAAGAAGACCAGCACCGACATCTTTCTCTTCGACCTTCTACTCTTATTTTTTGGTTAACCAATAATCTACTTTTTTACTTAATAGACCTCTCATATTACTAATTTCGTTATTTCACATATAGTACTAACATCTTTCACCATCACTTTTGACAAACCAACCATCTAATTATATTCCCAACCTCTTTATCCTCATTTATTTGGTAAACCAACAACTTTATTCATATATTTAACCACCAATATTTTTTTTCTCCAATGAATATATCATTACTAATATCATGACCTCATTTTGAATATTTTGTATCTCACCCATCTCATATAATTACCGCAACCTCTTTATCCTCACTTCATCAAACCAACCACTGATTCAATAGTTCTCTCATCTTGTAATATCACTTTTACACTTCGGTCAACCAACTATCTTAGTCATACATTTAACCACCTATATTCTTTTTCCCAATAGACAATTTTTATTACTAATATTATGATCTCACACACTTTAATATGTATCTTATACATCATCTAACCAACCACCAAAATCTCAATTGACATTTCCATCTCGTAACCTCACACTTTAGACGCCTCTTATCCCTTGACAAATCAACCATCAATCTCAATCGATCTCTAATATCGTGACATTACACTTTGGTCAATCAACATCTCATTCACATATATTTTTAACCACCAATCACAATCGATCTTTAATCTCGTGATCTTACCATCCTTTGTTACCATTCTCTTATTCGACTATAAACCAACCACCAATCTCAATCTTACTAGCTTTTTATCCCATGACAAACTAACCGCTAATTCACCGACCTCTCATTTCATGACCTCATATTTTCTAATGCTTCTAATCCCTCTATAAACCAACTACCAATCACAATTGAGCTTTAATCTCGTGATCTTACGATCCTTTGTTACCGACCTCTTATCCCTTGACAAATCAACAACCAATTTCAGTTGACCTCTCATATTGACCTCATTACTTTCACATGCCTATTATCTCTCGCCAAACCAACCATCAATCCCAATGAACCACTCCATCTCGTGACATCACACTTTCACACGTCTCTTATCCCTTAACAAACCAACCACTAACTACCAATAACACTTTCACACGTCTCTTATCTCTCATCAAATCAATCACCGACTTGAATCGACCTCTTATCCCTTGGCAAACTATCCACCAATCCCAATGTTACCGACCTCTTATTCATCAGTAATGTTAGATAAAATTAGACCGATTCACAGAACTTAACATAAATAAACCTTCCATGCAGGAACAAGGAACCGGACCGGTCAAACAAATGAACCGGCTAAAAAGACTAACCGGTCAAGTTATTAAACCGACCAGGACATTCGGAACATGACCGCACAAAGAAAGGATCGGCCAAAGCTAAAAACCGGAAACACCAGACAGCTGATCAGCCACAAGGCAAAGGAATAACCGGAAGCTGTCTAGTTAAACCAATCACACCGGAAGCCATTCGGTTAAGTCAAATGACCGACCAGTATAAGAAGACAATTTAGGTATCTATTGAAGATGATACCAAAGGAACAAACTGAACACTTTCATATCCATACAAGTCTGAGGAAAGTCTGCAGGCTGCAGAAGACAGTCCTACAGGATCTTTCCACTTCGGGATAAGTTAGAAAGGAAATCTTTTAAGTACAGACAACTGTCTAACCAATAGTTACCACATTGAGTAAAAGACAAACCTAGCAGGTTTGTCTTACACACCGGAAGAACAGACTGTCAAGTCTGCAAAGTTGACCGCCAGGTCTGATAAGATGACCGCCAGGTCTGAATCACTGAACTTCTGCTCAGCCAATCAGATTCAAGGAAGTGAAATATGACCGTTGACATATTTCACCTATAAAAGGAGCAGTTGAAGAAGAGTAAATGCGGGACACAACACGAGACAAGTGAGATAAAGTGAGACACAAGTGAGCATTTAATTTGCAAGTGATAAGATTGTGTTCTATCTCTAGAGAAAGCCTAAGTGCTAAAGTTGAAGTGTGTATTTTACAATTTCGGTGTAAATTGTAAGAGTGTTATCGAGCAGGAAATAAGTCTCGATCGGATTGTACTTGTATTCCTTAGTGAATATCCTTCTCGCGGTTTCGAGAGGAAGGGGTGACGTAGGAGTTTTATCTCCGAATATCCATAAAATCTGTCTTGTTATTTACTTTCTGCTGGCTCCATTTTCTAACCGACATGTACTAACTTACCTACACCGCTCTAACCTACTTAACTCTATCCAAACCGAATCACCAGGTTACAAAAACCGACCCATCAATTTTCAAACCTTCATCATCCGAAACCGGTTCTGCCCATCACACAAGTGTGCTGCTTCAACCTGAAACAAACCTCTTCCGCGCTTGAACCTAGTTCAAGGGTTTGTGACAGTTTGTGTAGTATTGAAACCCCGGTGTTAATCTCTAACCGGATTAATCACCACCCTTTGAGTGAAACGCGCTAACCGGCCCAACCCCGGTCCTCCAGCCGCGACCTAGATCCTAACAATTGGTATCAGAGCAGTTAGTTTCAATACTCAAGCAAGCATGTCTTTAGATAGGCCTCCTATGCTAGAAGGTGATGATTTTGCCAACTGGAAGGCACGCATGCACCTACACTTAATCACCTTGGATGATGAAATGGAGTCCATTCTGGCCGAAGGACCGATAATCATTGATAAGGACAGAAAGGAATGGACAGCTGAAGATAGAAGAAGAAATAACCTGGATAACCATGCCAGAAACCGGATCTCCAACAGTGTTGACAGAAATACATACTGCAAGATTAGAGACTGCAAAACCGCAAAGGAGACATGGGACACAGTTATTCAGATCTTTGAGGGAAATGAAAGAACCAAGGAAAACAAGGTAATGGTGGCTACTCAGAAGTTTGAGAGCATCAAGATGAAACCGGGAGAAACAATGAAAGAGTACAGTGACCGGTTCACTGGTGTTAGATGAGCTAGCAACTCTTGGCAAGAGGTATGACAACAAGGAAGTCATCATGAAAGCTTTAAGATCTCTTCCAAGTGCATGTGACATAAAGACAATGGTGATGAGGGAATCAAACTGCCTAAGCATGATGAAGCTGCATGATGTATTCGAAGATCTTAAGGCATATGAGTTCGAAATGAGATCTAGAACTGAAGAAAAAGTCTCGGCCTCAACCTCAACCAGAGCACTGATCACATCCACAGAACCGGTTGCTCCTGCACCTGCACCGATCAGAACCGCCGAACAGTTCACCGAGGATGCCATGACAATGCTTGCACAGAAGTTTGGGAGGTTCATGAAAAGAAGCCAACCGACAAACTACAACTATGGCGATAAATCCAATGTAAGGTGTTATAACTGTAACTGTTTGGGACATTTTAAGTGGGAATGTAGAAAACCGAGGAGAGATGACCGGAAACCGGATTACCAAAATAACCGAAACAACTATCAACAAACCGGTGAAGGAAGTGAGATTCAGAAAGCACTGATAGCCGATGATGGAGGAAGTCTATGGGCTCATAGTGACAGTGATGATGAACTCACATGCCTCATGGCAAATGAGGAACAGGTATTTGACTCTCCTTGTGAAGAATTTACTAAAGATGAGTTATACAATGCATTGAATGATATGGTAGAAGAGTATAAGAGCCTACTAGCTATGTTACCTAAGCAACTCAACCTTAGAACCGATCCAATAGTACCCATTCCGACAGAACCAGAGGTACCCATTATAACCAAACCAGAGGTCATAGAACCTGATGAAATCCCTACCTTAGAAACCGAGTTAGAACCTGAACCACCACTTAAGACCGAACAGTCTAGTGAACCAGCTAGAAAACTGACCGAAGAGGAAAATGCCCGACTCCAGTATAAGATGGCCGCATATAAGAGATCTAGTGATATGGTAAAGAAAATGTGTAGTCATTACAGACATACTTTTTGCATGTTCGGCTTAGGATACAAAAAGGATAGATCTAAAGACCAAAAACCCGTAGAGAAAGTAAGGTTTACAAGGAGTAACCTTCCTCTTATAAGATTCATTAAAAGCTCCTTAACCGCTGAAGAAGAGTTGACCGCATACTATACGGAAGAAAAACTAAACTACAATTATGTTGGTCCAACCGACTCTGAGAAGTGGCTTGACCCCGAGAAAAGGAAAGCTGACCTGCTCAAAAATAGGAAAGCCAATCCTCAACCGCATAGGTCAAACCACAAAGCACCCTCATTTAAGACTTTCGTAGAAAAACCGAGATATCAAAAACCGAGTGCCAAAAGGACGGTTAAGACCTTAGCAAAGAAAGCCGTCCAGTTTGTCAAAGTTTGGATGCCCAAAGGACTAACCGCATGTGGACCCAAGTGAATGTGGGTACCAAACAGTTGTAAATAAGAGATTAAACCATCTGAACATGAAAACCTTAAACTACATTCGCGGTAAAAAGCTAGTAGAAGGTATTCCTGACATAGTATTTAACAAAGATAAGGTTTGTTCAGCATGTCAAATGGGTAAACAGACTAAGTCAACTTTTAAGAGTAAAGGAAATATCCAATCTAGCCGATGCTTATATTTCCTTCACATGGACTTATTTGGACCGATTCAGGTCATTAGCCTAGGAGGTATGCTTTACACCATGGTAGTCATTGATGATTATTCTAGGTTTACATGGGTAATATTTCTACCATCTAAACGTGAAACCGCATCAAACTTGATCACACTTCTTAAACGTTTGCAAAATGAAAAATCAACTCGCATTAATAGCATTAGAAGTGATCGAGGTACCGAATTTACCAATAGCACTTTAACCGCATTTCTTGATGAATCCGGCATTAGACACGAGTTGTCCAGTGCTAGGACTCCTCAACAAAATGGCCTGGCCGAGAGAAAAAACCGGACTCTCAAGGAAGCCGCACGGTCCATGATAGCCGATTCAGGTATTGCTCAGAAATTCTGGGCTGAGGCTATTAACACTGCATGTTATACACAAAACTGGTCTTTGATTAACAAGTTTCATAACAAAACACCGTATGAGGTTTATTTTAACAGGGTTCCCAACCTTAAGTACCTTAAGATTTTCGGTTGTAAATGCTATATACATATAAATGGTAAAACCCCTCTCTACTTTTGATGCAAAAACCGATACTGGGATCATGTTAGGTTACTCAGCAGTGAGTAAGGCATATAGAGTGTACAACAATAGAACCTTAACCATGGAGGAAACACTTCACGTTGTTTTCGATGAATCGGTTGAAAGTAACACTGCATCATGCTTTGATCTACACAACAGATTGGAAAACCACAATATCCATTCTGATAGTGAGGATGAGACACCGGTCTTCAGGCGGTTTGTCCATGACCAAATGGGTAATATTGAAACCCAGCCGGATCAAGCTGTCCCACGACAGGAAGCTGACACCCCGGTTCAAATCGAGGAAGTCGGTCGGTCTGACAATCTGGTTCAGCCTACCGATATGTCTAGCCTTGATCAAGCAAACGGTAATTTGGTAAACATCCCTGAACCGAATTTCAAAAAGAACACTAAACATCCTCCTGAGAAAATTATAGGTGACCCTTCAGAACCTGTTCGAACTAGGCGTCAAATTCTGGAGGAATACTTTAATTCCGCTTTCATATCCCAGATTGAGCCGAAAAGAATAGATGAAGCATTGTCAGATCCGAATTGGATCTTGGGAATGCAAGAAGAGCTAAACCAGTTTGAGAGTAATAAAGTCTAGTACCTAGTCCCTAGACCTAAAGATCAACCGGTCATAGGAACAAGATGGGTATTTAGAAACAAACTCAATGAAGACGGTTTGGTCACGAGGAACAAAGCTAGATTAGTGGCATAAGGTTACAAACAGGAAGAAGGCATTGATTTTGAAGAATCTTTCGCCCTTGTAGCTAGGATTGAGGCTATTAGGATTTTTCTAGCCTTTGCTGCATTCAAAAACTTTAAGGTTTTTCAAATGGATGTTAAAAGTGCATTTTTGAATGGTGACCTACGTGAAGAGGTGTATGTTGAACAACCACCCGGTTTTAAAAGTGCTGAATTTCCAAACCATGTATACTGGCTAAATAAAGCTTTATACGGTCTAAAGCAAGCACCTAGAGCCTGGTATGACACACTAACCGCATTTCTGTTAAAACATGATTTCACCATCGGGTCGGTGGACAAAACGTTGTTTAAATTTGAAAAGAAGGAACATATCCTACTTGTTCAAATATATGTAGATGATATCATCTTCGGTTTAACCGATCCTAAGCTGTGTGATAAATTTTCAACCCTGATGACTAACAAGTTTGAAATGAGTATGATGGGAGAATTAAGTTTCTTCCTAGGTCTTCAGGTTAAACAACTCAAAGAAGGAACTTTCATTAGTCAACCCAAGTACACCAAGGAGCTTCTAAAGAAGTTTGGGATGGACACATGCTCCTCAGCGGCTACTCCAATGAGCTCATCGGTTAAATTGGACAAAGATGATGAGGGTCAATCGGTAGACCAGATCGCTTACCGGGGCATCATCGGTTCACTACTATACTTGACAGCGAGTAGACCGGACATTCTATTTGCAGTCGGTGTGTGTGGAAGATTCCAAGCAAATCCAAAACAATAACACTACACAGCCGCAAAAAGGATCTTGAAATACCTAAAGGGAACACCCGATGTCGGCCTGTGGTATCCAAAGGATTCGTCCTATAACCTAACGAGTTATTCAGATGCAGACTATGCAGGTTGTAAGATTGATAGAAAAAGTACCAGTGGAACATGTCAGTTCCTAGGTGACCGGCTTGTTTCATGGCATAGCAAGAAACAGACATCGGTGGCCACGTCAACCGCAGAGGCTGAATATCTGGCGGCCGGAAGTTGTTGTTCACAACTTCTTTGGATTCAACAACAACTGACGGACTTCGGTGTCATAGCCGAAGAGTCTCCAATCTTCTGTGACAATACAAGTGCCATAGCAATCACCTACAATCCGGTTCTCCACTCCAGAACCAAGCACATTGACATAAGGCACCACTTCATCCGGGAACATGTCATGCTGAAGCATATCCGGCTGGAATACGTACCAACTGATCAACAAGTAGCCGATATCTTCACTAAGCCTCTACAGGAAGTTAAGTTCTCTCAATTCAGGCTTACTCTCGGTTTAACCGATATTAGTCAGATCCTTCCTAAGGATGCTTAAAGGGAAACCGGTTCGGACAGACAAAACCGGTAGTTCCTCCTAAACTGTTGGACTTCAAAATTTCTTGGTATCTGTGGAAGAACCGCCTGGTTTATCAGACAGAGTAAACCGACCGGTTACTTGGTGAATGCACCAAATAACCGCATCGGGACGAACAACTGATAACCGACCGGTTCGGAAATAGGTTATCTTAGATTATTTGAAATTCAAACAAAAGTGGAATAACTATCAGTGTTTACAGATATCTGTTCTGAAACATTGCCTTTTCAAAGTAAAATGGTCGCACCTAAAAAGACGTGAAGATCTGATATCTTTCATGGTCCAGGTCAATGACCAACACCCTAGGCTGCAAAAATGCATATTTCATGCAATACTCTTTATCCTGCAGTTAATGGATATCATCACATATAATACCTAGATAATAGGATACTCCCCCAACTAGTATTTAAGTGAAGCAAATATTAACCAAAACACTCACAAGACAAAAGCTCATTCTCACACTAAGACAAAATGTCTCAGTTTCCTAACATCTTTCAAGTCGACTTCCAATCTGCCTTAAGCACTGAACACTATGATGTGTACAAAGTGATCAAATCTCTTGAAGACACTGGTCTTCGGTACTTCCTAGATGACAAGCAGACAACTGTTTAACCAACAGTTACCACATTGAGTAAAAGACAAACCTAGCAGGTTTGTCTTACACACCGGAAGAACAGACTGTCAAGTCTGCAAAGTTGACTACCAGGTCTGATAAGATGACCGCCAGGTCTGAATCACTAAACCTCTGCTCAGCCAATCAGATTCAAGGAAGTGAAATATGACCGTTGGCATATTTCACCTATAAAAGGAGCAGTTGAAGAAGAGTAAATACGGGACACAACACGAGACAAGTGAGATAAAGTGAGACACAAGTGAGCATTTAATTTGCAAGTGATAAGATTGTGTTCTATCTTTAGAGAAAGCCTAAGTGCTAAAGTTGAAGTGTGTATTTTACAATTTCGGTGTAAATTGTAAGAGTGTTATCGAGCAAGAAATAAGTCTCGATCGGATTGTACTTGTATTCCTTAGTGAATATCCTTCTCGCGGTTTTGAGAGGAAGGGATGACGTAGGAGTTTTATCTCCGAACATCCATAAAATCTGTCTTGTTATTTACTTTCTGCCGGCTCTATTTTCTAACCGACCTGTACTAACTTACCTACACCGCTCTAACCTACTTAACTCTATCCAAACCGAATCACCAGGTTACAAAAACCGACCCATCAATTTTCAAACCTTCATCATCCGAAACCGGTTCTGCCCATCACACAAGTGTGCTGCTTCAACCTGAAACAAACCTCTTCTGCGCTTGAACCTAGTTCAAGAGTTTGTGACAGTTTGTGTAGTATTGAAACCCCGATGTTAATCTCTAACCGGATTAATCACCACCCTTTGAGTGAAACGCGCTAACCGGCCCAACCCCGGTCCTCCAGCCGCGACCTAGATCCTAACAAGTAACATATAGCATATAATAATAAATTATTAGTCCAAGCTCAATAAGTCAGACACCAAACAATATTATAACATCTACTATTTTAAAAAATATTTTAAAAAACACAATTATATTATATTAAAAAATATATTTAACATTACACTAAGAGTTAATCAACAATTGAGACTAAGAATGTTTATATATTCTATCATTATTTTTAATTCAAATGTATGTTATGACCTATAATTATAATACAAAACTTATAGTTGTTAGTTTAAAATTGTTGGACAAAAGCAAAATTGTAAAGAATTCGATTTTTTGTTGATATTTGGTTTGATTTAAACATTTTAGTTGGATTTACTTACCCACTTAATTAAAATAATATTGATAATAAGTATGCAAATATATATATTTTATTAGTTTAGACTAAGATACATAAATGTCTAAGATCTTATTCAATTGAAATCAAAAAATAAATTATAAAATAACACTTATCATATGAATATTAACTCATTTTTTAAATATGTTAAATAAACTATGAAATATATGTATTAATTATGTAATAAATATTAAATATTTTAAATTGATAAAGAAACTAAGAATTTTGAGTTGAGGCAGCAACTTATATGTATATAAATAAAATTTATATGTTTTTATTATTATTATCAAGATGTTAGACCTCGATTAATTATTATTCTTATTTATCTACTATGACCAGACCTAAATATTTAAGACAGACCCCATAAAAGAAAACATAGGTATCAAAGCCTGTTTAAATTTTATTACCATATATTTTTTTAATTTTTGTTTTCTATTCAACTTAAATAATTATCCACAAAATTATGTCCCAACTCACAAACTCCAAATGTAACCGGGCCAAGTCTTGAGCTGGTGTATTTGGGCTTTGCATAACTTAGAGTCCCTCTCTCTAGGTTAGTGATTAACAAATCAGTCAAAATCGCGAGTTAACTCGTAAACTCGAACTCGAGTCGACTTAGCAAAAACGAGTCAAAAGTCTAAGAAACTCGTTTAGAAACAAAATCATAGTGAAGTCGCGATTTAACTCGTTGAAATCGATAAACTCGACAAAATCACTGCAATCAGACGATTTTACCCTACGTACGCACAATGAGGTTATTATGTCGTTCATATTTAGGAAACCCTACTCCGAATATGTTACGATCAATGAAATCGTTCGTATTTAGGAAACCCTACTTAGGTTTTGTATACTATTTCCACGAAAGCCTAGTATGATGTAGGAAAAAGTTATTTTTGTAAATAACAAAACATCTATTTTGAATATGCAGGCAACAAACAACGAAATTGCCCAAATCACTGTAGTTAAAGAATAGATTTTGTGCCCCCAATCAATTATCTAATGAAGATAATGTACTATTTTTTATACTGACCATGTCTATATTGTCTATATTATGTAAGTTTTGAATGTAATGACCACGTTCTTCTAAGAAATAATACTATTGTTTTGACACAGTTGTTGATGGTGAAATTTGCTCGCACTTGTGGTGCAAGGGTGTCTATGAGGTGGAGATATGATGTTACTCATGTTATAGCTTACACTGATGTTAATGGTGCATACAGCCTAACTCTCAAAGTGTTCAAAACAATATTGAACGGGAGATGGGTCCTTATAATTGATTGTGAGTCTCTCTTAACACGATTGCTTTATTTTATTTTCACATATAGAAAACTAAATAAAATTTGTTTTTGTATAGGGATAAAATCATCAATGAAAGAAAAAAATTATGTTGATGAGGAACCGTATGAGGTTAGGCAAAATAATCATGGAGCCCAAGGTGGTCCTAGAGCTGACAGACTTCAGTATTTGAACAATGTAAGTTTGATCTGATTCATTCTCTGTGTACCTTCATTATATGAGTTGAAAATTGAAATTGCTGTGTTTTTCTTTTCAGTTGACGAAACTATTCAAGAGTTACACTTTTATTTTGTAGGGGAATCCATCCCAACTTACAAACGGGATCTTATATGGTTGGTAGTTGTTGGAGGAAGTAACACTTTTATTTACACCGTGAATAAAATGTGAAACAATCTTCACTATCATGCGCTATACATGTTTTAAACTGATAATAAAATGTGAAGCAATCTTCACTATGAAGCGCTACATAGTCAAATTAGAGTGTTAATATTTGTGAAGCAGTCTTCACTATCAAGCTCTATAAATGTTTTTAAACTGTTAATATTTGTGAAGCAATCTTCCATATCAAGCTCTTTACTTGTATATATACTATGAAGCAATCTTCACTGTGAAACACTTTACATTAATATTAATTTTTAATTATGTTATTAATTTAATTATAATAAAAAATAATTTCCGTTAAGTCACTTCACCACTCACCTCACCTTAGTTATCTTCATCATTTCACTTCCATGCCTATGCTAGTTGCTGCTTTTGTACGATTTTATTTCTATCTCTCTATATTTAACATAAATAAGTTCCGGTGAAGCAGAATTTGACTTATCTTTGCCGGAAAAATCATATTTCACGATAACCAGTTGCAGTAAATAGTAATCCATTATTTTCTTCAAGATTCGGGGTGACAATGGTACGTTCTTCAAATTTTATGTTTTATTTTCTTCAAGTTCTGTTATTTTTTGTTTATTTTTTGACTACTTGACTAAAATTGTTGATAATATGTTAATAGTCAAGAAGGAATGAACATCAAAGATAATGATGATTTGAGGTATACTTTGTGTTTGTCTCTTTAATACTATAAGTTGTTTCTATTTATAGTGTAGTGAAGCGTTCTTCACTTCTATTGATTTGCGTTGTCAATACTAGTGAAATATTAATCAATAATAACATGACTTGTATCCTTCATTTCCTTCATTTTATAAGCATCTTTATCTTTTTTTAATTATGTGTAGATAAATAATTTTTTTTAATGATCTATAATTGACCAGTGAATTTGCGAGTTGTCAGCGTCAATTAAATTTCGATCAAAACAGTCAACCGTTGAGGACATTTCAGCATAATTTATTCAACATCTAGGTAGGGAATTTGAGTATGAAGAAGATGCCTATGAATTTTATTTAGCATACGCTAAAATAATATGATTTGGTATAAGGCGTAGTTCAAAACATTATGATAAATCTGGTTTATTACTCAATATAGTTTTTTTTTAGTGCACAAGGTCAAAGGGGAAAAGACAAACGGAATGTTTATATCAAACACAGCCGTTCTGGAACAAGGTTCGATTGTGATGCAAAATTGAAGATGAAAATGGCAGCAAATGGAAAGCTTCAAGTGGTAACTTTTCTGAGTGAACATTCTCATCCTTTAGCAAGTCCAAAGAAAAGTCACTTCTATAGAAGTCAAATGAATATTTTTGCATCTGCAAATTTACAAATTGAGATGACATCTCATGTGAGAATCGCTCCAAAGGCATCACATGCTCTTATGGCGAAACAATTCAGTGGTAAGGACAATTTATGTTTTCTTCCTGATGATTACAAAAATTATTTGCGATCGAAAAGAACCCGAGACTGTAAATTTGGGGATACAGGGAGTGTATTAGAGTATTTGCAGAGAAAACAATCTGATGATCCAGGTTTTTATAATGTTTTTCAATTTGACGTGGACGATTTAATAACGAATATTTTTTTTTGTGTGATTCCAATATGCGATCCGATTTTTCATATTTCGGAGACGTCATTAATTTCGACACGACCTACAAGAAGAATAAAGAAGTTCGTCCGGTTATGCTTTTTTTATGTGATTCCAATACTAATCCAAAGTAGATTACAGTGTTGTGATCGAGGCATCGGTTCTGTTTATTAAAAATCTGTTTACAGTCTTTCATGAATTTGTTATCTGTCTTATAGAACTTTGTATACTGGTTAAAACTTGGCTAGCTACTTCGATTAGGATTAGATTAGGCTAGGATGAAATTAGGATCCTCTTCATCATCAAATTACAGTTTCGCTTATCCTTGATAAAAATGACAAACGAGATCCTTTCTTGATTTGGTTGCTGGCTGGATGTGTATTTGATAGGCTTTGGTTTAGGTTTGTTTAGGATTGGATTAGCATAGGGTTTCATTTCATTCTTGAATCAAAGAAGTATGTTTGGCTGAAATCCTAAAACCTGCATTCGCCGAAAGAACAGAAGTGTTGGCTGCACTTTTCATTTGTTCTGCAGTAGGTTCTTCCGCTGTAGAAGATTAGACGCGACTCCAAGGTGCAGGTGAGCTCCGGGTGTTTAGGTAGAATATCGCGGCAGGCTATATTGCAATCTGGAAGAAGGAGCAGATCCAGCAGCAGGTCGAATCATCTTACAGTTCAACGAAGGGGTCCCGATCCCCTTTCTCTTGATGGTGAGATTCTTCCTAACTGAAGTCGCGAGTTGCAGCAGGAGGAAGGCGGAGCATCTACAAGCCGAACAGATCAGCGGAAGGTCATCATCGAACGATCATAGATCTCAGACGCGAAAACCGTCGGAAATCGCCCTGGCCGGAGGAGTCGCTGGAGACGGCGGAGAGCCGGCCGGACTCTTTTATATTTTGTTATGTTTCATTTCCTCCAACTTCTTCAAATTCTTTAAAGAGGCCCTCGGACCTTTTTCAATTTTTAAATAATTATTTTATATTTTAATTTTGAATTAAATATTTAATTCGAAATTTAAATAGACCTTAAACTTTTCTTTTCTTTTAATTGAGTCACCTCTCTTTTCCAAATTTTCTCAAAGTTTCCCCAAAATTTAAAATTATTATTTTTCTTCAAAATTAAAATTTTTTAAAACCCGTTTGATAAATAACTTGAATTTTATAAGTTCAAAAATCATGAAACTAAAAAAAATAACTTCTTAAAAATATTTTCAAAACCCATACAAATTTTATAATTTTTAGGATCAGTTTGGAAAAATGTCTATTTTTGCAATGTTATATTCGGAGTTCTATAACTCTAAAAATTCCAAACTCGATTATTTTAATCTTCTAAAAATATTTTTTATCATGTAAAATTTCGGGATTTTAGGAATCATTTTTGAAAATGACTCATTTTAATGTCTTGTACTTGAAGTTTTCTCAACTCCAAGAATTTCAAAAAGGAAACACTTAAGACTTTGAATTAGTTCATTCTATTCTCATCTTCTTTCAAATAAATAAACTTATAATCCTTAAATCGAATCTTTATCCTCGTCATTTACCCTTGTTTGTTCTCCCTCGGGAATCGTGATTCTTCTCTTCATTGGGAATGGTGCCCTATGTTTCATTGCTTTATCCTAGTCAAGTACTTTGTGAATAGGATTAGCCCATTTTGTAAAATGATTAAAAATTTCTCACAAAAATAAGAGAGTTCTAAACTCATAACGAAAACGTAATAATCTTTTAAACATCATATGGCCAATTACTTAAGAGTATAGATCGTTTGTAAAGATAGACGTATGGAACATAATGTTGTGAGTCATTTCTCAATACGTAACCAAACACTGAACCCATAAAACCAAACTCTAATTTTCTTTCCTTTAGTTTCTTTGAGAAAAAAATTAAAGTAACGACTTTAAAGTCAATTAAATTGATACATCTACTCGATTTAAAACATGATTTATAAATTGTTATTTTACCATTATATTTATATAAATTATTATTTTAATCTTTATTTTATAAGTAATTTGTATTATTAATTATATTGAAATTAATAAATATATATATATATATATAAAATTATAATATAAATGTAGTTTTAAAATAAATAATAATATTATATGATTTTCATTTTTTTATATATAATTTTTTATATTTTAACTTATATAAATAATTATTTTATATATATTAACTAAAATTTATGTATTATTATAAATATTGTATCTTAGAAAATATTATTTGTATAAAATAAAATATTAATAATAATTATTTTAATAAAATTATATTTGAAATTAGAATATTATAATTATGAATTAGTTTTTTTATAAATTTTTATTAAAGAAAATATTAATTTATTATAAATATTTATATATTAAAAATATTTTAGATAACCTCCTTTATAATTTGTTATAAAGGAGATGTATCTGACCTACGTTATACATTTTTGTCCAAAACAAAACCTTAATAAATATATATATTAATTTTTTATTAATATAAATCAATGTAAATCATAATTATAATAAATTATATAAGTATACATAACATACATATATTATAATAATATATATTTTACATTTTAATAATTATTATTATAAATTATAATTATTATTAATTAATCATTTAATATACTTATTAATTATATTATTACATATTTTATTAACTAAATATTTCTTTTATTATTATTTTAATTAATTATTTTTAAAAGTAATTAATATTTATAAAGAGATATTCTAACGTTATATTCTTTTTGAGATCTATATATATCTAATAACGCTTAATTTAAAATATTTGAGGTGTATTACACGCTCTTTCCAAAATCATTCACAAATCAGGTAATTTCTCTTTCCTAATTTATTTATTTTAATTAGTTTCTCTCTCGTAATATATATATATATATATAAATTTCTTTCCTAATATGTATATATATTTCAATATTTTTTTTCTCTCTTTACCATATAGATATTTATATTATTTTTTTTCACACTAATAATATAAAATATTTTTTTATTATATTAATAAACATTTATTTATATTTATATATAATAACGTTTAATATGATTTATTAAATTAACAATAAAAATTCACTATAATTCTCTTTCTCTATTTTTCTTAATTAAATTATATTAATATTAATTCAAAATTTTCATTAAATATCAATTATAAAAACCTCCAAAAAAACGTATAATAAAATATTAATTATAAAAACTTGCAATTTAACCAATTAAATCAGACTTTTCATTTTCTTCTCCACCCAAATATTTTTCTACTTATAAATAATTTTACATCAACAAAGTTCAACTTCAACAAGAATATTCAACTCAGAGTCCCCATGGATTGTTGAGCACGATTGAATCCTTCGATTCTGGCCAATTACATTGGAAAATGCGTAAAATTTCAGATAACAACGATAAAGGTTGCATCTTTGAAAGGGGAGAAGGTTTGGTGATGGCGTCAATTCTAGAGGCGATCCTAAATAAATTTTGTATAAGAAACTTTTTTTCGGTTTATTATTTTGATTCTTTGTTTAGTGAAAATATATATATATATATATATATTAATTAGATTGTACTTTTTAAATTTTTTAATTCAAATAAATTGTTTTTTTATTATCTATTTTTAATGTACTCTCATCATAAAATTACAAATTATTTTACCATATAAAATTACAATTTTCTTTCATAAATATTAATCATATATATAATAATAATATATATATATCTTTTCTCACCTAATCTATATATATCTAATAACGCTTAATTTAAAATGTTGGAGGTGTAACACACGCTCTCTCCACCATCATTAACAAATAAGGTAATTTCTCTTTCCTAATAATTATTTATCTTAATTATTTTCTCTTTCCAAATAATTATATATATATATATATATATAAATTTCTTTCCTAATATATATATATATATATATATATATTTCCCTTAATTTATTTATTGAGTATTTTTTACTCTCTCTTACCATATAAATATTTATATTTTTTTCGCATTAATAATATAAAATATTTTTTTATCAATAATTTTATATTAAAATATATAATATTACATAACATATTTATTTTTATATTTAATAATAACAATATATATATAATAATGTTTAAAGTCAACATGCACCACATTAATCCATCGTCATTAGATATATAATCCACATTATCAAATATTTTATCTCTCTTCTCTCCTTCTCTTTATTTCATAATTTCTCTCTTTGCTAATAATTATTTATCTTAATTATTTTCTCTCTCTTAATATATATATATATATATATATATATAAAAGTTTCTTTTTTAATATATATATATTTTTCTCCCTTAATTTAATTATTAAATATTTTTTACTCTCTCTTATTAAATAAATATTTATATTTTTTTCACTAATAATATAAAATATTTTTTTTATCAATAATGTTATATTAAAATATATAATATTATATAACATATTTATTTTTATATTTAATAATAACAATCTATATATATATATATATATAATAATCTATAAAGTCAAGCACCACATTAATCCATATATAATCTATATCATTAAATATTTTCTCTCTCCTCTCTCCTTCCTCTTCATTTCTTAATTAAATTTTGTTTTTCTATTATTATATATATTATATATAATATATATTTCATTATCATATATTATCTAAAACATTATCTATATTAATATTAATTCAAAATATAAAAAAAAAATGGTTATAAATGAATCTTAACTTCATAATTTTTATATTTATTTTATTTATATATAAATATAAACAACTTTTTTTATATTTTTATAAATGCACCTACCTTCATAATTTTATATTTATTGGTTACCTTTTATATATATATATATATATATATATATATATATATATATATATATATATATATATATATATATTATATTAGTTTTCATCATTAATTTTATATAAATACATTTTATTTTTTATCATACATTTTTTCACTCATCATATATATAATAATATAAATAATTTTTATGTTAATATAAAAATTAACTAATTGGTAATAAATATTAAATACAAAATATATATGCATACACAAAATAATAAAATTATTTCAACAATCATAAGTGGTCTAGCGGTTTAAGTGTTCATATTTCATGCGAAAGATCAGGGTTCGAATCCCAGAACATGCAAAATTTTAAATGTTTAAGGTCACGAGATGGAGGTTGGGTGGTCAGTGGTTTGTCGAGTATGATATCATAATTAGTGGTTGGTATGACGAGCATTTAAAATTGTGAGGTCACGAAATGGAGGTCGGGTGGTGGGTGGTTTTTCGAGTGTGAGGTCGGAATTAGTGGTTGGTTTGGCAAGCATTTGAAAGTGTAAGGTCACGAGATGGAGGTCGGGTGGTGAGTGGTTTGTCGAGTGTGAGGTTGGAATTAATGGTTGGTTTGAAGAGAATTTGAAAGTGTGAGGTCACGAGATAGAAGTCGGGTGGTGGGTGGTTTTTCGAGTGTGATGTCGGAATTAGTGGTTGGGTTGGCGAGCATTTGAAAGTGTGAGGTCACAAGATGAAGGTCGGGTGGTGGGTGGTTTGTCGAGTGTGAAGTCGGAATTATTTGGTGGTGGGTGGTTTGTCGAGTGTGATGTCGGAATTAGTGGTTGGGTTGGCGAGCATTTGAAAGTGTGAGGTCACAAGATGAATGTCGGGTGGTGGATGGTTTGTCGAGTGTGAAGTCGGAATTATTGGGTGGTGGGTGGTTTTTTGAGTGTGATGTCGGAATTAGTGGTTGGGTGACGAGCATTTGAAAGTGTGAGGTCACAAGATGAAGGTCGGGTGGTGGGTGGTTTGTCGAGTGTGAAACAGAATTATTGGGTGGTGGGTGGTTTGTCGAGTGTGAAGTCGGAATTATTTGGTGGTGGGTGGTTTGTCAAGTGTGATGTCGGAATTAGTGGTTGGGTTGGCGAGCATTTGAAAGTGTGAGGTCATAAGATGAAGGTCGGGTGGTGGATGGTTTGTCGAGTGTGAAGTCGGAATTATTGGGTGGTGGGTGGTTTGTCGAGTGTGAAGTCGAAATTATTGGGTGGTGGGTGGTTTGTCGAGTATGATGTCGGAATTAGTGGTTGGGTTGACGAGTATTTGAAAGTGTGAGGTCACAAGATGAAGGTCGGGTGGTGGGTGGTTTGTCGAGTGTGAAGTCATAATTATTGGTTGGTTTGACGAGCATTTAAAAGTGTGAGATCACGAGATGGAGGTCGGGTGGTGGTTAACTAATTGTTAATAAATATTAAATACAAAATATATATGCATACACAAAATAATAAAATTATTTCAACAATCTTAAGTAATCTAGCGGTTTAAGTATTCACATTTCATGTGGAAGACCAACTTTCGAATCCCAAAATATGCAAATTTATATTTTCAACGATGTATTCTTGACTATAATATATGGTGGCGCAACTTTTAAACAAATGATAAACATCTGAAAGTGTGAGGTCAGAATTAGTGGTTGGTTTGGGCATCTGAAAGTGTGAGGTCGGAATTAGTGGTTGGTTTGGTGAGCATTTGAAAGTTTGAGGTCACGAGATGGAGGTCGGGTGGTGGGTTGTTTGTCGAATGTGAGGTAGGAATTAAAGGTTGGTGTGATGAGCATTTGAATGTGTGAGGTCACGAGATGGAGGTCGGGTGGTGGGTAGTTTGTCGAGTGTGAGGTTGAAATTAATGGTTGATTTGACGAGTATTAGAAAGTGTGAGGTCACAAGATGATGGTCAATTGAGGGGTTAAGTGAGTGTCGAACGGATAAATATAAGTTAATCTTAAGTTTAAAATGAAACTTAATTTTATCTAAAATATTTATAAATAAATAACATTTTATATATATTCTCATCCGTGCAAATGCACGGGATTCATGCTAGTTTATATATAAAACAATAAAGGATTAAGAATTTTTAAAATAAAAACGAATGGGCCATGAAAATTAAGCCCAAAAAGTTATTTAAATTGGGTTGTTGGATGTGGGTAGATGATGAGGTCTTTTAGGTTTATGTTTAGTAATAAAAAGGATGACTCTCCTAGGTTTGTAAACTCGTAAATTAAAATTAAATTGTAAAATTGTAAAATTTTAATCTAAAAATATATTAATTATTAAATTATTTATATAAAAAAATTAATTTTAAAAAATTAATAAGAAAATAAGAACATATAATAATATTATATGTTTATATTAATACAATATAAAATTCACTAATTAACTTATTCTCAAATATATATGAAGTAGATCTATGGTGTGAAATATTTGAATGGTTCTTTGAAGTAGATCTATGTAGGGAGAAGATCAAAGTATACTTTGGTAGCTTTATTTTTAGGGGTTTCCTTTATTCTTCATTTCAAGTTTGTTTAAAGGATTATTTCTCATCCCATTTCGACTGACTGAGAGCACTCTTGTTAATTTTTTTTATATTTCACATCATTTTATTAAATTTAAGTTTGATGAAATATTTTATAAACTTGCAGATTTAATTTTATATAATTAATTTTTTAGTATTTTTTTAATATTAGGATTAACATTACTATTTATTAAAAAAAAATGTTTGTTGAACATTTTGTTTTTATTTCTATTAGATTAAGAGGCGTACTAGAAGGGAATTAAGGGTATTAGCAAGTAAATAAAAGTCTAGGGTTTAAAAAACCCAATTTTATTATATTTCATATCCATTTTATTAATGAAATATTTTATAAACTTGCAGATTTAATTTATATATTATTTTTTTCCGTATTTTTTTATACTTCGAATAGTGATTCTATTTATTAAAAAAAATGTTTGTGGAACATTTTGTTTTTGTTTCTATTAGATTAAGAGGCAGAATAGAAGAGAATTAAGGGTCTTAGCAGCTAGATAAAGAATTTTAGCTTTATCTTTGGGCCTTACAAGCCCAATTCATGAACAATTATAAGGTTTGAAAAGCCCAATTTTCTTTTAGGTAATGAATATACTAGAATTGCAAAATTTACTTTTCGATCAACTTGATCAAATGAAGAATCCACACCTCAGGAAATGAAGTCTTTGAATAAAAAGCTAGATCCACGTTTAGGAAATGAAAGAATCCACGCATTAGGAAATGGAGGATCCTTCTCTAGGACGTCTTCAATGGAAGTGATATAAGTTTTACAAAAATCTACTAAAACAAACTGTCATCGCCATATACATTAACATGGTCTCCTTCCTTTTTAGGACGCACCTTAGTCTAGCACTGTTTCTATCTTGAACCATTTCCAAAATATTACTAAGTCATTGATAAAATGATCGGCATCGCACCTAAACCACCATTTTGTCAGTCGTACTGTTTGTCTTAGTATAAGGGCGTGTTCTCTTTGAAACCAGGTATTTCCTAATCAAACGATATTTTAGTATCGAAACAAATTAAAATACAAATTTATGACACCACGAATTTTACACTAATCTTGAAATCAATGTGGATTATGTTGGTCTAAGAAAAGTTTGTGTGCTTCATAGTATTACAAGTTTCTTAATATGTTAAATGTCCGGCTTCAAACGAAAAATGTATGTAGTAGATCCAAACACAATAGGCAAACTAAAATATATAATTTCTTTTTAGATGTCTTTAATATATATATATCATTTTTTCTTAGATGTCATTAATATGATTTTAGCGTCGTTTTCGTCTTGCCTCTAGTGTTTGGATCTACTACGTACATTTTTCGCTTGAGGTCGAATATTTTTTTGAGTGACAGATTAAGAGGCTTGTGATGATAATGAAGTACACAAGTTTTTTTTACCAACATAATCCTTGATTTCAAGATTAGTATAAGAGGTGTCATACGTTTGTATTTTAATTTGAATTTTGATACTAAAATTTTGTTTGATTAGGAGATACCTGGTTTCACGGAAGATCATGCCGTTATATTGAGACAGTACGGCTGACAAGATTGTGGTCTAGGTGCAATGTTGGAATACGATTATCAGCTCCAATCATTTTATCAATGACTTAGTAATATTCAGAAAATGGTTCAAGATGAGAACATCGTCCTAAAAAATGAAGTAAACTATGCTGTCCTAAAAAGGAAGTAAACTATGCTGACCTAAAAAGGAAGTAAACTATGCTGATAAATATTTTTAGGACAAGTAAACTATGTTGATAAATATTTTTAGGACAAAGTAAACTATGCTGATAAATATTTTTAGGACGACTGTCTTTTTAGTAGATTTTTGATTGACTGAGCTTGTGTATGCTCTTCTTTTACATGTTACTTTGATTTGGGTGTATGCTCTTCTTTTACATATTATTACAAGGATCTTATTGTACTCTAAAGATTTTTTTAATAAAAAATATATTTGATAATTATATTAGATTTGTTATATTTTTTTAACAAATCCAACTAATAAAAAATATATGTAATTTGATTGATAACTAAAATTTTCTTTTTTAATAATTATATTTGATTTATTAACTTTAATTTATTTAAATTTTATTTAGTTTTTAGAAAAATCTAAATATAATTATAAATTCCATATAATAAATATATCTTCAAACTAACTATTTAAATTTTTCTCAACTAACAATTTAGTTTTATATTTGGGTGTATAAACTAAAAGACTTACACATAAAATTTATTTATATTATTAAGGCAAAAATTAATTAAAATTTATAAAGATTAATTAAATATATTTAATTAAAGAGTTAACAATAAGATATCAACGATATTAATTAAAATATTTAAAAATTAATAATAATTTTAACAAAAATAAATTGTTATTCATAATATATTGTTTCCATCTTATTATTGACAAACATCAATTGTTAATTTGGACATTTCTCTCTAATTAATTCGTCATTATTGATCACATTATATACTCTTTTATGCATTTTATTTAAATTGAATCACCATTCTCTTAATTCCTCAAATTTGTATTCATTTCATCTAAAATATAACAATACGCATCAACTAAGACACAAAACATAATCTATTATCATACTTTTTGAACATTTATTGTTTAGTCAACATTTTTATATTTAGAAAAACTCAGTGATGATGTGTTATTATAATTTTTTTTAATTATAAACAAATTTTTAGTTTAATTAAATATAAATCTTTTATTTTTTTTCTCTAACAATTTTTTACTTCCCTTAGAAACACTATTAAAATTTCTGTCTTATCTTTACTTTATTTATTTAAAATTAAATAACTAATTGATTATATTAAAATATACAATATTATTGATATAGAGTATATTATGGAGGTATGTTTTGTTCAAATATTTAAATATATAATAATATATGTGTATGCATCCCATTTTTATACCTTAGATATTTAATAAAAAAATCCAGTCTAATACAATATTATTATTTGTTTATTTGACCGGGAAAACAAAAAAAATATAATTTTCTTTGAAAAACCGGCTTAGAAAAGCTTAAAAATGATGATTCAAAGGACTAATTTTAAAAAACTCAAATTCTAAGTCCCCTTATACCTTTAGATTAATCGGCACGAGAAATCGTGAATTTTGAGTGTAATATTGCCGTTGGAGAAAACGTACCGAATGGTCATTTCAAATCCCGGTTATGAGTCAAACTGTTGTCTTTTATAACGACTAGATTTTCGTAACCCGTGACACGTTCATGTTGTGCGTTTTGAAAACCTCGAATTTTGAATATAATATTGTTGTTTGAAAATATGTGCATAAGGTGCTCAAAAGAGGAGAAATCAAAGGAACGAGACAAACTGACAAGTCAACTCGCCAACTGGTGAGTCAACCCGAGTCAAAGAAGGGTCAAATACAAGTCAAATGGATCTGGGAAGTGTTTGATCCGCATTTTGAAGGTTTTAAAGTTGAAAAATGGAATTGGATTAGGGATTATTTGAAAAGTGTTTATTTGAAAAAGAAGAATTTGCACATTTGGAGCCCTTTCAAGCTACCAATGAACTCAAAACTTCATAAATTCATTCTGGCTTCAATGCCCTTGTGGAATTCAATGATCTTGGATGTTTTGAAAATTGAAATGAGTCCTCTTGATGATTGTTCAGCCTGATTTCCCAATGAAGCCTCAAGTTAGGAGAAATGTCGATATGAATGAAGAATGTTCTTATGGAGATCAACCTGGACACCCATTCACTTAAAAATTCATAACTTGAGTTGTAATGGATGGTTTTGGGTGATTCAACTTGGGTTGGAAAGCTTATTCACATACCGTTCGAATGGAACCATCCCCGAACCTTGGCTCAACGATTAAGGCACTCGTCCGATCGACACAAGAGGGTCAACACCCCAAGTCTGAATCCCAGAAGCTAAATGGAGGTATGTTGCACTTCTAAAAATCATATCATTTGAACCGTCTGACCATTTTGAGTGTATGATCTTCCATTGGAAAGCTATTTGAGTTAGTTTTCCAATGATACCAAATAGGCCTCCCAGTTCGTCATACAACTCATCCCAGGTTGCTCGTAGTGAAACTGGTGCGTATAACGACATGTTCCTGTGCAGCCGTTCTCCTGATCAGGACAAACCTTGTTATAAATTTCTTAAACCACAAAAATTGTGTGCAGGACTCACACATTTCCAATGCCTACTACCTCATAATGAGAGGTGTCATGAGTTCAAAGATACGAACAAATGAAGTGAATTTAGGGAATTTAATGTTATTTAGTATCCCCTCCCTTTTGTCGTTAAGGCATTTTAACCAGACGAGTGGAACTTGACAGACTCAAACATAGGGCCTTAGAGAGGTTAGGAATCTAGAGGTATTCACCCTTTTGCCGCTAGGAATTATAAGGAATTTAAAATTGACTCCTCTTAATATGGACCCATAAATCAAATGAATTAATTTAAAAAAATTTAAATTTATTTCGAATAAAGAGTAATCTTTGCATTTCAACAAGAGGACAAGTTGAACAATGAATTGTTTTATTTGAAAATATAAGTTTTAGAACATCATCTCCATGATCTTATAATTGTTTATACCTAAACATGAATCAACAACAGAATTAGATGAATACGTAGTAACATAATCGTCAGTACTACTATTTATAACTGGGTTGTCTTCAATTAAGTACAAATTCTCATTTATTTATTTTTCAAGTGCACCTTGAAACTATTTTTAAGGTCCTGCAATTGAGAATGAGAAATAACAATTTATTTTGTTTTCTTTAGCCAATTTAGAAACTGCAACAAAACAATATTTAAAAGAATGCGTATATAACACATCTTTAATTTTAAAATCATTAAAAATTTCTACGTTTCTATTTCAGTTATGTTCCTACTTCCATCAACAATATACATAATCTTAGGTTTAATGGTTTCATGTAGGAAAAAAAATTGTTATTACTTATTACAAATATGACAAGATGCTTCAGAATTTACAAGTCGTTTATCTGTTAAGTTAATATGATCATTCATGCTAAGGATATAGTCAAATGAATTTAGTACAAAAAATTCAAAAGACTTACTTGTAAAAGAAATTGATGCACTTCCTTTGTTCTTGACTTCTCTCATGTTCTTGAGGAATTGTTTGTACATTTTATACCATGGACATTTCTTGGAAGTCGTCACGATCTGCAGTAGCATGAGTGTTGAAATTAATGTTTTTAATTAAAATAAATATTTTTAATTAATTATGGTATTAATTAGGATAATATTGGGAGGTTATAAGTTACAATATTTAATTCTAAGATAACGAAAAGATTTTTATTTTTATTATATATTTACCTTGTAATGGGATGATTGGTAAATCACAACAAAATAATAATATTTTCATTTCCTTGTATAACCTTCGTTCCTTATTTTTCTCTTCAACCCAACAAAGTGGTATCAGAGCTTCAAGATCGATCCATGGCGATGCTAGGAGATTCTTGGCCGATACGAGGAGCGCAACTCATTTTCGACGGAGAAGATTATGATTATTGGAGTGTTATGATGAAGACACTCCTAGTCTCACAAGATCTGTGGGATTTGGTGGAGAACGGACACATTGAAGATCAAGATGCCGCAGGATCATCAGATCGTTCATCCGATAAAAAGTTGAAGGAGAACAAAAAGAAAGATGCGAAGGCCTTATTTATTATTCAACAAAGTATTTCTCGTAAGCTTTTTTCGAGAATAATAGGGGTTAATACATCGAAGGAAGCGTGGGATATATTGCAAAAGGAATTTGAAGGGAGCGATAAAATGAAGACAGTGAAGCTCCTGACTCTCAAACGAGAGTTTCAAAATTTAAGGATGAAGGAGAAAGAAACTCTACAAGAGTACTTCTCAAGGGTGATCGAAGTTGTAAATCAAATCAAGTGTCTTGGCGATGACTTGACCAACAAAACGGTTTGTGAGAAGATCTTGATAAGTCTTTCTTCAAAGTATGACAATATGGTGGCCATTATTGAAGAAATGAAAGACCTCTCGTCACTCAGTATTCACGATTTGATGGGTTCTCTTGAGATGCATGAACAACGGATGAAGCGACATACCGAAGCTTCCATCGAAAGTGCCTTTCAATCAAAAGTGAGTGTAAAAGAAGATTCTACTGAAAGCTCGAGTAAACGTCAATATTCTCGTGGCGGTGGAAGTTATGGAAGAGGTCGAGGGCGTGGCCGAGGGGGAGGTAGAAACTTCCATGATAACAAATTTTGTCATCATTGTAAAAGATCGGGTCACGTTGAAGAAGACTGTTATCATAAAGGTAAACCTCAATGTTTTAATTGCAAGAGATTTGGTCATATGCAAAAGGATTGTCGAGATCAAAGAAGAGAGCAGGCCAATTATACCGAGGAGAAAAGGAATTGTGAAAGTGATGGAAGCACATTTTTTGCATGTCAAACGGCTATTGGAAAAAATGATAACGAGTGGTATGTTGATAGTGGGTGCAGCAATCACATGACCAGAGATGAGTCAATTTTTTGCAAAATTGACAAGAGTGACACAACTCGGATCACAATGGGTAATGGTGCTGTGGTGAAATCAAATGGAAGAGGTACGATCGCAGTAGATTCAAAGAAAGGTAAATTGCTAATCCATGATGTGTTGTTTGTTCCGGATTTAGCTCAAAATTTGCTGAGTGTTGGGCAGCTTATGCAAAATAATCATGCATTGTACTTCGATGATGATTATTGTAAAATTTTTGACAAGAAAAATAATAGAGAGTTGATTGCAGTTGTTAAGATGGAGAGGAATCGAAATTTTCCTCTTAATCTTAAACCTGCAAGTTGTGCATCGATGAAGACCGATGTTGAAGATATGTCATGGTTGTGGCATAAACGGCTTGGGCATGTGAACTTTGAGAGCTTGAAATTGCTAAGCAGAAAAACTATGGTGTATGGGTTGCCAAATATTGATGACAAGCATGATGTTTGCGAGGCATGTGCTCTTGGTAAAATCCATCGAGAGACGTTTCCGAAAGAAAAAGCCTGGAGAGCAAAATCATTGTTGGAGCTCGTTCACACTGATATCTGTGGTCCGATGTCCAAAAACTCTCACGGAGGTAACAAATATTTTATCACTTTTATCGACGATTTTACAAGAATGTGTTGGGTCTATTTTTTGAGGCAAAAATCAGAAGCACTTTCTGTTTTCAAGAAGTTTCAAAGAATGGCTGAGAGACAAAGTGGTAAGGTGATTAAAAGATTAAGAAGTGATAGAGGAGGAGAATACAACTCGAAGGAGTTCAAGAAATATTGTGAAGATATTGGTCTTGAAAGACAATTGACGACGAGTTATACGCCAGAGCAAAATGGCGTTGCTGAGAGGAAGAATCGAACAATTGTCGAGATGGCGAGAACCATGATGAATGCAAAGGGGTTACCATTGACTTTTTGGGCCGAAGCAACCTATACAGCAGTTTATTTGTTGAATCGTTGTCCGACAAAGGCGGTTGAAAACAAGACACCATTCGAGGCATGGTCCGGGGGTAGAAAGTCGTCAGTCAATCACTTGAAAGTGTTCGGATCCATTTGCTATGCTCATATCCCGATGCAAATGAGAAATAAACTTGAAGATAAAGGTGAAAAATGTATATTCGTTGGCTATAGCACCAAGTCGAAGGGATATCGACTTTTTAGCTTGAAGAAAAATAAGGTGATTGAAAGTCGGGATGTGATCTTTAATGAAAAAGAACAATGGGATTGGAAAGAGAAAGGTGTTGAGGATGTACAGATGCCGGTTTTTGAAGAAGATCGGAGGGAGTCATCTAGACAAGTCAATGAAAGTGGTTATGAAGAAAGTGAGCATCAACAATCTCCGACAACACAACCCGGGGCGAGTTCATCCATTCCGATCCTTACTCCGGTAAAAATGAGAAATTTGAACGACATATATGCTCGATGTAATTTCTGTGTTGTAGAACCTGAAAGTTTTGAACAAGCTATTCAAGAGGAGATTTGGGTGAAAGCAATGGAAGAAGAAATCAACATGATCGAAAAAATGAAACTTGGGAGTTAGTAGAGAAGCCGAAAGAAAAAGATGTGATTGGGTTGAAGTGGATTTACAAGACGAAAATGAGTCCTGATGGTTCGGTTAAAAAATGCAAGGCAAGATTGGTGGCAAAAGGGTATTCTCAACAACCTGGAGTCGACTATCATGAGACATTTGCACCGGTTGCGAGACACGAAACGATAAGGATGTTGATTGCATTAGCCGCTCACAAAGGATGGAAGCTTTACCAACTTGATGTGAAATCTGCATTCTTGAATGGAGTATTGAAAGAAGAGGTGTATGTGGTATAACCACAAGGCTTCAATGTTGAAGGAGAAGAAGAAAAAGTATACAAGTTGAAGAAAGCTTTGTACGGATTGAAGCAAGCACCTCGTGCTTGGTATGGAAATATCGATGAGTATTTCTCTAAAGGAGGATTTTTTAGGAGTCCTAGCGAGCCGACACTCTACATCAAGCATGGTGAATCCGGTATGCTCATAGTCTCTCTTTATGTTGATGACTTGATTTTTACTGGAAATGATGAAAACATGATTAATGAATTCAAAACTGATATGATGAAGAAATATGAGATGAATGATTTAGGTTTGTTACATTATTTCTTGGGTATTGAGATTGATCAAAATGATGGAGGTGTATTTATTTGTCAAAATAAGTATGCCCAAAGCATTCATTCAAAATTTAAAATGGAGAATTGTAATCCCGTGATGACTCCATTGATAGTAAATGAGAAGTTGGTGAAAGATGATGGTAGTGGTGATGCTGATGCGGTACAATATAGAAGTCTGGTTGGGAGTTTGTTGTACCTTACGATTACAAGACCCGATATCATGTATGCTACGGGTTTATTATCTCGGTTTATGCACCGACCAAGCAAAATTCATCTTGGAGTTGCAAAGAGAGTGTTGCGATACATTAAAGGGACTATGGAGTATGGTCTCATGTTTGAAAAAAATGATAGTGAAGATATTGAGTTGTTTGGGTTCTGTGATAGCGATTGGGCTGGAAGCATGGATGACATGAAGAGTACATCCGGGTATTGTTATTCACTAGGTTCAGGTATTTTTTCATGGGCCTCGAAAAAGCAAGAGAGAGTTGCACATTCCTCCGCCGAAGCGGAATACGTATCGGCAAACGAAGCAACCAAACAAGTGGTTTGGCTAAGGAAGATTTTAGAAGACATGGGGGAGAAACAAGATATGGCTACAGTTCTCTTTTGCGATAGCAAATCGGCAATTGCTATGTCGAAAAATGCGGTATTTCATAGTCGAACAAAACACATCAACCTTAAACATCACTACATTCGTGAAGCAGTGGATGATGAAGAAGTAATGATCAAGCACGTAAAGACTGAAGATCAACTTGCAGATATCTTCACTAAAGCACTTCCTTTAAACAAATTCGTCTACTTACGAGATTTGTTAGGCATGACCAACAAAAACATTAAGGGGGAGTGTTGAAATTAATGTTTTTAATTAAAATAAATATTTTTAATTAATTATGGTATTAATTAGGATAATATTGGGAGGTTATAAGTTATAATATTTAATTCTAAGATAACGAAAAGATTTTAATTTTTATTATATATTTACCTTGTAATGGGATGATTGGTGAATCACAACAAAATAATAATATTTTCATTTCCTTTTGTAACCTTCGTTCCATATTTTTCTCTTCAACCCAACAATGAGCAGCAACATAGTTCTTATTCTTTTTAACATTTTCTTTTGGTTGTTTTTACCACTCATGATAGAGTACAATCTTGAAGCATCCTTGCTTCATATGGCCTTTTTCTCCACAGTATGTGAATGCCCATGTTTTACCTTTAAAATCTTTTGTATATTTTTCAGTTTTTTCCTTGAGAACCATTGCAGATTCTTGAAATGGTCTTTTCTGTCTAGACTTCTTTTTCACATTCCGAAGCATTGTGAATAACTTTTCCTCATCAAGTCAATGATCTTTCATAAGAATTTGGTCCTTAATGTACTCCGACCTCTCATTGAGATCCATTAAAAACTGCAATAACTTCAACTCTTCATTCTTGAAACATTTCAGCTTCAAGAAAACATTCATCACAGTCATACTTAAGTTCTTAAGTCCCATCATTTCATCCCACAACAATCTGACCTTAAATTAATATTTCTCTAAATCCAGATCATCTTGTTGGTCGAAACTAATATCCTTCTAAAGGTTGTATCTCCTCGGTCGTATTTCCTTCACAACGATACTTATTCTCAAGCCACAAGTATGTTGGTTTTCTTTGACTGGAATCTCCTTCCAATCATTGCTTCAATGGTGTAGCATCTACAATCGTCCACTATTCATCATCATCAATATTATTTGCTTAAATAGTTAGAATATTGTTTTTAAAAAAATTAATTATATATTTTTTATTATTACTATTTAAATTAAATTTATAAAAATAATAATTTAAATAGTAATATTAAATTATTGCAATATTTTAACTTATTTTAATATTATCTATTTAACTTAATTTCTTCTTTGGTGCTTGCTGTCTTTTAAGTTAATTTGTTTTGTAGGTTGGTAGGTAATATATGAAAATAATCTGACACATTTTAGATGGCAATATATAATGTATTTTATTTGGTTAAGTATAATATAATATAATATATGAAAAAAATAATTATAGTTGTCAGTACAGCTAAACCGGAACCCAAGGAATGTCATCCGACGAAAACTATATATTGTAAGACGAACCATTATCTACCCACAGTCGACAAAGAGTCTCGGATTCCTGATTGATCGAGCAACCATATAGCCGATTTCAGCAGACCATGGTGAACATAACCTCCGTCGAACATCTGCATACCAAGGCGATTGTCTAATAGAAGCTTATAATCGCTCTCTTTAATCAAATTGAGGCCGCGAATGTCTATTACGATCTCTTCGTGCTTGTGGTCAGCGTAGATGATATATGGCGGCGCTTTTCCTTCAGTTTGCTCGTATGTAACACACTTGACTATATATATAAACTCTTATTGACAAAAACAAATAGATGTATAAAAAATTTAAAAATAGTAATAAAATAGGGAGTAAAATAATGAATTAAAAGTAAGTATTAAATATATATATATATATATATATATATATATATATATATATATATATATATATATTTAAATGAATTGGTAATAGTATTTAGGTAACCTAATGTACTTGTGACGCGAGAATAAAAAAAAAAAACATTTACAAAGTTAAAATAAACGATACTCATTTCTTCGTGGTCGTCATCATCTTCATCGTTTTTATTATTCTGTTCGTCGTCAACATCTATGGTCTAAACATGAGAATGCTTCAATGGTTAGAACAACTTAGTGATTGTCTTCATCCTCTCATTCATCGTTGTTTTCATTATTCATAAAAAAAAATGATAACAAATTAGAAGACATTCATTTAACATTTTTCATCAACACCGACCTCTTACTCTATTTTTTTAGTTAACCAAATATATATACATTCTTAACTAATAGACTTCTCATATTATTAATTTTGTTACCTCACTTCTGCACTTAATCATCTCAACAGTACCAACATACTTCACCATTACTTTTGACAAATCAACCATTTAATCATATTATCAACATTTTTACCCTCATTTCTTCGGTAAACCAACAAATTCATTCATATGTTTAACAACCAATATTTTTTGTTCTCCAATGAACATCTCAGTACTAATCTCGTGACCTCATTTCGAGTATTTTGTACCTCAACCATCTCATATCATTATTGTGATCCTCTTTACACTCACTTCAGCAAACCAAACACCAATCCAATAAACATTTCATCTTATGACATCACTTTCACACTTCGGTCAACTAACTATTTTAGTCACACATTTAACCACCAATATTCTTTTTCACAATAGAAAACTCTCATTACTAATATTATGACCTCACACACTTTCATACGTATCTTATCCCTCGCCAAACCAACCACCAAAATCCAAATTGACCTTTCAATCTCGTGACCTCACACTTTAGACGCTTCTTATCCCTCGACAAAGCAACCATCAATCTCAATCGATCTCTAATATTGTGACCTTACACTTCTGTCAATCAACATCTCATTCACATATATTTTTAACCACCAATCACATTTGATCTTTAATCTCGTGATCTTATGATCCTTTGTTACCGATCTTTTATCTGTTAGCAAATCAACCACCAATCTCAATCTTACTAGCTTCTTATCCTTTGACAAATCAGTCACTAATTCATCGACCTCTCATCTCATGACCTCATACTTTTACATGCTTCTAATCCCTCTACAAACCAACTACCAACTACCAATCACAATTGAGTTTTAATCTCGTGACCTTACAATCCTTTGTTATCGACATTTTATCCATCGACAAATAACCACCAATTCCAATGGACCTCTCATCTTGACCTCATTACTTTCACACGCCTTGTATCTCTCGTCAAACCACCCAACAATCCCAATAAACTTCTTCATCTCGTGACATCACACTTTTACATGTCTCTTATCTCTTAGCAAACCAATCACTAATTGACAAATCACACTTTCACACGCCTCTTTTATCTCTCGACAAACCAACCACCGACTTGAATCGACTTCTTATCCCTTGACAAACTAACCACTAAATCCAATGTTACTGACCTCTTATTCATCAGTAAACTAATTACCAATCCTGATTGACCTCTTACCTCTTAAACTCACACTTACATGCCTCTAATCCCTTAATAAACCAATAATCAATTCCAATCGAACTCTTATCTCGTAAATTTATGATCCTTTGTTACCGACCTCTTTATCCCTTAGCAACCAAACAACAATCCTAATGTTTCCAGTCTATTATCCCTCGACAAACCAACCATTAATCGCAACCGACCTTTAATCTCGTCACCACATTATCATTTGTTACCGCTCTCTTATTCCTTGTCAAACCACATCCCAATCATATTATCACAAGTCCATTATCCATCGGAAAATAGATGTTACCAGACTTTTATCCCTCAACAAACCAACCATCAATTTCAATCACACTTTTACACATCTCTTATCACTCAGTAAACTAACCACCAATTTTAATTATATTTTCACACGCCTCTTATCACTCAACAGACCAACCACCAATCTCAATCACATTTTTACACTTCTTTTATCTCTCGGTAAACTAACCACCAAACTTAATCACACTTTCACACGTCTCTTATCTCTTAACAAACCAGCCACCAATCTCAATCAACTTCTAATCTCGTGAACTCGTGATTCTTTGTTACTAACATATTATCCTTCGATAAAACGCATCTCAATCATAACACGTCTATTATCCCTAGACAAACCAATTACCAATCCCAATCGTTCTCTTATCTCGTACCCTCACACTTACATGTCTCTGATCCCTCAGAAAACCAATAACCAATCCCAATCGACCTCTAATCTTGTAACTTTACGATCCTTTATTACCGAGCTCTTTATCCATTGACAAACTAACCACCAATCTTAATGTTACCAACTTATTATCCCTTAGAAAACCAATTGTCAATCTTAATCGACCTTTAATCAAGTCACCTCATGATCCTATGTTACCTCATCTCTTGGCAAACCACATCTTAATCATACTTTCACAAGTCTCTTATCACTCGGTAAACCGATGCTACCAACCTCTTATCCCTCAGCAAACCAACCATCAATCTCAATCACACTTTTACACGCCTCTTATTTCTCGGTAAACTAAACACCAATCACAATCATATTACACGCTTCTTATTCCTCAACAAATCAACCACCAATTTCAATCACATTTTCACACGTCTCTTATCCCTTAGAAAATTAACTACCAATCTTAATCACACTTTTGCATGTCTCTTATTTCTCAACAAACCAACCATTAATCTCAATCGTCCTCTAATCTCTTGACCTCATAATCTTTTGTTACCCGCCTCTTATTCCTCGATAGACCACATCTTTATCACACTTTCAAACGCCTCTTATCCATAGGAAAACAAATCTCAAACGACCTCTTATCTCGTAACCTCACACTTTCACATTTACACGTCTCCGATCCCTCAACAAACCAACAACCAATCCCAATCGACCTCTAATCTTGTGACTCTACGATCATTTGTTACTAACATCTTTATCCCTTGACAAATTAACCACCAATCCTAATGTTACCAGCTTATTATCCCTTGGTAAGCCAATTATCAATCTCAATCGACCTTTAATCTTGTCACCTCATGATCATTTGTTATTGGTTTTATCTATTGGCAAACCACATCTTAATCATACTTTAACAATCCTTTTATCCCTTAGCAAATCGATGTTACTAGCCTCTTATTTCTCGTTAAACCAATCATTAATCTTAATCACACTTTTATACGTCTCTTATCTATTGGTAAACTAACCACTAATCTCAATCATATTTTCACACGTTTTTTATCCCTCGACAAACCAACCACTAATCTCAATCACATTTTCACACGTCTCTTATCTTTCGGCAAACCAACCATCAATCTTAATTACACTTTCACACATCTCTTATTTTTCAATAAACCAACTACCAATCTCAATCAACTTCTAATCTCGTGACCTCAAGATCTTTGTTACCGAACGCTTATCTCTCGGCAAACCACATCTCAATCACACTTTCACACTTTTCTTATCACTAGGCAAACCAACCAACAATCTCAATCGATATTTAATTTTGTGACCTCACACTTTGGTTAATCAAATATTTGATTCTAATTTTTTAACCACTCTCATTTGTTACCGGCCTCTTATATCTCGACTAAACCACATCACAATCACACTTGGTTAAAAAGTTGTATTTATTTTTTTTGTTAAGTTGTAAATTCGAAATATACCTATAACATTTTTCATTTTATTTTTAATCGTTTGAAGTTTATTCGGTAATCCAACGATTCGACTTCAAGTATTCATTTACTCTTTTATATATATATATATATATATATATATATATATATATATATAATATATATATCTAAATTAACTAAAGATGGATAAACCAAGAAAATTAGTTAATTATTATTATTATAAAATTTATTCCTAAAATATATATTTTTTAAAATAGAGAAATATTTATGTAATTTTTTTTGTTACAGGTTCAATTAAACTGTTTGATTATATGAGATTTTTTTTTTTTTATCAAAAAATCAAGAGAAAAAAATGAAAAATCATATTATTGAGGGGGCAAGGAGGTTTGTTTGTGTGGCTGTTGTACCTCACGATCTTGCCCGTTCGCCTCTCTCTAGTAGTGTGTTTGAGAGTTCAGGAATGTCGACCGCCGGAATATATTCGCCGGCTTCGATTCTCTCGGCATCCGTCAAACACCTTGCGTGCTCTACGCATTATGCTCGCATTTCCCCTATCTCCACATACCGCTTGAACCGCTCGAGCCACCTTCAATTCCGGACAAAACTTTCCTCCATTTCGTCCTCTGCTGCGGCACTCTCCGATCCTTTCGAAGTCTGCGTCAAGGCTTCTCTCACCACCCCCAATAAGCTCGGCGACTGTAAGTCCTTTTAATCTTCTGTGGGGACGAAACTGCTCCCAAGTTAAACCTAATTTAGATATGCAACAATTTGAATTGTCGACAAAATATGCAATTGAAGATTGTATGAAAACCATATTTGAAAATAATGTTTCTTTTAAGTTAGTCTCTGTTCTTCTTTCATGGAAGGATGAGTTGATGAATGATTTGTTCAGGTCCATTTACCCAGAGAGTTCTTCTTACATTGGAGGAAAAACATCTGCCTTATGATATGAAGTTGGTTGATCTAACAAATAAGCCAGAATGGTAATAACAATCTACATTTTATTTATATTGTTATGAACATGAACTAAACAATCTGTATTATAGGTTCTTAAAAATCAGTCCAGAAGGAAAAGTTCCAGTTCTAAAGCTGGAGGAGAAATGGATAGCAGACTCAGATGTAATCACACAAACCCTAGAAGATAAATACCCTATTCCACCATTGGCAACCCCTCCAGAAAAAGCTACAGTGTAAGCCCCCCTCAATTATGATCATGAAATCTATCATATAGATTGACTGTAAAAATGAATTTTCTTGTATAGTGGATCAAAGATCTTCTCAACATTCATTGGTTTCCTTAAAAGCAAAGATCCAAATGATGGAACAGAGCAGGCATTACTGGACGAGCTGGCTGCATTTGATGCTTACATAAAAGATAATGTGAGCTTCAAATTGTATTTCTTATTATACATACATACATGCACTTCAATTTGTATTTCTGCAGGGCCCTTTTATTAACGGTAAAAGTGTCTCGGCTTCGGATTTGTCGCTTGGACCTAAGCTTCACCATTTGGAGGTTGTATTAGGATATTACAAGAACTGGTCAGTTCCAGACACTCTCCCACATGTCAAGTCATATATGAAGGTATAATATTATGCACACTTTTACTATGTTTGATGGTTTATCTGACAACTATACGATTACGATTATATGTAGACTATATTCTCCTTGGATTCGTTCATTAAAACGCGGGCTTTGACAGAGGATATCATTGAAGGCTGGCGATCTAAAGTGTCGGGTTAACTAAATTAGAGTCTTAGATTAGAAGGCAACTTGAAGGGGTGGAATATTTGAGTCTATGTTTACTAAGCTTGATGGTTTATTTAAGCCAATGAAAAGAGTCTGTAGATGGAATAAAATGTTGTCATATTAGTAATTGTTTGCTTTTGTGCTTTAATAAAGTCATTTACAGATTAACCAAGTGTTAAGTTTTGGAGGGCTAATCAGTTCACTTTTTAATTACTTTAGGGTTAATATGATCTTTCCTAAATTTGTTTAATCCCTTTAAACACATATGACCTTTCCATCATATCATTGATTTATTGAGAGGGCTATTTAAATTTGAATCATTTGTTTCTACCCTACTTAAAAAACACACAATGTAAAAGGTAAACAATATATATTTTAAAATAAGAAGAAGAATGGATGTAATAATATGTTAAATCTTTCTTATTTGAACTTTGAAATATATGAATATAGTGTGAAAATTTTGCTATGGGAAAAGGGTCCTTTTGCTTATTATGATTGATGTCTTTTGTTTCTCATATGATATTTGCTTTATGAAGTTGTATTTTTAACTTTTATAAAATTGTGCAATTTGTTATAATAAATATAAAAAATATTTGTATGTGTTATCTTGCTATAATATTTATTTTAATTAATAGCCATTTGTTTTTCAGATTACAATCCATAATAAAGAAAAAGTTGATTTATGGAAAAAAAAAAATTGATGACATAATCAATATGGTTTTCATTTGTCAACCTAATATAAAGTAGTGTTTTTTTTATTATCACTTATTTGTTGAAGTGTAGGCGGGAATTTACTTAATTTTATTTAAAAAATATGGTTTTTTTAAGGTAAAATTTGAACTTATAACAAAATAATTATTTTAATTTTTTTTTATTATGAACCATTATCTTAAATACTTTTAGTAAATTTAAATATATATATATATATTTTTTATTTTTTTTGGTTAAAGACTGCCCTAATATGTGAGCTTTACTCTAGTAATTACTAATTACTATTAGCGATTGGATCATACTAGTTTTTTACCTTAAAAAAAATAAACAAATATTAGCTTTGAAAAAAAAAAATCCTTACACTTCTTTATAGGTTTACAAACAAACGGTTCTTAAGGAGCAAATTCAGTCCTCTTTCAAGATTCTCTCTTTCTCTCATCAAGATTCTATCAAAATCTCTCTTTCTCTCCTATAATCTATAAACCAATTAAGGGTTTGCATCAGATACCTTTTTCATTTAGAAATTATAAGAAATAAGCCAAGCATGTATCTGTTTTAAGGATCTTTCTGAAAAATGTACGTATAATAGGTAGTTTCATGATCAGGGCGATTTGGAAGAAGTGTTTCTTGTTTTGTTTGACATACATCTTTTTGCCTATGTAAGTGCAGTTTCTTTGTTTACTTGGGAGATTGAAGAAAGTTTCTGATTGCAAGCAATGGATGATTGGGGTAAAATACTTTCTGATTCTTGATCCCAACCCCTTTTAGGTTTTTAACTGAATGTTCATCTTACAGAGGAGGAACATGCTTCAAATCTCATTAGAAAAGAGGAATTAATAGGAAAGTGGGATGATGAAGATGTGGATGATAATGGTGTAAAAGAATCTTGGGAAGATGAGGATGAAGATGAGGATTCTGCTCCAGTAATGGTTTTTAATATTTGATAGCATTAATTACACTATTGTTTTCATCTATTTCTGAATTATATATATTATCAGGCATCTCCTGCTGAAAAGGTCCCGGATAAATCAACTGCCGAAAATGGGAAAGGTGGTGTTGAAGTAGAGAAGGAACCATCACTTGATTCTATGGCGGAAAAGCTTAGCCAACTAAGGTACAATTGTTAATTGTTATGCTAAAATCATGAATAGATCGAGGTGTTACATTTTCATTTCTTCCATTAATAAATTGCAGGCTTCTGGAGGAGAAGGAGAAAGCTGATCACGAGTCTATTGCTAAAGGAGATGATGATGAGAAAGAATCTTTGATAGTTTCATCCCAAATCTGAATATGTTTTAGTCAATACTATTGTATACTCTTGTTTGGTATTGGGTTTTTTAGGATTTTTTTTTTAGAAAAAAAGAGAGGTTATTTTTTGTTTTTAAGTTAGAATTTAGGTAGTTAGACAATATAGGTTCGTACTTACATTAAATTGGATTCGAACTATTAAAATAAAATTGTAGTAATATGGTGTGAGGAGGTTTTTACATTATACAATTAAACAAAATGCCCGTTATCTTATTTTTATTATTTTTATTGTATATTTATATTTTTTCTAATTAATTTGTCAAGTTTTAAAATAAAATGTTATTTAGAGACGTTTTAGGTATATATTTTTAAATTTAGTGTTGTTTTCAAGATTTATCGTTTTAAGTTGATAAAAAATGTGTAATCTCATAAAAGATTGAGAAAAATTGAATAGTATTTAAATTTGGAATTTATTTTTTAAATAATTTAGTAACCGCGTACCTTTGTGTACAAATTATTTATTTGAATATATTTGTGTTTTAAATTGCTGAAAACAGTTTTAATGACTTAAAATCGGTAAATTAATTAAAAAAAATTAAAAGAATAAAAAAAGTATTATTATTTTAAATGTGATAAATTAGTTAATAGAAAAGAATATGTTAGAATAAAAACTAAGGAGACGAGTATTCATTCATTTGTGAAAAAACATTAACTAAAATGTTAAAAAGTTCGAGCCCTCTCAAATAGCAATAAAATTTACTATACAAATGGATTATTTTGAACTAAAAATGTGAAGCAAAATCACATTCGTAACATTAGGGTTAATTTCGTTTAGTAATATAAGTTTTAAGGGATATTTGATAATTTGTTTCCATAAAGAAGGAACACTCGTAAATAGAATAGAAAGAGCCCGTAAGGCAAAACCATCAAAATTAGGTGTCGAACCTTGATCCAGCCATGGACTCCACCTTACCAGCACCAACGTCGAATCCTTCACCCTCCATTAAATCTTCATCCTCTTCTTACAAATTCAAGCTCCCGGTCAAACGCAAAAACGATGATCTCATCTCCTCAAACCCTAACCACCAAAACGCAGCAGACGACGAGGAGGACGATGATGAGGAAGAAGAAGATGGAGATGGTGCCTATGTAAGGATCGCTTCAGGCGATCGCAACAAAGCACCGTTCAAATTCCACCGGATATGGACTGAACCAGATGAGATTCGATTTCTTAATGGCCTCCTGGATTGTGCCTCTGATGGTCTTTCTTTCCCTAGGGATCTTCATATCTTCTATTCTAGATTCTCCGGCACAATGTCTAAACCATATTCAAAATCGCAGCTATCCGAGAAGCTTCGTCGCCTGCGGAAGAAATTCAGAGTGATCTCGTCGCGACTCGAGAGGGGACTTGATAAATCGCTTCTATCTCCGCACGATCGAGCGCTCTATGATCTCTCTAAGCAGCTTTGGGATCCGGGGTTTGGTTCAAGATCTCCGTTTGTTTGCGGAAACAACAGTAAGGGACTCTGTTTTTGTGTTTTGCTTTTTAAGGATTTTGGTTCACTAATAATGTTTCCAATTTTGATCTCCAACTCAAATAGGCTCCAACTCAAAGAAATCCAAAAACAACTTGATTGGGATAAAAGTTAGCTTCTCCCCATCTCTGCCCTCCATATCCACTACATCAATGCCCAACAATCAAGAACAACATGATGATGCTAAACTGAGGGAGGTGAATGTTGAATTCATGGGTAGTTTCGATGGAGGGGATTTGGGGATGATTGCGGCAAAGACAGTGATCAATGTGTTTGATCAAAGCTTGAAAGAGGTCAGAATGACCCTTGTTGGTTCATCATCTTCTTCTTCGAAAGAAGATGAATTTGAGAGAAGATGGAGAGAGCAAAGAGTGGCGGAGCTGGACGTTTGGGCTCGACGAATACGGTTAGTTCTTGAACAATCACTTGTGAAGCAATAGATAATGAATTTTGTGTAACAAACAATGCCATTGATGTATAGGAGTAAGCTCTAGTTCAAATGAATTTGGCTTATGGTAATGGAAATGAAACCCTCAAATAAAGATGTTTCATTTCCTTCCAAATCTTATGATTCCTTAGAATTTTCAAATAATCCCTTAATATTAAATACAAATGAATAATTTGGTCATTTAACCCAGATGAATAATACATCAAACAAGTATTTTTTGCACACAAAAATCGGTTTATTTTGAAAAAAATCCTACATCAAACAAGGGCTATTGCGAAAAAACAAAACAAATAAATATGAGAATTACTTACATACAACATGAGTATTGTGAATCACTCTAGCTACGTCCTCCTCCTTCTTCATGGTGTTGTTTTAATAGGAGTTTGCCTGAATCATTCCTCTTGAAAAGCTTCTCCACCACTTTATCCCAATTTGCTCTTGTCCCACCACCTGCTGTACTGCTGCTGCTTTCGGACAAATCTGCAGTGTTAATAATTCTATCATCATCTTCTTCCTCAATATCCATTCCTTCTTCTTCTTCATAGGAGGTGGTGGTGACTGCATGAGGCACGTTTAAGCTAACAGCTCTCTCCAAAGCATCTTTGTGTTCTTTTTCTATGGTCTGCAACCTCTCAATTCTTTGTGTTTTCGGAGGAGTCATCCTTGTTTTATCTTCCTCTTCTTCATGCTTCATTACTTGTAGAGCCTTCTCTGCTTCTCTCTCAATCCAAATAATTCCATGGTCTGATGTTGCATTGCAAGATAACACAATATGCTCAAACCTTCCATCAACAGGAATTGCTGTTCTTACTACTGGAGGAAACCTTCCACATCTGACAGACATATAAACAAACAATATGAGAAGAGAAGATCAAAATGCTTCCTTTTTTTTTACTTCTAAGACTTACTTGCAAAATTTCCTTTCAACAATATGATACATTCTACCAGGAGCATATAGTCGTCTAGGATCTCTAAGCTTTATGCCTTCTGGTATGAAGGTGTCTCTCAAGCAAATCGCTAACATTAAACAAGGCAAGCTGTCCAAATCATCAAGAGCAGATAAACGAAATGTAAGGAGGAAAAGAAATAAAGATACCAGAAGATGGATTTAAAGATATCTTCCAAAGGCGTTGCTGTTCTTGGCAAGAAATCATCCTGCAGTCAAAAGATCAATTATATAGAATCCAGCATTCTTCTCTGAAGCATTTTAACAAACGGGTGGGTAAGGTGCATACCTGCAACACCACAGAGTAAATCATGTCGGCATACTTGACGGCTAAGTTAAGTGACATACACCTAGCAGGCGCAAGAGCATAGCAACGCAGTTTGTTCCTCGGTATTCCAGCTAGCTGATCACGATGATTCGCCACGATTATAGTTGCCAGTGCAGCTACACCAGAGCCCAAAGAATGTCCGACGAAAACAATCTTGTAAGACGAACCATTATCCACCCACAGTCGACAAAGAGTATCAGATTCCTGATTGAGCAACCAGAGAGCCGATTTCAGCAGACCATGGTGAACGTAACCTCCGTCGAACATCTGCATACCAAGGCGATTGTCTAATAGAAGCTTATAATCGCTCTCCTTAATCAAATTGAGGCCGCGAATGGCTATTACGATCTCCTCGTGTTTGTGGTCAGCGTAGATGATATATGGCGGCGCTTTTCCTTCAGTTTGTTCGTATGTAACACGCTTGACTAACCAATCGGGGTTGAGTCTGTAGCCGCCGGCGGGAGGGAATTTAGGATTGTGAAGATCTTCTTCGTAGACGGCGAGGATTAAGCGGCAAAGGTGAGGAACGGGGAGAAATTCATCGAGTGTAGCTGTTGGCCAGGTGGCGCTATCGTAAGATCCAATGTATGTACAACGTTTCCAGGCCCAACGGCAACAGCCTATTGCAACAACGTACTCCATTCCACAAGCCACCGACATTGTAATCGGAGATCTAGGACGGCCGGACAGAGATGAGTTCGGCGGCGAGAGAACTGCAGTGCTGAGGAATTTGAACGGATTACATTATTAGAATTCTACAAGTGGTGGTTTGATAGAGAGATATGTGGATGATAGCTAAAGAAGATAAAAAGTGTATATTAAAGGTGATACTGATTCACGTGGTGGCTGGAGCTTGAAGACGAAGAACCGGTCACCGGAGAAAGTTACCGGAGAAAGAAAGACGGCCACCAAAAAGCCCTGCGGAGAGAGAAAGTTAGAGAGAGAGATCACATGGCGCGTATTGCTTACAATTTGTAGAATAAAGACAGACAGAAATAGACGTGGCTTTGATTACAACATCTTAATAAATTATCATTTATTTCAATCTTTCTTATTATTACTTTTTTTTTTTTTTCAAAATTTTGTTTTATGATTTATTTGCTTCAAAATATTTAAATATTTTTGTGAGACTTTTATTTATAACTTTCAACAACTTTGATCAAAATTTGTACTTAATTTTTTTTCTATGAATTTTTTTATTATATTTAAAATTTGACTCAATTGTTTTTTTTTTGTTTTGAATTGGGTTGGTTTTATAAGATTAGACTCTAATTTTGAATTTTGGTGTTAGTTATATTATTTTAATGTATTGTGATTATTTTTTTAATTAATTTGACACGTTTTTAAATGAAAAAATATTTATATATGTTTTAGACTTAAATTTTTAAAATTAAGTGTTGTTTTTGAGATTTATGTATTTTAATTTGTCGAAATTGGTTTGAGTGACTAAAAAAAATGTAATCTGACGAAAAATCTAAACAAATTTGAATAGGGATAAATTTTGTATTTATTTTTTTTAAAGAACTTTATAACGACATAACTTTGTGTACGATCTATCAATTTTTTTTGGACATTCAGTATTTTTTAAGATATACGTTTTCAAAACTGTCGAATTCGGTTTAAATACCTTAAAAATGTGTAATAGGTGGAATTATTTAAAAGAATTTGAAAAAATAGAGAATTGTTTTTTTTCTTACAAATTAATAAATTATTTAAATAAAATAAAATATTAGGTTTAAAAGTAAGAAATCAAACCTTCTTTTAAAAACTTTCTATTAGTAAAATTTTGATACTTTAGCTTTTACAACACAATTCAAATTTTAAAAAATGACTCAAATTCGAGTTACAAATAAACCTTTAAAATTTTAAGATAATAAAATAAAAATATTAAATTTAAATAAATCACATCAAACAGCTAACTACATAATAATGTTCATTACAATTAAAATAAAGGATAGGTCCTTATTTCACCGTTTACAACATGTTATAAATTTTATTCAATATAAAATTACAGTTGATTTTGAAATTTTAAAAATTTTGAACATATATTATATATATTATGTTATCCACCTTGGGGTCTTAGTTGGCTCCATAATTTGAATTATTTTATTCTTTTTGCTACAATAACTTCCATTATTAAATCATTCCTCTTTCCACCTTTCTTCCATCCACTTATTAATTTCTTCTTTTTTGTGCTAACTACTAAAGTTGTCCATTTTAACCAGAATATTTTATATTAGAAAACAAAATCAAAATAATTTACAAGTTTGACAAATTATATTTAAATTGTAAATATAAAATAATAATAATTGAATCAATTAAAAAATCTAAATAATTTATTTTTAACTTTTTCAAATAACCCAACATCATCAATCAAGATCTTAATTTCAAGATTTGTGGTTGCTAGATTAGAGTTGGCCAACGATTGTTAAGATTACAAACAACAACTGATGATCAACCCCTCAAATAAAGGACCATAATAATAAATTCTTCTAATTTGGTGCGGAAATTAACACCTAAGTTGTTGGCATTTCCTTTATAAGTTCTTCATCAATATCTCATCTCTTTTAATTATCATTCCAATGGAGGCTGCAACATTTCTTGGCATTGTAGTAGCTGCAATTTCCGTATTAATGGCGATTGTTGACGCCAACAACAACGATAGTCATTTGGTCACGTTCGTGTTTGGTGACTCATTGGCGGAAGTTGGAAACAACAATTATTTACAGTCATTGGCAAAGGCCAATCATCCATTTTATGGTATCGATTTCCCTGGCGGCAAAGCCACCGGAAGGTTCACCAATGGAAGGACTATTGGCGATATTATATGTAAGCACAAAATTTTGATTTAAAAATAACACCAAGAATGTCAAATCTTGTATTAACATATAGTTGTGGTTGTGGAATTTATGTTTATTAGCTGAAAAACTAGGTGTGACATCACCTCCACCATATTTATCATTGGTTCAAAATGATGATGCAATTCTTAAAGGGGTCAATTATGCATCTGGTGGTGCTGGAATCCTCAATGACACTGGTCTCTATTTTGTAAGTATTATTTAAAATTTTCTACTTTATAATAAAAAATATTAGTAATTAAAAGTATCTATCTTCATGAATTAGATCGAGAGGTTGTCTTTCAACGATCAAATAAGTTATTTCGAGAAGACAATGGACGCGATCAAGCTCAAGATTGGTGCTCAGCCTGCCGAAAGGCTTTGTAATGAAGCACTTTTCTTCGTTGGAATTGGTATACATATACTAGTTGATCCACAACAATGGTTAATCCTATTGGTCCTAGTACTCAACGCTCGTTTGGTGTTTTTTTTTATAGGTAGCAACGACTACGTTAACAACTTCTTGCAACCCTTTTTAGTCGATGGGCAGCAGTATACCCACGACGAGTTTTTAGGACTATTGGTGTCAACATTTGAGCAACAAATAGTGGTTTAATTTGTCACCACCACCCCTTATACTAGTTATTTATTTAAATTAAATTATTTGTAATGTGTATTTTTGATTGTTTGTTAAATTTAGAGACTATACCAAGTAGGTGCAAGGAAAATGGTGATACATGGACTTGGTCCATTAGGATGCATTCCTTCACAAATTGTTAAGTCAAAAAGAGGGCAATGTCTAAACCAAGTCAACATATGGGTGCAGCAGTTCAATTCCCGTGTTGGATCGCTAGTTAAGACGTTGAGCCGACACCTTAATTCATCTGAAATTGTGTTTGCGGACACTTACAATGACGTTCTTGATCTTATAGTAGATCCAATTAAGTTTGGTAAGATTTACCAAACCAAGATTTTGATAATGCAATCAATCATAGTCTAGTGTCATATGTTTTCTTTCTACTTATTGGAAAATTTTAAAACAGGATTTAAGGTTTCAAACTCGTCGTGCTGCAATGTGGATACGAGCATTGGAGGGTTGTGTTTGGCGAGCTCGAAGGTGTGTGTTGATAGGAGGAACTATGTATTCTGGGATGCCTTCCATCCATGTGATGCAGCAAATGTAATTCTTGCAGAGAAACTTTTCTCTAGAATATTCCCTAATTCTTCTTCATCAGCTACTTCACCTTCACCTTAGTACTTTTAAAATTTCTAGAATGTTTAATTCAAAGTTATAAGAAAATCAACAACAATTTCATCATCATTTAGATTACTATGGTGTGTCATTGTAATACAAGTTACAATTATATATACAAATTACTTTAGTATGAATTTTAAACATAATATACATAAAATTGTTAAAATGGATTTTGAAAAATAATGAAAATAATCAAGAAATACACTAATTTATCGTGGTTTACCAAAAAAAAATGACTTTTACATTTACAATGTAGAGAAATTATTATTAGGTTGATTAAAAAATAAAAATACAAACATAATAGTTTAGAGTTATGACACAAGTTTATATAACACTCATCTTTATCTTAAGAGAAACATAATTAGGTTACCATAACGAAAGCTCAAAAAATCTCAATCTTAACTTTCATTCTTTGAATTCCCAAGATGCATTAGTCAATGCTGAAATATTTGTTAGTATTATTGTCTTCAAAATTACAAAAAATATATATAAATACGATGTTACAACCAAAGACGGACCCAGGATTTAGGGTTTAAGTGAGCTTTGAAAAATATTTGGGGTGAGCTTAAAAAACTAATAGAGAATTCTGAATAAAACGAGCGGATAAAGATAAATTGTATCATTTTTTTTAATAATTAGATAAACAAACAGTGAATTATATTGTTTCTTTTAAGAAATTGGCGGGTATTGTTAAATTTGAACCTTAAATATATATATATATATATATATATATATATATATATATATATATATATATATATTCTGGGTGGCTGAAGTCCCTACATAGATCTGTCCCTAGTTACAACAAAAATAACTACAATATACATAAAATGAAATCACCATAATACAATGTGCTTAACACATTTCCCTTAAAATAGTTTTACCGTCTCTTATTGTGCTGAAGCTTATCGCAGATAACTGTCTCCCCGAGTACAACGAATCTAATAGTGATCCAACACTAAAATCACTACGCAATAAACTAGACAAAGTATATGAATTGATCACCAAGTTTCAATAGAAATACGACGAGTCAAGAACTTGAAAAACACTCGGTTAAATACAAAACTCGAAGAACACTTGATTGAATGAAGAACTCGAAGAAACAAAGAAAATACTTTTAAGGTTCTAGAAAGATAATTAGATGAATGAGATAAGAGATATCTAAAGAGTTTCAACATAAGGGGATATATAGCTGGAAATTAAGTCAACACAATAAATTCATTTATCAATCAAACGACTGATAATTCATCCAACGACTGTCATTCCTAGACTCTTGACATTCAATCTTATCCATTGACATTCGATTTGATTTTACCCATTGACATTAAATTTCACCAAAAATTCACATTTGAATTTGATATTAATTTATATTTATTTAGATTAAATTATATTTAATTTATTTATCCAAATTCTCATTTCCATTTAATTAATGAAATTAATTTAAAATTTCAACAATATTTTATCTCCTCTCTCTCCCATCCAGATTTTCCATAAGGAAACTTAGAAACTTACGACATTAAGAAAATCCAAACAATGTTGAGACTTGTTATGATAAATCAGATTGGTGAACATATGAGAAGGACTGTAAACAATTTCTACTTTCCTCACCTTTTATTCTATTCCCACTCTTGAAGAAATGATCTCCCATGTTAATATGTTTGTCTGTTCATAATAAACATAATTTTTGATTAGACAAATAATACTGAGATTGTCACATAAGACATTTATCTGATCATAATGCAGATCCAAATCACTAGTTTTTTCAATTATATTTCTTTTTTTAGAGTTGATTTCCAACCTGAGAGCAAGGCAAGGAACGAGTCACTATATCTTTTTTTTCCTTTATGAAAAGAGGGGATGATAGGTGGTGTGGTATATACCTCCAAGAGTGATTATGTAACTCGTCATATATTTCCTCTTATCAATATCTTCACCATGTTAAAATAAAGAGAAAGATTGTATTGAATTGTTATATTTTAGTTACATGAGTTATGTCTATTATATAAATATTACATTGAACTTATAAAGAAATAATATAATATAATAACTATATTATCACAATTTATAATATTGTGATAATATATATTATATATATATATATATATATTATCTTATATTCTAACATACCTCCTCAAACTCAAAATGGAAAAGACTTGAATAACTTGAGGTTGAAAATGAGATATTGAAATGTTGATGATGTATTATTTAAGTTTTAGAAACTTGTGAGATCTATCCAGTTACATGATGATAGCGTGTTAACTGATAAACCAACAAAGATGCAGAATCCTATGGGCATTGAATGTTGTGGTAAAACAACAATCGAATGAACTCCAAAGTTACTCGTAAGTCTCGAGATTCATCCAGCGACGGGATGACAATGTGTTACATAAAAGAAAATCAACGAAGAAGGTAGAATCTCATTGGCATAAAATGTTGGAGGTTGAAACAACACATAAAAAGAAACTCATCTTAACGAAATAATGACAATGTGTTGACTAAATAACTAGTAAAGAAACATATACGATTGTAATAAACCAATAAAAATATGAGCATTGATTACTGGATTAAAACAACAACTGAAATCAAAACTTAGAGAATATAATTGCTGAAGAAAAAAAAATAAGAACATCAACATAATTATTTGAAAGAAAAAATATTAAATAATTAATAGAACTTTATTAGAGCCCTCCATCAATTACTAAAGTAACCATTGATGGAGGCAATGGAAAACTAAATTTTGTAGCTCTAGAACAAAACTTTGACTCTGATACCATGTTAAAACATAAAGAAATTGTATTAAATGATATAAATTTTAGTTACATAGGTTATGTCTATTATATAGACATTAAATTTAACTTATAAAAAAACTTATATTATAATATAATATAATAATGATATTAACAAAATTTATAATATTGTGATAACATTTTACATATATATTATCACATCTTCTAGCATAGTGACAATAAAAGGTGGATACTAATCCTAAGTTCTTGGGTTGGAGCCCGTCAGGCGACAATATAAAAACATGACATGAAAAAAAGTTATGTACCAATAAGATCTCTACACGAATTCACAGTTTTCTGAATCTAATCTCCGACATCGTCATGATAATGACATTGTGAACAATCTTTAACGACCTACTTTCGTTGTTCAAAATTTTCCGATTTCACTAGATAATCCACCAGAAAATTATAGGGATAGAGACCCATCTTCTAAGTCTCACATTAGTTGCCCCAATCCATGCATCAAAATATACACTAACAGTTTCCGACATAACTCATTGTATTCCGTCGGGCGGCAAACTCTGCGTCTAGTTAAATGGTTAAGTATGTTTGTGAGCTACATACTTATTCTGTTGTCCATTTTTTTTTATATTCTAACACACCATAATCAAAATTTGAATAACCAGTAACGAGGCAATTTGTATTACCTTCATTTATTAGACTAATATCAATCGTTCCTCACAAATACATGAATCTTCTTCCCTAGGTGAACCTAAACTTGATCACAACACTCACTGTCTATGCTAGATCTAATCTTGTGCAAACCATAACATACATCAAATTCTCTTTTATGCTCATAAAAACTCGAGACATATACTTCTTCTCCTCATTTGTTTGAGGAGCAAAAGAAGTAGTAAAATAAATATTAACACCACATGATGTATAGATAGATGTAACTAATGATTCTAAAGGTAACATTTATGTATTAAGAAAATTTTATTCTGACTTTTATCCTTAAGAATTTTCATTTCTAGAATTTTTCGAAGTGCTCCTAGATCTTTCATATCATCTCTCATTGCTGAAATTCATTTTATAACTTTAGAACGTGATACAATTTCTTTGTAATCATTCTTGATCTTCTACTATACTTTAATTAATTAGTTTCTAACGGTTGAGAAATTATTGGTTCAACATGATTTTTTTTTTCTTTTTGTAGAGATTTCTCTAACTCCACATATTTATCAATACTCCTACAAATCTCATGTTTTTCTCTTTTTATAAGGAAACCTCTAACTCCACATATATATATCAACTCCTACAAACCTCATAGTAGACTAGAATAATCGTTGAGATGGTCATTCTAAAGTATCAATTGTGTGGCTGCTGTGATTTGAGCCTAGGTCTCCACGGCCACAACGTGGAATTCTTACCACTAAACTACAACCACATTTATGTATACAGAAAACTTTATTCTGACTTCTACCCCTAAGAATTTTTGGAAGTACACATAAATCTTTCGTATCATCTCTCATTGCTGCAAACCATTTTTTAACTTCAGAACATTATACAAATTTTTGTAATCATTCTCGATCATCTCTACACTTTAATTAATTAGCTTCTAACTGTTGAGAATTTAATGGTTTAACATGATATTTTCCTCTTTTTGTAGAGATTTCTCTGACTCAACATATTTATCAATACTCTTACAAACCTCATATTTTTTTCTCTTTTTATAAAGAAACTTCTAACTCCACATATATATCAACTCCTACAAACCTCATAGTAGACTTGAATAACCGTTGAGATGGTCATTCTAAAGTATCAATTGTGTGGCTATTGGGATTCAAGCCCAAATCTCCACAGCCACAACGTGAAATTCTTACCACTAAACTACAACCACATTTATGTATTAAGAAAAAATTATTCTGACTTCTACTCCTAAGAATTTTCATTTATAGAATTTTTTTATATCAATTTATAGATACTCTTGTCTTAAATGCCTTATGTTTATCAATACTCCTACAAACCTCATAGTATACTAGAATTCTTAAAGAAAAAAAAAAAAACACATATGTGGCTGCTGGGATTCGAGCCCAGGTCTCCACGGCCACAACGTGGAATTCTTACCACTAAACTACAGCCACATTTTTGTTCATAAATTAAGGTTAAATAATTTATCTAACATGAAATCGTTGTTAGATAAATAACCATTGTTTCAAAATTATTTTGTTGGTGAGCGATTTTTTCAATATTCTTTACGTAACAAAATCGTTCACCAACAAATTGTTTATGAAACATATATTTTTTGTGCAAATTTAAGAAGGTATACATATAAGGAGCATGTAAATTAATTAAGTAATATTATTTAAAATTAAGGAAGATTATTGTTAAAGATAATGATGATGCCTTAATTCTGTTAGTACCTTTATCTAGATCATGTGATAATTTTGTGCAGACTTTTAATGTTGAGAGATAAAATAAGAATGTTTCTTCTATCCATAACAAGATTAAGTATTAACTAACTTCAAACATGCTGCGCCATATTTAAAGGGTCTCTTCTGTGTTGTCGTCTACTGACTGAGCAAATCAAATCAAAGTTATCTAAAATAATTAAAGTAAAATATTAAAAGAATTTGAAGAAATAAAGAAAATAAGATATTAACCTAGTTTGTTAGAATCTTAAAAAGAAGTTAATTAACTATTAAAGTAGATTCTCGATGATTAATGAATGTTCAATTCGTTTAATAAATAAATTTCTTCGGTCCCAACTTGTTCAATGAGGTTAACGAATAACCTCGCTTAATGCATTAACGAATAAATACAAATGAAGTCTTTATCAGTCCTATGTATATAAATGAATAATTACTCTATTTTAAATAATATATTTTTATTTATATAATATATCATGAATACATTTCATCTAATGACTATTTTTCAAACATATTAATAAATCATAATTTTCAAAGTTAATTGTTTAAAATGGTAAAAAATATGAATATTATTACAGTTTGCATAAAAGTTATAACTATATTAAGTTCTAAGTACATTTGAACTTAATATATATACAAAATGATATAATTACAAAAAAAAAGTCTAAAAATATAATTCAAATGAATTATTATTCATTTATCGATAAACAAATAATCTCGCTAAAAGTTTTTTTTTTGGTCCCAAAGTATTCATTTATGGAAGTAAGTATGTTTCAATTAAGAGAAAAATGACTGATAAAGTTTCTAGCATCTAATTTGTATTTTGTACAACTATAAATTCAAAAAATAAATGTATAGAGAAGTTCTTTTTGAGTTTATTCATAATTTCATAGTTTATTCTGGCCTCTCTCTAAACTGCCTCTTATTTTTTTCGATCATCTACAATCAAGATCATATTTTTTATTTGTTCATGGTATCAGAGCTATCTAGAGAAAAATCAAGATTCAACCGATCATAGGACTCAAAAATTGGATTCAGATGTCTTAAATTCTCAAAAGTCCAAACCCTAACACTAATGTGCTCCTAAACCCTTCATTTCATCTTTCATTGCTACAAACTTATTATGTAACTTCAGAACGTGATACAATTTCTTTGTAGGTGGATGGTTAAGACGTATACATTTTCTCATCAACAAATTATAGTACATAACTAACTATATCCTCATAACTGTATCTCTAAAGTAGTATAACTTCAATTATTCTCGATCTTCATCTACACTCAAATTAATTAGCTTCTAACAGTTGAGAATTTAACGGTTCAAAGTGATGTTTTTCTTCTTTTATAGAGGTTTTTCTAACCTCACATATTTATCAACACTCCTACAAACCTCATTTTTTTCCTCTTTTTGTAGAAAAATCTCTAACTCCACATAACACTCTACAAACCTCACGTTGAAGAGCTGAAATAACCGTTGAGATGATTATATTCTAAAAAAAACACATTCAACGATTATGTTGTGTATATTTTTTACCTTTTCATATCAATTTTTATATACTCTTATCTTAAATGTCTTAGGGAAAGAGAGCAAGTGTCTGGCGGCTAAGATTCGAGTCCAGGTCTCCACGGCCAGAAAGTGACATTTCTTACCAGTTACCACTAAACTACAATCACATTTGTAGACGTATACACTTCCACCTCAACAAATTATAGTACGTAACTAACTATATTCTCATAACTGTATCTCTAAGGTGGTATAACTTCAATGATTCTCGATCTTCAACTACACTCTAATTAATTAGCTTCTAACAGTTGATAATTTAATAATTCAACGTAATGTTTTTCCTCTTTTTGTAGAGATTTCTCTAACTTCACATATTTATCAACACTCCTACAGACCTTATGTTTTTCTTCTTTTTTTTTAAAAAAACCTCTAACTCCACATAACACTCCTACAAACTTCACAATAAATAGCTGAAATAATCGTTGAGAGGTTATTCTAAAAAAAAAAGAAAACACACTCAACAATTATGTTCTGTATTTTTTTTACTTTTTATAAAGGTTTCTTTAACTTCAAATATTTATCAACACTCCTACGGACCTCATATTTTTTCTCTTTGGTAGAAAAACCTCCAACTTCACATAACACTCCTAGAAACCTCACAGTGAAACACTGAAATAACCGTTGAGATGGTTATTTAAGAAAAAAACACTCAACAATTACGTTGTGTGTATTTTTTTTTACTTTTTTATATCAATTTATATATAAACTTGTCTTAAATGCCTTAGGGAAAAAATAAAGCAAGTGTATGACTGCTAGGATTCGAGCCCAGTCTCCACAGCACACAACGTGGAATTTATTTGTTACCACTACATTGCAGCCACCTTTATAGACTTATACACTTATTTCTAGAGAAATCATAGTACGTAACTAACTATATCCTCGTAACGGTATCTCTAAGGTGGTATAACTTAATTTATTATCGATCTTCAGCTACACTCTAATTAATTAGCTTCTAACGATTGAGAGTTTAACAGTTCAATGTGATGTTTTTCCTCTTTTTATAGAGGTTTCTCTAATTTCACATATTTATCAGCACTCCTACAGATCCTTATATTTTTCCTTTTTTTTGTAGAAAACATCTAACTCCACATAATACTCCTACAAACCTCACAGTGAAGAGCTAAAATAACCGCTAAGATTATCATTCTAAAAAAAGAAGAAAACACACACTCAACAATTATGTTGTGATTTTTTTTGTCTCACATGCACAACGTGGAATTTTTTCTTACCACTACACTACAACCACATTTGTAGACATATACACTTCCTCCTCAAGAAGTTATAGTACGTAACTAACTATATCCTCGTAATAGTATCTCTAAGGTGGTATAACTTCAATTCTTGATCTTCAATTACACTCTAATTAATTAGATTCTAACGATTGAGGATTTAACAGTTCAACTTGATGTTTTTCCTCTTTTTGTAGAGGTTTCTCTAACTTTACATATTTATCAACATTCCTACAGACCTCATGCTTTTCCTCTTTTTATTTTAGAAAACCTCTAACTCCACATAACACTCTTACAAACCTCACAATGAAGAGCTAAAATAACCGTTGAGATGGTCATTCTAAAAAAAACACACACTCAATAATTATGTTGTGTGTTTTTTACTTTTTATAATAGTTTATATATACTCTTGTCTTAAATGCCTTAGGGAAAAAAGAAAAAAAGTATTTGGCTGCTGGGATTCAAGAGCAGGTCTCCACGACCACAACGTAGAATTCTTACCACTAAACTACAGCCACATTTGTAGTCATATACACTTCCTCCTCACAAATTATAGTTCGTAACTAACTATATCTTCATAACTGTATCTCTAAGGTGATATAACTTCAATCATTCGAGATCTTTAGCTACACTCTAATTAATTAGCTTTTAACGGTTGAGAATTTAACGGTTCAACGTCATATTTTTTCCTCTTTTTGTAGAGGTTTCACTAACTTCACATATTTATCAACACTCCTATAAACCTCGTGTTTTTCCTGTTTTTGTAGAAACATCTAACTTTACATAAAACTCCTACAAACCTCACAATGGAGAGCTGAAATGACCGTTGAGATGGTTATTCTAAAAAAGAAGAAAACATACACTCAACAATTATGTTGTGTATTTGTTTACTTTTTTATATCAACTTATATCTACTTTCGAGTTGATTCATATGGACATATGGGGCCATGTAAAGAAAAATCTTTTATTGATTGCCCTTATATGCTTACAATTGTAAATGACTATAGTAGGTTTATTTGGACATACATGCTCAAAACTAAAAATCTTGTTTGCCAAATAACTTTTTATTTCTATGCTTTGGTCAAAACACAATTTGAACGACTCATTAAAACTATAAGAACTGACAATAGAAGTGAGTTCTTAAGTTTTGAATGTTATAAATTTTTCAAAAGAAATAGAATATTGTATAAAAAAAAAATTTGTCCTTACACCCCACAACAAAATGGGGTGGTAGAGCAAAAATACCAACACCTTCTTCAAATTGCCCGTTCTATTCTATTTCGAGCAAGTTTACCTTCATGTTTTTGGTCATTTTCAATCTTAATGTCAACACATATGGTTAATAGGACTCCTACACAAACTTTAAATTGGAAAACCCCATTTTTTAAAACTCCAACAATTAAGAGTTTTTGGATGTTTGTGCTATGCCAAAAACAACACTCCTCACAAAACTAAATTTGAACCAAGAGGAAAAAGTATATTTTCATTGGATTTTGTGAAGGACAAAAAGGATATATAATTTTTGACACTGCAACTTAAAATATTTTTGTCACAAGAGATATCATTTTTTATGAAAATATCTTTCCATATCAAAAGAAAAAAAATTACAGAAAAGATAAAACGATTCTATAAATATAGATCATTTTGATGAATCTGATGAAGAATCAGAAAATTCTTTTATACAACCAAGTGAAACAAATGTTTTACAAAATCAATAAAGAAAAAGTAATAGAGAAAAGAAGACCCCTGATTGGCATGATAATTATGTTGTTAATTCAAATACAAACCTTAAAAGTGAAACTTCTTAATTATACTCCAAATACTTTTCATATACAACTAAATGTATTAATAATGAACACTTAGATTTTTTAGGAACTATTTCCATAGTTAATGAACCACAATCTTACAAAGAAGCTGAAAAAATTAAACATTGACAGATTGCAATGAATGAGGAACTAACTGCTTTTAAAAAACAATAATACCTAGAATCTAGTTACACTTTCAAATGGGAAGAAACCAATTGGATGAAGATGGATTTACAATACGAATATAAACCCAAATGGAGCAATGACAAAGTGAAAAGCGAGACTAGTAGCAAAGGGATACAACCACGGAGATGGGATTGACTTCCACGATAGCTTCTCTCCAATTGCAAAAACAGTCACGGTAAGAATTTTACTAGTTTTCATAGGCTCTAACAGTTGGTTTTTACAGCAGTTTGACGTTAACAATGCTTTTCTCCACGGTGACCTAGATGAAGATGTGTACATGTATCTTCTAGAAGGGTTAATTGGAGCAAAAGAAAATCAGGTATGTCATCTTAATAAAACAAAGAGTTTTAAATAAAAAATGATTGAATTTGACTTTGTTCAGTCAATAAATGATAACTTAACTGTTTATTTATTTTTAAAACTAAAAAACCATTTATTGCCTTATGTAGATGATATAATCTTTGTTGGAAATTGTTTACAAACTATTTGATCATGTTAAACAATATCAAGATACAAAATTCACAATCAAAGATTCAGGTAACGCTAACGCTAAGTATTTCCTTGGTCTATAATTACAATGCACTTGTGCTGGTTTATTTGTAAATCAGCACAAGTATATACTAGTTGACATCTGGTGTAAATCAGTTAAAATTCTCATAAAAAGGGATAAAATTAAAAATATTAAATTTAAAATTAGAGAAGGAAGAGATTTTGAGATGTTACAGTTTTGAAACTCTGGAATGGGGATGGAGTTTGATAAATTTTATTGTTAGTTTATAAGTTTTGATTGATATTTATATTGATTTTATATTTATAATATTGATTTTATTTTTAAATTAATTTTATTTTTAATTATTTATTTAATTAAAAATATATTTTTATTTATTTAATAATTTATACTATTATCTCAATAATTTATTAGTATTTAAGAATGAGAGAGCACAATATTTTATCTTATATATTTTAATAAATATATTTATAAAGATAGTTAATTTGTATTGTTTTTAAATATATATATATATATAAATTAAAATATTTACATGTAAAAATTAACTTATTATATTTAAGTGAGTTATTAAAAAAACCAAATGTTTATAAAATTAAAAATATAATTCTTATTACTTATTTATTTTTCTGGAAATAAAATTAAAAATTACAATAATGCTGCCAGTTAAACATTATATATATATATATATATATATATATATATATATATATATATATATATTTATTAATTATATTTATAAATATATTCCTCAAAATATTTATATTTCTACTTTATATATTCATATAATTTTTATTAATTATATTCTTCAACCTATTTTATACTTAATATATGAAAATAATTAATTAAACTATTATTATTTAATATATTAAGTATTTATTAATTACATATTACAGTATTTTTTCAAAATAAAATATATTATAAATATAACTTTACATAATTAAAAAATAAAATTCTTAATTTAAAATTTAGTATAAAAAAAAACAACACAAAAAAGAAAACATGTACAACATAACACAAGCTTGGTTAATCAGAGTGCAAAAATCTCACAAAATTTCAATGCTACTACTACTCTATAATTACTTATTTAAATTTGTATTTATTTATTTAATAATTTATAGAGAGAGTACAATATCTTATCTTATATATTTTTAATAAACATATTCATAAAGAGAGTTAATTTTTATTATTTTCTAAATACAAATATATATATATATATATATATATATATATATATATATATAAATTAAAACATTTGCATGATTTACATGTAAAAATTAACTTATTATATTTAAGTGAGTTATTAAAAAAACTAAATATGTTTATAAAATTAGAAATCTAATTCTTATTACTTGTTTATTTTTGTATTAATAAAATTAAAAATTACAATAATGTGTGCTAGTTAAACATATCTATATCTATATATACATTTATTAATTGTATTTATGAATATATTACACAAAAATTTATATTTCTACTTTATATATTCATATATTTTTTAAAACATTTGCATGATTTACATGTAAAAATTAACTTATTATATTTAAGTGAGTTATTAAAAAAACTAAATTATTTATAAAATTAGAAATTTCATTTTATTACTTGTTTATTTTTGAGTTAATAAAATTAAAAATTAAAAATGGCACAATAATACGTGCCAGTTAAACATTATCTATGTATATATTTATTAATTATATTTATAAATATATTACTCAAAATGTTTATATTTCTATTTTATATATTCATATATTTTTTATTAATTATATTCTTCAGTTATACTTAATATATATATATATATATATATATATATATATATATATATATATATATATATATTATAATTATTAATCTTTATAAAAAATTCAAAATAAAATTATATCTAAAAATATTTAGTTAAACTATTATTATTTACAATATTAAGTATTTATTAATTACATATTATAGTAATTTTTCAAAATAAAATATATTATAGATATAATTTTATATAATTTAAAAATAAAATTCTTAATTTAAAATTTAGTAAAAAAAAAAACACACAAAAAAAACATGTAAAACATAATAAAAGCTTGGTCAATCAAGAGTAGGGGTGGCCAAAATATCCGATCCGAAAGATCCGATCCGTTGATCCGGCCGATCCGATCCGAAAAAATCCGTATCCGATGGATCGGATTCGGATATCGATCCGATCCGATATTTTTACCGGATTTCCGGATCGGATACGGATCGGGCAAAAAAGATTTCGGATATCCGAATCCGATCCGGTCATTTTTAAAATTTATTAAATAAATAAACTCAAACAAAAATATAATTAAATAAATACAAACCCAACCAAAAATCTCTCTCTTCCTATATTTTCCTTCATGTTTCTTTTTACAAACCCAAATAAAAATATTATTCTACAATTACAAACCAAACAAAAATCTATCTCTTCCTTTCTTTTCTTTACAAACCCAAACAAAAATACAAAATCTCCCTCTTTTTTATGTTTTCTCTCATTTTCCTTTACAAACCCAAACAAAAATATGTCTCCTTCATTTGTTTTCTTTCCATTTCCCTTTAGATATGTTCTCAAATCGTTATTATTCATAATTGAAATCCTTAATAGAACAATTTCAATTTTCTAGCATATAAAAAAAAAATTAAAATATGAAAAAAAATCGGATCAGCGGGTATCCGGCTAGCCGATCCGATCCGATCCGGTATTTTCGGATCGGATAGTGGTCGGATACCGGATCGGATACGGATCGCAATTTTTGAAAAAAATAAAAGCGGATATCCGATCCGAAATACCGGATCGTATCCGATCCGTAGGTTTGGCCACCCGTATGAGAGTGCAAAAATTCCACACAATTTCAATGTTCCTCCAAATCTAAAATTACTTATTTAAATTTGTATTTGTATTTATTTAATAATTTATACTATTATCAAAATAATTTATTAGTATTTAAGAATGAGCACAATATATTATCGTATATATTTTTATTAAAAATATTTATAAAGATAGTTAATTTGTATTGTTTTCTAAATACAAATATATATATATAAAAGATTTGCATGATTTACTTGTAAAAATTAACTTAATATATTTAAGTGAGTTATTAAAAAACTTAAATGTGTTTATAAAATTAGAAATATAATTATTATTATTAAGTTTATTCTTGTGTTAATAAAATTAAAAAATTACAATAATACGTGCCATTAAACATTATATATATATATATATAGGGGCGGAGCCAGGATAAAAAATTACCTGGGGCTGACTCCAACTTGCATCTTAGATTTAACTTTCTATATTCCGTTTTTTTTTCAATAAAATTTCCACGATTATTCAAAGATGAAAACTCGTCATGCCCTCTTAATGCACACGTTTGCAAAGTGAGCCACCGAATGTTTTCAATAGTTGTTGTAAGCCGTAATCTGTTATTTTGTTTTTCATCTGAATACTATGCATTCAGTACTTTGTCAATATGATAAGGATATTCATTAGATTATCAAGATATTCAACTGCCATATTATGTGGTGAAATATTACATCATATATGCATAACAAAAGAGCATATATCTCCATCATTAACTCGCTTTCAATATTTGAATTCATTTATTGTAAATGTAGGTTTTTGGGGTTGTTTATGTTTAAACAAGAAACATGGAAAACAAAAAGAAACATCTTTCAAAGGAGAGTATTCTAACCAAGTAAATTTCTTAAACCAATAACTTTGGAACCGTCGATTTTGATTTCCAAATTTGGTCGGCGGGTACTCATCCTTAATAGGTTGATATGACCCCATCTTATATAAGCTCGTCTAATTTCATCCATTTTATTAAAAGAATATTTCCATATCGGAATACGTAATGCTGGATCAAGTTTAAGAGAACTTACATCAACATCAATTCTAAGAGATTTGTTAGGTTTTTGAGTAGAGATATCAAATTCTTTATTTAAATACCGAATCAAACCAATGTAATTATTTTAACTTGTTTATTAATATTAATTTATATTTTCTTATAAATTTTTTAAATAGTTTAATTTATATTTATATATTAGAAAATATTGTTAGTATAAAATAAAATAATTTTTAGATAAAAAGAATATTTTAAAATTAAAGATGAGGCAGGGTTTGATCCCTTGACCTTAGGTTCAAAGTTTAGTCCTATAACCAACTGGGCTAAGAGTCATGTGTGGCTCCGCCCCTATATATATATATATATATATATATATATATATATATATATATATATATATATATATATATATATATATATATATATATATATATATATATATATATATATATATATATATATATATATATATATATATATATATATATATATATATATATATATATATTTATTAATTATATTTATAAATATATTACTCAAAGTGTTTATATTTCTTCTTTATATATTCATATATTTTTTTATTAATTATATTCTACAGTCTACTTTATACGTAATATAGTATATATATATATATTATAATTATTAATCTTTGTAAAAAGTTTAAAATAAAATTATATCTGAAAATATTTATTTAAACTATTATTTATTACTATATTAAGTATTTATTAATTACAGTAATTTTTCAAAATAAAATATATTATAAATATAATTTTGTATAATCAAAAAATAAAATTTTTAATTTAAAATTCATAAAAAAATAAACAACAAAAAAAAGAAAATAAGTACAATATAAGAAAAGCTTAGTTAAATTAGAGTGCAAAACTCCCACACTATTTCAATGCTATTACAACTCTATAATTATTTATTTAAATTTGTATTTATATTTATTTAATAATTTATACTATAATCAAAATAATTTGTTAATATTTAAGAATGAGAAAGCACAATATCTTATCTTATATATTTTTAATAAAAATATTTATAAAGATAGTTAATATTTATGAACAATGAAATGAGTTTTTAATATGAAACTTTTTACCAAATGTGAAATCTTTGAATGATAGGCCTGAAATAATCATGTAAAGTTAAACTTTATACATAGTAATTTACTATAACATGTGAAGCAATCTATGCAACCAGCGCTCTAAGTCTATTTATAATGTCAATTAAATGTGAAGCAATCTTCACTATCAAACGCTATACATGTTTTTCAACTTTCAATATTTGTGAAGCAATCTTTACTATCAAACTCTTAACTTTATATATACACTCGTGAAGCATTCTTCAATATGAAGCTTTACATTAATATTAATTTTTAATTATTTTATCCATTTAATTATATTAAAAATAATATCAACGTCACCTCATCACCTCACCTAACACTTATTTTCATCATTAATACTTTCATGCAGCCATTCTAACTTTGTACGATTTAATTTCTCTCTATATATAATTACAGTGAAGCAGAACTCGACATATCTTTGCCAGAATCATATTTCATGATTCATTGCAGCAATAATCCATTTTTTCCTTCATGAGAATTGAGGAGTGACAATGGTACGTTTTTCATAATTTATATCATCTTCTTGAGAAGTTCTGTTAATAACGTTTTTTTACTACTTGACTAGAAATGTTTTGATCTTGTTAATTTTCGGGAAGAAATCAACATCAACGATAATGATAATCATGATTTGAGGTATACAATGTGTTTGTTTCTTTATTACTATAAGCTATTTCTATTTATAGTGAAGTGAATCAGTCTTCACTTCTATTGCGTTGTAAATACTAGTGAAGTAACAACACAAGTCCTTCACTTCCTTCATTTCCTTCATTTTAAGCATCTTTATATTTTGTGTAAATTGATATTTATTTTGTCCATGTCCTATAATTGACCAACGAATTTGCGAGTTGTCGTCGTCAATTAAATTTTGATCAAAACAACAAACTGTTGGAGGACATTGCAGTCGACTTGATTCCACATTTAGGTAGGGAATTTGAGAGGGAAGAAGATGACCTATGAATTCTATTTAACATACGCTAAAATAATAGAATTTGGTATAAGGCACAGTTAAAAACATGATGAAAAAGATGGTTTATTACTAGATATAGTTTTTTTTAGTGTACAGGGTCAATGGGGAAAAGACAAATGGGATGTTTATGTGAAACGCAGCCGTTCAAAACGAGGTTCGGTTGTGAAGCGAAACTGAGGATAAAAAGGGCAGTAATTTTATTAAGTGAAGTGATAACTTTTATTAGTGAACATTGTCATCCTCTTGCAAGTTCAAAGAAAACTCACCTATATAGATGCCATAGGAATATTTCTACATCTGCAAGCTTATAAATTGATATGGCATCTGATGTGGGAATCGCTCTAAAGGCATCCCATGCTCTAATGGCCAAACAATTCGGTGGCAGGGATAATCTTGGTTTTCTTTCTGATAATTACAAAAATTACTTGCGATCGAAAAGAACCAAATACTGTAATTTTGGAGATACAAGGGGGTGTATTAGAGTATTTGCAGAAAAAGCAATCGGACGATCCATGTTTTTATAATGTTTTTCAACTTGATGTGAACGATTTAATAACGAATATTTTTTGGTGTGATTCCAATATGCGTTCTGATTTTTCATACTTCGGAGACGTTGTTAGTTTCGACGCGATCTACAAGAAGAATAAGGAAGGTCGTCCAATTGCGCTCTTTGTAGGTGTGAATCATCATAAACAATCTATTATTTTTGGTGCAGCTCTATTCTACGATGGAACTGTTATGACTTTTGAATGGTTGTTTGAGACTTTCACCACAGCTATGCGTGGGAAAAAATCGAAAACCATTCTTACAGATCAATATGCGGTCATGGATAAGGCCTTAGCATCTACATGGCCTAAAATAAATCATCGACTCTCTGTATTTGGCACATATTTCAAAATGCAACCATACATTTAAGCTCTGTGTTTTATAATTTCAGAGAATTTTCGAAGGATTTTTCTTCATGTATATATGATTTTGATAAAGAGGTAGAGATTCTTGAAGCCTATAATCAAATGTTGACAAACTATGGGCTAGAAAACAACGACTAGTTGAAGCGTATGTTTTGCATTAGGCAAAAGTAGGATTTAGTGTATGGACGATATATGTTTTGTGCTGATATGACTACAACACAGAGAAGTGAGAGCATGAATAGTGTGTTGAAAATGTATGTCTCCTACAAACACAAGTTCTTAGAATTTTTCAAACACTTCGAAAGACTAATTGACGACCGAAGATATGATGTGTTAAAGGATGATTTAAATCAATTACCAACAAACCAAGTTTGTCCTACCCAGTTATGATCTTAAAGGATGCATGCAATGTTTACACTCCAAATGTATTTAAGTGCTTTGAACAACAATGATTTATGTCGCATGATTGTGGTGTAGAAATGTTAGAGGATATTGACACACACAGAAAATATAAAGTAACCCCCCCAACAATAGGAGATACTCTAATACAATTATAGTTCATAAGGATGTTGATAATATCGAGTGTAGCCGCTGTAAATTTGAATTTGGAGGGATTTTGTGTGCTCATATTCTAATGATTTTCACGATGATTGACGTGTTAAAGATTCCTCCTGTGTTGATATTAAAGAGGTGGAAAATAACTGCAAAAGATGGATATTTTGGAACAGATGCACTGGTGGACAACAATAATGTTATCCAAGTGAGCTTCAAAATATAAGATACAGAGATTTTCATGGCTTGTCCATGCATTTATTTACAAAGGTAACAAAAAGAGATGACACATATAGGTATTTAAAAATAATTATGCTTGGCCAGTGTAAGTTTGTGGATAAAAAATTACAAGAGGATATAAATACGTAAACACCATCAGTTGTATCAGGTTCTGCTGAGGGTGCCCTGTTCGAGCAAAAGGAATGAAATCTAAGAAGAAAACAAAGTCTGGTAAGAGAAGGAAAGGTGGATTAGAAAAGAATTCAATAAAAAGAAAATCAACAAGAAAAACAAGCGACTCACCAATAAATTTGGTATGTCATTGCTCGCTTAACTACTTTAATAATAATTGTGTTATTACTCTTCATTTACTAACAACTCTTAAATTGTTATACCGTTCCAGCCATCAAATGCAATGCCAACAACAACTTCTCAATTCTCAACTCCACAACAATGTGACGAAAGTTTGAGCATGGACGCCGATACTCAATTCACCGTTCTTTTGTCATCTCAACTCTCAACTTTAAGTTTCATGTGAAAGCTAAAATATATTTGTATGTAAATTTGATTTAAAACCATTAACAAGGTAGAATATATGCATGGGGGTTGATGTAAAACAATGACCAAAGTAATGAAAACAAATTCATTTCTTCTTGTAAACCGGAAGTGAAACATTCATCTCTTCACTACGTTTTTCTATGTAAAACTATAAACACGGAAATGTAAAACCATAAACACAGATGTAAAACCATGAATACAGAAATGTAAAACAATATACACATTAATGTAAACTGTAAACTACATTTAAAAAAATAATAATTTCACAATTAGTATACATGTTCAAATAGATCTACTAATCCATTTCATTCAGTCCTCCATCACATTGATCCTTCGATTGTTTAGATCTTTCGATTGTTTAGATCTGACTCGATGATACCAAAAATATATAACATCCTCAAGATCTTTATTTGTTTGCGCACTATTATTTTAGCGCTGAAGCCACTTTTCCAATCCAAAATAAATTTTCATTATGAATTGGGGTATTTTCATGGAGAAAAGCGAAATTAATATTTTCGGGACATTTTGGGACATTTCCCCCAAAATTGCATTTTCTAGACGTCAAAATGTACATTTTCTAGAAAAAAACATTTGCACCATTAATCGGGTACTTTTCAGGTTCAACAGGGGCGATTTATTCAGGTTCAATGCTTCATCTAATGCGTTTTTCTCTTTATTAGATTCCTGAAGGATAAAACAGTTCGTTATCATAAAATAATGAACTGAACAATATTGTTAAAAAACTAAATCTAAAAAAACCATACCAGGCGCTGGGGTTTTAGTTCGGAGAAGATTTTCGTCGGAGGAGATTTTTGTCGAAGAAGTTTCAGAGAGAAATAAATGGCGTGTTTTGGGTTTTATTTTGTATTTATACCAATTTTTTTCTCTCTCCTACCCACGTAGGATTTATGGACTTGTTTTCGCTGCCTATTCGCTGAGTTTATCATTCCTCTCATATATATATATATATATATATATATATATATATATATATATATATATATATATATATATATATATATATATATATATATATATATATATATATATATATATATATATATATAAAATAGATCGTTTTCAAAGTAATCAAAAATTGAAAGGTAAAATATTTAAGAATTTATTATTGGGTTGGTGTTATCATATAGCTAAGAGATGATTTCTTAATCATTTTTAATAATTTTTTATATGGTACAATTTAAAAATTATAACCTCTCTTTGTAAATATATATATATATATATATATATATATATATATATATATATATATATTAATAAATTTATCACAAACAATCTATTATTTTTTGTGCAGTTCTATTATACGATGAAACTGTTATGACTTTTGAGTGGTTGTTTGAGACATTCACCACAGCTATGCGTGAGAAAAATTCGAAACCAATCTTACAGATTCAATACGCGACCATGACTAAGGTCTTAGCATCTACTTGGCCTGAAATAAATCATCGTCTCTGTATTTGGCACATATTTCAAAATGCAGTCATACATTTAAGCTCTCTGTATTTTATAATTTCAGAGAATTTTCAAAGGATTTTTCTTCATGTATATATGATTTTGATAACGAAGTAGAGTTTCTTGAAGCCTGTAATCAAATGTTGACAAACTATGGGCTAGAAAACAACGACTAGTTGAAGCGTATGTTTTGCATTAGGCAAAAGTGGGCTTTAGTGTATGGACGACATATGTTTTGTGCTGATAAGACTACAACACAAAGAAGTGAGAGCATGAACAATGTGTTGAAAAAGTATGTCTCCTACAAACACAAGTTCTTGGAATTTTTCAAACACTTTGAAAGACTAACGAACGAAGATATGATGTGTTAAATGATGATTTCAAATCAATTAACAGCAAACCAAGTTTGTCCTACACAGTTATGATCTTCAAGGATGCATGCAATGTTTACACTCCAGATGCATTTAAGTACTTTGAACAACAATGATTTATGTCGCATGATTGTGGTGTTGGAATGTTAGAGGATATTGACACACACATAAAATATAAAGTAACCCCCCCCCCCCCCACAATAGGAGATACTTTCATACAATTATAGTTCATAAGGATGCTGATAATATCGAGTATAGCTGCTGTAAATTTGAATTTGGAGGGATTTTGTGTTCTCATATTCTAAAGACTTTCACTATGATTGACGTGTTAAAGAATCCTCATGCGTTGATATTAAAGAGGTGGACAATAACAGCAAAAGATGGATATTTTGGAACAGATTCACTAGTGGACAACAATAATGTTGATCCTTGTGAGCTTCAAAATATAAGATACATAGATTTTATAGCTTGTCCATGCATTTATTTACAAAGGCAGCAAAAAGTGATGACACATATAGGTATTTAAAAGAAATTATGCTTAGCTAGTGTAAGTTTGTGGATAAAAAATTACAAGAGGATATAAATACGCAAACACCACCAGTTGTATCAGGTTCTGTTGAGGGTGCCCTGTTCGAGCAAAATGAATGAAATCTAAGAAGAAAATAAAGTCTGGTAAAAGAAGTAAGTTGGATTAGAAAAGAATTCAAGAAAAAGAAAATGAACAAGAAAAACAAGCGACTCACCAATAAATTCGGTATGTCATTGCTCGTTTAACTATTTTAATAATAATTGTGTTATTACTCTTCAATTACTAACAACTCTTAAATTGTTATACCGTTTCATCCATCAAATGCAATTCCAACAACAACAACTGCTCAATTCTCAACTCCACAAAAATGGGACGAATGTTTGAGCATGGACGTCGATACTTCATTCACTGTTATTTTGTCATCTCAACTCTCAACTTCCAGTTTCATGTGAAAGCTAAAATATATTTGTATGTAAGTTTGAGCATGGACGAATGTTTGAGAATGTATGCATGGATATTTATGTAAAACAATGACCAAAGTAATGAAAACCAATTCATTCCTTCTTTTAAACTGGAAGTGAAGCATTCATCTCTTCACTACGTTTTTCTATGTAAAACCATAAACACAGAAATGTAAAACCAGAAACACAGAAATGTAAAACCATGAACACAGAAATTTAAAACAATATACACATTAATGTACACTGTAAACTACATTTTTTTAATTCATTATTAATAGCAACACACATTATAGATCAAATACCTACAAATGTTTTAAATGAAAAAACTTGAAATGAAATGTTGTGTGACAAGAAACTAGATTATAATTGTAATTTAAAGTTTTTAGAATTTTATGTCATACAACTAACATTCTTTCAAATAAATCAAAGTTTTCAAACCGAACTAATAAATATATTTTTAATGAAAAAATTACATTAGGTAAGATATTGATCGTGGAAATGTTATGTTTCATTAGACATTATTTTTCATGAAAATATATATCTTTTTTCAAGAAAAAGATAACAAAATGATTTTTTAAACAAAAATAGAACACAAGACCTTTTTTTTATACAGAACTAGATGATCAAGAATCATATAACATGAAATTCTAAAAATTATGAACAAAATTTTCGAGATGGTAATGAGACACAAAATTAAAAGATCATTACACTCTTAATACATTTATTCAAACATATTGAAAATATTGTACCGTAATATATCGAAAATGTTAATTTTTTTGGTATACCGAAAAATGTAAGGTATGATACCGATACCGAAATTGATATGGTGAAGGTATGAGATTTTTAAAATTTTGGTATATCGTGATATACCGAAATAATATTTATAAATTAAAAAATATATATTATATACTACTTATAAGAAAACAAATAAATTTAATATTAATTTAATTATAGAATCATAATTTTTAAAAATTAAATCAAAATATAATTATATTTTAATATAATTCAATATATACCATCTTTAAACCTTCTATTTTACGAGATAAAAGACTAATTTTATTTCACTATATAGTGTTGATTTTTTTTCAAAATAGACTTAATAAAGTTTAATATGTTGTCAAGTGCATATCAAATACAAAACTTTAAAACCAAAACTTCTTATAACTCCTAAACAGTAAAAGTATATTTAATTAGGGAACACTATAAAAAAAATCTAAGAGAGTTGGTTGATTGAAGAATACAACTAATCGGGGTATTCAAGTACTTTCAAGTTGAGATTTCATCCGTTTTTAAAAGTACCAATGGGTTGAAAAAACACTTATTAAAAATGTGTAAGTTGAGTCCACTCTATGAAACAAATAAATGTGATAAAAGTCAAACTATATTGACGAACGAGACATGTTTTAACAAGAAAATGTGTGAAATAAAATTGACCGATTATGTGATTATCGATGAAGTGTCATTTAAAATTGTCGAAGGAAAGGGGTTTGTGAGCTTATTACATGAAGCACAATCGAGGTTCAAAATTCCTAGTTTGAAAAAGTTGCAGGTATGGTTTTTGATTTATTCTTAGTTGAGAAAGTTAATATTCAAAGTGTGATTAATGACCAAAGGGTAAGTATCACAACTAATACTTGGACGTCCATTCAAAACATAAATTGCATGATAATTACTGCTCATTTTCTAGATAGTGATTGGATATTACACAAAAGAATAATAAACTTCACAAAAATAACTAATCATGTTGGAGAAGAAATTGACAAGATGATTGAAATTTGTTTGAGATAGTGGGGAATAGAAAAAGTTTTTCAATTGTAATTGACAATGCCTTACTCTAATGATACTTCAATTTATTATTTTAAAAGAATAATGAAAAGTGAAAATACATTATTGTTTGAAGTAAAATACTTACACTTAAGATGTGCATGTACTAAATTTAACTGTTAAGAATGGCTTGAAGGAGCTTAATACTTCAATCAAAGCTACAAGTAATACTATTATTTTTATTCATTATTCTCTATCTAGATTGAACAAATTTAGGGAGTTTGCTATGCTAGATAAGTTTACTAGTACGTCAACGATACTTATAACTGTTAAAACAAGATGGAATGCAACTTATAAAATGCTTGAAGTTGCTTTGAAATACAGAAGGGTGTTTGAAATGATGGAAGAAGAATGGTTGCCCTTTATGAATTATTTTCGTTCAAAAGATGAAAAAGGTAAGGAGAGAATGAGTCCTCGAACTAATGTTGATTGGGAAAATGCAAAAGGCTTTTGTACATTTTCTCAAAAAGTTTTATGATGCGACTTTAGAACTAAGTGCATTAAAAAGTCTAATTGCACTACAAGTTGAGATTGAAAGAAAATGAGATGATGATTCTGATCCAATTCTTAAAAAGATAGAATGTATAATGAAGTTAAAGTTTGATAAATATTGAGGGAATTGGGATATTATCAACCCTATATTTTTCATTGCCAAAAAATTGGTAAGTGGTACAAATGTTCAAAAGTTTGTTGATAAGGTCAAACAAGAGTTGGTAACTTTGTGGACAGAATATAAAAGGATACATGACAATTCAAATATTGAGAGTCAAAGTATGCAAATAGAGTGTGATGGTAGTGATAGTAATGTTGGTGGTTGTGGTCTTTATGATGAATTGTTCAATGATGTGGAAGCACAAAATGAAGAAGAACAACATCAAGAGACATACAATGAGGTGGATAAATACATTGCCAATGAGATTGAAAAAAGATCCAACCAAACTTTCAATCTCTTAGAGTTGTAGAAAGGAAGTGAAACTAGATACCCAACCCTTTAAATTATTGTCAATGATATTTTTGCAATTCCATCCAATTTTTGGCCCGGCCGGCCCAACACGTCCACAACCCATTTTTGGCCCGGCCCGGCGAGTTTTGACGGCCACGGGTCAGCACGATAACATATCATGGGTTGGGCTGGGTTTCATTTTTTAACCAATATGCTCGGCCCAGTCCGACCCGCTAATATCCCATGGCACGGCCCGACCCACAACCCGACACGACACATTAGTAAATATAAAGACAAAAAATGGTAACAAAAAACAATAACATTTATAGAAAAAGACAAAAAAACAGTAACAAAAAAACGATCACATTTGACTCTATAAATTGAATATTTCTCTTCATTTTCAAATCAACTAATTAATGCAACCAAAATTTTTAAATTTGATGCTGAAATTGCTAAATATGAACTAACTAGGTTGATTATAACAAATGAATATCCATTTTCCATGAATCAAAATTTTTTCTTTTAAAGGATTTGTTCGATGCAGAGATTAATGAACAATATCAATGTTGTACGCGAGAAACTGAAGGCACATCTAATACTGATTCTGGCGAAGGTGTAGGAGAAAACTGATTATAGAACATTTCAGAACTACGTGAGGGTCTGATTTTTACAAATTTGAGATATGCAAATTTGTAAGATACGTAGGCAACATGAAAGGGTGCGACCCCATATTTTTTAAAATTATTTTTTTAGAAGGCTAATAAAGTTGTTATATGGTCCGGTCCAACCCGTTAGCACAGCACAACACGTCTCAATACGGAAAAACACAACACGGCTCAACAAGACATGAGCCAACAGGTCAGGCTGGGCCGAGATATTTTACTGTTAGGCACAGCACGACCACAATTAACATGAGGCACAGCACGGTACAACACATATCACTGTTTGGCACGACATGCTAGACCGAGCCAGCCCGATGCCAACCTCTATCTATCCTCAATTGCTATTAGTGAGTATGTTTTTAGTTTGGATAAAATTATAGTAGATCATTTAAGAACAAATTGAGTCCTAAAATAGAAGACATTTGTGTGCAAATTAACTAAAAGGAGAAAAATTCAATTTATGGAGCAATAAAAAGAATTGTTTAAGGTGGTGGTCATTACAATGAATTGTTAGATGAAAAAGTAAAAATTAAGAGATATTCATTAAATTGGATAAATAACATACCATTAAAAAAAATTATTGCCAAGAATGTTTTGCAATTTCATCGTAAAGTTGACAAACTTGAATTTTCAAGAAATTAAAAAAATTAAAAATGGTGATTTTTTTATTAATTAAATTTAAATTAACTAATATTTATTATCATTATTATATAATTTGTGTTATTAATTTTAATTGAATATCATAATGTTTTCATTTTAACATAACTTGAAAATTATATTTATTTAATTTAAATATTAATATTTGTTAGTTTATATTAATATTTAAATTAAATAAAATATTTGTTAGTTTATATTAATATTTAGTTTATATTAATATTTGAATAAAAAAAATTATTATATAATAAAATTTTTAAATTTTTAGTTTTGAGTAACTTTTATTTAATAAACTTATTAAATTATTTTTTTATTATTTAATTTAGCATATTTTTTAGGTTTAAAGATATAATACCAATATTGTTCCGAATTCAATAAATTATTAAAACATTTAAGATACATCCCAAACAAATACCTTCAAACAAATGTTCAAAATGAAATAAAAGGTAATCCAAACAAAATAAATTTATAAGTTGACAATGAAATGGTTATTCATCCACTTTTTCAAATTTAAAGATAATATTAATCAAACTCTTTAAACAAGATAATATTGAAGCACTGAATAGTACCATCAGATAAGTTACATTAATTAAATGTGAATTTATTGTTGAAAATAAAAGCGTTAAAACTTAAATCTAATTCAAATTGAAAGTTTCATTTTTCTAACTGATAAATTAATTAATATTTATTAAAATAAATTATTTTATTTAGATTGAAATTCACTTTTACCAAATCAAAGTAATACTTAAATTTTGTAATGAAAAATTTTCTATGTTTAAATTTTAATCATATATGTATAATCTCTTACCGAACATAAATTTTATTGATTTACTATATCAGCATATTTCAAGCGTGAACATGCTATTTATGACTAAAACAAAAATAAACATAAATTTTATTGATTTACTATATCAGCATATTTCAAGCGTGAACATGCTATTTATGACTAAAACAAAAATAAATAGCATATTGTGTTACTTTTTTGATTATATTTTTATACAAAATTATTTTAAATTTTCTATCTGTAATATATAATTAAAATTAATATACAATAAATAAGTTGGATAAAAAATTTAATTATTTGATAATATCATTTAAGAGAAAATATGATAAATATATTAATAAAATAGAGTTAAAACCCAAAATAAATGTTCAACTAAAATTTACCTAAATTTACAATCTAATTTTCTTAAAAAATATGATAAATATTTTATTAAGGCCTTGTTCTCTTTGAATTATTTAAAAAATCCATACAAAATCCATTTTCCAATCAATCACTTCTCAAACATCACATCACTCATATCATTAACCAAAATACAAAAATACCCTATATTTTAAATTATTATTTTATATTTTATTTATAAATATCAATAACTCTTTTTACCAAAAATAATCATCACATATCATCTAAATTTTCTCTCTCTTGGTTTTTTAAAAAACCCAGAACCGAACAAGGCCTAAAGCACTCATTTCATAAATAATAAAAAATTATTATAAAAAAATTGTATAAAATATCCAGTATAATAAATTAATAACATATATAAAATAAAAGTGCTCTCAGTTGAAAGGCCAGTCTTCCACATGAGAGCATCATAATGGGATGAGAAATAATCCTTTAAAAATTTGAAATGAAGAATAAAGCAAAACCCTAAAAATAAAGCTGCCAAGTATACTTTCATCTTCTCTCCACATAGATCTAGTTCAAAGAACCAATCAAATAGTAAGAAGAATCGTCAAGCACCGTCAACAACAATATAGGAAGGATCAAGCTTTATTGTTCATTCAAATAAATAAAGGACTACTGACCAAAGAACCAAAACTAAACTCTCTTCAGTGTGGTTAAAGCAAAATCAATCATCATCGAGCATAAAACATAGATCATCAAAATATGTGAAACCTACGAGAAAAAGAACGAATTCGAAAGAATACAGAAATTCGCTTGTCCATAGGTAGCTTATTTGAAAAATAATTCATATATGCATCTTTACGTATTTCTTCTATTATGAGATTAACAGAAGAAATGATTCTGATAGATGCATCTAAGAAGATTAAACGAAAATAAAACAGTTTCAGATCTAAAGGAAGAAGATGAGGCAAGAGTGAAGCGGTTTCAGATCTATGAGATAAGGATGCAGATAAAAGGGTTTATATAGTATGAAAAATTCTAGGGTTTGTTTGACATTTTCTTTGGGCCTTACGAAATAATCAAAGCCCAATTTACTTTTATTTATTTATTTTATTTTAGATAATGATATATGTGCCCTAAATCAAATCCATTGCGAAATTAATCCTTATTTCCCGCCATTCATTTCTTGAATTCACAAAACCCTATCGTAATTTACGTTCTGTTCTTATTGATTTCTTTTGGGGCTTTCTTATTTGCTTTTATATGTATTTGTACCGAATACCGATTATAATGACTGTATTTGTGGTCATAATCAGGAACTAATGTGATATTGCTGAAATTCAAAGCAATGGCTGATAAATCTGCGCGTATCAAAATGAAGAATGTGTGTCGTAGTGATAAAGAAAAGGTTGAGATAAAGTCAGAGATCAATGAAGAGCGTCGACAGTTACTGTTACCAAGGTGATATTCGCATTAATGATTTTGCAGTGCACTATTGAGTTTCATTTTGAGAAGAGTCTGAATTGTTAATATTTTCTTACTTGAAGGAAATCTTTGGAATTGAAGAAACAGATGGGTCAGGTAATTTATATTTCTTTAGCTTAAAGAGAGATGAAGTTCTATTGTTTGAAGTTCATTATATATGCTGTCTGTTTGCTTTATTTGGTTTTAATTGATCTGAGATCATCTTTCTTATGAGTTCTTGATCTTGACTTGTTGTTTGATTCACTTTTGTATGAGTTCTGATCTTTGAGAAAATGTTATATATGTTGGGTGAGATTGATTGATTGATTTCCTTGATTCTTGATGACTGTTAAATTGACTTGACTTCTTGATTTAGCAATTAGGTTATTTAGGAAAGTTAAAATGGTATTCGTTGAAACAACTTTTAGAAACAAATCACACAATTTTTTCAAATCATAATTCACAATTCAAAAGTGTATTTGCAGGACACTTCTCACTAGATAATATTGCACAGACTATAAAGAACAGAATTGATTCAATGGCATTGAAGTACTCATCCAAATAGAGAATGAAACTATATAATTATTGAATATGACATTCTATAACAATGTATTCTGGACTAGCATAAAAGTTACTATCAACAACACGGAGATTGCCTTTAATGAACTTAACCCTAAACGACAATCTTCAATGAACTCGGTCATAAATGACACTACACAATTTAAGTCATCTTCTTGACTTCTTGAATATGATTTAATAAATGCAGTAAACTTTAGGGGAATTCAAAAAAATGCATGAAACTTTTATCTAACATTGTTTGTTCTACCAACAGGAGTTGCCTATTGGAATTGTTGATCAATCAAAGGATGTGCTAAATTTGCAGATAAAGCCTGAACCTATGGACTATAGTTGTGTACATAGTTTAGGCCACATTTTAAAAGCTTCTGAGTCTAGTAGAATTACTGACTGTATTAATCGTTTAGATGGGAGACAAATAAAGAATGAAATGTCAACATCTTTCGAACTATGTGGAGATGAAATTGACCATATGCTACAGCAAGATCGCATGAAATTACTGGCATCAAAAGAGAGTTCTGATTTGGAGGAGCATTCAAAATATTATGATTTCGCCCAAGAAATTGAACCAGCTGCATTGGTTGAGACGCCTATTGCTTCTGAAGCAGCATTGAACGAAGATGCTCCAGGACTTGCACAGGTAAAATTCATTTTGCTTGATCAATTGTTTTTTCAAGTTAAAATTGGACCCATTGTATGTAATAGTATAAGAGGATGAGATAATAGAATGTAATAAGAGATGAGAAAAGAATGTCCTAAGCCTTTAGTTGAGAGAATTAAGCCTTTAGTTGAGAGAATTGGAGGAATCTTCATATTCATTCATCATAAAATTCCTAACCCCTACTCTTAGTGGGATAAAATAACTCATAACATATTTTCAAAGTTACAAAACTTGTAACTAACCATTTAGCTTGCAGTTGTTATTGCAAAAAGGGATCAACATGAGTGAAATTAAGCTTTACAGCGTCATTGATGGAAACTTTTCAGACCTTGAATCTGTAATATCAAAGGTGAAAAGTTTTTTTTATTTAATTTCTTTGTAAATATCATAAATATGTATGTGTTTCTTTCAAAATTCTTAACATGGTTCTTGTTTATTACTGAGTCAGATTTTCACTCGGGCGGCTCCTTCACGTTTTTCTGGAAAGTCTAGGAAAAAGAATTATTTTCTGCCTTGTCTAGTTGCATTGGTGGAACATGTATGCGAAGAACAATCATATTCTTGTGAAAATTCGGGTTATAAATTATAATATGTTCTAACTACTTAAAAAAATTGATTTTTCAAGGCACGATATTGTATGCTTAAGCATAACAATTGGCCTGTTGAATGGGGATGGTCCAGAGATCTAAATGCATTCATATTTGTGTTCAGAAAGAATTACAAGTGAGTAGTACTCTTTTGTTGTTTATAATGAATGGGGTTGTGAGTTGTGATGATGTCTGACTGAATTTTTTGAACTTGTTATAGGGTTTTGATTGAACGTCCAGAATATAAATATGCTCTGTACACATTTGAGTTGTCAAGGTACTTATCCACTAAATGGCAGATTAAGCGGATAGTGATAACGATGAAGCTCATGACCTGTAGTTGTTGGAGCACCATAATCAAGAATAGACCGTTAAAGGTAAGAAGAAGTGACACATGGATTTGGATTTGCATCATTTGAAAAATAAACGTATTCATTTAGGTAGGAGATGATTTGAGTGAAAAAGAAGCAAACGTTCTTAGGGAATATGGATGGAAACCTAATACAGGTTTAGGTACTATGCTTGAATATTACAATTATCGAGACTATAAATGGGCACGTAACAAAAAAATTCAATCAAATTGGGAGGCAAATATTATAAAGTTACTTTCAGACGGGATGGATGATGGATATACGCCAATGTATGAAGCTGATATTCCTAAGAAGGCTGCTGAATATTGCGAAGCTTTTCACTGTGATGAGGAGGATGTAGATGTAGAGTTAAAGGCAGAGATCAATGAAGAGCGACGCCAGTTACTGTCACCAAGGTGATATTCAAATTAATGATTTTGCAGTTCACTATTGAGTTATATATATTAATTAGTTTCATTGTACTTCAATGGAAGAGTCTGAAATGTTAATATTTTTTTACTTGAAGGAAATCTTTGGAATTGAAGAAACTGTTGGGTCAGGTAATTCATATTCCTTTAGCTTAAAGAGAGAGTTCTATTGTTTGAAGTTCATTATATATGCTGTCTGTTTGCTTTATTTGGTTTTAATTGATCTGAGAATCATCTTTCTTATGAGTTCTTGATTTTGACTTGATTTGACATGTTGACTGATTCATTTCTTTGATTCACCTTTTTATGAGTTCTGATCTTTCAGAAAATGTTATATATATATGTTGGGTGATGATTGATTGATTTCCTTGCTTCTTGAAGACTTCTAAATTGACTTGACTTCTCGATTTAGCAGTTAGGTTATTTAGGAAAGTTAAAATGGTATTTGTTGAAACAACTTTAAAGAACAAATCACACAATTTTTTCAAATCATAATTCACAATTCAAAAGTGTATTTGCAGGACACTTATCACCAGATAATATTGCACAGACTATAAAGAACATAATTGATTCAATGGCATTGAAGTCCTCATCCAAATAGAGAATGAAACTATATAATTGTTGAATATGACTTTCTATAACAATGGATTCTGGGCTAGCATTAAAGTTGCTATCAACATCACGGAGATTTCCTTTAATGAACTTAACCCTAAACGACAATCCTCAACGAACTCGGTCATAAATGACACTACACAATTTAAGTCATCTTCTTTACTTCTTGAATAGGACTTAATAAATGCAGTAAGCTTTAGGGGAAATTCAGATAAATGCATGAAACTTTCATCTAACATTGTTTGTTCTACCAACAGGAGTTGCCTATTGGAATTGTTGATCAATCAAAGGATGTACTAAATTTGCAGATAAAGCCTGAACCTATGGACTATAGTCATGTACATAGTTTAAGCCACACTTCAACAGCTTCTGAGTCTAGTAGAATTACTGACTGTATTAATCGTTTATATGGAGAACAAATAAAGAGTGAAATGTCAACATCTTTCGAACCATGTGGAGATGAAATCGACCATATGCTACTGCGAGATCGCATGAAATTAATGGCATCGAAAGAGAGTCCTGATATGGAGGAGCATTCAAAAAATTATGATTTCGCCCAAGAAATTGAACCAACTCATCTATTAAAGAACTTCCGTCCAAGGAAACATAGGAAAACTGCTACGTAATTCTCATATTCAGTTTCCTTGTTTCTTTCTTTGCTAAATTTTCTCTAATGTTTATATCTTTCTCGATTTCCAATATAAACAAACAGTGATTCAATTGAAGCAGCATTGGAGGAAGATGCTCCAGGACTCGCACAGGTAAAATTCAAATTCATTTTGTTTGATCAATTGCTTTCTCAAGTTAAAATTGGACCCATTGTATTTTGTAATACTATAAGAGAATGAGATAATAGAATGTAAGAAGAGATGAGAAAGGAATGGCCTAAGCCTTTAGATGAGGGACTTGGAGGAATCTTCATATTCATTCATCATAAAATTCTAACCCTACTCTTAGTGGCATAAAATTCTAACCCTATTCTTAGTGGCATAAAATTCTAACCCTATTCTTAGTGGGATAAAATAACTCATGACATATTTCCACATTATAAAACTTGTAACTAACCATTTTAGCTTGCAGGTGTTACTGGAAAAAGGGATTGCCGTGAGTGAAATTAAGCTTTACGGATCATCAGAGAGTGATGAAGTCATTGATGATGATGGTGAATATAGTGAAGAAGGAATCTTTTCAGAACTTGAATCTTTAATATCAAAGGTGAGCAAATTTTTCTTATTTAAATTCATTGTAGATGTCATGAATATGCATGTGTTTCTTTTGAAATTCTTAATGTGGTTCTTGTTTATCACTGAGTCAGCTTTTCACCCAGAAGCCTTCATTATTGAAATTGCCTACTTTACGTTCTTTTGGAAAGTCTGAGAAAAAGAGTTATTGTCTGGCTTGTCTAGTTGCATTGGTGGAGCAGGTATGCTAAAAAAGGGCTATTTATTTTATCTTCGTATGGATGTATCTTCTTGTGAAAATTCATAATCATGTATAAAATTCAATAATGTTCGAGTCTTCTGATTCAGATTTTAAATTCTAATGTTCTAACCATTTAAAAAAAATTGAACTTTCTAGTCAAGATATTTAGTGTTTAGCAAGTGGCCTGTTGAATGGGGATGGTGCAGAGATCTTAATGCATTCATATTTGTGTTCAGAAGGCATAACAGGAAAGTGGTGCTCTTTAGTTTACCATGCATGTTGTTGAGTTGTGATGATGTCTGAATCTATTTAACTTAATTATAGGATTGTGCTTGAGCGTCCAGAATATGGATATGCTACGTACTCCTTTCGGTTGTCGAAGATCTTACCCATTAAATGGCAGATTAAGCGGTTAGTGATAACGATGAAACTCGCAAACTGTAGTAGGACCGCCATAAGTGAGAATATACCGTTAAAGGTAAGAAGATTTTACTTTGATTTGATTTGTTGTTAATTTGAATTTAGATATTGAATTTGATTTTGATTAGGTGGGAGATGATTTGAGTGAAGGAGAAGCAAAAGTTCTTAAGGAATATGGATGGGAACCTAATACTGGATTAGGTGCGATGCTTGATTATTACGATAGAATTGTTCATACACGTAACAAAGTAGAAAACCCGTCAGAATGGAAGGCAAAGATTGTAAAGTTACTTACAGACGGATTAACGGATGGATATACGCTCATGTCTGAAACTGATATTCCTAAGAAGGCTGCTGAATATTCTGATCGTTTTGGCCCTGATGAGAAAGATGTAGAGTTCTAAAAAAAGTAGAAATGATATCTTTTGCTATGGTATGTTACCTAGTTAGTTGTATAGGATTTTAACAACTTTTCATAATAGTGTCTTCTTTACTACTTCTTTAGTAACATACAAAAAAAACAGTGGTTGCTATTTCATTATCAATATTCCATTTCAAATAAATGTCTTGAATTTCAGTGAAATGTTGGAAATCTGTAATGAATGTTTAATATTTTCCATCAGATAAGACACACCATTTTTACAATTATCAAAATATGTCTTATATTAGAGTTTATCAGAAAAGGAATATCTGTAATTACTATTGGTTTAATTCTATATTTTTAGTGTATAATATAAAATTGCTATGTATATTTTTTTTGTTTATACATCTAAATGTTAAAGGATTAGAGAAAATTTTAAGAAAATTTTAAACGTTTGGGTTTGGGTTTGGGTTTGGGTTTGGGTTTGGGTTTGGGTTTGGGTTTGGGTTTGGGTTTGGGTTTGGGTTTGGGTTTGGGTTTGGGTTTGGGGTTTATTATTATAAATTATTATTATTATTATTATTATTTTTTATTATTATAAATTATTATTATTATTATAAATTATTATTATTATTATTATTATTATTATTATAAAATATTATTATTATTATTATAAATTATTATTATTATTATTATAAAATATTATTATTATAAATTATTATTATTATAAATTATTATTATTATTATTATAAATTATTTTTATTATTATTATAAATTATTAGAATTATTATTATAAATTATTTTTATTATTATAAATTATTATTATAAATTATTATTATAAATTATTATTATTATTATTATAAATTATTATTATAATAAATTATTATTATAATAAATTAATATTATTGTAAATTATTATTATTGTAAATTATTATTATAAATTGTAATAATAATTATTATAATTATTATTAATATTATTATTATTATTACAATGCATATACCTTTTATTATTATAAATTATTATTATTAAAAATATATAAATATTCATTATTATTTGTTTTTGTTTTTTTTAATATTTGCTTTTTCAAAATAGTAATTAGTCACTAAAATTAAATTATTTTACATATTTAAATACTCTTCATTTAATTAGACCATATCCTTTATAAATTAATTATTTATTATAATTTTTTAATTATAACATTAAAAAAAATGAACTTTTATGTCAAGATTTTATGTGATTTAACATGTTATTTTGAAATAGCAAGTGACTTTTAAATTATTATTAATATTATAATTATAATCATAATAATTATAATAATAATCATAATTTATAATAAAAAACAAAATAATAATTAGAATAATAAAAATTTATAATTATAATAATAAAACTTTATAATAATAATAATAATTTATAATATTAATAATAACTTATAATAATTTATAACAAATATAATAATAATAATAATAATAGTTTATAATAATTATAATAAAAATAATAATTTATAATAATAATAATTTACAATAATAATAATAATAATGATAATAAGTATAAAAATAATAATAATTTATAATAATAATAATAATTTATAATAATGATAATTTACAATAATAATAATTTATAATAATAATAATTTACAATAATAATGATAATAATTATAAAAATAATAATAATTTATTATAATATTATTATAATTATTTACAATAATAATAATTTATTATAATGATTTATAATAATAATTTACAATAATAATAATTTATAATGATAATAAAAATAATTTATAATAATAATAATTTATTATAATGATTTATAATAATAATTTACAATAATAATAATTTATAATGATAATAAAAATAATTTACAATAATAATAATTTATAATTATTGTAAATTATTATTATAAATTATTATTATATATTATTATTATAAATTATTATTATTGTAAATTATTATTATAATAATAATAATTTACAATAATAATGATAATAATTATAAAAATAATAATAATTTATTATAATATTATTATAATAATTTACAATAATAATAATTTATAATAATAATAACTTATAATAATAATTTATAATAAATATAATAATAATTTACAATAATAATAATATTAATAATGATAATAATAATAATTTGTAATAATAATAATTTACAATAACAATGATAATAATTATAAAAATAATAATAATTTATAATAATAATAATTTATTATAATAATTTACAATAATAATAATTTACAATAATAATGATAATAATTATAAAAATAATAATAATTTATAATAATAATAATTTATTATAATATTACTATAATAATTTACGATAATAATAATTTATTATAATAATTTATTGTAATAATTTATAATAATAATTTACAGTAATAATAATTTATAATGATAATCAAAATAATTAAACTGATATTCCTAATAAGGCTGTTGAATATTCGCATAGTTTTGGACTTGATGAGAAGGATGTATAGTATAGTTCTAAAAAAAGTAGAAATGGTAATGTCTTTTACTCTGTAATGTTTAATATTTTCCATTTTATATGAACAATATGTCATAAATTAGAGTTTATCGGAAAAGAATATTTGTAATTACTTTTTGTTTAAAAGTTCATTTAGTATAAAGCATATATATATATATATATATAAAAGAAAAACTATATTTTCAGTGTATAATATAAAATTGTTGGTTATATTTTATGTGAAATTATTTTGGTTTATACATCTAAATATCTAAATGTTGAAGTTGATTGGAGAAAATTTTAAACATATGGGTTTGGGTTTATTTTTGACTAAATAAAAACTTAATTATCAAGTATTAAGTATTTAGGTATCAACTATAAGTTATTATTATTATTATTATTATTATTATTATTATTATTATTATTATTATTATTATTATTATTATTATTATTATTATTATTATTATTATTATTATTATGGTAAATTATTATTATTATTATAAATTATTATTATTATTATAAATTATTTTTATTATTAAAATAATAATTATTATTATAAATATTTATATAATAATTATAATTATTATTTATTATTATAATTATAATTATATTTATTATTATTATAATTATATTTATTATTATTATTATTATAATAATAATAATTAAAATAATAATAAATATAATAATAATAATACTAATACTAATAAATATAACAATAATTATTATAATAATAAATATAATAATAATAATAATTATTATTATTATTATAATAACATTATTATTTTTTCATTTTCATTATTATAAATTATTATTATATATTATTATTATAAATTATTATTATTGTAAATTATTATTATAATAACAATAATTTACAATAATAATGATAATAATTATAAAAATAATAAGAATTTATAATAATAATAATTTACAATAATAATAATTTATAACAATAATAATAATAATTTATAATAAATGTAATAATAATAATTTACAATAATAATATTAATAATGATAATAATAATAATAAAAATAATAATTTACAATAATAATGATAATAATTATATAACTAATAATAATTTATAATAATAATAATTTTTATAATAATTTACAATAATAATAATTTATAATAATAATAATTTATTATAATAATTTACAATAATAATAATTTACAATAATAATGATAATAATTATAAAAGTAATAATAATTTATTATAATATTATTATAATAATTTATAATAATAATTTACCATAATAATAATTTATAATAATATTAAAAATAATTTACAATAATAATAAATTATTATTACTGTAAATTATTATTATATATTATTATTCTAAATTATTATTATTATAAAGTATTATTATAATAATAATTTATAATTATAATGATAATAATTATAAAAATAATAATAATTTATAATAATAATAATTTATTATAATAATTTACAATTATAATAATTTATTATAATAATTTACAATAATAATAATAATTTAAAATAATAATAATTTATTATAATAATTTATAATAATAATTTACAATAATAATAATTTATAATAATAACTTACAATAATAATAATAATATTTATAATAATAATAATAATAATTTACAATAAAATTATAATAATTATAAAAATAATAATAATTTATAATAAAAATAATTTACAATAATAATAATAATTTATAATAATAATAATTAATTATAATAATTTACAATAATAAAAATTTACAATAATAAAAATTTATAATGATAAAAAAAAAATTTACAATAATAAAAATTTATAATAAATTCTTATTATTATAAATTATTGTTATTATTATTATTATTATTATTTATCTTCAATTACTAATACATATACCTGCTGTTATTATAAATTATTAGTATTATTTCATTTCAATTACTAATACATATACCTATATACCTGCTATTATAATAAATTATTATAAATTATTATTATTATTATTATTATAAATTATTAATTCTGAGTAAGTCAGAAACTATTTTAGAAAACAGATTTGTGTGAATTCAAGGAAATTAATTTCAAATAATTCTTATTCAAAATATTCTCATATAATCCACTCTTTTCATCTAATAAAAATTTAAATTAATTACCCATTTTTATTTTAAATAATCTAATATCAAATAAAATTTTAAATTGAGTTTAAACTTAGCAATGCTCCAATAACAATAACTTAACCAAATCATACACAAATGTAACATCTGGAACTATAATAATGTATTTATTTACAATAATCTCAAATAATTCAATTTTTATATCTCAGGATAAGATTATTTAAATTTATAACACATGTTATTTTTAAATAATGCAATATCTAACAAATTCTTATAAAATTTTTATTAAGAAACATTGCACTAATAAGTAAACATAATCAAATGACATTGAAATTGTAAGAACATGTTTAGACAAAACTGAAATAATTAATTCAAATTAATATTTTGTATTAGTATGGATTTGAATTACGTATTAATCCGTTAAATGTTCTGGTCACATGAGTAGGTTATTTCCTTTATTATTAATTATTGGAACACAGTTACACAAACAAATATCATTTATAAAAAGGTCACAAAATTGGTATTAAATAGTTAACTAAATTGTTTAAATTACTTATTAATTCGTTAAATGATCCGTCATACTCCATAGTCATTTTCTTAATTCTTAATTATAGGAACACACAAAATGATCATTTATAAAAAATAATTGGTATTAAAATGTCAACTAAAATTATTTAAATGTTATAATAAAATTAATAAGTAGTTAAAACCATGAGAAATAGATAGAGTAAATATAACCACATAAAACATTAGTTTTCTTCTTATACATTTTAAACAAACAAAACTTTGGATTAATGATATAAATAACATCATGAATATTATTAGGTGTTCAATTATGGAATAGCCCTCCATGTTGTTTTTCCTTTTAAGAAACTAAACATGATCTCTACTATCTTCTCGTGAATAACTTATATATATTTTTTTGACCATCGATAAACATTTATTATGTTAAGTCGTTAACTGTTAACTGAGAAAAAACAATTAATTTTAACTTTTTGACAACTCACATATAGGGGTGTTCAATATTTGGTCTGAACTGAATATCCGACCGAATTTGTATTTACCGAATTCGAATTTCATTTTCGATTTTCAAATCGAATTTCAAACTAATTCAAATACGGTTTTTGAATTGATTTTCGAATTTGGGTTTCAACTCGAAAACCAAACCGAAAACCGAATTCATTTTTTTTTTGTTATTTATTCTTCCAAATTTAGCTTAAGAAAAAGTTTTAAATAATCAAATTAGAATATTTTGAACTCAAGATTTAATAATAAAAAAAAGTAAAAGAAGTATCAGTGGTCTAGTGGTAGAATATTACCTTACCACGATACAGACCTAGACTCTACTCACAGCTTGTGCAATTTATTTTGAGTTATGCTAGTTTAAAAAAAACGAATTCGTTTTGTATTCGAAATTCGAACCGAATATCGAATTCGGTTTAATTAAAATTTATTCGAATTCGGTTCGATTTTTGAATTGGCTAAAAAAATAAAAAATTGAATAAACTAAACTGGGGAACTCGAATAACCCGAAAACTGAACCGATGAACACCCCTACAGTCACGTCGTTTTACGGATTCGAATTCAAAATTTTGAGAGGTTGGAGATATCCACCATTTTTTCGTTAAGCAATAAGAGGGGATTATAATATTTAATTTGAGAAGAAGTATGTCATGAAATTACAAATAATATTTTAAATTACTAGTTGGCTTGTTATGTGGTGGAGTGGATCTCATAATTAGACTAAGAAAAAATAATGAAGACTATACCTAGAATTACAAGAAGTGAAATACCTTATCCTTAGCTATGAAATATGGACGATCTTGATTTTGAATCTCTCTAGTCATTATTGAAACATGATTTTTCGATTCTCTAAGTTCTATGAATGTAAACATATCTCTTTAGTCTTTTTTCCAGTGTCGGTTATCATACCAACAAATTATAATATATTAAATTCTTTTGGTATTAAATTTTCTTTTCATGATTCCTAATTTCAATGGGTGATGGCATGGTTGAATTCATACTGATCTTTGTTGAAAATTTGAAATTGTTGTTGTGAGAACTTTATTCGGAAACAAGCATGATCATTCTATTTGAAAAAATGAAAAAATAAGTAGAGCCATCACTAGATCCTTTAGTTCAGTTTTCTTTCATTTCTTTTGAAGAATTTGGCAAACAGAAAAGGACATTGTTGATATATACTTATAAGATGTTTATTCTCTTGCATTAACTCAAACAATGCACCTTTGGATCCATTGGCAGCTGCTGAAATTGTAATTGATTTGGTTAAGGTGAGAGATGTTGGAACAATGTAATGCCTTTGTTTGACCGGCTCAAAAAAGACGATATTTTTTACAATCTTTTATTTGTAAATAATTTTAACATCGAATAAGGCTAAATTTGATTTTGAAAGAGTTCGTCACCTAATTTTCCTCGTTAAAAAATAAGAAATAAAATTATTTTGCAGGTTCAAACACATTTTTATACGATATTATTTATAAACTAATTGGTTATTTTAATTATGTGCAATAAGCTTGTATAAAAGTTTTAAAAAAATTTGTTAACTCAGAATTGTTTAAAATTTATAAATTGAGTTTTAAAAATGAGCGTATAGAATTAAAAAAACAACTTGGTAGGTATTTTATTGTTTTATTTATTCATCGAGGTTTATGAGCTCATGAGTTTTCAATTACGAGATGATATATGATTCATTGAGGTGGTTTTACTTAGAACTAACAAAAGTCTTGCTGATTTTTTTATTATTATTTTTAGAACTTCTATAATTATTTAAGTTTAAAGAAATTTTTTTAGAATCAATAAATTTATTAGAGTTGTGACTTTTAGTCTGGATGATAAACAATATCTTTTTACTTGAGAATACTCAATTTTTTTTGTTATCTTTGCAAAAAAACTAATGCATTTGAAATCACATGTTGTTGGGTAGTCACAAAATGTGAAACACTCATGCTTGATGAAGAGTTGATCAATTGAGGAACTACACTCTAAATTTAATAAAAACTCAAATATTTTGAAATATTTTAATTTTTTGTATAAAGATTATGTGATTAATCATGACAAAGAATGAATGTCATTTGTGTAACGACATAAAAAATGTTGTTTGTGTTAGAACTTATTCTAATCATGCATTTAAAGAGACAAGACTATGTTAGTCGAAATTGTCTTCACAAAATTGTCTCGGTGAGAACAATCTACCAAGATTTGTTTTGAGCATGCATAGTTGTTTCACATCGATTATTGTTCAAAACATAGCAATGTAAATGTTTCAATTAAGACATGAAATATATTTGTAGTTATATTTTATTAAATTATGTTGATAAGTGATTATTTAAATATATCATGCATATTAGTTAATAATATGATTCATGTTCATTCATATTAAGTATGATTATCTTGCAATTTGTATATATATATATATATGAATAAAGATCTATTGTATATATTTTGTTTTAATAGATAATTTTAAAATTTATCATAAAAGTATGTGTGTTTTGATTGACAACGGTTTTTTCTATAGAAAATTAAAGGTCATCTAATTAATTAAGAAACGAATAATTGATAACACGAATAATTATTTATATAATTAGTTAGTTTTATATTTGATTAAAGATAAATAGTCAATATTATAATTAATTGTATTAATTAATATTCTAATTAATTAATATTTATTTTATAAAGGTATTTTAATGATATATAAAATTGTATATATATATATTTGTTTAATAATATATGAGATATTATTTATTCGATTATTTTTCTAAATTATTGAATATATATATTTATATTTATTGTGAATATAATTTTTTTTTTGTCGTGCATATATTTGAAAGAAATTCAGATTACTCAATTCTCTTATTGAGATTATAGTTGATTGTGTTTATGAATAAAATAAAAGATACAATAATATATAATATCATATATATTTAGAGTTAGTGGTCATGAGATGTTATTTAACAAATGAAAAAAGAGCAATTGATATTCTATAATGTCTGGCAAAACTGAATGATATATTTCAAATACTTACATTACCTATAACATTTTGTTAACTATATCAGTAACAATTGCATCGGCAGAAAAAAGTTTCTCAAAGTTGAAGTTAATCAAGAATTATCTTCGATCAACAATGTCACAGAATAGACTAAATGGGCTAATAATATTGTCGATTGAGAAATAAATAATTCATCAATTAGATTATACATATTTGATCAATATTTTTATCTCTAAATAGTTAGACGAGTGATGTTTATTTAGTTATTTCAAATATTATGTTAATGTTTGTCTTTTTGTTGACGTGTCATATTGTTTTTGGTTTATTTATATATATATATATATATATATATATATATATATATATATATTATACTGAACTTTTGGTTTATTTGATCAAGAAACTAAATTATGATATCTACTATCATTATTATCTTAGCATGAAGAATCATTATCTTCTAATCATTATTATGTGTTTCCTCTATCTAAAAGAAGTTGTCTTGACATTTAAGTTAAAAAGTGTCAATGTTAACTTATTAAGTTAAGTTGTTAAAACGCCTTTATTTAAACAAGAGAACAATTAATTTAATTTTTATTTTTTAGAAGGTTACGACGTGTCACCAGACTAAAATTGAGGATCTCATGAGGATGAGGATATTCAGTTCTTTTTGTTGTTAAGTTAGAAGAGAGGAGATAAACATTTAATTTAATTTGAGAAGAGAGGTGTGTCATGAAGTTACAAATAATATTGTCAATTCCTAATCAGCATGTGGTGGATAAATATATATAATTTTACACTTGAAGACCTAGAAAAAAAAAAAAAAGAGGATAAATTTTTAGTTGAGGGATTTGCCATTGCAGTTGGCACACCTTGATTGGTGGTGGTCTATATAATTTATTATATATAATTCACATTAACCCTTATACCAGTATAAGACTTAAAGCTGATTGATCAAGCATATTTACTCCACATGCTAGCTAGCTTTACAATGTTTTCTTTTGCCCATATATTAATATTATATAATATAGAAATTGCAATGATTTTCAACAAGAATTACGTGACACCACTATCCCTTGTTGGCCCATTGGAATATTATAATCTTCTCAACATTTGATGAGTAACTCATATCTATGTAGTTTCCAAAACTAAATTTCCCAATTTTTCATCAATATATTTTTTTATGTGTCAATGTATATGCCTCTACTGCATAAACAAAACATAAACCAAAGAATCTTGAGATAGTGATGATTTCTGACAAAATTAAAATTAAAATTAAAACAGCAACATAAATCAATCATACTAAATCCTGTGTCTTTCAAGGTGTAGACGAACAGATGGAGGAATTACTTTAAGAAGACCATGACAATGGTATTCAAACAAATCAAATTCTATGCTTGCTTGAATATGACTATACTCCCAACTATCAAATCTTTTGTACGCCTTCTTGTATGGACTAAGGCTCAATTATTTAAGCACAACTTCGTTTTGATTTCCCACAAACCCATTCACCTTTACCTGGCTTATGGATCCATTAGGGCATTTCTCCATGAACTTTTCCTCTTCTTCATCTTCTATCCCCATCTTTGTTTTTTTTATCGGCTGGCTCAGGTTGAAAGGTCAGTCCAACTGCAACATTATGAATAAATTAATAATCTAATCTAATCAACAACTACTAGGAGGAGGGGGAATGATTAATTTTGTCTTACATTTAACTCCAATGTTTGTAACAAGGCGAAAGCCTTCAAGATATATCTAGCCCACATCAGTTTGTAACAGGCAAAACCAATCGCCTAATATTAGGGAATTCAGTCACTGGTTTAGGGTTGTTGAAATACTGGGCAGCAAGCAACAATAACAACATCAACATCTTGGTTAGTTACAAGAAGATTAAATAAATAAATAAATTAACTTGGAGGACGGAAGAGAGATTTACTTGTAAATTATTTCCCGGCGATAAAATTAGATTCTTCAGCATAGGGAAGTTAAGAGCCAATCTAGAGATGTTATAATCTAAATTTTTGGCATCACAACTAAAGTAGCTTATAAAAGCATTTGTCAGTCCCGGGGTTTTCATAAATGACCACGATATTAACTTTCCAGTGTATTCAAAGATCGATATGCTCAAGTTTGAAACATCTCTTCAAAGAGATAAACATCAGACTTGTGTTGTTAGAAGAATTACGTACCAATCCTCAGATGGGTGAGTTTTTGACAGTAATACAGAGTTAGGTGTTTAAGTACCGGGCAACTTTTTAGAAACTTGGTCAGCTCATGATTACTTATATATATGACTGTTTAAGCTTAAAGGAAATGAGATTGTCGGCACAGAGATAAATCTCCTTTAGTTTCGTGCATTGCTTCAAGTACAAAACTTTCAACCGTGTGTTGTTCGAAGAATCGCCATTTCTGAGATGAGTGAGTTTAGTACAGAAACGCAGACTTAAATTTTCAAGTAAAGGGCATCATTCTAGAACCTCCTTGAGTTGAACATCGTTTATAGCCAGCCCACCTTTATAAGCTGAAGGGAAATGAGTGAATCAAATTTCATGGAACATGATGCTTTAGTGTCCCTTTATCTTCGGAGATGGTTAGAAGCCACGGAAAATTGTAGCACTTCTGGAAGGATGAAGAAAGATTAATGGAATGAAATTTCAAAAAATCAAGATCAATGGTCTCAAGTCTCAACACCTTTTCGAAGGGCACAACTGATCCACATATCTATAGATTGAGAAAAGAACTCCCCCAACACAAAAGAAACGCAAAAAGAATTAATCTTGCCTTCTCCTTTGAACCTCTGCTACATAGTTTGGTCCACGTATTTCACAAAATTACTGTCTGCACCTACTGAATCTTTCTTAAGGTTTTTACGGTCCAATCCAAATACATTAAGATGATTAAATACGAGGTCCGGATGGTTAATCCAAATATATTTCCATCTTTTCGATAAAATACTCGTCTTCACTGCATCTTTCAGGTCCAGCTTACCGGTGATCATTCTCAGAATATCATTTGGCAACTCTCTAATGCAATCATTCGTTGTTTCCTGCAAGTTTAATTGAAAAGGATCAATATCATTAACAATTATTTATATAAATTAACAGGTCGGTCAGTCTAGCTGGCTTTTTCGTACCATCAATTTAGGGATTAGTTCGATGCTACCTTTACAGGCACCTGAATCCATTCACTGAATGACACATGTCAATCATAAAATATGTTTCTCTCACCATTAACTCATAAACTTAACTATAGTTAAGAATTTAAAGGAAAAACTAATATATTAAATTATTATATATTTTGTTTTAAGGAAAAATATTATAATTATTTAAAATTATAATATTTTTTCTCCTAAAAATATATATATAATAATTTAATGCATAATTTCTTTCTTTAAATTCTCACCCACATATAATAATATTAATGCAATATATATATTTAATTAAAGTAATTTTAAATTATTATGTTATAATTTTTATGTCATTACTAAATAATATTAATATGATATATATTTAATTAATAATATATTTTTTTAATTATTATGTTGTATATAATGATTTAATGCATACGATACAAAACATATATAACATTAATTTGTTATTAACAAATAATAATAATTGGATATATATTTAATTAATAACAATTTTTTAAATTATTGTGTTATTCCTCATAATAAAATATATATAATAATTTAATATATATATATATATATTTATAAAGATGATTTAAAATTATTATGTTATTTTTACTTAAAAAAGAATATAAAATAATTTAATATATTATTTCTTCCTTTAAATTCTCTAAGTTTTTATGAGTTAGTGGTGAGAGAGACAAATTTAAAGATTGACATGTGTCAATTATTGATTGGATTTAGGCACTACCTGTAAGTAGCATCGAACTACTCAATTTAGGGGCTTTGTGTCCTCGGCTCATCACGTGATCCTCGATAGTTATATGGAAATACACCTGAAAATATCAACTAAATAACTATATAACAAGTTATTAATAACAACAATGGAATTGGCATAAATGCAAATCAACCAAATTCCAACTAAGACTCATCACTGATACTATCTGATTCTTTTTTCAGCATGTTTGAAAAGTATATCAGCAAAAAAAATTGAAATTGACCAAAGTTATATATAAAAAGATGGTTTCTGCGGATTTGACTTCTAGGTTCATTGTGTAATCCTTCCGATCTAAGAGTAGGAAGCAACTATTTAAATATGATGTTGAGACACAAACAAGACCGCATTAGTACTTACATAGTCATCTTCTTCAATCAATGATGATTCTTCTGTAATAATACTTAATAGTTCTTGAGAATAAACCATGTTTTAGCACCAAAAGTACACATTCAAGTATAAAATTCTCTCCAATGCTGTCTCAACAAGCAAACAAGCATACACAACTCAAAAGCAAATTATCAAAAATAATGACATGCAAGATTTCAACTAATTAACAGTGCCTGTTTGTTTGTTCACTGTGCAGAGTTTTAAGTTGATCCTTAATACGAATGTATAAACACAGAGTTCTTAGTTGATATATAAACACGAGACGATTCACCATTTCCCTTCCGGTCTAGATCAGGTTTACCAGATTTGGAAGATGTTGTCTTCTATAACATAGCAGTTCTCGTAGTCAAGAAGTAAGAGAACAAAGTTGAAGTGAGTCTATGAATTAAAAAATAGTTAAAATTCTTAATCACTCAATATCTCTCAAATCTCTCAATTTGAGAGGATCAGTAAATTTATCATATTTATTCTTCTCTTTATAATTTGTACTAAAAAAACCCATCAGCTACGAAATCATACCTACAGTCAGATTTGTCGCAATTATTAATTAAGGAAATGCTCTAAAAAAAAACAGTGGCTATTTATCTATATTCACTCGTAGACGTAGAGTCTTTCATTTAATAATATTAATATATCATTTAATAACATAATATTTTGTGGTGTGCAATTCATCTCCTTAGTGGATTTAATATTTTTATCGTAATTTTAAACGATAAAAATATCGTACATAAGACACGTAATGAAATAATTTTCATTGTCTTCCTGATATATAGTTATCACATCCATTTTTAATCAAAGTATAATCAAATTTTTATATAATTATTATAAATTTTGTTACAAGTCATACAAAGACTTTTTAAGTTTTCTTTTCATCACTTTCATAAAATCCTTTTGAAGATATTGCTTCTTCAATTTTTTATGAAAGTAATGTCAAAATATGACACGTTTCTTGATTTCAAAATTCTCAATTTAAAATATCGATTTAAGCACCAACTCAGCAAATATAAATAAGATATTTTATTGTTATTTTTTTTAAGGGTGCGTAATTTTATCTTTTGTAGAGAACATATTTCTCTATTAATAAATTATTTTTCTATTTATCATAATATACATAATAATTTTTGTGTTATTATCAATAAAAACATTTGCCCCACATTTGTGTGTCGGTATCTTTTTAAATTAAATTATGTGTGAATTAAAATAATAATTTTCTAATCAAGAGATTGTCACATAATTTCTTAAAAAAATTTCTTTTATTATACTTATTATTCAATAAATAAGATAACTATTATTATGAATATTTAAATAAATAAATTATTTATACATAATTTTTATGCAAGAATAAGAATGTTTATTCATATAAATCATTCATTACATAACCTTTATAAAAGAAATCATAATATTTCCAAGATTTTTGATCGAAACCGTTTAAACATTTATTTTCGGTTGCAAATTTACATTCCATAATATCGACATGTTTGTCATATTATTCTCCAATCAAACAAGACTTTTCTTGTAATTATTTGATTTCAAAAATACCAAATTAAGTAAGTATTTATGATAAAATTAAACAATATATATCAAATATATTATATTAAACAAAATTAATATATCAATATATATGATATTATATATTATTGTCAATATATATGATATTATATATTATTGTTTTTATAATTTTAGTCACAAAAACAACCAACTAATAATCTCAACGATTTATTCGTTTAAAAGATTTAACTACTCTAATTTTTTTTTCTACTTCTCCTTTAACTTAATTACCTCCAACAAAAAAACTATATTCATATCTAATCAAATAAATAATATCTCATATATTATTAAACAAATATATATATATATATATATATATATATATATATATATATATATATATATATAATTTCATATATCATTAAAAATACCTTTATTGTATTAATTATAATATTGACCATTTATCATTAATTAAATATAAAACTAACTAATTATATAAATAATTATTTATGTAATAATTATTCGTTTCTTAATTAATTAGATAACCTTTAATTTTCTAAAAAACAATTTATCAATCAAAACACACATAAATTTGTGACAAATTCTAAAATTATTTATTAAAACAAAATATAGATACAATAGATCTTTATTTATATATGTATACAAATGACTAGATAATCATATTTATTATTATTATTATAAATTATTATTATTATTATAAATTATTATTATAATAAATTATTATTATTATAAATTATTATTATTGTAAATTATTATTATACTTATTATTATTATTATACTTATTATTATTATTATAAATTACAATAATAATAATAATAATTATTATTATTATTATTTATTATTATAAATTATTATTATAAATAATAATTATTATTATAAATTATTATTATTATACTAAATTATTATTATAATAAATTATTATTATACTTATTATTATTATACTTATTATTATTATTATAAATTATAATAATAATTATAATTAATATAATTATGATTTTTTTTTATTATTATAAATTATTATAATGCATATATCTTTTATCATTATAATTATAATAATAATAATTATTATTATTAATATAATTATTATTTTTTATTATTATTATACATATACATTTTATTATTATAATTATAATTATAATAATTATAATTATAATTATAATAATTATAATTATAATAATAAAAAATATAATAATAATAATAATTATACTAATAATAATTATTATTATTATAATATAATAATAATATATAATAATAATAATTATTTATAATAATAATAATAATAATTATTTATAATAATAATAATAATAATGATACTAATAATAATAATTATAATAATTATAATTATTATAATTATTATAATTATAATAATAATAATTTATAATAATAATAATTATTATTTACAATAATAATTTATCATAATCATAATAATAATAATAATAATTATAATTATAATAAATATAATAATAATGATACTAATAATAATAATTATAATAATAAATATAACAATAATTATTATAATAATAATAATTATTATTATTATAATAAATATAAATTATTATTATTGTAAATTATTATTATTTATAATAAATATAAATTTTTATTATTATTAATATTTTCTTTATAAATATAAATTATTATTATTATATTTATTATTATTATAATTATTATTACTATAATTATTATATTTATTATTACCAATATTATTATTATTTTCATTATTATTATTATATATATTATTTTTATTACACAATTTTATTATAATTATAATTATTATTATTATAAATTATTAATATAAATTATTATTATTAATATATATATTATTATTATAATAAATTATTATTATTATTATTATAAATTTTTATTACTATAAATTATTATTATTATAAATTATTATTATAAATTATTATTATAAATTATTATTAATATAAATTATTATTATAAATTATTATTATTATCATTATTATTATTATTATATATATTATTTTTAGTACACAATTTTATTATAATTATAATTATAATTTTTATTATTATTATAAATTTATATTATTATTATAAATTATTATTATTAATATATATTATTATTATTATAAATTATATTATTATAAATTATTATTATAAATTATTATTATTATTTTGGAAAGTTATTGTGTTATTTGTCTAATTGCATTGATGGAGCAGGTATGCAAAAACAGGGCTATTTATGTTGTTTTTGATTATTATTATTATTATAAATTATTATTATTATAAATTAATACATTTATTATTATTATTTTAAATTATTATTATTATAAATTAATAAATTTATTTTTATTTTTATTATTTTTAATTATTTTTATTTTAAATTATTATTATTATTATTATAAATTATTATCATTATTATAAATTATTATATAATATTAATAATAATTATAATAATAATTATTATTATTATATTAATTATTATTATAATAATTTTTATTACAATTATAAATATTTATATTATAATAATTATTATATTTATTATTATTCATTATTATATTTATTATTATTATTATATTATTATATTTACTATTTATTAATATTATTATATTTATTATTATTATTAATTATTATATTTAATATTATTATATATGTTAAATTTATTATTATTAATTTTTTTTATTATTATTATAAATTATTATTATTTTTATAATTATTATCATTATTATTATTATTATAAATTAATATTAATATAATAATTATTATAATAATTATTATTATTATTATTATAAATATTTATATTATAATAATTATTATTATATTTATAATTATTAATTATTATATTTATTATTATTAAAGATTTTTATTAAATATTTTCATTATTATATTTATTATTATTATATTTATTATTATTATTATCATTATTATTATTATTATTATAAATTATTATTATTATTATTATTATTATTATTATTATTATAAATTATTATTATTATTATTATAAATTATTATTATTATTATCATTATTATTAATAATATTTATATAAATTATTATTATTATTATAATTATTATAATAATAATAATAATAATAAATTATTATCATTATTATTATTATAAATTATTATTATTATAATTATAATTTTTTTTATTATAAATATTTATATTATAATTATTATTATATTTATTATTATTATTAATTATTATTAAATATTTTTATTATTATATTTATTATTATTATAATTATTATTATTTTTATATATTATTATTATAATTATATATTATTATTATTATTATTATTTTTATATTATTGTAATCAATTATATTTATTATTATTATAAATTTTATATTTATTATTATTATATTTATTATTATGAATTATTTTTATTATTATATTTATTATATTTATCATTATTATTATTTATTATTTTATTATTATTATTATTGTTAGAACATTAATAATATATATGGATATGCTGCCAATTAAATGGCAGATGATTAAGAGGATATTATAAATTATTACTATTACTATCATTATCAATATTATTATTCTTATATTATCATTATTATTATTATTATTATATTATTCACATGATACATTTTTATTATCATTATTATTATAATTATAAATTATTATTATTATTAATATAAATTATTATTATTATTATTAATTATTATTATTATTATTATTATTATTATTATCATTATTATTATTATAAATTATTATTATTATAAATTATTATAATAATTATAAATTATTGTTATTATCATTATTATTATTATTATTAATTATCATCATTATTATTGTAAATTATTATTATACTTATTATTATAAATTATTAATATAATAATAATTATTATTTTATATTAATTTTATTATTATTATTATAATAAATTATTATTATGCCACCTCATACTTATGCCACCTCATTCTTATGCCACCTCATGCTTCACTAATTCATACCTATGCCACCTCATGCTTCACCAACCCATGCTTATGTCACCTCATACTATTGCCACTTCATACTTCCAACCCATAGTTATTCAACCCAATTGATGACAAATAGGTGACCATCCCTTTTTATTCATAACTTGTTCAACCCATGATTATGACAAGTAGGTGACCAGTCCTTTTTTGTTAAACCCTTGTCTATGACAAGTAGTTGACCAACCATTTCTATTAAACAATCATTTAATCCAACTGATGATAAGCAGGTGACCAACCATTTTTATTAAACCCGTGCCTAGGACAAGCAGGTGACCAGCCCTCTTCATCAATTTTTTATTAATTACATGTTATGACAAGCAGGTGACCAACCCTTTTTGTTAAACCCATGCCTATGACAAGCAGATGACCAACCCTTTTTATTAAACTCATGCCTATGACAAGTTGATGATCAACCCTCTTCATCTTTTACTTATCCACCCATGCCCATGACCAGCTGGTGATCAGTCTTATTAAGTACTATATATATTGCACCCATTCATTCTTTTTATCTTTTTTTCCTCTTCCTCTTTACTAAGAAAATAGAAGGCAAACTTTAGAAGTAAGATCATAACATCTTTAGCAAGATCATCTAAGGCAAGCTCTTTTCTCAACTCATCTTTAGAAACTCACACTAGTTTATATAATCTGTTTTTAAAGGTATAATCTATTTTCAAAGGTATGATCTATTTTTCAAAGGTATGATACGTTTTTGTGAACAATGATATATGGATTGGACAAATATGGGAAGAAGGCTAGTTAGGTTAAGCTCTGGTAGTCTGATTCCAAAATTATGTGCTAGGTTCTATTGGGACTGGATTTCGGGGATGGGCTCTGGAAGATCCTACCCACATAGACAAGTGTCTTACCAGGTTGTGAACTTTAGGGATACACTCCGAAGAGTGCCCTTCCAACTATGTGCTCAAACCGGATTCCTAACTTTCAGGATAGACTCTGAAACGTAAAGGGTCATTATGTGCTCAAGATGTTTCTGTTCCATCACTTTGATAAATTGTTTTATAAGTCAGCACATAAATACAAAGAAACTTTTACATGTCTTTTCTATACTCTTTTAAAATGTGTGTTGGGTCTTTAGACTCACTATGCTTGTGTGGTGTAGGTACACAACAATAAATTTCTGTTGACATAATGAAGGGAGGCTTGGAGAGTAGGAAAGGTGCATGGAGGTGTGTGTGTGGGAGGAGGGACAAAGGAAGAACAAGTATTTTTTAGGGTCTAACACTTAAAGACCACTGTTTTTTGTAAAAATGGTCCATCTCTTAAATGTTTTTTATGTAAATGATTGTGTCTGCTTTTAAAGACCAAATTTTGTAATACCACTTATATATATAACTTTTCCGCATATGTTTCTGTTTTTCCGTTTATGTATGTTACGTTTTAAAACATCCCTCACTCGGTCTAAGTAATTTAGGAGTTAGAGATGTTACAGCAGCACACTTCCCTCGTAGTCTTGACCTAATTATCGCAAAAAGGATTGTAACAACGTCATCTTCTTAGCAGCCTCTGTCACAACAACACACTTTTCCTCACAACTGGAAAGAGCAACAATCTTCTGCAATTTTGAAACTCAACTGATTGCAGTACCTCCCAGAGTGTAAATATACTCTGTTGTGCTTTTCTACTGTCAACATCACCACCGTTGTCAGCATCAACATATCCTTCCAACCCCATATTAGACTTTCGAAAACACAAAGCGAGACTTGTACTTCCTCTTAAATATCGTAGTATCCACTTTACTGCTTCCCAATGTTGTCTACCCGGGTTGCTCATGAATCTTCTAACAACTCCCAATGCATTGCAATGTCTGGTCTTGTGCAAACCAACACATACATAATACGTGACGCAAAAATAATAAGTTTTCTCTTTCTTCTCTTTCTCTTCACCCTTTTATTTTTTTCCAGCTATTGATGTAGTGACACGTCATATCCTCTTAATTCATTCTCCCAAATTCCTCTCTCTATCACTACTCTTAGAATAAATTATTATAAAAAAACAATCAGATTAGAAGAAGAAAAAAAACTTATTTCAGATTACTCCTATCATACTACATAAACAAAACCTAAACCAAAGAATCTTGAGATAGTGATGATTTCTGACAAAATTAAAATTAAAACAACAACATAAATCAATCATACTAAATCACGTGTCTTTCAAGGTGTAGACGAACAGATGGAGGAATTATTTTAAGAAGCCCATGACCCTATTACTTTAAGAAGCCCATGACACTGGTATTCAAATTCTATGCGCTTGAATATGATTATACTCCTAACTATGAAATCTTTTGTACGCCTTCTTGTATGGACTAAGGGTCAATTCTGTAAGCCCCGATAAATTCTCTTAACAAATAATTTACCAAATCAACTTCGTTTTGATTTCCCACAAACCCATTCACCTTTACCTCGATCGCTTATGGATCCATTAGGGCATTTTTCCGTGACCTTTTCTTCTTCTTCTATCCTCATCTTTGTTTTTATCGGTTGGCTCAGGTTGAACGGTCTGTCCAACTGCAACATTAAGAATAAATTAACAAATACTAAGAGTAGGGGGAATGATTAATTTTGTGTTACGAACTGTAACTAGAAATAATCCGACGGAGATTATGGAGCCACGTGGATGCTAGAGGACGGTTGGATGAATTGTTTTAGGTTTAGTTATTAATTTCCCTTTTGTCTGTAATAGCCCTTAAATTTACTTTCTCTTTTTATTTAGGTCCTTGTCTGTTAGGCCATCTCATCACTAAGTTGTAACTGAATCCATCTAGGTATTTATACTCGGTAGATTCCTCACATTAGACATGTATGTTGAATGAGCTTTTGGCTCACTTTTCTACCTCTCATCTCTTCATCAGTTATCCGGTTATCCTCAATCTCTTAGTTCCTAGTTCTTCTCAAATTGATCCCAAATCTTTGTCTCTAAGTTAAGTAACAATGAAGTTTCCTTTCTCAATTTGGACTATGGGTCTCGCTTTTATGGGGTTTATTCCGGTTCTTTTTCGTAAAAAACTTTGATGGAGGGTTACTCTTAGGATAATTGTTTCCTTTCTCGAAACATTTTCTCTTTCTCTTGAGGAAGGGACTGGAGGGTTTAATTTATGTGAGACTGGGCTTGTAAACATGCCGGTTGCCTACATATCTTTTCTTCTTTATTTTTTTGTATTGAGAAAAATCAGATCTCCGTAGTTCGAACATGAGTCATCTGTCCATGTTGCAAATTATACAAAACTTGGGATTGGATTATGTTGAAATAAACTTCTTTAAAGGTCGAACTCTTCGCCTTCTACAGAGTGTTATGCGTGTAGCTTGATATTATACAAAATATCTTTTAAACGCAACGAGATTGTTTGGCGCAATGAACTCTTCACCTTCTAGATTAGATAGGCGGACAACTCCTCTAGAGAGGATTTTCCTAACTAAGAAGGGTCCTTCCCATTGAGGTTGAAACTTGTCTCTAGGGTCTTCTTTCTATTTATTCTAAATGGTATCAGAGCCATATTTTCGCTCTTGAGCATACAATCATAGAGTCATAGTCTTCTACTGCCTGGAACAATAGTTATTTTGGCCATTGATGGAGGGCTCTAATAATTTATTATTATATTTTTAATAAATATTTTTTTTTTAAAATATTTATCAAATTAAAGTCTTATTTTTTGGCTTCATAAACTCTGAGTGTTTTTTAGTTGTTGATTTATCCCAGTAGTACCATATTTTTAATCTAATCTTATGAGATTCTTCGTTGATTTATTAATCAATAATGTCATCATTTTGTTACGATGTATTTTCTTTTCCACATGTTGTTTCATCCAACATTTCATGCCATATGATTTTACATTCTTCGTTAAATAATACAGTTTGCTGGATTTGAAGCGTCAGATAAATGAATGCAATGAGCGGAAAGGAAATAACACAAGGAGTTTTTATGGATGTTTGGTGATAAAAACTCCTACATTACTCCTTCTTCTGTTTCCAGATGGATATTCACTAAAAGGCTTTGATTGGTATAGAACACTACACAAATCCGCTCAGTAAATACTAGACTTAACAACCGCCTGTTTCAGAACTCCTAGCTAACTCTGTGTTGAACAGAACAGCCTTTGTTCAACTTAAAACACTTAAATTTCACACAGAAAGAATAGTAGATGGATTACAGGATAATCAAAGGGAAAGTAAGCACCACACTTGACATTTTGGAATTCTTGCACTCGTGTTCAAAGAGAGAGAGAGAAAAATGGACCAAGAGATTCACCCGTTGTACTCTAGTTGCCTTTTATAGATGAAGAGCACCAACGGTCGAATCTTCTTCTTGATACGTTTCAGCTATGCGTTGGATGTACGCCAGGTGTACGGGAAGGTACACAAGAATATACCTGCGTAAAGACAAATTACACAGCTTAGTTCAGTTTAAATCACAACTTAATTTTATTCAGACCACATCATCAAAATTATATCGTATTTATTCTCTTAAGTTAATTAATTATTTATCTCTTAATTAGTTTTATCTTTTATTTATTTAATTCTATCTAACCAGTTGTACCTTCATTCAGTAAACATCTTAATATCATAAATGGTTGAGAGACATTGTTAAAGATGGAATTGATGAGATATACCAATGAAGATGATGAAAATTACAAAGGATAAGTAATGAATGAAATTATGGGTATTTTTTTTAAGAATTATAGAAATAAGTAGTGAATTATATAAGAGAGAGTGAAAATTATGGGTCATTCTAATTTTTTTATATTAAAAAAAATTAAAACTTTTTTTTTATGAGATTGGCTACTAGAATAATGAATTTTTAGTAAAAAATACTACCCCGGTTCCTAATTATATATTTTAAATAATGACACAGATAAAAATTCTTAAATAACTTGACAGACTTTCTTTGAATTATGAAGAGTTAACGTTATCTCATATTTATGATCCCGTATTTTGTGAATCTAATCCGTGATCTTTTAATCTCTTAAATCGATATTCTCCACCGAACGAAAATATATATAAAACTCTATCAGAGTGACTTAAAAACAAGTCCTCCATTACATGAGAATCTATTTATCCTTACAAACTCCAAATAATCTAGGCCCAAAATTCAGAATAGTCAAGTTAATTATTCATTCAGCATCAACAATATTAAAAAAAAAAACAAATTACGTCTCACATCACATATATCATCAATCCAATCAGTTAATTTATTTATTGTTATCAAAATATATTTTATCTAATGTTTAAATTTTAAATACTAAATAATATTTAAAAATTCATTTAAAATAATTCATTTTTTCCTTTAATAAATTTATAACCAATTTTATTTCCAAATAAACTAAGATCAAATAAATTCTAAAAAATCTTAGTTAAGACTGAACAAACAATACAATAATTAATAAATAAATATATTCGAATCAAAATGAAATAATATTTTTTTTTTAATTTAAAAAAATGATCATAGCCCAATTTCAAATTAAAATGTTTTTAAGTTAAAATATAACAAATATGATATTTGAAACTATTCAAACTATTCTCAAATAATTCACTTTTCAATCCAACCATTTAATTTCCAAATAATCTTAGATCAAACAAATTCTTAAAACTTATAAGTTAACTACTAAACCACAGTAACAGATGAACAAAATTAAAATGATAAATATAACATATGGAATTATAGGAATGTATTATTCAAAATAATCTATTTATTCATCTCACAAGATTTTTAAATTTTTATAACTCAGCTTTTATTTCCAAATAATCCAAGATGAAACAAATTCTTAAAAACCTATTTACAATCTATAAAGACAAATATGACAACTGAAATTATAAGAATGGATTTAATCAAATGCATAATGGCCCAAATTTAAACATTAATTATTAATCAAGAAGTGATTTATGACATTTAAACAAAGTTTATTGTTTTTTTGGTCAATAAACAAATAGTATTTATATAGTCAAAATTCAGTTCAAATTAATAAATGAGTTTGAAAAATAGTGTATTTTTTTTCTGAATTATAACAAAAGCAAAGTATTATTTTAATTAAAGGGAAAAAAATGTTTATTAATGAATTAACTAATTCAATTATTTTATTATTTTTAAAGATTATTTGGTATTTATTTTTTTTGGAAAATGGTTAAAACTATTTTATTAAATCCCAAAAGTGGGATGGTCAGAAATCAAACATAGACAAACCCTAGCTATGATTAAGGATGATAATCAAAAAACCCTAAAAAAACGGATTAGTTGCATTCATACATTCTAAAAAACAGAGATTACAAATAGAAAAGACTACATTCAAACCTAACTATTCCAGCCCGGGATTTTCGCATGCCATATATCTTCATTGAGAGGTATTCTTCCCCTTCCCATTCCCCTTCCCCTTCCTCTTCCTCTTCCCCTTCCTCTAACGATGTAAGGATATTGTATTGAAGAGGATGATGAGTATTGTTATTTCTCATTTTGAATTCTCTCTTTGTACGAGCCCGTTCTGATTTGATAGAAATAATTGTTTTTGAGAATTTTAGAGTTTTTACCTTTGTTGTCTTCAACTTGAATTTTTGTGTTTTTGTCTTCCTTATCTTCGGCTTCAGCTTCAGCTTCAGACTCCACATCGGTTTTGGAATCTTCTTCATTGGCTTTTGAATTCTCTATTTTAGCTTTGAAATTCTGAGTGTCTTCCTCTTGAGTTTCCTCAACAACAACTTGAGGTTCATCTTCCATTTCCATCATAATCCTTCGCATTACAAAAAAATTTATTTTCCTCTTCACCTTGATTCCTTTTACTTTCTTTCCTTCACTGTTTTTCTTTGTCCCAGAATCCTTCTTACTTTATTCTACAACTGTTTGATTTTTGAGTTTGGCCTCCTCTGTTTCCTTCTTTTTATTTTCTACTTCCTGACTTTTCTGATTTTTCTGCTCTTCTTCTTTAGCTTTATCACATTTATTGTGTAGGAAAGTATTACAGAAAGTACACCTCTTTGGTTTCCATTAATAAGAAATCTCCATGACATTGTGCTTTCCTTTTCTGTCAACAACTGCCATTTTCATTGACAGGACACTCCTAGAATGCACTTCAATGCTAATTCTAGCAAATGACAAGTGCTCTCCTCCTTTAGTTATTGGGTCCATATATAATGGTTTCCTAATTGTACCTGCAAAATGACTAATTACTTCACCATTGTACATGTGGGCTGGAATGTTCCAAAGCTTGAACCAAATATGGGTTGTTTCTTTTGATTCCTTTGTAGATTCATCTCTTCTGACCACTTTTCCAACTTCATGCAATTTGATCCTATGTAAGTATGCCCTTTCTCCAAGATTTCTTTTACCTTCTTTTCCACATCGGTCGGTTCACCTTCAGCGTTCTCCACTGTGTTGGTCAACGCCCTCAGCCTTGCGTTTGTTTCAATCATGTTTGCCCTGGCCATGACCAACGGAATGGATCAGGTTTTTGCAAAGTCGAAAACTATGTCTTCCAATGCCACCCGTTTCGGTCAGTGTTCGTTTTTAGTATAGTTGGGGAGCATATGCCTGAAGTGAACTTCATTTCTGATCTTCCACCATTTGTAGAATGGGCGGGACATTTCTTCGGCCAACTCCTCCGACATTTTGAGAAGCCGTTTAACCATATCGTCGACTTCTTTTTGAGAAACCGGAATTTCAAAGTCCAGTGTAATGTCGCGATTATCCATCTCCTCACGAGGTGGATTTTTGAGAAACCAGAATTTCTTCAACAGACGGACTGGTGGTACTCTTCACAGACTAACTTCCTCCTTCCACCGAAGAATCTTCGGTAACCATTTCCTCTTCATTTTCGGTCGTTTCTTTGGCCTTTTCATTTTCATCTATCCTGTCATCTTCAGTTGTCTGACCGATTTCCATAAGCTTACTCGTCACCTCAGTTTCCGTAACCCGATTGACAGCATCCACAATTTCATTTATTTTATCTGAAGTCCTCTGATAGACTTCTTCATCTGCACCCCCAGCAGGTTGGATGCAGGAGTTCCTAGTTTCAGGAATATGAGATGGAATAGGGATACTTACCTCATGGATCGAAGTACCCTTAGTCGTATTCTTGTCGGCCTTGCTCACCGAAAATTCTACAGGATTCGGTGGAGGGACTTGTTCGGCTATATCCTACTTATCATTCAGATTAGCTGTAGGGATCTCCATATCAACCGAAATAGGATTGGAAGAGGCCTCGCGGTTAGCCGAATCGGATGGTTTTACAGATTGAGTTTTTTTAGAGTCGTGTGATGGGCTGGCCGCTTTCTCATCTGCCGACTTCTTGCATTTCTTGGCCATTTTCTTGACCTTTGGTTCTGTTTCATCTGCCTTTTGCTTCTTCGCCTTTGGTTTGGTTTCCTTTGCCTTCGGCTTCTTCGCCTTTGGTTCGGTTTTATTTGGCACTTTTTCTCGTGGAGCCTTTTTGGCTCTTTGCAAGTCTTTCTCAATATTCTCGGAGTTTATGATTTTGGATGTGGGGAGGGGAGCACCTGGTCCGGTTGGGATCTCAAGATGCTACAGGATTTTGCCGATCTGTATGGCATACCCTAGAGCCCGATTGTATGACATACCCTAGAGCCCAGTTTTTCGTTCCGGCTACCATTGCACATAGATTTTTAAACAGCACCCCGGCCGAGTCGACCTTGTCGCCTCAAATTATGCTGACCATCATCTCAAACTTCGGCCGAGTCAGATTATCAAAATTACCTCCTTTCCCTTGAAGGTACTTGGAGATGACATCAAAGAGCCACCGGAATTCGGGTTTTAACTTGCTCTTCTTTCTGGTGTGTTCGACCAATTCATCCGAACTCGAAATTGTTTTTCGCACTTCCACCGTTTCGGCTTCTGATAAGTTAGTCGAGAAGTCACACCCTTCCAAGGGAAGATTAAGGATCGCAGCAAAGGTTCCCTCTGAAAGATCGAAGGTCTTCCTGCCCACTGTCGAAGAGATCACCCTCTTCTTCAGACTAGCGTGTTCGAAGAATTCTGTAACCTCATCTTGATAGAGTGTGAATGGTCCATTCAGAAAAGTTTCTAGCTCAGAATCCTTCAATGAATCTATCATCTTTTTGATGTCGGCGGTTCCATTTTCTTGAATCTCCTCGAAATCGACCTGCAAGATATAGACGAATAGTAAATTATCACGTCCCATTTTGAGTTTGAAAAGCTTGAAAAGAGATTTAGAGGATTGAAAATCAAAGGAAGCAAGAACAATTTGAGAGAGAGAAAGCGTAAGTGGGCGGTAGTATGATATGATCCATTATCTCTTTATATAGGGAGACAGTTTGTGACGGTTACGTAGCCGAACCGTCACGCCTCCAGATTAGTTTTACCGAATTTTGATGTGAAGCCGAATTTTGGGTTTTAACCGAATTTGTTCGACCGAATTTTAAAGTTTACCGAAATTTTGATTTCGGACGAATTGGTTTTGAGCCGGAATATTTTAAGGTCAACATATGACTTAAGTTAAGAACATGCATTTTATTATTTAAAACAATCGGTTGAACACCAAAAGAAAACCGAATTGTTCATAGAAGGATAAAGGCCTAGTCTAGATTGTCCACTCTCTCATTTTATTCTTCTATAGTTGTGTCGTCCTTACTTAAATTCTCTGAATCCATCTTTCCGGCGATTCATCTGTCAGAATGTTTGCTGGTCTTATCGGGATCCCTGGTCCGGAATGGGGAAGGATGAAGCGAATGTATCGGCTGATTTGAGGGGCAAAGTCAATCCTTCTTCTATTGGCTGAAATGCATGCCTTCAGATTACTGAAGATAAGAGAGGCCCAGTTGATGGGAATGGGTTGAAATATTGCGGCCATGATTTCAAACACTTGCCGAGTGTAATGTTGGCTTGACATGTGTCCCAGGATGGACCGCTGAATGATATCTTGGAGAATTTGAATTTGAGGATCTAGGTCGTCTTTTAGGCCGTGACAATCAACCGGATTGTAACATCTAGAGAAAATATAGCCGAAACGCTCATTTATCTGGGTGGAAAGGGATGGAAAATCCGAAAAACCTTCGGATGGAAGATCGAAAAAACTCTGCAAATGATTCATCGGTGATCCGATAGAAGTCGCAATCTATGTAAGTTGTGATACTTCCATCATTTCTCACCTCCGCGTTGTTAAAGAATTCGATAACCTCCTCTTCGAGGATGCAATGTGATCTTTTAAGAAATTTTCTCAGCCCGGTTTGAGTTAGCAGGTAGTAGATCATGACTCTTGCTCTTGGATCTTGGATTGATCTAAATTCGATGATTAAGGAATTTCGGAGTTGGGCATTCATCTTTGAAGATTATTAGATACACCAGTTTTAAGATTTAGAGAGAGAATGGCAAAGAGTTGTGATTTGATTTATGGGTGGATGGGTTCCTTATATAGAGAAGTGGTTACACAACATTTAATGAGAATATTTCAAAATATCTGACCGTTACGTGTTGTCAATATTCTTACATTGAATGTACTTTGAGGATATGTTACTGTTTCGAGAGAATATTTTTGAGAAGGTACAACGTAGACTAACCAGCTTATCCGAACTAGTCACGACTTTTGAGGGATAAACACGTTTTTTCCCAATATTTTGAGTTTAAAATATTCGATTTTGGTTGATTTTCGATTTGAATATGTGAAAGAAGCGGTAGCTTCTCCCTAAGAAGCTTCCTGGTTTGATAGTAAAAGTTTTAAGTTGTAAAGTTGAACCGAAAGAGAATTTCATTTAGACATGATACCTAGCCGATATTACAACAAAATTATCGGCTTGGTATTGATTAGAGTATAACCGATAAGAAGGCAAAATTAATCGGTTTGAAGATTTGAAAAACAGATGGATCCTAGATTTAATAATGGGATGGACCAACTACTGAAGCCTTCTTGGCCTTAGCTTTGTTCCATCGGTCGATTTATTCTTGGATCCTCTCCTTCGTTAGCAGCTGGTTCGAATGAAGAGTAATACCCGAGCCGTGATGGGTGTTGAGATCATTGAATAAACCGCTTAGTTGTGGAGCATAGCCGGTTTTCTTGGATATGATCATCTCCTTTAGGTTGTCAAAAATAATTCGTGACCAGTTTATCGGAGTTCCTTCGGTGATGGAAACCATCATCTCGAAGATTTGTTGAGTGTAAGATTGAATCTTTCAATGTCAGCATTATACTTAGATATAGTTAACATGTTAAGCATAATGGTTATTTCTAATAAAAGAGCAATGATGATAACAGATTTTCATTATGATATAAAGATACTTAGGCGAAGTGTTAGTCTTTCTCTGTTAGTGATGGACACGTGTCGTCACTTTGATTGAGATTTAGACTGTTTTATTTTCATAGGGTAATTATTCACAACAACAGCGTCCAGCTGTCCCAAGTTAACCGAGAAATTACTTACCGAAATTATGATGTAATTTATCGGTTGGTTTTCCATGACTAGTTTATTGAGATAGCTTATTCCGGTGTGAAGAAATGTCGAGTTTAGGCGACATTTATTCAGGTTAAGGAATAAACCATCTGTTTTATCCGAGTCATTTGAACCAGATAATTTGATAGAGTGGTTTCATCAATCTCAACTAGAGACAGTTGTCCGGTTAGCATACTTGATCGTTTAATTTCCCATTAGAGTAGCCGATCAGATTTTTTTTAAAAAAAAAAAATCCATGAGCATGGTTTGAGAAGCGTGAGCTTCTCCCTGAACTCATGCCCCGGTTTTTCATGAGTATGTTTTTGAAAACATGCAAATTCATTTAAGGCAGAATTTGCTTGCTATCAACAAGTCCTAAGATATTTCGAAAGAAGGAAAACTTAGCTTCCTGTAGTGGCTTAGTGAAAATGTCGATCACTTGTTGTTTGGTTGAGACATATTCCAGCCGGATGTGTTTCTGTTGCACATGTTCCCGGATGAAGTGATGTCTTATGTAAATGTGTTTTGTTCTTAAGTGCAACACCAGATTATATGTGATAGCTATCGCGCTAGTGTTGTCACAAAAGATCGGAGATTCCTCAGCGGTTACTCCGAAATCTTTCAATTGTTGTTGGATCTAGAGTAGTTGAGAACATCAGCTTCCGGCTTCTAAATACTCTGTCTCTACGGTTGAAGTGACAACTGAAGTTTGTTTCTTGATGTACTAAGGAAACCAGCCGGTCTCCTAAGAATTGGCATGTACCACTGGTACTTTTTCGGTCAATCTTGTAACCTGCGTAGTCTGTATTAGAATAACTTATTAGTTTAAAACTGGAATCCTTAGGATACCACAGTCCCACATCTTGAGTGCCTTTTGAATATTTTAGAATTCTTTTGGAAGCGGTGTAGTGAGACATTTTTGGATTTGCTTGGAATCTTCCGCATACACCGACCGCGAACAGAATGTCTAGTCGACTTGTTGTTAGATATAGAAGTGAACCAATGATCCATCGGTAAGCCGTAATGTCTACTCCTTGTCCGTCTTCGTCTTTATCTAGCTTGACGGATGAGCTCATTGGGGTAGCCGTTTCGGCACATGTGTCCATTCCATATTTCTGTAAGAGTTCGATTTTGTACTTGGATTGGTTGATGAATGTTCCTGTTTCGATCTGCCGAACCTGGAGACCTAGAAAGAAACTCAATTCTCCCATCATACTCATTTCAAACATATCGGTCATCATTTTTGAAAATTTATTACACAACTTCGGATCGGTTGACCCGAAAATTATGTCATCCACATAAATTTGAACAAGTAAAATGTGTTCTTTTTTCTCAAATTTGAATAAGGTATTGTCTACATAACCTATTGTAAAGTTATGATCAAATAAGAATTTTTTCAATGTATCATACCAAGCTCTAGGAGCTTGTTTCAAACCGTAAAGTGCTTTATTCAGCCGGTATACATGACTAATTAATTATGGCTTTTTAAAGCCGGGAGGTTGTTCAACATAAACTTCCTCATTTATTTCACCGTTTAGGAAAGCACTTTTAACATCCATTTGAAAAATTTTGAAATTTTTGAAAGCCGCAAAAGTAAGAAATATTCTAATGGCTTCAAGTCTAGCCACAGGAGCAAATGATTCTTCAAAATCAATGCATTCTTCCTGTTTATATCCTTGGACCACTAGTCTGGCCTTGTTCCTCGTAACCAAACCATTTTCATTGAGTTTATTTCTGAACACCCATCTTGTTCCTATAACCGATTGGTGTTTCGAACTTGGAACTATATGCCAAACTTTATTTCTCTCAAACTGGTTTAATTTCTCTTGCATTGCTAAGATCCAATCGGGATCTAACAATACTTCATCCACCTTTTTCGGCTCAATTTGTGATATGAAAGCCAAATTTTCATATTCTTCGAAAAGTTAATGCCTAGTTCAGATGGATGATGAGGGGTTACCTAGTATAAGCTTAGGAAGATGATCTTTATTCTTTTTAAAGTTTGGTTCGATTATGTCTTTCAAGTTTTCGGTTATCTGATCAAGGTTAGACAAATCGGTAGGCTTATTAGAGTCAGGACGACCGATTTCCTCAGTGGACATTGAGGTGTCAACTTCCTGCTGTAAAGCAGCTTGATCAGGCTGAGTCTCAGCATTAACCGCTTGATCATTGACAAACCTTCTATAAACCAGAACTTCCTCTTCATCATCAGAATGAATATTAAAATTTTCCATTCTGTTGTGTAGATCAAAGGGTGATGCAGTATTATGTTCAATAGATTCATCAAAAACAACATGCGAAGATTCTTCAACATTTAAAGTCCTAGTATTATATACTCTATATGCCTTACTAACAGCCGAATATCCCAACATTATTTCTTCATCAGATTTTGCATCAAAAGAGGTCAAATACTTTTTGCCGTTGATGTGAATGTAACACTTACAGCCAAAGATCCTAAGATACCGGATGTTAGGAACTCTGGCATGGTATATTTCAAACGGTGTTTTAGTTAGCCGTTTGGTGATTAAGGATCAATTTTGTGTGTAACATGCAGTGTTAATAGCCTCGACCCAAAATTTTTTAGCAACACCCGAATCGGCTATCATGGACCGTGCGGCTTCTTTGAGAGTTCGATTTCTTCTCTCAGCCAGTCCGTTTTTTTGAGGTGTTCTAGCACTAGACAACTCGTGCCTACTACCGGAATCCTCAAGAAAAGTAGTTAAGGTACTGTTTGTAAATTCGGTTCCTCTATCACTTCTAATTTTATTTATTCTGATTGATTTCTAATTTTGCAGTCTTATAAGCAGTTTAATCAAGTTCGGTGTGGCATGATTTTTAGATACCAAAAATATTACCCAAGTAAATATAGAATAATCATCAATAACAACCATAGTCCATGTGAAGTAGTTCTAAACATCGGTTAGATTGATAATTTTCACTGCCTTAAACGGTGATTTTATTTGTTTTTCTATTTGACAAGCAGCACATACTTTATCTTTTTTAAATTTTATATTTGGAAAACCATGAACTAACTCTTTAGAACGTATAAAGTTTATTGTTTTGAAACTCAAATGGTTTAGCCTTTTGTGCCAGAGCCAATTTGGATCATTCCTAGCCATCATACAAATCGGGTTTTCAATTTTGGTTTTCCAGTCCACTTTGTAAATGTTTCCTATCCTGTTTCCGGTTAATAAAACATTATCTTGAGAGTTTTTAACTAAGCATGCTTGCTTGTGAAACTCAACCGTATATCCTATGTCACACATTTGACTAATACTTAACAGATTGAAATGCAAATTTTCAACTAAGAGTACATTATTTATAGATAGGTTGTCATGGACAATCTTACCCTTGCCCACGGCTCTACCTTTAGAGTTGTCGCCGAAAGTGATCATTGCACCAGCTTCACGAACAATGTCGGTCATTAGTCCACTATTTCCGTTCATATATCTGGAACATCCGCTGTCCAGATACCATTCCGAGTTTCCTAATCGCTTGCTCCTTCTGACCTGCAAAAAATAAATATTTACACCGATTTGGTACCCACATTTACTTGGGTCCGTGATTGATTACTCCCTTAGGGATCCACACTTTAATAAGGCAGATGACTTCCCTAGTAGTAGTTCTAATTAATTTACCGGTACTTGGCTTGACATCTTTTTGTCTGCCAATAAATACCTCATTGTGTCGTGATAATGATTGTTGGTTAATCCTATATGGGCGCGTATCGGTTTGTTTTCTTACTGGCCGGTTGGCTTTCCTTCTCTAATGATGAAGCCATTTAGCGATTTTAGTTGGACCTACATATTTGATTTCCTTGTCCGGTTTTGAATCATGGTCTGCCCCATTGTCGGTTGAAGAACTCTTGACAAATCTTACGAATGGAAGATTGCCTTTGTTAAGTTTCATCCCGTTGGCAGATTTCTGGTTAGTCAATTTGCTGCCCTTATAACCGAGCTCAAACATGCATTTGGGATGTCTTTGGTAAGTAGACATCTGGCTTACGACTTCACTGGATTTCTTCCAGGCATCCATGACATATTTTGCTCTTTCGTTTTCTTCGGTTAGCGATTGAACTGTCTCCTTGAGCTTCTCATTCTCAAAGGATAGTTCATCCGGTTCGTAGGTCTTGGTTCCACTCGGCTCACCGATGGTTCCACTTGATTCTCCGGTTTCAATGTTTGACCGGATCGGTAAAGTTGCAGATAGGTTTTTGAACTCGGCAACCATGTCGTTGAGTGCAGTAACCAGATCCTTTTTAGTGAATTCTTCACTGGAAAAGTCAAATACCTCTTCTTCTTCCTTAGCCATGAAGCAAGTAACGTTTTCATCATCGCTGCCGGAGTAAGCCCACTCACTTCCTCCATCAAAAGCTATTAGTACATTTTGAGTCTCCTTTCCTTCACCGGTTTGCTGATTGTCACCCCTCTGGTAGTTATCGGTTGGTTTCCAATCATCTCGTCTTGGTCTTCTGCATTCCGACCTGTAATGACCCAAAGCGTTACAGTTAAAACATCTTACATTAGATTTGTCACCGTAATTATAGTTGTAGTTGTTGTTGTTTGATGGTTGATTCTTCTTCATGAATCTTCCGAATTTCTTTGCGAGCATGGCCATTACATCCTCACTGTTCTGCTCAGCATTTTTGACTAGTACCGGAGCGGCTGATACAAGAACCGCTTTTTCCACCGATGTCACTAGGGCTCTAGTTGCGGTTGAGGTTGAAGCTTCATCTTCGATTCAATACTTCATCTCAAACTCGTACGCTTTCAGATCCTCAAACACATCATGTAGTTTCATCTGCCCGAGATTGCTTGATTCTCGCATCACCATGGACTTTATATCCCATGCACTTGGTAAAGACCTCAATGCCTTAACAAATATTTCCTTGTTATCGTATCTTTTTCCAAGTGTATATAGCTCGTTTACCACACTAGTGAACCGATCACTAAATTCCTTCATGTTTTCTCATGGCTTCATTTTGATATTCTCGTACTTCTGAGTTGCCACCAGTATCTTATTTTCCTTAGTCTTTTCGTTTCCCTCATGGAGCTGAATGATAGTTTCCCAGGCTTCCTTTGCACTTTGATAATCTCTGACTTTGTCGAAAGTGTTGTTGTCCAGAGATTTGAAAATGTGTCTTTTGCAATGGTTATCCAGGTTGTTTCTTCTCTTGTCTTCAGCCGTCCATGTACCGTTCTCCTTCTCAATCTTTATAGGACCTTCTTTCAGGATGTAGCTCATTTCATCATCCATAGTGATCAGATGTAGATACATCTGAACCTTTCAGTCGACAAACGCCTCAATGTTTAGCATCAGGGGTCTTTCATTGTGAGTAATGTTTGCCATCTTTTCCGGTTGCTTGAGTGTTAAGATCCTCGCTCTGATACCATTTATTAGGATCGGGATCGCTGATAGTGGACTGGGGTCCGGCTAAAGAAAATCGCTTACAACAAACACACATCAATTGACACTAATCCGGTTAAAGATTAGAATCGTTCTTAACACTACGCAGGTTGTCATAGACTCTTGAACCGAGTTCAAGGGCGGAAATGTCTGTTTCAACCTGAAGCAAACGCACACGATTCGGTTAAGGAAGGTAGTATGGAGAAACCGGTTGGACTGAGGTAAAATCGGTTCGGTGGGAATAAGTATATATAATGATTTGGTTCAGTTGGAGTGGGAGAAAGACGGAGGTTAGTTTAGTGACAGAAAGTAAATGAAGAACACAAAACGCAGATTTTTATGGATGTTCGGAGCAAACTCTCATACATCATCCCTTCTTCTCAAACAGTGAGAATGATATTCACTAATGGAATATTCAACAATACAATACGATCGAGTCTTATTTACTGCTCGTCGTTCTCTTTACAACACTCACGCAGTGATGTAATACACTTTTACAATAGAATGTTTAATGTTTACAACTGTTTCACTTTGATCAGAAAAACTGTGTAAATTCCGTATGTTTCAGATCTGATTGCTTTTGAGATTCAATTTTGTGTCGTTGTTCTTCAATGCTTTGGCTTCCTTTTATATGGGAAATATGACAACGGTCATATTTCTCTCTCTTGAGTTGGTTGGTCATAGGTAGCCGAGCCGGCCAGAGAAGGTAGCGTGCATGCTTTGCCTTTTGTACACATGGCAAACATGCATTAGGCGGTCGCCTGTCCGTGAAGGTTTCTTGTGGATTTGGATAAAATCCGTAATCATTAGATTGCCGCATGCCTTATTTCAGATCCTTCTTCTGCATATTCCCAAGGAATATTCATTACGTCGTCTTCAGATTTTTCATAGCTTTGAGTGATTGTCCCGTTGGTTTTAGGATCTTTAATACGTTGAGTTAGCCGGATATTATAGGTTTTCAACTCTAGCTGAATCTGAGGTTAAGATGATCCGGGTTACTACGGATGTGATGATTGAGCCGATTCTGTTTAACCGAGATGATAGGTCATGTTTGAGCATTTCCGCTTGGCCGGTTTGATTGATCAATTTAGCCGATTCGGTTGAAACTGTTCCTACACATATAGTTAAGAATTGATTAAGTCCTTTGGTAGTTAATTTTCTTTTAATAAATTAACTATCTTGATTTTTCTAATTAGTTAACTATCGGTTCGATTAAGTTACCGATTTTCTGGTTTGGTTGCACAACCCTAATAATAATAATAATAATAATTTATAATAATAATAATTTATAATAAAAACATAGTATATCCATAAATGTTATACTGATAATAATAAAAATAATAATAATAATAATAAATATTATAATAATAAAAATAATTAATAATAATAATTATTATAAATAATAAATATAATAATAATAATCAATATAATCAATATATAATTATTATAATAATAAAATAAATATAATATTTATAATATTTATAATAATAATAATAAATATAATTAATTATAATATTAATTATAATAATAAATATAATTAATTATAATAATAATTATAATAATAAATATAATAATAAAAATAATTATAATAATAATAACAATAATAATAATTATTAAAATAATAATAATTATTATAATATTTTTAAGAATAATAATAACTATATATTAATTATAATAATAATTATTATAATTACAATATTTATAACAATCAAGACGTATTCAATTGAATAATAATAATAACTATAATTATAATAATAATATATAATAATAAATAATAATAATAAATATAATAATAAAAATATTTAATAATAATAAATATAATAATAATGTTAAATATATTAATTAATAATAATAATAATAAATATAATAATAATAATAACTAATAAATATAATGATATAAATTATTATAAAAATAATCAAAATAATAATTATTATTATTATAATAATAATAATAATGGTAATTTATAATAATAATTTATATTAATAATAATAATTTATATTAATAATAATAATAATTTATATTAATAATAATAATAATAATAATTATTATTATTATTATTATGATAATAATAATAATTTATAATAATAATAATGATAATAATTTATATTAATATTAATAATAATTAATATTAATTATTAGACATTCCAAAACCCTTTAAGGTGGGCATTTGTGAGAATCATAATATTAAAAATAAAAATAATAATTTATAATAATTATAATAATAATTATAATATTTATAATAAAAATATTTATAATAAAATAATGAAATGAAAAAAATAATAATAATAATAATAATTATAATAATAATAATATATATAAATAATTATTAGATACTTCGTTTGCACAGGGAGAATCATAATATTAAAAATAAAAATAATAATTTATAATAAAAATGTATAATAATAATAATAATAATATTGATAATAATAGTAAAAATAATAATTTATAATATGCTATTTAATCTCTTGACAGCATATATATTCTTGATGTTATAATAATAATAAATATAATTATAATATTTATAATAAAAATAATTATTATAATATTTATAATAATAATTATAATAATAATTATAAAATAATTATCTTAATAACCAAAAATATAATAATAATAAATAAAATAATAAAAATAATTAATAATAATAAATTTAATTATAGTAAAAATAAAAATATAATAGTAAATAATAAATAAAATAATAATAATAATAAATATAATTATAAAAATATAATAATAATTATAATATTAATAATAATATATAAAATAATAATAGTTATAATAATAATAATACTAATAATTATAATAATAATTAAAATAATAATTCTAATTCTAATTATAATTATAATTATAATTATAATTAAAATAATAATAATAATTATAATTATAATAAAATTATAATTAAAATTAAAATAATAATATAATTATAATAATAATAATTTATAATAATAATTATTAAAATAATTATAATTATAATAATTATAATAAAAATTATAATAATAATTATAATTACAATAAAATTATAATAATAATTATAATATTTATAATAATAATATTTATAATAAAATAATGAAATGAAAATAATAATAATAATAATATATATAAATAATTATAATTATAATAATATTAAATATAATAAATATAATAAATATTATAATAAAAATATTTAATAATAATAATAATAAATATAATAATAATAATAATAATAAATATAATAATAATTATTATAATATAAATATTTCCAATAATAATAAAAATTATTATACTTATAACAAATATAATATAAATATATATAATATAAATATTTATAATAATAATTATTTTTATTATTATTATACTAATTATAATAACTATAATTATAATAATAATATATAAAAATACTAATAATAATAATAACAACTATAATTATAATATTATTATTATTATATTAAAATAATAAATATAATAATTGTAATAATAATAATATAATTTAATAATAAAAATAATAATAATTTATAATAATAATAATAAAAAATTTAACATATATAATAATATTAAATATAATAATTAATAATAAATATAATAATATTAATAAATAGTAAATATAATAATAATTATAATAATAATAATATTAAATATAATAATGAATAATAATAAATATAATAATTATTATAATATAAATATTTATAATTATAATAAAAATTATGATAATAATAATCAATATAATAATAATAATTATTATTATAATAATTATTATTATAATATAATAATAATTTATAATAATGATAATAATTTATAATAATAATAATAATAATTTAAAATAATAATAATAAATAATAAAAATAATAAAAATATATTTATTAATTTATAATAATAATAATTTAAAATAATAATAATAAATGTATTAATTTATAATAATAATAATTTATAATAATAATAATAATCAAAAATAACATAAATAATAAATAGCCTTGTTTTTGCATAACTGCTCCACCAATGCAATTAGACAAATAACACACTAACTTTCCAAAATAATAATAATTTATAATAATAATTTATAATAATAATAATTTATAATAATAATAATATATATTAATAATAATAATTTATAATAATAATATTAATTTATAATAATAATAATGAAAATAATAATAATAATTATAATAAAATTGTGTACTAAAAATAATATATATAATAATTATAATAGTTTATAATAATAATTTATATTAATAATAATTTATAATAATAATAATTTATAGTAATAATAATTTATAATAATAATAATTTATTATAATAATATTATATATATTAATAATAATATTAATTTATAATAATAATAATTATAATTATAATAAAATTGTGTAATAAAAATATTATATATAATAATAATAATGAAAATAATAATAATATTGGTAATAATAAATATAATAATTATAGTAATAATAATTATAATAATAATAAATATAATAATAATAATTTATATTTATATTTATAATAAATAATAATAATTTACAATAATAATAATTTATATTTATTATAATAATAAAAAATATAATAATAATAATTTTATTATAATAATAATAATTATTATTATTATAATAATTATTGTTATATTTATTATTATAATTATTATTATTATTAGTATCATTATTATTATATTTATTATAATTATAATTATAATTATTATAATTATTATTATTATTATGATAAATTATTATTGTAAATAATTATTATTATTATTATACATTATTATTATTATAATTATAATTATTATAATTATTATAATTATTATAATTATTATTATTAGTATTATTATTATTATTATTATAAATTATTATTATTATTATTATAAATAATTATTATTATTATAAATTATTATTGTTATAATTATAATAATAATTATTATTATTATTATAATTATAATAATAATAATTATTATTAGTATAATTATTATTATTATATTATTTATTATTATAATTATAATTATTATAATTATAATTATAATAATAAAAGGTATATGCGTTATAATAATACTAAAAAATAATAATTATATTAATAATAATAATAATTATTATTATAATTATAATAATAAAAGGTATATGCATTATAATAATTTATAATAATAATAAAAAATCATAATTATATTAATAATAATTATTATTATAATTTATAATAATAATAATAATAATAAGTATAATAATAATAAGTATAATAATAATTTATTATAATAATAATTTATTATAATAATAATTTAGTATAATAATAATAATTTATAATAATAATTATTATTTATAATAATAATTTATAATAATAAATAATAATAATAATAATTATTATTATTGTAATTTATAATAATAATAATAAGTATAATAATAATTTACAATAATAATAATAAGTATAATAATAATAATAAGTATAATAATAATTTACAATAATAATAATTTATTATAATAATAATAATTTATAATAATAATAATAAATATGATTATCTAGTAATTTGTATACATATATATATAAATAAAGATCTATTGTATCTATATTTTGTTTTAATAAATAATTTTAGAATTTGTCACAAATTTATGTGTGTTTTGATTGATAAAAAATTTTTTAAAAAAATTAAAGGTTATCTAATTAATTAAGAAATGAATAATTATTTATATAATTATTTAGTTTTATATTTAATTAATGATAAATGGTCAATATTATAATTAATACAATAAAGGTATTTTTAATGATATATGAAATTATATATATATATATATATATATATATATATATTTGTTTAATAATATATGAGATATCATTTATTTGATCATGATGTAAATTATTGACTATATATAGATATATAGATATGAATATAATTTTTTTTGTTGGAGGTAATTAAGTTAAAGGAGAAGTAGAAAAAAATTAGATTAGTGAAATCTTTTAAACGAATAAATCATTGAGATTATTAGTTGGTTGTTTTTGTGACTAAAATTATAGAAACAATAATATATAATATCATTATATTGACAATAATATATAATATCATATATATTGATATATATTGTTTAATTTTATCATAAATACTTACTTAATTTGGTATTTTTGAAATCAAATAATTACAAGAAAAGTCTTGTTTGATTGGAGAATAATATGACAAACATGTCGATATTATGGAATGTAAATTTGCAACCGAAAATAAATGTTTAAGCGGTTTCGGTCAAAAATCTTGGAAATATTATGATTTCTTTTATAAAGGTTATGTAATGAATGATTTATATGAATAAACATTCTTATTCTTATTCTTGCATAAAAATTATGTATAAATGATTTATTTATTTAAATATTCATAATAATAGTTATCTTATTTATTGAATAATAAGTATAATAAAAGAAATTTTTTTAAGAAATTATGTGGCAATCTCTTGATTAGAAAATTATTATTTTATTTCACACATAATTTAATTTAAAAAGATACCGACACACAAATGTGGGGCAAATGTTTTTATTGATAATAACACAAAAATTATTATGTATATTATGATAAATAGAAAAATAATTTATTAATAGAGAAATATGTTCTCTACAAAAGATAAAATTACGCACCCTTAAAAAAAATAACAATAAAATATCTTATTTATATTTGCTGAGTTGGTGCTTAAATCGATATTTTAATTTGAGAATTTTGAAATCAAGAAACGTGTCATATTTTGACATTACTTTCATAAAAAATTGAAGAAGCAATATCTTCAAAAGGATTTTATGAAAGTGATGAAAAGAAAACTTAAAAAGTCTTTGTATGACTTGTAACAAAATTTATAATAATTATATAAAAATTTGATCATACTTTGATTAAAAATGGATGTGATAACTATATATCAGGAAGACAATGAAAATTATTTCATTACGTGTCTTATGTACGATATTTTTATCGTTTAAAATTACGATAAAAATGATTAAATCCACTAAGGAGATGAATTGCACACCACAAAATATTATGTTATTAAATGATATATTAATATTATTAAATGAAAGACTCTACGTCTACGAGTGAATATAGATAAATAGCCACTGTTTTTTTTAGAGCATTTCCTTAATTAATAATTGCGACAAATCTGACTGTAGGTATGATTTCGTAGCTGATGGGTTTTTTTAGTACAAATTATAAAGAGAAGAATAAATATGATAAATTTACTGATCCTCTCAAATTGAGAGATTTGAGAGATATTGAGTGATTAAGAATTTTAACTATTTTTTAATTTATAGACTCACTTCAACTTTGTTCTCTTACTTCTTGACTACGAGAACTGCTATGTTATAGAAGACAACATCTTCCAAATCTGGTAAACCTGATCTAGACCGGAAGGGAAATGGTGAATCGTCTCGTGTTTATATATCAACTAAGAACTCTGTGTTTATACATTCGTATTAAGGATCAACTTAAAACTCTGCACAGTGAACAAACAAACATGCACTGTTAATTAGTTGAAATCTTGCATGTCATTATTTTTGATAATTTGCTTTTGAGTTGTGTATGCTTGTTTGCTTGTTGAGACAGCATTGGAGAGAATTTTATACTTGAATGTGTACTTTTGGTGCTAAAACATGGTTTATTCTCAAGAACTATTAAGTATTATTACAGAAGAATCATCATTGATTGAAGAAGATGACTATGTAAGTACTAATGCGGTCTTGTTTGTGTCTCAACATCATCTTTAAATAGTTGCTTCCTACTCTTAGATCGGAAGGATTACACAATGAACCTAGAAGTCAAATCCGCAGAAACCATCTTTTTATATATAACTTTGGTCAATTTCAATTTTTTTGGCTGATATACTTTTCAAACATGCTGAAAAAAGAATCAGATAGTATCAGTGATGAGTCTTAGTTGGAATTTGGTTGATTTGCATTTATGCCAATTCCATTGTTGTTATTAATAACTTGTTATATAGTTATTTAGTTGATATTTGCAGGTGTATTTCCATATAACTACCGAGGATTACGCGATGAGCCGAGGACACAAAGCCCCTAAATTGATGGTACGAAAAAGCCAGCTAGACAGACTGACCGACCCTGTTAATTTATATAAATAATTGTTAATGATATTGATCCTTTTCAATTAAACTTGCAGGAAACAACGAATGACTACATTAGAGAGTTGCCAAATGATATTCTGAGAATGATCCCCGGTAAGCTGGACCTGAAAGATGCAGTGAAGACGAGTATTTTATCGAAAAGATGGAAATATATTTGGATTAACCATCCAGACCTCGTATTTAATCATCTTAATGTATTTGGATTGGACCGTAAAAAGCTTGCGAAAGATTCAGTAGGTGCAGACAGTAATTTTGTGAAATAGGTGGACCAAACTATGCAACAGAGGTTCAAAGGAGAAGGCAAGATTAATTCTTTTAGCGTTTCTTTTGTGTTGGGGGAGTTCTTTTCTCAATCTATAGATATGTGGATCAGTTGTGCCCTTCGAAAAGGTGTTGAGACCATTGATCTTGATTTTTTGAAATTACATTCCATTTATCTTTCTTCATCCTTCCAGAAGTGCTACAACTTTCCGTGGCTTCTAACCATCTCCGAAGATAAAGGGACACTAAAGCATCATGTTCCATGAAATTTGATTCACTCATTTCCCTTCAGCTTATAAAGGCTGGCTGGCTATAAACGATGTTCAACTCAAAGAGGTTCTAGAATGATGCCCTTTACTTGAAAATTTAAGTCTGCATTTCTGTACTAAACTCACTCATCTCAGAAATGGCGATTCTTCGAACAACACACGGTTGAAAGTTTTGTACTTGAAGCAATGCACGAAACTAAAGGAGATTTATCTCTGTGCCGACAATCTCATTTCCTTTAAGCTTAAACAGTCATATATAAGTAATCACGAGCTGACGAAGTTTCTAAAAAGTTGCCCGGTACTTAAAGACCTAACTCTGTATTACTGTCAAAATATTTTTTTAATCTGAGGATTGGTACGTAATTCTTCTAACAACACAAGTCTGATGTTTATCTCTTTGAAGAGATGCTTCAAACTTGAGCATATCGATCTTTGAATACACTGGAAAGTTAATATCGTGGTCATTTACGAAAACCCCGGGACTGACAAATGCTTTTATAAGCTACTTTAGTTGTGATGCCAAAAATTTAGATTATAACATCTCTAGATTGGCTCTTAACTTCCCTATGCTGAAGAATCTAATTTTATCGCCGGGAAATAATTTACAAGTAAATCTCTCTTCCGTCCTCCAAGTTAATTTATTTATTTATTTAATCTTCTTGTAACTAACCAAGATGTTGATGTTGTTATTGTTGCTTGCTGCCCAGTATTTCAACAACCCTAAACCAGTGACTGAATTCCCTAATATTAGGGGATTGGTTTTGCCTGTTTAAATAAAAATAAAAATTAAATTAATTGTTGTCTTGTTTAAATAAGGACGTTTTAACAACTTAACTTAATAAGTTAATATTGATACTTTTTAACTTAAATGTCAAGACAACTTCTTTTAGATAGAGGCAACACAAATTAATGATTAGAAGATAATGATTCTTCATGCTAAGAAGATAGTAGATATCATAATTTAGTTTCTTGATCAAATAAACCAAAAGTTCGGTATACAAAATATATATATATATATATATATATATATATATATATATATATATAAATAAACCAAAAATAATATGGCACGTTAATAAAAAGGCAAACATTAGCATAATATTTGAAATAACTAAATAAACCGTCTAACTATTTTAAAGGTAAAAATATTGATTAAATATGTATAATCTAATTGATGAATTATTTATTTCTCAATCGACAATATTGCTAGCCTATTTAGTCTATCATGTGACATTGTTGATCGAAGATAGTTCTTGATTAACTTCAACTTCGAGAAACTTTTTTCTGTCGATGCAACTGTTACTGATATGGTTAACAAAATGTTATAGGTAATGTAAGTATTTGAGAATAAACCATTCAGTTTTGTCAGACTAACATATCAATTGCTCTTTTTTCATTTGTTAATTAGTATCTCATGACTACTAACTCTAAATATATATGATATTATATATTATTGTTTCTTTTATTTTATTCATATACACAATCAACTATAATCTCAATAAGAGAATTGACTAATCTGAATTTCTTTCAAATATATGCACGATAAAAAAAAACTATATTCACAATAAATATAAATATATATATTCAATAATTTAGAAAAATAATCGAATAAATAATATCTCATATATTATTAAACAAATATATATACAATTTTATATATCATTAAAATACCTTTATAAAATAAATATTAATTAATTAGAATATTAATTAATACAATTAATTATAATATGGACCATTTATCTTTAATAAAATATAAAAACTAACTAATTATATAAATAATTATTCGTGTTATCAATTATTCGTTTCTTAATTAATTAGATAGCCTTTAATTTATTATAGAAAAAATCGTTGTCAATCAAAACACACATAATTTTGTGACAAATTTTAAAATTATCTATTAAAATAAAATATACATAATAGATCTTTATTCATATATATACAAATTGCAAGATAATCATACTTAATATGAATGAACATGAATCATATTATTAACTAAAATGCATGATATATTTAAATAATCATTTATCAACATAATTTAATAAAATATAACTACAAATATATTTCATGTCTTAATCGAAGCATTTACATTGTCATGTTTTGAACAATAATTGACGTGAAACAACTATGCATGCTCAAAACAAATCTTGGTAGATTGTTCTCACCGAGACAATTTTTGTGAAGACAATTTCGACTAACATAGTCTTGTCTCTTTAAATGCATGATTAGAATAAGTTCTAACACAAATAACATTTTTTTATGTCGTTATACCAATGACATTCATTCTTTGTCATGATTAATCACATAATCTTTATACAAGAAATTAAAATATTTCAAAATATTTGAGTTTTTATTAAATTTAGAGAAGTTAAAACGTAAGCATGTGTAGTTCCTCAATTGATCAACTCTTCATCAAGCATGAGTGTTTCACATTTTGTGACTACCCAACAACATGTGATTTCAAATGTATTAGTTTTTTTGCAAAGATAACAAAAAAATTGAGTATTCTCAAGTAAAAAGATATTGTTTATCATCCAGACTAAAAGTTACAACTCTAATAAATTTATTGATTCTAAAAAAATTTCTTTAGACTTAAATAATTATAGAAGTTCTAAAAATAATAATAAAAAAATCAGCAACACTTTTGTTAGTTCTAAGTAAAACCACCTCAATGAATCATATATCATCTCGTAATTGAAAACTCATGAGCTCATAAACCTCGATGAATAAATAAAACAATAAAATACCTACCAAGTTGTTTTTTTAACTCTATACGCTCATTTTTAAAACTCAATTTATAAATTTCAAACAATTCTGAGTTAACAAATTTTTTTAAAACTTCTATACAAGCTTATTGCACATAATTAAAATAACCAATTAGTTTATAAATAATATCGTATAAAAATGTGTTTGAACCTGCAAAATAATTTTATTTCTTATTTTTTAACGAGGAAAATTAGGTGATGAACTCTTTCAAAATCAAATTTAGCCTTATTCGATGTTAAAATTATTTACAAATAAAAGATTGTAAAAAATATCGTCTTTTTTGAGCCGGTCTACATTGTTCCAACATCTCTCACCTTAACCAAATCAATTACAATTTCAGCAGCTGCCAATGGATCCAAAGGTGCATTGTTTGAGTTAATGCAAGAGAATAAACATCTTATAAGTATATATCAACAATGTCCTTTTCTGTTTGCCAAATTCTTCAAAAGAAATGAAAGAAAACTGAACTAAAGGATCTAGTGATGGCTCTACTTATTTTTTCATTTTTTCAAATAGAATGATCATGCTTGTTTCCGAATAAAGTTCTCACAACAACAATTTCAAATTTTCAACAAAGATCAGTATGAATTCAACCATGCCATCACCCATTGAAATTAGGAATCATGAAAAGAAAATTTAATACCAAAAGAATTTAATATATTATAATTTGTTGGTATGATAACCGACACTGGAAAAAAGACTAAAGAGATATGTTTACATTCATAGGACTTAGAGAATCGAAAAATCATGTTTCAATAATGACTAGAGAGATTCAAAATCAAGATCGTCCATATTTCATACCTAAGGATAAGGTATTTCACTTCTTGTAATTCTAGGTATAGTCTTCATTATTTTTTCTTAGTCTAACTATGAGATCCACTCCACCACATGACAAGCCAACTAGTAATTTAAAATATTATTTGTAATTTCATGACATACTTCTTCTCAAATTAAATATTATAATCCCCTCTTATTGCTTAACGAAAAAATGGTGGATATCTCCAACCTCTCAAAATTTTGAATTCGAATCCGTAAAACGACGTGACTGTAGGGGTGTTCACGGTTCAGTTTTCGGGTTATTCGAGTTCCCCAGTTTAGTTTATTCGAATTTTTATTTTTTTAGCCAATTCAAAAATCGAACCGAATTCGAATAAATTTTAATTAAACCGAATTCGATATTCGGTTCGAATTTCGAATACAAAACGAATTCGTTTTTTTTTAAACTAGCATAACTCAAAATAAATTGCACAAGCTGGGAGTAGAGTCTAGGTCTGTATCGTGGTAAGGTAATATTCTACCACTAGACCACTGATGCTTATTTTACTTTTTTTTATTATTAAATCTTGAGTTCAAAATATTCTAATTTGATTATTTTAAACTTTTTCTTAAGCTAAATTTGGAAGAATAAATAACAAAAAAAAAATGAATTCGGTTTTCGGTTTGGTTTTCGAGTTGAAACCCAAATTCGAAAATCAATTCAAAAACCGTATTTGAATTAGTTTGAAATTCGATTTTAAAATCGAAAATGAAATTCGAATTCGGTAAATACAAATTCGGTCGGATATTCAGTTCACACCAAATATTGAACACCCCTATATGTGAGTTGTCAAAAAGTTAAAATTAATTGTTTTTTCTCAGTTAACGACTTAACGTAATAAATGTTTATCAATGGTCAAAAAATATATATAAGTTATTCACGATGAGAAGATAGTAGAGATCATGTTTAGTTTCTTCAAAGGAAAAACAACATGGAGGGCTATTCCATAATTGAACACCTAATAATATTCATGATGTTATTTATATCATTAATCCAAAGTTTTGTTTGTTTAAAATGTATAAGAAGAAAACTAATGTTTTATGTGGTTATATTTACTCTATCTATTTCTCATGGTTTTAACTACTTATTAATTTTATTATAACATTTAAATAATTTTAGTTGACATTTTAATACCAATTATTTTTATAAATGATCATTTTGTGTGTTCCTATAATTAAGAATTAAGGAAATGACTATGGAGTATGACGGATCATTTAACGAATTAATAAGTAATCTAAACAATTTAGTTAACTATTTAATACCAATTTTGTGACCTTTTTATAAATGATATTTGTTTGTGTAACTGTGTTCCAAAAAATAATAATAAAGGAAATAACCTACTCATGTGACCAGAACATTTAACGGATTAATACGTAATTCAAATCCATACTAATACAAATA